>NC_091282.1:962957102-964175148 GCF_032444005.1 Ranitomeya imitator
CGTTTTTTCAAGTTTGTATGTTCTAGCGCTGCAGTGTGCTGCCTTATTTACTTAACTATATACGAGTTGTCGACTCTAGGTTCAGCACCTGTTCACACTGAGTCTATGTTTGGATGTGCAGGTCAGGTTTTTGAAATGTATTCTCTAGCCTTCTGATCGTGCACTCCGCCTCCTAGCTTCAGGTGTTTTAGTTACAGCAGGTCCAATACCGCTACACAGAGAGAGAGAATTTTAGTCTAGTAAGAGGTTTTCACATGTACCCATTCAGATGGAGACGTTTATTCTCAGCGAGGTAAGGCAAGTTTAGGACCTGGTATAAGAGAGATGCCATAACGGGGCTACCAGGTACACATAAAATTGGCCATTTTTATGCACTAAAAGCTCTCATTTTTCATATTTCTAGTGCAGTAATGCAGTTCAAATTTCGATTTTCAAGTTGTATGTTCTAGCGCTGCAGTGTGCTGCTTTATTTACTTAACTATATACGAGTTGCCGACTCTAGGTTCAGCACCTGTTCACACTGAGTCTATGTTTGGATGTGCAGGTCAGGTTTTTGAAATGTATTCTCTAGCCTTCTGATCGTGCACTCCGCCTCCTAGCTTCAGGTGTTTTAATTACAGCAGGTCCAATACCCCTCCACAGAGAGAGAGAATTTTAGTCTAGTAAGAGGTTTTCACATGTACCCATTCAGATGGAGACGTTTATTCTCAGCGAAGTAAGGCAAGTTTAGGACTGGTATAAGAGAGATGCCGTAACGGGGCTACCAGGTACACATAAAATTGGCCATTTTTATGCGCTAAAAGCTCTTTTTTTTCATATTTCTAGTGCAGTAATGCAGTTCAAATTTCGTTTTTCAAGTTTGTATGTTCTAGCGCTGCAGTGTGCTGCCTTATTTACTTAACTATATACGAGTTGGCGACTCTAGGTTCAGCACCTGTTCACACTGAGTCTGTGTTTGGATGTACAGGTCAGGTTTTTGAAATGTATTCTCTAGCTTTCTGATCGTGCACTCCGCCTCCTAGCTTCAGGTGTTTTAATTACAGCAGGTCCAATACCCCTCCACAGAGAGAGAGAATTTTAGTCTAGTAAGAGGTTTTCACATGTACCCATTCAGATGGAGACGTTTATTCTCAGCGAGGTAAGGCAAGTTTAGGACCTGGTATAAGAGAGATGCCGTAACGGGGCTACGAGGTACACATAAAATTGGCCATTTTTATGCGCTAAAAGCTCTCATTTTTCATATTTCTAGTGCAGTAATGCAGTTCAAATTTCGTTTTTCAAGTTTGTATGTTCTAGCGCTGCAGTGTGCTGCCTTATTTACTAACTATATACGAGTTGGCGACTCTAGGTTCAGCACCTGTTCACACTGAGTCTATGTTTGGATGTGCAGGTCAGGTTTTTGAAATGTATTCTCTAGCCTTCTGATCGTTGCACTCCGCCTCCTAGCTTCAGGTGTTTTAATTACAGCAGGTCCAATACCCCTCCACAGAGAGAGAGAATTTTAGTCTAGTAAGAGGTTTTCACATGTACCCATGCAGATGGAGACGTTTATTCTCAGCGAAGTAAGGCAAGTTTAGGACCTGGTATAAGAGAGATGCCGTAACGGGGCTACCAGGTACACATAAAATTGGCCATTTTTATGCGCTAAAAGCTCTCATTTTTCATATTTCTAGTGCAGTAATGCAGTTCAAATTTCGTTTTTCAAGTTTGTATGTTTCTAGCGCTGCAGTGTGCTGCCTTATTTACTTAACTATATACGAGTTGGCGACTCTAGGTTCAGCACCTGTTCACACTGAGTCTATGATTGGATGTGCAGGTCAGGTTTTTGAAATGTATTCTCTAGCCTTCTGATCGTGCACTCCGCCTCCTAGCTTCAGGTGTTTTAATTACAGCAGGTCCAATACCCCTCCACAGAGAGAGAGAATTTTAGTCTAGTAAGAGGTTTTCACATGTACCCATTCAGATGGAGACGTTTATTCTCAGCGAGGTAAGGCAAGTTTAGGACCTGGTATGAGAGAGATGCCGTAACGGGGCTACCAGGTACACATAAAATTGGCCATTTTTATGCGCTAAAAGCTCTCATTTTTCATATTTCTAGTGCAGTAATGCAGTTCAAATTTCGTTTTTCAAGTTTGTATGTTCTAGCGCTGCATTGTGCTGCCTTATTTACTTAACTATATACGAGTTGGCGACTCTAGGTTCAGCACCTGTTCACACTGAGTCTATGTTTGGATGTGCAGGTCAGGTTTTTGAAATGTATTCTCTAGCCTTCTGATTGTGCACTCCGCCTCCTAGCTTCAGGTGTTTTAATTACAGCAGGTCCAATACCCCTCCACAGAGAGAGAGAATTTTAGTCTAGTAAGAGGTTTTCACATGTACCCATTCAGATGGAGACGTTTATTCTCAGCGAGGTAAGGCAAGTTTAGGACCTGGTATAAGAGAGATGCCGTAACAGGGCTACCAGGTACAGATAAAATTGGCCATTTTTATGCACTAAAAGCTCTCATTTTTCATATTTCTAGTGCAGTAATGCAGTTGAAATTTCGTTTTTCAAGTTTGTATGTTCTAGCGCTGCAGTGTGCTGCCTTATTTACTTAACTATATACGAGTTGGCGACTTTAGGTTCAGCACCTGTTCACACTGAGTCTATGTTTGGATGTGCAGGTCAGGTTTTTGAAATGTATTCTCTAGCCTTCCGATCGTGCACTCCGCCTCCTAGCTTCAGGTGTTTTAATTACAGCAGGTCCAATACCCCTCCACAGAGAGAGAGAATTTTAGTCTAGTAAGAGGTTTTCACATGTACCCATTCAGATGGAGACGTTTATTCTCAGCGAGGTAAGGCAAGTTTAGGACCTGGTATAAGAGAGATGCCGTAACGGGGCTACGAGGTACACATAAAATTGGCCATTTTTATGCGCTAAAAGCTCTCATTTTTCATATTTCTAGTGCAGTAATGCAGTTGAAATTTCATTTTTCAAGTTTGTATGTTCTAGCGCTGCAGTGTGCTGCCTTATTTACTTAACTATATACGAGTTGGCGACTCTAGGTTCAGCACCTGTTCACACTGAGTCTATGTTTGGATGTACAGGTCAGGTTTTTGAAATGTATTCTCTAGCTTTCTGATCGTGCACTCCGCCTCCTAGCTTCAGGTGTTTTAATTACAGCAGGTCCAATACCCCTCCACAGAGAGAGAGAATTTTAGTCTAGTAAGAGGTTTTCACATGTACCCATTCAGATGGAGACGTTTATTCTCAGCGAGGTAAGGCAAGTTTAGGACCTGGTATAAGAGAGATGCCGTAACGGGGCTACGAGGTACACATAAAATTGGCCATTTTTATGCGCTAAAAGCTCTCATTTTTCATATTTCTAGTGCAGTAATGCAGTTGAAATTTCATTTTTCAAGTTTGTATGTTCTAGCGCTGCAGTGTGCTGCCTTATTTACTTAACTATATACGAGTTGGCGACTCTAGGTTCAGCACCTGTTCACACTGAGTCTATGTTTGGATGTACAGGTCAGGTTTTTGAAATGTATTCTCTAGCTTTCTGATCGTGCACTCCGCCTCCTAGCTTCAGGTGTTTTAATTACAGCAGGTCCAATACCCCTCCACAGAGAGAGAGAATTTTAGTCTAGTAAGAGGTTTTCACATGTACCCATTCAGATGGAGACGTTTATTCTCAGCGAGGTAAGGCAAGTTTAGGACCTGGTATAAGAGAGATGCCGTAACGGGGCTACGAGGTACACATAAAATTGGCCATTTTTATGCGCTAAAAGCTCTCATTTTTCATATTTCTAGTGTAGTAATGCAGTTCAAATTTTCAAGTTTGTATGTTCTAGCGCTGCAGTGTGCTGTCTTATTTACTTAACTATATACGAGTTGGCGACTCTAGGTTCAGCACCTGTTCACACTGAGTCTATGTTTGGATGTGCAGGTCAGGTTTTTGAAATGTATTCTCTAGCCTTCTGATCGTGCACTCCGCCTCCTAGCTTCAGGTGTTTTAATTACAGCAGGTCCAATACCCCTCCACAGAGAGAGAGAATTTTAGTCTAGTAAAAGGTTTTCACATGTACCCATTCAGATGGAGACGTTTATTCTCAGCGAGGTAAGGCAAGTTTAGGACCTGGTATAAGAGAGATGCCGTAACAGGGCTACCAGGTACAGATAAAATTGGCCATTTTTATGCACTAAAAGCTCTCATTTTTCATATTTCTAGTGCAGTAATGCAGTTGAAATTTCGTTTTTCAAGTTTGTATGTTCTAGCGCTGCAGTGTGCTGCCTTATTTACTTAACTATATACGAGTTGGCGACTTTAGGTTCAGCACCTGTTCACACTGAGTCTATGTTTGGATGTGCAGGTCAGGTTTTTGAAATGTATTCTCTAGCCTTCCGATCGTGCACTCCGCCTCCTAGCTTCAGGTGTTTTAATTACAGCAGGTCCAATACCCCTCCACAGAGAGAGAGAATTTTAGTCTAGTAAGAGGTTTTCACATGTACCCATTCAGATGGAGACGTTTATTCTCAGCGAGGTAAGGCAAGTTTAGGACCTGGTATAAGAGAGATGCCGTAACGGGGCTACGAGGTACACATAAAATTGGCCATTTTTATGCGCTAAAAGCTCTCATTTTTCATATTTCTAGTGCAGTAATGCAGTTGAAATTTCATTTTTCAAGTTTGTATGTTCTAGCGCTGCAGTGTGCTGCCTTATTTACTTAACTATATACGAGTTGGCGACTCTAGGTTCAGCACCTGTTCACACTGAGTCTATGTTTGGATGTACAGGTCAGGTTTTTGAAATGTATTCTCTAGCTTTCTGATCGTGCACTCCGCCTCCTAGCTTCAGGTGTTTTAATTACAGCAGGTCCAATACCCCTCCACAGAGAGAGAGAATTTTAGTCTAGTAAGAGGTTTTCACATGTACCCATTCAGATGGAGACGTTTATTCTCAGCGAGGTAAGGCAAGTTTAGGACCTGGTATAAGAGAGATGCCATAACGGGGCTACGAGGTACACATAAAATTGGCCATTTTTATGCGCTAAAAGCTCTCATTTTTCATATTTCTAGTGTAGTAATGCAGTTCAAATTTTCAAGTTTGTATGTTCTAGCGCTGCAGTGTGCTGTCTTATTTACTTAACTATATACGAGTTGGCGACTCTAGGTTCAGCACCTGTTCACACTGAGTCTATGTTTGGATGTGCAGGTCAGGTTTTTGAAATGTATTCTCTAGCCTTCTGATCGTGCACTCCGCCTCCTAGCTTCAGGTGTTTTAATTACAGCAGGTCCAATACCCCTCCACAGAGAGAGAGAATTTTAGTCTAGTAAAAGGTTTTCACATGTACCCATTCAGATGGAGACGTTTATTCTCAGCGAGGTAAGGCAAGTTTAGGACCTGGTATAAGAGAGATGCCGTAACGGGGCTACGAGGTACATATAAAATTGGCCATTTTTATGCGCTAAAAGCTCTCATTTTTCATATTTCTAGTGCAGTAATGCAGTTCAAATTTCGTTTTTCAAGTTTGTATGTTCTAGCGCTGCATTGTGCTGCCTTATTTACTTAACTATATACGAGTTGGCGACTCTAGGTTCAGCACCTGTTCACACTGAGTCTATGTTTGGATGTGCAGGTCAGGTTTTTGAAATGTATTCTCTAGCCTTCTGATTGTGCACTCCGCCTCCTAGCTTCAGGTGTTTTAATTACAGCAGGTCCAATACCCCTCCACAGAGAGAGAGAATTTTAGTCTAGTAAGAGGTTTTCACATGTACCCATTCAGATGGAGACGTTTATTCTCAGCGAGGTAAGGCAAGTTTAGGACCTGGTATAAGAGAGATGCCGTAACGGGGCTACCAGGTACACATAAAATTGGCCATTTTTATGCGCTAAAAGCTCTCATTTTTCATATTTCTAGTGCAGTAATGCAGTTGAAATTTCGTTTTTCAAGTTTGTATGTTCTAGCACTGCAGTGTGCTGCCTTATTTACTTAACTATATACGAGTTGGCGACTCTAGGTTCAGCACCTGTTCACACTGAGTCTATGTTTGGATGTGCAGGTCAGGTTTTTGAAATGTATTCTCTAGCTTTCTGATCGTGCACTCCGCCTCCTAGCTTCAGGTGTTTTAATTACAACAGGTCCAATACCCCTCCACAGAGAGAGAGAATTTTAGTCTAGTAAGAGGTTTTCACATGTACCCATTCAGATGGAGACGTTTATTCTCAGCGAGGTAAGGCAAGTTTAGGACCTGGTATAAGAGAGATGCCGTAACGGGGTTACGAGGTACATATAAAATTGGCCATTTTTATGCGCTAAAAGCTCTCATTTTTCATATTTCTAGTGCAGTAATGCAGTTCAAATTTCGTTTTTCAAGTTTGTATGTTCTAGCGCTGTAGTGTGCTGCCTTATTTAATTAACTATATACAAGTTGGCGACTCTAGGTTCAGCACCTGTTCACACTGAGTCTATGTTTGGATGTGCAGGTCAGGTTTTTGAAATGTATTCTCTAGCCTTCTGATCGTGCACTCCGCCTCCTAGCTTCAGGTGTTTTAATTACAGCAGGTCCAATACCCCTCCACAGAGAGAGAGAATTTTAGTCTAGTAAGAGGTTTTCACATGTACCCATTCAGATGGAGACGTTTATTCTCAGCGAAGTAAGGCAAGTTTAGGACCTGGTATAAGAGAGATGCCGTAACGGGGCTACCAGGTACACATAAAATTGGCCATTTTTATGCGCTAAAAGCTCTCATTTTTCATATTTCTAGTGCAGTAATGCAGTTTAAATTTCGTTTTTCAAGTTTGTATGTTCTAGCGCTGCAGTGTGCTGCCTTATTTACTTAACTATATACGAGTTGGCGACTCTAGGTTCAGCACCTGTTCACACTGAGTCTATGTTTGGATGTGCAGGTCAGGTTTTTGAAATGTATTCTCTAGCCTTCTGATCGTGCACTCCGCCTCCAACTTCAGGTGTTTTAATTACAGCAGGTCCAATACCCCTCCACAGAGAGAGAGAATTTTAGTCTAGTAAGAGGTTTTCACATGTACCCATTCAGATGGAGACGTTTATTCTCAGCGAGGTAAGGCAAGTTTAGGACCTGGTATAAGAGAGATGCCGTAACGGGGCTACCAGGTACACATAAAATTGGCCATTTTTATGCGCTAAAAGCTCTCATTTTTCATATTTCTAGTGCAGTAATGCAGTTGAAATTTCGTTTTTCAAGTTTGTATGTTCTAGCGCTGCAGTGTGCTGCCTTATTTACTTAACTATATACGAGTTGGCGACTCTAGGTTCAGCACCTGTTCACACTGAGTCTATGTTTGGATGTGCAGGTCAGGTTTTTGAAATGTATTCTCTAGCCTTCTGATCGTGCACTCCGCCTCCTAGCTTCAGGTGTTTTAGTTACAGCAGGTCCAATACCGCTACACAGAGAGAGAGAATTTTAGTCTAGTAAGAGGTTTTCACATGTACCCATTCAGATGGAGACGTTTATTCTCAGCGAGGTAAGGCAAGTTTAGGACCTGGTATAAGAGAGATGCCATAACGGGGCTACCAGGTACACATAAAATTGGCCATTTTTATGCACTAAAAGCTCTCATTTTTCATATTTCTAGTGCAGTAATGCAGTTCAAATTTCGATTTTCAAGTTTGTATGTTCTAGCGCTGCAGTGTGCTGCTTTATTTACTTAACTATATACGAGTTGCCGACTCTAGGTTCAGCACCTGTTCACACTGAGTCTATGTTTGGATGTGCAGGTCAGGTTTTTGAAATGTATTCTCTAGCCTTCTGATCGTGCACTCCGCCTCCTAGCTTCAGGTGTTTTAATTACAGCAGGTCCAATACCCCTCCACAGAGAGAGAGAATTTTAGTCTAGTAAGAGGTTTTCACATGTACCCATTCAGATGGAGACGTTTATTCTCAGCGAAGTAAGGCAAGTTTAGGACCTGGTATAAGAGAGATGCCGTAACGGGGCTACCAGGTACACATAAAATTGGCCATTTTTATGCGCTAAAAGCTCTTTTTTTTCATATTTCTAGTGCAGTAATGCAGTTCAAATTTCGTTTTTCAAGTTTGTATGTTCTAGCGCTGCAGTGTGCTGCCTTATTTACTTAACTATATACGAGTTGGCGACTCTAGGTTCAGCACCTGTTCACACTGAGTCTGTGTTTGGATGTACAGGTCAGGTTTTTGAAATGTATTCTCTAGCTTTCTGATCGTGCACTCCGCCTCCTAGCTTCAGGTGTTTTAATTACAGCAGGTCCAATACCCCTCCACAGAGAGAGAGAATTTTAGTCTAGTAAGAGGTTTTCACATGTACCCATTCAGATGGAGACGTTTATTCTCAGCGAGGTAAGGCAAGTTTAGGACCTGGTATAAGAGAGATGCCGTAACGGGGCTACGAGGTACACATAAAATTGGCCATTTTTATGCGCTAAAAGCTCTCATTTTTCATATTTCTAGTGCAGTAATGCAGTTCAAATTTCGTTTTTCAAGTTTGTATGTTCTAGCGCTGCAGTGTGCTGCCTTATTTACTTAACTATATACGAGTTGGCGACTCTAGGTTCAGCACCTGTTCACACTGAGTCTATGTTTGGATGTGCAGGTCAGGTTTTTGAAATGTATTCTCTAGCCTTCTGATCGTGCACTCCGCCTCCTAGCTTCAGGTGTTTTAATTACAGCAGGTCCAATACCCCTCCACAGAGAGAGAGAATTTTAGTCTAGTAAGAGGTTTTCACATGTACCCATGCAGATGGAGACGTTTATTCTCAGCGAAGTAAGGCAAGTTTAGGACCTGGTATAAGAGAGATGCCGTAACGGGGCTACCAGGTACACATAAAATTGGCCATTTTTATGCGCTAAAAGCTCTCATTTTTCATATTTCTAGTGCAGTAATGCAGTTCAAATTTCGTTTTTCAAGTTTGTATGTTCTAGCGCTGCAGTGTGCTGCCTTATTTACTTAACTATATACGAGTTGGCGACTCTAGGTTCAGCACCTGTTCACACTGAGTCTATGATTGGATGTGCAGGTCAGGTTTTTGAAATGTATTCTCTAGCCTTCTGATCGTGCACTCCGCCTCCTAGCTTCAGGTGTTTTAATTACAGCAGGTCCAATACCCCTCCACAGAGAGAGAGAATTTTAGTCTAGTAAGAGGTTTTCACATGTACCCATTCAGATGGAGACGTTTATTCTCAGCGAGGTAAGGCAAGTTTAGGACCTGGTATGAGAGAGATGCCGTAACGGGGCTACCAGGTACACATAAAATTGGCCATTTTTATGCGCTAAAAGCTCTCATTTTTCATATTTCTAGTGCAGTAATGCAGTTCAAATTTCGTTTTTCAAGTTTGTATGTTCTAGCGCTGCATTGTGCTGCCTTATTTACTTAACTATATACGAGTTGGCGACTCTAGGTTCAGCACCTGTTCACACTGAGTCTATGTTTGGATGTGCAGGTCAGGTTTTTGAAATGTATTCTCTAGCCTTCTGATTGTGCACTCCGCCTCCTAGCTTCAGGTGTTTTAATTACAGCAGGTCCAATACCCCTCCACAGAGAGAGAGAATTTTAGTCTAGTAAGAGGTTTTCACATGTACCCATTCAGATGGAGACGTTTATTCTCAGCGAGGTAAGGCAAGTTTAGGACCTGGTATAAGAGAGATGCCGTAACAGGGCTACCAGGTACAGATAAAATTGGCCATTTTTATGCACTAAAAGCTCTCATTTTTCATATTTCTAGTGCAGTAATGCAGTTGAAATTTCGTTTTTCAAGTTTGTATGTTCTAGCGCTGCAGTGTGCTGCCTTATTTACTTAACTATATACGAGTTGGCGACTTTAGGTTCAGCACCTGTTCACACTGAGTCTATGTTTGGATGTGCAGGTCAGGTTTTTGAAATGTATTCTCTAGCCTTCCGATCGTGCACTCCGCCTCCTAGCTTCAGGTGTTTTAATTACAGCAGGTCCAATACCCCTCCACAGAGAGAGAGAATTTTAGTCTAGTAAGAGGTTTTCACATGTACCCATTCAGATGGAGACGTTTATTCTCAGCGAGGTAAGGCAAGTTTAGGACCTGGTATAAGAGAGATGCCGTAACGGGGCTACGAGGTACACATAAAATTGGCCATTTTTATGCGCTAAAAGCTCTCATTTTTCATATTTCTAGTGCAGTAATGCAGTTGAAATTTCATTTTTCAAGTTTGTATGTTCTAGCGCTGCAGTGTGCTGCCTTATTTACTTAACTATATACGAGTTGGCGACTCTAGGTTCAGCACCTGTTCACACTGAGTCTATGTTTGGATGTACAGGTCAGGTTTTTGAAATGTATTCTCTAGCTTTCTGATCGTGCACTCCGCCTCCTAGCTTCAGGTGTTTTAATTACAGCAGGTCCAATACCCCTCCACAGAGAGAGAGAATTTTAGTCTAGTAAGAGGTTTTCACATGTACCCATTCAGATGGAGACGTTTATTCTCAGCGAGGTAAGGCAAGTTTAGGACCTGGTATAAGAGAGATGCCGTAACGGGGCTACGAGGTACACATAAAATTGGCCATTTTTATGCGCTAAAAGCTCTCATTTTTCATATTTCTAGTGCAGTAATGCAGTTGAAATTTCATTTTTCAAGTTTGTATGTTCTAGCGCTGCAGTGTGCTGCCTTATTTACTTAACTATATACGAGTTGGCGACTCTAGGTTCAGCACCTGTTCACACTGAGTCTATGTTTGGATGTACAGGTCAGGTTTTTGAAATGTATTCTCTAGCTTTCTGATCGTGCACTCCGCCTCCTAGCTTCAGGTGTTTTAATTACAGCAGGTCCAATACCCCTCCACAGAGAGAGAGAATTTTAGTCTAGTAAGAGGTTTTCACATGTACCCATTCAGATGGAGACGTTTATTCTCAGCGAGGTAAGGCAAGTTTAGGACCTGGTATAAGAGAGATGCCGTAACGGGGCTACGAGGTACACATAAAATTGGCCATTTTTATGCGCTAAAAGCTCTCATTTTTCATATTTCTAGTGTAGTAATGCAGTTCAAATTTTCAAGTTTGTATGTTCTAGCGCTGCAGTGTGCTGTCTTATTTACTTAACTATATACGAGTTGGCGACTCTAGGTTCAGCACCTGTTCACACTGAGTCTATGTTTGGATGTGCAGGTCAGGTTTTTGAAATGTATTCTCTAGCCTTCTGATCGTGCACTCCGCCTCCTAGCTTCAGGTGTTTTAATTACAGCAGGTCCAATACCCCTCCACAGAGAGAGAGAATTTTAGTCTAGTAAAAGGTTTTCACATGTACCCATTCAGATGGAGACGTTTATTCTCAGCGAGGTAAGGCAAGTTTAGGACCTGGTATAAGAGAGATGCCGTAACAGGGCTACCAGGTACAGATAAAATTGGCCATTTTTATGCACTAAAAGCTCTCATTTTTCATATTTCTAGTGCAGTAATGCAGTTGAAATTTCGTTTTTCAAGTTTGTATGTTCTAGCGCTGCAGTGTGCTGCCTTATTTACTTAACTATATACGAGTTGGCGACTTTAGGTTCAGCACCTGTTCACACTGAGTCTATGTTTGGATGTGCAGGTCAGGTTTTTGAAATGTATTCTCTAGCCTTCCGATCGTGCACTCCGCCTCCTAGCTTCAGGTGTTTTAATTACAGCAGGTCCAATACCCCTCCACAGAGAGAGAGAATTTTAGTCTAGTAAGAGGTTTTCACATGTACCCATTCAGATGGAGACGTTTATTCTCAGCGAGGTAAGGCAAGTTTAGGACCTGGTATAAGAGAGATGCCGTAACGGGGCTACGAGGTACACATAAAATTGGCCATTTTTATGCGCTAAAAGCTCTCATTTTTCATATTTCTAGTGCAGTAATGCAGTTGAAATTTCATTTTTCAAGTTTGTATGTTCTAGCGCTGCAGTGTGCTGCCTTATTTACTTAACTATATACGAGTTGGCGACTCTAGGTTCAGCACCTGTTCACACTGAGTCTATGTTTGGATGTACAGGTCAGGTTTTTGAAATGTATTCTCTAGCTTTCTGATCGTGCACTCCGCCTCCTAGCTTCAGGTGTTTTAATTACAGCAGGTCCAATACCCCTCCACAGAGAGAGAGAATTTTAGTCTAGTAAGAGGTTTTCACATGTACCCATTCAGATGGAGACGTTTATTCTCAGCGAGGTAAGGCAAGTTTAGGACCTGGTATAAGAGAGATGCCATAACGGGGCTACGAGGTACACATAAAATTGGCCATTTTTATGCGCTAAAAGCTCTCATTTTTCATATTTCTAGTGTAGTAATGCAGTTCAAATTTTCAAGTTTGTATGTTCTAGCGCTGCAGTGTGCTGTCTTATTTACTTAACTATATACGAGTTGGCGACTCTAGGTTCAGCACCTGTTCACACTGAGTCTATGTTTGGATGTGCAGGTCAGGTTTTTGAAATGTATTCTCTAGCCTTCTGATCGTGCACTCCGCCTCCTAGCTTCAGGTGTTTTAATTACAGCAGGTCCAATACCCCTCCACAGAGAGAGAGAATTTTAGTCTAGTAAAAGGTTTTCACATGTACCCATTCAGATGGAGACGTTTATTCTCAGCGAGGTAAGGCAAGTTTAGGACCTGGTATAAGAGAGATGCCGTAACGGGGCTACGAGGTACATATAAAATTGGCCATTTTTATGCGCTAAAAGCTCTCATTTTTCATATTTCTAGTGCAGTAATGCAGTTCAAATTTCGTTTTTCAAGTTTGTATGTTCTAGCGCTGCATTGTGCTGCCTTATTTACTTAACTATATACGAGTTGGCGACTCTAGGTTCAGCACCTGTTCACACTGAGTCTATGTTTGGATGTGCAGGTCAGGTTTTTGAAATGTATTCTCTAGCCTTCTGATTGTGCACTCCGCCTCCTAGCTTCAGGTGTTTTAATTACAGCAGGTCCAATACCCCTCCACAGAGAGAGAGAATTTTAGTCTAGTAAGAGGTTTTCACATGTACCCATTCAGATGGAGACGTTTATTCTCAGCGAGGTAAGGCAAGTTTAGGACCTGGTATAAGAGAGATGCCGTAACAGGGCTACCAGGTACAGATAAAATTGGCCATTTTTATGCACTAAAAGCTCTCATTTTTCATATTTCTAGTGCAGTAATGCAGTTGAAATTTCGTTTTTCAAGTTTGTATGTTCTAGCGCTGCAGTGTGCTGCCTTATTTACTTAACTATATACGAGTTGGCGACTTTAGGTTCAGCACCTGTTCACACTGAGTCTATGTTTGGATGTGCAGGTCAGGTTTTTGAAATGTATTCTCTAGCCTTCCGATCGTGCACTCCGCCTCCTAGCTTCAGGTGTTTTAATTACAGCAGGTCCAATACCCCTCCACAGAGAGAGAGAATTTTAGTCTAGTAAGAGGTTTTCACATGTACCCATTCAGATGGAGACGTTTATTCTCAGCGAGGTAAGGCAAGTTTAGGACCTGGTATAAGAGAGATGCCGTAACGGGGCTACGAGGTACACATAAAATTGGCCATTTTTATGCGCTAAAAGCTCTCATTTTTCATATTTCTAGTGCAGTAATGCAGTTGAAATTTCATTTTTCAAGTTTGTATGTTCTAGCGCTGCAGTGTGCTGCCTTATTTACTTAACTATATACGAGTTGGCGACTCTAGGTTCAGCACCTGTTCACACTGAGTCTATGTTTGGATGTACAGGTCAGGTTTTTGAAATGTATTCTCTAGCTTTCTGATCGTGCACTCCGCCTCCTAGCTTCAGGTGTTTTAATTACAGCAGGTCCAATACCCCTCCACAGAGAGAGAGAATTTTAGTCTAGTAAGAGGTTTTCACATGTACCCATTCAGATGGAGACGTTTATTCTCAGCGAGGTAAGGCAAGTTTAGGACCTGGTATAAGAGAGATGCCGTAACGGGGCTACGAGGTACACATAAAATTGGCCATTTTTATGCGCTAAAAGCTCTCATTTTTCATATTTCTAGTGTAGTAATGCAGTTCAAATTTTCAAGTTTGTATGTTCTAGCGCTGCAGTGTGCTGCCTTATTTACTTAACTATATACGAGTTGGCGACTCTAGGTTCAGCACCTGTTCACACTGAGTCTATGTTTGGATGTGCAGGTCAGGTTTTTGAAATGTATTCTCTAGCCTTCTGATCGTGCACTCCGCCTCCTAGCTTCAGGTGTTTTAATTACAGCAGGTCCAATACCCCTCCACAGAGAGAGAGAATTTTAGTCTAGTAAAAGGTTTTCACATGTACCCATTCAGATGGAGACGTTTATTCTCAGCGAAGTAAGGCAAGTTTAGGACCTGGTATAAGAGAGATGCCGTAACGGGGCTACCAGGTACACATAAAATTGGCCATTTTTATGCGCTAAAAGCTCTCATTTTTCATATTTCTAGTGCAGTAATGCAGTTCAAATTTCGTTTTTCAAGTTTGTATGTTCTAGCGCTGCAGTGTGCTGCCTTATTTACTTAACTATATACGAGTTGGCGACTCTAGGTTCAGCACCTGTTCACACTGAGTCTATGTTTGGATGTGCAGGTCAGGTTTTTGAAATGTATTCTCTAGCCTTCTGATCGTGCACTCCGCCTCCTAGCTTCAGGTGTTTTAATTACAGCAGGTCCAATACCCCTCCACAGAGAGAGAGAATTTTAGTCTAGTAAGAGGTTTTCACATGTACCCATTCAGATGGAGACGTTTATTCTCAGCGAGGTAAGGCAAGTTTAGGACCTGGTATAAGAGAGATGCCGTAACGGGGCTACCAGGTACACATAAAATTGGCCATTTTTATGCGCTAAAAGCTCTCATTTTTCATATTTCTAGTGCAGTAATGCAGTTGAAATTTCGTTTTTCAAGTTTGTATGTTCTAGCGCTGCAGTGTGCTGCCTTATTTACTTAACTATATACGAGTTGGCGACTCTAGGTTCAGCACCTGTTCACACTGAGTCTATGTTTGGATGTGCAGGTCAGGTTTTTGAAATGTATTCTCTAGCCTTCTGATCGTGCACTCCGCCTCCTAGCTTCAGGTGTTTTAATTACAGCAGGTTCAATACCCCTCCACAGAGAGAGAGAATTTTAGTCTAGTAAGAGGTTTTCACATGTACCCATTCAGATGGAGACGTTTATTCTCAGCGAGGTAAGGCAAGTTTAGGACCTGGTATAAGAGAGATGCCGTATCGGGGCTACCAGGTACACATAAAATTGGCCATTTTTATGCGCTAAAAGCTCTCATTTTTCATATTTCTAGTGCAGTAATGCAGTTCAAATTTCCGTTTTTCAAGTTTGTATGTTCTAGCGCTGCAGTGTGCTGCCTTATTTACTTAACTATATACGAGTTGGCGACTCTAGGTTCAGCACCTGTTCACACTGAGTCTATGTTTGGATGTGAAGGTCAGGTTTTTGAAATGTATTCTCTAGCCTTCTGATTGTGCACTCCGCCTCCTAGCTTCAGGTGTTTTAATTACAGCAGGTCCAATACCCCTCCACAGAGAGAGAGAATTTTAGTCTAGTAAGAGGTTTTCACATGTACCCATTCAGAAGGAGACGTTTATTCTCAGCGAGGTAAGGCAAGTTTAGGACCTGGTATATGAGAGATGCCGTAACAGGGCTACCAGGTACACATAAAATTGGCCATTTTTATGCGCTAAAAGCTCTCATTTTTCATATTTCTAGTGCAGTAATGCAGTTGAAATTTCATTTTTCAAGTTTGTATGTTCTAGGGCTGCAGTGTGCTGCCTTATTTACATAACTATATACGAGTTGGCGACTCTAGGTTCAGCACCTGTTCACACTGAGTCTATGTTTGGATGTGCAGGTCAGGTTTTTGAAATGTATTCTCTAGCCTTCTGATCGTGCACTCCGCCTCCTAGCTTCAGATGTTTTAATTACAGCAGGTCCAATACCGCTCCACAGAGAGAGAGAATTTTAGTCTAGTAAGAGGTTTTCACATGTACCCATTCAGATGGAGACGTTTATGCTCAGCGAGGTAAGGCAAGTTTAGGACCTGGTATAAGAGAGATGCCGTAACGGGGCTACCAGGTACACATAAAATTGGCCATTTTTATGCGCTAAAAGCTCTCATTTTTCATATTTCTAGTGCAGTAATGCAGTTCAAATTTCGTTTTTCAAGTTTGTATGTTCTAGCGCTGCAGTGTGCTGCCTTATTTACTTAACTATATATGAGTTGGCGACTCTAGGTTCAGCACCTGTTCACACTGAGTCTATGTTTGGATGTGCAGGTCAGGTTTTTGAAATGTATTCTCTAGCCTTCTGATCGTGCACTCCGCCTCCTAGCTTCCGGTGTTTTAGTTACAGCAGGTCCAATACCGCTCCACAGAGAGAGAGAATTTTAGTCTAGTAAGAGGTTTTCACATGTACCCATTCAGATGGAGACGTTTATTCTCAGCGAGGTAAGGCAAGTTTAGGACCTGGTATAAGAGAGATGCCATAACGGGGCTACCAGGTACACATAAAATTGGCCATTTTTATGCGCTAAAAGCTCTCATTTTTCATATTTCTAGTGCAGTAATGCAGTTCAAATTTCGTTTTTCAAGTTTGTATGTTCTAGCGCTGCACTGTGCTGCTTTATTTACTTAACTATATAAGAGTTGCCGACTCTAGGTTCAGCACCTGTTCACACTGAGTCTATGTTTGGATGTGCAGGTCAGGTTTTTGAAATGTATTTTCTAGCCTTCTGATCGTGCACTCCGCCTCCTAGCTTCAGGTGCTTTAATAACAGCAGGTCCAATACCCCTCCACAGAGAGAGAGAATTTTAGTCTAGTAAGAGGTTTTCACATGTACCCATTCAGATGGAGACGTTTATTCTCAGCGAGGTAAGGCAAGTTTAGGACCTGGTATAAGAGAGATGCCGTAACGGGGCTACCAGGTACACATAAAATTGGCCATTTTTATGCGCTAAAAGCTCTCATTTTTCATATTTCTAGTGCAGTAATGCAGTTGAAATTTCGTTTTTCAAGTTTGTATGTTCTAGCGCTGCAGTGTGCTGCCTTATTTACTTAACTATATACGAGTTGGCGACTCTAGGTTCAGCACCTGTTCACACTGAGTCTATGTTTGGATGTGCAGGTCAGGTTTTTGAAATGTATTCTCTAGCCTTCTGATCGTGCACTCCGCCTCCTAGCTTCAGGTGTTTTAATTACAGCAGGTCCAATACCGCTCCACAGAGAGAGAGAATTTTAGTCTAGTAAGAGGTTTTCACATGTACCCATTCAGATGGAGACGTTTATTCTCAGCGAGGTAAGGCAAGTTTAGGACCTGGTATAAGAGAGATGCCATAACGCGGCTACCAGGTACACATAAAATTGGCCATTTTTATGCGCTAAAAGCTCTCATTTTTCATATTTCTAGTGCAGTAATGCAGTTCAAATTTCGATTTTCAAGTTTGTATGTTCTAGCGCTGCAGTGTGCTGCTTTATTTACTTAACTATATACGAGTTGCCGACTCTAGGTTCAGCACCTGTTCACACTGAGTCTATGTTTGGATGTGCAGGTCAGGTTTTTGAAATGTATTCTCTAGCCTTCTGATCGTGCACTCCGCCTCCTAGCTTCAGGTGTTTTAATTACAGCAGGTCCAATACCCCTCCACAGAGAGAGAGAATTTTAGTCTAGTAAGAGGTTTTCACATGTACCCATTCAGATGGAGACGTTTATTCTCAGCGAAGTAAGGCAAGTTTAGGACCTGGTATAAGAGAGATGCCGTAACGGGGCTACCAGGTACACATAAAATTGGCCATTTTTATGCGCTAAAAGCTCTTTTTTTTCATATTTCTAGTGCAGTAATGCAGTTCAAATTTCGTTTTTCAAGTTTGTATGTTCTAGCGCTGCAGTGTGCTGCCTTATTTACTTAACTATATACGAGTTGGCGACTTTAGGTTCAGCACCTGTTCACACTGAGTCTGTGTTTGGATGTACAGGTCAGGTTTTTGAAATGTATTCTCTAGCTTTCTGATCGTGCACTCCGCCTCCTAGCTTCAGGTGTTTTAATTACAGCAGGTCCAATACCCCTCCACAGAGAGAGAGAATTTTAGTCTAGTAAGAGGTTTTCACATGTACCCATTCAGATGGAGACGTTTATTCTCAGCGAGGTAAGGCAAGTTTAGGACCTGGTATAAGAGAGATGCCGTAACGGGGCTACGAGGTACACATAAAATTGGCCATTTTTATGCGCTAAAAGCTCTCATTTTTCATATTTCTAGTGCAGTAATGCAGTTCAAATTTCGTTTTTCAAGTTTGTATGTTCTAGCGCTGCAGTGTGCTGCCTTATTTACTTAACTATATACGAGTTGGCGACTCTAGGTTCAGCACCTGTTCACACTGAGTCTATGTTTGGATGTGCAGGTCAGGTTTTTGAAATGTATTCTCTAGCCTTCTGATCGTGCACTCCGCCTCCTAGCTTCAGGTGTTTTAATTACAGCAGGTCCAATACCCCTCCACAGAGAGAGAGAATTTTAGTCTAGTAAGAGGTTTTCACATGTACCCATGCAGATGGAGACGTTTATTCTCAGCGAAGTAAGGCAAGTTTAGGACCTGGTATAAGAGAGATGCCGTAACGGGGCTACCAGGTACACATAAAATTGGCAATTTTTATGCGCTAAAAGCTCTCATTTTTCATATTTCTAGTGCAGTAATGCAGTTCAAATTTCGTTTTTCAAGTTTGTATGTTCTAGCGCTGCAGTGTGCTGCCTTATTTACTTAACTATATACGAGTTGGCGACTCTAGGTTCAGCACCTGTTCACACTGAGTCTATGATTGGATGTGCAGGTCAGGTTTTTGAAATGTATTCTCTAGCCTTCTGATCGTGCACTCCGCCTCCTAGCTTCAGGTGTTTTAATTACAGCAGGTCCAATACCCCTCCACAGAGAGAGAGAATTTTAGTCTAGTAAGAGGTTTTCACATGTACCCATTCAGATGGAGACGTTTATTCTCAGCGAGGTAAGGCAAGTTTAGGACCTGGTATGAGAGAGATGCCGTAACGGGGCTACCAGGTACACATAAAATTGGCCATTTTTATGCGCTAAAAGCTCTCATTTTTCATATTTCTAGTGCAGTAATGCAGTTCAAATTTCGTTTTTCAAGTTTGTATGTTCTAGCGCTGCATTGTGCTGCCTTATTTACTTAACTATATACGAGTTGGCGACTCTAGGTTCAGCACCTGTTCACACTGAGTCTATGTTTGGATGTGCAGGTCAGGTTTTTGAAATGTATTCTCTAGCCTTCTGATTGTGCACTCCGCCTCCTAGCTTCAGGTGTTTTAATTACAGCAGGTCCAATACCCCTCCACAGAGAGAGAGAATTTTAGTCTAGTAAGAGGTTTTCACATGTACCCATTCAGATGGAGACGTTTATTCTCAGCGAGGTAAGGCAAGTTTAGGACCTGGTATAAGAGAGATGCCGTAACAGGGCTACCAGGTACAGATAAAATTGGCCATTTTTATGCACTAAAAGCTCTCATTTTTCATATTTCTAGTGCAGTAATGCAGTTGAAATTTCGTTTTTCAAGTTTGTATGTTCTAGCGCTGCAGTGTGCTGCCTTATTTACTTAACTATATACGAGTTGGCGACTTTAGGTTCAGCACCTGTTCACACTGAGTCTATGTTTGGATGTGCAGGTCAGGTTTTTGAAATGTATTCTCTAGCCTTCCGATCGTGCACTCCGCCTCCTAGCTTCAGGTGTTTTAATTACAGCAGGTCCAATACCCCTCCACAGAGAGAGAGAATTTTAGTCTAGTAAGAGGTTTTCACATGTACCCATTCAGATGGAGACGTTTATTCTCAGCGAGGTAAGGCAAGTTTAGGACCTGGTATAAGAGAGATGCCGTAACGGGGCTACGAGGTACACATAAAATTGGCCATTTTTATGCGCTAAAAGCTCTCATTTTTCATATTTCTAGTGCAGTAATGCAGTTGAAATTTCGTTTTTCAAGTTTGTATGTTCTAGCGCTGCAGTGTGCTGCCTTATTTACTTAACTATATACGAGTTGGCGACTCTAGGTTCAGCACCTGTTCACACTGAGTCTATGTTTGGATGTACAGGTCAGGTTTTTGAAATGTATTCTCTAGCTTTCTGATCGTGCACTCCGCCTCCTAGCTTCAGGTGTTTTAATTACAGCAGGTCCAATACCCCTCCACAGAGAGAGAGAATTTTAGTCTAGTAAGAGGTTTTCACATGTACCCATTCAGATGGAGACATTTATTCTCAGCGAGGTAAGGCAAGTTTAGGAACTGGTATAAGAGAGATGCCGTAACGGGGCTACGAGGTACACATAAAATTGGCCATTTTTATGCGCTAAAAGCTCTCATTTTTCATATTTCTAGTGTAGTAATGCAGTTCAAATTTTCAAGTTTGTATGTTCTAGCGCTGCAGTGTGCTGCCTTATTTACTTAACTATATACGAGTTGGCGACTCTAGGTTCAGCACCTGTTCACACTGAGTCTATGTTTGGATGTGCAGGTCAGGTTTTTGAAATGTATTCTCTAGCCTTCTGATCGTGCACTCCGCCTCCTAGCTTCAGGTGTTTTAATTACAGCAGGTCCAATACCCCTCCACAGAGAGAGAGAATTTTAGTCTAGTAAGAGGTTTTCACATGTACCCATTCAGATGGAGACGTTTATTCTCAGCGAGGTAAGGCAAGTTTAGGACCTGGTATAAGAGAGATGCCGTAACGGGGCTACCAGGTACACATAAAATTGGCCATTTTTATGCGCTAAAAGCTCTCATTTTTCATATTTCTAGTGCAGTAATGCAGTTGAAATTTCGTTTTTCAAGTTTGTATGTTCTAGCGCTGCAGTGTGCTGCCTTATTTACTTAACTATATACGAGTTGGCGACTCTAGGTTCAGCACCTGTTCACACTGAGTCTATGTTTGGATGTGCAGGTCAGGTTTTTGAAATGTATTCTCTAGCTTTCTGATCGTGCACTCCGCCTCCTAGCTTCAGGTGTTTTAATTACAGCAGGTCCAATACCCCTCCACAGAGAGAGAGAATTTTAGTCTAGTAAGAGGTTTTCACATGTACCCATTCAGATGGAGACGTTTATTCTCAGCGAGGTAAGGCAAGTTTAGGACCTGGTATAAGAGAGATGCCGTAACGGGGCTACGAGGTACATATAAAATTGGCCATTTTTATGCACTAAAAGCTCTCATTTTTCATATTTCTAGTGCAGTAATGCAGTTCAAATTTCGTTTTTCAAGTTTGTATGTTCTAGCGCTGTAGTGTGCTGCCTTATTTAATTAACTATATACGAGTTGGCGACTCTAGGTTCAGCACCTGTTCACACTGAGTCTATGTTTGGATGTGCAGGTCAGGTTTTTGAAATGTATTCTCTAGCCTTCTGATCGTGCACTCCGCCTCCTAGCTTCAGGTGTTTTAATTACAGCAGGTCCAATACCCCTCCACAGAGAGAGAGAATTTTAGTCTAGTAAGAGGTTTTCACATGTACCCATTCAGATGGAGACGTTTATTCTCAGCGAAGTAAGGCAAGTTTAGGACCTGGTATAAGAGAGATGCCGTAACGGGGCTACCAGGTACACATAAAATTGGCCACTTTTATGCGCTAAAAGCTCTCATTTTTCATATTTCTAGTGCAGTAATGCAGTTCAAATTTCGTTTTTCAAGTTTGTATGTTCTAGCGCTGCAGTGTGCTGCCTTATTTACTTAACTATATACGAGTTGGCGACTCTAGGTTCAGCACCTGTTCACACTGAGTCTATGTTTGGATGTGCAGGTCAGGTTTTTGAAATGTATTCTCTAGCCTTCTGATCGTGCACTCCGCCTCCTAGCTTCAGGTGTTTTAATTACAGCAGGTCCAATACCCCTCCACAGAGAGAGAGAATTTTAGTCTAGTAAGAGGTTTTCACATGTACCCATTCAGATGGAGACGTTTATTCTCAGCGAGGTAAGGCAAGTTTAGGACCTGGTATAAGAGAGATGCCGTAACGGGGCTACCAGGTACACATAAAATTGGCCATTTTTATGCGCTAAAAGCTCTAATTTTTCATATTTCTAGTGCAGTAATGCAGTTGAAATTTCGTTTTTCAAGTTTGTATGTTCTAGCGCTGCAGTGTGCTGCCTTATTTACTTAACTATATACGAGTTGGCGACTCTAGGTTCAGCACCTGTTCACACTGAGTCTATGTTTGGATGTGCAGGTCAGGTTTTTGAAATGTATTCTCTAGCCTTCTGATCGTGCACTCCGCCTCCTAGCTTCAGATGTTTTAATTACAGCAGGTCCAATACCCCTCCACAGAGAGAGAGAATTTTAGTCTAGTAAGAGGTTTTCACATGTACCCATTCAGATGGAGACGTTTATTCTCAGCGAGGTAAGGCAAGTTTAGGACCTGGTATAAGAGAGATGCCGTATCGGGGCTACCAGGTACACATAAAATTGGCCATTTTTATGCGCTAAAAGCTCTCATTTTTCATATTTCTAGTGCAGTAATGCAGTTCAAATTTCCGTTTTTCAAGTTTGTATGTTCTAGCGCTGCAGTGTGCTGCCTTATTTACTTAACTATATACGAGTTGGCGACTCTAGGTTCAGCACCTGTTCACACTGAGTCTATGTTTGGATGTGAAGGTCAGGTTTTTGAAATGTATTCTCTAGCCTTCTGATTGTGCACTCCGCCTCCTAGCTTCAGGTGTTTTAATTACAGCAGGTCCAATACCCCTCCACAGAGAGAGAGAATTTTAGTCTAGTAAGAGGTTTTCACATGTACCCATTCAGAAGGAGACGTTTATTCTCAGCGAGGTAAGGCAAGTTTAGGACCTGGTATATGAGAGATGCCGTAACAGGGCTACCAGGTACACATAAAATTGGCCATTTTTATGCGCTAAAAGCTCTCATTTTTCATATTTCTAGTGCAGTAATGCAGTTGAAATTTCATTTTTCAAGTTTGTATGTTCTAGGGCTGCAGTGTGCTGCCTTATTTACATAACTATATACGAGTTGGCGACTCTAAGTTCAGCACCTGTTCACACTGAGTCTATGTTTGGATGTGCAGGTCAGGTTTTTGAAATGTATTCTCTAGCCTTCTGATCGTGCACTCCGCCTCCTAGCTTCAGGTGTTTTAATTACAGCAGGTCCAATACCGCTCCACAGAGAGAGAGAATTTTAGTCTAGTAAGAGGTTTTCACATGTACCCATTCAGATGGAGACGTTTATTCTCAGCGAGGTAAGGCAAGTTTAGGACCTGGTATAAGAGAGATGCCATAACGGGGCTACCAGGTACACATAAAATTGGCCATTTTTATGCGCTAAAAGCTCTCATTTTTCATATTTCTAGTGCAGTAATGCAGTTCAAATTTCGTTTTTCAAGTTTGTATGTTCTAGCGCTGCAGTGTGCTGCTTTATTTACTTAACTATATACGAGTTGCCGACTCTTGGTTCAGCACCTGTTCACACTGAGTCTATGTTTGGATGTGCAGGTCAGGTTTTTGAAATGTATTCTCTAGCCTTCTGATCGTGCACTCCGCCTCCTAGCTTCAGGTGTTTTAATTACAGCAGGTCCAATACCCCTCCACAGAGAGAGAGAATTTTAGTCTAGTAAGAGGTTTTCACATGTACCCATTCAGATGGAGACGTTTATTCTCAGCGAAGTAAGGCAAGTTTAGGACCTGGTATAAGAGAGATGCCGTAACGGGGCTACCAGGTACACATAAAATTGGCCATTTTTATGCGCTAAAAGCTCTCATTTTTCATATTTCTAGTGCAGTAATGCAGTTGAAATTTCATTTTTCAAGTTTGTATGTTCTAGGGCTGCAGTGTGCTGCCTTATTTACATAACTATATACGAGTTGGCGACTCTAAGTTCAGCACCTGTTCACACTGAGTCTATGTTTGGATGTGCAGGTCAGGTTTTTGAAATGTATTCTCTAGCCTTCTGATCGTGCACTCCGCCTCCTAGCTTCAGGTGTTTTAATTACAGCAGGTCCAATACCGCTCCACAGAGAGAGAGAATTTTAGTCTAGTAAGAGGTTTTCACATGTACCCATTCAGATGGAGACGTTTATTCTCAGCGAGGTAAGGCAAGTTTAGGACCTGGTATAAGAGAGATGCCATAACGGGGCTACCAGGTACACATAAAATTGGCCATTTTTATGCGCTAAAAGCTCTCATTTTTCATATTTCTAGTGCAGTAATGCAGTTCAAATTTCGTTTTTCAAGTTTGTATGTTCTAGCGCTGCAGTGTGCTGCTTTATTTACTTAACTATATACGAGTTGCCGACTCTAGGTTCAGCACCTGTTCACACTGAGTCTATGTTTGGATGTGCAGGTCAGGTTTTTGAAATGTATTCTCTAGCCTTCTGATCGTGCACTCCGCCTCCTAGCTTCAGGTGTTTTAATTACAGCAGGTCCAATACCCCTCCACAGAGAGAGAGAATTTTAGTCTAGTAAGAGGTTTTCACATGTACCCATTCAGATGGAGACGTTTATTCTCAGCGAAGTAAGGCAAGTTTAGGACCTGGTATAAGAGAGATGCCGTAACGGGGCTACCAGGTACACATAAAATTGGCCATTTTTATGCGCTAAAAGCTCTTTTTTTTCATATTTCTAGTGCAGTAATGCAGTTCAAATTTCGTTTTTCAAGTTTGTATGTTCTAGCGCTGCAGTGTGCTGCCTTATTTACTTAACTATATACGAGTTGGCGACTCTAGGTTCAGCACCTGTTCACACTGAGTCTATGTTTGGATGTACAGGTCAGGTTTTTGAAATGTATTCTCTAGCTTTCTGATCGTGCACTCCGCCTCCTAGCTTCAGGTGTTTTAATTACAGCAGGTCCAATACCCCTCCACAGAGAGAGAGAATTTTAGTCTAGTAAGAGGTTTTCACATGTACCCATTCAGATGGAGACGTTTATTCTCAGCGAGGTAAGGCAAGTTTAGGAACTGGTATAAGAGAGATGCCGTAACGGGGCTACGAGGTACACATAAAATTGGCCATTTTTATGCGCTAAAAGCTCTCATTTTTCATATTTCTAGTGTAGTAATGCAGTTCAAATTTTCAAGTTTGTATGTTCTAGCGCTGCAGTGTGCTGCCTTATTTACTTAACTATATACGAGTTGGCGACTCTAGGTTCAGCACCTGTTCACACTGAGTCTATGTTTGGATGTGCAGGTCAGGTTTTTGAAATGTATTCTCTAGCCTTCTGATCGTGCACTCCGCCTCCTAGCTTCAGGTGTTTTAATTACAGCAGGTCCAATACCCCTCCACAGAGAGAGAGAATTTTAGTCTAGTAAGAGGTTTTCACATGTACCCATTCAGATGGAGACGTTTATTCTCAGCGAGGTAAGGCAAGTTTAGGACCTGGTATAAGAGAGATGCCGTAACGGGGCTACCAGGTACACACAAAATTGGCCATTTTTATGCGCTAAAAGCTCTCATTTTTCATATTTCTAGTGCAGTAATGCAGTTGAAATTTCGTTTTTCAAGTTTGTATGTTCTAGCGCTGCAGTGTGCTGCCTTATTTACTTAACTATATACGAGTTGGCGACTCTAGGTTCAGCACCTGTTCACACTGAGTCTATGTTTGGATGTGCAGGTCAGGTTTTTGAAATGTATTCTCTAGCTTTCTGATCGTGCACTCCGCCTCCTAGCTTCAGGTGTTTTAATTACAGCAGGTCCAATACCCCTCCACAGAGAGAGAGAATTTTAGTCTAGTAAGAGGTTTTCACATGTACCCATTCAGATGGAGACGTTTATTCTCAGCGAGGTAAGGCAAGTTTAGGACCTGGTATAAGAGAGATGCCGTAACGGGGCTACGAGGTACATATAAAATTGGCCATTTTTATGCGCTAAAAGCTCTCATTTTTCATATTTCTAGTGCAGTAATGCAGTTCAAATTTCGTTTTTCAAGTTTGTATGTTCTAGCGCTGTAGTGTGCTGCCTTATTTAATTAACTATATACGAGTTGGCGACTCTAGGTTCAGCACCTGTTCACACTGAGTCTATGTTTGGATGTGCAGGTCAGGTTTTTGAAATGTATTCTCTAGCCTTCTGATCGTGCACTCCGCCTCCTAGCTTCAGGTGTTTTAATTACAGCAGGTCCAATACCCCTCCACAGAGAGAGAGAATTTTAGTCTAGTAAGAGGTTTTCACATGTACCCATTCAGATGGAGACGTTTATTCTCAGCGAAGTAAGGCAAGTTTAGGACCTGGTATAAGAGAGATGCCGTAACGGGGCTACCAGGTACACATAAAATTGGCCACTTTTATGCGCTAAAAGCTCTCATTTTTCATATTTCTAGTGCAGTAATGCAGTTCAAATTTCGTTTTTCAAGTTTGTATGTTCTAGCGCTGCAGTGTGCTGCCTTATTTACTTAACTATATACGAGTTGGCGACTCTAGGTTCAGCACCTGTTCACACTGAGTCTATGTTTGGATGTGCAGGTCAGGTTTTTGAAATGTATTCTCTAGCCTTCTGATCGTGCACTCCGCCTCCTAGCTTCAGGTGTTTTAATTACAGCAGGTCCAATACCCCTCCACAGAGAGAGAGAATTTTAGTCTAGTAAGAGGTTTTCACATGTACCCATTCAGATGGAGACGTTTATTCTCAGCGAGGTAAGGCAAGTTTAGGACCTGGTATAAGAGAGATGCCGTAACGGGGCTACCAGGTACACATAAAATTGGCCATTTTTATGCGCTAAAAGCTCTAATTTTTCATATTTCTAGTGCAGTAATGCAGTTGAAATTTCGTTTTTCAAGTTTGTATGTTCTAGCGCTGCAGTGTGCTGCCTTATTTACTTAACTATATACGAGTTGGCGACTCTAGGTTCAGCACCTGTTCACACTGAGTCTATGTTTGGATGTGCAGGTCAGGTTTTTGAAATGTATTCTCTGGCCTTCTGATCGTGCACTCCGCCTCCTAGCTTCAGGTGTTTTAATTACAGCAGGTCCAATACCCCTCCACAGAGAGAGAGAATTTTAGTCTAGTAAGAGGTTTTCACATGTACCCATTCAGATGGAGACGTTTATTCTCAGCGAGGTAAGGCAAGTTTAGGACCTGGTATAAGAGAGATGCCGTATCGGGGCTACCAGGTACACATAAAATTGGCCATTTTTATGCGCTAAAAGCTCTCATTTTTCATATTTCTAGTGCAGTAATGCAGTTCAAATTTCCGTTTTTCAAGTTTGTATGTTCTAGCGCTGCAGTGTGCTGCCTTATTTACTTAACTATATACGAGTTGGCGACTCTAAGTTCAGCACCTGTTCACACTGAGTCTATGTTTGGATGTGCAGGTCAGGTTTTTGAAATGTATTCTCTAGCCTTCTGATCGTGCACTCCGCCTCCTAGCTTCAGGTGTTTTAATTACAGCAGGTCCAATACCGCTCCACAGAGAGAGAGAATTTTAGTCTAGTAAGAGGTTTTCACATGTACCCATTCAGATGGAGACGTTTATTCTCAGCGAGGTAAGGCAAGTTTAGGACCTGGTATAAGAGAGATGCCATAACGGGGCTACCAGGTACACATAAAATTGGCCATTTTTATGCGCTAAAAGCTCTCATTTTTCATATTTCTAGTGCAGTAATGCAGTTCAAATTTCGTTTTTCAAGTTTGTATGTTCTAGCGCTGCAGTGTGCTGCTTTATTTACTTAACTATATACGAGTTGCCGACTCTAGGTTCAGCACCTGTTCACACTGAGTCTATGCTTGGATGTGCAGGTCAGGTTTTTGAAATGTATTCTCTAGCCTTCTGATCGTGCACTCCGCCTCCTAGCTTCAGGTGTTTTAATTACAGCAGGTCCAATACCCCTCCACAGAGAGAGAGAATTTTAGTCTAGTAAGAGGTTTTCACATGTACCCATTCAGATGGAGACGTTTATTCTCAGCGAAGTAAGGCAAGTTTAGGACCTGGTATAAGAGAGATGCCGTAACGGGGCTACCAGGTACACATAAAATTGGCCATTTTTATGCGCTAAAAGCTCTCATTTTTCATATTTCTAGTGCAGTAATGCAGTTGAAATTTCATTTTTCAAGTTTGTATGTTCTAGCGCTGCAGTGTGCTGCTTTATTTACTTAACTATATACGAGTTGCCGACTCTAGGTTCAGCACCTGTTCACACTGAGTCTATGTTTGGATGTGCAGGTCAGGTTTTTGAAATGTATTCTCTAGCCTTCTGATCGTGCACTCCGCCTCCTAGCTTCAGGTGTTTTAATTACAGCAGGTCCAATACCCCTCCACAGAGAGAGAGAATTTTAGTCTAGTAAGAGGTTTTCACATGTACCCATTCAGATGGAGACGTTTATTCTCAGCGAAGTAAGGCAAGTTTAGGACCTGGTATAAGAGAGATGCCGTAACGGGGCTACCAGGTACACATAAAATTGGCCATTTTTATGCGCTAAAAGCTCTTTTTTTTCATATTTCTAGTGCAGTAATGCAGTTCAAATTTCGTTTTTCAAGTTTGTATGTTCTAGCGCTGCAGTGTGCTGCCTTATTTACTTAACTATATACGAGTTGGCGACTCTAGGTTCAGCACCTGTTCACACTGAGTCTATGTTTGGATGTACAGGTCAGGTTTTTGAAATGTATTCTCTAGCTTTCTGATCGTGCACTCTGCCTCCTAGCTTCAGGTGTTTTAATTACAGCAGGTCCAATACCCCTCCACAGAGAGAGAGAATTTTAGTCTAGTAAGAGGTTTTCACATGTACCCATTCAGATGGAGACGTTTATTCTCAGCGAGGTAAGGCAAGTTTAGGACCTGGTATAAGAGAGATGCCGTAACGGGGCTACGAGGTACACATAAAATTGGCCATTTTTATGCGCTAAAAGCTCTCATTTTTCATATTTCTAGTGCAGTAATGCAGTTCAAATTTCGTTTTTCAAGTTTGTATGTTCTAGCGCTGCAGTGTGCTGCCTTATTTACTTAACTATATACGAGTTGGCGACTCTAGGTTCAGCACCTGTTCACACTGAGTCTATGTTTGGATGTGCAGGTCAGGTTTTTGAAATGTATTCTCTAGCCTTCTGATCGTGCACTCCGCCTCCTAGCTTCAGGTGTTTTAATTACAGCAGGTCCAATACCCCTCCACAGAGAGAGAGAATTTTAGTCTAGTAAGAGGTTTTCACATGTACCCATGCAGATGGAGACGTTTATTCTCAGCGAAGTAAGGCAAGTTTAGGACCTGGTATAAGAGAGATGCCGTAACGGGGCTACCAGGTACACATAAAATTGGCCATTTTTATGCGCTAAAAGCTGTCATTTTTCATATTTCTAGTGCAGTAATGCAGTTGAAATTTCGTTTTTCAAGTTTGTATGTTCTAGCGCTGCAGTGTGCTGCCTTATTTACTTAACTATATACGAGTTGGCGACTTTAGGTTCAGCACCTGTTCACACTGAGTCTATGTTTGGATGTGCAGGTCAGGTTTTTGAAATGTATTCTCTAGCCTTCCGATCGTGCACTCCGCCTCCAAGCTTCAGGTGTTTTAATTACAGCAGGTCCAATACCCCTCCACAGAGAAAGAGAATTTTAGTCTAGTAAGAGGTTTTCACATGTACCCATTCAGATGGAGACGTTTATTCTCAGCGAGGTAAGGCAAGTTTAGGACCTGGTATAAGAGAGATGCCGTAACGGGGCTACGAGGTACACATAAAATTGGCCATTTTTATGCGCTAAAAGCTCTCATTTTTCATATTTCTAGTGCAGTAATGCAGCTGAAATTTCGTTTTTCAAGTTTGTATGTTCTAGCGCTGCAGTGTGCTGCCTTATTTACTTAACTATATACGAGTTGGCGACTCTAGGTTCAGCACCTGTTCACACTGAGTCTATGTTTGGATGTGCAGGTCAGGTTTTTGAAATGTATTCTCTAGCCTTCTGATTGTGCACTCCGCCTCCTAGCTTCAGGTGTTTTAATTACAGCAGGTCCAATACCCCTCCACAGAGAGAGAGAATTTTAGTCTAGTAAGAGGTTTTCACATGTACCCATTCAGATGGAGACGTTTATTCTCAGCGAAGTAAGGCAAGTTTAGGACCTGGTATAAGAGAGATGCCGTAACGGGGCTACCAGGTACACATAAAATTGGCCATTTTTATGCGCTAAAAGCTCTCATTTTTCATATTTCTAGTGCAGTAATGCAGTTCAAATTTCGTTTTTCAAGTTTGTATGTTCTAGCGCTGCAGTGTGCTGCCTTATTTACTTAACTATATACGAGTTGGCGACTCTAGGTTCAGCACCTGTTCACACTGAGTCTATGTTTGGATGTGCAGGTCAGGTTTTTGAAATGTATTCTCTAGCCTTCTGATCGTGCACTCCGCCTCCTAGCTTCAGGTGTTATAATTACAGCAGGTCCAATACCCCTCCACAGAGAGAGAGAATTTTAGTCTAGTAAGAGGTTTTCACATGTACCCATTCAGATGGAGACGTTTATTCTCAGCGAGGTAAGGCAAGTTTAGGACCTGGTATGAGAGAGATGCCGTAACGGGGCTACCAGGTACACATAAAATTGGCCATTTTTATGCGCTAAAAGCTCTCATTTTTCATATTTCTAGTGCAGTAATGCAGTTGAAATTTCGTTTTTCAAGTTTGTATGTTCTAGCGCTGCAGTGTGCTGCCTTATTTACTTAACTATATACGAGTTGGCGACTCTAGGTTCAGCACCTGTTCACACTGAGTCTATGTTTGGATGTGCAGGTCAGGTTTTTGAAATGTATTCTCTAGCCTTCTGATTGTGCACTCCGCCTCCTAGCTTCAGGTGTTTTAATTACAGCAGGTCCAATACCCCTCCACAGAGAGAGAGAATTTTAGTCTAGTAAGAGGTTTTCACATGTACCCATTCAGATGGAGACGTTTATTCTCAGCGAGGTAAGGCAAGTTTAGGACCTGGTATAAGAGAGATGCCGTAACAGGGCTACCAGGTACAGATAAAATTGGCCATTTTTATGCACTAAAAGCTCTCATTTTTCATATTTCTAGTGCAGTAATGCAGTTCAAATTTCGTTTTTCAAGTTTGTATGTTCTAGCGCTGCAGTGTGCTGCCTTATTTACTTAACTATATACGAGTTGGCGACTCTAGGTTCAGCACCTGTTCACACTGAGTCTATGTTTGGATGTGCAGGTCAGGTTTTTGAAATGTATTCTCTAGCCTTCTGATCGTGCACTCCGCCTCCTAGCTTCAGGTGTTTTAATTACAGCAGGTCCAATACCCCTCCACAGAGAGAGAGAATTTTAGTCTAGTAAGAGGTTTTCACATGTACCCATTCAGATGGAGACGTTTATTCTCAGCGAGGTAAGGCAAGTTTAGGACCTGGTATAAGAGAGATGCCGTATCGGGGCTACCAGGTACACATAAAATTGGCCATTTTTATGCGCTAAAAGCTCTCATTTTTCATATTTCTAGTGCAGTAATGCAGTTCAAATTTCCGTTTTTCAAGTTTGTATGTTCTAGCGCTGCAGTGTGCTGCCTTATTTACTTAACTATATACGAGTTGGCGACTCTAGGTTCAGCACCTGTTCACACTGAGTCTATGTTTGGATGTGAAGGTCAGGTTTTTGAAATGTATTCTCTAGCCTTCTGATTGTGCACTCCGCCTCCTAGCTTCAGGTGTTTTAATTACAGCAGGTCCAATACCCCTCCACAGAGAGAGAGAATTTTAGTCTAGTAAGAGGTTTTCACATGTATCCATTCAGAAGGAGACGTTTATTCTCAGCGAGGTAAGGCAAGTTTAGGACCTGGTATATGAGAGATGCCGTAACAGGGCTACCAGGTACACATAAAATTGGCCATTTTTATGCACTAAAAGCTCTCATTTTTCATATTTCTAGTGCAGTAATGCAGCTGAAATTTCATTTTTCAAGTTTGTATGTTCTAGGGCTGCAGTGTGCTGCCTTATTTACATAACTATATACGAGTTGGCGACTCTAGGTTCAGCACCTGTTCACACTGAGTCTATGTTTGGATGTGCAGGTCAGGTTTTTGAAATGTATTCTCTAGCCTTCTGATCGTGCACTCCGTCTCCTAGCTTCAGGTGTTTTAATTACAGCAGGTCCAATACCGCTCCACAGAGAGAGAGAATTTTAGTCTAGTAAGAGGTTTTCACATGTACCCATTCAGATGGAGACGTTTATGCTCAGCGAGGTAAGGCAAGTTTAGGACCTGGTATAAGAGAGATGCCGTAACGGGGCTACCAGGTACACATAAAATTGGCCATTTTTATGCGCTAAAAGCTCTCATTTTTCATATTTCTAGTGCAGTAATGCAGTTCAAATTTCGTTTTTCAAGTTTGTATGTTCTAGCGCTGCAGTGTGCTGCCTTATTTACTTAACTATATATGAGTTGGTGACTCTAGGTTCAGCACCTGTTCACACTGAGTCTATGTTTGGATGTGCAGGTCAGGTTTTTGAAATGTATTCTCTAGCCTTCTGATCGTGCACTCCGCCTCCTAGCTTCAGGTGTTTTAGTTACAGCAGGTCCAATACCGCTCCACAGAGAGAGAGAATTTTAGTCTAGTAAGAGGTTTTCACATGTACCCATTCAGATGGAGACGTTTATTCTCAGCGAGGTAAGGCAAGTTTAGGACCTGGTATAAGAGAGATGCCATAACGGGGCTACCAGGTACACATAAAATTGGCCATTTTTATGCGCTAAAAGCTCTCATTTTTCATATTTCTAGTGCAGTAATGCAGTTCAAATTTCGTTTTTCAAGTTTGTATGTTCTAGCGCTGCAGTGTGCTGCTTTATTTACTTAACTATATACGAGTTGCCGACTCTAGGTTCAGCACCTGTTCACACTGAGTCTATGTTTGGATGTGCAGGTCAGGTTTTTGAAATGTATTCTCTAGCCTTCTGATCGTGCACTCCGCCTCCTAGCTTCAGGTGTTTTAATTACAGCAGGTCCAATACCCCTCCACAGAGAGAGAGAATTTTAGTCTAGTAAGAGGTTTTCACATGTACCCATTCAGATGGAGACGTTTATTCTCAGCGAAGTAAGGCAAGTTTAGGACCTGGTATAAGAGAGATGCCGTAACGGGGCTACCAGGTACACATAAAATTGGCCATTTTTATGCGCTAAAAGCTCTTTTTTTTCATATTTCTAGTGCAGTAATGCAGTTCAAATTTCGTTTTTCAAGTTTGTATGTTCTAGCGCTGCAGTGTGCTGCCTTATTTACTTAACTATATACGAGTTGGCGACTCTAGGTTCAGCACCTGTTCACACTGAGTCTATGTTTGGATGTACAGGTCAGGTTTTTGAAACGTATTCTCTAGCTTTCTGATCGTGCACTCTGCCTCCTAGCTTCAGGTGTTTTAATTACAGCAGGTCCAATACCCCTCCACAGAGAGAGAGAATTTTAGTCTAGTAAGAGGTTTTCACATGTACCCATTCAGATGGAGACGTTTATTCTCAGCGAGGTAAGGCAAGTTTAGGACCTGGTATAAGAGAGATGCCGTAACAGGGCTACCAGGTACAGATAAAATTGGCCATTTTTATGCACTAAAAGCTCTCATTTTTCATATTTCTAGTGCAGTAATGCAGTTGAAATTTCGTTTTTCAAGTTTGTATGTTCTAGCGCTGCAGTGTGCTGCCTTATTTACTTAACTATATACGAGTTGGCGACTTTAGGTTCAGCACCTGCTCACACTGAGTCTATGTTTGGATGTGCAGGTCAGGTTTTTGAAATGTATTCTCTAGCCTTCCGATCGTGCACTCCGCCTCCTAGCTTCAGGTGTTTTAATTACAGCAGGTCCAATACCCCTCCACAGAGAGAGAGAATTTTAGTCTAGTAAGAGGTTTTCACATGTACCCATTCAGATGGAGACGTTTATTCTCAGCGAGGTAAGGCAAGTTTAGGACCTGGTATAAGAGAGATGCCGTAACGGGGCTACGAGGTACACATAAAATTGGCCATTTTTATGCGCTAAAAGCTCTCATTTTTCATATTTCTAGTGCAGTAATGCAGTTGAAATTTCGTTTTTCAAGTTTGTATGTTCTAGCGCTGCAGTGTGCTGCCTTATTTACTTAACTATATACGAGTTGGCGACTCTAGGTTCAGCACCTGTTCACACTGAGTCTATGTTTGGATGTGCAGGTCAGGTTTTTGAAATGTATTCTCTAGCCTTCTGATTGTGCACTCCGCCTCCTAGCTTCAGGTGTTTTAATTACAGCAGGTCCAATACCCCTCCACAGAGAGAGAGAATTTTAGTCTAGTAAGAGGTTTTCACATGTACCCATTCAGATGGAGACGTTTATTCTCAGCGAAGTAAGGCAAGTTTAGGACCTGGTATAAGAGAGATGCTGTAACGGGGCTACCAGGTACACATAAAATTGGCCATTTTTATGCGCTAAAAGCTCTCATTTTTCATATTTCTAGTGCAGTAATGCAGTTCAAATTTCGTTTTTCAAGTTTGTATGTTCTAGTGCTGCAGTGTGCTGCCTTATTTACTTAACTATATACGAGTTGGCGACTCTAGGTTCAGCACCTGTTCACACTGAGTCTATGTTTGGATGTGCAGGTCAGGTTTTTGAAATGTATTCTCTAGCCTTCTGATCGTGCACTCCGCCTCCTAGCTTCAGGTGTTTTAATTACAGCAGGTCCAATACCCCTCCACAGAGAGAGAGAATTTTAGTCTAGTAAGAGGTTTTCACATGTACCCATTCAGATGGAGACGTTTATTCTCAGCGAGGTAAGGCAAGTTTAGGACCTGGTATGAGAGAGATGCCGTAACGGGGCTACCAGGTACACATAAAATTGGCCATTTTTATGCGCTAAAAGCTCTCATTTTTCATATTTCTAGTGCAGTAATGCAGTTGAAATTTCGTTTTTCAAGTTTGTATGTTCTAGCGCTGCAGTGTGCTGCCTTATTTACTTAACTATATACGAGTTGGCGACTCTAGGTTCAGCACCTGTTCACACTGAGTCTATGTTTGGATGTGCAGGTCAGGTTTTTGAAATGTATTCTCTAGCCTTCTGATCGTGCACTCCGCCTCCTAGCTTCAGGTGTTTTAATTACAGCAGGTCCAATACCCCTCCACAGAGAGAGAGAATTTTAGTCTAGTAAGAGGTTTTCACATGTACCCATTCAGATGGAGACGTTTATTCTCAGCGAGGTAAGGCAAGTTTAGGACCTGGTATAAGAGAGATGCCGTAACAGGGCTACCAGGTACAGATAAAATTGGCCATTTTTATGCACTAAAAGCTCTCATTTTTCATATTTCTAGTGCAGTAATGCAGTTCAAATTTCGTTTTTCAAGTTTGTATGTTCTAGCGCTGCAGTGTGCTGCCTTATTTACTTAACTATATACGAGTTGGCGACTGTAGGTTCAGCACCTGTTCACACTGAGTCTATGTTTGGATGTGCAGGTCAGGTTTTTGAAATGTATTCTCTAGCCTTCTGATCGTGCACTCCGCCTCCTAGCTTCAGGTGTTTTAATTACAGCAGGTCCAATACCCCTCCACAGAGAGAGAGAATTTTAGTCTAGTAAGAGGTTTTCACATGTACCCATTCAGATGGAGACGTTTATTCTCAGCGAGGTAAGGCAAGTTTAGGACCTGGTATAAGAGAGATGCCGTAACAGGGCTACCAGGTACAGATAAAATTGGCCATTTTTATGCACTAAAAGCTATCATTTTTCATCTTTCTAGTGCAGTAATGCAGTTCAAATTTCGTTTTTCAAGTCTGTATGTTCTAGCGCTGCAGTGTGCTGCCTTATTTACTTAACTATATACGAGTTGGCGACTGTAGGTTCAGCACCTGTTCACACTGAGTCTATGTTTGGATGTGCAGGTCAGGTTTTTGAAATGTATTCTCTAGCCTTCTGATCGTGCACTCCGCCTCCTAGCTTCAGGTGTTTTAATTACAGCAGGTCCAATACCCCTCCACAGAGAGAGAGAATTTTAGTCTAGTAAGAGGTTTTCACATGTACCCATTCAGATGGAGACGTTTATTCTCAGCGAGGTAAGGCAAGTTTAGGACCTGGTATAAGAGAGATGCCGTAACGGGGCTACCAGGTACACATAAAATTGGCCATTTTTATGCGCTAAAAGCTCTCATTTTTCATATTTCTAGTGCAGTAATGCAGTTCAAATTTCGTTTTTCAAGTTTGTATGTTCTAGCGCTGCAGTGTGCTGCCTTATTTACTTAACTATATACGAGTTGGCGACTCTAGGTTCAGCACCTGTTCACACTGAGTCTATGTTTGGATGTGCAGGTCAGGTTTTTGAAATGTATTCTCTAGCTTTCTGATCGTGCACTCCGCCTCCTAGCTTCAGGTGTTTTAATTACAGCAGGTCCAATACCCCTCCACAGAGAGAGAGAATTTTAGTCTAGTAAGAGGTTTTCACATGTACCCATTCAGATGGAGACGTTTATTCTCAGCGAGGTAAGGCAAGTTTAGGACCTGGTATAAGAGAGATGCCGTAACAGGGCTACCAGGTACAGATAAAATTGGCCATTTTTATGCACTAAAAGCTCTCATTTTTCATATTTCTAGTGAAGTAATGCAGTTCAAATTTTGTTTTTCAAGTTTGTATGTTCTAGCGCTGCAGTGTGCTGCCTTATTTACTTAACTATATACAAGGAATGAAGAAAAAATAAAGTGGCACTCACCCAATATTGCTGTATGAAAAATGTCCTTTATTCAGAGTATACACTCACAGACATCGGGTTGAGAGGCGGCTTGGTAGGAAGGGAGGTGCAAGACGAGGCAAGAGGACGACGGCCGTTTCGCGCCTGCGCGCTTCATTGGGTCATATTTCTAGTGCAGTAATGCAGTTCAAATTTCGTTTTTCTTATAGCAGACCCAGTCCCCCACACACAGCATATAAGTATAGAAAGAAGAGATAAGACCTTGGGGACCCTGCGAGTTGAGAATTCCTATCAGAGGCAGAGATGAAATGGCTCAACCTGCACCCATACCCCTCATATATGACTGAAAAGATGATCTTAGTTGTAGGTAACGAAAAAATTGGAATCTCTGGATATCATGTTTAGTCTGCAATTGTTCAAAGGACATGAAAGTCCCCCAGGCATACAGATCGCCCACCGAGGAAACACCATGTAAAGTCCAAAAATCAGCAGACAGGTGGCTCAGCAACACCGGGAAATAATTATTTTTCCATAGGGGGCATTTCAGCTATAATGTCTTGAAATCCAACAACTTTTTTAATTCGTCTCCAAACTGACCGTGCCAGCCGAAGCATAGGCAACAAGCGAGGGACATTGATCTTTTCTAATTGTAGGAAGCTCAATGGACACTCAATTCGGGCAAAGTGAGGCAGATGGTTTTCAGAATTAGGGAGATAATTATTAGGCATCCACTTACTTATTGCTCAGGTCCTGTCCGGTCAGATAATACAGAAAAAAATCCGGTAATGCTGCTCCACCTCCTTGTTTAGGTCTCTGTAAAGCAGATAGCCTAAATTTGGGCCTAGATTTCCCCCATATAAAGGAAGTAATTTGGGAATTTAAATTTGTAAAATAGGATTTAGGTGTTACTACTGCACTGTGTCGAAGGCAATAACTGAGTTTAGGGAGCAATATCACTTTAATTTGATTAATACGGCCCGCAATGGGACTTTGCTCCAAGATGCAAATTTGAATTTGACTAATTCTAACAGTGGGTAAACGTTTAGTTGTAAGTCAGAGTTACTGTATTGAGACATGTAAATACCTAAATATTTAAAATTAGATACAATAGTTAATGAGGAGAGAGTTTCAGACCTGGCATTGGAGTATGAGAGAGAGGCAATAGAGCAGATTTGTCCCAGTTTATATATAGGCCTGAATATTTACTGAATTTTTCTATAGTGGTAATCACCTGTGACAGTGTTTCCTCCACCCTGTCCAGAAATATCACCATGTCATCAGCATACAGACCAATGGTATCCACACGGTGCGCTATACCTATACCCTTAATGTCAGGGTAAGATCTTATACGTATTGCCAAAGACTCTATCGCGAGAGCAAATAGAGCTGGAGACAGAGGGCACCCCTGACGGGTCCCCCTATATAATGAAAAGGGCTGGGAAATTGAGTTATTTACAATTATACGGGCTTTATGTTTCATGTATAGTATATTAACCCATTTTAAAAATGTATCCCCAAAACCATACATCTGCAAGCCTGCTGACAGAATGGGCCACTCAAGAGAGTCGAAGGCTTTGGCCGCGTCTAGTGACACTAATCCCCAGTTGTTATCTGACATTGAAGAACTATATTGGATTATTGACTGGACTTGCCTGATATTAATGGAGGTACTCTTACCGGGCATAAAGCCAGTTTGATCTGAATGTATAAGGTCCAGGATAATTGAATTCAGTCTAATGGCCAGAACTTTGATGAAAATTTTGTAGTCTACATTTAACCCCTTTCTACCATTGGACGTACTCTTCCATTCATGTGGGGTGGGCCCTACTTCCCAAGGATGGAATAATACGTCCAGAGCAATCAGCCGCGCTCAACGGGGGGAGCGCGGCCGATCACGGCCGGGTGTCAGCTGACTATCGCAGCTGACATTCGGCACTATGTGCTAGGAGTGGTCACGGACCGCCCCGGCACAATAACCCCTGCCACACTGCGAATAAACATGATCGCAGTGTTTCGGCGATATAGGGAAGCATCACGCAGGGAGGGGGCTCCCTGCGTGCTTCCCTGAAATCCTCGGAGCAACGCGATGTGATCGCGTTGCTGCGAGGGTCTCTAACCACGAGGCTGCATCCGGGTCCTGTAGGGAGGTGGCTTACCAGCGCCTGCTCAGAGCAAGGGCCGGTAAGCGTCCCTGCTGTGCCTGTGTGATCGCTAATCTGACACAGTGTCAGATCAGCGATCTGTCAATAAAATGTGTTATTATTCCAATAAATACATTCCTTTATCTAAATAAAAAAAACAATAAAAGTACACATATTTAGTATTACCGTGTCCGTAACGACCCGTCCTAAAAAACTTTCCCACTAGTTAACCCTTTCAGTGAACACCGTGGAAAAAAAAAGGCAAAAAACAACGCTTTATTATCATACCGCCAAACAAAATGTGGAATAACACGAGAAAAAAAGACGGATATAAATAACCATGGTACCGCTGAAAATGTAATTTTGTCCCGCAAAAAATGAGCCACAATACAGCATCATATATAAGTTATAGTCCTCAGAATAAAGCGATGCAAAAAATAATTATTTTTTCTATAAAATAGTTTTTATCGTATAAAAGCGCCAAAACATAAAAAAATTATATAAATGATGTATCGCTTTAATCGTACTGACCTGAAGAATAAAACTGCTTTATCCATTTTACCAAACGCGGAACGGTCTAAATGCCACCCCCAAAAAAAAAATTAATGAATAGCTGGTTTTTGGTCATTCTGCCTCACAAAAATCGGAATAAAAAGCGATCAAAAAATGTCACGTGCCCAAAAATGTTACCAATAAAAATGTCAACCCATCCCGCAAAAAACAAGACCTCACATGACTCTGTGGACCAAAATATGGAAAAATTATAGCACTCAAAATGTGGTAACGCAAAAATTATTTTTTGCAATAAAAAGCGTCTTTTAGTGTGTGACGGCTGTCAGTCATAAAAATTCAACAAAAAGCCCGCTATAAATAGTAAATCAACCCCCCCCTTCATCACCCCCTTAGTTAGGGAAAAATTAAAAAATTAAAAAATGTATTTATTTCCATTTTTCCATTAGGGTTAGGACTAGGGTTAGGGCTAGGGTTAGGGTTAGGGGCTAGGGCTAGGGTTAGGGTTAGGGGCTAGGGTTAGGCCTAGGGTTAGGGTTAGGGTTAGGGCTAGGGTTAGGGCTAGAGTTAGGGTTAGGGTTAGGGCTAGGGTTAGGGTTAGTGCTATGGTTAGGGTTGGTGCTAGGGTTAGGGTTAGGGCTAGGGTTAGGGCTACAGTTAGGGTTGGAGATAAAATTAGGGTTAGGGTTGGGGCTAAAGTTAAGGTTAGGGTTGGGGCTAAAATGAGGGTTAGAGTTTGGATTACATTTACGGTTGGGAATAGGGTTGAGATTAGGGTTAGGGGTGTGTCAGGGTTAGGGGTTTGGTTAGGGTTACCATTGAGATTAGGGTTAGGGGTGTGTTTGGATCAGGGTTTCAGTTATATTTGGGGGGTTTCCACTGTTTAGGCACATCAGGGGCTCTCCAAACGCGACATGGCATCCGATCTCAATTCCAGACAATTCTGCGTTGAAAAAGTAAAACAGTGCTCCTTCCCTTCCGAGCTCTCCTGTGCGCCCAAACAGGGGTTTACCCCAACATATGGGGTATCAGCGTACTCAAGACACATTGGAAAACAACTTTTGGGGTCCAATTTCTCTTGTTACCCTTGGGAAAATACAAAACTGGGGGCTAAAAAATAATTTTTGTGGAAAAAAAAGATTTTTTATTTTCACGGCTCTGCGTTTTAAACTGTAGTGAAACACTTTTGGGTTCAAAGTTCTCACAACACATCTAGATAAGTTCCTTGGGGGTCTATTTTCCAATATGGGGGTCACTTGTGGGTAGTTTCTACTGTTTAGTAACCTCAGGGGCTCTGCAAATGCAACGTGACGCCTGCAGACCAATCCATCTAAGTCTGCATTCAAAATGGTGCTCCTTGCCTTCCAAGCTCTGCCATGCGCCCAAACGGTGGTTTCCCCCCACATATTGGGTATCAGCGTATTCAGGACAAATTGGACAACAACTTTTGGGGTCCAATTTCTTCTCTTGCCCTTGGGAAAATACAAAACCGGGGGCTAAAAAATAATTTTTGTGGAAAAAAAAAAGATTTTTTATTTTCAAGGCTCTGCGTTATAAACTGTAGTGAAACACTTGGGGGATCAAAGTTCTCACAACACATCTAGATAAGTTCCTTGGGGGGTCTAGTTTCCAATGTAAGGTCACATGTGGGGGGTTTCTACTGTTTAGGTACATTAGGGGCTCTGCAAACGCAATGTGACGCCTGCAGACCATTCCATCTAAGTCTGCATTCCAAATGGCGCTCCTTCCCTTCTGAGCTCTCCCATGCACACAAACGGTGGTTCCCCTCGGATATGGGGAATCAGCGTACTCAGGACAAATTGGACAACAACTTTTGGGGTCTAAATTCTCCTGTTACCCTTGGGAAAATAAAAAAACTGGGGGCTAAAAAATAATTTTTGTGGGAAAAATTTTATTTTAATTTCACGGCTCTGCGTTATGAACTGTGGGGGGTCAAAGCTCTCACAACACATCAATATTGGTTCCCTTTGGTGTCTACTTTCCAAAATGGTGTCACTTGTGTGGGGTTTTAATTGTTTAGGCACATCAGTGGCTCTCCAAACGCAACATGGCGTCCCATCTCAATTCCAGTCAATTTTGCATTGAAAAGTCAAATGGTGCTCCTTCCCTTCTAGGCTCTTCCCTTCTCTTCCGAGCTCTGCCATGCGCCCAAGCAGTGGTTTACCCCCACATATGGGGTATCAACATACTCAGGACAACTTGTACAACAACATTTGGGGTCCAATTTGTTCTCTTACCCTTGGGAAAATAAAAAAATAGGGGCAAAAAATCATTTTTGTGAAAAATGTGATTTTTTATTTTTGCGGCTCTGCATTATAAATTTCTGTGAAGCACTTGTTGGGTCAAAGTGCTCACCACACATCTAGATAAGTTCATTATGGGGTCTACTTTCCAAAATGGTGTCACTTGTGGGGGTTTCAATGTTTAGGCACATCAGTGGCTCTCCAAACGCAACATGGCGTCCCATCTCAATTCCAGTCAATTTTGCATTGAAAAGTCAAATGGTGCTCCTTCCCTTCTAGGCTCTCGCTTGCACCCAAACAGTGGTTTACCCCCACATATGGGGTATCAGCATACTCAGGACAAATTGTACAACAACTTTTAGGGTCCATTTTTCTCCTGTTACCCTTGGTTAAATAAAACAAATTGGAGCTGAATTAAATTTTTTGTGAAAAAAAGTTAAATGTTCATTTTTATTTAAACATTCCAAAAATTCCTGTGAAACACCTGAAGGGGTAATAAACTTCTTGAATGTGGTTTTGAGTAGGGTTGAGCGACCTTGACCTTTTTAGAGTCGAGCCGTGTTTCGCGAAACCCGACTATCTTAAAAGTCGACTCGAGTGGAATCGGCCGATTTTCGCGAAAAGTCGGGGATCGACCGAAACACGAAACCCAATGCAAATCAATGGGGGAGCATAGTCGGCAGTGAGTGGAGGCCAGGAAAACACCTACACTGCCCATTTTAATGGCAAAAACATCCATTCTTGTTACAGAAGTGTTGTGAATTCTGTGGTCAGGCTCCCTCCTGTGGTCATGAGTGGTACTTCGGCTGGTTCTGTCCATGGGCTTCCTCTGGTGGATGTGAGTGGGGCTGCGGCTTCTGAGTTTCCTTCCTCAGGTGACGAGGTTAAGTCGTTAGGTGCTGCTCTATTTAACTCCACCTAGTTCTTTGCTCCTTGCCTCCAGTCAATGTTCCAGTATTGGTCTTGCTCTCTCCTGGATCGTTCTTGTGGCCTGTCTTCCCTGCATAAGCTAAGTTCTGCTTGTGTTTCTTTTGTTTGCTATTTTTTCTGTCCAGCTTGCTATTTTGGTTTGTCTTGCTTGCTGGAAGCTCTGGGATGCAGAGGGAGTACTTCCGTACCGTTAGTCGGTGCGGAGGGTCTTTTTGCGCCCTCTGCGTGGTTGTTTGTAGGTTTTTGTGCTGACCGCAAAGCTATCTTTCCTATCCTCGGTCTATTCAGTAAGTTGGGCCTCACTTTGCTAAAATCTATTTCATCTCTGTGTTTGTATTTTCATCTTTACTCACTGTCATTATATGTGGGGGGCTGCCTTTTCCTTTGGGAAATTTCTCTGAGGCAAGGTAGGCTTATTTTTCTATCTTCAGGGCTAGCTAGTTTCTTAGGCTGTGCCGAGGCTCCTAGGTCTGGTCAGGAGCGCTCCACGGCTACTTCTAGTGTGGTGTGATAGGATTAGGGATTGCGGTCAGCAGAGTTCCCACGTCTCAGAGCTCGTCCTATATTATTAGTAACTATCTGGTCATTTTGTGTGCTCTTAACCACCAGGTCCATTGCGATTCTAAACCACCAGTTCATAACACAGAAGCTTTTCAATCATAATTTAGCTTATAATAATTGGAAGGCATTTGAAATTGGGGGTCATTTGGCTAAAGTTGTGGGGGGTAGGGCTGGTTCAAGTAATTAGTGGGCCCAGTAAATCTGGACCACATCACGGCAGTGGAGCAGGGAGAGGTAAGTATTTCAACTTTGCAAGTGCTGTGATCCTGAGCAAGCAGGGGGGGCCCACTCGTTGGCATTGGCACTGGCACAGGGCCCCTCAAAGTACAGCAGTGTGTTTGCACGGCGGGGTCACCTCCCACCGGCAGCAACACTTTTGCGTAATATGAGAGGCCCTGTGCCAGTGACGTCGCCAAATAGTATTCCTCCCCCCACCTGATGAAGGAACCTGCACTTTCATCTGCACCATCCTCTTTGTCCCCGTGTAAGGTGGTATGGTATGCGGGAAGAGGAACCTGACTTTCTTGCTGTGTAGCGTGCACGGGGAATGTTGCGTTATGGGTCAATGTACCAGCAGACTCATCTATCACTGGCTGGGCAATGGGCAGGATGAGGAGGAAACACAGATATAGGCCCAAAGAATAAAGTGGGCTAAATGCAGTTCAAAATTGGTAACACAGGACTAACCAGGGGGCATTGCGGTGGAGGACAACTGGAATGAGAGGCTGACACAGAGAGTAGGCCCAAATCAGTAAGTAGTCGAAATGCAGTTCAAAATTGGCAACAGTAGTAAACAGGCGGCACAGCTTTGTTCAGTGGAGGAGAACAGCAAGGAGTGGCAGACACCGATAGTAGGCCCCAACCCAACTAGTAGGCCAAATGCAGTCTAACATTAACAACTACTTAACGAGAGCCTGAAAATGGAATTTCAGGACAGGAAACCAGGAGAACAGCAAGGAGCGGCAGACACCGTTAGTAGGCCCTACCAAAGTAGTAGCCCCAATGCAGTTTTAAAATTCCTAGAGGCTGAAAACAAGACTATTGACGCTCTGCATTTTTCAAAGGAGGACAGCTGTATTGAGTGGCGCAGACAGACACAGGTAGTAGGCCTTAAACCAAAAATGTGGCTAACTGCAGTTTAAAAAAGGTTACAGGGGTACACAGGCAGCATTGCTCTGGGCAGTGGAGGACAATTTCAATAGTGGACCGCAGACAGAATTTGTACGCCTACTATTAAAAAAAGGATGCTCTATGCAATTAAAAATAGGCTCCAGGGGTACACGGGCAGCAGTGGTCTGGTCAGTGGAGGAGTAGTAGAAAGAAGGGACCGCAGACAGGCTTCGAAGGCCTAACATAAAAAAATTGGGCTGTAGGCACTTTATAATTGGTTCCAGGGGTAAACGGGCAGCAGTAGACAGGTCAGTGGAGAACTAGTGGAAGGAAGGACCGCAGACAGCCTTCGAAGGCCTAACATAAAAAAATTGTGCTGTAGGCACTTTTAAATAGTTTCCAGGGGTACACGGGCAGCAGTGGTCTGGTCAGAGGAGGAGTAGTAGAAAGAAGGGACCGCAGACAGGCTTCGAAGGCCTAACATAAAAAAATTGGGCTGTAGGCACTTTTAAATAGGTTCCAGGGGTACACGGGCAGCAGTGGTCTGGTCAGTGGAGGAGTAGTAGAAAGCACGGACCGCAGACAGGCTTCGAAGGCCTAACATAATAAAATTTGGCTGTAAGCACTTTTAAATAGGTTCCAGGGGTACACGGGCAGCAGTGGTCTGGTCAGTGGAGGAGTAGTAGAAAGAAGGGACCGCAGACAGGCTTTGAAGGCCTAACATAAAAAAATTGGGCTGTAGGCACTTTTAAATAGGTTCCAGGGGTACACGGGCAGCAGTGGTCTGGTCAGTGGAGGAGTAGTAGAAAGAAGGGACCGCAGACAGGCTTCGAAGGCCTAACATAAAAAAATTGGACTGTAGGCACTTTTAAATAGCTTTCCAGGGGTACACGGGCAGCAGTGGTCTGGTCAGTGGAGGAGTAGTAGAAAGAACGGACCGCAGACAGGCTTCGAAGGCCTAACATTAAAAATTGTGCTGTAGGCACTTTTAAATAGGTTCCAAGGGTACACGGGCAGCAGTGGTCTGGTCAGTGGAGGAGCAGTAGAAAGAAGGGACCGCAGACAGGCTTCGAAGGCCTAACATAAAAAAATTGGACTGTAGGCACTTTTAAATAGGTTCCAGGGGTACACGGGCAGCAGTGGTCTGGTCAGTGGAGGAGTAGTAGAAAGAACGGACCGCAGACAGGCTTCGAAGGCCTAACATAGAGAAATTGGGCTGTAGGCACTTTATAATTGGTTCCAGGGGTACACGGGCAGCAGTAGACAGGTCAGTGGAGGCCTAGTGGAAGGAGGGACCGCGGACAGGCTTCAGAGGCCTAACATAAAAAAATTGGGCTGTAGGCACTTTTAAATAGGTTCCAGGGATACACGGGCAGCAGTGGTCTGGTCAGTGGAGGAGTAGTAGAAAGAACGGACCGCAGACAGGCTTCGAAGGCCTAACATTAAAAATTGGGCTGTAGGCACTTTATAATTAGTTCCAGGGGTACACGGGCAGCAGTAGACATGTCAGTGGAGGCCTAGTGGAAGGAGGGACCGCAGACAGGCTTCGAAGGCCTAACATAAAAAAATTGGGCTATAGGCACTTTTAAATAGGTTCCAGGGGTACACGGGCAGCAGTGGTCTGGTCAGTGGAGGAGTAGTAGAAAGAAGGGACCGCAGACAGGCTTCGAAGGCCTAACATAAAAAAATTGGGCTGTAGGCACTTTTAAATAGGTTCCAGGGGTACACGGGCAGCAGTGGTCTGGTCAGTGGAGGAGTAGTAGAAAGAACGGACCGCAGACAGGCTTCGAAGGCCTAACATAAAAAAATTGGGCTGTAGGCACTTTATAATTGGTTCCAGGGGTACACGGGCAGCAGTAGACAGGTCAGTGGAGGCCTAGTGGAAGGAGGGACCGCAGACAGGCTTCAGAGGCCTAACATAAAAAAATTGGGCTGTAGGCACTTTTAAATAGGTTCCAGGGATACACGGGCAGCAGTGGTCTGGTCAGTGGAGGAGTAGTAGAAAGATCGGACCGCAGACAGGCTTCGAAGGCCTAACATTAAAAATTGGGCTGTAGGCACTTTTAAATAGGTTCCAGGGGTACACGGGCAGCAGTGGTCTGGTCAGTGGAGGAGTAGTAGAAAGAAGGGACCGCAGACAGGCTTCGAAGGCCTAACATAAAAAAATTGGGCTGTAGGCACTTTTAAATAGGTTCCAGGGGTACACGGGCAGCAGTGGTCTGGTCAGTGGAGGAGTAGTAGAAAGAAGGGACCGCAGACAGGCTTCGAAGGCCTAACATAATAAAATATGGCTGTAGGCACTTTTAAATAGGTTCCAGGGGTACACGGGCAGCAGTGGTCTAGTCAGAGGAGGAGTAGTAGAAAGATGGGACCGCAGACAGGCTTTGAAGGCCTAACATAAAAAAATTGGGCTGTAGGCACTTTTAAATAGGTTCCAGGGGTACACGGGCAGCAGTGGTCTGGTCAGTGGAGGAGTAGTAGAAAGAAGGGACCGCAGACAGGCTTCGAAGGCCTAACATATTAAAATTGGGCTGTAGGCACTTTATAATTGGTTCCAGGGGTACACGGGCAGCAGTAGACAGGTCAGTGGAGGCCTAGTGGGAGGAGGGACCGCAGACAGGCTTCGAAGGCCTAACATAATAAAATATGGCTGTAGGCACTTTTAAATAGGTTCCAGGGGTACACGGGCAGCAGTGGTCTGGTCAGTGGAGGAGTAGTAGATAGAAGGGACCGCAGACAGGCTACGAAGGCCTAACATAAAAAAATTGGGCTGTAGGCACTTTTAAATAGGTTCCAGGGGTACACAGGCAGCAGTGGTCTGGTCAGTGGAGGAGTAGTAGAAAGAACGGACCGCAGACAGGCTTCGAAGGCCTAACATAATAAAATTGGGCTGTAGGCACTTTTAAATAGGTTCCAGGGTTACACGGGCAGCAGTGGTCTGGTCAGTGGAGGAGTAGTAGAAAGAACGGACCGCAGACAGGCTTCGAAGGCCTAACATAATAAAATATGGCTGTAGGCACTTTTAAATAGGTTCCAGGGGTACACGGGCAGCAGTGGTCTGGTCAGTGTAGGAGTAGTAGAAAGAAGGGACCGCAGACAGGCTTCGAAGGCCTAACATAAAAAAATTGGGCTGTAGGCGCTTTTAAATAGGTTCCAGGGGTACACGGGCAGCAGTGGTCTGGTCAGTGGAGGAGTAGTAGAAAGAAGGGACCGCAGACAGGCTTCGAAGGCCTAACATAAAAAAATTGGGCTGTAGGCTCTTTTAAATAGGTTCCAGGGGTACACCGGCAGCAGTGGTCTGGTCAGTGGAGGAGTAGTAGAAAGAAGGGACCGCAGTCAGGCTTCGAAGGCCTAACATAAAAAAATTGGGCTGTAGGCACTTTATAATTGGTTCCAGGGGTACACGGGCAGCAGTACACAGGTCAGTGGAGCCCTAGTGGAAGGAGGGACCGCAGACAGACTTCGAAAGCCTAACATAAAAAAATTGGGCTGTAGGCACTTTTAAATAGGTTCCAGGGATACACGGGCAGCAGTGGTCTGGTCAGTGGAGGAGTAGTAGAAAGAACGGACCGCAGACAGCCTTCGAAGGCCTAACATAAAAAAATTGGGCTGTAGGCACTTTTAAATAGGTTCCAGGGGTACACGGGCAGCAGTGGTCTGGTCAGTGGAGTAGTAGTAGAAAGAAGGGACCGCAGACAGGCCTCGAAGGCCTAACATAATAAAATTGGGCTGTGGGCACTTTATAATTGGTTCCAGGGGTACACGGGCAGCAGTAGACAGGTCAGTGGAGGCCTAGTGGGAGGAGGGACCGCAGACAGGCTTCGAAGGCCTAACATAATAAAATATGGCTGTAGGCACTTTTAAATAGGTTCCAGGGGTACACGGGCAGCAGTGGTCTGGTCAGTGGAGGAGTAGTAGATAGAAGGGACCGCAGACAGGCTACGAAGGCCTAACATAAAAAAATTGGGCTGTAGGCACTTTTAAAAAGGTTCCAGGGGTACACAGGCAGCAGTGGTCTGGTCAGTGGAGGAGTAGTAGAAAGAACGGACCGCAGACAGGCTTCGAAGGCCGAACATAATAAAATTGGGCTGTAGGCACTTTTAAATAGGTTCCAGGGTTACACGGGCAGCAGTGGTCTGGTCAGTGGAGGAGTAGTAGAAAGAACGGACCGCAGACAGGCTTCGAAGGCCTAACATAATAAAATATGGCTGTAGGCACTTTTAAATAGGTTCCAGGGGTACACGGGCAGCAGTGGTCTGGTCAGTGTAGGAGTAGTAGAAAGAAGGGACCGCAGACAGGCTTCGAAGGCCTAACATAAAAAAATTGGGCTGTAGGCGCTTTTAAATAGGTTCCAGGGGTACACGGGCAGCAGTGGTCTGGTCAGTGGAGGAGTAGTAGAAAGAACGGACCGCAGACAGCCTTCGAAGGCCTAACATAAAAAAATTGGGCTGTAGGCACTTTTAAATAGGTTCCAGGGGTACACGGGCAGCAGTGGTCTGGTCAGTGGAGTAGTAGTAGAAAGAAGGGACCGCAGACAGGCCTCGAAGGCCTAACATAATAAAATTGGGCTGTAGGCACTTTATAATTGGTTCCAGGGGTACACGGGCAGCAGTAGACAGGTCAGTGGAGGCCTAGTGGGAGGAGGGACCGCAGACAGGCTTCGAAGGCCTAACATAATAAAATATGGCTGTAGGCACTTTTAAATAGGTTCCAGGGGTACACGGGCAGCAGTGGTCTGGTCAGTGGAGGAGTAGTAGATAGAAGGGACCGCAGACAGGCTACGAAGGCCTAACATAAAAAAATTGGGCTGTAGGCACTTTTAAAAAGGTTCCAGGGGTACACAGGCAGCAGTGGTCTGGTCAGTGGAGGAGTAGTAGAAAGAACGGACCGCAGACAGGCTTCGAAGGCCGAACATAATAAAATTGGGCTGTAGGCACTTTTAAATAGGTTCCAGGGTTACACGGGCAGCAGTGGTCTGGTCAGTGGAGGAGTAGTAGAAAGAACGGACCGCAGACAGGCTTCGAAGGCCTAACATAATAAAATATGGCTGTAGGCACTTTTAAATAGGTTCCAGGGGTACACGGGCAGCAGTGGTCTGGTCAGTGTAGGAGTAGTAGAAAGAAGGGACCGCAGACAGGCTTCGAAGGCCTAACATAAAAAAATTGGGCTGTAGGCGCTTTTAAATAGGTTCCAGGGGTACACGGGCAGCAGTGGTCTGGTCAGTGGAGGAGTAGTAGAAAGAAGGGACCGCAGACAGGCTTCGAAGGCCTAACATAAAAAAATTGGGCTGTAGGCACTTTTAAATAGGTTCCAGGGGTACACGGGCAGCAGTGGTCTGGTCAGTGGAGGAGTAGTAGAAAGAAGGGACCGCAGTCAGGCTTCGAAGGCCTAACATAAAAAAATTGGGCTGTAGGCACTTTATAATTGGTTCCAGGGGTACACGGGCAGCAGTAGACAGGTCAATGGAGGCCTAGTGGAAGGAGGGACCGCAGACAGGCTTCGAAAGCCTAACATAAAAAAATTGGGCTGTAGGTACTTTTAAATAGGTTCCAGGGATACACGGGCAGCAGTGGTCTGGTCAGTGGAGGAGTAGTAGAAAGAACGGACCGCAGACAGCCTTCGAAGGCCTAACATAAAAAAATTGGGCTGGAGGCACTTTTAAATAGGTTCCAGGGGTACACGGGCAGCAGTGGTCTGGTCAGTGGAGTAGTAGTAGAAAGAAGGGACCGCAGACAGGCCTCGAAGGCCTAAGATAATAAAATTGGGCTGTAGGCACTTTATAATTGGTTCCAGGGGTACACGGGCAGCAGTAGACAGGTCAGTGGAGGCCTAGTTGGAGGAGGGACCGCAGACAGGCTTCGAAGGCCTAACATAATAAAATATGGCTGTAGGCACTTTTAAATAGGTTCCAGGGGTACACGGGCAGCAGTGGTCTGGTCAGTGGAGGAGTAGTAGAAAGAACGGACCGCAGACAGGCTTCGAAGGCCTAACATAATAAAATTGGGCTGTAGGCACTTTTAAATAGGTTCCAGGGGTACAGGGGCAGCAGTGGTCTGGTCAGTGGAGGAGTAGTAGAAAGAACGGACCGCAGACAGGCTTCGAAGGCCTAACATAATAAAATATGGCTGTAGGCACTTTTAAATAGGTTCCAGGGGTACACGGGCAGCAGTGGTCTGGTCAGTGGAGGAGTAGTAGAAAGAAGGGACCGCAGACAGTCTTCGAAGGCCTAACATAAAAAAATTGGGCTGTATGCGCTTTTAAATAAGTTCCAGGGGTACACGGGCAGCAGTGGTCTGGTCAGTGGAGGAGTAGTAGAAAGAAGGGACCGCAGACAGGCTTCGAAGGCCTAACATAAAAAATTGGGCTGTGGGCACTTTTAAATAGGTTCCAGGGTTACACGGGCAGCAGTGGTCTGGTCAGTGGAGTAGTAGTAGAAAGAAGGGACCGCAGACAGGCTTCGAAGGTCTAACATAAAAAAATTGGGCTGTAGGCACTTTTAAATAGGTTCCAGGGGTACACGGGCAGCAGTGGTCTGGTCAGTGGAGGAGTAGTAGAAAGAAGGGACCGCAGACAGGCTTCGAAGGCCTAACATAATAAAATATGGCTGTATGCACTTTTAAATAGGTTCCAGGGGTACACAGGCAGCAGTGGTCTGGTCAGTGGAGGAGCAGTAGAAAGAAGGGACCGCAGACAGGCTTCGAAGGCCTAACATAAAAAAATTGGGCTGTAGGCACTTTTAAATAGGTTCCAGGGGTACACGGGCAGCAGTGGTCTGGTCAGTGGAGGAGTAGTAGAAAGAAGGCACCGAAGACAGGCTTCGAAGGCCTAACATAATAAAATTGGGCTGTAGGCACTTTATAATTGGTTCCAGGGGTACACGGGCAGCAGTAGACAGGTCAGTGGAGGCCTAGTGGAAGGAGGGACCGCAGACAGGCTTCGAAGGCCTAACATAAAAAAATTGGGCTGTGGGCACTTTTAAATAGGTTCCAGGGGTACACGGGCAGCAGTGGTCTGGTCAGTGGAGGAGTAGTAGAAAGAAGGGACCGCAGACAGGCTTCGAAGGCCTAACATAAAAAAATTGGGCTGTAGGCACTTTTAAATAGGTTCCAAGGGTACACGGTCAGCAGTGGTCTGGTCAGTGGAGGAGTAGTAGAAAGAAGGGACCGCAGACAGGCTTCGAAAGCCTAACATAAAAAAATTGGGTTGTAGGCACTTTTAAATAGGTTCCAGGGGTACACGGGCAGCAGTGGTCTGGTCAGTGGAGGAGTAGTAGAAAGAACGGACCGCAGACAGGCTTCGAAGGCCTAACATAAAAAAATTGGGCTGTAGGCACTTTATAATTGGTTCCAGGGGTACACGGGCAGCAGTAGACAGGTCAGTGGAGGCCTCGTGGGAGGAAGGACCGCAGACAGGCTTCGAAGGCCTAACATAATAAAATATGGCTGTAGGCACTTTTAAATAGGTTCCAGGGGTACACGGGCAGCAGTGGTCTGGTCAGTGGAGGAGTAGTAGAAAGAAGGGACCGCAGACAAGCTTCGAAGGCCTAACATAAAAAAATTGGGCTGTAGGCGCTTTTAAATAGGTTCCAGGGGTACACGGGCAGCAGTGGTCTGGTCAGTGGAGGAGTAGTAGAAAGAAGGGACCGCAGACAGGCTTCGAGGGCCTAACATAAAAAAATTGGGCTGTGGGCACTTTTAAATAGGTTCCAGGGGTACATGGGCAGCAGTGGTCTGGTCAGTGGAGTAGTAGTAGAAAGAAGGGACCGCAGACAGGCTTTGAAGGCCTAACATAAAAAAATTGGGCTGTATGCATTTTTAAATAGGTTCCAGGGGTACACGGGCAGCAGTGGTCTGGTCAGTGGAGGAGTAGTAGAAAGAACGGACCGCAGACAGGCTTCGAAGGCCTAACATAATAAAATATGGCTGTAGGCACTTTTAAATCGGTTCCAGGGGTACACGGGCAGCAGTGGTCTGGTCAGTGGAGGAGTAGTAGAAAGAAGGGACCGCAGACAGGCTTCGAAGGCCTAACATAAAAAAATTGGGCTGTAGGCACTTTTAAATAGGTTCCAGGGGTACACGGGCAGCAGTGGTCTGGTCAGTGGAGGAGTAGTAGAAAGAAGGGACCGCAGACAGGCTTCGAAGGCCTAACATAAAAAATTGGGCTGTAGGCACTTTTAAATAGGTTCCAGGGGTACACGGGCAGCAGTGGTCTGGTCAGTGGAGGAGTAGTAGAAAGAAGGGACCGCAGACAGGCTTCGAAGGCCTAACATAATAAAATATGGCTGTAGGCACTTTTAAATAGGTTCCAGGGGTACACGGGCAGCAGTGGTCTGGTCAGTGAAAGAGTAGTAGAAAGAAGGGACCGAAGACAGGCTTTGAAGGCGTAACATAATAAAATTGGGCTGTAGGCACTTTATAATTGGTTCCAGGGGTACACGGGCAGCAGTAGACAGGTCAGTGGAGGCCTAGTGGAAGGAGGGACCGCAGACAGGCTTCGATGGCCTAACATAATAAAATATGGCTGTATGCACTTTTAAATAGGTTCCAGGGGTACACGGGCAGCAGTGGTCTGGTCAGTGGAGGAGTAGTAGAAAGAAGGGACCGCAGACAGGCTTCGAAGGCCTAACATAAAAAATTGGGCTGTAGGCACTTTATAATTGGTTCCAGGGGTACACGGGCAGCAGTAGACAGGTCAGTGGAGGCCTAGTGGAAGGAGGGACCGCAGACAGGCTTCGAAGGCCTAACATAAAAAAATTGGGCTGTGGGCACTTTTAAATAGGTTCCATGGGTACACGGGCAGCAGTGGTCTGGTCAGTGGAGGAGTAGTAGAAAGAAGGGACCGCAGACAGGCTTCGAAGGCCTAACATAATAAAATTGGGCTGTAGGCACTTTATAATTGGTTCCAGGGGTACACGGGCAGCAGTAGACAGGTCAGTGGAGGCCTAGTGGAAGGAGGGACCGCAGACAGGCTTTGAAGGCCTAACATAATAAAATTGGGCTGTAGGCACTTTGAATTCTCTTGCAGGGGTACAAAGGCAGTGGGCACCGTTGGTGTTGTCAGCGGCGGCCGATTGTAATGAGTGTCTGCCAGTTAGTAGTCCCAAAAAATCAATACATGTTAATGTCTCGCATTACAACAAAAAGAAAAACCAAAAGGGTGCAATCATTAGGTACAGGGTTGGGCTCCTCTGCGTAGTTTCAGACCTAGTAATTTTGCACAAAGTATTTACTTGGGTAAACATAGGACACTGCCCCTGACTATGTTAAGTACCATCATACATGTCAACACAATGGTATTGTCAGTGGCAGTAATTTACGGATGTCAGCGCATAGACTAAACATAGGTGTAACTGTGAGAGATAATTGTGCAAGTGGTAGAGCAATGTTTGAGCTGGGGGTGGGTGAACTCTCTTGTGGCCGGCGGTACATGCCCAGGGCCCCTCATGTTACAACAGTGTGTCTGACGTTGGGTGCGCACCACCACCGCCAGAGACACTTTATTGTACTATGAGGGACCCAGTGGCAGTGCCGTAGACCAAAAGCGGGCACACCCACCTCTTCAGACAAACAGCACTCTCACGGGTGCTTGCGCCAAGTGGCGATGCCACGGCCCCGTGTGGGGAGTTTGGCCATTTAGGGAGGTGTAAACATGTCGTATGCTGGACAATCAGCTGCTGCAAATTCCGAGATTGGTAAAGTCATTCAGAGTAGTCCACAGGCAATACCTTTTCATAGGAAAGCTAGGTGTCGGCTGGGCAAGGTGGGGCAAAAGAATTAGAAATCCAGTTGTGGTTCATTTTAATGAAGGTTAGATCATCAACATTTTGGGTGGCCAGACGAGTCCTTTTTTCGGTTAATATTGAACCTGCAGCACTGAATACTCTTTCTGATAGGACACTAGCTGCCGGGCAAGCAAGCTCCTGCAATGCATATTCTGCCAATTCTGGCCAGGTGTCTAATTTGGATGCCCAGTAATCAAATGGGAATGACGGTTGAGGTAGAACATCGATAAGTGATGAAAAATAGTTAGTAACCATACTGGACAAATGTTGTCTCCTGTCACTTTGAATTAATGCAGCAGTACCTGTCCTGTCTGCGGTCATAGCAAAATCACTCCACAACCTAGTCAGAAAACCCCTCTGTCCAACGCCACTTCGGATTTCTGCACCTCTAACACTTCTGTTCTGCTGCCCCCTGCTGCTCGTGTGAGAACGATCACGGGCGCTGTGTGCTGGGAATGCCTGAAGCAAACGGTCAACAAGAGTTGATTGTTTGGTTGCTAATATTAGTTCCAAGTTCTCATGTGGCATAATATTTTGCAATTTGCCTTTATAGCGAGGATCAAGGAGGCAGGCCAACCAGTAATCATCATCGTTCATCATTTTAGTAATGCGTGTGTCCCTTTTGAGGATACGTAAGGCATAATCCGCCATGTGGGCCAAAGTTCCAGTTGTCAAATCTGCGGTTGGGCTGGGTTGAGGGGCAGTTTCAGGCAAATCTACGTCACTTGTGTCCCTCAAAAAACCAGAACCCGGCCTTGCCACGCCACCAATTTCCAGTGGCCCCGGAAAAGCTTCCTCATTAAAAATATACTCATCCCCATCATCCTCCTCGTCCTCCTCCTCTTCGCCCGCTACCTCGTCCTGTGCACTGCCCTGACCAGACAATGGCTGACTGTCATCAAGGCTTTCCTGTTCCTCTGCTGCAGACGCCTGATTTTTTATGTGCGTCAAACTTTGCATCAGCAGACGCATTAGGGGGATGCTCATGCTTATTATGGCGTTGTCTGCACTAACCAGCCGTGTGCATTCCTCAAAACACTGAAGGACTTGACACATGTCTTGTATCTTCGACCATTGCACACCTGACAACTCCATGTCTGCCATCCTACTGCCTGCCCTTGTATGCGTATCCTCCCACAAAAACATTACAGCCCACCTCTGTTCGCACAGTCTCTGAAGCATGTGCAGTGTTGAGTTCCACCTTGTTGCAACGTCTATTATTAGGCAATGCTGGGGAAGGTTCAAAGACCTCTGATAGGTCTGCATACGGCTGGAGTGTACGGGCGAACGGCGGATATGTGAGCAAAGTCCGCGCACTTTGAGGAGCAGGTCGGATAACCCCGGATAAGTTTTCAGGAAGCACTGCACCACCAGGTTTAAGGTGTGAGCCAGGCAAGGATTGTGTTTCAGTTGGGAAAGGGAGATGGCAGCCATGAAATTCCTTCCATTATCACTCACTACCTTGCCTGCCTCAAGATCTACTGTGCCCAGCCACGACTGCGTTTCTTTCTGCAAGAACTCAGACAGAACTTCCGTGGTGTGTCTGTTGTCGCCCAAACACTTCATAGCCAATACAGCCTGCTGACGCTTGCCAGTAGCTGCCCCATAATGGGACAACTGGTGTGCAACAGTGGCAGCTGCGGATGGAGTGATTGGGCAACTGCGATCTGTGGACGAGCTCTCGCTTCTGCAGGAGGGCGAGGAGGAGGAGGAGGGGGTGCGAACGCCTACAGCCAACTGTTTCCTAGACCGTGGGCTAGGCAGAACTGTCCCGAAATTGCTGTCCCCTGTGGACCCTGCATCCACCACATTCACCCAGTGTGTCATGATGGACACGTAACGTCCCTGGCCATGCCTACTGGTCCATGCATCTGTTGTCAGGTGCACCTTTGTACTCACAGATTGCCTTAGTGCATGGACGATGCGCTCTTTAACATGCTGGTGGAGGGCTGGGATGGCTTTTCTCGAAAAGAAGTGTCGACTGGGTAGCTCGTAGCGTGGTACAGCGTAGTCCATCAGGGCTTTGAAAGCTTCACTTTCAACTAACCGGTAGGGCATCATCTCTAACGAGATTAGTCTAGCTATGTGGGCGTTCAAACCCTGTGTACGCAGATGCGAGGATAAGTACTTCCTTTTTCTAACCAGAGTCTCATGTAGGGTGAGCTGGACTGGAGAGCTGGAGATCGTGGAACTAGCGGGTGTGCCAGTGGACATGGCAGACTGAGAGATGGTTGGAGATGGTATTGTTTCCGCCTGTGCCCTAGATGCAGTGTTTCCTACTACAAAACTGCTGATTCCCTGACCCTGACTGCTTTGGCCTGGCAAAGAAACCTGCACAGATACTGCAGGTGGTGCGGAAAATGGTGGCCTTACAGTGACGGCAGGGATGTAGCATTGGTGAGTAGCTTCATTGGCCGAGGGTGCTACAACCTTACGGGATGTTTGGTAGTTAGTCCAGGCTTGCAAATGCATGGTGGTTAAATGTCTATGCATGCAACTTGTATTCAGACTTTTCAGATTCTGACCTCTGCTTAAGGTAGTTGAACATTTTTGACAGATGAATTTGTGCGGATCAATTGGATGTTGTTTAAAAAAAAGCCAGACTGCACTCTTTCGAGCCTCGGATCCCTTTTCAGGCATTGCAGACTGAGCTTTAACCGGATGGACACGCTGTCCTCCAACAGTTTTTGGCTTTGCCACGCGTTTTGTCCCATCTACGGGCCCGGCAGATGGAACCTGTTGCGATGTTGATGCCTGCTGCGGCCCCTCCTCCTCCGCTTCAGAACTACTGCCGCCTGCACCCTGTTCCCCCAATGGCTGCCAATCGGGGTCAACAACTGGGTCATCTATAACCTCCTCTTCTAGCTCGTGCGCAACTTCGTCTGTGTCACCGTGTAAGTCGGTGGTAGAGCGTTCGTGACGGGGCAACATAGTCTCATCAGGGTCGGATTCTGGATCAGCACCCTGCGAGGGCAATGTTGTGGTCTGAGGACCAGCATAGTAGTCTGGCTGTGGCTGTGCATCATTGCACTCCATGTCAGATTCAACTTGTAATGAGCATGGCCTGTTAACTGCTTCACTTTCTAAGTCAGGGACGGTATGTGTAAAGAGCTCCATGGAGTAACCCGTTGTGTCGCCTGCTGCATCCTTCTCTGTTGTTGTTTTTGCTGAAGAGGACAAGGAAGCGACTTGTCCCTGACCGTGAACATCCACTAACGACGCGCTGCTTTTACTTTTACCAGTTTCAAAAGAGGAGGCAAAAGAGCTAGAGGCTGAGTCAGCAAGGTAAGCCAAAACTTGCTCTTGCTGCTCCGGCTTTAAAAGCGGTTTTCCTACTCCCAGAAAAGGGAGCATTCGAGGCCTTCTGTAGCCAGATGACGAACCTGGCTCCACAGCTCCAGGCTTAGGTGCAATATTTTTTTTCCCACGACCACCTGATGCTCCACTACCACTACCATCACTACCAGCTGACAATGAACGCCCACGGCCACGACCTCTTCCACCAGACTTCCTCATTGTTTTAAAACGTAACCAAAGTAACGGTATTTGTTGCTGTCAAACAACTTACACGGTGAGCTATAACTTCAGTATGATTTAGATATCCCTTTACAGGTGGGTGAGACCGCAAGGAAAATCAGGCACAATGTTACACACTCTGTTTTCGGTGGCACCAAATGAGAGATGCCACACACTCAGGACTGTCACTCAAGCAGAAATGTCAATATTGATCTCCCACTTTTTTTTTTTTTATTTCAGGGAGAATTTAGAAAGCAAAAAAAAAAATTGCCTTTCTATGGCCCAGTGCCCACTATTTGAGAGAGAGAGATGGCACACCCAGGAGTCAAGACTGGCACACAAGCAGAAAGGGCAATATTAATCTCCCACTGATTTTTTTTTTTCAGGGAGACTTTAGAAACAAAATAAAATAAAATGATTTTTTCAGGAAGAATTTAGAAACCAAATAAAATAAAAGGATTTTTACCGGGAGAATTTAGAAACCAAAAAAAAAAAAAGTATAGGCTTTCTATGGCCCACTGAGTGAGAGATGGCACACACAGGAGTCAGGAGTGGCATACAAGCCCAGAGGCCAATATTTATCTCCCACTGATTGATTTATTGATTTTTTCAGGTAGAATTTAGAAACCAAATCAACAAAACAAATTAATAGGCTTTCTATGGCCCACTGAGTGAGAGATAGCACACACAGGAGTCAGGAGTGGCACACAAGCCCAGAGGCCAATATTTATCTCCCACTGATTGATTTATTGATTTTTTCAGGTAGAATTTAGAAACCAAATCAACAAAAAAAAATAAATAGGCTTTCTATGGCCCACTGAGTGAGAGATGGCACACACAGGAGTCAGGAGTGGCACACAAGCCCAGAGGCCAATATTTATCTCCCACTGATTGATTTATTGATTTTTTCAGGTAGAATTTAGAAACCAAATCAACAAAAAAAATTATTAGGCTTTCTGTGGCCCACTGAGTGAGAGATGGCACACACAGGAGTCAGGAGTGGCACACAAGCCCAGAGGCCAATTTTTATCTCCCACTGATTGATTGATTTATTGATTTTTTCAGGTAGAATTTTGAAACCAATTCAACAAAAAAAATGAATAGGCTTTCTATGGCCCACTGAGTGAGAGATGGCACACACTGGAGTCAGGAGTGGCACACAAGCCCAGAGGCCAATATTTATCTCCCACTGATTGATTTATTGATTTTTTCAGGTAGAATTTAGAAACCAAATCAACAAAAAAAATTAATAGGCTTTCTATGGCCCACTGAGTGAGAGATGGCACACACAGGAGTCAGGAGTGGCACACAAGCCCAGAGGCCAATATTTATCTCCCACTGATTGATTTATTGATTTTTTCAGGTAGAATTTTGAAACCAAATCAACAAAAATAATTAATAGGCTTTCTATGGCCCACTGAGTGAGAGATGGCACACACTGGAGTCAGGAGTGGCACACAAGCCCAGAGGCCAATATTTATCTCCCACTGATTGATTTATTGATTTTTTTCAGGTAGAATTTAGAAACCAAATCAACAAAAAAATTAATAGGCTTTCTATGGCCCACTGAGTGAGAGATGGCACACACTGGAGTCAGGTGTGGCACACAAGCCCAGAGGCCAATATTTATCTCCCACTGATTGATTTATTGACTTTTTCAGGTAGAATTTAGAAACCAAATCAACAAAAAAAAATAATAGGCTTTCTATGGCCCACTGAGTGAGAGATGGCACACACAGGAGTCAGGAGTGGCACACAAGCCCAGAGGCCAATATTTATCTCCCACTGATTGATTTATTGATTTTTTTCAGGTAGAATTTAGAAACCAAATCAACAAAAAAAAATAAATAGGCTTTCTATGGCCCACTGAGTGAGAGATGGCACACACAGGAGTCAGGAGTGGCACACAAGCCCAGAGGCCTATATTTATCTCCCACTGATTGATTTATTGATTTTTTCAGGTAGAATTTAGAAACCAAATCAACAAAAAAAATTATTAGGCTTTCTATGGCCCACTGAGTGAGAGATGGCACACACAGGAATCAGGAGTGGCACACAAGCCCAGAGGCCAATATTTATCTCCCACTGATTGATATATTGATTTTTTCAGGTAGAATTTTGAAACCAAATCAACAAAAAAAATTAATAGGCTTTCTATGGCCCACTGAGTGAGAGATGGCACACACAGGAGTCAGGAGTGGCACACAAGCCCAGAGGCCAATATTTATCTCCCACTGATTGATTTATTGATTTTTTCAGGTAGAATTTAGAAACCAAATCAACAAAAAAAATTAATAGGCTTTCTATGGCCCACTGAGTGAGAGATGGCACACACAGGAGTAAAGAGTGGCACACAAGCCCAGAGGCCAATATTTATCTCCCACTGATTGATTTATTGATTTTTTCAGGTAGAATTTAGAAACCAAATCAACAAAAAAATTAATAGGCTTTCTATGGCCCACTGAGTGAGAGATGGCACACACTGGAGTCAGGAGTGGCACACAAGCCCAGAGGCCAATATTTATCTCCCACTGATTGATTTATTGATTTTTTCAGGTAGAATTTAGAAACCAAATCAACAAAAAAAAATAAATAGGCATTCTATGGCCCACTGAGTGAGAGATGGCACACACAGGAGTCAGGAGTGGCACACAAGCCCAGAGGCCAATATTTATCTCCCACTGATTGATTTATTGATTTTTTCAGGTAGAATTTAGAAACCAAATCAACAAAAAAATTAATAGGCTTTCTATGGCCCACTCAGTGAGAGATGGCACACACTGGAGTCAGGAGTGGCACAAAAGCCCAGAGTCCAATATTTATCTCCCACTGATTGATTTATTGATTTTTTCAGGTAGAATTTAGAAAACAAATCAACAAAAAAAATTAATAGGCTTTCTATGGCCCACTGAGTGAGAGATGGCACACACTGGAGTCAGGAGTGGCACACAAGCCCAGAGGCCAATATTTATCTCCCACTGATTGATTTATTGATTTTTTCAGGTAGAATTTAGAAACCAAATCAACAAAAAAAAATTAATAGGCTTTCTATGGCCCACTGAGTGAGAGATGGCACACACAGGAGTCAGGAGTGGCACACAAGCCCAGAGGCCAATATGTATCTCCCACTGATTGATTTATTGATTTTTTTCAGGTAGAATTTAGAAACCAAATCAACAAAAAAAAAAAATAGGCTTTCTATGGCCCACTATGTGAGAGAGATGGCACACACAGGGATGTCACTCTAGCAGAAATGCCAATCTTAATCTCCCACAACGTATTTTTTGTAGGGAGAATTAAAAAAAAAAAAGGGACTGTCCTACAATTACTATCTCCCTGCAGTAATCTCAGCCAGGTATGGCAGGCAGCAATAAGGAGTGGACTGATGCACAAATTAAATAAAAAGTGTGGACAAACAAAAAAGATAGCTGTGCAGAAAGGAAGGAACAAGAGGATTTGTGCTTTGAAAAAAGCAGTTGGTTTGCACAGCGGCGTACACACAGCAATGCAGCTATCAGGGAGCCTTCTAGGGCAGCCCAATGAGCTACAGCGCTGAGAAAAAAAAAATGTAGCTTCCACTATCCCTGCAAACCGAAGGTGGTGTTGGACAGTGGAAATCGCTACAGCACAAGCGGTTTGGTGGTTAATGGACCCTGCCTAACGCTATCCCTGCTTCTGACGAAGCGGCAGCAACCTCTCCCTAAGCTCAGATCATCAGCAGTAAGATGGTGGTCGGCGGGAACGCCCCTTTATAGCCCCTGTGACGCCGCAGACAGCAAGCCAATCACTGCAATGCCCTTCTCTAAGATGGTGGGGACCAGGACCTATGTCATCGCGCTGCCCACACTCTGCGTTCACCTTCATTGGCTGAGAAATGGCGCTTTTCGCGTCATTGAAACGCGACTTTGGCGCGAAAGTCGCGTACCGCATGGCCGACCCCACACAGGGGTCGGGTCGGGTTTCATGAAACCCGACTTTGCCAAAAGTCGGCGACTTTTGAAAATGAATGACCCGTTTCGCTTAACCCTAGTTTTGAGCACCTTGAGGGGTGCAGTTTTTAGAATGGTGTCACACTTGGGTATTTTCTATGATATAGACCCCTAAAAATGACTTCAAATGAGATGTGGTCCCTAAAAAAGTGGTGTTGTAAAAATGAGAAAATGCTGGTCAAATTTTACCCCTTATAACTCCCTAACAAAAAAAATTTGGTTCCAAAATTGTGCTGATGTAAAGTAGACATGTGGGAAATGTTACTTATTAAGTATTTTGTGTGACATATTTCTGTGATTTAATTGCATAAAAATTAAAATTTGGAAAATTGCTAAATTTTCTAACTTTTTTCCAAATTTCAATTTTTTTCACAAATAAACGCAGGTAAAATCAAATAAATTTTACCACTATCATGAAGTACAATATGTCACGAGTAGTGTTGAGCGATACCATCCAATACTTGAAAGTACCGGTATCGGATAGTATCGGCCGATACCCGAAAAATATCGGATATCGCCGATACCGATATCCCATACCAATACAAGTCAATGGGACATCAAGTATCGGAAGGTATTCTCATGGTTCCCAGGGTCTGAAGGAGAGAAAGCTCTCCTTCAGGCTCTGGGATCCATAGGGATGTGTAAAATATAGAATTAAAATAAAAAATATTGATATGCTCACCTCTCCGGCGGCCCCTGGACATCACGCTGGTAACCGGCCGGCTTCTTTGTTTAAAATGAGCGCCTTCAGGACCTGCGAATGACGTCGCGGCTTCTGATTGGTCGCGTGCCGCCCATGTGACCGGCACGCGACCAATCAGAAGCCACGACGTCATTCTCATTCACAAAACTCCTAATTCTAGGAATTAAGGACCTGCGAATGACATCGCGGCTTCTGATTGGTCGCGTGCCGGTCACATGGGCGGCACGCGACCAATCAGAAGCCGCGACGTAATTCGCAGGTCCTGAAGGCGCTCATTTTAAACAAAGAAGCCGGCCGGTTACCAGCGTGATGTCCAGGGGCTGCCGGAGAGGTAAGCATATCAATATTTTTTATTTTAATTCTTTATTTTACACATCCCTATTGATCCGATACCGATACCCGATACCACAAAAGTATCGGATCTCGGTATCGGAATTCCGTGACCGCAAGTATCGGCCGATACCCGATACTTGCGGTATCGGAATGCTCAACACTAGTCACGAGAAAACGCTGTCAGAATCACCAGGATCCGTTGAAGCGTTCAAGAGTTATAACCTCATAAAGGGACAGTGGTCAGAATTGAAAAATTTGGCCAGGTCATTAATGTGCAAACCACCCTTGGGGTTAAAAGGGTTAATAACGATATGGGGCGATAAGATCCACAGTCCAAAGGGTCCATTCCCTCCTTTTTAAGTATGATAATATTTGCCTCATAAAAGGTTTCAGGCATACACCCTCCCTCCCATACACCCCGGAATACCTTCAGTAAGAGTGGCGCCAGTATGTCCCAATATTTCTTATATAACTCAATGGGAAACCCATCCATTCCAGGAGCCTTTCCCGGGGCTATGTCCATCATAGCATACTCTATTTCCTCCAACGTAAACTCAGCATCCAAAAAGGCCCGTTGGGTGGGACTCAATGTAGGAAATGTTTTATCTGATAGATATTCTAAACATTCCAAAATATTGAGGCCGCTCTTAGACTCATATAACAATTTATAATAATCATAAAAACAATGTAGTATTTCTTCATTTGTGGATACCAATAAGCCATCTGGTGCGCGGATCTGTAATACAGGTCCTTCTCAAAAAATTAGCATATAGTGTTAAATTTCATTATTTACCATAATGTAATGATTACAATTAAACTTTCATATATTATAGATTCATTATCCACCAACTGAAATTTGTCAGGTCTTTTATTGTTTTAATACTGATGATTTTGGCATACAACTCCTGATAACCCAAAAAACCTGTCTCAATAAATTAGCATATTTCACCCATCCAATCAAATAAAAGTGTTTTTTAATAACAAACAAAAAAACCATCAAATAATAATGTTCAGTTATGCACTCAATACTTGGTCGGGAATCCTTTGGCAGAAATGACTGCTTCAATGCGGCGTGGCATGGAGGCAATCAGCCTGTGACACTGCTGAGATGTTATGGAGGCCCAGGATGCTTCAATAGCGGCCTTAAGCTCATCCAGAGTGTTGGGTCTTGCGTCTCTCAACTTTCTCTTCACAATATCCCACAGATTCTCTATGGGGTTCAGGTCAGGAGAGTTGGCAGGCCAATTGAGCACAGTAATACCATGGTCAGTAAACCACTTACCAGTGGTTTTGGCACTGTGAGCAGGTGCCAGGTCATGCTGAAAAATGAAATCTTCATCTCCATAAAGCATTTCAGCCGATGGAAGCATGAAGTGCTCCAAAATCTCCTGATGGCTAGCTGCATTGACCCTGCCCTTGATGAAACACAGTGGACCAACACCAGCAGCTGACATGGCTCCCCACACCATCACTGACTGTGGGTACTTGACACTGGACTTCAGGCATTTTGGCATTTCCTTCTCCCCAGTCTTCCTCCAGACTCTGGCACCTTGATTTCCGAATGACATGCAAAATTTGCTTTCATCAGAAAAAAGTACTTGGGACCACTTAGCAACAGTCCAGTGCTGCTTCTCTGTAGCTCAAAAGTGGCTTTACCTGGGGAATGCGGCACCTGTAGCCCATTTCCTGCACACGCCTGTGCACGGTGGCTCTGGATGTTTCCACACCAGACTCAGTCCACTGCTTCCTCAGGTTCCCCAAGGTCTGGAATCGGTCCTTCTCCACAATCTTCCTCAGGGTCCGGTCTCCTCTTCTCGTTGTACAGCGTTTTCTGCCACATTGTTTCCTTCCAACAGACTTACCATTGAGGTGCCTTGATACAGCACTCTAGGAACAGCCTATTTGTTGAGAAATTTCTTTCTGGGTCTTACCCTCTTGCTTGAGGGTGTCAATGATGGCCTTCTTGACATCTGTCAGGTCGCTAGTCTTACCCATGATGGGGGTTTTGAGTAATGAACCAGGCAGGGAGTTTATAAAAGCCTCAGGTATCTTTTGCATGTGTTTAGAGTTAATTAGTTGATTCAGAAGATTAGGGTAATAGGTCGTTTAGAGAACCTTTTCTTGATATGCTAATTTATTGAGACAGGTTTTTTGGGTTATCAGGAGTTGTATGCCAAAATCATCAGTATTAAAACAATAAAAGACCTGACAAATTTCAGTTGGTGGATAATGAATCTATAATAAATGAAAGTTTAATTGTAATCATTACATTATGGTAAATAATGAAATATAACACTATATGCTAATTTTTTGAGAAGGACCTGTATTGTGTTAGATGTATTACGTTGGCGCACCAGGAAGGCCAAAAATGTACATTGCTTGGTTTTCCAATTCAAAATATGATTGATGTGTGAAGAACAATTTACATTTAGATTTGGTATCTATGTGTTGAGTATATAATCTTTGTGAGGCCAGCCACTCAATTCTACTGCCATTAGTTTGGTTAGATGTGTATGCAGCCTCTGCATCCTTCAATCGCCATTCCATCTCATCATCCTCCTTCGAGGTCACCCTTTTTATGGAAGAAATTATGGAAGATAGACACCCCCTTAAATATGCCTTAAGGGTGTCCCAAAATAAGTTGACGTTCTGGGGTTCTGGATGAGATGAGATGAAACAATTCAGCTGATCTACTGTTCTGTCGTTAGAGTTCATTAATTTCAGCCAAAAGGGGTTCAGCTTCCAAACCATTCCATTATTTGGTTGCCCATATTTAAGTTTAAGTACAATCGGGCTATGATCTGAAACCCCTCTATTACCATGTTCAATACTATCCACCCAGGCTGCCAATCCACCGGATCCAAATATATAATCTATGTGGGACAGAGACTGCCTAGTGGACGAGTATCAAGTATATCCTTTTATTCCAGGGTGACGCATCCGCCACAGATCCAACCATCCACTGCCCTCCATAAATAATGCCAGCTGGGACAGAGCCGAGGAAGAGAGCTCCCCAGGCTCCCCCTCACTCAATCTTAGTCTATAAAGACCATTATCCATGACTAAATTAAAATTTCCCATTGAGACGACTTGTGCATCTGGATAATTTAAAGCAAAACTCCTTGCCATCCGAAGGACTGATGTATTAGCTGGGGAGGGTTATAAACACATAATATGACTAGTGTTGAGCATTCCAACACTGCAAATTTCGGGTATCGGCCGATATTCGCTGTATTGGAATTCCAATACCGAGTTCCGATACTTTTGTGATATCGGATACCGAAATCGGAAGTTCCTATAGTGCAATGATGCACTATAATGGAATGTGGGTGGTGCATGGGCGGAGACTGCTTGTGTGTGCGCGGGCGGGGTCTGTGCATGACTGTGGGGGGTCTGTGCGTGCCTGCCAGGGGTCGGTGCGGCCTGCCCGGGGTCTGTGCGGGCCTGCTGGGGCTCTGTGCAGGCCTACCGGGGCTCTGTGCGGGCTGCTGGGGGTCTGTGCTGGTTGCTGGGGGTCTGTGCGGGCCTGCAGTGGCTCTGTACGGGTTGCCCGGGGTCTGTGCTGGCTGCCGGGGGTCTGTACAGGCCTGCCGGGGGTCTGTGCAGCCTGCCGGGGTTCTGTGCGGGCCTGCCAGGGGTCTTGACGGGCCTGCTGGGGCACTGTGCGGGCTGCGGGGGCTCTGTGCGGGCTGCCGGGGGTCTGAGCGTGTGTGCAGGCATCATCCGATGGGACTACAAGTTCCATCGGACGATGCCTGCTACAGTGACAGTGATTGACACATTACCCAATGATGGCACAGTAGTAGTCCCATCATCCGGCTAATGTGTTGAATGTAAAAAAATAATGCTAAATACATACTACATACATACATGCAACATACATACTACATACATACTACATACATACATATTACATACATGCTACATACTACATACATACTACATACATACATACTATGCCTTTTTAACCCATAGACTTTTATTGGCGACGGATCGCGACGGATGCAATGGATCCGTCGTGTTTTGGCGGACCGTCGGCACGAAAAAACATTCAAGTAAACATTTTTTGTCCACCGTGTCTGCCATTTTCTACCGCGCATGCGCAGGCTAAACTCCGCCCCCTCCTCTCCGGACTTCAGAATGGGCATCAGATGCATTGAAAAATTGCATCCGCTGCCAACGTCGTGCACAAATTTCACAACGTGCGTCGGTACGTTGGCCCGATGCATAGCAACGGACTCATACCTACGCAAGTGTGAAAGAGGCTTTAATGAGCGTTGAATAAAAAAAGGAAAAAAACATTGTGGGCTCCCGGGGGCCAATATTTGTAGCCTGCTATGCATATCAGCCCGCAGCTGTCTGCATAGCCTTTACTGGCTATTAAAATATGGGGACCCCCCCAAAAAATGACGTGGGGTCCCTCTATATTTTATAGCCAGAAAAGCTACGCAGACAGCTGCGGGCTGATATTCATAGCCTAGAGAGGGGCCATGGATATTGCCCCCCTCTCCCCCGGCTACAAATACCTGTCCGCAGCCGCCCCAGAAATGGCGCATCTGTAAGATGCACCAATTCTGGCACTTAGCTCCTCTCTTCCCACTCCCGTGTAGTGGTGGGATATGGGGTAATAAGGGGTTAATGTCATCTTGCTATTGTAAGGTGACATTAGGCCGGGTTAATAACGGAGAGACGTCAATAAGACGCCTATCCATTATTAATCCAATAGTAATAAAGGGTTAATAAAACACGCACACATTAGGAAAAAAGTATTTTAATATTCTTCATTTAACCATACTTACCATACTTCAGTGCCTGCAAAAAAATGTAAAATAATAAACCGTATACTACCTCTCCGCCGTAGTCCAATTAATAAAGAGTGTCCCACGGCGATCTCCTCTATAGAACAGTGACATCGGGTGATGTCACTGCCCTATAGGACGCTCAGTGACACACTGACAGGAGACAATGGCTCCTGCAGTGCATCACTGAGGTTACTATAGTTCAAAGTCTCACTTTATGGCAATTGCTGCATGGAAAAATTTCACACACAGCAATGCCAAAAGTGAGACTAGGGACTATTTTTTTTACAGCGGCAGAGGAATACCGTGCGGAAAGATACCTTCCTCCCATCATTGTGTTCCTGGAGCTCATGGAGAGCGGTCGCATCAGCTGATGCTGCCGTTCTCCACGGGAGATCGTCGTGGGACACTCGTGGATTTCTGCGGACAGGGAGTATATTGGTTGTTTGTTATTTTAATCTTTTTTACAGGTGACACTGGCTTCTGGGATCAAAATGACAAGCAATGGTGAGTATGTACTCTATGTTTATTGTACTGTATGTCTATATGTATGTATTGTATGTAATGCATGAATGTACTGTATGTAGTATGTATGTAATATGTATGTAGTATGTATGTATGTATGTATGTAGTATGTATGTTTTTTTTTTTCATTCAACACATTAGCCGGATGATGGGACTACTACTGTCCCATCATTGGCTAATGTGTCAATCACTGTCACTGTAGCAGGCATCATCCGATGGGACTTGTAGTCCCATCGAACGATGCCTGCACACATGCACAGACACCCGGCAGCCCGCACAGAGCCCTGGCAGCCCGCACAGAGCCCCAGCAGCCCGCACAGAGCCCTGTCAGCCTGCACAGAGCCCCGGCAGCCAGCACAGACCCCCGGCAGGCCCGCACAGACCCCGCCCGTACACAGAAACACACACAGTGTTCGCCCATGCACCACCCACACTCGTCCCCCCTCCGAAACAGGATGCAGATTGACTGAAAGGGCCTATCTACATTCCGATATTTGTGTCCCATTGATTTGCATTGGTATCGGGTATCGGTATCGGCGATATCCAATATTTTTTGGATATCGGCAGATCCAATCCGATACCGATACTTCTGGATATCAGAAGGCATCACTAAACACTGAATATGATGTATTCACGAGAGTTAATTATTGCGTGTACAAAAACAAAATGACCCTCAGAATCTCTTTGGGCCACCTTGGCTTCCCATCTAACATCCCTATGTATCAATAATGAAACCCCTCTTGAATAGCTAGTGTGGAGTGCGTGAATATATCATTGCACCCATGGTTTCTGTATGCACCGGGCCATATCCCTGGTCAGGTGTGTCTCCACCAAAGCCACAATGTGGGGGTGATGGTGTCTAATCTGTGAAAATATCTTAATTTTCTTCCAGGGGGTTTAATACCTCTTACATTCCAGGTCATACATACTATTTCAGACCCCATGATTACTCATCAAAATATGGTATACATTATTACTCAGGTAAAGATCAGAGATAGCGCACAGAAAATGATAATGCTGTTGTTGGCGGCTTCTACATAAGTAACAAATAAAACTAATATAAGAGAAAAAACAGAACAAGAACCAAACAATGTAGGAGCAACGTCCTGTGCTCCTATTGTCTAATAAGTAAGGGGATACCCTCGCTGGATTCAGCGTCCAGTATTGTTGGTAATCTGGACGCCCACAGAGAGAGCTCTACATATAGAATTATTAAAAGAGTTCTGCTTGACTAAGAACATATTAGGATTCCTTTGCACTAGACACCCTATGAGATCATAACCATTCAGCTGCTTCCGCTGTATCCGTGAAGAATATTGAAGAACCCTCATAAACAACTCGTAGTCGGGCTGGATAAATAATTGAATATATAACATTCTTTCCCTGAGTTGCTTCTTGATCTCCATAAACCTTGCCCGCTGTTTCTGGAGTTCCATAGAGAAATCCAGAAAAATCGAGATTGTAGCATTGTTAAATTTAATGAGGCTGTTTTGCCATGCCAATTATAGAATAGCGTCTCTGTCCTTGCAATTAAGAATACGTGTCAGAAAATGTCTAGGCGGGGTCCTGGGAGGAAGAGGTTTTGTGGGAACTCTATAAGCTCTTTCCACAGCAAACATTGAAGAGAATTCATGTCATAGAGAAGTCTTAAGCCAGCCTTCTAAAAATCTCTCCAATTGTTGACACTCTGAGCGCTCCGGCAGACAAATGGTACTTATATTATTCCGGCGTAGTCTCAAGGTCATCTGCTTTTTGTTTCCAGGCGTTTATAGAGCTGGCTACTTTTGTCAACTTTGCCTCCATGGGCTTAATGGTATCTTCTATATGAGAAACTCTTGTCTCCATCTCCGTAATACGCCCCTTCATAGTCTGCATATCCTGACGAAGACATCCCACCTCAGTATGTACATGCTCTATTTTTTCGGTGAGGGATGTTCTAGTTAGGGATATGGCCTGCATTAATAGTTCAGACCCCAGTTTAAGAGTAAATTCTTTCTGTTTACTCCACTCACTACTGTCAGAAAGGCGATTTTTGAGTTGCACTTGTGTAATGTGAATATAAAAATGGCTATTTTTAGTCCATTTTGAAGTATATTGAATGCATTCAGACCATTACAGAGCAGCATTCCTTGTCATACATTTACAGACAGACAATGCTCATTGCGACAAAATCTTGAGAGATGTTTATTTATTGTCTGAAGACCTTTGAGTTTACAAACAGTTTTAAGTTTGTTTGTTATTGTAAAACAAGGTTTATTTAACCTCTGTCTGTGGTAGTTTATCTAACCCTTGTGGGCTTTTATGTATCTATGGGTTTATGGCCCATTGTCTGATGTATGACTCATATCTTGGTCTTATCTTATCTTGAAAGCTGGCCACTTGAAGGGCAGGGTGAAACCAAATGAAACATAGTGCAAATCACTATATAAGACCAGAGAAATGTGACTAAAATAGAAGCATAAACTGGTGTAGCTGTACTTACTTGTGTACAGTGTTGAGACACCTGCTTAAGTGGGGATGCCGGTGCAGTGTTGTGAATTTTCCAGGGGTTCTTTGTCTTGGTGTTGCTTCTCTGATTTTTCAGACGGATAATGTTTAAAAGCTCCTTGGTGATGGATGATGTGAGTATATGTACTTAATCATTATATGAATTTAATCCTTATATGTACTTTGTATCTTAAAATATACAAATGTGTATGCAATCATACTATCCAATCATATTATTCCTTTAATTTTGTATTTTGAAATAAAATTGCATTATATCGCAAGTAGTAGCCTTCTTTAAAGCCGTATCCGAAACTTAGTGTTAAAAACTTGGCAATACATAATTTGGCGTAGTCGGCAGGATACGCAGAAGGCTCAGAAGTTTATAATATTAACAGGACTCTGTGTGATAGTGTGCTATTGTGTAAAACATGTCTCTCTTTAAGAAAAAGGCAGCTGTGAGTGAGTATATTGAGATTCCAGGTTGGGAACAGGCTCCTTATAATATTTTAGCAACCAAGTGGTCGCATAGTGCTGGTTTGGGTGAAGCATGGGACAAATGTTTGAAGGATGTTGAACCTGTTGATGTTGTTGCATGCTTACAGAAAATGAAAGTGGAGAAAGGTAAAGAGTTGGGCGCTATTGCTAGGCGCAGATGGATATTGTTGTCTGCATATAGAAAACAGCATGAGTAAAGAATAAGTATGAAAACAAAAGTCCGGAAATTGGAAAAACAGTTGTGTGAGACCCAGAATGCATTGGTTAGAGTACAATGTCAGAATAAGTTATTAATGGACAGATGTGATGGATATCAAAATGTTGCAGAAAAGGCTGCCGTACGTGTAGCAGAGTATAAATACAGAAAGAGGCGAGGGAAGGTGAATAAAAACAAAGTAGCTTTGGCCATAGCCAATGTAGGGATAGAGTGGAACCCTGATCAGTGGGATGGTGATATTTGGAATTCAACTGACTCTGAAAACATCATCGATCCTGAGCCTGAGGATGAACATTTCCATGGGAAGAGGGAAATTGATTCTCCTCTTAACCCAGTGAAAGCTCATCCTATATATTGGAGATGGATTGTAGAGACAGCGACAGGCAGACGGAATGAGAATGCAGTAGAGGATTACAGTCAGAAGGAGCTTAATGACCTTCAAAATCATTTTTCTCAAAAGTCAAATGAATCCCTGGTAGCTTGGGCAGTCAGATTATGGGAGATGGGGGCTCATGGAGTACAGGTGGATGCTGTGGATGGCCCCAAATTTGTCCAACTCAGTCATGAGCCTGTAATGAAGGAGGCATTTTGTACTTTGATAATCCAGCAACCACCATGTGGTGTGTAGTATGCTTGATGTTGTGGCTATGGCACTGCAGCATAAATACCCATCTGAGGCGGACTGGCCGACCAATGAAAAACCATGGTTTACATTAAAAGATTGTGCTCAGAGGTCGAAGGAGGAGGTCATGAAAAATGCTATTTCAGCAAACACCTATGATGATTATATGCAAGTTGTTGTAAGTGTATCTGTTAGAAATCGTATAATTAGAAATGCCCCTCCAGCTTATAAACATTTCATGATGACGCTAATGGTAAATGAGACAGGGAAAACAATTGCCAGTACATTGGAGGCAATTCGACAGTTAAGGGATCTGGAAGATTGGGGTCCCAAGCAAAAGGGTAATTTTCCCGCTGAAGAGCAGAATGATGTCGAAAGTAATTACAATCCTAGGACCCGTATTACCCGAAAATATATGTTTAGGGCCTTAATAAAGGGTGGCGTCCACAGGGATAAAATAGATGGGATTGGTATTGACGCAATGTGGAAATTGTGTCAAAATAGAGGAATTAATAGAAAGTCAGCTGTGTCACATACACTAATGAAATGGTTACATTAAAAGATTCTGAATCTCCACAGCAATGGCCAGACAGGACACGGGAAGAGAGAGGGCCCGCTCCCTTTTTGTCTCCGTCAAAGCCCCCAGCATCGGGGATTGAGGATCTTTATGCTGAAGTGAAATCCTTAATACAGGAATTCAAAGCCCAACTAAGGGGGCTCTCATTATCTCCTACCAAGATGCCTTTATCTAAAATGGAGGATCAATGGGAAGGGGAAATTAGAGAGATTAACTAGCTGGCCACACCCCACAAATGGATAGACGCCTGTTGTGAATTCTGTGGCAGAGCTCCCTCCTGTGGTCACAAGTGGTACTTCGGCTGATTCTCTCTGTGAGTTTCCGTTGGTGGAGGAAAGTGGTACTGCGGCTTCTGAGTTTCCTTCCTCAGGTGTTGTGGTGAAGTCGTTAGGTGCTGCTCTATTTAACTCCACCTAGTGCTTTGATCCTGGCCTCCAGTCATTGTTCTAGTATTGGACCTGTTTCCTCCTGGATCGTTCCTGTGGCCTGCTGCTCTGCATGGCTAAGTTCTGCTTTGCTATTTTGTTTGCTGTTTTTTTCTGTCCAGCTTGTCTATTTGTTTTTTCCTGCTTGCTGGAGGCTCTGGGACACAGAGGGTGTACCTCCGTGCCGTTAGTTCGGTACGGAGGGTCTTTTTGCCCCCTTTGCGTGGTTTTTGTAGGGTTTTATGTTGACCGCAAAGTTACCTTTTCTATCCTCGCTCTGTTCAGAAAGTCGGGCCTCACTTTGCTAAATCTATTTCATCTCTACGTTTGTCTTTTCATCTTAACTCACAGTCATTGTATGTGGGGGCTGCCTTTTCCTTTGGGGTATTTCTCTGAGGCAAGGTAGGCTTATTTTCTATCTTCAGGCTAGCTAGTTTCTCAGGCTGTGCCGAGTTGCATAGGGAGCGTTAGGCGCAATCCACGGCTGCCTCTAGTGTGGTTGGAGAGGATTAGGGATTGCGGTCAGCAGAGTTCCCACGTCTCAGAGCTCGTTCAATGTTTTTGGGTTATTGTCAGGTCACTGTATGTGCTCTGACCTCTATGTCCATTGTGGTACTGAATTACCTTTTTATCTTTACTGTTAGGGCAGTGAGAATCTGGAATTGCTTGCCTGAGGAGGTGGTGATGGCGAACTCAGTCGAGGGATTCAAGAGAGGCCTGGATGTCTTCCTGGAGCAGAACAATATTGTATCATACAATTAGGTTCTGTAGAAGGACGTAGATCTGGGGATTTATTATGATGGAATATAGGCTGAACTGGATGGACAAATGTCTTTTTTCGGCCTTACTAACTATGTTACTATGTTACTATGTTACCTTATCATAACAGTACTGGAGGCCAAAAGTACTAATGATTCTCAATAGAGGGAAAAAAGAAGTTCTGAGACCATTTTTTTTTCTCTGCACTGTGTTTTGCCTTTTTTTTCCCCTAGACATTTGGGTGGTTCAGGACACAGGTGTAGCGATGGACATTAAAGGTCTGTCTTCATGTGTGGATCAGCTCACGGCAAGAGTACAAAATATTCAAGACTTTGTGCTTCAGAATTCTATGTTAGAACCGAAAATTCCTATTCCTGATTTGTTTTTTGGAGATAGAACTAAATTTCTGAGTTTCAAAAATAATTGTAAACTATTTCTGGCTTTGAAACCTCGCTCCTCTGGTGACCCAATTCAACAAGTTAGGATCATTATTTCTTTTTTACGTGGCGACCCTCAGGACTGGGCATTTTCTCTTGCGTCAGGAGATCCTGCATTAAGTAATATCGATGCGTTTTTCCTGGCGCTCGGATTGCTGTACGATGAACCTAATTCAGTGGATCAGGCAGAGAAAAATTTGCTGGCTCTGTGTCAGGGTCAGGATGAGATAGAGGTATATTGTCAGAAATTTAGAAAGTGGTCCGTACTCAATCAATGGAATGAAGGTGCGCTCGCAGCTATTTTCAGAAAGGGTCTCTCTGAAGCCCTTAAGGATGTCATGGTGGGATTTCCTATGCCTGTTGGTCTGAATGAGTCTATGTCTTTGGCCATTCAGATCGGTCGACGCTTGCGTGAGCGTAAATCTGTGCACCATTTGGCGGTATTACCTGAGCTTAAACCTGAGCCTATGCAGTGCGATAGGACTTTGACCAGAGTTGAACGGCAAGAACACAGACGTCTGAATGGGCTGTGTTTCTACTGTGGTGATTTCACTCATGCTATCTCTGATTGTCCTAAGCGCACTAAGCGGTTCGCTAGGTCTGCCACCATTGGTACGGTACAGTCAAAATTTCTTCTGTCCGTTACCTTGATATGCTCTTTGTCATCCTATTCTGTCATGGCATTTGTGGATTCAGGCGCTGCCCTGAATTTGATGGACTTGGAGTATGCTAGGCGTTGTGGGTTTTTCTTGGAGCCCTTGCAGTGTCCTATTCCATTGAGAGGAATTGATGCTACGCCTTTGGCCAAGATTAAGCCTCAGTACTGGACCCAGCTGACCATGTGCATGGCTCTTGCACATCAGGAGGTTATTCGCTTTCTGGTTTTGCATAATCTGCATGATGTGGTCGTGTTGGGGTTGCCATGGCTACAAGTCCATAATCCAGTATTAGATTGGAAATCCATGTCTGTGTCCAGCTGGGGTTGTCAGGGGGTACATGGTGATGTCCCATTTCTGAATATTTCGTCATCCACCCCTTCTGAGGTTCCAGAGTTCTTGTCTGATTACCGGGATGTATTTGATGAGCCCAAGTCCAATACCCTGCCTCCGCATAGGGATTGTGATTGTGCTATCGATTTGATTCCTGGTAGTAATTTCCCAAAAGGTTGACTGTTTAATTTATCTGTGCCTGAGCACGCCGCTATGCGGAGTTATGTGAAGGAGTCCTTGGAGAAGGGGCATATTCGCCCGTCATCGTCGCCATTAGGAGCAGGGTTCTTTTTTGTAGCCAAGAAGGATGGTTCGCTGAGACCTTGTATAGATTACCGCCTTCTAAATAAGATCACGGTTAAATTTCAGTACCCCTTGCCGTTGTTATCTGATTTGTTTGCTCGGATTAAGGGGGCTAGTTGGTTCACCAAGATAGATCTTTGTGGTGCGTATAATCTTGTGCGTATTAAGTGAGGCGATGAATGGAAAACTGCATTTAATACGCTCGAGGGCCATTTTGAGTATCTAGTAATGCCATTCGGACTTGCCAATGCTCCATCAGTGTTTCAGTCCTTTATGCATGACATCTTACGAGAGTACCTGGATAAATTCCTGATTGTGTACTTGGATGACATTTTGATATTCTCGGATGATTGGGAGTCTCATGTGAAGCAGGTCAGAACGGTGTTTCAGGTCCTGCGTGCCAATTCTTTGTTTGTGAAGGGATCAAAGTGTCTCTTTGGTGTTCAGAAGGTTTCAGTTTTGGGGTTCATCTTTTCCCCTTCTACTATCGAGATGGACCCTGTTAAGGTCCAAGCCATTCATGATTGGACTCAGCCGACATCTCTGAAAAGTCTGCAAAAGTTCCTGGGCTTTGCTAATTTTTATCGTCGCTTCATCTGCAATTTTTCTAGTATTGCTAAACCATTGACCGATTTGACCAAGAAGGGTGCTGATGTGGTGAATTGGTCTTCTGCTGCTGTGGAAGCTTTTCAAGAGTTGAAGCGTTGTTTTTCTTCTGCCCCTGTGTTGTGTCAACCAGGTGTTTCGCTTCCATTCCAGGTCGAGGTTGATGCTTCTGAGATTGGAGCAGGGGCTGTTTTGTCGCAGAGAAGTTCTGATTGCTCGGTGATGAAACCATGCGCCTTCTTTTCCAGGAAGTTTTCGCCTGCTGAGCGAAATTATGATGTGGGCAATCGAGAGTTGCTGGCCATGAAGTGGGCATTCGAGGAGTGGCATCATTGGCTTGAAGGAGCTAAGCATCGCATGGTGGTCTTGACTGATCATAAGAACTTGACTTATCTCGAGTCTGCCAAGCGGTTGGATCCTAGACAGGCTCGTTGGTCGCTGTTTTTTACCCGTTTTGACTTTGTGATTTCGTACCTTCCGGGCTCTAAAAATGTGAAGGCAGATGCTCTGTCTAGGAGTTTTGTGCCCGACTCTCCGGGTTTATCTGAGCCGGCGGGTATCCTCAAAGAGGGAGTAATTGTGTCTGCCATCTCCCCTGATTTGCGGCGGGTGCTGCAAAAATTTCAGGCTAATAAACCTGATCGTTGCCCAGCGGAGAGACTGTTTGTCCCTGATAGGTGGACGAATAAAGTTATCTCTGAGGTTCATTGTTCGGTGTTGGCTGGTCATCCTGGAATCTTTGGTACCAGAGAGTTAGTGGCTACATCCTTTTGGTGGCCATCTCTGTCGCGGGATGTGCGTACTTTTGTGCAGTCCTGTGGGATTTGTGCTCGGGCTAAGCCCTGCTGTTCTCGTGCCAGTGGGTTGCTTTTGCCCTTGCCTGTCCCGAAGAGGCCTTGGACACATATCTCTATGGATTTTATTTCAGATCTTCCCGTCTCTCAAAAGATGTCAGTCATTTGGGTGGTCTGTGATCGCTTCTCTAAGATGGTCCATTTGGTACCCTTGTCTAAATTACCTTCCTCCTCTGATTTGGTGCCATTGTTCTTCCAGCATGTGGTTCGTTTACATGGCATTCCAGAGAATATCGTTTCTGACAGAGGTTCCCAGTTTGTTTCGAGGTTTTGGCGAGCCTTATGTGGTAGGATGGGCATTGCCTTGTCTTTTTCCTCGGCTTTCCATCCTCAGACTAATGGCCAGACCGAACGAACCAATCAGACCTTGGAAACATATCTGAGATGCTTTGTTTCTGCTGATCAGGATGACTGGGTGTCCTTTTTGCCTTTGGCTGAGTTCGCCCTTAATAATCGGGCCAGCTCGGCTACCTTGGTTTCGCCGTTTTTCTGCAACTCTGGGTTCCATCCTCGTTTCTCTTCAGGGCAGGTTGAGTCTTCGGACTGTCCTGGTGTGGATACTGTGGTGGACAGGTTGCAGCAGATTTGGACTCATGTAGTGGACAATTTGACCTTGTCCTAGGAGAAGGCTCAACGTTTCGCTAATCGCAGACGCTGTGTGGGTCCCCGACTTCGTGTTGGGGATTTGGTTTGGTTATCTTCTCATCATATTCCTATGAAGGTTTCCTCTCCTAAGTTTAAACCTCGTTTCATTGGTCCGTATAGGATTTCTGAGGTTCTTAATCCTGTGTCTTTTCGTCTGACCCTTCCAGATTCTTTTTCCATACATAACGTATTCCATAGGTCATTGTTGCGGAGATACGTGGCACCTATGGTTCCATCTGTTGATCCTCCTGCCCCGGTTTTGGTGAAGGGGGAGTTGGAGTATATTGTGGAGAAGATTTTGGATTCTCGTGTTTCAAGACGGAAACTCCAGTATCTGGTTAAGTGGAAGGGTTATGCTCAGGAAGATAATTCCTGGGTCTTTGCCTCTGATGTCCATGCTCCCGATCTTGTTCGTTCCTTTCATATGGCTCATCCTGGTCGTCCTGGGGGCTCTGGTGAGGGTTCGGTGACCCCTCCTCAAGGGGGGGGTACTGTTGTGAATTCTGTGGCAGAGCTCCCTCCTGTGGTCACAAGTGGTACTTCGGCTGATTCTCTCTGTGAGCTTCCGTTGGTGGAGGAAAGTGGTACTGCGGCTTCTGAGTTTCCTTCCTCAGGTGATGTGGTGAAGTCGTTAGGTGCTGCTCTATTTAACTCCACCTAGTGCTTTGATCCTGGCCTCCAGTCAATGTTCTAGTATTGAACCTGTTTCCTCCTGGATCGTTCCTGTGGCCTTCTGCTCTGCATAGCTTAGTTCCGCTTTGCTATTTTGTTTGCTGTTTTTTTCTGTCCAGCTTGTCTATTTGTTTTTTCCTGCTTGCTGGAAGCTCTGGGACGCAGAGGGTGTACCTCTGTGCCGTTAGTTCAGTACGGAGGGTCTTTTTGCCCCCTTTGCGTGGTTTTTGTAGGGTTTTGTGTTGACCGTAAAGTTACCTTTCCTATCCTCGCTCTGTTCAGAAAGTCGGGCCTCACTTTGCTAAATCTATTTCATCTCTACGTTTGTCTTTTCATCTTAACTCACAGTCATTATATGTGGGGGCTGCCTTTTCCTTTGGGGTATTTCTCTGAGGCAAGGTAGGCTTATTTTCTATCTTCAGGCTAACTAGTTTCTCAGGCTGTGCCGAGTTGTATAGGGAGCGTTAGGTGCAATCCACGGCTGCCTCTAGTGTTGTTGGAGAGGATTAGGGATTGCGGTCAGCAGAGTTCCCACGTCTCAGAGCTCGTTCTATGTTTTTGGGTTATTGTCAGGTCACTGTATGTGCTCTGACCTCTATGTCCATTGTGGTACTGAATTACCTTATCATAACAGGCTCCTCAAAGTACGGAGGTGTGTTTGACGGCGGGAGCACCTCCCACCGGCAGAGACACTTTGGCGTACTATGAGGGGCCCTGTGTCAGTGACATCGCCAATGAGTATGCCCCCCCACCTGATGAAGGAACCTGCACTTTCATCTGCAACTTCCTCTTTGTCCCCATGTAAGTTTGTACAGTATGCGAGAAGGGGAACCTGACTTTCAGCAGGGTCAGATTCTGGCTGTGTAAGGTGCAAGGGGAATGTAGTGGTCTGGGTCAATGTGCCAGCGGACTCATCTAGCAGTGGCTGGGCAATGGGCAGGATGAGGAGGAAACACCAATATAGGCCCAAATAAAAAAGTAGGCTAAATGCAGTTCAAAATTGATAACAGGACTAAACAGGCGGCATTGCTTTGTTCATTGGAGGACAACTGTAATGAGTGGCAGACACAGTTAGTAGGCCTAAAATAGAAAAGTAGGCTAAATACAGTTCAAAATTGGTAACAGGAGTAAACACGCGGCACTGCTTTGTTCAGTGGAGGAGAACAAGAAGCAGCAGCAGACGCCGTTAGTAGGCCCAGCCAAACAAGTAGGCCAAATGCAGTATAATATCCTAACCAGGATGAAAATTGAAGCTCAGCTTTGTTCAGTGAAGGAGAAAGGCAAGCAACGGCAGACACCATTAGTAGGCGTAACCAAACCAGTAAGCCAAATGCAGTGTAATATCAGACACCAGATGAAAATTGAGGCTCAGCTTTATTCAGTGGAGAACACCAAGTAGCGGCACACACCATTTGTACGCCCAACAAAAGAAGAAGGCCAAATGCAGTTTAATATCTGACACCGGATGAAAATTGAGGCTCAGCTTTATTCAGTGGAGGACAACTGTAATGGGAGGCAGATACAGTTAGAAGGCCTAAATAAGTAAGTAGGCAAAATGCAGTTCAAAATTGGTAAGTGGAGTACACAGGCGGCATAGCTTTGTTCAGCGGAGGACAACTGTAATAAGTGGCTCAGACAAACAGAGTAGGCCTAAAATAAAAAAAGGTGGCTAATTGCAGTTCAAAATTTGTAAGAGGAGTACACAGGTGGCATAGCGTGGTTCAGCAGAGGAGGACAAGTGTAATTAGTGGCTCTGACTCAAAGAGTAGGCTTAAAATAAAAAAGAAGGCTATATTCAGTTCACAATTGGTAAGAGGAGTACACAGGTGGCATAGCTGGGTTCAGCGGTGGAGGACAACTGTTGTGAGAGTCTGACACAGTTACTAGGTCCTAATAAGTAAGTAGGCTAAATGCTGATCTAAATTGGTAAGAGGAGTACACAGGCGGCATAGCTTGGTTCCGCAGAGGACAACTGTAATAAGTGGCTCAGACAGACAGAGTAGGCCTAAAATATAAAAAGTAGGCTAATGTCAGTTCAAAATTTGTTTGAGTAGTACACAGGCGGCATAGCTTTGTTCAGCGGAGAACATTTGTAATGTGTGGCACAGACAGACAGACAGAGGCCTAACATAAAAAAGGTGGCTAAATGCAGTTCAAAACTGCTAGCAGGAATAACCAGGCGGCCTAGCTTGTTTCAGCGGGGGACAGATGAAATGTGTGGCGCAGACAGACAGAAAGACAGACAGACAGAAGCCTAACATAAAAAAGGTGGCTAAATGCAGTTCAAAACTGCTAGCAGGAATAACCAGGCGGCCTAGCTTTTTTCAGCGTGGAACAGTTGTAATTAGGGTTGAGCGACGTTTACTTTTATAGGATCGGGTTGGGTTTCACGAAACCCGACTTTCTCAAAAGTCGGGTCGAGTGAAATCGGCCGATCCTTTAGAAAAGTCGGGGTCGGGGTTGGCCGAAACTCGAAACCCAATGCAGTGCAATGGGATACTATGGTTCCCAGGGTCTGAAGGAGAGGAAACTCTCCTTCAGGCCCTGGGATCCATATTTAAGTGTAAAATAAAGAATTAAAATAAAAAATATTGCTATACTCACCCTCTGACGCGCCCTGGTACTAACCGGCAGCCTTCCTTCCTTAGAATCAGCGCGTGAAGGACCTTAGATGACGTCGCGGCTTGTGATTGGTCGTGCGACCGCCCATGTGACCGCTCACGCGACCAATCACAAGCCGCGACGTCACCGAAGGTCATTCAAGCGCTGATTCTTAGGAAGGAAGGCTGCCGGAAAGAAGCAGGGCGTGTCCGAGGGTGAGTATATTCCTATTATTGCAAACATATCGGAACTCGGTATCGGAATTCCGATACCAGATTCAGAAGATCGCCGACCTCATGGCCGACCCCACACAGGGGTCGGGTCGGGTTTCATGAAACCCGACTTTGCCAAAAGTCGGCGACTTCTGAAAATGGCTGACCCGCTTCGCTCAACCCTAGTTGTAATGTGTAGCGCAGACAGACAGACAGACAGACAGAGGCCTAACATAAAAAAGGTGGCTACATGCAGATCAAAACTGCTAGCAGGACTAACCAGGCGGCCTAGCTTGTTTCAGCGGGGGACAACTGTAATGTGTGGCGCAGACAGACAGACAGACAGACAGAGGCCTAACATAAAAAAGGTGGCTAAATGCAGTTCAAAACTGCTAGCAGGAATAACCAGATGGCCTAGCTTGTTTCAGCGGGGGACAGTTGTAATGTGTGGCGCAGACAGACAGACAGAGGCCTAACATAAAAAAAGGTGGCTAAATGCAGTTCAAAACTGCTAGCAGGACTAACCAGGCAGCCTACCTTGGTTCAGCGTGGGAGGAAAACTGTTATGAGAGGCTGACACAGTTACTAGGCACAAATAAATAAGTAGGCTACATGCAGTTCACAATTGGTAACAGGAGTACACAGGTGGCTTTGTTTTGTTCAGCGGAGGACAACTGTTATAAGTGGCTGACACAGTTAGTAGGCCAAAATACAAAAGTGGGCTAAATGTCTGCCAAGGAATTGTTCATAAATAAACTGGTGGCATAGCGAGGTACAGGGGCGGGCTCCTCTGCAGAGTTGCAGACAGTGGTAGTTGGCGCAAAGCATTAAGGGGTCTAAATGGAGGCCAGGGTCCCTGTATATTTTTACTATCATCTATCATTGCAACAAATTTGTAATGGCAGTGCCATTTAAGGATTTAACAGCACAGACTACACAGTGTTGGGGCAGGGAGAGGTAAGTCTTGCAAGTGGTAGAGCACAGTTTGAGCTGGGGGGGAACACTCTCTCGTGGGCGGCGGTACTGGCACAGGGCCCCTCATATTACGACGATGTGTCTGACGTTGTTTGTGCACCACCACCGTCAGAGACACTTCATTGTACTGTGAGGGACCCTGTGCCAGTGGCATCGCCCCAGAGTGGGCACACACACCTGTCCAGGCAAACGGCACTCGCACGGGTGCTTGCGCCAAGTTGTGACCTCGGCCCTGTGGGGGAAGTCAGCCCATTTAGGGAGGTATACAAATGGCCTATGGTGGATATTCGGCACATGAAAATGGCGGAATTGGAGCAGTCAGTAAGAGGAGGTCAAAAACAAGAAATTTTTCTGGCAAGCTACGTGTCAGCAGGGGAAGGTGGGGCAAAATAATTTGAAATCCATGATTGGTTCATTTTAACCCTCCGTCAGGAACAATGGATCTGACAGGCGCAGCACTTCTACTTTCATTTCTCCCTTCTCACCAGATTTTCAGGAAACCCTCTCCCTCTAGATAGTCTCCTGGCTCTAGCTGCTGTGTGAAACCTGATACCACAGTTGGTCTGCAGAGCTTCAGGAAGGAAGATATAGCTGTGCTGGCTTCTCAGGCTCATTGGTCCCGAACACATCACACTTTATAAGGTTGGTATGTAATGTTTTTAGTCATTACTATTGTTTATTTAGCTTGTTTTATGAATGGATAGAGAAAGGTTTGTGGATATTTCATATAAATAAGGCAGATTTTCTTACAAATGAATGGCTATTTGGTGGGAGTTTTGAAATTTGTGTATATCAAAGTTATTACTTTTATGTTGAGTAAATGGGTTTGTTTTGCACCTGATAATGTGTAACCTCTTATTACATCCCTATGAAGGTCTATGATCACTTTTAGATCACTGAAATTGAGAAAATTAGATATTCTAGGCATTTTTCTAGCCTGCGCTTGACAGGCAGATTGTTCCACTATGAGTTAGTGCAAATATTGTTCCTGACGGAGGGGGTTAGATCATCAACATTTCGGGGAGCCAGACATGTCCTTTTTTCCGTCAGTATTGAACCAGCAGCACTGAAAACTCTTTCTGATAGCACACTAGCAGCTGGGCAAGTGAGCTCCTGTAATGCATATTCTGCCAATTCGGGCCAGGTGTCTAGTTTAGATGCCCAGTAATCAAAAGGGAAAGACCTGTGAGGGAGAACATCGATAAGTGCGGAAAAATAGTTGGTAACCATACTGGACAAATGCTGTCTCCTGTCACTTTGAATCGATGCAGCAGTACCTATCGTGTCTGCAGTCATTGCGAAATCACTCCACAACCTGGTCATAAATCCTCTCTGTCCAATGCCACTTTGGCTTTGTGCACCTCTAACATCTCTGCCATGTTGCCCCCTACAGCTCGTGTGAGAACCATCACTGCCGCTGTGTGCTGGGAATGCCTGAACCAAACGGTCTACAAGAGTTGCTTGTTTGGTAGCCAATATTTGCTCAAGGTTCTCATGTGGCATGATATTTTGTAATTTTCATTTGTATCATGGATCCAGGAGGCAGGCCAACCAGTAATCGTCATCGGTAGGGTTGAGCGACTTTTCTTTTTATAGGATCGGGTCTGGTTTCATGAAACCCGACTTTTTCAAAAGTCGGGTCGAGTGAAATCGGCCGATCCTATAGAAAAGTCGGGGTCGGGGTCGGCCGAAACACGAAACCCAATGCAGTGCATTGGGTTTCTAATGGTTCCCAGGGTCTGAAGGAGATGAAACTCTCCTTCAGGCCCTGGGATACATACTGTATTTAAGTGTAAAATAAAGAATCAAAATAAAAAATATTGATATACTTACCCTCGGACGCGCCCTGGTTCTCACCGGCAGACTTCCTTCCTAAGAATGAGCGCCAGAAGGACCTTCAATGACGTCGCGGCTTGTGATTGGTCGCGTGAGCGGTCACATGGGCGTCACGCGACCAATCACAAGCCACGACGTCATCTAAGGTACATCAGGCGCTGATTCTTAGCAAGCAAGGCTGCGGGTTAGAACCAGGGCGCGTCCGAGGGTGAGTATATACCTATTAGGAATATACTCACCCTCGGACACGCCCTCGGACGCTTCCTTCCTAAGAATTAGTGCCTGAAGGACCTTAGATGACGTCGCGGCTTGTGATTGGTCGCGTGACCACCCATGTGACCGCTCACGCGACCAATCATAAGCCGCGACGTCATCGAAGGCCCTTCAGGTGCTCATACTTAGGAAGGAAGGCTGCCGGTGAGAACCAGGGCGCGTCTGATGGTGAGTATATCAATATTTTTTTATTTTTATTCTTTATTTTACACTTTAATATGAATTCCGATACCGATTCCCGATATCTTAAACATATCGGAACTCGGTATCGGAATTCCAATTCCAGATCAGAAGATCGCCGACCTCATGGCCGACCCCACACAGGGGTCGGGTCGGGTTTCATGAAACCCGACTTTGCCAAAAGTCGGCGACTTCTGAATCTGACCGACCCGTTTCGCTCAACCCTAGTCATCGGTCATCATTTTGATAATGTGGGGGTCCCGTTTTAGGATACGCAAGGCATACTCTGCCATGTGGGCCAAAGTTCCAGGTGTCAATTCACTGCTTGTGCTGGGTTGAGGAGCACTTTCTTGAAAATCTACATCACTTGTGGCCCGCAAAAACCTTGTACCTGACCTTGCAATGCCACCAGTTTCTATTGCCCCCTGAGAAGCATCCTCCTCCCATAGATATTCATCCCCATCATCCTCCTCCTCTTCAACCGCCACCTCGTCCCGGAGACTTCCCTGAGCAGACAATGGCTGACTGTCATCAAGGCTTCCCTCCTCCTCGGCCGCAGATGCCTGCTCCTTGATGTGCGTCAAACTTTGCATTAGCAGACGCATTAATGGGATGCTCATGCTTATGATGGCGTTATCTGCACTAACCAGCCATGTGCATTCCTCAAAACACTGAAGGACTTGACAGAGGTCTTGGAGCTTCGACCACTGCACACCAGACAACTCCATATCTGCCATCCAACTGCCTGCCCGTGTATGTTTATCCTCCCACAAACACATGACAGCACGCCTCTGTTCGCACAGTCTCTGAAGCATGTGCAGTGTGGAGTTCCACCTTGTTGCAACGTCGATTATTAGGTGGTGCTGGGGAAGATTCAGCGATCACTGATGGTTCAGCATACGGCTAGAGTGTGCGGGCGACCGGCGAATGTGCGAGCAAAGTCTGCGCACCTTCAGGAGCAGGGCTGGCAAATCAGGGTAATTTTTCAGGAAGCACTGCACCACCAGGTTCAAGGTGTGAGCCAGGTAAGGTATGTGTTTCAGTTCTGAAATGGCTATGGCAGCCACAAAATTCCTTCCGTTATCACTGACTACCTTGCCTGCCTCAAGATGTACACTGCCCAGCCATGACTGAGTTTCTTGCCACAAATACTTGGCCAGTACTTCCGTGGTGTGTCTGTTGTTGCCCAAACACTTCATTTTCACCACAGCCTGCTGACGCTTACCACTAGCTGTTCCATAATGTGACACCTAGTGTGCAACACTGGCAGGTGTGGATGGAGTGGTCAGGCGACTGTGCTCTGTGGACGAGCTTTCGTTTCTGGAGGAGGAGGAGGAGGAGGGGTGTCGAACGCCTACTGCCAACTGTTTCCTTGACCATGGGCTAGGCAGAACAGTCTCACTATGGCTGTCCCCTGTGGACCCTGCATCCACCACATTAACCCAGTGCACCGTGATGGACACGTAACATCCCTGGCCACGCCTACTGGTCCATGCATCTGTTGTGAGGTGCACCTTTCTACTGACTGATTGCCTGAGTGCATTGACAATGCGGTTTTTGACATGCTGGTGGAGGGCTGCGATGGCTTTTCTCTCAAAGAGGTGTCGACTGGGTAGGTCATAGCGTGGTACTGCGTAGGCCATCAGGGCTTTGAAAGCTTTGCTTACAACCAACCAGTAGGGCATCATCTCTAACGAGATTAGTCTAGCAATATGGGCATTCAAACCCTGTGTATGAAGATGAGAGGATGAGTACTTCCTTTTCCTAAAAATAGTCTCTTGTAGGGTGAGCTGGACTGGAGAGCTGCATATGGTAGAACTAGCGGGGGTAGTGGTGGACATGGCAGATTGAGAGAGGGTTAGTGATGGAATTCTTGATGTTGGCCTACATACAGTGTTTCCTACCAAGAACCTTGTGATTCCCTGACTGCTTTGGCCTTGCGATGATACCTCCACATTTGCTGTTGGTGGTGTCCTAACCGGTGGGCTTACAGTGGGGGAAGCAATGTAGCGTTGCTTCATTCTGAGTGGGTGCACCAACGGTACGGAACATTTGGCAGTTAGTCCAGGCTTGCAAGTGCATTCTGGTTAAATGTCTAAGCATGCACGTTGTATTTAAATTTTGAAGAGTCTTCCCTCTGCTAAAGTTCTTTGAGCATTTCTTGCAAATAACTTTTGACTGATCATTCGGATCTTGGTTAAAAAATTCCCTCACTGCACTCTTCCTACTATCGAATACCTTTTCAGGCATTGCACGCTGTTCTCCTTTCGCCGGATGGCCACGCTGTCCTAAAAGTGTTTTTGGTTTTGTCAAACGTTTTTGGCCAGATACGGGCCTGCCAGATGAAAGTTGTTGCGATGTAGATGCCTGCTGCGGATCATCCTCCTCCGCTTCAGAGCTACTACCAGCAGCAATGGCTGCCAATCTTGGTCAACAACTGGGTCATTTATCACCTCCTCTTCAATGTCATGTGCACTTTCCTCTGTGTCTCCGTGTAAGGTGCCATAGCATTCGTGACAGGGCACCATAGTCTCATCAGGGTCAGATTCTGGCTCAGTACACTGCGAGGGCAATGTAGTGATCTGAGTCAATGGAACAGCATAATAATCTAGCTGTGGCTGTGCATCTGTGCACTCCATGTCCGATTCATCTTGTTATGGGCTGTTAACTATTTCCCTTTCTAACCCTGGCACGGTATGTGTAAAGAGCTCCATGGAGTAAACTGTAGTGTTGCCTGCTGCATCCTTCACTTTTGCTTTGGGTGAAGGACACAAGGAAGCGACTTGTTCCTGACAGGGAGCATCCACTGACGACTCGCTGCTTTTATATTTCGAACTGTCTGAAGAGGAGGAGAAAGAGCTAGAGGCTGAGTCAGCAAGGAAAGCCAAAACTTTTTCCTGCTCCGGCTTTTAAAGCGGTTTTCCTACTCCCAGATAAGGGAGCCTTCGAGGCCTTGTGTAGCCAGACGATGACGCTGGCTCAACACTTCCAGCCTTAGGTGTTATTTTGCTTTTCCCACTACCACCAGATGCTCCACCACCACCATCAGTACCAGCTGGCAATGACCGCCATCGGCCTCTTCCACCAGACTTTCTCATTTTTTGGGAAAATCTAACCAAAATAACAACCAATATATGATACTGTTAAACAAGGTAGAAGGTGTATATAAACTTGTTGGCAATTTAAATCTCCCTTTTTTGGGGGGGAGTCTGCAGCAAAAAACAGGCCCTGTGTATTACACTACACAATGTAAGTGGCAGAATGTGGCTGGCAGATATAGGATAAGCAGAACAAATGTATAGAAACTTGTTGGCAAATTAAATCTCCTTTTTTCGGGGGAGACTGCAGCAAAAAACAGGCCCTGTGTATTACACTACACAATGTAAGTGGCAGAACGTGGCTGGCAGATATATAAAAAAATACAAGGGCTGTAGTACAATTTCAATCTCCCTACAATGATCAAAGGACAAGTATGGCAGCAAAAAAAAAGGACTGCTGCACACAAAAGTGTGGAAAAAGAAACAAGAGAACTGTGCAGAAAGAAGCAACAGGATTTTTGCTTTTAAAAAAGCAGTTGGTTTGCACAGCAGCGTACAAACAGCAATGCAGCTATCAGGGAGCCTTATAGGGCAGCCTAATAAGCTACAGCGCTGATGCAAAAAAAAAACTCCACTGTCCCTGCAAAGAAAAGGTGGTGTTGGACAGTGGAAATCGCTACAGCACAAGCAGTTTTGGGGTTAATCTTCCCTCCCTAACTATATCCCTTCTTCTGATGAAGCTGCAGCAACCTCTCCCTAGGCTAAGATCGGCAGAAGTAAGATGGCGGTTGGCGTGCACACCCCTTTACAGCCCCTGTGATGCCGCAGAAAGCAAGTCAATCACTGTAATGCCCTTCTCTAAGATGGTGGGGACCGAGACGTATGTCATCACGCTGCCCACACTCTGTGTCATCCTTCATTGGATGAGAAATGGCGCTGAAAGCGTCATGCGAAATGTGACTTTGGCGCAAAGATCGCCGACCTCATGGCTGATCCCACACTAGGATCGGGGCGGGTTTCACGAAACCCGACTTTGCCAAAAGTTGGCGATTTTTGAAATTGTGCGATCCACTTCGCTCAACCCTATTCACAACCACTGAGTGGGTCACTATGAAGGACATCTGCCAGGTTTTGCGTGCGTTCGATGATTCCACGCTGATGGCGAGTGCAGATAATGCACTAGTCAGCATGACTATCCCCCTTATCTGCCTGCTTGAAACAACACTGCAAGCGCTAAGGTAGGAGGTTGTGGAAGAGGTGGAGGATGAGGAGTCACAAATGCAATCGGCTTCTGGACAGTGTGTGCAACGTGGTTCCTCACAAAGGCCTAGGCAGGGGACACTTTGTGAGGAGGATGAGGAGGAGTCAATGGAGGAGGAAGACATCTGTCCAGAGGAGGGAGTTACACAATGCTCTAGTAGTCAGTATGTAGAGCAAGGGTGGGGTGATGCAGAGCAGGCAGAGATCACACCTCAAACAGGGGACAACATTTCTTGGCCAGTTGGCAGTCTGCAGCACATGGTTGATTTCATGCTGAAGTGCCTGACCGCTCACGTGACCGAGACATCATCGAAGGTCCTTCACTCAATGCATTCTTAGAATGGAGGCAGACGCTTGCAGCGGTGACAGCCATGGTTCGTCGGAGGGGTGAGTATATCCATATTTTTTTATTTTTATTCTTTATTTTTTACATGAATATGGATCCCAGGGCCTGAAGGAGAGTCTCCTCTCCTCCAGACCCTGGGAACCATACGCACCGCACACACCGAAGATGACTGGGAACTTATAGGAACTTCCGATTCCGATTTCCGACATCGCAAAAATATCAGAACTCGGTATCGGAATTCCGATACAGCAAATATCGGCCGATACCCGATATTTGCAGTATCGGAATGCTCAACACTACTTATAACACCGTTGAACCGGGAGCGTAAAATGCGGGAGTACCAAGACACACTGGTGCATTCCATCATGTTCTCCATTCCAACCAGTGCTGCTAGTGCTTTACAAAGCAGCTCAGTGCGTCGAGGCAGTGGAGGAAGCTCTGCACAAAAGGGAGCAGCAGTGCCTCAGCACAAGGCAAAACCAGTATGGCCCAAAATTGGCAAAGTTTTGTGTGCCCGCCACAAATGTCTACATCATCACAGGCGGCTCCAGTTAGCAGGAGGCAACATTTCCGTCAGATGGTGATGGACTACTTGTCTTGCCCTCTCAGTGTACTTCCAGATGGCTCTTCCCCCTTCAAGTTTAGGGTCTCTAAGCTGGATACATGGCCAGAGCTTAGCCAGTATGCATTGGAATTGCTGGCTTGCCCTGCTACTAATGTATTATCGGAACGTGTCTTTAGTGCCGCAGGTGGTGTACTAACAGACCAAAGTATGCAACTATCCTCCGATCACGTTGACCGGCTTACTTTTCTGAAAATGAACAAGGCCTGGATCTCGCAGGAATTTGCCACTCCTCTTCCCGATTAAATAACTGGTTGTTAACAGTATCCAGGTCTCCTGTTGTGTTCATGTTTCTACCACCTGAACTGTAATCCCTGGGCTCCAACACCACCAGTTGCTGCTCAGAAGTGCCATCTGCACTGTCTACACATGACCAAGTGTTATCGGGTTTCAGTAACGTCACCTGACCCCCAGATGTGTATCTGGCAATTATTCCTGCTCCCTCCACACTCACACTACAACAGATATTAAATTTGCTCCAATTAGGCCTCAGCCTACACTCTGCTTCTCCTGGATTTTCTGGGCTCCAACACCACCAGTTGCTGATCAGAAGTGCCGTCTGCACAGTCAACAGTTGCTCCTCTGCTATTGGGTTTCAGTGACATCAGCTGATCCCCTGCTGTCTATCCAGCAATTTCTCCTGCTCCCTCCACAATCACACTACAACAAATATTAAACTTGCTCCATTTAGGCCTCAGCCAACACTCTGCCTCTCCTGGATTCCCTGGGCTCCAACACTGCTAGTTGCTGCTCTGAAGTGCCGTCTGCACATCAACACTTGCTGCCGTGTTATTGGGTTTCAGTAATGTCAGCTGATCCCCTGCTGTGTATCCGGCAATTTCTCCTGCTCTCTCCACACTCACAATACAACAGATATTAAACTTGCTCCAATTAGGCCTCAGCCTACACTCTGCTTCTCCTAGATTCCCTGGGCTCCAACACCGCCAGTTGCTGCTCATAAGTGCTGTCTGCACAGTCAACTGTTGCTCCTCTGTTATTGGGTTTCAGTAACGTCAGCTGATCCCCAGCTTTGTATCTGGCAATTTCTCCTGCTCCCTCCACACTCACACTACAACAGATATTAAACTTTGCTGATAATTACATGAGGGTGCCGCGCTATAGAAAGAACCTGAGACTGTGGAGTGACTTCCACTCCCCTACCTTACAGATAGAAGTTGGCATGTCCACTGGATGAGGTGATCAACTGCTGCAAAAGACCATCCTTAGTGTTGCTGGTGCGGTCCCGGTGCACGCCGCTAAGGTAATTGGCAGGTGCCTCAGCCGATGGCGCTGCCGGATAGTAGCATAGCAAGTGAGGGGCGTGGCTTATTGGTGACGTCACCTGTCCGTAAGACAGACACAAGCAGGGGCCAATCCCGACGCGTTTTGAGGGTAATGTCCCTCTTTCTCAAGGTATGGCTCCCCTGCCAATACTGATAGTTATATAACAACATTTTCAGACGTCATGCAACCTGTCGATCCACCCACCACCTAAGACCGCCTCTATGTGTGAACACTAAGAGTCTGTACATTTAGCAAAAAACTTTCAGCAGGGATACTGTACCCTACTATACATAAGTGTGATAGTGATGACATCCTGATAAATTTCTGACTGGTGCCAAATTATGCCCAAACCTTTAATTCCAATAAAAACTCAAAACTAAAAACCTTTTAATAATAGAAAGCTTAAAACCATTAATGCATAATGAATTACCATGTATGCCTAATTGCTACTGTATGTACTCTTAAAGTCCTTAAAAGAGCATCACCTTACAGTGCAATCATGTCAAGATAAACATAAATCAAAAACCATAAAACCATATTTAATAACCCCAGTTTTTAAAAACAAATCCAACTAGTCCAACCCCACAAGGCTAGTTGAACATGGATGATAATACTCCTACTGGCCAATAAAATGAATTACTCGTTTAAAAAAAAAAACCTGAAACTAAGCACCCCTCCCATGCAATAGCGGAGGGGAGAGGGGGGGATTGTTCCCACTCCTTACAGGGCATACAGTTCGATTTCATAATTGAGTCCCTTGGGGGCCAGACTGTCCAATGTGAAAATCCACTTGGACTCAACTCTCGCAAGGTAGTCGACCCCCTTGGATTTTCCTTGACAATTTGAATCCTGCAAAAGGAGATGCCGCTGCATGACCGATTGTGTTTGTCAGCAAAGTGGCGCGACAAAGGCCTTTTCATATGGAAGAGATTTATGCACTATCAACACCGGGACCGCACCAGCAACACTAAGGACGGTCTTTTGCAGCAGTTGATCACCTCATCCAGGGGACACGCCAACTTCGATCTGTAAGGTAGGGGAGTGGAAGTCACTCCACAGTCTCAGGTTCTTTCTCTAGCGCAGCACCCTCATGTAATTATCAGCATTTGCGGTGTCAGCTGATCCCAATTGCCATGGCATGCGCTTTGCGATCAGCTGAAGCCACACAGTCTGAAGAAGGCAGAAGGAGATGAGTGAGAGGCGAAGATATGCACAGCGCATGCCCATGTATCCCAGCCCTGCAGTGTGAATAAATCAGAAGACACTGCAGGGCGGGATCCCGGGCAGCGCGGTCGCACAGGCGCAGTCAACCTGACATCAAATGATGTCAGAAGATGGGCAGAGCTAACTGCACATAGCCAAGGGATAACATAACAGCACAGGCTCTGGGACAGATTCAAACAACGCTTAGGAGGCGGAGCACAGCATCAAGGGGGTATGAATGACAGCTGTGCCACAACTGATTAGGAAGGAAAGTTCTGCCTCCGGGACAGTTTCACGGTATGAGGGGGCACATTTTAAAAGTGTTTACTTCAGCGTGTGCAAGGAGCATAACTAAAAGAGCCGCCTTTTCCTTGTGCAGCATTAGTGCTGCACAACGTGGCTCTTTTAGTTACAAACGCCTGGGGGGGTTACAGGTTCCCTTTCAACTTGCTCCAATTAGGCCTCAGCCTACACTCTGTTTCTCCTGTAATACCTGGGCTCCCACACCGCCAGTTGCTGCTCGGAAGTGCCGTCTACACTGTCAACACATGCTCCAGTGTTTTGGGGTTCAGTAACGTCAGCTGATCCCCAGCTGTGTGTGCGGCACTTTCTCCTGCTCCCTCCACATTGACACCACTACAGATTTTAAACTTGCTCCAATTATGCCTCAGCCTACACTCTGTTTCTCCTGTAATCCCTGGGCTCCAACACCGCCAGTTGCTGCTCAGAAGTGTCTTTGACATGGGTACTCCCTACTGCCCAGCCTGGTTCCAGCACGCCAGCTGTTTCCCAGTAGTGTCAAGGTCACTTTGCCTCCAATACATTGCCCTGTCAGGTTGCGGTCAGGTTAGCCAACTCTATGGTGCCTGCAGTTTAGGTGCTTCCTATGTGGGCTGCGGGAACTGGCAATCAAGGCTGGTTCTGTAGTGCCAATAGGACAAGCTCCCCCTGTAGGACTGTGGGTTTTCAGTAACTCCGGCCAGCTCTCGGCCTAGCAATTTTTTTTTTATGTTGACCTTCTGCTGTCTTTCTGAGTTCCAGCACCATTAGCTGGTCCTTTAGAAGTCAATCTTGAATAGGTCCCCCTGGGTTCCAGTACCGTCAGCTGGTTCCAGGCAGAGCCTTTGGCTTAGGTGCCTCCTTCTTGGTATCTGAGTTCCACCAACGTCTGGTGGTCCTTGGTAGTGATTTCTAGCAGAGGTACCTCCTGCTTAGTTACCGGGTTCCAGTACCATCAGCTGGGCCTCGATAATTCCATTGGCTCTTGTGCCTTCTGCTACCCATCCGGGTTCCAGTACCATCAGCTGGTTCTCGGCAGTGTCTTTGGCTCTTGTACCTTCTGCTACCCATCCTGGTTCCAGTACCGTCAGCTGGTTCCAGGCAGAGCCTTTGGCTTAGGTGCCTCCTTCTCGGTATCCAAGTTCCACCAACATCTGGTGGTCCTTGGTAGTGCTTTCTGGCATGGGTACCTCCTTCTTAGTAACCGGATTCCAGTACAGTCATCTGGTCCTCAGTAGTTCCATTGGCTCTTGTACCTTCGGCTACCCATCTGGGTTCCAGTACCGTCAGCTAGTTCTCGGCAGTGTCTTTGGCACGGGTACTCCCTCCTGCCCAGCCTGGTTCCAACACACCAGCTGTTTCTGGGTAGTGTCAAGGTAATTTTGCCTCCAATACATTGCCCTGTCGGGTTGCTGTCAGGTTAGCCAACTCTATGGTGCCTGCAGTTTAGGTGCTTCCTATGAGAGCTGCGGGAACTTGGAATCAAGGCTGGTTCCGTAGTGCCAATAGGACAAGCTCCCCCTGTAGGACTGTAGGTTTTCAGTAACTCCGGTCAGCTCGTGGCCTAGCAATTTTTTTTCATGTGGACCTTCCGCTGCCTATCTGAGTTCCAGCACCATTATCTGGTTCTTTGGAAGTCAATCTTGAATAGGTCCCCCTGGGTTCCAGTACCGTCAGCTGGTTCCAAGCAGAGCCTTTGGCTTAGGTGTCTCCTTCTCGGTATCCGAGTTCCACCAACGTCTGGTGGTCCTTGGTAGTGCTTTCTGGCACGGGTACCCCCTGCTTAGTAACAGGGTTCCAGTACCGTCAGCTGGTCCTTGATAGTTCCATTGGCTCTTGTGCCTTCTGCTACCCATCCTGGTTCCAGTACCGTCAGCTGGTTCCAGGCAGAGCCTTTGGCTTAGGTACCTCCTTCTCGGTATCCGAGTTCCACCAATGTCTGGTGGTCCTTGGTAGTTCTTTCTGGCACTGGTACCTCCTGATTAGTAACCGGGTTCCAGTACTGTCAGCTGGTCCTCGGTAGTTCCATTGGCTCTTGTACCTTCTGCTACCTATCCGGGTTCCAGTACCGTCAGCTGGTTCTCGGCAGTGTCTTTGGCTCTTGTACCTTCCGCTAACCATCCTGGTTTCAGTACTGTCAGTTAGCTCCAGGCAGAGCCTTTGGCTTAGGTACCTCCTTCTCGGTATCCGAGTTCCACCAACGTCTGGTGGCCCTTGGTACTGCTTTTTGGCACGGGTACCTCCTGCTTAGTAACCGGGTTCCAGTACCGTCAGCTGGTCCTCGGTAGTTCCATTGGCTCTTGTACCTTCTGCTACCCATCCGGGTTCCAGAACCGTCAGCTGGTTCTCGGTAGCTCCTCAGCATTCTTGTACCTTCTGCTACATTTCCAAGTTCAAGCTTTTTGAAATGGTTTTTGGTAATCACTCTGGATCTCACTGAAGACGACCCTAAAGACGATGACCCTGAAGACCACCCCGAAGAAGACGACGACCCCGGAGATGATGACCCCGGAGACGATGACCCTGGAGACGACGACCCTGAAGACCACCCCGAAGCAGACAACGACCCCGGATACGACGACCGCGGAGACGACGACACTGTAGACGACGACCCTGAAGACCACCCCGAAGAAGACCAAGAAGCAGAAGAAAAAGAAGCTGCAGAACAAAAAGCAGAAGAGCATTAAGCATAAGACTAAAAATCAGAGCAAAAGGTATTATCTAAATTATAAGCAGAAGAAGACTAAACAGTGTATGGGGGTGAGTACGTTCCTCCTCGTGGTGCCCCTGGAAAAAACCTGCTGCTGCAGGTGAAACTGAACGCGGACAAATCCTGTTGTAAATCTTTTGTGACAGGCAGAACAGAAGTGTAATCTTCAAACTTTTAGAGATAACAACTACAGGAATGCCTGTCACAAATAAGAATATGATGAAGAAGAAGAATATGACGAAGATGAAGAAGTAGAATATGAAGAATAATAATAGTTGAATAAGAAGAATATGAAGAATGTAAAAAAAAAAGAATAATAGGAAGAAGGTGAAGAAGTTGATGAAAAAGATGCTGCTGCTGAGGATGATGAAGAAGAGAGTGTGGGAGAAGTAAAAAAGAAGGTGAAGAGGCATGGAATTAGTGAAACATAAATATCTGACAAAATATAAAAAATCTTAACATAGCCAATATCTTTGTAACTTCGAACGTCTTAAAAAATAATAATGCCTGCTATTCCATTTGATTGGGCTAAACCTCTATGCCTTTAATGTCTCCTCCACCTCCCCCAATACATCCTACATTATTCTTAGTTGTTTTCCTTCATGTAGAATTAACCAACAAGGAAATAAAGGATGTATTTTAATTCCAATATTTTTGTTCCATTGACTTGCATTGGTTTCTGGTATCAGTATCGGCGACATCCGATATTTTTGGGATATCGGCCGATCCAATCTGATACCGATATTTTCGGATATCGGAAGGTATCGCTCAACACTACTGATTACATTTTTAGTACTATACTGTAGTTCTAGCTCCAAATTTTTTATTTTAAAAAGGGCGAATGAGGAAAAATGAACATCACAGTTTGTTGTTCAATTTCTCCTGATCGTGCCAATACCCTACATGTAATCAGGAACTACTTTCAGGCTCAGTGCAAAACTCAGAAAGAAATAAGCAACATATTTTTAAAGGGAATCTGTCACCCCAAAAATCGTATATGAGCTAAGGCCACCGGCATCAGGGGCTTATCTACAGCATTTTGGAATGCTGTAGATAAGCCCCCCGATGTAACCTGAAAGGTAAGAAAAACAGTTTATATTATACACACCCAGGGGCGGTCCGGTCCGGGGCCTCTCATCTTCTTACGATGATGTCCTCTTCTTGTCTTCCTGCCGCTGCTCCAGCTCAGGCGTACTTTGTCTGCCCTGTTGAGGGCAGAGGAAAGTACTGCAGTGCACAGGCGCCGGGAAAGATCAGAGAGGCCCGGCGCTCAAGTATCGAGCAGTCCTAATCACGCTCACTCATCACTTTTTGCGATTTTTAAAAAAATGTTTTTGACAACTTTTTAAACTTTTATTACTCTGATCGCTGGTAATAGCAATGTATTGCAATACACCAGCTATGCAATTCTTTACATCTGTATTACACTGACAGATGTCTCTTAAACCATGTTCCTGGCATGGTTTTAGTAGGCATGCCATCGCTGGCAGACCCAGTGATTGTCATGATGATGATTTCGGGTTGCCATGTTGACCAATAGTATCTCACGATGATGTCACTGGGGCACCGCTCAGAAGGGAGAGGGTGCCTTTCCTTCTTATAGCCTTTTAAACATTGTGAGCTATATCAATCTCAATATTTATGGGGTTAAAGGGAAGGTGCCGCATTTTATTTTTTATATTTTTAATATAAATTTATGTTTTTTAACTTTAACATTTTTTTTATTATTCTTTTTTTTTCAGCCACTGGGCGCCGCCATTTTGCTTTGCAGGAGTGTAAGTGTAGCTGCACGACACTTACCCTCTGCAAATATGGCTGCCCTGGGCACAGGACAGTGCGGTCGGCGTCCGACCCTATACTTTACTTTACATTGAGCTGCTCCCTGCTGGGATTTGGCCACGCCCCCTGAGCCGTCCACATCACAGCAGAGGCAGGAGATCGGAGCCATCTTTCTGGAGCTCACAGTGCATCTGTGAGCTCCAGTTTCCCAGCATAATCGCAGTAGCCCTGCGGTTATAGGAGGAGGAGAAGGAGGAGACCAGGGATGGGAGGGAGAAAGGACTCAGCAGCGGAGCAGTGAAGTAAGTATCAATGTGGGAGGGGGAGAGGTAATCTAATCCTATCCTTTGTGATGATGACTCTGAGCAGTGTATCTCCTCCCATGTGTGTTACTGTGCTGACTGTGTATCTACTCCTCTCCTGTGTGATACTGTCTGCTGAGCCATGTATCTAATCCTACCCTGTGTGATACTGTGCTGAGATGTGCATCTAATCCTGTCCTGTGTGATACTGTGTGCTGAGACTTGTATCTAATCCTCTCCTGTGTGATACTGTATGCTGAGCCATGTATCTAATCCTACCTGTGTGATACTGTGCTGAGACGTGTATCTAATCCTCTCCTGTGTGATGCTGCCTGCTGAGCCATGTATCTAATCCTGTCCTGTGTGATACTGACTGAGCCGTGTATCTAATCCTCTCCTGTGTGATACTGTCTGTTGAGGCATGTATCTAATCTCACCCTGTGTGATACTGTGCTGAGACATGCATCTAATCCTACCCTGTGTGATACTCTGCTGAGACGTGTATCTAATCCTCTCCTGTGTGATACTGACTGAGCTGTGTATCTAATCCTCCCCTGTGTGATACTGTCTGCTGAGGCATGTATCTAATCCCACCCTGTGTGATACTGTGCTGAGACATGTATCTAATCATACCCTGTGTGATACTCTGCTGAGACGTGTATCTAATCATCCTCTGTGTGATATTGACTCCTGAGCTGTGTATCTAATGCTATCCTTTGTGATACTGACTGCTGAGCCATGTAACTAATTCTATCCTGTATGATACTGACTGAGCTGTGTATCTAATCCTCTCCTATGCACTCCTCTCCCCCTGTTATGTGTGATCTATATGGCGGTATTATGTCACATCTATATGGCGTCATTATTTGAGAAGTATATGGCGGTATTATGTGAGATCTATATGTCGGTATTATGTGAGAACGCTATGGCATCGTTATTTGCGATCTATATGATGGTATTATGTGAGAACTCTAGGACAGTATAATGTGTGATCTATATGGCGGTATTATGTGAGAACACTATGGCAGTATTATCTTCAGAAAGGGGACCCAATCTAGAGTGGTTCTGGTTGAGCAGTTGCACATGGGTCTGGGGTAATAGAGGGGGCAGCATCACATCCAGTTAGGTGAAGTCAGGGGAGGGCTGGTGAGGCAGCTGAAGAGAGGGGTCTCATTTTTATCTTACTATATGGCTACATTTCCCCCCAACGTCACCCCAACTGCGCCTGTCGCCTCGCTTTCACACATCGCCAGGACAAGAGCTGAGGAGGGGAATGGGGTCTGCATGCAATGTCTGGATCAGAACAGGCCATTAATCCACAGAAATGTTTCCTGGATTTCGGTGGAGCAGTCGGTCCATCCATGTGTATAAAAGACAGCGCTCTATGTACAAACCATGGCTGCTCCACGCACTGAACATGGTGCCCCCCATACACCAGCACACTGCTCTCCTGAAATACTCTGTGCTGCTGACACCTTGCTCCCTCCACCATATATCTCCCAGAATCCTTGCTGCCTGACATCCTCTGTGACTGTCTACTTGTCAGTATAATTCTGCAGTCACCAACAATATGGCTACTCACTGGGTTCCTGAATGTAATCCTCTCTAAGGCTACTTTAACACTTACGTTTTTTGCAATCCGTCGCAATCTGTCGTTTTGGGCAAAAACCGGATCCTGAGAATGTGATCGTAGGATGCGTTTTTTACCCATAGACTTGTATTAGTGACGGATCGCGACGGATGGCCACACGTCACGTCCGTCGTGCGACGGATCCGTCATGTTTTGGCGGACTGTCGTCACAAAAAAAGTTCAATGTAACGTTTTTTTTGTCCGACACGTCCGCCATTTTCTACCACGCATGTGCGGCCGGAACTCTGCCCCGAAGCATAGCGACGGACCCGTCCCGATGCAAGTGTGAAAGTAGCCTTATCCCTTAGCAAACATCCAGGAGGGGAGGAGAGGAGACCTCACACATCAGCAGACTCCTCTCATAATTACTGCAGTGCAGTAATGTGAGATAGTTATACACTAGCTTTTTGTCAAATTTCATTAGCTGCTCCCCCTAGTCTTTAAAAGTGGAAATGCCAAACCTTTTAAAATTATTTTTCATATTTTATTAAATTCTAAACAGATGATAATATTTTTTAAGAAAATGTAAACATTAATTCTTTACATTTTTCCAATCGCTGGAAAAATTTTTTTTGATGGCACCTCCTCTTTAAACAGTCGAGGGTTTCCTCTCCTGGCTGTGGCAAGTGGGGTTTGGCTATTATATAAACCGAGCTCCCAGCAGCAATCATGCTGGCAAAGCTACTGTGCCATGGACCATCACTGCGATGTACCTACAGTACAGACCAAAAGTTTGGACAAACCCTCTCATTTAAAGATTTTTCTGCATTTTCATGACTATGAAAATTGTACATTCACACTGAAGGCATCAAAACTATGAATTAACACATGTGGAATTATACACTTAACAAAAAGTGTGAAAACACCGGAAATTATGTCTTGTATTCTAGGTTCTTCAAAGTAGCCACCTTTTTGCTTTGATGACTGCTTTGCACACTCTTGGCATTCTCTTGATGAGCTTCAAGAGGTAGTCACCGGGAATGGTTTTCAATTCACAGGTGTGCCCTGTCAGGTTTAATAAGTGGGATTTCTTGCCTTATAAATGGGGTTGGGGCCATCAGTTGTGTTGAGCAGAAGTCTGGTGGATACACAGCTGATAGTCCTACTGAATAGACTGTTAGAATTTGTTTTATGGCAAGAAAAAAGCAGCTAAGTAAAGAAAAACGAGTGGCCACCATTACTTTAAGAATTTAAGGTCAGTCAGTCTGAAAAATTCGGCAAACTTTGACAGTGTCCCCAAGTGCAGTGGCAAAAACCATCAAGCGCTACAAAGAAACTGGTTCACATGAGGACCACCCCAGGAAAGGAAGACCAAGAATCACCTCTGCTTCTGAGGATAAGTTTATCCGAGTCACCAGCCTCAGAAATCGCAGGTTAGCAGCAGCTCAGATTAGAGACCAGGTCAATGCCACACAGAGTTCTAGCAGCAGACACATCTCTACAACAACTGTTAAGAGGAGACTTTGTGCAGCGGGCCTTCATGGTAAAATAGCTGCTAGGAAACCTCTGCTAAGGACAGGCAACAAGCACAAGAGACTTGTTTGGGCTAAAGGACACAAGGAATGGACATTAGATCAGTGGAAATCTGTGCTTTGATCTGATGAGTCCAAATTTGAGATCTTTGGTTCCAACCACCATGTCTTTGTGAGATGCAGAAAAGGTGAATGGATGGACTCTACATGCCTGGTTCCCACCGTGAAGCATGGAGGAGGAGGTGTGAGGGTGTGGAGGTGCTTTGCTGGTGACACTGTTGGGGATTTATCCAAAATTAAAGGCATAATGAACCAGCATGGCTACCACAGCATTTTGCAGCGGCATGCTATTCCATCTGGTTTGCGTTTAGTTGGACCATTATTTATTTTTCAACAGGACAATGACCCCAAACACACCTCCAGACTGTGTAAGGGCTATTTGACCAAGAAACAGAGTGATGGGGTGCTATGCCAGATGACCTGGCCTCCACAGTCAACAGACCTGAACCCAATCGAGATGGTTTGGGGTGAGTTGGACCGCAGATTGAAGGCAAAAGGTCCAACAAGTGCTAAGCATCTCTGGGAACTCCTTCAAGATTGTTGGAAGACCATTCCCGCTGACTACCTCTTGAAGCTCATCAAGAGAATGCCAAGAGTGTGCAAAGCAGTCATCAAAGCAAAGGGTGGCTACTTTGAAGAACCTAGAATATAAGACATATTTTCAGTTGTTTCACACTTTTTTGTTAAGTATATAATTCCACATGTGTTAATTCATAGTTTTGATGCCTTCAGTGTGAATGTATAATTTTCATAGTCATGAAAATACAGAAAAATCTTTAAATGAGAAAGTGTGTCCAAACTTTTGGTCTGTACTGTATATGCCAACAGTCTTAACCCATATTCGACTTTGACACATTTGTACCTCAAATGTCAGAAAGGGGTTAAAATATAACATTTTGTATTTTTAGCAATAAAATAGTAACAAATGTGATTTTCTTTATGTAGTAAAGCTGAAATGAACAAAAATGCACAAAAAACTGTAGGATTGTTGGTTAAAGTATTTCTGTACTCTAAGTATGTAAAATGAACATTGATTGTGAGCGCTTTCTAAGGATAATTGTATACTAATGTACAGGTCTAATGTAACTTCTCATGTTTATTCTGTAAATTAACTAACACTCACTAACATGCAATTACTGTTTAATTATATATGATAGTGTTAGAAGCATCAATTAAAGTAGAAAAAATAATTGTTTAATTGAATGCCTAGGGAGTCTAATGGGCTCACTTTTCCTTGAAATGGATTCTGCTTCATGTCCCATTGGTGTAATTCAAGATCAATAAGTTGAGCCATGTATACTTCACAATTCTAATGTGCAACTCTTAATATAAAATTTGTAATCTATATAGCGTGAAATAAATCACTGAAACATCAGTAATCATAAAGTAAATGGTGAAAATCTTTATCTAAAATAGATTATATACAGGTCCTTCTCAAAAAATTAGCATATAGTGTTAAATTTCATTATTTACCATAATGTAATGATTACAATTAAACTTTCATATATTATAGATTCATTATCCACCAACTGAAATTTGTCAGGTCTTTTATTGTTTAAATACTGATGATTTTGGCATACAACTCCTGATAACCCAAAAAACCTGTCTCAATAAATTAGCATATTTCACCCATCCAATCAAATAAAAGTGTTTTTTAATAACAAACAAAAAAACCATCAAATAATAATGTTCAGTTATGCACTCAATATTTGGTCGGGAATCCTTTGGCAGAAATGACTGCTTCAATGCGGCGTGGCATGGAGGCAATCAGCCTGTGACACTGCTGAGATGTTATGGAGGCCCAGGATGCTTCAATTGCGGCCTTAAGCTCATCCAGAGTGTTGGGTCTTGCGTCTCTCAACTTTCTCTTCACAATATCCCACAGATTCTCTATGGGGTTCAGGTCAGGAGAGTTGGCAGGCCAATTGAGCACAGTAATACCATGGTCAGTAAACCATTTACCAGTGGTTTTGGCACTGTGAGCAGGTGCCAGGTCGTGCTGAAAAATGAAATCTTCATCTCCATAAAGCATTTCAGCCGATGGAAGCATGAAGTGCTCCAAAATCTCCTGATAGCTAGCTGCATTGACCCTGCCCTTGATGAAACACAGTGGACCAACACCAGCAGCTGACATGGCACCCCACACCATCACTGACTGTGGGTACTTGACACTGGACTTCAGGCATTTTGGCATTTCCTTCTCCCCAGTCTTCCTCCAGACTCTGGCACCTTGATTTCCGAATGACATGCAAAATTTGCTTTCATCAGAAAAAAGTACTTGGGACCACTTAGCAACAGTCCAGTGCTGCTTCTCTGTAGCCCATTTCCTGCACACGCCTGTGCACGGTGGCTCTGGATGTTTCCACACCAGACTCAGTCCACTGCTTCCTCAGGTTCCCCAAGGTCTGGAATCGGTCCTTCTCCACAATCTTCCTCAGGGTCCGGTCTCCTCTTCTCGTTGTACAGCGTTTTCTGCCACATTGTTTCCTTCCAACAGACTTACCATTGAGGTGCCTTGATACAGCACTCTGGGAACAGCCTATTTGTTGAGAAATTTCTTTCTGGGTCTTACCCTCTTGCTTGAGGGTGTCAATGATGGCCTTCTTGACATCTGTCAGGTCGCTAGTCTTACCCATGATGGGGGTTTTGAGTAATGAACCAGGCAGGGAGTTTATAAAAGCCTCAGGTATCTTTTGCATGTGTTTAGAGTTAATTAGTTGATTCAGAAGATTAGGGTAATAGGTCGTTTAGAGAACCTTTTCTTGATATGCTAATTTATTGAGACAGGTTTTTTGGGTTATCAGGAGTTGTATGCCAAAATCATCAGTATTTAAACAATAAAAGACCTGACAAATTTCAGTTGGTGGATAATGAATCTATAATATATGAAAGTTTAATTGTAATCATTACATTATGGTAAATAATGAAATTTAACACTATATGCTAATTTTTTGAGAAGGACCTGTAGACAGACAGACAGACTGGCTGACTGACAAACAGAAAAACTGACACAATGACAGATAGATTAGATAGACAGACAGACACACAGATAGATAGATAGATAGATAGATAGATAGATAGATAGATAGATAGATAGATAGATAGATAGATAGGAAATATAGATGATTGAATTGATTTTAGGCAAATCAAATTCAACTTTAAAGGGAACCTGTCACCCCCAAAATGGAAGTTGAGCTAAGCCCACTGGCATCATTATCCAGAATGCTGTAGATAAGCCCCCGATGTAACCTGAAAAGATGAGAAAAAGAGGTTAGATTATACTCACCCAGGGGCGGTCCCGCTGCAGTGGGCGTCGCGGTCCGGTCTGGGGCCTCCCATCTTCATACAATCACGTCCTCTTCTCGTCTTCACGCTGCGGCTCAAGCACAGGCATAGTTTGTCTGCCCTGTTGAGGGCAGAGCAAAGTACTGCAGTGCGCAGGCACTGGGAAAGGTCAGAGAGGCGCGGCACCTGCACACTGCAGTACTTTGCTCTGCGCTCAACAGGGCAGATAAAGTACACCTGCGCCGGAGCTGCAGCGTGAGGACAAGAAGAGGACGTCATCCTATGAAGATGGGAGGCCCTGGACCGGACCGCGACGCCCATCGGACCGGACCGCAGCGGGAGCACCCCTGGGTGAGTATAATATAACCTCTTTTTCTCATCTTTCAGGATATATCGGGGGCTTATCTACAGCATTCCAGAATGCTGTAGATAAGCCCCTGATGCCGGTGGGCTTAGCTCAACTTCCATTTTGGGGGTGACAGGTTCCCTTTAATTTTATGAAATTTTCTAGTTACAGCAAATTTGAACAAATTGATTCAATTAGTGTGAATAGCAAAAAAATAGATATCTATGCCATTTTACACATTTCAGAAGATTGTAACCGCCATAGGAGGCTCACATGATCTCAAGTGCAACACCGTGGTCTTCAGCATAATGCCTTGCAGCTTTTAAATCACAAGGTATAATGCAGCAAATCTGATGAACTAACATAGCATGTACTGTATAAAAGCCCAAACAATGAACACAGCCAATATTTTAGAGTGGTTTAGGATGTTATGATGTTACAGATCAGCAATAGAGATAGGAAGAGAAAACCATAATTAATTTTACAAATGATCTAGACAGTAATGTGTTTTATAATTCTATCTTTAAAATATGAGTGTAATAGACTTTGAATTATTTTTCCAAAGGCATACTGATAAGGAATATAGATTGTGAGCTCTCCGTGGACATTGATAATAATGTATGTAGAGTGCTGCTGTATATGCGAGCACTATAAAGGCAAGCATAATAAATAAATAAATTACTAGGAGGAGAGAGAGAAAGTGAGTCATGGGGATACTGCGACAGAGATGAACCAAGAGATTGTGGCGTCTGCTTTCCCAAACTCCTCCAATGGTTAGAACTGCTTCATCATCTTTCCAAACAGTGCAGGTTTTCTTTGTTTTGGCATTACTAGGGTTAATCAGTTCATAGCAGGCCATGAAGAATTATATCATAGAAAGTCTGGCTAAAGGTCATATCACACCTTCCTCATCTCCCATTCAGCAGATTTTTCTTTGTTAAGAAAAAGGATGGAGTGTTACTCATTTGTTTAGATTTCTGTGAACTAAATCGGATCACAGTCCAGGATCCATATCCTCTCCTTCTCATTGCGGACTTATTTAATCAGATTGTCAGGGCAAAATGGTTTTCTAAATTGGACCTCAAAGGGGCATATAATCTCATCCGTATAAAGGTGAGTGGAAAACTGCTATTAATATACCTGAGGGACATTATGAAAACTTTGTGATGCCATTTGGGTTGACTAATGCACTCGCCGTCTTTTCAGCACTTTGTAAATTTAATTTTTTGTCATCTGACAGGTCGATTTGTTGTACTCTATCTTGATCAGGGGTGTCAAACTGCATTCCTCGAGGGCCTCAAACCATGCGTGTTTTCAAGATTTCCTTAGCATTGCACAAGGTGCTGGAATCATTCTCTGCAGGTGATTAAATTATCACCTGTGCAATGCAAGGAAATCCTGAAAACATGACCTGTTTGCAGCCCTCGAGGAATGCAGTTTGGCACCTCTGATCTTGATGACATACTAATTTATTTGCCAGACCTCGGACAACATCAGGTATATAAAACCAAAAGAACACCAGACCATAAATGCACCCACAATGTCAAGTACCACGGGTGCTCGGATATACAAAAGGGTTCAGTGCAACCAAACGTAAATAGAGAACCTAGAAGAAATAGCACTACAACGAACCAGTAAAATAGAATAATCTTTATTAAATGCAAAACTGTAAATAGCATAAAAATAATACAAAGGGAGTCCAGGAAATGACAAATGATCACCTAAAGCAGGCAATGTGAGAACCAACAGGCAGTCAACCACAGTACATAAAAGGCATGCACTACCTCCCATACATAAGTGCTGTGTATGAGCTAATCATAATGGCAAGTGTCCAGAAATTAATACACAAAGGCAAGTGCCAAGTATAAACTGAACCTGCAAGATTCCGCTGTGCTCCGTAAACAGAACAGGAGGAGTGAAACCCATAGAAAGATCGTAATATTACCTGCTGGAAACACACACTGCCGACAAGCCCCTACGCGCGTTTCGGCGCGATGCCTTCTTCCGGGGGTGTGGCGTACTCCAAAAATCATGAGGTATTTAAGACGAAAAAAAACCAATCAAAAAGCCCGTACTGGAACGCCAATAACATGAGCGCGCATGCGCAGGCAAGCCGCGGAAAGAACCAATAAGGCCACCGCTGTCAAACAACAAAGCAGACAGAGGCGCCTGCGCAAGAGGTCCGATCGTCGCTGGGGAAATGGTGGAGGCGTCAAAAGAGAAGGAGCGGGGATCGTCCGTGTCCCGCCCACCGGTAAGGCGCGAGACGGACATAAAGGGATCCCCGCGCCCAACCCAAAAGAGACGCCCACATCGCTGCCCAGCAACGAAAAATCGCACTAAGGAAGGGAACCGAGAACAGTAAAAACCGCACTGAAAAGAGCAGGTAAGTAATCAGTGCAAAAGGTGAAATAACGCACAAGACGTGCGTAGTGACCAAAAAACATAGTCAATATAATACAAGGCACATGTGAATAAATACAAAGTAGCCAAAAAGGCATAAATAGGAAAAAGTATACAGTAAAATAGCAACAATAAAATGCCATATAGGTGCACTGAAGTGCAAATGTGCCACAAAAAAAGAGGCATATGTGACATACAAGGATACAATAAATTGAAACAAACCGGACAACAATGTCCATGTTATAAAAAGACAATACATCACATATACATAATAAATAAATAAATAATAATGAGAATTAATGAGTATAATAACATACAAAACATTAACGCAGACAACTCGGACTCCCATGACAATATCAAGAAGATGTTCAAAGCGAAGTATCGAAAATGTTCATTCCGCTGAAAAGGACACAAATATATTTTCCCAAGCAACTGTTGAATATTGACATCCAGAAAGGCTAAAAGAAGGTAAAAAATAAAACAGTTAAAAACACACATAAAAAGCCAATATAAAAACGGGGGCTAATGATTCAAAGGAAAGAAGAGAAACTAAGAGTTTCATTTAGGCCTTGAGGTTGCAAAGTTTTGAGTCTCCAGATCCATTTCGCCTCTTTCTGTGCAAGATGGCGACTAAGATTCCCACCACGTAATGTGTAACATAGTAACATAGTAACATAGTTAGTAAGGCCGAAAAAAGACATTTGTCCATCCAGTTCAGCCTATATTCCGTCATAATAAATCCCCAGATCTACGTCCTTCTACAGAACCTAATAATTGTATGATACAATATTGTTCTGCTCCAGGAAGACATCCAGGCCTCTCTTGAACCCCTCGACTGAGTTCGCCATCACCACCTCCTCAGGCAAGCAATTCCAGATTCTCACTGCCCTAACAGTAAAGAATCCTCTTCTATGTTGGTGGAAAAACCTTCTCTCCTCCAGACGCAAAGAATGCCCCCTTGTGCCCGTCACCTTCCTTGGTATAAACAGATCCTCAGCGAGATATTTGTATTGTCCCCTTATATACTTTACATGGTTATTAGATCGCCCCTCAGTCGTCTTTTTTCTAGACTAAATAATCCTAATTTCGCTAATCTATCTGGGTATTGTAGTTCTCCCATCCCCTTTATTAATTTTGTTGCCCTCCTTTGTACTCTCTCTAGTTCCATTATATCCTTCCTGAGCACCGGTGCCCAAAACTGGACACAGTACTCCATGTGCGGTCTAACTAGGGATTTGTACAGAGGCAGTATAATGCTCTCATCATGTGTATCCAGACCTCTTTTAATGCACCCCATGATCCTGCTTGCCTTGGCAGCTGCTGCCTGGCACTGGCTGCTCCAGGTAAGTTTATCATTAACTAGGATCCCCAAGTCCTTCTCCCTGTCAGATTTACCCAGTGGTTTCCCGTTCAGTGTGTAATGGTGATATTGATTCCCTCTTCCCATGTGTATAACCTTACATTTATCATTGTTAAACCTCATCTGCCACCTTTCAGCCCAAGTTTCCAACTTATCCAGATCCATCTGTAGCAGAATACTATCTTCTCTTGTATTAACTGCTTTACATAGTTTTGTATCATCTGCAAATATCGATATTTTACTGTGTAAACCTTCTACCAGATCATTAATGAATATGTTGAAGAGAACAGGTCCCAATACTGACCCCTGCGGTATCCCACAGGTCACAGCGACCCAGTTAGAGACTATACCATTTATAACCACCCTCTGCTTTCTATCACTAAGCCAGTTACTAACCCATTTACACACATTTTCCCCCAGACCAAGCATTCTCATTTTGTGTACCAACCTCTTGTGCGGCACGGTATCAAACGCTTTGGAAAAATCGAGATATACCACGTCCAATGACTCACCGTGGTCCAGCCTATAGCTTACCTCTTCATAAAAACTGATTAGATTGGTTTGACAGGAGCGATTTCTCATAAACCCATGCTGATATGGAGTTAAACAGTTATTCTCATTGAGATAATCCAGAATAACATCCCTCAGAAACCCTTCAAATATTTTACCAACAATAGAGGTTAGACTTACTGGCCTATAATTTCCAGGTTCACTTTTAGAGCCCTTTTTTAATATTGGCACCACATTTGCTATGCGCCAGTCCTGCGGAACAGACCCTGTACCATGTGGTTATCAAATGATCTATACCAATGATCTTAAAGCCAGAGGGATCACAATCATGATGCCGTTTAAAATGTCGAGGGACAGTTTTTAAACATTCAATGTTATCCTCCTTTTTAGCTGCCAAAATATCACGGACGTGTTCACGTACACGAATCTTAAGAGCACGTGTTGTCAAGCCGACATAAATTTTGCCACAGGGGCATGTACCGTGATATACCACCATGGTCGTCGAGCAATTAATGGAGTGAGTGATTGTGAATTCGCAGCCATCTGAGGACAAAAAGTGGGTCGCGTTGTAAACATTCGGGCAAGCAATACATTTGCCACACGGCTTGCACCCCCAACGGGGACGTTGATGACCCAGTGTAGTTGAAAAAATGGGTGGTAGACTACTAGGTGTAAAGTAACTGTGGACTAGATGGTCACCCAGATTTTTAGATCTGCGGGCCACTACCGATGGGTGGGGTGGTAAATATTGCTTGAGGACTGGATCGGCAAGGAGTATTGGCCAATGTTTGGCCAGAATTTGCGACATCTCCTTCCACCGAGAATGATACTGGGTGATCATCCTTACCTGCTGATTAGATTTAACTCGTGGATTGGAGAACAAAAGTTGGTGTCGACTGGTATTTCTGGCCCTGTTATATGCCTTTTTCACACTCCTTTTACTGTATCCTCGGGATAGAAATCGCCGTTTGAGATCTTCAGCTTGTACTTCAAAGGTTTCAACTGATGTGCAGATTCTTTTTAAACGAAGAAATTGTCCAATTGGAACCGCATTGATCACATGGGGTGGGTGAGACGATGAAGCATGGAGCAAAGAGTTCACCGCTGTGTCTTTACGGAAAACATTGGAACCCAACAGACCGTCAGTCCCCCTCTCCACCAGGACATCCAAAAAATCTATATGATGAAAATCAAATTTGTAAGTAAGACGTATATTTAAATTATTAGTATTCAGATCCTGAAAAAATACCTGTAACTCAGAAGGGGTACCTCGCCAGATCAGGAAAATGTCATCGATGTAACGGGTCCAAAAAAGGACCCGCTCCATCGACGAACCCCGATCTGACGAGAACAGATCCCTCTCCCACAGCCCCAGGAACAGATTAGCGTATGAAGGCGCACAAGCCGCCCCCATTGCTGTTCCCTGGAGCTGCAGGAAGAAGGATCCGTTAAACAGAAAAAAATTGTGGGTCAAAAGAAATTCAAGCAAAACGGTAATGAAAGTGGTGTCACCAGGGGAGAGAGAGGTCATAGACAGATACTGTGAAATGGCTCTTAGGCCATCCTGATGATGGATACTAGTGTAGAGTGACTCCACATCACAGGTCACCAGCAGAGAGTCCTCCTCAATATGCATAGAATCAATCTTTTTAAGAAAATCTGATGTATCTTTAAGATATGAGGGGATCGTCTCCACTAGCGGCCTGAGAAAGGAGTCAATGTATTTTCCAATGTTCTCCGTAAGTCCCCCCACCCCAGAAACAATCGGCCTACCTGGAGGTGTAACCAAATTCTTGTGCACTTTCGGCAATAAATACAGCGTAGGAACACAATGATCCTTGCCCAGCAGGATGTCCCGAACTTGAGTGGTAATAATTCCATCTGATAATGCCCGTTGTAAAATCTTAGATAATTCATCTCTAAAGGACAGATACGGGTTGTACGTTAGCTTTTTATAACATGAACTATCCCGCAGCTGGCGATAGGCCTCAGCCAGATACAATTTGTTAGGCCAAATAACAATATTCCCCCCCTTGTCGGCGGGCTTAAATACCACATCTTTAAGTTGTTTCAATTGTTTTAAAATCTTTTGTTCTGCCAAAGATAAGTTGTTATGCTTGATAGTATTAGAAATAGAATTGAAATCATTGGACACAAGTTTCACAAAAATATCTACATTAGAGCACAGCGACAAGGGGGGGAATTTCTTGGACTTAGGGTACAATGATGGAGGTACCTTACCCAAAGAGGGATTCACATGCTCCCGTGCTAATTCCTCTAATATTTGAAGAGTTATTTGTTCCTCTGGTAGGGGGAATGCCCGTTGAATGTCTTCATTGTGATGCCATTTCTTGAAAAGGAGGGATCGCGCAAAAAAATGTAGGTCTTTTAGGGCCAAGAATGGATCAAACTGCATGCTGGGTGAAAATGTAAGGCCCTTAGTAAGAAGAGAAATTTCATCATCATTAAACGAATGTTCAGATAGATTTATTACCTTTGGAGTATCCTTATTAGAAGAATAGTTGGCAACTCGTTTATTCTGGGATGTTTTCCGTTCCCACTTCCTTTTTCCCGTATTACCAAAACGGGTTTGCATGGAATGTTGTGAGGTATCAGATACCTCTCCAGAAGATGATGCCGAGGAAACGGAAAAAGATCTACGTTCCCTATGTGGGTGCCCCATACGTCTCCATCTATAAGCAGTATTTTTCTGGAAATCCATCGTATCACGGTTGAGTTTTTTAGCCTGTGTGGTCTTGATCTGAGCTTCCCACTCATTAGAACTCTTGTCCATAGAAGTATTAAATACTGAAAGTATATCAGTGCTAGCCACTTTTTTAAGTTTAGTATATAATTCATCAATTTCATTCTCAATCGACACCAAGGCTTTTTTTATCATAATCAATAAGAAGTTCCATAAATTGCATGGATGCTTTATTACATACATCCTCCCAATTACATGTAAATTGGTCATCAGAGATTGGAAAGGAAGGGAATATTTGGATACGCAACCCACGTGGGACAAGCTTTTTTCTAATGTAATTTTCTAGAAACGCCTTGTTCCACCACAATTTTGTGCGCCTATGTAAAAGTCTCTTAATCTGAGTCTGTAATAAACTCAAATTTCCTGAATCATCAGTCACCGTGCCGTTGGGATCACCGTCAAAAACCTGGGCAACTACTGTCTGCCATGTTGCATCCCTTGAACGATAATCCATCCTGGTCAGGACACAAAACAAATCTGTGGAAATCCACAGTATTAAATACAAAACCAAAAGAACACCAGACCATAAATGCACCCACAATGTCAAGTACCACGGGTGCTCGGATATACAAAAGGGTTCAGTGCAACCAAACGTAAATAGAGAACCTAGAAGAAATAGCACTACAACGAACCAGTAAAATAGAATAATCTTTATTAAATGCAAAACTGTAAATAGCATAAAAATAATACAAAGGGAGTCCAGGAAATGACAAATGATCACCTAAAGCAGGCAATGTGAGAACCAACAGGCAGTCAACCACAGTACATAAAAGGCATGCACTACCTCCCATACATAAGTGCTGTGTATGAGCTAATCATAATGGCAAGTGTCCAGAAATTAATACACAAAGGCAAGTGCCAAGTATAAACTGAACCTGCAAGATTCCGCTGTGCTCCGTAAACAGAACAGGAGGAGTGAAACCCATAGAAAGATCGTAATATTACCTGCTGGAAACACACACTGCCGACAAGCCCCTACGCGCGTTTCGGCGCGATGCCTTCTTCCGGGGGTGTGGCGTACTCCAAAAATCATGAGGTATTTAAGACGAAAAAAAACCAATCAAAAAGCCCGTACTGGAACGCCAATAACATGAGCGCGCATGCGCAGGCAAGCCGCGGAAAGAACCAATAAGGCCACCGCTGTCAAACAACAAAGCAGACAGAGGCGCCTGCGCAAGAGGTCCGATCGTCGCTGGGGAAACGGTGGAGGCGTCAAAAGAGAAGGAGCGGGGATCGTCCGTGTCCCGCCCACCGGTAAGGCGCGAGACGGACATAAAGGGATCTTTATCTTTGGCAGAACAAAAGATTTTAAAAAAATTGAAACAACTTAAAGATGTGGTATTTAAGCCCGCCGACAAGGGGGGGAATATTGTTATTTGGCCTAACAAATTGTATCTGGCTGAGGCCTATCGCCAGCTGCGGGATAGTTCATGTTATAAAAAGCTAACGTACAACCCGTATCTGTCCTTTAGAGATGAATTATCTAAGATTTTACAACGGGCATTATCAGATGGAATTATTACCACTCAAGTTCGGGACATCCTGCTGGGCAAGGATCATTGTGTTCCTACGCTGTATTTATTGCCGAAAGTGCACAAGAATTTGGTTACACCTCCAGGTAGGCCGATTGTTTCTGGGGTGGGGGGACTTACGGAGAACATTGGAAAATACATTGACTCCCTTCTCAGGCCACTAGTGGAGACGATCCCCTCATATCTTAAAGATACATCAGATTTTCTTAAAAAGATTGATTCTATGCATATTGAGGAGGACTCTCTGCTGGTGACCTGTGATGTGGAGTCACTCTACACTAGTATCCATCATCAGGATGGCCTAAGAGCCATTTCACAGTATCTGTCTATGACCTCTCTCTCCCCTGGTGACACCACTTTCATTACCGTTTTGCTTGAATTTCTTTTGACCCACAATTTTTTTCTGTTTATCGGATCATTCTTCCTGCAGCTCCAGGGAACAGCAATGGGGGCGGCTTGTGCGCCTTCATACGCTAATCTGTTCCTGGGGCTGTGGGAGAGGGATCTGTTCTCGTCAGATCGGGGTTCGTCGATGGAGCGGGTCCTTTTTTGGACCCGTTACATCGATGACATTTTCCTGATCTGGCGAGGTACCCCTTCTGAGTTACAGGTATTTTTTCAGGATCTGAATACTAATAATTTAAATATACGTCTTACTTACAAATTTGATTTTCATCATATAGATTTTTTGGATGTCCTGGTGGAGAGGGGGACTGACGGTCTGTTGGGTTCCAATGTTTTCCGTAAGGACACAGCAGTGAACTCTTTGCTCCATGCTTCATCGTCTCACCCACCCCATGTGATCAATGCGGTTCCAATTGGACAATTTCTTCGTTTAAAAAGAATCTGCACATCAGTTGAAACCTTTGAAGTACAAGCTGAAGATCTCAAACGGCGATTTCTATCCCGAGGATACAGTAAAAGGAGTGTGAAAAAGGCATATAACAGGGCCAGAAATACCAGTCGACACCAACTTTTGTTCTCCAATCCACGAGTTAAATCTAATCAGCAGGTAAGGATGATCACCCAGTATCATTCTCGGTGGAAGGAGATGTCGCAAATTCTGGCCAAACATTGGCCAATACTCCTTGCTGATCCAGTCCTCAAGCAATATTTACCACCCCACCCATCGGTAGTGGCCCGCAGATCTAAAAATCTGGGTGACCATCTAGTCCACAGTTACTTTACACCTAGTAGTCTACCACCCATTTTTTCAACTACACTGGGTCATCAACGTCCCCGTTGGGGGTGCAAGCCGTGTGGCAAATGTATTGCTTGCCCGAATGTTTACAACGCGACCCACTTTTTGTCCTCAGATGGCTGCGAATTCACAATCACTCACTCCATTAATTGCTCGACGACCATGGTGGTATATCACGGTACATGCCCCTGTGGCAAAATTTATGTCGGCTTGACAACACGTGCTCTTAAGATTCGTGTACGTGAACACGTCCGTGATATTTTGGCAGCTAAAAAGGAGGATAACATTGAATGTTTAAAAACTGTCCCTCGACATTTTAAACGGCATCATGATTGTGATCCCTCTGGCTTTAAGATCATTGGTATAGATCATTTGATAACCACATTACGTGGTGGGAATCTTAGTCGCCATCTTGCACAGAAAGAGGCGAAATGGATCTGGAGACTCAAAACTTTGCAACCTCAAGGCCTAAATGCAACTCTTAGTTTCTCTTCTTTCCTTTGAATCATTAGCCCCCGTTTTTATATTGGCTTTTTATGTGTGTTTTTAACTGTTTTATTTTTTACCTTCTTTTAGCCTTTCTGGATGTCAATATTCAACAGTTGCTTGGGAAAATATATTTGTGTCCTTTTCAGCGGAATGAACATTTTCGATACTTCGCTTTGAACATCTTCTTGATATTGTCATGGGAGTCCGAGTTGTCTGCGTTAATGTTTTGTATGTTATTATACTCATTAATTCTCATTATTATTTATTTATTTATTATGTATATGTGATGTATTGTCTTTTTATAACATGGACATTGTTGTCCGGTTTGATTCAATTTATTGTATCCTTGTATGTCACATATGCCTCTTTTTTTGTGGCACATTTGCACTTCAGTGCACCTATATGGCATTTTATTGTTGCTATTTTACTGTATACTTTTTCCTATTTATGCCTTTTTGGCTACTTTGTATTTATTCACATGTGCCTTGTATTATATTGACTATGTTTTTTGGTCACTACGCACGTCTTGTGCGTTATTTCACCTTTTGCACTGATTACTTACCTGCTCTTTTCAGTGCGGTTTTTACTGTTCTCGGTTCCCTTCCTTAGTGCGATTTTTCGTTGCTGGGCAGCAATGTGGGCGTCTCTTTTGGGTTGGGCGCGGGGATCCCTTTATGTCCGTCTCGCGCCTTACCGGTGGGCGGGACACGGACGATCCCCGCTCCTTCTCTTTTGACGCCTCCACCGTTTCCCCAGCAACGATCGGACCTCTTGCGCAGGCGCCTCTGTCTGCTTTGTTGTTTGACAGCGGTGGCCTTATTGGTTCTTTCCGCGGCTTGCCTGCGCATGCGCGCTCATGTTATTGGCGTTCCAGTACGGGCTTTTTGATTGTTTTTTTTTCGTCTTAAATACCTCATGATTTTTGGAGTACGCCACACCCCCGGAAGAAGGCATCGCGCCGAAACGCGCGTAGGGGCTTGTCGGCAGTGTGTGTTTCCAGCAGGTAATATTACGATCTTTATATAGGTTTCACTCCTCCTGTTCTGTTTACGGAGCACAGCGGAATCTTGCAGGTTCAGTTTATACTTGGCACTTGCCTTTGTGTATTAATTTCTGGACACTTGCCATTATGATTAGCTCATACACAGCACTTATGTATGGGAGGTAGTGCATGCCTTTTATGTACTGTGGTTGACTGCCTGTTGGTTCTCACATTGCCTGCTTTAGGTGATCATTTGTCATTTCCTGGACTCCCTTTGTATTATTTTTATGCTATTTACAGTTTTGCATTTAATAAAGATTATTCTATTTTACTGGTTCGTTGTAGTGCTATTTCTTCTAGGTTCTCTATTTACGTTTGGTTGCACTGAACCCTTTTGTATATCCGAGCACCCGTGGTACTTGACATTGTGGGTGCATTTATGGTCTGGTGTTCTTTTGGTTTTGTATTTAATACTGTGGATTTCCACAGATTTGTTTTGTGTCCTGACCAGGATGGATTATCGTTCAAGGGATGCAACATGGCAGACAGTAGTTGCCCAGGTTTTTGACGGTGATCCCAACGGCACGGTGACTGATGATTCAGGAAATTTGAGTTTATTACAGACTCAGATTAAGAGACTTTTACATAGGCGCACAAAATTGTGGTGGAACAAGGCGTTTCTAGAAAATTACATTAGAAAAAAGCTTGTCCCACGTGGGTTGCGTATCCAAATATTCCCTTCCTTTCCAATCTCTGATGACCAATTTACATGTAATTGGGAGGATGTATGTAATAAAGCATCCATGCAATTTATGGAACTTCTTATTGATTATGATAAAAAAAGCCTTGGTGTCGATTGAGAATGAAATTGATGAATTATATACTAAACTTAAAAAAGTGGCTAGCACTGATATACTTTCAGTATTTAATACTTCTATGGACAAGAGTTCTAATGAGTGGGAAGCTCAGATCAAGACCACACAGGCTAAAAAACTCAACCGTGATACGATGGATTTCCAGAAAAATACTGCTTATAGATGGAGACGTATGGGGCACCCACATAGGGAACGTAGATCTTTTTCCGTTTCCTCGGCATCATCTTCTGGAGAGGTATCTGATACCTCACAACATTCCATGCAAACCCGTTTTGGTAATACGGGAAAAAGGAAGTGGGAACGGAAAACATCCCAGAATAAACGAGTTGCCAACTATTCTTCTAATAAGGATACTCCAAAGGTAATAAATCTATCTGAACATTCGTTTAATGATGATGAGATTTCTCTTCTTACTAAGGGCCTTACATTTTCACCCAGCATGCAGTTTGATCCATTCTTGGCCCTAAAAGACCTACATTTTTTTGCGCGATCCCTCCTTTTCAAGAAATGGCATCACAATGAAGACATTCAACGGGCATTCCCCCTACCAGAGGAACAAATAACTCTTCAAATATTAGAGGAATTAGCACGGGAGCATGTGAATCCCTCTTTGGGTAAGGTACCTCCATCATTGTACCCTAAGTCCAAGAAATTCCCCCCCTTGTCGCTGTGCTCTAATGTAGATATTTTTGTGAAACTTGTGTCCAATGATTTCAATTCTATTTCTAATACTATCAAGCATAACAACTTATCTTTGGCAGAACAAAAGATTTTAAAAAAATTGAAACAACTTAAAGATGTGGTATTTAAGCCCGCCGACAAGGGGGGGAATATTGTTATTTGGCCTAACAAATTGTATCTGGCTGAGGCCTATCGCCAGCTGCGGGATAGTTCATGTTATAAAAAGCTAACGTACAACCCGTATCTGTCCTTTAGAGATGAATTATCTAAGATTTTACAACGGGCATTATCAGATGGAATTATTACCACTCAAGTTCGGGACATCCTGCTGGGCAAGGATCATTGTGTTCCTACGCTGTATTTATTGCCGAAAGTGCACAAGAATTTGGTTACACCTCCAGGTAGGCCGATTGTTTCTGGGGTGGGGGGACTTACGGAGAACATTGGAAAATACATTGACTCCTTTCTCAGGCCGCTAGTGGAGACGATCCCCTCATATCTTAAAGATACATCAGATTTTCTTAAAAAGATTGATTCTATGCATATTGAGGAGGACTCTCTGCTGGTGACCTGTGATGTGGAGTCACTCTACACTAGTATCCATCATCAGGATGGCCTAAGAGCCATTTCACAGTATCTGTCTATGACCTCTCTCTCCCCTGGTGACACCACTTTCATTACCGTTTTGCTTGAATTTCTTTTGACCCACAATTTTTTTCTGTTTAACGGATCCTTCTTCCTGCAGCTCCAGGGAACAGCAATGGGGGCGGCTTGTGCGCCTTCATACGCTAATCTGTTCCTGGGGCTGTGGGAGAGGGATCTGTTCTCGTCAGATCGGGGTTCGTCGATGGAGCGGGTCCTTTTTTGGACCCGTTACATCGATGACATTTTCCTGATCTGGCGAGGTACCCCTTCTGAGTTACAGGTATTTTTTCAGGATCTGAATACTAATAATTTAAATATACGTCTTACTTACAAATTTGATTTTCATCATATAGATTTTTTGGATGTCCTGGTGGAGAGGGGGACTGACGGTCTGTTGGGTTCCAATGTTTTCCGTAAGGACACAGCGGTGAACTCTTTGCTCCATGCTTCATCGTCTCACCCACCCCATGTGATCAATGCGGTTCCAATTGGACAATTTCTTCGTTTAAAAAGAATCTGCACATCAGTTGAAACCTTTGAAGTACAAGCTGAAGATCTCAAACGGCGATTTCTATCCCGAGGATACAGTAAAAGGAGTGTGAAAAAGGCATATAACAGGGCCAGAAATACCAGTCGACACCAACTTTTGTTCTCCAATCCACGAGTTAAATCTAATCAGCAGGTAAGGATGATCACCCAGTATCATTCTCGGTGGAAGGAGATGTCGCAAATTCTGGCCAAACATTGGCCAATACTCCTTGCCGATCCAGTCCTCAAGCAATATTTACCACCCCACCCATCGGTAGTGGCCCGCAGATCTAAAAATCTGGGTGACCATCTAGTCCACAGTTACTTTACACCTAGTAGTCTACCACCCATTTTTTCAACTACACTGGGTCATCAACGTCCCCGTTGGGGGTGCAAGCCGTGTGGCAAATGTATTGCTTGCCCGAATGTTTACAACGCGACCCACTTTTTGTCCTCAGATGGCTGCGAATTCACAATCACTCACTCCATTAATTGCTCGACGACCATGGTGGTATATCACGGTACATGCCCCTGTGGCAAAATTTATGTCGGCTTGACAACACGTGCTCTTAAGATTCGTGTACGTGAACACGTCCGTGATATTTTGGCAGCTAAAAAGGAGGATAACATTGAATGTTTAAAAACTGTCCCTCGACATTTTAAACGGCATCATGATTGTGATCCCTCTGGCTTTAAGATCATTGGTATAGATCATTTGATAACCACATTACGTGGTGGGAATCTTAGTCGCCATCTTGCACAGAAAGAGGCGAAATGGATCTGGAGACTCAAAACTTTGCAACCTCAAGGCCTAAATGCAACTCTTAGTTTCTCTTCTTTCCTTTGAATCATTAGCCCCCGTTTTTATATTGGCTTTTTATGTGTGTTTTTAACTGTTTTATTTTTTACCTTCTTTTAGCCTTTCTGGATGTCAATATTCAACAGTTGCTTGGGAAAATATATTTGTGTCCTTTTCAGCGGAATGAACATTTTCGATACTTCGCTTTGAACATCTTCTTGATATTGTCATGGGAGTCCGAGTTGTCTGCGTTAATGTTTTGTATGTTATTATACTCATTAATTCTCATTATTATTTATTTATTTATTATGTATATGTGATGTATTGTCTTTTTATAACATGGACATTGTTGTCCGGTTTGTTTCAATTTATTGTATCCTTGTATGTCACATATGCCTCTTTTTTTGTGGCACATTTGCACTTCAGTGCACCTATATGGCATTTTATTGTTGCTATTTTACTGTATACTTTTTCCTATTTATGCCTTTTTGGCTACTTTGTATTTATTCACATGTGCCTTGTATTATATTGACTATGTTTTTTGGTCACTACGCACGTCTTGTGCGTTATTTCACCTTTTGCACTGATTACTTACCTGCTCTTTTCAGTGCGGTTTTTACTGTTCTCGGTTCCCTTCCTTAGTGCGATTTTTCGTTGCTGGGCAGCGATGTGGGCGTCTCTTTTGGGTTGGGCGCGGGGATCCCTTTATGTCCGTCTCGCGCCTTACCGGTGGGCGGGACACGGACGATCCCCGCTCCTTCTCTTTTGACGCCTCCACCGTTTCCCCAGCGACGATCGGACCTCTTGCGCAGGCGCCTCTGTCTGCTTTGTTGTTTGACAGCGGTGGCCTTATTGGTTCTTTCCGCGGCTTGCCTGCGCATGCGCGCTCATGTTATTGGCGTTCCAGTACGGGCTTTTTGATTGGTTTTTTTTCGTCTTAAATACCTCATGATTTTTGGAGTACGCCACACCCCCGGAAGAAGGCATCGCGCCGAAACGCGCGTAGGGGCTTGTCGGCAGTGTGTGTTTCCAGCAGGTAATATTACGATCTTTCTATGGGTTTCACTCCTCCTGTTCTGTTTACGGAGCACAGCGGAATCTTGCAGGTTCAGTTTATACTTGGCACTTGCCTTTGTGTATTAATTTCTGGACACTTGCCATTATGATTAGCTCATACACAGCACTTATGTATGGGAGGTAGTGCATGCCTTTTATGTACTGTGGTTGACTGCCTGTTGGTTCTCACATTGCCTGCTTTAGGTGATCATTTGTCATTTCCTGGACTCCCTTTGTATTATTTTTATGCTATTTACAGTTTTGCATTTAATAAAGATTATTCTATTTTACTGGTTCGTTGTAGTGCTATTTCTTCTAGGTTCTCTATTAACATCAGGTATATGTCAGGCAGGTCTTACAAATACTCAGGGACAATAAATTATATGTGAAATCAAAGAATTTATGTTTTTGGTTGAGGATCCTTTTTCTGGGTCATTACTTATTGTCTACCAGTTTTTGCATGGATCAGACAAAAGTCCAGGCAGTACTGGATTCTGATCGTCCTGAAGCTTAAAAGTTCTACTAACGTTTATAGGGTTTGTCAATCACAGCCGTATGTTCATCAAGAACTTTTCTTTAGTGGCCAAACCTTTGATGGATATTACCATGAAAGGCACAGTCTTTTCTAAATGGTCCAGTCAGGCCAGTGTTGTGACTTCCGCTCTTGGGCTCCCTCCGGTGGTTGTAAGTGGCACTTTTGTGAGTTCTGCTCTTGGGCTCCCTCTTGTGGTTTCAAGTGGTATGGCTGCTCCTTGGAGTTAGCTGTCATCAGCTGCCTCCACTTATCTTCTCTTCTGCTCGGCTATTTAGGTCTGGCTGTTCCTTCAGCTAGTGCCACTTGTAAATGGTTTCTGGTTGGATTCACATCTCTTTGGATTTCCCTGTTTTCCTGACCAGTTCAGCAAAGCTAAGTTCTTACTTGCTCTGTTCTGTTCACAGATTGTGGACTTATCCGTTCAGTGCTTTCTATGTTTGTCCAGCTTATCAGTATGAATTAATTCTGTCTTGCTGGAAGCTCTGGGAAGCAGATTTACCCTCCACACCTTTAGTCAGGTGTGGAGATTTTTAGTAATCTCTGCGTGGATTTTTGTAGTGTTTTATACTGACCACACAGTATTCCATCCTGTCCTATCTATCAAGTTAGACTGGCCTCTTGTGCTCATCCTGGTTTCATTCTGTGTATGTCTTTTCCCTCTCCACTCACAGTCATTATTTGTGGGGAGCTAATCTATCCTTTGGGGATTTTCTCTGAGGCAAGATAGTTTTCCTGCTTCTGTCTTTAGGGGTAGTTAGCTCTTAGGCTGTGACGAGATGCCTAGGGAGAGTTAGGAGCATTCCACGGCTGCTTCTAGTGTTGTGTTGAGCTTAGGGACTGCGGTCAGTACAGTTACCACTTCCTTCAGAGCTCGTTCCATGTTGCTCCTAGACCACCGCATCATAACAGTACAAGTGGCCAAAAATGAATTAAATGCAGCTCAAAAGAAGGAAAAGAAAGTTCTGAACCATTTTTTTTCTGTGCTCTAGTTTGTCTCTTTTTTTTTCCTCTTCATATCTGGGTGGTTCAGGATATATGTTTTGGCATGGATGTTCAGGGTTTCTTTTCTCGTGTGCATCAACTTGCTGCAAGAGTACAGAATATCCAAGATTATGTTGTTCAGACTCCGGCTTTAGAGCCTAGAATTCCTACTCCTGATTTGTTTTTTGGGGACAGATCCAAGTTTTTGAATTTTAAAGATAACTGCAAATTGTTTTTTGCTTTGAAACCCCGTTCTTCTGGTGATCCCATTCAGCAAGTAAAAATCATCATATCCTTGCTGCGTGGTGACCCTCAAGACTGGGCTTTTTCTCTTGAAACAGGGGATCCGGCATTATTGAATGTAGACGCATTTTTTCAAGCGCTCGGATTATTGTATGACGAACCTAATTCTGTGGATCATGCAGAAAAAACCCTGTTGGCCTTGTGTCAAGGTCAGGAAGCGGCAGAATTATACTGCCAGAAATTTAGAAAATGGTCTGTGCTCACTAAATGGAATGAGGAGGCTCTGGCTGCTATTTTCAGAAAAGGTCTTTCTGAAGCCCTTAAAGATGTTATAGTGGGCTTTCCTACGCCTGCCGGTTTGAGCGAATCTATGTCTCTAGCCATTCAGATTGATCGGCGTCTGCGCGAGCGCAGAGCTGTGCACCATATGGCAGTGTCCTCTGAGCAAAGTCCTGAACCTATGCAAGGATTTTGACTAGAACATAACGGCAGGAATTCAGACGTCAGAATAGGCTGTGTTTTTACTGTGGTGATTCGGCTCAAGTTATCTCTGATTTCCCTAAGCGTACTAAGAGAGTCGCTAGGTCTGTTACCATTAGTACTATACAGCCTAAATTTCTCTTATCTGTGACCCTGATTTGCTCATTGTCGTCCTTTTCTGTCATGGCATTTGTGGATTCAGGCGCTGCCCTGAACTTAATGGACTTAGAATTCGCCAGGCGCTGTGGTTTTTCCTTGCAGCCTTTGCAGAGCCCTATTCCTTTGAGGGGTATTGATGCTACACCCTTGGCCAAGGATAAACCTCAGTACTGGACGCAGATGACTATGTACATGGCTCCAGCACATCAGGAAGATTGCCGTTTTCTGGTGTTGCATAACCTGCATGATGTTGTTGTACTGGGTTTTCCATGGTTACAGGAACATAATCCGGTGCTGGATTGAAAAACTATGTCTGTGACTAGTTGGGGTTGTCAAGTGGTACATAGTGACGTTCCTTTGATGTCAATTTCTTCTTCCCCCTCTTCTGAGGTCCCTGAGTTTTTGTCGGATTTCCAGGATGTATTTGATGAGCCCAAGTCCAGTTCCCTTCCACTGCTCCGGGACTGTGATTGTGCTATTAACTTGATTCCTGGTTGCAAGTTCCCTAAGGGCCGACCTTTTGATTGAGGCCCCTAGGAATTAGGCTGTCTAGTATAAAAATCCACTTGGATTTGGTACGTGACATTGATTTTATGTAATCCCTCTCCTCGCCAATTCTTGTGTACCGCTTGAATGCCACAAAATGTCAATCGTTTGGTTGACCTACTGTGGTGCTCCCTAAAATGCCTGGAGAAGGGATGACTGACAAATCCTTTTTCTATATTATTACGGTGTTCCTTCAATTGGTCCATAAGTCTGCTTTTTGTACAGCCTATATACATTTTATTACAAGAACATTTAAGAAGGTAACATAGTAACATAGTTAGTAAGGCCGAAAAAAGACATTTGTCCATCCAGTTCAGCCTATATTCCATCATAATAAATCCCCAGATCTACGTCCTTCTACAGAACCTAATAATTGTATGATACAATATTGTTCTGCTCCAGGAAGACATCCAGGCCTCTCTTGAACCCCTCGACTGAGTTCGCCATCACCACCTCCTCAGGCAAGCAATTCCAGATTCTCACTGCCCTAACAGTAAAGAATCCTCTTCTATGTTGGTGGAAAAACCTTCTCTCCTCCAGACGCAAAGAATGCCCCCTTGTGCCCGTCACCTTCCTTGGTATAAACAGATCCTCAGCGAAATATTTGTATTGTCCCCTTATTTACTTATACATGGTTATTAGATCGCCCCTCAGTCGTCTTTTTTCTAGACTAAATAATCCTAATTTCGCTAATCTATCTGGGTATTGTAGTTCTCCCATCCCCTTTATTAATTTTGTTGCCCTCCTTTGTACTCTCTCTAGTTCCATTATATCCTTCCTGAGCACCGATGCCCAAAACTGGACACAGTACTCCATGTGCGGTCTAACTAGGGATTTGTACAGAGGCAGTTTAATGCTCTCATCATGTGTATCCAGACCTCTTTTAATGCACCCCATGATCCTGTTTGCCTTGGCAGCTGCTGCCTGGCACTGGCTGCTCCAGGTAAGTTTATCATTAACTAGGATCCCCAAGTCCTTCTCCCTGTCAGATTTACCCAGTGGTTTCCCGTTCAGTGTGTAATGGTGATATTGATTCCTTCTTCCCATGTGTATAACCTTACATTTATCATTGTTAAACCTCATCTGCCACCTTTCAGCCCAAGTTTCCAACTTATCCAGATCCATCTGTAGCAGAATACTATCTTCTCTTGTATTAACTGCTTTACATAGTTTTGTATCATCTGCAAATATCGATATTTTACTGTGTAAACCTTCTACCAGATCATTAATGAATATGTTGAAGAGAACAGGTCCCAATACTGACCCCTGCGGTACCCCACTGGTCACAGCGACCCAGTTAGAGACTATACCATTTATAACCACCCTCTGCTTTCTATCACTAAGCCAGTTACTAACCCATTTACACACATTTTCCCCCAGACCAAGCATTCTCATTTTGTGTACCAACCTCTTGTGCGGCACGGTATCAAACGCTTTGGAAAAATCGAGATATACCACGTCCAATGACTCACCGTGGTCCAGCCTATAGCTTACCTCTTCATAAAAACTGATTAGATTGGTTTGACAGGAGCGATTTCTCATAAACCCATGCTGATATGGAGTTAAACAGTTATTCTCATTGAGATAATCCAGAATAACATCCCTCAGAAATCCTTCAAATATTTTACCAACAATAGAGGTTAGACTTACTGGCCTATAATTTCCAGGTTCACTTTTAGAGCCCTTTTTGAATATTGGCACCACATTTGCTATGCGCCAGTCCTGCGGAACAGACCCCGTCACTATAGAGTCCCTGAAAATAAGAAATAATGGTTTATCTATTACATTACTTAGTTCTCTTAGTACTCGTGGGTGTATCCCATCCGGACCCGGAGATTTATCTATTTTAATCTTATTTAGCCGGTTTCGCACCTCTTCTTGGGTTAGATTAGTGACCCTTAATATAGGGTTTTCATTATTTCTTGGGATTTCACCTAGCATTTCATTTTCCACCGTGAATACCGTGGAGAAGAAGGTGTTTAATATGTTAGCTTTTTCCTCATCATCTGCAACCATTCTTTCCTCACTATTTTTTAAGGGGCCTACATTTTCAGTTTTTATTCTTTTACTATTGATATAGTTGAAGAACAGTTTCGGATTAGTTTTACTCTCCTTAGCAATGTAACATAGTAACATAGTAACATAGTTAGTAAGGCCGAAAAAAGACATTTGTCCATCCAGTTCAGCCTATATTCCATCATAATAAATACCCAGATCTACGTCCTTCTACAGAACCTAATAATTGTATGATACAATATTGTTCTGCTCCAGGAAGACATCCAGGCCTCTCTTGAACCCCTCGACTGAGTTCGCCATCACCACCTCCTCAGGCAAGCAATTCCAGATTCTCACTGCCCTAACAGTAAAGAATCCTCTTCTATGTTGGTGGAAAAACCTTCTCTCCTCCAGACGCAAAGAATGCCCCCTTGTGCCCGTCACCTTCCTTGGTATAAACAGATCCTCAGCGAGATATTTGTATTGTCCCCTTATATACTTATACATGGTTATTAGATCGCCCCTCAGTCGTCTTTTTTCTAGACTAAATAATCCTAATTTCGCTAATCTATCTGGGTATTGTAGTTCTCCCATCCCCTTTATTAATTTTGTTGCCCTCCTTTGTACTCTCTCTAGTTCCATTATATCCTTCCTGAGCACCGGTGCCCAAAACTGGACACAGTACTCCATGTGCGGTCTAACTAGGGATTTGTACAGAGGCAGTATAATGCTCTCATCATGTGTATCCAGACCTCTTTTAATGCACCCCATGATCCTGTTTGCCTTGGCAGCTGCTGCCTGGCACTGGCTGCTCCAGGTAAGTTTATCATTAACTAGGATCCCCAAGTCCTTCTCCCTGTCAGATTTACCCAGTGGTTTCCCGTTCAGTGTGTAATGGTGATATTGATTCCCTCTTCCCATGTGTATAACCTTACATTTATCATTGTTAAACCTCATCTGCCACCTTTCAGCCCAAGTTTCCAACTTATCCAGATCCATCTGTAGCAGAATACTATCTTCTCTTGTATTAACTGCTTTACATAGTTTTGTATCATCTGCAAATATCGATATTTTACTGTGTAAACCTTCTACCAGATCATTAATGAATATGTTGAAGAGAACAGGTCCCAATACTGACCCCTGCGGTACCCCACTGGTCACTTCGACCCAGTTAGAGACTATACCATTTATAACCACCCTCTGCTTTCTATCACTAAGCCAGTTACTAACCCATTTACACACATTTTCCCCCAGACCAAGCATTCTCATTTTGTGTACCAACCTCTTGTGCGGCACGGTATCAAACGCTTTGGAAAAATCGAGATATACCACGTCCAATGACTCACCGTGGTCCAGCCTATAGCTTACCTCTTCATAAAAACTGATTAGATTGGTTTGACAGGAGCGATTTCTCATAAACCCATGCTGATATGGAGTTAAACAGTTATTCTCATTGAGATAATCCAGAATAACATCCCTCAGAAACCCTTCAAATATTTTACCAACAATAGAGGTTAGACTTACTGGCCTATAATTTCCAGGTTCACTTTTAGAGCCCTTTTTGAATATTGGCACCACATTTGCTATGCGCCAGTCCTGCGGAACAGACCCTGTTGCTATAGTGTCACTAAAAATAAGAAATAATGGTTTATCTATTACATTACTTAGTTCTCTTAGTACTCGTGGGTGTATGCCATCCGGACCCGGAGATTTATCTATTTTAATCTTATTTAGCCGGTTTCGCACCTCTTCTTGGGTTAGATTGGTGACCCTTAATATAGGGTTTTCATTGTTTCTTGGGATTTCACCTAGCATTTCATTTTCCACCGTGAATACCGTGGAGAAGAAGGTGTTTAATATGTTAGCTTTTTCCTCGTCATCTACAACCATTCTTTCCTCACTATTTTTTAAGGGGCCTACATTTTCAGTTTTTATTCTTTTACTATTGATATAGTTGAAGAACAGTTTGGGATTAGTTTTACTCTCCTTAGCAATGTGCTTCTCTGTTTCCTTTTTGGCAGCTTTAATTAGTTTTTTAGATAAAGTATTTTTCTCCCTATAGTTTTTTAGAGCTTCAATGGTGCCATCCTGCTTTAGTAGTGCAAATGCTTTCTTTTTACTGTTAATTGCCTGTCTTACTTCTTTGTTTAGCCACATTGGGTTTTTCCTATTTCTAGTCCTTTTATTCCCACAAGGTATAAACCGCTTACACTGCCTATTTAGGATGTTCTTAAACATTTCCCATTTATTATCTGTATTCTCATTTCTGAGGATATTGTCCCAGTCTACCAGATTAAGGGCATCTCTAAGCTGTTCAAACTTTGCCTTCCTAAAGTTCAATGTTTTTGTGACTCCCTGACAAGTCCCCCTAGTGAAAGACAGGTGAAACTGCACAATATTGTGGTCGCTATTTCCTAAATGCCCAACCACCTGCAGATTTGTTATTCTGTCAGGTCTATTAGATAGTATTAGGTCTAAAAGTGCTGCTCCTCTGGTTGGATTCTGCACCAATTGTGAAAGATAATTTTTCTTGGTTATTAGCAGAAACCTGTTGCCTTTATGGGTTTCACAGGTTTCTGTTTCCCAGTTAATATCCGGGTAGTTAAAGTCCCCCATAACCAGGACCTCATTATGGGTTGCAGCTTCATCTATCTGCTTTAGAAGTAGACTTTCCATGGTTTCTGTTATATTTGGGGGTTTGTAACAGACCCCAATGAGAATTTTGTTACCATTTTTCCCTCCATGAATTTCGACCCATATGGACTCGACATCCTCATTCCCTTCGCTAATATCCTCCCTTAAAGTGGACTTTAGACAAGACTTTACATAGAGACAAACCCCTCCTCCTCTCCGATTTTTACGATCCTTTCTAAACAGACTGTAACCCTGTAAGTTAACTGCCCAGTCATAGCTTTCATCTAACCATGTCTCGGTTATTCCCACTATGTCAAAGTTACCTGTAGATATTTCTGCTTCTAGTTCTTCCATCTTGTTTGTCAGGCTTCTGGCGTTTGCGAGCATGCAGTTTAGAGGATTTTGTTTTGTTCCAATCTCCTCACTGTGGATTGTTTTAGAAATGTTCTTACCTCCCTTCTGAGTATGTTTTCCTGGGTCGTCTTTGTTCGAGTCTAATGTTTTTCTTCCCGTCCCCTCTTCTTCTAGTTTAACGCCCTCCTGATGAGTGTAGCGAGTCTTCTGGCGAATGTGTGTTTCCCAGGTTTGTTGAGGTGTAGTCCGTCTCTGGCGAGGAGTCCATCATACCAGTAATTCACACCGTGGTCCAGGAATCCAAATCCTTGTTGTCTGCACCATCGTCTTAGCCAGTTGTTTGCATCAAGGATCCTGTTCCATCTCCTGGTGCCATGCCCGTCTACTGGAAGGATAGAAGAAAAAACTACCTGTGCATCCAGTTCCTTTACTTTCTTCCCCAACTCTTCAAAGTCCTTGCAGATTGTCGGTAGGTCCTTCCTTGCCGTGTCATTGGTGCCAACATGTATCAGAAGAAATGGGTGGACGTCCTTGGAGCTGAAGAGCTTTGGTATCCTATCGGTCACATCCTTGATCATCGCACCTGGAAGGCAGCATACTTCTCTTGCAGTTATGTCCGGTCTGCAGATGGCTGCTTCGGTGCCTCTCAGTAGTGAGTCTCCCACCACCACCACTCTTCGTTGCTTCTTGGCTGTACTTTTTGCTGTCACTTGTTGCTGTGTGCCCTTTTCTTTTTTGCTTGCTGGTATTGCTTCATTCTTAGGTGTGCCATCTTCATCCTCTACAAAGATTTGATATCGGTTCTTCAGTTGTGTGGTTGGTGATTTCTCCATGGTCTTCTTGCTTCTTTTGGTCACATGCTTCCACTCATCTGCTTTTGGAGGTTCTCTGACACTTTTTGCACCTTCTGTGACCAGTAGAGATGCTTCTGTTCTGTCTAGAAAGTCTTCATTCTCTTTGATGAGTTTCAAAGTTGCTATTCTTTCTTCCAGACCCCGCACCTTTTCTTCTAAAAGGGCCACTAGTCTACACTTCTGACAGGTGAAATTGGATTCTTCTTCTGGTCGATCTGTGAACATGTAGCACATGCTGCAGCTCACCATGTAGGTTGTCACATCTGCCATGTTGCTCCTAGATCCTGCTGACTTGCTGTAATCTACTCAGCCAAGCTCTCTTGCAATAATGTCCTACAGGCAAAAATTCGCGCGCCGTAAGGCTTCGCTTTCGAAGCAGCTGGTCCCGGCTGTACCCAACGATCTTCTAGCTTAGGGAGACTTCGCTTCTCCCAGAAGGCACCTGGAATATGCAAATTAGCCTCCTGAAGCTTGAATCCCTGGTTTGGTGATGCTTTCGAAGCAGCTGGTCCCGGCTGTACCCAACGATCTTCTAGCTTAGGGAGACTTCGCTTCTCCCAGAAGGCACCTGGAATATGCAAATTAGCCTCCTGAAGCTTGAATCCCTGGTTTGGTGATGCTTTCGAAGCAGCTGGTCCCGGCTGTACCCAACGATCTTCTAGCTTAGGGAGACTTCGCTTCTCCCAGAAGGCACCTGGAATATGCAAATTAGCCTCCTGAAGCTTGAATCCCTGGTTTGGTGATGCTTTCGAAGCAGCTGGTCCCGGCTGTACCCAACGATCTTCTAGCTTAGGGAGACTTCGCTTCTCCCAGAAGGCACCTGGAATATGCAAATTAGCCTCCTGAAGCTTGAATCCCTGGTTTGGTGATGCTTTCGAAGCAGCTGGTCCCGGCTGTACCCAACGATCTTCTAGCTTAGGGAGACTTCGCTTCTCCCAGAAGGCACCTGGAATATGCAAATTAGCCTCCTGAAGCTTGAATCCCTGGTTTGGTGATGCTTTCGAAGCAGCTGGTCCCGGCTGTACCCAACGATCTTCTAGCTTAGGGAGACTTCGCTTCTCCCAGAAGGCACCTGGAATATGCAAATTAGCCTCCTGAAGCTTGAATCCCTGGTTTGGTGATGCTTTCGAAGCAGCTGGTCCCGGCTGTACCCAACGATCTTCTAGCTTAGGGAGACTTCGCTTCTCCCAGAAGGCACCTGGAATATGCAAATTAGCCTCCTGAAGCTTGAATCCCTGGTTGAATGTGCTTCTCTGTTTCCTTTTTGGCAGCTTTAATTAGTTTTTTAGATAAAGTATTTTTCTCCCTATAGTTTTTTAGAGCTTCAATGGTGCCATCCTGCTTTAGTAGTGCAAATGCTTTCTTTTTATTGTTAATTGCCTGTCTTACTTCTTTGTTTAGCCACATTGGGTTTTTCCTATTTCTAGTCCTTTTATTCCCACAAGGTATAAACCGCTTACAGTGCCTAGTTAGGATGTTCTTAAACATTTTCCATTTATTATCTGTAATCTTATTTCTGAGGATATTGTCCCAGTCTACCAGATTAAGGGCATCTCTAAGCTGGTCAAACTTTGCCTTCCTAAAGTTCAGTGTTTTTGTGACTCCCTGACAAGTCCCCCTAGTGAAAGACAGGTGAAACTGTACATTATTGTGGTCGCTATTTCCTAGATGCCCGACCACCTGCAGATTTGTTATTCTGTCAAGTCTATTAGATAGTATTAGGTCTAAAAGTGCTGCTCCTCTGGTTGGATTCTGCACCAATTGTGAAAGATAATTTTTCTTGGTTATTAGCAGAAACCTGTTGCCTTTATGGGTTTCACAGGTTTCTGTTTTCCAGTTAATATCCGGGTAGTTAAAGTCCCCCATAACCAGGACCTCATTATGGGTTGCAGCTTCATCTATCTGCTTTAGAAGTAGACTTTCCATGGTTTCTGTTATATTTGGGGGTTTGTAACAGACCCCAATGAGAATTTTGTTACCATTTTTCCCTCCATGAATTTCGACCCATATGGACTCGATATCCTCATTCCCTTCGCTAATATCCTCCCTTAAGGTAAATTATTCCTGATGACCAACATGATATATAGTCCTTAATTTCGAACTCTTGGGTGCCATTATAGTTAAAGAATGTCTGTTGTCTTATTTTTTTAAAATCTGTACGGACACAACAGGAACAGGTACCACATGGTAAAAAGCCTGGGATTTTTGAGGATGTTTCTTTAATAAGATTCTTACTGATTGTTGGGGCTAATGATATTCCCTATTGTTCGAGATTTTCTGAACACGAATTTTGGATAATTGGTAATAGTTCACCGATCACTTTAACTGATTGAAGGGTTGGCCAGTACTTGTGGATGATTTTAGTAAATCGTTTATATCCATAATGGTATTGAGTGATATAAAGGGTTAATAATTTGCCTTTAAGTGCTTCTTGCCTTTAATTGCTAGAATTACTAGAATCTGTTGATGCAGTAGTCTGATGGTCTTTACTTCAAGACTACACTTCTTATCATGTATGTTCTCAATAGTCTGTCACAACATGCTCTGGGTACGTGAGAGAATAAAGGTCAGTATGACCCTGGGTGATGGTGGGGGCTACATGAATTACATTGAGAGTTACATTTGTTGTAAATGGTATAGAATATTGCTTCTTGCTCTATTACTTCAGATAAAATTGACTTGCTCACAGAATGTGTGAGGTGTATTTTTGTCTCCAAGCGCGCTTGTAAAATGATGGGCGTAATTCCACAATTTGGCCTCACTGGTGATCTGTCAGCTGACATTGGGTCAGAACGAAAACAGCTACGACAGTTTTGGCACCCGACCGGGGCCGTGTGACCAGCCTATTCGGAATCCATATGTGGGAGCTTTCTGGGAGATTGGACATGCAAAACACCAGCTGCAGCAAGGTGAGAAATATTATTCTTATAATCTGTTTTGCACTTGCAATCTCTCTTCTGGATCTCTCCATACCTCTGGGTAAAAGGCTGCGAGCATGGTTCAAAGAATCCACATCACCAGTGAGTTTTGTATTTTGTCTTTTTATGTCCGTATGAGAATTGAATAATAGAGTGATAATGGTGATAATTGTTATCTGTATTATTTGTCAATATCCTAATTGGTTATGTATTTGTTTAAGTGTGTGTGCCTAATACAGAGCTGGAATAGGCTCCGTGCAGTGTTATTATTTTGGTCATTTTGGATTGGCAGTACATTATATGAAGCTGTATTTTGTATTAGGGCCGTGGTTTTTGTTGTTTGGCCTTAAAGTGCTTTCAGAGTGTCAGTAGACACTGCTGCAGTTTTTTATATAGAGTTGTGTTAATTCCAAAGTGCAAAATAGGCAGGCTGTGTGAACCTTGTATGTATGTATGTCTATGAGAACTCTGAATGAGATGAGAGGTGAGTAAATGAGTATAAGGGATAAATAGTTAAATCCCTGATTGATTAGGGGTTCCGTTAGGTGTGGTCCTCTATATGTGACAGAAGACATTATTCAACTCAATTTGAGCTGAATTAGGTGGAGTGATTGAGATAAGGGATTTTCTTCTTGTAAAAATCAACTGAAAGGAAAAGAAAAACAACAATCCCTGAATGAGCATGTATGAATGAATGATCACATAAGTATAATTACTTATCTTACTGTTGTTGATTGTCCAGGATGAATGAGTTGTGGATATTTTTAATGTACATTTAATTTACATCTGAGATTCAGTGAAATCAGACCCCTACAATCTTACTCAAGAAGCAATTGATTCCTTCCACTCTCTCAAGCTGCTCATTGTGTCTGCCGTGGCCTTAGGCCTTAAACTATGATCAGCCATTTTTCTTATTTTGCACAGAGCAGGGTGGACATGCTACTGCAGTACTGACACAACAACATTTAACAACAACAACAAAATTTAAAAATATATAATTTATTAGGTAAGTTATAAAATGTAATGTAAAATATGACTCAGTTATTAACCCCTTCATGACCCAGCCTATTTTGACCTTAAAGACCTCGCAGTTTTTTGCAATTCTGACCAGTGTCCCTTTATGAGGTAATAACTCAGGAACGCTTCAACGGATCCTAGCGGTTCTGAGATTGTTTTTTCGTGACATATTGGGCTTCATGTTAGTGGTAAATTTAGGTCAATAAATTCTGCGTTTATTTGTGATAAAAACGGAAATTTGGCGAAAATTTTGAAAATTTCGCAATTTTCACATTTTTAATTTTTATTCTGTTAAACCAGAGAGTTATGTGACACAAAATAGTTAATAAATAACATTTCCCACATGTATACTTTACATCAGCACAATTTTGGAAACAAAATTTTTTTTTGCTAGGAAGTTATAAGGGTTAAAATTTGACCAGTGATTTCTCATTTTTACAACGAAATTTACAAAACCATTTTTTTTAGGGACCACCTCACATTTGAAGTCAGTTTGAGGGGTCTATATGGCTGAAAATACCCAAAAGTGACACCATTCTAAAAAATGCACCCCTCAAGGTACTCAAAACCACATTCAAGAAGTTTATTAACCCTTCAGGTACTTCACAGCAGCAGAAGCAACATGGAAGGAAAAAATGAACATTTAATTTTTTAGTCACAAAAATTATCTTTTAGCAACATTTTTTTTATTTTCCCAATGGTAAAAGGAGAAACTGAACCATGAAAGTTGTTGTCCAATTTGTCCTGAGTACACTGATACCTCATATGTTGGGGTAAACCACTGTTTGGGCGCACGGCAGGGCTTGGAAGGGAAGGAGCGCCATTTGACTTTTTGAATGAAAAATTGGCTCCACTCTTTAGCGGACACCATGTCACGTTTGGAGAGCCCCCGTGTGCCTAAAAATTGGAGCTCCCCAACAAGTGACCCCATTTTGGAAACTAGACGCCCCAAGAAACTTATCTAGATGCATAGTGAGCACTTTGAACCCCCAGGTGCTTCACAAATTGATCCGTAAAAATGAAAAAGTACTTTTTTTTCACAAAAAAATTATTTTAGCCTCAATTTTTTCATTTTCACATGGGCAACAGGATAAAATGGATCCTAAAATTTGTTGGGCAATTTCTCCTGAGTACACCGATACCTCACATGTGGGGGTAAATTACTGTTTGGGCACATGGTAAGGCTTGGAAGGGAAGGAGCGCCATTTGACTTTTTGAATGAAAAATTATCTCCATCGTTAGCGGACACCATGTCGCGTTTGTAGAGCCCCTGTGTGCCTAAACATTGGAGCTCCCCCACAAGTGACCCCATTTTGGAAACTAGACCCCCCAAGGAACTTATCTAGATGCCTAGTGAGCACTTTAAACCCTCAGGTGCTTCACAAATTGATCTGTAAAAATGAAAAAGTATTTTTTTTTCACAAAAAAATTCTTTTCGCCTCAATTTTTTCATTTTCACATGGGCAATAGGATAAAATGGATCATAAAATTTGTTGGGCAGTTTCTCCCGAGTACGCCGATACCTCATATGTGGGGGTTAACCACTGTTTGGGCACACGGGAGGGCTCGGAAGGGAAGGCGCGCCATTTGACTTTTTGAATGGAAAATTAGCTCCAATTGTTAGCGGACACCATGTCGCGTTTGGAGAGCCCCTGTGTGTTAGGGGTCGAGTTCCCGCTTCTGCACTGGGGGAATCTCGAGCCACTTCCGCTGCGGTCTCCCATTCTTGTCCAGCCACAGTGGAGCCTGCTCAGCAAGGACGTCGGTCCCAGCGTCTTGCTCATTCTCACTCTGTTCAGAGAGTTAGTGCTGCTTCTCCAGTCTCTGCCATTAAAGTCAGTACTGGTCAGCAGCGAGCGGACTTCTCTGGGACTAAGTCCTTGTCTGCATGTACTGAGCATGCCCAGCGTAAGGTCTCCCGTTGGAGATCGAGGGTCATGTGCTCAGGCTCTGCAGCACATTCCATTGGTCCTCTTGGCAGGTCCTAGAAGGGCAAAAGTGCTGTGGCCACTTCCTGTGCTGCTCCTATATAAACTGCGCATGACCGCACGGCCATGCGCTAGTATTGTCTTGTTATTATGTGTGTGTGTAGATGGATGTATGTCAAAGGATGAAAGCTCCTAAATATCCCTCCCTAGTGTTGTTGACTGTTCGCGGATGATGGTAGCTATCTAGCGCCCGACTTGCCATCTACACGATACACACATCTCAGCGTCCTATAGCTGTGCCTGCCAGTACGGCGCCGTGCGCTTGCCTTGCGCTTTCCATACCCGAGTCTGGGTGGTTAGTGGCGTCCGTTAGTGCGGCATCGCTCGCACTCTTGTGCACATATTTGTTCTAAGGTTCTCTACACACCCAGTTGCGGTGTTACGCCAGCAAGGGTCTAATCGGGCTTCAATCCCTTCTGGGGTTAAGTCCGCTGACCACTTGCTCGCGCTCTAGTGCGGTACTGCGGTCCTGTGAGTTAACAGGATCGCTTTCTTCACGCTGGGTGAGGTTTAACCCACGCGTGTATACTTTAGTGTACCGCCATATTGTCTGCCAATTACTAGCAGCAGGTCTCCACCTGCACGGTGGACCCCGGACTGCGAACGCACCTTTATCATCTGTCTTGGTGCGTTCCGCCAGTCCTAACAGAATACTAGCGCCAGGGTCTGGCTAGTAAAATGGCGGACGACCAGCGTTTACAGCGGTACATCCAGCAGCTGGAGGGAAGGTTGGCGGCTCTTGAGCGTACAACCTCAGCTGTGGATGTCACTGCTGTAGCTGTGCAGGCTGCAAGTGTAGCCGCAGCCAGTTTGTCCACTGCCACCCCTGCTCCGACTTTATCCCGTCTCCCACTACCTGACAAGTTTGCTGGAGAGAGCAAACATTGTCGTGGATTCGTGAGCCAGTGCTCTATCCATCTCGAGCTCCTGGCTGCACGTTTTCCTACAGAGCGGGCTAAGGTGGGATTTATTGTCTCGCTGTTGTCGGGCAGGGCGTTGGAGTGGGCTACGCCGCTGTGGGAGCGTGATGATCATGTGGTGCAGAGTGCTCCGTTGTTTCTGGGCACGCTGAAAAAGGTCTTTCTAGGACCTCAACTCACCCATGATACAGCGCTCCAACTACTGGCATTAACTCAGGGTGAGTCCTTGGTCAGCCATTTTTCCGTCCGATTCCGTACTTTAGCTTCCGAGCTGGAGTGGTCGGATAAAGCCCTTATCCCCATATTCTGGAGGGGCCTGGCTGACCATGTTAAGGACGCTCTGGCCACTAGGGAGATTCCTGCCACACTGGAGGAGTTAATATCTATTTCTACTCGTATAGACCTCCGTTTTAACGAGCGGAGGTTGGAACGAGCCCAGTGTAGGCAGAGGTTTCGGCTGGCTCCTACCTTCGCCAAACCTTTGAAATCTCCAGTCCAGGCATCTGAGTCACATGAGACCTTGGAGGTGACACGAGCGGGATCCAAGTCTCAGTCCGCTCGTGCACATAAGGTTCGTCATGTTTGCCAGCCGTCAGGACGTCTTGCCTCCAAGAGTCCTCAGCGGTCGGGGAAACGTCAGCGTCTAGTGGCTGTTGGAGGAGGTACACTAGACACGGCGACGTTTGCCTCAAAGTTGTCCTTCAAGGGGACAATTACCATAGGCCCATCCACTCTCACGGTCGAGCTATGCTTGGACTCTGGGGCAGAGGGTAACTTTATGTCCTCCGCCTTTGCCCAGCGTCACGCAATACCCTTGGTGATGCTTGCCCAGCCAGTGACCGTTCGAGTGGTAAATGGGTCAACACTACCTTCACAGATTACCCACCAAACCATTCCTTTCACCCTATCTGTGTCTCCATCACATCAGGAGATAATCTCCCTATTAGTCATTCCTGAGGGAATTGATGAGGTCCTGTTGGGGATGCCATGGCTTCGCTACCATTCTCCTCATATTGAGTGGTCCTCTGGGAGAATTTTGGGATGGAGTAAATCCTGTGAGGGTAGATGTCAGAGGGAGTGCGTTCAGGTTGCTACTACACAGGTACCCGCAGATCTTTCCTCTCTCCCCAAGCACTATTGGTCCCATGCAGACGTGTTCTCCAAAAGAGCTGCGGAGACCCTTCCGCCTCATCGCCCCTATGACTGTCCTATTGACCTCTTGCCTGGTGCTGAGCCTCCCCGGGGTCGAGTCTACCCGTTATCTCTCCCGGAGACGGAGGCAATGTCCCAGTATATTCAGGAGAATCTGGCAAGAGGATTCATTAGGAAGTCAGTGTCACCGGCAGGGGCTGGGTTCTTCTTCGTACAGAAGAAGACTGGAGACTTACGTCCATGCATCGACTACAGGGGTCTTAACGCCATTACCGTTAAGAACAAGTACCCATTACCCCTGATATCTGAGCTCTTTGATAGGCTACGGGGAGCAAAGGTATTTACAAAGTTAGATCTGCGGGGTGCTTACAACCTGATTCGCATCCGTGAGGGGGATGAATGGAAGACGGCTTTTAACACCAGGGATGGGCACTATGAATATCTAGTGATGCCCTTTGGGCTCTGTAATGCCCCAGCCGTTTTCCAAGACTTTGTGAACGACATCTTTCGGGATATGCTTACCACCTCGGTCGTAGTCTATCTGGATGACATTCTCATCTACTCTCCAGATATAGACTCCCATCGGAGAGATGTTCGCAAAGTCTTCGACCTCTTACGGGCAAACTCCCTCTACGCTAAGTTGGAGAAGTGTGTGTTTGAGCAGGAGTCCTTGCCTTTCCTTGGATATATCATTTCTGCCCAGGGTTTGGCTATGGATCCTGCCAAGCTACAGGCTGTAATGGACTGGCAGGAACCCCATTCTCTTAAAGCGGTGCAGCGCTTTATGGGGTTCATTAATTATTATCGCCAGTTCATTCCACACTTCTCAACTTTGGTAGCTCCCTTGGTCGCCCTCACCAAGAAGGGAGCAAATCCCAAGTTGTGGTCAGAGGAGGTCTCCAAGGCCTTTCTCTCGATTAAGTCACACTTCGCTAGCGCTCCCATCCTACATCGCCCCGATGTAGATAAACCATTCATCTTGGAGGTGGATGCCTCATCCGTTGGTGCTGGAGCAGTCCTTTTCCAAAAGGATGCTCAAGGTCGGAAGCATCCTTGCTTCTTCTTCTCCAAGACCTTCACACCAGCGGAGAGGAATTATTCCATCGGGGACAGGGAGTTGCTAGCCATGAAGTTGGCTTTTTCAGAGTGGAGACACCTCTTGGAGGGAGCTCGCTTTCCCTTCCAAGTCTTCACTGACCACAAGAACTTGGTGTATATACAGACGGCCCAGCGGCTGAATTCTCGCCAGGCTAGATGGTCCCTGTTCTTCTCCCGGTTCCATTTTACTCTCCATTTTCTCTCCGGGGAGAAGAACGTTCGTGCCGACGCTCTCTCCCGCTCCGTAGTGTCATCTGAGGAGGAGGAGGAGGAGCCTCGGCTTATTGTCCCTTCTGAGAGCCTGAGAACTGTAGCTCCGGTTTCGCTAGAGTCTGTGCCCCCGGGCAAGACTTTCGTGCCAGCTAACTTGCGACCGGAGGTTCTCTCTTGGGCTCACTCCTCCAGAGTGGGGGGGCATTTTGGGACCAAGAGGACATCAGAGCTTTTGGCGAGAACATACTGGTGGCCGCATATGGCCCGAGATGTCAGGGACTACATTCAGGCATGCGTTTCTTGCGCCCAGAATCGGTCTCCTCGGCAACGGCCTGCTGGGTTGCTTTACCCTCTACCGGTGGCAGACAGGCCCTGGGAGATGGTCGGAATGGACTTTGTGGTGGGTCTACCCAAGTCGCGTGGCTGCTCCATTATTTGGGTTGTCACTGACCATTTCTCTAAGATGGTGCATTTGGTGCCGCTTCCTCGGTTACCCTCAGCACGGGCCTTGGCGGTGTTGTTCGTTAAACACGTTTTCCGTTTGCATGGTATGCCTGATAAAATTGTCAGCGATCGGGGTCCCCAGTTCGCATCTCGGTTTTGGAGAGAGCTCTGCCGTTTACTCAGCATAGAGTTAAACCTCTCCTCTGCTTACCATCCCGAGACGAATGGGTTGGTGGAGAGAACCAACCAGACTCTGGTGACATATTTGCGACATTTCGTCTCTGCTAGGCAGGATGACTGGGCATCTTTGCTACCTTGGGCGGAGTTTGCCCTGAACAACGCCGTAGCCGATTCCACTGGTCAAACTCCTTTTCTCCTTAATTACGGCCAGCATCCGCGTGTCCCTGTGCCCATGCCCGTGTCCTCCACCGATTCTAGGGTGGCAGACTGGGCGGTGGAGGCACGTGACATCTGGGACCGCACACAGGATGCTATCCGGGCCTCCAAGGAGAGAATGAGGGTTTCGGCTGATACACACCGGCGCCCCGCTCCGGTCTTTGCTCCCGGCGACTTAGTGTGGCTCTCCGCCCGTAACATCAGGCTGCGAGTTGAGTCCACTAAGTTTGCTCCTCGCTACATTGGCCCGTTTAAAGTTCTGGAACAGGTCAACCCTGTGGTTTACCGTTTGGCCATTCCTCCACGCCTTGGTATCACCGATACCTTTCACGTTTCCCTCTTAAAGCCCGTTCGCTTGTCTCGGTTTTCTGAGTCATCTGCTGGGACATCGGGTTCATCCACGGATGAATTTGAGGTGAATGCTATTGTGGGAAGCAAGGTGGTACGTGGCAAAAAATTTTATTTGGTGGATTGGAAGGGTCATGGTCCAGAGGATAGAACCTGGGAGCCTGTGGAGCACATTCGGGCTCCGCAGCTCATTGCTGCCTTTGAACGTAGCGAGGCCCAAGGAGGGGGGGGGCCCTAGGAGGGGGGGTAATGTTAGGGGTCGAGTTCCCGCTTCTGCACTGGGGGAATCTCGAGCCACTTCCGCTGCGGTCTCCCATTCTTGTCCAGCCGCAGTGGAGCCTGCTCAGCAAGGACGTCGGTCCCAGCGTCTTGCTCATTCTCACTCTGTTCAGAGAGTTAGTGCTGCTTCTCCAGTCTCTGCCATTAAAGTCAGTACTGGTCAGCAGCGAGCGGACTTCTCTGGGACTAAGTCCTTGTCTGCATGTACTGAGCATGCCCAGCGTAAGGTCTCCCGTTGGAGATCGAGGGTCATGTGCTCAGGCTCTGCAGCACATTCCATTGGTCCTCTTGGCAGGTCCTAGAAGGGCAAAAGTGCTGTGGCCACTTCCTGTGCTGCTCCTATATAAACTGCGCATGACCGCACGGCCATGCGCTAGTATTGTCTTGTTATTATGTGTGTGTGTAGATGGATGTATGTCGAAGGATGAAAGCTCCTAAATATCCCTCCCTAGTGTTGTTGACTGTTCGCGGATGATGGTAGCTATCTAGCGCCCGACTTGCCATCTACACGATACACACATCTCAGCGTCCTATAGCTGTGCCTGCCAGTACGGCGCCGTGCGCTTGCCTTGCGCTTTCCATACCCGAGTCTGGGTGGTTAGTGGCGTCCGTTAGTGCGGCATCGCTCGCACTCTTGTGCACATATTTGTTCTAAGGTTCTCTACACACCCAGTTGCGGTGTTACGCCAGCAAGGGTCTAATCGGGCTTCAATCCCTTCTGGGGTTAAGTCCGCTGACCACTTGCTCGCGCTCTAGTGCGGTACTGCGGTCCTGTGAGTTAACAGGATCGCTTTCTTCACGCTGGGTGAGGTTTAACCCACGCGTGTATACTTTAGTGTACCGCCATATTGTCTGCCAATTACTAGCAGCAGGTCTCCACCTGCACGGTGGACCCCGGACTGCGAACGCACCTTTATCATCTGTCTTGGTGCGTTCCGCCAGTCCTAACACTGTGTGCCTAAACATTTGAGCTCCCCCACAAGTGACCCCATTTTGGAAACTAGACCCCCAAAGGAACTTATCTAGATGCATATTGAGCACTTTAAACCCCCAGGTGCTTCACAGAAGTTTATAACGCAGAGCCATGAAAATAAAAAATAATTTTTCTTTCCTCAAAAATGATTTTTTAGCCTGGAATTTCCTATTTTGCCAAGGGTAATAGGAGAAATTGGACCCCAAATGTTCTTGTCCAGTTTGTCCTGAGTACGCTGATACCCTATGTGTGGGGGTAAACCACTGTTTGGGCGCACGGCAGGGCTCGGAAGGGAAGGCACGCCATTTGGCTTTTTAAATGGAAAATTAGCTCCAATCATTAGCGGACACCATGTCACGTTTGGAGAGCCCCTGTATGCCTAAACATTGGAGATCCCCCACAAATGACCCCATTTTGGAAACTAGACCCCCAAAGGAACTAATCTAGATGTGTGGTGAGGACTTTGAACCCCCAAGTGCTTCACAGAAGTTTATAACGCAGAGCCATGAAAAAAAAAAAAAAATATTTTCTCAAAAATGATATTTTAGCCTGTAATTTTTTATTTTCCCAAGGGTAACAGGAGAAATTTGATCCCAAAAGTTGTTGTCCAGTTTCTCCTGAGTACACTGATACCCCATAAGTGGGGGTAAACCACTGTTTGGGCACATGCCGGGGCTCGGAAGTGAAGTAGTGATGTTTTGAAATGCAGACTTTGATGGAATGCTCTGTGGGCATCACATTGCGTTTGCAGAGCCCCTGATGTGGCTAAACAGTAGAAACCCCCCACAAGTGACCCCATTTTGGAAACAAGACCCCGAAAGGAACTTATCTAGATGTGTGGTGAGGACTTTGAACGCCCAAGTGCTTCACAGAAGTTTATAACGCAGAGCCATGAAAATAAAAAATAAAAATTATTTTCTCAAAAATGATATTTTAGCCTGCAATTTTTTATTTTCCCAAGGGTAACAGGAGAAATTTGACCCCAAAAGTTGTTGTCCAGTTTCTCCTGAGTACACTGATACCCCATATGTGGGGGTAAACCACTGTTTGGGCACACGCCGGGGCTCGGAAGTGAAGTAGTGACGTTTTGAAATTCAGACTTTGATGGAATGCTCTGCAGGCGTCACGTTGCGTTTGCAGAGCCCCTGATGTGGCTAAACAGTAGAAACCCCCAACAAGTGACCCCATTTTGGAAACTAGACCCCAAAAGGAACTTATCTAGATGTGTGGTTAGCACTTTGAACCCCCAAGTGCTTCACAGAAGTTTATAATGCAGAGCCGTGAAAATAATAAATACGTTTTCTTTCCTCAAAAATAATTATTTAGCCCAGAATTTTTTATTTTCCCAAGGGTTACAGGAGAAATTGGACCCCAAAAGTTATTGTCCAGTTTCTCCTGAGTACGCTGATACCCCATGTGTGGGGGTAAACAACTGTTTGGGCACACGTCGGGGCTCAGAAGGGAAGTAGTGACTTTTGAAATGCAGACTTTGATGGAATGGTCTGCGGGCGTCACGTTGCATTTTCAGATCCCCTGGTGTGCCTAAACAGTAGAAACCCCCCAAAAGTGACCCCATTTTAGAAACTAGACCCCCAAGGAACTTATCTAGATATGTGGTGAGCACTTTGAACCCCCAAGTGCTTCACAGACGTTTACAACGCAGAGCCGTGAAAATAAAAAATAATTTTTCTTTCCTCAAAAATGATGTTTTAGCAAGCATTTTTTTATTTTCACAAGGGTAACAGGAGAAATTGGACCCCAGTAATTGTTGCGCAGTTTATCCTGAGTATGCTGGTACCCCATATGTGGGGGTAAACCGCTGTTTGGGCACACGTCGGGGCTCAGAAGTGAGGGAGCACCATTTGACTTTTTGAATACAAGATTGGCTGGAATCAATGGTGGCGCCATGTTGCGTTTGGAGACCCCTGATGTGCCTAAACAGTGGAAACCCCTCAATTCTACCTTCAACACTAACCCCAACACACCCCTAACCCTAATCCCAACTGTAGCCGTAACCCTAATCACAACCCTAACCACAACCCTAACCCTAAGGCTATGTGCCCACGTTGCGGATTCGTGTGAGATTTTTCAGCATCATTTTTGAAAAATCCGCGGGTAAAAGGCACTGCGTTTTACCTGCGGATTTTCCGCTGATTTCCAGTGTTTTTTGTGCGGCTTTCACCTGCGGATTCCTATCGAGGAACAGGTGTAAAGCGCTGCGGAATCTGCACAAAGAATTGACATGCAGCGGAAAATACAACGCAGCGTTTCCGCGCGGTATTTTCCGCACCATGGGCACAGCGGATTTGGTTTTCCATAGGTTTACATGGTACTGTAAACCTGATGGAACACTGCTGCGAATCCGCAGCGGCCAATCCGCACCGTGTGGACATAGCCCAGTTCTAAAGGTATGTGCACACGCTGCGGAAAACGCTGCGGATCCGCAGCAGTTTCCCATGAGTTTACAGTTCAATGTAAACCTATGGGAAACAAAAATCACTGTACACATGCTGCAGAAAAACTGCACGGAAACGCAGCGGTTTACATTCTGCGGATTCCGCAGTGGTTTTACAACTGCTTCAATAGAAAATCGCAGTTGTAAAACCGCAGTGAAAGGCGCAGAAAAAACGCGATAAATCTGTGATAAATCCACAGTGGTTTAGCACTGCAGCGGAAAAATCCGCACAGGACCAGAATACGTGTGCACATACCGAAACCCTAACCCTAGCCCTACCCCTAACCCTACCCCTAATCCTACCCCTAACCCTACCCCTAACCCTAACCCTACCCCTAACCCTACCCCTAACCCTAACCCTACCCCTACCCCTAACCCTACCCCTACCCCTAAGACCAGAATACGTGTGCACATACCGAAACCCTAACCCTAGCCCTAACCCTAGCCCTAACCCTACCCCTAACCCTACCCCTACCCCTAACCCTACCCCTAACCCTAACCCTACCCCTAACCCTACCCCTACCCCTAACCCTACCCCTAACCCTACCCCAATCCCTACCCCTAACCCTAACCCTAACCCTACCCCTAACCCTACCCCTAACCCTAACCCTACCCCTACCCCTATCCCTACCCCTAACCCTACCCCTACCCCTAAGACCAGAATACGTGTGCACATACCGAAACCCTAACCCTAGCCCTAACCCTAGCCCTAACCCTAAACCTACCCCTAACCCTACCCCTAACCCTACCCCTAACCCTACCCCTACCCCTAACCCTACCCCTAACCCTAACCCTACCCCTAACCCTACCCCTAACCCTAACCCTACCCCTAACCCTACCCCTAACCCTACCCCTACCCCTAACCCTAACCCTACCCCTATTCTAACATTAGTGGAAAAAAATTCTTTATTTTTTTATTGTCCCTACCTATGGGGGTGACAAAGGGGGGGGGGTCATTTATTATTTTTTTATTTTGATCACTGAGATATAATCTATCTCAGTGATCAAAATGCACTTTGAACGAATCTGCCGGCCGGCAGATTCGGCGGGCGCACTGCGCATGCGCCCGCCATTTTGGAAGATGGCGGCGCCCAGGGAGAAGACGGACGGACCCCGGCAGGACCGGTAAGTATGATGGGGTGGGGGGGAGCACGGGGGGGGGAATCGGAGCACGGGGGTGGTGGATCGGAACGCGGGAGGTGTGGAACAGAGCACTGGGGGGGTGGAACGGAGCATGGGGGGTGGAACGGAGCACGGGGGGGTGGAACGGAGCACGGGGGGGTGGATCGGAGTGCAGGGGGGGTGATTGGAGCACGGGGGGTGATTGGAACACGGGGGTGAGCGGACAAGAGCACGGGGGGGTGTGGAGCACAGGACGGAGGGGAGCGGGGCAGTGTACCCGGCAGATCGGAGGGCTGGGGGGCGATCGGTGGGGTGAGGTGGGGGCACATTAGTATTTCCAGCCATGGCCGATGATATTGCAGCATCAGCCATGGCTGGATTGTAATATTTCACCCGTTATAATGGGTGAAATATTACAAATCGCTCTGATTGGCAGTTTCACTTTCAACAGCCAATCAGAGCGATCGTAGCCACGGGGGGGTGAAGCCACCCCCCCGGGCTAAACTACCACTTCCCCTGTCCCTGCAGATCGGGTGAAATGGGAGTTAACCCTTTCACCCGATCTGCAGGTACGCGATCTTTCCATGACGCCACATAGGCGTCATGGGTCGGATTGGCACCGACTTTCATGACGCCTACGTGGCGTCATGGGTCGGGAAGGGGTTAATTAAAAGCATATACAGTGGGGCAAAAAAGTATTTAGTCAGTCAGCAATAGTGCAAGTTCCACCACTTAAAAAGATGAGAGGCGTCTGTAATTTACATCATAGGTAGACCTCAACTACGGGAGACAAACTGAGAAAAAAAAATCCAGAAAATCACATTGTCTGTTTTTTTAACATTTTATTTGCATATTATGGTGGAAAATAAGTATTTGGTCAGAAACAAACAATCAAGATTTCTGGCTCTCACAGACCTGTAACTTCTTCTTTAAGAGTCTCCTCTTTCCTCCACTCATTCCCTGTAGTAATGGCACCTGTTTCAACTTGTTATCAGTATAAAAAGACACCTGTGCACACCCTCAAACAGTCTGACTCCAAACTCCACTATGGTGAAGACCAAAGAGCTGTCAAAGGACACCAGAAACAAAATTGTAGCCCTGCACCAGGCTGGGAAGACTGAATCTGCAATAGCCAACCAGCTTGGAGTGAAGAAATCAACAGTGGGAGCAATAATTAGAAAATGGAAGACATACAAGACCACTGATAATCTCCCTCGATCTGGGGCTCCATGCAAAATCCCACCCCGTGGGGTCAGAATGATCACAAGAACGGTGAGCAAAAATCCCAGAACCACGCGGGGGGACCTAGTGAATGAACTGCAGAGAGCTGGGACCAATGTAACAAGGCCTACCATAAGTAACACACTACGCCACCATGGACTCAGATGCTGCAGTGCCAGACGTGTCCCACTGCTTAAGCCAGTACATGTCCGGGCCCGTCTGAAGTTTGCTAGAGAGCATTTGGATGATCCAGAGGAGTTTTGGGAGAATGTCCTATGGTCTGATGAAACCAAACTGGAACTGTTTGGTAGAAACACAACTTGTCGTGTTTGGAGGAAAAAGAATACTGAGTTGCATCCATCAAACACCATACCTACTGTAAAGCATGGTGGTGGAAACATCATGCTTTGGGGCTGTTTCTCTGCAAAGGGACCAGGACGACTGATCCGGGTACATGAAAGAATGAATTGGGCCATGTATAGTGAGATTTTGAGTGCAAACCTCCTTCCATCAGCAAGGGCATTGAAGATGAAACGTGGCTGGGTCTTTCAACATGACAATGATCCAAAGCACACCGCCAGGGCAACGAAGGAGTGGCTTCATAAGAAGCATTTCAAGGTCCTGGAGTGGCCTAGCCAGTCTCCAGATCTCAACCCTATAGAAAACCTTTGGAGGGAGTTGAAAGTCCGTGTTGCCAAGCGAAAAGCCAAAAACATCACTGCTCTAGAGGAGATCTGCATGGAGGAATGGGCCAACATACCAACAACAGTGTGTGGCAACCTTGTGAAGACTTACAGAAAACGTTTGACCTCTGTCATTGCCAACAAAGGATATATTACAAAGTATTGAGATGAAATTTTGTTTCTGACCAAATACTTATTTTCCACCATAATATGCAAATAAAATGTTAAAAAAACAGACAATGTGATTTTCTGGATTTTTTTTTCTCAGTTTGTCTCCCATAGTTGATGTCTACCTATGATGTAAATTACAGACGCCTCTCATATTTTTAAGTGGTGGAACTTGCACTATTGCTGACTGACTAAATACTTTTTTGCCCCACTGTAATTCTAGCTCGTGATTGAGGCCCCTAGGAATTAGGCTGTCTAGTATAAAAATCCACTTGGATTCGGTATGTGACATTGATTTTATGTAATCCCCTCCTCGCCAATTCTTGTGTACCACTTGAATGCCACAAAATGTCAATCCTTTGGTTGACCTACTGTGGTGCTCCCTAAAATGCCTGGAGAAGGGATGACCGACAAATCGTTTTTCTATATTATTAAGGTGTTCCTTCAATCGGTACATAAGTCTGCGTTTTGTACGGCCTACATACATTTTATTACAAGGACATTTAAGAAGATAAATTATTCCTGATGACCAACATGATATATAGTCCTCAATTTCGAACTCTTGGGTGCCATTATAGTTAAAGAATGTCAGTTGTGTTATTTTTTTAAAATCTGTACGGACACAACAGGAACAGGTACCACATGGTAAAAAGCCTGGGATTTTTGAGGATGTTTCTTTAATAAGATTCCTACTGATTGTTGGGGCTATGATATTCCCTATTGTTCGAGATTTTCTGAACATGAATTTTGGATACTTTGATAATAGTTCACCTATCACTTTATCTGATTGAAGGGTTGGCCAGTACTTGCAGAAGATTTTAGTAAATTGTTTATATCCATAATGGTATTGAGTAATAATAGGCAGCTGATAAATTTGTTCTGAAATATTAGTTGAGACAGGTGCATCTGTTTTTGTTTTATATATCAGGGCATCCCTAGATGTTTCACCCACCTCCTTCCTAGCTGCATCAAGTAAATCCTTAGGGTAGCCTTTATCTAGAAACTGGCCCGTTAGATATTCTGCTTCAATTATATAATCCTGTATATTTGTACAGTTACGCCTTACTCTAGTAAATTGGCCTTTAGGGATTTTATGGTGACGTTACCCAGACCACGCCCCCCTCACACTCCGCTACAGTCTAGCGGCGCCTTTGGCCAAGGCACACCGCCTGGCTTTCCCAGCACATGCAGCAGTATCAGTCCCACAAGGGAGGACGCTCCCCAAACTTATACTCACTTTGCATCGCCGCCTGAACCCTCAACCTCTGAACTACACTCACGAAGGAACCAGCTTATTGTCCTCTCTGCCAGCATGGTATGATACAACTGGGACACAGCATCGGCATCACAACGACGCTATACTAGTAAGTTTTTTTTTCTCCCTTCAGGACAGGTTGTACTACCTGGAAGTGTTTAATAAGCTGATTATCTAATAAGCAGATTATTTATTGTATCACGCATTTAACTGCCGCACTTTCTACACCTTAGCCTCTAGGTTCATGTAGAAATGGCCTTCTTTTACTTTTCACATATCTTATTATATATAGGGGAGCGCAGTGACCTTCATTGTTATTTCGTTTGCCTCTCTTTACACTGACAGACTGAGAGCAGCAGCTGTCTAGGCACCTGCAGCTGTACCTATATTACATTCAACTTTTTCCGCTTTTGGGGAGCGCCGGTGTGATTCATAGTATTCACCTTTTCACAGGTTTTATGAGTACATTCTGATATTTTAATTTGATGAAGAAGATACTGAATTTCCTTGTCTCTCTGTTTTTTAATATATGAACTTGATGAAATAAGTTCCCCTCTGAGGACAGCCTTATGTGTTTCCCAAATGATAGGTGTAATTTGGCCAGAATTAATGTTTTCGTGAAAAAATCAAGATATGATGTTTTTTAAATTATTCACATGTTTTGGATTATCAAACAGTGATTCGTTTAGCCTCCAGGTCATAGTGGCTCTAGGTAGGGTGGAAATAAGAATTTCAATGAAAACAGGGGCATGACCCGAAATTGTAATTTCACCTATACGAGAAGATTTAATTAAGTGCAGAGCTCGAGATTGCACAAGTAAATAGTCTATATGGTGGTATGAGTTATGTGGAGGCGAAAAGAAGGTGTTTTTTGTGGTGGGAAAAAAGCTACGCTAAGGAGGGAGTTTAGTTTGTTTGAGGGCGGCACGGTGGCGCAGTGGTTAGCACAGCAGCCTTGCAGCGCTGGGGTCCTGGGTTCTAATTCCACCCAGGACAACATCTGCAAAGAGTTTGTATGTTCTCTCCGTGTTTGCGTGGGTTTCCTCCAGGCACTCCGGTTTCCTCCCACATTCCAAAGACATACTGATAGGGATTCTAGATTGTGAGCCCCATCAGGGACAGCGATGATAATGTGTGAAAAAACTGTAAAGCGCTGCGTAATATGTTAGCGCTATATAAAAATAAAGATTACTATATAAAAAATAAAGATTATTTAGAAATTTTTGTCTCAATTTCTAGGATATGGGGGAGGAACCACTGGAAGCATCTACACCGGGTTGTTGCGTTATTTTAGGTCGCCACCCACGATCAGCAACCCCTCTTTGAAGAGTTGGAGAATGTCGAGTGCTTTAATAAGCCATTGAGTTTGGTTGGAGTTGGGGGAGTGTAAATTAGCTAGAGTTACTTTTGTGTTGGCCAGTAGGCCTTTTACAAAAATATATCTGCCCTCCGAATCTGCCAAACTATTCCCAAACGTAAAGGGAATTTATAGTCTTTTATTTTAACAAAAACAAAAACATCCCAAAAAATCCTCTACAAATGTCACAGAAACTTGACTAAAGTTGTGAGTTTTTATTCAAGCTTGTGGATGGCATATTTGGACTCTATTAGCACCACATATTAACCATATTTTTTTCTTTCAATGGTCTGTGGTCCATAGTTAATTAAAGGATTTTCAAAAAATATATAACAATTCTAATGATATTAAATTTATATTCATATTTTCCTAACACACAATGCCACCTGTATCCTGCTGTAGACCTACATCACTACTGAGTGTGACCAGATGACAGCAAATCACATGAGATTAATTATTATACTTACCAAGGTAAAAGAATGGTATACATCAATTCAAGATTCTAACATTGCTTTGGACTATTGATCTTGATTGATGACTAATGACTAGTGTTGAGCATTCCGATACCGCAAGTATCGGGTATCGGCCGATACTTGCGGTATCGGAATTCCGATACCGAGATCCGATATTTTTGTGATATCGGGTATCGGTATCGGAAGTGTAAAATAAAGAATTAAAATAAAAAATATTGTTATATTCACCTCTCCGGCGGCCCCTGGACATCAGCGGGAGGATCCGGCGTCCGGCACGGCTTCTTTCTTCAAAATGCGCGCCTTCAGGACCTGTGGAATGACGTCCCGGCTTCTGATTGGTCGCGTGCCGCCCATGTGACCGCCACGCGACCAATCAGAAGCCGCGACGTCATTCCTCAGCTAAAGTCCTAGAATGAGCGCCTTCTAGGACCTGAGGAATGACGTCGCGGCTTCTGATTGGTCGCGTGGCGGTCACATGGGCGGCACGCGACCAATCAGAAGCCGGGACGTCATTCCACAGGTCCTGAAGGCGCGCATTTTGAAGAAAGAAGCCGTGCCGGACGCCGGATCCTCCCGCTGATGTCCAGGGGCCGCCGGAGAGGTGAATATAACAATATTTTTTATTTTAATTCTTTATTTTACACTTTAATATGGATCCCAGGGCCTGAAGGAGAGTTTCCTCTCCTTCAGACCCTGGGATCCATGAGGATACATTCCGATACTTGATGTCCCATTGACTTGTATTGGTATCGGATATCGGTATCGGCGATATCCGATATTTTTCGGGTATCGGCCGATACTATCCGATACCGATACTTTCAAGTATCGGACGGTATCGCTCAACACTACTAATGACTTATCAAGTATATTGTCACAGGCAATTACATCTTCAAGTAAAATATTTAAAGGAATGACATACAGGTTTCTCAATGACTTGAAGGAAGTTTTCATGGAAACTGGTAAAATATCACAGGTGTTTTGTGAAATAATGTTCTATTTTAATGCACACATAGCATAAATCAGCATACAATATTTATACCACAGACAGCATGTGTACAAAATCAGAGTTGCTTTATTCCTTGCATCTTACAGATCTGTTCTGAATAGATCATCCTAATGCTTCAATGTCAGTGCCATTTCCTTTCATTGTATGATGCCATTGATGTGATATATGTGGCACTTTAGGTCAGAGGCGTATCTAGGGTTTCTGGCACCCGGGGCAAGAATTCATTTCGGCGCCCCCCCCCCAGGACATATGTGATTTTCACACTTAGTCATGTACCCACGAGCTCCTCTCCCTAATGCTCTCAATATTCAGTGAAAAACTGAGAGAAGCAGAAGAGAAGCTCGTTGTCACAGGACCACAAGTCTGAAAGTCGCATATGAGTGAAGTGTCCATGTGACGACTACTGGAACCTGCAGAGCTGAATCCTGACATCGCAGCTTCTGAATTCTTTTAGGATTCTCCCTTGCCGGTGGACGGTCATGTCAGCAAAAGCATGTGATTTGTATACTTCTGACCACATTCCGACTAGACGTGCCGGCCTCGCTCAGTTCATTTTCATTGAGTGAGGCCACACATGTCTAGTCAGCACGTGACCGCATGTATGTAAATCACCAGCACGAGAGAATCCTGACAGCGTGCAGGGCGCACTGTGAGAATTCAGAAGTCTGCAGTCACAAAGAATGACTGCAGACTCATTACAAACCTGGACAACCCCTTTAATGCTCCTAACATAAATAAAAACATGAGTTAGTCAGTATCACAATGTTATGATTAGGTAATTCAGAACCACAATGGACCTTGAAGTTCAGAGCACACAAGTGACCTGACAAAACCCACAAAACATAGGACGAGCTCTGAGACGTGGGAACTCTGCTGACCGCAATCCCTAATCCTATAATACCACACTAAAGGTAGCCGTGGAGCGCTCCTGACAGACCTAGGCGCCTCGGGCACAGCCTGAGAAACTAGCTAGCCCTGAAGGTAGAAAAATAAGCCTACCTTGCCTCAGAGAAATTCCCCAAAGGAAAAGGCAGCCCCCCACATATAATGACTGTGAGTAAGATGAAAATACAAACACAGAGATGAAATAGGTTTAGCAAAGTGAGGCCCGACTTACTGAATAGATCGAGGACAGGAAAGATAGCTTTGCGGTCAACACAAAAACCTGCAAACAACCACGCAGAGGGGCAAAAAGACCCTCCGCACCGACTAACGGTACGGAGGTGCTCCCTCTGCGTCTCAGAGCTTCCAGCAAGCATGCAAAACCCAAAAAGCAAGCTGGACAGAAAATATAGCAACAAAATAAACACAAGCAGACTTAGCTTATGCTGAGCAGACAGGCCACAGGAAAGATCCAGGAGGAAGCAAGACCAACACTAGAACATTGACTGGAGGCCAGGAGCAAAGCACTAGGTGGAGTTAAATAGAGCAACACCTTACGACTTCACCACATCACCTGAGGAAGGAAACTCAGAAGCCGCAGTACCACTTGTGACCACAGGAGGGAGCTCTGCCACAGAATTCACAACACACAAATAACATTTACATCCAGGTACCTTATAGATGTCGTCATCTCTGGAGTCGTTCTACTTCTTTTCTTCATCTTGTCCAGACCCCATGATGAGTTTTCTCATCCACAGCCGTCTCTGCAGACTTCCATCTTGTCCGCTCTTTTGCAGAAAATCTCCACATGACGCCCTTAAAGATACAAGTGTCATTATAATGCTCCTGAATAAAAAATTGCCCCTCACTATATTGTCTGCCCAAAATATGACCCCCACACTGTCCCTCTTATGGTACATACTCTTCACTCTAACCTCTCCTTTCCATACCGGTCCCCTCTTCACACTGTCCTCTCACACTGTGTCCCCCTCTATAGGGCCCAGTATTTGTACTGTACTCTGATTACACTCCCCCCTCCTTGGTATACCGTCCTCTGCTGGCTGTGCCCTTACACTGTCCCCTCATTCTACACCCCTACTGCTCAGTTTCTATTCTGTGCCCACTCACTTTTCTCCCGCATACTGTCTCCTCACACTATTCCCTTCCCTCCTCATACTGTCTCCTCTCACATCCCTCCTGTTCACCAAACTGTCTCCTCATATATTTACCCCCTCGCTTTCTATACTGCCTGCTCACCCGACTCCCTATATTGTGTCTGCACACATCCCATCACCCTCACTCCCCGTACTCTGTCCACATACATTTTTCACATTGCTACTCATACTGTGTCCACATACATTCCCCCGTTCGCTCCTCATACTGTCTGCACCCATCCCCCATACTGTTTCCTCAGATATGCCCCCCATTCTCCTGAACTGTTTCCTCATATATGCCCATTATTTTCCTCTACCCCACCCCATCATTGCTCTCTTCACCACCTCCATCTTTACTTTCTCCACCACCACTATAATTGCTTTCTCCCCCACCACCCCATAATTTCCCATTCCACCACCTCCATCATTTCCTCCTTTGCCTTTTCTACCATATCCATCATTTTCTTTTCCCCCACCATCTCCATCTTTGCCCTTTCCACCATCACCATACTTGCCCATTCCACCACCTCCATCATTTTCTCCCCCTCCAATATCATCAGTGTGCTTTCCACCACCACCATCCTTGTCCATTCTACCACCTCCATCATTTCTTCCCCCCCTCATTATTGCCCATTCCACCACATCCATCATTTCCTCCTCCCCCTCCATCCCAATTATTGCCCTCTCCCCGTCAGTCCCATCATTGCCCTCGCCTCTCCTCTCCGTACACACACAAAACCATTTACGTCTCTGCACATTCACCCGCAGCGCTACGCATGCACGCACAAACACACACACACACACTGAGTACAGTAATGTAATGGCCACACCTAGTTACTCCTACACACGTGGCTGAGCTCCGTACACCTTGCACACACGGCTCCGCTCCGTACACACGTGGCTCCACTCCATACACCTTGTATACACACGGCTCAGCTCCGTACACCTTGCACACACGGCTCCGCTCCGTACACCTCGTACACACACGACTCCGCTATGTACACCTCGTACACACACGGCTCCGCTATGTACACCTTGCACACACGCAGTTCAGCTCTGTACACCTCGTACACACACACACGGCTCCGCTCCGTACACACACACACGGCTCCGCTCCGTACACACACACGGCTCCGCTCCGTACACACACACACGGCTCCGCTCCGTACACACACACACGGCTCCGCTCCGTACACACGGCTCCGCTCCGTACACACACACACGGCTCCGCTCCGTACACACACACACGGCTCCGCTCCGTACACACACACAGCTCTGCTCCGTACACATATGGCTCCGCTCCGTACACACATGGCTCCGCTCCGTACACACACACACGGCTCCGCTCCGTACACACACACAGCTCTGCTCCGTACACATATGGCTCCGCTCCGTACACACATGGCTCCGCTCCGTACACACATGGCTCCGCTCCGTACACACACACACGGCTCTGCTCCGTACACACACACAGCTCTGCTCCGTACACACATGGCCCCGCTCCGTACACACATGGCTCCGCTCCGTACACACACACGGCTCCGCTCCGTAAACACACACGGCTCCGCTCCGTACACACACACGGCTCCGCTCCGTACACACACGGCTCCGCTCCGTACACACACACACAACTCCGCTCCGTACACACACACGGCTCCGCTCCGTACACACACGGCTCCGCTCTGTACACAGACACGGCTCCGCTCCGTACACCTTGCAGACACGGCTTCCGCTCTGTACACCTAGTACACACATGGCTCTGCTACATCCACACAAACCACTCCTGACCCTTACCCTCGTCCAGCACCGAGCACCATGACAATCAGCAGAGTCCTGCACTACACAGAAGCCCTTCATCATGTGACTCCTGACTCCTCCCCCCCGTGACCTCATCACAGGTCCTGTGAGCACAGAGCTGCACAAGCAATAGCTGTGGTGTGCGGCTCTCTGCGGTGGAGGGGCTCTGCTCAGCTGCGGGACAAGTGCAGTCCCACCCGAGCCTCCTTGGACCGCCGCATCATCAGGCGGCCCGCTGGCGCCCCCCTGTCGGCTGCGCCCAGGGCACATGCCCCGGCTGCCCCCCCCTGGATACGCCACTGCTTTAGGTACATATGGGCTTGAGATGACTGTAAGGCAATTGTACAATATTAGTGTAAGAGTTTGTCATTGAAATATATGGCTAGTTGTTCTGGAGACTGCCATACTAGGGTCATTTGTAATGAAAAGTTTTAGCGTATTGTATAATATGTTATTGTAATAGAAATATAGTTTTTGGTGTTATCTATGTTTGTAACATGAAAGACATTATTCTAAAGAAAACATTTACAGTTTATTTGCATTAATAAGATTTTTAAGTTGTAGAATTTAACCCCTTACTGACATTGGGTGTAATAGTGTTAGGGGTCGAGTTCCCGCTTCTGCACAGGGGGAATCTCGATCCACTTCCGCTGCGGTCTCCCATTCTTGTCCAGCCGCAGTGGAGCCTGCTCAGCAAGGACGTCGGTCCCAGCGTCTTCCTCATTCTCACTCTGTTCTGAGAGTTAGTGCTGCTTCTCCAGTCTCTGCCATTAAAGTCAGTGCTGGTCAGCAGCGAGCGGACTTCTCTGGGACTAAGTCCTTGTCTGCATGTACTGAGCATGCCCAGCGTAAGGTCTCCCGTTGGAGATCGAGGGTCATGTGCTCAGGCTCTGCAGCACATTCCATTGGTCCTCTTGGCAGGTCCTAGAAGGGCAAAAGTGTTGTGGCCACTTCCTGTGCTGCTGCTATATAAACTGCGCATGACCGCACGGCCATGCGCTAGTATTGTCAAACAATTGCTAATGTGTGTATGTTGTGATTGCAAGTCGTCCTTGGAAACCCCTACCCTATTGAATGTCTGTTCGCGGAAGGTGTATGGCTGCTACCTAGCGCCCGACTTAGCCTACAGCACTAAACACACATCTCAGCGTCCTGTAGCTGTGCCTGCCAGTACGGCGCCGTGCGCCTGCCTTGCGCTTTCCATACCCGAGTCTGGGTGGTTAGTGGCGTCCGTTAGTGCGGCATCGCTCGCACTGTTGTGCACTTATATTTCTTAAGGTTCTCTACACACCCAGTTGCGGTGTTACGCCAGCAAGGGTCTAATCGGGCTCCAATCCCTTCTGGGGTTAAGTCCGCTGACCACTTGCTCGCGCACTAGTGCGGTACTGCGGTCCTGTGAATTAACAGGATCGCTTTCTTCACGCTGGGTGAGGTTTAACCCACGCGTGTATCCTTTAGTGTACCGCCATATTGTTCGTCTTGCTAGCTGCAGGGTCTTTTACCTGCACGGTGGACCTCGGACTGCGAATGCACCTAGTTTCTTACCATCTATACTTGGTGCGTTCCGCCAGTCCTTAACATAATACTAGCGCCAAGGTCTGGCTAGTATGGCGGACATTCAGCAATCTTTGCGGTATATCCAGCAGTTGGAGGGTAGGTTGAAGGTTCTCGAGAACTCAACCTCAGCTGTGGATGTTACCGCAGTTGCTGTAAAGGCTGCTGGCGTGGCGGCAGCAACCTTGTCCACTGCCACCCCTGTTCCGACATTATCCCGCCTCCCGTTGCCAGAAAAATTTTCTGGAGATTGCAAAACTTGTAGGGGATTCGTGAGTCAGTGCTCTATCCACCTCGAGCTCCTGGCTGCACGTTTTCCTACAGAGCGGGCTAAGGTGGGATTTATTGTCTCGCTGTTGTCGGACAGGGCGTTGGAGTGGGCTACGCTGCTGTGGGAGCGTGATGATCATGTGGTGCAGAGTGCTCCGTTGTTTCTGGGCACGCTGAAAAAGGTCTTTCTAGGACCTCAACTCACCCATGATACAGCGCTCCAACTACTGGCATTAACTCAGGGTGAGTCCTTGGTCAGCCATTTTTCCGTCCGATTCCGTACTTTAGCTTCCGAGCTGAAGTGGTCAGATAAAGCCCTTATCCCCATATTCTGGAGGGGCCTGGCTGACCAGCTGACCATGTTAAGGACGCTCTGGCCACTAGGGAGATTCCTGCCACACTGGAGGAGTTAATATCTATTTCTACTCGTATAGACCTCCGTTTTAACGAGCGGAGGTTGGAACGAGCCCAGTGTAGGCAGAGGTTTCGGCTGGCTCCTACCTTCGCCAAACCTTTGGAATCCCCAGTCCAGGCATCTGAGTCACATGAGACCTTGGAGGTGACACGAGCGGGATCTAAGTCTCAGTCCGCTCGTGCACATAAGGTCCGTCATGTTTGCCAGCAGTCAGGACGTCTTGCCTCCAAGAGTCCTCAGCGGTCGGGGAAACGTCAGCGTCTAGTGGCAGTTGGAGGAGGTACACTAGACACGGCGACGTTTGCCTCAAAGTTGTCCTTCAAGGGGACAATTACCATAGGCCCATCCACTCTTACGGTCGAGCTATGCTTGGATTCTGGGGCAGAGGGTAACTTTATGTCCTCCGCCTTTGCCCAGCGTCACGCAATACCCTTGGTGATGCTCGCCCAGCCAGTGACCGTTCGAGTGGTAAATGGGTCAACACTACCTTCACAGATTACCCACCAAACCATTCCTTTCACGCTATCTGTGTCTCCATCACATCAGGAGATAATCTCCCTATTAGTCATTCCTGAGGGAATTGATGAGGTCCTGTTGGGGATGCCATGGCTTCGCTACCATTCTCCTCATATTGAGTGGTCCTCTGGGAGAATTTTGGGATGGAGTAAATCCTGTGAGGGTAGATGTCAGAGGGAGTGCGTTCAGGTTGCTACTACACAGGTACCCGCAGATCTTTCCTCTCTCCCCAAGCACTATTGGTCCCATGCAGACGTGTTCTCCAAAAGAGCTGCGGAGACTCTTCCGCCTCACCGCCCCTATGACTGTCCTATTGACCTCTTGCCTGGTGCTGAGCCTCCCCGGGGTCGAGTCTACCCGTTATCTCTCCCGGAGACGGAGGCAATGTCCCAGTATATTCAGGAGAATCTGGCAAGAGGATTCATTAGGAAGTCAGTGTCACCGGCAGGGGCTGGGTTCTTCTTCGTACAGAAGAAGACTGGAGACTTACGTCCATGCATAGACTACAGGGGTCTTAACGCCATTACCGTTAAGAACAAGTACCCATTACCCCTGATATCTGAGCTCTTTGATAGGCTACGGGGAGCAAAGGTATTTACAAAGTTAGATCTGCGGGGTGCTTACAACCTGATTCGCATCCGTGAGGGGGATGAATGGAAGACGGCTTTTAACACCAGGGATGGGCACTATGAATATCTAGTGATGCCCTTTGGGCTCTGTAATGCCCCAGCCGTTTTCCAAGACTTTGTGAACGACATCTTTCGGGATATGCTCACCACCTCGGTCGTAGTCTATCTGGATGACATTCTCATCTACTCTCCAGATATAGACTCCCATCGGAGAGATGTTCGCAAAGTCTTCGACCTCTTACGGGCAAACTCCCTCTACGCTAAGTTGGAGAAGTGTGTGTTTGAGCAGGAGTCCTTGCCTTTCCTTGGTTATATCATTTCTGCCCAGGGTTTGGCTATGGATCCTGCCAAGCTACAGGCAGTAATGGACTGGCAGGAACCCCATTCTCTTAAAGCGGTGCAGCGCTTTATGGGGTTCATTAATTACTATCGCCAGTTCATTCCACACTTCTCAACTTTGGTAGCTCCCTTGGTCGCCCTCACCAAGAAGGGAGCAAATCCCAAGTTGTGGTCAGAGGAGGTCTCCAAGGCCTTTCTCTCGATTAAGTCACACTTCGCTAGCGCTCCCATCCTACATCGCCCCGATGTAGATAAACCATTCATCTTGGAGGTGGATGCCTCATCCGTTGGTGCTGGAGCAGTCCTTTTCCAAAAGGATGCTCAAGGTCGGAAGCATCCTTGCTTCTTCTTCTCCAAAACTTTCACACCAGCGGAGAGGAATTATTCCATCGGGGACAGGGAGTTGCTAGCCATGAAGTTGGCTTTTTCAGAGTGGAGACACCTCTTGGAGGGAGCTCGCTTTCCCTTCCAAGTCTTCACTGACCACAAGAACTTGGTGTATATACAGACGGCCCAGCGGCTAAATTCTCGCCAGGCTAGATGGTCCCTGTTTTTCTCCCGGTTCCATTTTACCCTCCATTTTCTCTCCGGGAAGAAGAACGTTCGTGCCGACGCTCTCTCCCGCTCCGTAGTGTCATCTGAGGAGGAGGAGGAGGAGCCTCGGCTTATTGTCCCGCCTGAGAGCCTGAGAACTGTAGCTCCGGTTTCGCTGGAGTCTGTGCCCCCTGGCAAGACTTTCGTGCCAGCTAACTTGCGACCGGAGGTTCTCTCTTGGGCTCACTCCTCCAGAGTGGGTGGGCATTTTGGGACCAAGAGGACATCTGAGCTTTTGGCGAGAACATATTGGTGGCCGCATATGGTCCGAGATGTCAAGGACTATATTCAGGCGTGCGTTTCTTGTGCCCAGAATCGGTCTCCTCGGCAACGGCCTGCTGGGTTGCTTTACCCTCTACCGGTGGCAGACAGGCCCTGGGAGATGGTCGGAATGGACTTTGTGGTGGGCTTACCCAAGTCGCGTGGCTGCTCCATTATTTGGGTTGTCACCGACCATTTCTCTAAGATGGTACATTTGGTACCGCTTCCTCGGTTACCCTCAGCACGGGCCTTGGCGGTGTTGTTCATGAAGCATGTTTTCCGATTGCATGGTATGCCTGATAAGATTGTCAGCGATCGGGGTCCCCAGTTCGCGTCTCGGTTTTGGAGAGAGCTCTGCCGTTTGCTCAGCATAGAGTTAAACCTCTCCTCTGCATATCATCCCGAGACGAATGGGTTGGTGGAGAGAACCAACCAGACTCTGGTGACATATTTGCGTCATTTCGTCTCCGCTAGGCAGGATGACTGGGCATCTTTGCTACCTTGGGCGGAATTTGCCTTGAACAACGCCGTAGCCGATTCCACTGGCCAAACTCCTTTTCTCATTAATTACGGCCAGCATCCGCGTGTTCCTGTGCCCATGCCCGTGTCATCCACCGATTCTAGGGTGGCAGACTGGGCGGTGGAGGCACGGGACATCTGGGACCGCACACAGGATGCCATTCGGGCCTCCAAGGAGAGAATGAGGGTTTCGGCTGATACACACCGGCGTCCCGCTCCGGTCTTTGCTCCCGGCGACTTAGTGTGGCTCTCCGCCCGTAACATCAGGCTGCGAGTTGAGTCCACTAAGTTTGCTCCTCGCTACATTGGCCCGTTTAAAGTTCTGGAACAGGTCAACCCTGTGGTTTACCGTTTGGCCATTCCTCCACGCCTTGGTATCACCGATACCTTTCACGTTTCCCTCTTAAAGCCCGTTCGTTTGTCTCGGTTTTCTGAGTTATCTGCTGGGACATCGGGTTCGTCCACGGATGAGTTTGAGGTGAATGCTATTGTGGGAAGCAAGGTGGTACGTGGCAAAAAATTGTATTTGGTGGATTGGAAGGGTCATGGTCCAGAGGATAGAACCTGGGAGCCTGTGGAGCACATTCGGGCTCCGCAGCTCATTGCTGCCTTCGAACGTAGCGAGGCCCAAGGAGGGGGGGGCCCTAGGAGGGGGGGTAATGTTAGGGGTCGAGTTCCCGCTTCTGCACAGGGGGAATCTCGAGCCACTTCCGCTGCGGTCTCCCATTCTTGTCCAGCCGCAGTGGAGCCTGCTCAGCAAGGACGTCGGTCCCAGCGTCTTGCTCATTCTCACTCTGTTCTGAGAGTTAGTGCTGCTTCTCCAGTCTCTGCCATTAAAGTCAGTGCTGGTCAGCAGCGAGCGGACTTCTCTGGGACTAAGTCCTTGTCTGCATGTACTGAGCATGCCCAGCGTAAGGTCTCCCGTTGGAGATCGAGGGTCATGTGCTCAGGCTCTGCAGCACATTCCATTGGTCCTCTTGGCAGGTCCTAGAAGGGCAAAAGTGCTGTGGCCACTTCCTGTGCTGCTGCTATATAAACTGCGCATGACCGCACGGCCATGCGCTAGTATTGTCAAACAATTGCTAATGTGTGTATGTTGTGAGTGCAAGTCGTCCTTGGAAACCCCTACCCTATTGAATGTCTGTTCGCGGAAGGTGTATGGCTGCTACCTAGCGCCCGACTTAGCCTACAGCACTAAACACACATCTCAGCGTCCTGTAGCTGTGCCTGCCAGTACGGCGCCGTGCGCCTGCCTTGCGCTTTCCATACCCGAGTCTGGGTGGTTAGTGGCGTCCGTTAGTGCGGCATCGCTCGCACTGTTGTGCACTTATATTTCTTAAGGTTCTCTACACACCCAGTTGCGGTGTTACGCCAGCAAGGGTCTAATCGGGCTCCAATCCCTTCTGGGGTTAAGTCCGCTGACCACTTGCTCGCGCACTAGTGCGGTACTGCGGTCCTGTGAATTAACAGGATCGCTTTCTTCACGCTGGGTGAGGTTTAACCCACGCGTGTATCCTTTAGTGTACCGCCATATTGTTCGTCTTGCTAGCTGCAGGGTCTTTTACCTGCACGGTGGACCTCGGACTGCGAATGCACCTAGTTTCTTACCATCTATACTTGGTGCGTTCCGCCAGTCCTTAACAAATAGTATGCCAATGTCGGTATCCCTCCCTTTGATTCGGGCTCTGGCGATGAGCCTACATCTTTTCCTGGGACAGTTCAGCTGTTTTGAACAGCTGACATGTGCCCGCAATAGCTGTGGGTGGAATCGCGATCCACCCATGCCTATTACATAACTGTCAAACTCTAACAGCGGCATTTAAATAGCACTTCCTGAAATTGTGCCAGAAATACGCACACTGGTGACATGAGTCATGTTATCATGGGTCACCAGTGTGTCAGCATAACAACCCGAGGTCTCCTGGAGACCTCTATGGTTGTCACTGCCAGATTGCTATGAGCACCACCCAGTGGTTGGCGCTCTTAGCAAGTCAGCAATTCTACTACATAGAGGCGATATCACCATTGCCTCTATGTAGCAGAGCCGATCGAGTTGTGCCAGCTTCTAGTCTCCTATGGAGACTATTGAAGCATGGCAAAAGTTTAAAAAAAAGTGTTTAAAAATACAAAAAATATAAAAATATAAAAGTTCAAATCACCCACCTTTTGCCCCATTCAAACATACACATATTTGGCATTGCTGCATTCAGAATGACCCGACCTAGAAATAAAAATAAAGATTAACCTGATCGCTAAACGGTGCAGCAAGAAAAAAAAGTAAAAAAGCCAGAATTATGCTTTTTTTGGCCCCCACGACATTGCATTAAAATGCAATAATGGGCAATCAAAATACCATATCTGCACCAAATGGTATCAATAAAAACATCAGCTCGGCACCCAAAAAACAAGCCCTCAACTAACTAAATTGGAGATGCCATGGATATCGGAAATTTTTTTTCTAGCAAAGTTTGTACATTTCTTTCACTACTTCGATTAAAAAGAATCTAGACATTTTTGGTGTCTATGAACTTGTAATAACGTGGAGAATCATAATGGCAGGTCAGTTTCAGCATTTAGCGAACCTAGTAAAAGTGTGGGATTGCACTTTTTTAAAAAATTTCACCGCACTTGGAATTTGTTTCCCATTTTCTAGTACATGACATGGTAAAACCAATGAGGTCGTTCAAAAGTACAACTTGTCCTGCAAAAAACAAGACCTCACAGGGCCGTATTGCCAGAAAAATAAAAAAAAGTTATGTCTCTGGGAAGAAGGGGAGCGAAAAACGAAAACACAAAACCGAAAAAGGCTCCGGGGGTTAATGGGTTAAATATGTTTAGTAGAGATAAGCTAATATTTTTAAATTCAAAGTTGACAGCTTCCCCACATTTTCCTCCCAAAATTTGATTTGCAGTGAACAAATAAATTGAATCTCAATAGTGCAAATACTCTGAGTCTCATATTGATATATTGAACCCTATTTGGGCTCTTTAACACATTTGGTGGTGTTAAGGTTCTGACATTCAGTATATCACAAACTGATAAATACACAGTCACAATGACTCTGTAGGTCCTGCACTTTCTTATCACGTGAATCTTTGTTTTATTATTTACAGACTGAGACTACCACTCCCATTTTCAATGTGCTTCCCCATAACAAATGTCAGCTTTTTTATTTGTCAGCTGTGTGCTCTGACTTCTGTTAGAATGTAAAATGCTTAAATGCAACAGCTTGCTCTGCCCCCATCTTATACGGTACATGTTTACAAATGCTGCAGTAGAACACCACAATCAGATATAAGCTTTATATCTCTGTAATGATGAGCTGTTTGCTCTGTCCTCCTATTTTTAGGCTGTAAAATCCTAATATGATCGCTGGATTCCCTCATCATTTATAGTCCCTTTTATACTTCCCCTTGATTTCCAGTGTTAGGTCATGTGATGCGATAGCTGCAAGGCATTCGACCTGAAGTTAATGCACAGCAGATCAATGTGCTCATCTCTCATGTTAACATATTCCTGTTGTAGATATAACATTTGTATTCCAATAATGTTTAGTGGATGGAAAAAACATAGGCCACACATATATTGTATAGGTCTACATACGGAGTTTGGTACTATATGTATGTTTTATAGTGAATGCTGAGAGTGGCAGTTAAAGGGGTACTCCAAGAAATATAATAAAAATAAATAATTCAAATAAATAAAGTACAAGTAGATATTTCAAATTTTACCTTTATTTAGCAAAATTTTACAAAAAGGTAATCTTTAGTGCACTATCATTATTTTAAATATGTTTGCTCCCAGCAGTTTCCGGCGAAAATACAGGCTGTGTAAAGACGCCTGCTAGAGACAGACGTCAGGTGTGGTCAGTGTCCTGTCAGGTACCATGAACGCGCATTCCTCTGTTCACTGAACATGACAGGACACTGAGCGCAGGAGCGAGTGCAGACTAAAGCATGAGATCATCTTTCTAGCTTAATGAGATGGCACATTTTTCTCATTAGCATGAAAGTTTTACTGGAGGGCAGGAGGACACTGTGGAGCTGCTGGATTAAACTATACAAACTATTCATTTTTTGATGTATGTTAGACTGTATATGCTGTATATGTCAGCCAGCTAGAAAGTCTCCTGCTTTAGACTACAGTCGCTCCACCACTTGTCCTTTAAAGTTTGATGAACAGAGGAATGCATGTTCACAACACCTAACAGGACGCTACCCTCACCTGGTGTCTGTCTCGAGCAGACGTCTTTACATCCCACAAACTCACAGCTAGGATGGCTGGGAAACTGCTGGGAGCTGACGTAGTTAAGATCCTGCATTAGTTAAAGATTACCTTTTCGCTATTTTTTTGCTAAGGGTATGTTTCCATGGTCCAGATTGGCAGTGCTCTGGACGCAGCGCCGTCCAAAGCGCTGCCGGCTTTTGTACGCACGGTGATTCGGCATGTGTTCATTGAACCATGCAGAATTACGGCATCCTATACACAGCACGGTGATATTTATCCTGCGGAGACTTAGCATCTCCGTAAGATAAATAGACATGCTGCGGTCTAGAAAGACGTGCCACGTGTCCGGTTACGCAGGGAAGCCGGAGGCTGCATGCATAGTGGAGATGGGATTTTGAACACTGCAGCTATATGCAGCGTCCAATCACCAGCGAATACCGACTGTGAAAACATCCTAAAGGTATTTGGTCAAATTTGAAATATTTCAATGTACTTTATTTTTAATTACTTATTTTTATTACATTTTTTGAGTACCCATTTAAAGGGAATATGTCAGTAGGATCAATCCTTCTAAGCCTTCTATATGGGCAAGCAGATCGTAAGAAGCAGATCAAAAGTGATACCTTGATATCTGCAATCCACTTTCTTATTTCCGAGAAATCCACATTTTTTTATATGGAAATGAACTATTCAGATCTCTGGGACAGACACTGATTTGCATGAGAATCTGCCTCCGGAGCTTGTTTTAAATAAAAGAGGAAATTGCCAGTGTAACACATGTATTGGATACCAGTGTGATGGGTATTGACCACTCCCTGCTCTCCTGTCTCACTGAGGAGCTCTGTGTGATTATAACTGACACATCTGCAGGTGTCATCTCAGTATTTCAACTTCCATCTCACAGACATAGTGTTGTAATAGAACGGGACTGCAGCTGCTAATGTGTTTGTTGTGAAACACATTTTAGTTCTACTGTTCTGTGTTAGTTGCATGTCTCACACTGGTATCATCATTTTTCATTTATTATAATCTCTGGAAGCAGATTCACATGCAGATCAGTATATGATCCATACTGTAGATCTTAAGAGCTCATTTGCACATAAGAAAAAAGTACATTTTTCTGGAAAAATACATCAGATTACAGATATCAATGTATCTGTTTATTTAGCTTCCTATAACCTGAATACCAATACACATGGCTTAGGGTTGATCCTACTCACAGATTCCCTTTAATTTACGAAAAAGTGTTCTTGTTATTATTATAGTCTCTAAAAAGTCAATGATTACATACATAGATATGAATACATACAGTAGGGAAAATAAGTATTTGATACTGTGCTGATTTTGCAAGTTTTCCTACCTACAAAGAATGGAGAGGTCTGTAATTTTTATAGTAGGTAAACTTCAACTGTGAGAGAAAGAATATTAAAAAAACCCAGTAAATCACATTGAATGATTTTTACACAATTTGCATTATAATGCATAAAATAAGTATTTTATACAATAGAAAAACAAAACTTAATATTTGGTACAGAAATATTTGTTTGCAATTAATGAGGTCAGATGTTTCCTGCAGTTTTTGACCGTTTGTAAACACTCCTCCATACAAATCTTCTCCAGATCTTTCAGGTTTTGGGGCTGTCACTGGACAACATTGAGTTTCAGCTCCCCCCAAAGATTTTCTGTTGGGTTCAGGTCCGGAGACTGACTAGGCCAATCCAGGCCATTGAAATGCTTGTTACGGAGCCACTCCTTAGTTACTATGGCTGCATATTTTGGGTAATTGCCATGCTGGAAACTCAGACAGGACCCATCTTCAAAGCTCTTACTGAGGAAAGGATGTTGTTGGACAAAATGTTGCTATACATGACCCCATCCATTCTTTCTTCAATACTGGAGTTGATACCAAAAAGTTCCAATTTAGTCTCATCTGACCACATGACCTTCTCCTATGCCTCCTCTGGATCATCCAGATGATCAGTGATCAACTTCAAATGGGATTGGACATGTGCTGGCATTAGCAGGGGGACCTTGTGTGCCCTGCAGGATTTTAATCCATGATAGCATAGTGTGTTACTAATGGTAATGTGGACTGTGGTCCCAGTTCTCTTCAGGTCATTGACCAGGTCCTCCTGTGTAGTTCTTGGCTGATTCCTGACTGTTCCCAGATTCATTCACAACCTATGAGATAAGACGTTGCATGAAGCCCCAGACCGAGAGAGATTGACAGTCATCTGGTGTTTCTTCCGTTTTCTAATAATTGTTCAAACAGCTGATGACTTCTCACCAAGCTGTTTGCCTATTGTCCTATAGTCCATCCCAGCCTTGTGCAGGTCTGCAATTTTGTCTCTGGTGTCCTTTGATAGCTATTTGGTCAGGGTCATGGTGTAGAAGTTGGAATGTGATTGATTGTGTGGACAGATGTCTTTTATACAGCTAATGAGTTCAAACAGGTTCAATTAAAATACAGGTAATAAGTGCAGAGTGGGAGGGCTTCTTAAAGAGAAACAAACAGGTCTGTGAGAGCCAGAATTCTTGCTGGTTATTAGGTGATCAAATACTTATTTCATGCAATAAAATGCAATTTAATTCTTTAAAAATCATACAATGGGATTTTATGGTTTTTATATTTAGATTCTGTCTCCCAGTTGAAGTGTACCTACGATAAAAATGACAGACCTTTCCACTCTTTGTAGGTGGGAAAACTTGCAAAATTTGAAGCGTTTCAAATACTTATTTTCTCTACTGTAATTTAATATCAGTGTTCAGTATAGAGTGTTACTATCATCTCTATATCCACTATGACTAGATATTTCCAGGCAATACAGTACACTTAAAATTTAAGTAAAAAAAAATTAATAAGCAGCATTTGTTAATCCTAATGAACGATGTGATAAAATATTGTCTTAAAGACCAAAAAGTGTGTCTTATACACTCTTTTACTGATGACACATTTCCATTTGAGAAATCTCACATTTAAAATAAAGCATATAGATTGACAAGTGGTCAAAAAGCTGGAAACATGTAAATGTGATTTCTGCTTGCAGTTTCTCTGTTGAGCTTTTGTCCATGTGCACTTCCAATAATATAATTTCATAAGTATTTTTTGCCATTCATTTCTGAAACGTATGCATTTCAGGCCACTGTTATCACAGCACCATTTTCCCTAAAAGCTTTTGACTTTAGCATATATTAAAGTAAAAGCATGTCTGACAAGACCATGTTTTTCACATATGAGCTAACAATAAGTGTCAAGCACCCTGCAACATTTGTTTTAATGCCGTTTAGCTGATAGGTCAATGAAAACAAATTCACTTTGTTAATTATTGCAGTGCTGGGATGCAATTCAGATTAGTGAAGATTAGCCCAGTAGTCAATTATAGAATAAACCACCAAGTTCTAATTGTTGCTTTGTGACCATTTATTCTCTGCAGTTCATTATCATCTCTTGGCATCCACTTTGGCTGTGTTTTTCATTTTCTTAATTTAATTGCTACAACTCTACTATAATCCAATAACCCATCATGACAGAATCATCCTATCATTTATTTCAAATTTTGGTCTGTATTCATCTATTTTGTAGCTTATAAAATGAATTCAAAAATCTAAAAGAAAAGTCATAACTCAAAACATACTGCTGATAACTTTAATTGAAAAAAAAAGTGCTAACATACATCACGAAAATAAAACCTGGAAAGACAAAAGATGAAAGCTCACAATAAATTTGGACAAATCCTGCAGTTGATTTTTTTGCAAATAGGGGGGGCGTGGCCTGGACTGCTATGGCGTAGGTTGTGCGGTGCTGGAGCTCCTGAGGAAAATCCTCTATAATCAACCAAAATCGCCTAAAAAACGTTTTTATTGTCAAATCCTTGGTTGGATCTTATCCAGTGCCTCATCTGGGTCACTATGATCCGAAAATTATTTTAATTTTACCACAAATTTTAGAAATCAGCCCTAGAAAAGTTTGGGCCTTCAAACTACAGGGTTGAGGTAATCCAGCCTCAGGAAGCTAATACCTTCTAACAAGCGGCTCAGCTAATAAGCCAAAGGACCTGAGGTAAAAAACATCAGATATTATTATAAACTCCCTCTTTGGCTTTGGTAGTGAGGAGGAGGGAAGTGATAGCTACAGACACACACTATGGAGCCGTCTCTGCACAGCTGCTGCTCCCTCCCCTATTGCCTGGGGATATACCGCCCTGTGCTCATTAGCATAAAGTGCTAAGCCTCCCCGGATTGAAAGACGGAGGCAGAAGAAAGCGATCCAGAAGCATCGGGGAAGACCCGGAGCAGTGACGTGATATCAGCTCCACACAGAAGCCGACGCTGACACTCCCCCAGACCTTGGAACAAAAGGCGGGAAAAGACGGCTGCCATTTTATTGGTGGACGGCGACAGATCAGAAGGCGTGAGAGACCAGAGTACACCAGCGACAGCAAAGAAGAAGATCTGCGCTGGTCAACACATCGCAGGCTCCGGATCCAAGCACCACCGGACTCAAACAGCGGTAAGTTCCGGCCCCCTGCTGGGAACGAAAATACACCGGCGGTCCAGCGGGGAAGACAGCGACGACCGACGACTCCTGTTCAGGACAACGATGGAACCACACAGACAGCCATCTCTGCAGGAGTGACAGGAAGACTCCAGTGCAGCATAAACTGTTGTTGAAACAGCTAGGAGCCCTGCAGGGCTCACAAAGCAAAAGAGCTATAGCTTACTATATCAGTCTCTGGCAGGATCTAATCCAGGTAACTGGCTATTTTAGTGAAGCTGACTGGGAAGTCCTAAATCCAGTCATATTATTTGGAGAGTTTTATTTCTACCCTGATTCCTTCCTTATTAGCACATGTCTCTAGGAGAACAATCAGTTCTTGAAAGATATTTGTTTGTTTTGGGGAATTAACCTGCACCCTTTAACTAACAAACACAAAGTGTTATATAAGCATGCTCTGTTAGGAAAAATCTATTTGTATGCCCCAGTGATTTAATCTGCACTTTTTAATTCTCAGGTGCTAGGTATTATCTAAGCATATTCTTCTGTAATTACTGTGAAACTATATATGCCACCTGTTGACACAGCTAATTGCTTGTTTATATTCGTATGATTTCTATTACCACACTCAAAGGGGTATTTCTATAGTTGCTCCACTTTTGCTATTTGAGACCACTTTGTGGGGATTTTTTATACACCAGGGCCAGCCTCACCAGGATTAACCTGAGATCAACATAGAGGACATTGTCTACAATTCCAGCTTTGCTTGGGGCTACTATTTGTGGAAAATCTTTAATCTTTATTCTGAGACCGTCCAAAGTAGACACTCTCTGCAAATCAGGCTATTGCTTGGGGAAAACAATGAGCAAGAACTTGTCTAAACCCCAATTCTTAAACATGGCCTCATCTATACCTCAAAAACCCCAAAGGTACAAAGGTTCTGGGCGCAATCCATCAAAGGACTTAATAACCACAATAAGTCCCAATAGATCCAGGTCTCCATTAAGAGACGATGAGGAATTAGACTATGATAAACTCCCCAATTCAAACAGAGTAAAAAAGAACCTCCTAAACACTTTTGTAGAGATGGACTCATCTACATCTTTAAAGAGCAAAACTCCAGGGTCTATAGGAGAGAAATACGCCACTCCTAATGATTCATCTGACGAGTGTTAGGACTGGCGGAACGCACCAAGAAAGATGCGTTCGCAGTCCGGGGTCCACCGTGCAGGAGAAACCCTGCTGCTAGTAAATAGCAGACTATATGGCGGTACACTATAGTATATACACGTGGGTTCAACCTCACCCAGCGTGAAGGGAGCAATCCTGCTGCGTCACAGGATCGCGGCACCGCACCTAAAGCGCGAGCGAGCAGTCAGCGTACTTAACCCCAACTGGGATTGAAGTCCGATTAGACCCTCGCTGGCACTACACCACAACTGGGTGTGTAAGGAAACTAAGAATAAATATATAAATGCACAGGAGTGCGAGCAATGCCGCACTGACGGACGCCACCAACCACACTGGCTTGGGTATGGAAAGCGCAAGGCAAGCGCACGGCGCCGTACAGGCGGACACAGCAAGAGGACGCTGCAATGTGTGTTTCGTGCTGTTGGACAAGTCGGGCGCTAGATAGCAAACATACACCTTCCGCGAACAGACATTCAATAGGGAGGGTATTTTAAAGAGCGACTTTCACTCACAACACACACACATATTTACAAGACAATACTAGCGCATGGCCGTGCGGTCATGCGCAGTTTATATAGTTGCAGCACAGGAAGTGGCCACAGGACTTTTGCCCTTCCAAGACCTGTCAAGAGGACCAATGGAATGTGCCGCAGAGCCTGAGCACATGACCCTCGATCTCCAACGGGAGATCTTACCCTGGGCATGCTCAGTATGCGCAGACAAGGACTTAGTCCCAGAGAAGTCCGCTCGCTGCTGACCAGTACTGGCTTTAATGGCAGAGACTGGAGAAACAGCAGTAACTCTCAGAACAGAGTGAGAATGAGCAAGACGCTGGGACCGACGTCTTTGCTGAGCAGACTCCACTGCGGCTGGACAAGAATGGGAGACCGCAGCGGAGATGGCTCGAGATTCCCCCTGTTCAGAAGCGGGAACTCGACCCCTAACATTACCCCCCCTCCTAGGGCCCCCCCCTCCTTGGGCCTCGCTACGTTCGAAGGCAGCAATGAGCTGCGGAGCCCGGATGTGCTCAGCAGGCTCCCAGGATCTATCCTCAGGACCGTAACCCCTCCAGTCCACCAAATAAAATTTTTTGCCACGAACCACCTTGAACCCCAAGATAGCGTTCACCTCGTAATCGTCCGTAGACGAACCCGACGTCCCAGTAGAAGACTCAGAAAACCGGGACATGTAGACGGGCTTAAGGAGGGACACATGAAAGGTGTCGGTGATACCAAGGCGTGGAGGAAGGGCCAGGCGGTAAACCACAGGATTAACCTGTTCGAGGACCTTAAAAGGACCTAAGTAGCGAGGTGCAAACTTGGTAGACTCAACTCGCAGCCTGATGTTACGGGCGGAGAGCCACACCAAATCGCCAGGAGCAAAGGTTGGAGCGGGGCGCCGATGTGCGTCGGCGGAGGACCTCATTCTCTCCTTGGAAGCCCGAATGGCATCCTGAGTGCGATCCCAAATGTCCCGTGCCTCCACAGCCCAGTCTGCCACCCTGGAATCGGCGGAAGACACGGGCATGGGCACAGGTACCCGCGGATGCTGACCATAGTTAAGGAGGAATGGGGTCTGTCCAGTGGAGTCAGCTACAGCATTGTTAAGAGCAAACTCCGCCCACGGTAGCAAAGATGCCCAGTCATCTTGCTTAGCAGAGACAAAATGTCGCAGATATGTGACTAAGGTCTGGTTGGCTCTCTCCACCAACCCATTCGTCTCGGGATGATATGCCGAAGAGAGATTTAACTCAATAGTGAGAAGATGACAAAGCTCTCTCCAGAACCGAGACGCAAACTGGGGACCCCGATCACTGACAATTTTGTCTGGCATACCGTGAAGACGGAAGATGTGTTTAATAAACAACGCTGCCAAGGCCCGTGCAGAAGGTAGCCGAGGAAGCGGCACCAAATGCACCATTTTAGAAAAATGGTCGGTGATTACCCAAATAATGGTACAGCCACGAGACTTGGGCAGACCCACCACAAAGTCCATCCCGACCATCTCCCAGGGCCTGTCTGCCACCGGCAGAGGGTATAACAACCCAGCTGGCCGTTGACGGAGAGACTTATTCTTGGCACAAGAGACACATGCCCGAACGTAGTCTCCGACGTCACGAACCATATGTGGCCACCAGTACATTCTCGCCAGCAACTCTGATGTCCTCTTTGCCCCAAAGTGTCCACCCACTCTGGACGAATGAGCCCAGGAGAGAACCTCCGGTCGCAAATTGATGGGAACAAAAGTCTTGCCCGGAGGCACAGACTCAAGCGAAATCGGAGCTACGGTTCTCAGACTCTCCGAAGGGACAATGAGCCGAGGCTCGTCCTCCTCCTCCTCAGTTGACACAAGGGAGCGAGAGAGAGCGTCAGCACGAATGTTCTTCTCTCCGGCGAGATAATGTAGAGTAAAGTGGAACCGGGAGAAAAACAAGGACCATCTGGCCTGACGAGAATTCAGCCGCTGGGCTGTCTGCAAATAGACCAAATTCTTGTGGTCCGTGAAGACTTGGAATGGGAACCGAGCACCCTCCAAGAGGTGTCTCCACTCCGAAAAGGCCAACTTCATTGCCAGCAACTCCCTATCCCCGATGGAGTAATTTCTCTCCGCTGGTGTGAAGTTCTTTGAGAAGAAGAAGCATGGGTGCTTCCGACCTTGAGCATCCTTTTGATAGAGGACTGCTCCAGCACCAACGGATGAGGCATCCACCTCCATAAGGAATGGCTTATCTACATCGGGACGATGTAAGATGGGAGTGCTAGCAAAATGGGACTTTATAGAAGCGAAGGCCTTGGAGACCCCTTCGGACCACAATTTGGGATTCGCTCCCTTCTTGGTGAGGGATACCAAGGGAGCTACCAAAGTTGAGAAGTGGGGGATGAACTGGCGATAGTAATTTATGAACCCCATAAAGCGCTGCACCGCTTTAAGAGAATGGGGTTCCTGCCAGTCCATCACTGCCTGTAGTTTGGCAGGATCCATAGCCAATCCCTGGGCCGAGATGATATAGCCCAGGAAAGGTAAGGACTCCTGCTCAAACACACACTTCTCCAACTTTGCATATAAGGAATTCGCCCGTAGGAGTTCGAAGACTCTGCCAACATCTCTCCGGTGGGAGTCAATATCTGGAGAGAAGATGAGAATATCATCCAGATAGACTACAACCGAGGTGGAAAGCATATCCCGGAAGATATCGTTGACAAAGTCCTGAAAAACGGCTGGGGCATTACAGAGCCCGAAGGGCATCACCAGGTACTCATAGTGCCCATCCCTCGTATTGAAAGCCGTTTTCCATTCGTCCCCCTCACGGATACGAATCAGATTATAGGCACCCCGCAGATCTAATTTGGTGAATATCTTAGCTCCCCTTAACCTGTCAAAGAGCTCCGATATCAGGGGCAACGGGTATTTATTTTTAATGGTGATAGCATTGAGACCCCTGTAATCGATGCAAGGACGTAACTCCCCGTTCTTCTTCTGTACGAAGAAGAATCCCGCCCCTGCCGGAGACACCGACTTCCTTATAAACCCTCTTGCCAAATTCTCCTGAATGTATTGAGACATAGCCTCCGTCTCTGGGAGGGAGAGGGGATATACTCTTCCCCGAGGAGGTTCAGCTCCAGGCAAGAGGTCTATAGGACAGTCGTAGGGGCGATGAGGCGGTAGGGTCTCAGCAGCCTTCTTAGAGAATACATCTGCATAGCACCAATAGCACCTAGGAAGAGATGAAAGGTCTGCGGGTACCTCAGTAGTAGAAACCTGTAGACACTCACTCACACACCTGCCCATACAAGACTTACTCCAACCCAATATTCTCCCTGAGGACCACTCAATATGTGGAGAGTGGAAACGGAGCCAGGGTATTCCCAGCAAAATCTCATCCATTCCCTCGGGAAGAACAAGAAGGGAAATAATCTCCTGGTGGGAAGGGGACATGGACAGCGTGAACGGAACTGTCTGGTGTGTGATCTGCAGTGGAAGTGTCGCCCCATTCACAACTCTAACTGTAACTGGTTTGGCGAGCGTGACTAGTGGTATAGCATGGCGTAGAGCAAAAGCAGAGGACATGAAGTTTCCCTCTGCTCCTGAATCCACACAAAGCTCGACTGTTAGAGTGGAGGAGCCTAACAGGATTGTCCCTTTAAAGGACAGTTTGGAGGAAAATGCTGCTGTGTCTAGTGAACCTCCCCCAATGGTTACTAGACGCGATCGTCTTCCCGACCGCCGCGGACATTTATTGGCGTAATGTCCAAGTTGATGACAGTTTTTACAAACCACGGGTACTCGAGCGGCCTGAGACTTAGGTCCCGCTCGAGAAACCTCCATGGCCTCATGGGAATCTGACGCCAAGACAGGAGATTCAAGAGGTCTGGCGAAGGTAGGAGCCAGCCGAAACCTCTGCCTACACTGGGTCCGCTCCAACCTCCGCTCGTGAAAACGGAGGTCGATGCGGGTAGATACTGAAATAAGTTCCTCCAGTGTGGCGGGTATCTCCCTGGTGGCCAAGGCGTCCTTCACATGGTCTGCCAGTCCCCTCCAGAACACCGGAATAAGAACTTTGTCTGGCCACTCTAACTCAGAAGCTAGAGTCCGGAACTGGATGGCAAACTGGCTGACCACGGACGTGCCCTGAATAATAGTCAACAACTGGAGCGCGGTATCGTGGGTAACACGAGGTCCTAAAAAGACCTGCTTCAGAGTGTCCAAGAAGAGAGGAGCACTCTGTACCACACGATCATCTCGCTCCCAAAGTGGCGTTGCCCACTCCAACGCCCTGCCCGACAAGAGAGATAGAATAAATCCCACTCTCGCCCGTTCCGTAGGGAAGCGTGACGCCAGGAGCTCAAGATGTATGGAGCACTGGCTCACGAATCCGCGACATTGTTTACTGTCGCCAGCAAACTTGTCAGGAAGCGGGAGACGGGATAAAGTCGGAGCAGGGGTGGCAGCGGACAAACTGGCTGCGGCTACACTAGCAGCCTGAACAGCTACAGCAGTGACATCCACAGCTGAGGTTGTGCGCTCAAGAGCTGCCAACCTTCCCTCCAGCTGCTGGATGTACCTCTGTAAACGCTGGTCGTCCGCCATTTACTAGCCAGACCCTGGCGCTAGTATTCTGTTAGGACTGGCGGAACGCACCAAGAAAGATGCGTTCGCAGTCCGGGGTCCACCGTGCAGGAGAAACCCTGCTGCTAGTAAATAGCAGACTATATGGCGGTACACTATAGTATATACACGTGGGTTCAACCTCACCCAGCGTGAAGGGAGCAATCCTGCTGCGTCACAGGATCGCGGCACCGCACCTAAAGCGCGAGCGAGCAGTCAGCGTACTTAACCCCAACTGGGATTGAAGTCCGATTAGACCCTCGCTGGCACTACACCACAACTGGGTGTGTAAGGAAACTAAGAATAAATATATAAATGCACAGGAGTGCGAGCAATGCCGCACTGACGGACGCCACCAACCACACTGGCTTGGGTATGGAAAGCGCAAGGCAAGCGCACGGCGCCGTACAGGCGGACACAGCAAGAGGACGCTGCAATGTGTGTTTCGTGCAGTTGGACAAGTCGGGCGCTAGATAGCAAACATACACCTTCCGCGAACAGACATTCAATAGGGAGGGTATTTTAAAGAGCGACTTTCACTCACAACACACACACATATTTACAAGACAATACTAGCGCATGGCCGTGCGGTCATGCGCAGTTTATATAGTTGCAGCACAGGAAGTGGCCACAGGACTTTTGCCCTTCCAAGACCTGTCAAGAGGACCAATGGAATGTGCCGCAGAGCCTGAGCACATGACCCTCGATCTCCAACGGGAGATCTTACCCTGGGCATGCTCAGTATGCGCAGACAAGGACTTAGTCCCAGAGAAGTCCGCTCGCTGCTGACCAGTACTGGCTTTAATGGCAGAGACTGGAGAAACAGCAGTAACTCTCAGAACAGAGTGAGAATGAGCAAGACGCTGGGACCGACGTCTTTGCTGAGCAGACTCCACTGCGGCTGGACAAGAATGGGAGACCGCAGCGGAGATGGCTCGAGATTCCCCCTGTGCAGAAGCGGGAACTCGACCCCTAACAACGAGGTCTGAGATCTTCTCTCCTAATACAAGCCCCGCCAAGCCAAACCCCAAAAAAAGTAATCCAAACCCCGACGATACTCAAGGATTTGATATGAATTCTGTTGGGAAACTTCTGTCTAATTTGACAGAAAAAATGGATAAGTTTGAAAACAGCATGAACGAAAGGTTTGATAAGCAAAATAAAATGTTCAAAGAATCATTATCCCTCCTCAGCAATAGGATGGACAAATTTGAAGATAGAATTAAAAAGATAGAGGAGAGGCCAGATAATATATCCAAAGTAAATAACGACATCATCAGAGAGATGCATAAGCTAAAGCTTAAGGTAGCAGATCTGGAAGACCGGAATCGGAGAAATAACATCAAAATTAGGGGGATTCCTGAGAATATAGGCTCAAATAAATTGGAAGAGTACACCAAGAAGTTATTCAGAAAAATAATCCCTACCCTGACTGATCAAGAACTAGAAATAGACAGAATCCACAGGTTGCGAAAACCGCCCACTATTCCTAAAGATCTACCTAGAGACACGTTAATGAGAATCCACTTTTTCAAAACAAAAGAAAAAATTCAAAATTACTTTAAAGAAAATAAAAACTTCCCTGAGCCATTTGAAAAACTCAAATTATATGCCGATCTCTCCAGAGATACGATCGAAGGGAGGAAAGCTTTCCAGAATATCACCATACCTCTCAGAGACAATGAGATCCCTTATAAGTGGGGATTCCCGCTAAAATTATTAGTAAATTACAGAGGCAATGTTATCGCCCTAAACTTCCCAGAGGAAGGCAGGGACTTCTTAAAATCCATCAATATCCCATTATATTCACGACACAAAGTTCACCCTGATTCTGACAGCAAGACATGAAAGGGTTTTGATATATTTATATTGAGTGATCTAAATGGGAAAACAGCCGGGTACAATGCTATACCTTGCCCTAGGATGTTTAACTATTCTATTAATCTGTTATTGTTAGTAACGAGTTTATGTATTTAATATATTGAGTTTATGTTCATCAACAAAGAGGATGTTGCTCGGGAGCGAGTAACACGGACTTTTTCCCCCAACAGGTGAAGTCAGGTTCACTGAAGTGAACCCCTTCAAGTGGACATTCCAGTTTATTATTTATTGTTACCACTTGTATTAAACACTTATAGGTTTGTTAAGATTTTCTTCACAGGTTTGCAAAATAGACTTCCATATAATTTAGATCATAATGAGTTTAAAACTACTATCCTACAATGTAAGAGGACTTAATAGTCCACACAAAAGACATACACTTTGGAAAGAAATAAGTAAAAGTCAAGCTGAAATAATTTGTATACAGGAATCCAAATTCAAAGACAAGGCCAACCCAAAATTCTCACATAAAAATTTCCCACATATTTACAAGTCTGACAATGTGAAAAAGAATGCCGGTGTAATCACAATCATCAAAGGCACAATTTCATTTGAATTCATAGAGGAGGTCAAAGATGTTAAAGGTAGATTCCACATTCTTATTTGTTCATTAAACAACCAGGTATGCACAATTATCAATATCTACGCCCCCAATACGGGTCAAATAAATTTCCTGAACAAAATAAATAAAAAAGTCATGTCAGTTAAGAGAGGTGCCATGATTTGGCTGGGAGATTTCAATCTGGTCCCAAACGCAAATATGGACTCCTCCACCCCAAATAGATACAGACCAAACAATTTAGACAACTGGATCCATCATAATGAATTATTTGACATCTTTAGGTGTCTTAACACCACATCAATCGAATTCTCCCATTTTTCTAACCCTCACCAATCAGCGTCACGTATTGACTTAATTTTATCAGACATTTTTACACTTCCCAAGTTCCATAGAATTAATATAGAAAGGAAAACCTTCTCGGACCACTCTCCAGTATCAGCTGAAGTACAAATAGGCCACACAATTAACAAAAATTCATTATGGAAATGCGACTCTAATCTGTTACACCACCCTGAATATAGATTACCAATAGAAAAATCATTAATAAATTATTTTACAGAAAACTCCCCTACAGATACAACCCCATTCATAAATTGGTGTGCCCATAAGGCGGTTATAAGAGGTACCATGATACAGATCTCTGCCAAAAGGAAAAGAAAATTTAGGACTCAGATTGAGGACCTTCAAAATAAGATAAAAGACAAGGAAAACGAGCAAATAAATTTAAATTCCCCCTCTACACAAATCAAAATTGATTTACTAAAACTCAGGATCTCAAAAGAATCATATTTTCATCATACCATACCATGGTCAAAAACTCCAAAATGAAGCAATACTCTTCAATAAATAAGCCAACACGATACATGGTTAATAGATTGAAAAAGACTAGACAATCAAATAGGATCAACAAAATAAAGAACCAAAATGGAATAACGGTATCTCATCCTCAAGACATAGCTAATTTCTTCGCTGATTTTTATAATAAATTATACAATATACAGTCACAAACTTCTACCCCAAAACCCAATACCTCTGACATTGAAAAATTCTTGTCCACAATTGAACTCCCCAAACTGACCCATGACGATTTAGAAAACCTAACTTCCCCATTCTCCCAAGAAGAAATTGAAAAGACCATTCTTCAACTCAAAGATTTTAAATCACCAGGCCCGGACGGTTTCGGGAATGAATACTACAAATCCTTCACCAAAATACTTTCCCCACACTTACAAAAAATCTTTAATATAGCTAGTTCCTCAGGAAATTTCCCAGAAGAAATGTTAGAATCCACAATAATATTGATCCCCAAACACAATTCCAACCTGACTCTTGTAAATAATTACAGACCAATTTCCCTCATAAATGCAGATTTGAAGATATACCGTATATACTCGAGTATAAGCCGACCCGAGTATAAGCCGACCCCCCTAATTTTGCCACAAAAAACTGGGAAAACTTATTGACTCGAGTATAAGCCTAGGGTGGAAATGCAGCATTTACCGGTGAATTTCAAAAATAAAAATAGATCATTATTTCCCCATAGCTGTGCCATATAGTGCTCTGCACCGTTCATATTGCCTCATATCTGTGCCCCATATATGCTCTGCACCGTTCATTTTTGCCCAATATCTGTGTCCCATACAGTGCTCTGCACCGTTCATATTGCCCCATAGGTGCTGCACAGATGCCCCATAGTGCTCTGCACCGTTCATATTGCCCCATAGATGCTGCACAGATGCCCCATATAGTGCTCTGCAGCGTTCATTGTGCCCCATAGATGCTGCACAGATGCCCCATATAGTGCTCTGCAGTGTTCATTGTGCCCCATAGATGCTGCACAGATGCCCCATATAGTGCTCTGCAGCGTTCATTGTGCCCCATAGATGCTGCACAGATGCCCCATATATTGCTCTGCAGTGTTCATTGTGCCCCATAGATGCTGCACAGATGCCCCATATATTGCTCTGCAGTGTTCATTGTGCCCCATAGATGCTGCACAGATGCCCCATATATTGCTCTGCAGCGTTCATTGTGCCCCATAGATGCTGCACATATGCCCCATATATTGCTCTGCAGCGTTCATTGTGCCCCATAGATGCTGCACAGATGCCCCATATATTGCTCTGCAGCGTTCATTGTGCCCCATAGATGCTGCACAGATGCCCCATATATTGCTCTGCAGCGTTCATTGTGCCCCATAGATGCTGCACATAAATCTGTGCCATGGCCGCTGCTGCTGCAATAAAAAAAAAAACACATACTCACCTCTCTTGATTGCAGCTCCCAGCGTCCGGTCCCGGCGTCTCCCTGCTCTGACTGATCAGGCAGAGGGCGCCGCGCACACTATATGCGTCATCGCGCCCTCTGACCTGAACAGTCAGAGCGCAGACGCCGGGAAGATGGAGCGGCGCCTGGCGGCTGGAACGTGGACAGGTAAATATAACATACTCACCTAGTCCCAGCGATCCTCGCGCTGTCCCTGCCTTCCTCCCCGTCTTCTGTGCTGCAGCCTCTTCCTGTCAGCGGTCACCGGCACCGCTGATTAGAGAAATGAATAGGTGGCTCCACCCCTATGGGAGGTGGAGCCGCCTATTCATTTCTGTAATGAGCGGTCCCACGTGACCGCTGAAGAGGGGAAGATGCTGCAGCACAGAAGACGGGGAGGAAGGCAGGGACAGCGCGAGGATCGCTGGGACTAGGTAAGTATACCTCAGCGCCCTCACCCCCTCACCCGCCGACCGCATCGCTACTGTGACTCGAGTATAAGCCGAGAGGGGCACTTTCAGCCCAAAAATTTGGGCTGAAAATCTCGGCTTATATTCGAGTATATACGGTACTCCAAATTAATAGCGAATAGGCTCAAATCCTACCTACCATCATTGATAAATGGGGATCAGATCGGTTTTATCAAAGGTCGTCAAGCGACAGATGGCACTAGAAGACTGATTAATTCAATCAAACTGATACACTCCTCTAAATTGCCAATGGTAATTATAACTTTAGATGCCAAAAAGGCTTTTGACCGCCTAAATTGGCTCTATCTAACATCAGATCTAAGTAAATTTGGTTTTAATGAAAAATATATTAACAGCATCATGGCACTTTACTGTAGGCCAAAAGCCAGAATATATACTAACAATTATTCTTCTGCACTATTTGACATATCAAATGGTACTAGACAAGGTTGCCCCCTTTCTCCACTTCTTTTTATACTGTCAATGGAACCATTGGCACAATCGATCAGACAAAACAATAACATAAAAGGTTTGAAAACACAAACACGTCAGTATAAGATTGGCCTTTTTGCCGACGACCTGATATTTACCCTGACTGATCCTTACAAATCAATCACAGAACTGCAAAAACCCTTAAAACGTTCTCAAATATTTCCTTTTTTAAGATTAACGAAAATAAATCAAAAATCTTGCCATTTTATTTGAGCGACTTAGAAACAAAGAAAATTGAGAATATATCTTCACTAAGCTGGTCAGAGGGGGACTTAGAATATCTAGGCACGATTATCTCAAAAAACCTTGAGGCAATAATGAAGAAAAATCTGGACAAACTCTTAGAGACAATTAACAATGACCTTAATTTCTTTGGTACAAAAGACCTATCATGGTGGGGTAGAATATTGGTTATCAAAATTTTTATCATCCCAAAAATCTCTTATATACTAAGAACACTCCCCCTAAAAGTCAACACATCTTATCTAACCAGTATACAATCCACAATTAATTTGTTCATCTGGAATAAAAAAGGGCCCGAATACCCACAAACATATTATATAAGTACAAAGAATTTGGGGGTATAGGCCTACCCAATATAACCGCCTTATACTTATCGAACCTTATCAAACAAAGCCAATATTGGTTCATGCAAGAGGACTATCCAAATTGGCTTGATCTAGAAATTACCCACAATCATAATAAACCTCCCAAAGAATTAGTCTTCAACCATATTCTAAACAGAACCAACAATATTTACGTTAAACACCCTATTTTCTCTTCCATTATATATGCATGGGACAAACTTTCTAAAAGGAAAAGAGGATCCAACAAGAAAATTCTTCTCTACAATACCCCTATAGATATTATTACGCTTACCCAAAACGCTGACCCCTCTCCCATGTGGCGAGAAAAAGGGATCCTAAAATTAAGCGATATTCATGATGGGGTTAAATTTATCAGTTTCAGCTCCTTGAAAGAAAAATTTAACATTCCCTCCTCAGCCTTTTTTCCTTATATGACACTGAAAGAACAAGCCCAAAATTTTATCATTAAAAAACCAAAAATCTCCGAAGCTACTACTAATTTATTAAAAAACCCCAAACATTACTTATTTTGGAGTAATAAGCAAATTTATCGGTTGTTCAACAACGACACAAAATTTGACAAGTTATTTTACATGAATAAATGGGAAAATGATTTGAACACGACATTTACTCCAGAACAGTGGGAAAACGCGATCCATTTCACCTATGCATCAAATATTTGCATGACACTACAAGAAGCATATTTTAAAATCATCACAAGGTGGTACTTCACTCCGGCTCGCCTCTCCCACCTACCATCGGGAGGGTCTCCCCTGTGCTGGAGAGAATGTGGAGAATACGGAAGTTTGCTACATATGTTTTGGAAGTGTCCAAAGGTGAAACCCTTATGGAGACAGGCACCAAACTAATCAACAAAATATTAAAAGATAACATCATAGTTTCCCCAGCAATGGCCTTGTTGTCTTTACAATGGGAAAGCATTGACACAAATGCGAGACCTATTATAATCCACATTTGTTTAGTGGTTAAACAAATTATAGCATTCCATTGGAAAAATCCAATTTTACCAGCCTTTACTGAAATCATAGACCAAATTAACCTACATAAAGCATATGAAGAAAACTTTGCAATAGCAAACAACTATTATAAGAAATATGATAGGAAATGGAAGAAATGGGTTGAGGTATATCCCAACTTACCACATTAAAAGGAAAGGTGACAATTAATGTATACCTGTGAAGGTAATATATGTTAACCTGTTAATAATTGTTAATAATTAATCAAATTCTGTTATGACTGGACAGCATGTCCACAATTTTTCTCTTACCCTTTTCCCATTCCCACTTCCCTCACCTCCCGCCCTCTCCCCACCCTTATTTCCTTGAAAGTTGAATATATGATTATCTACAAAACACAATATTAAATTTCAAAATGCTTAATAAAAATTATTTGAAAGGATTTTTTTGCAAATATTTTTTTAATTTTCAAGGGATTATTTCATCAAAGATGTACCTTTTAATATGCCATGTGACCCTGTGATAAGCTGATTGCAACAAATTTGACTTCCAAACAGTGGATCCTGTCAGTGGAAGCATTGGATGCCTATTTTTGGTGATAAATGAAGGAGAGAGGAGTGTGGTAGATTCTGGGCGCTGTCGCCAACAAGATGATTCAAGGCGGTAAGTATAGAAAATTCCAATTTTATTTTGGAGTAGGTTTTACTTCTTCCTCATGTATGATCCACTGCACTCTTCTCTCTTTCACCATATCCTCCCTCCATCTGGTGTAAGCACAGCGGTCGGAGCAGCAATCTAGAACAGAGCACTTATCACTTTTCCTTGGAGTTATGCCCAGCACAACCTGCTTAGGTGATCGACCAACCCTCTGTCTCACCTCCATCTTTTGTCAATGGTGTTATACAGGAAATGCCTCTTATTTTTTCTTTCTTTAAATTCTATTGACAAGAAATTAGTATGTAATTTCTTATTTTTTCAACAGCCCATGGCTAAAAAAAAAAATAATATCCGACAACCCATTTGATTATATGCCCAAAGAGTTCCGGATCTGTAGATAGATTCTAAGTTCCACTTTTTTCCCACAATAAACATTTATCACAGGGAAATGATTTATCTAGGAAAGTAGTAGTGCAATATTAGTCAACTTAAACTAGTACAAACATGTTCCGATTAAAATAGACTTGTACTGCTGTAAGTCCTGAGATTCTATACTAGGAGTATATTAATTTTTCCAAGTGTATCTGAAAGTAGGACAACCTGTGACACAGATTACCTTAAGAGCAGGGACTTGTTTTTTTCCATTAATTTACATTTTTATTAAAGTATACAATAAATTACTAACATATTGTATTTCGAAAGCTCTGCTTTTAGTAACATTAGTCACTTGAAATATTAATTCTGAACACTTGCTAAGTATATGTTTCTTCATTGACATTGTGTGTCCTACTCTTCATGGCAAACGCTATGGTAAAAAAAATCTGGGTTAATTACCATTACGATCTCATCAGGCAGACATCTGAAAGCAAAATTGATTTCCTCATTAGTGGAATCTATTTATACAAAGTGATAATTATACATTTATGAATTATTCAAGTGACAATGACAGACCCTAAACAAATGCAACAATAACTTGTGCTATTTGTGTATGGCATTTTATTTTATTGAATGATGGACTTATTTCTAAAGAAAAACTGTGTATCACCCTAAAAAATTATATGATAGAGGTGTTTTTGTTTCAATGATCTTGGTCTCTGAAGCTGAAATCCTAACAATTAAATTGCATTCCAAAATTTAAAAAGAAAAAAAGTAGAAAAATTACACTTAAAAGCTGATCTATATTTTGGACCAATTGATAGTTTTGGCGTACAAACACTCAAGCAAGAAACCAACCAAAATACACAAATGAAAATGAGTTGCAAAATATATTTATCATTTTGTTTTACTATCAAACTATGAATATTTCAGAAAATGCTTTTTATGCTTCAATATGGTCAATATCTAACTTTTATTGAAAAATCAGCTAAACCAATGCTGCTTTAATTGTGACTTGAGTTAAAAATGAAGGGAACTTCATTCTAAATGCTGAGTTTATTTGCTTCAGCAGACTATATGAAGATTTCTTGAAAAGAAGAAATATTTTCTTGACCCTCTTAATTTCCACTGCTTATATGATATATTTTTCTTCATTTTTGATTCTGCTCTGATCTTTCTTATTAGTACAATAAAATATATTTTTACTTCTTTGCACCCTGCAAATACAAATACCAATGCAAACAATACCCCTGAAGGACTATACTTTAAAGCTCCAGCCTAGCATGGTTAATTATTTCTATTGATTGCTTCAGAGAATTGATTTTAATATCAGTGGATAGCTGCTTGGAGTAAGTTGCACTGTTAGTGGCTGCAAACATTCATGAATAGCTTACAAAAATGAATGTTCTGTAAACTTAAAGGAGTTTCCAGGATTTAAAAAAAAATGGTCCAAAGGTAGGGAATGTTATAAAAGCAATAGTTGCTTACACTTTGAATCTCCCACCACCCCTGTGCCATAGCCGGTTATGGAGGTCATGATGTCCTGTTCATCAATCACCTTAACACTGCATATAATCCCTGATATAAGCAATATAGCTTTCATGTACATCGTGTGACGGCTGAAGGCAATCAGACTCCTTAGAGTCTACTAAGTATTGTACTCTGCTTAGTAAAATCTAAGGAGTCTTCTGGTTTTCACAATTTAATCCCTTTCCAAAGATTAAATTGTGTGTCTGAATGGATCTGCTGCTAACGCCATCTTCTGGCTTGTGTTCTTATAAAAATCAGCTTCTCTACATGTCTGACAGCCATTGCATTCCAGTGTCAGTTGAATTCCAACCAGAGTACACCTCATTCTACTTAACCCCTTTCTGCCACTGGACGTATTATTCCGTCCATGTGGGGTGGGCCCTACTTCCCAAGGACGGAATAGTACGTCCAGCGCGAACGGCCGCGATCACGGGGGGAGCGCGGCCGATCGCGGCCGGGTGTCAGCTGCCTATCGCAGCTGACATCCGGCGCTATGTGCCAGGAGCGGTCATGGACCACCCCTGGCACATTAACCCCAAGCACACCACGATCAAACATGATCAAAGCATCGCGCGGGCTTCCCTGAGACCCACGCAGCAACGCGAGGGTCTCCCTACCTCCCTCCCTGCTCCAGGCTGTGCAAACTGTCAGATCACCGATCTGTGATGTCCTTCCCTGGGACAAAGTAAAAAAAAGTTTAAAAAAAAATTTCCACACGTGTAAAAAAAAAATAATAAAAAAAAATTCCTAAATAATGAAAAAAAAAAAAAATTATTCCCATAAATACATTTCTTTATCTAAATAAAAAAACAAACAATAAAAGTACACATATTTAGTATCGCCGCGTCCGTAATGACCCAACCTATAAAACTGTCCCACTAGTTAACCCCTTCAGTAAACACCGTAAGAAAAAAAAAATCGAGGCAAAAAACAACGCTTTATTATCATACCGCCGAACAAAAAGTGGAATAACACGCGATCAAAAAGACAGATATAAATAACCATGGTACTACTGAAAGCGTCATCTTGTCCCACAAAAAACGAGCCGCCATCCAGCATCATCAGCAAAAAAATTAAAAAGTTATAGTCCTCAGAATAAAGCGATGCAAAAATAATTATTTTTTCTATAAAATAGTTTTTGTCGTATAGAAGCGCCAAAACATAAAAAAAGATATAAATGAGGTATCGCTGTAATCATACTGATCCGAAGAATAAAACTGCTTTATCAATTTTACCAAACGCGGAACAGTATAAACACCTCCTTTAAAAGAAATTCATGAATAGCTGGTTTTTGGTCATTCTGCCTCACAAAAATCGGAATAAAAAGCGATCAAAAAATGTCATGAGCCCAAAGATGTTACCAATAAAAACATCAACTCGTCCTGCAAAAAACAAGACCTCACATGACTCTGTGGACCAAAATATGGAAAAATTATAGCTCTCAAAATGTGGTAACGCAAAAAATATTTTTTGCAATAAAAAGCGTCTTTTAGTGTGTGACGGCTGCCAATCATAAAAATCCGCTAAAAAACCCACTATAAAAGTAAATCAAACCCCCCTCCATCACCCCCTTAGTTAGGGAAAAATTAAAAAATTTAAAAAATGTATTTATTTCCATTTTCCAATTAGGGTTAGGGCTAGGGTTAGGGATAGGGTTAGGGTTAGGGCTAGGGTTAGGGTTGGGGCTAGGGTTAGGGTTAGGGTTGGTGCTAGGGTTAAGGCTAAAGTTAGGGTTGGGTCTAGGGTTGGGGTTAGGGTTAGGGGTGTGTCTGGGTTAGAGGTGTGATTAGGGTTACCGTTGGGATTAGAGTTAGGGGTGTGTTGGGATTAGGGTTTCAGTTATAATTGGGGGGTTTCCACTGTTTAGGCACATCAGGGGCTCTCCAAACGCGGCATGGCGTCCGATCTCAATTCCAGCAAATTCTGCATTGAAAAAGTAAAACAGTGCTCCTTCCCTTCCGAGCTCTCCCGTGTGCCCAAACAGGGGTTTACTCCAACATATGGGGTATCAGCGTACTCAGGACAAATTGGATAACAACTTTTGGGGTCCAATTTCTCCTGTTACCCTTGGGAAAATACAAAACTGGAGGCTAAAAAATAATTTTTGTGGAAAAAAAAAAGATTTTTTATTTTCACGGCTCTGCCTCATAAACTGTAATGAAACACTTGGGGGTTCAAAGTTCTCACAACATATCTAGATAAGTTCCTTGTGGGGTCTAGTTTCCAATGTGGGGTCACTTGTGGGGGATTCTACTGTTTAGGTACATTAGGGGCTCTGCAAACGTAATGTGACGCCTGCAGACCATTCCATCTAAGTCTGTATTCCAAATGGCGCTCCTTCCCTTCCGAGCCCTCCCATGTGCCCAAACGGTGGTTCCCCCCCACATATGTAGTATCAACGTACTCAGGACAAATTGGACAACAACTTTCAGGGTCCAATTTTTCCTGTTACCCTCGGGAAAATACAAAACTAGGGGCTAAAAATAATTTTTTGGGGAAAATGTTTTATTTTTATTTTCACGGCTCTGCGTTATAAACTGTAGTTAAACACTTGGGGGTTCAAAGTTCTCACAACACATCTAGATAAGTTCCTTGGGTGGTCTAGTTTCCAATATGTGGTCACTTGTGGGGGATTTCTACTGTTTAGGTACATATGGGGCTCTGCAAATGCAATGTGACGCCTGCAGACCAATCCATCTAAGTCTGCATTCCAAATGACGTTCCTTCCCTTCCGAGCTCTGCCATGCGCTCAAATGGTGGTTTCCCCCCACTTATCATGTATCATCGTACTCAGGACAAATTGGACAACAATATTTAGGGTCCAATTTCTCCTGTTACCCTTGGAAAAATACAAAACTGGGGGCTAAAAAATAATTTTTGTGGAAAAAAAATATTTTTTATTTGCGCGGCTCTGCGTTATATACTGTAGTGAAACACTTGGGGGTTCAAAGCTCTCACATCACATCTAGATGAGTTCATTAGGGGGTCTATTTTCCAAAATGGTGCCACTTGTGAGGGGTTTCTACTGTTTAGGTACATTAGGGGCTCTGCAAACACAATGTGACGCCTGCAGACCATTCCATCTAAGTCTGCATTCCAAATGGCGCTCCTTCCCTTCCGAGCCCTCCCATGCGCCCAAATGGTGGTTCCCCCCACATATGGGGTATCATCGCACTCAGGACAAATTGGACAACAACTTTTGGGGTCCAATTTTTCCTGTTACCCTCGGGAAAATACAAAACTGGGGGCTAAAAAATAATTTTTGTGGGAAAAAATGTTTGTTTTATTTGTATGGCTCTGCATTATAAACTTCTGTGAAGCCCTTGGTGGGTCAAAGTGCTCACCACACCTCTAGATAAGTTCATTAGGGGGTCTACTTTCCAAAATGTTGTCACTTGTGGGGGGTTTCAATGTTTAGGCACATCAGTGGCTGTCCAAACGCAACATGGCATCCCATCTCAATTCCAGTCAATTTTGCATTGAAAAGTCAAATGGCGCTCCTTTGCTTCCGAGCTCTGTCATGCGCCCAAACAGTGGTTTACCCCCACGTGTGGGGTATCGGCGTACTTAGGACAAATTGTACAACAATGTTTGGGGTCCATTTTCTCATGTTACCCTTGGTAAAATAAAACAAATTGGAGCTGAATTAAATTTTTTGTGAAAAAAAGTTTTTATTTAAACATTCCAAAATTTCCTGTGAAACACCTGAAGGGTTAATAAACTTCTTGAATGTGTTTTTGAGCACCTTGAGGGTTGCAGTTTTTAGAATGGTGTCACAGTTGGGTATTTTCTTTCATATAGACCCCTCAAAATGACTTCAACTGAGATGTGGTCCCCCCAAAAAAATGGTGTTGTAAAAATGAGAAATTGCTGGTCAACTTTTAACCCTTATAACTCTCTAACAAAAAAAATGTTGGTTCCAAAATTGTGCTGATGTAAAGAAGACATGTGGGAAATGTTACTTATTAAGTACTTTGTGTGACATATCTCTGTGATTTAATTGCATAAAAATTCAAAGTTGGAAAATTGCGAAATTTTCAAAATTTTCGCCAAAATTCCGTTTTTTTCACAAATAAACGCAGGTAATATCAAATAAATTTTACCACTTTCATGAAGTACAATATGTCTTGACAAAATATTGTCAGAATCATCGGTATCCGTTGAAGCGTTCCAGAGTTATAACCTCATAAAGGGACAGTGGTCAGAATTGTAAAAATTGGCCCGGTCCATAACGTGCAAACCACCTTTGGGGGTAAAGGGGTTAAGGTGCTTCTGATTAGGTGATGACCTGAATCAAATCTTACTTAATGACGGAAAGTATGAGGGTATGTGCACACGTTGCGGATTTGCTGCGATCTGCAGCATTTTTTTCCGCACAGAAATGTGCAAGTGATTTACAGTATAATGTTAATCAATGGCAAAAAGAAAATGCTGTGCTAATGGTGCAGAGAATTCCGCACCAAAAATACAGCGGATTGAAAAAAGGACCATGTCAATTACTTCTGCATTTCTGCAGCGGTTCTGCATCCATTGACTTCTATTGAGTCAGACAAATCCGCGATTAGGGTTAGGGTTACAGTTAGGGTTGCAATTAGGGTTAGGGTTGCAATTAGGGTTAGGGTTGCAATTAGGGTTAGGGTTGGGGTTGTGTTTAGGGTTACAGTTAGGGTTAGGGTTGCCATTAAGGTTAGGGTTGCACTTAGGGTTAGGGTTGCAATTAGGGTTAGGGTTGAAATTAGAGTTAGGGTTAGGGTTGCGGTTAGGGTTAGGGTTGCAATTAGGGTTAGAGTTGCAATTAGGGTTGCAATTAAGGTTAGGGTTTAGTTTAGGGTTAGGGTTGCAATTAGGGTTAGAGTTGCGGTTGGGGTTAGGATTGCGGTTAAGGTTAGGGTTGCAATTAGGGCTAGGGTTGGAAATAGGGTTAGGGTTAGAATTAGGGTTAAGATTAGGGTTAGGGTGTGTTCGAGGAAACTAATATTAACTCTTGCGTGGGAAAATAATCAGAAAAATTCCCATGCTGCATTTCATATTAATTTATACCACCAGGGGGTGCATCACCACAAGTCTACGATGCTACATTCCCCTGCATTCCATTCATTCCCCAGTTTTTACAAGTAGGAGCAACAGCCACATTAGCAGGCTCCTGGTTGTAAATTAATTTAACCCCCTCAGATGGATTTACATAGTGGGACATGACTGTACGGCAGACAGGTATGAATATTGTTGTTTTTTTATTTTCCCTTTTTTCAGAAGACGAGGGTCATCTGTTGGATTGAGAGTACAATAAAGATTTTAAAACCCCATGTGTATTTATTTCATTAAAATACTTTTTTCTTTATGTGTGTATTATTAACACTTTTCTACGATTGGATTAACCCCTTTCTGCCATTAGACGTACTATTGCGTCCATGTGGGGTGGGCTTTACTTCCCAAGGACGCAATAGTACGTCATATGCGATCGGCAGCGCTTACGGGGGGAGCGCCGCCGATCGCGGCCGGGTGTCAGCTGTTTATCGCAGCTGACATCCGGCACTATGTGCCAGGAGCGGTCACGGACCGCCCCCGGCACATTAACTCCCGGCACACCGCGATCAAAGATGATCGCGATGTGCCGGCGGTACAGGGAAGCACCGCGCAGGGAGGGGGCTCCCTGCGGGCTTCCCTGAGCCCCCCGCAGCAACGCGATGTGATCGCGTTACTGCGAGGGTCTCACCTCCCTCCCTGCTCCCTCCAGCCCCGGATCCAAGATGGCCGCGGATCCGGGTCCTGCAGGGAGGGAGGTGGCTTCACAGAGCCTGCTCAGAGCAGGCACTGTGAAGGCTGCAGCGCTGCATGTCAGATCAGTGATCTGACAGAGTGCTGTGCAAACTGTCAGATCACTGATCTGTGATGTCCCCCCTGGGACAAAGTAAAAAAGTTAAAAAAAAAAATTTCAAATGTGTAAAAAAAATAAAAAAAAATATTCCAAAATAATGAAAAAAAAAAAAATATTATTCCCATAAATACATTTCTTTATCTAAATAAAAAAAAAAAAACAATAAAAGTACACATATGTAGTATCGCCACGTCCGTAACGGCCCGACCTATAAAACTGGCCCACTAGTTAACCCCTTCAGTAAACACCGTAAGAAAAAAAAAAAAAAAACGAGGCAAAAAACAACGCTTTATTATCATACCGCCGAACAAAAAGTGGAATAACACGCGATCAAAAAGACAAATATAACTAACCATGGTACCGCTGAAAACGTCATCTTGTCCCGCAAAAAACGAGCTGCCATACAGCATCATCAGCAAAAAAATAAAAAAGTTATTGTCCTGAGAATAAAGTGATGCAAAAATAATTATTTTTTCTATAAAATAGTTTTTATCGTATAAAAGCGCCAAAACATAAAAAAATGATATAAATGAGGTATCGCTGTAATCGTACTGACCCGAAGAATAAAACTGCTTCATCAATTTTACCAAATGCGGAACGGTATAAACGCCTCCCCCAAAAGAAATTCATGAATAGCTGGTTTTTGGTCATTCTGCCTCACAAAAATCGGAATAAAAAGCGATCAAAAAATGTCACGTGCCCGAAAATGTTACCAATAAAAACATCAACTCGTCCCGCAAAAAACAAGACCTCACATGACTCTGTGGACCAAAATATAGAAAAATTATAGCTCTCAAAATGTGGTAACGCAAAAAATATTTTTTGCAATAAAAAGCGTCTTTCAGTGTGTGACGGCTGCCAATCATAAAAATCCGCTAAAAAACCCGCTATAAAAGTAAATCAAACCCCCCTTCATCACCCCCTTAGTTAGGGAAAAATTTAAAAAATGTATTTATTTCCATTTTCCCATTAGGGCTAGGGTTAGAGTTAGGGCTAGGGTTAGGGCTAGAGCTAGGGTTAGGGCTAGGGTTAGGGCTAGGGTTAGGGCTAGGGTTAGGGTTAGGTTTAGGGCTAGGGTTAGGGTTAGGGCTAGGGTTAGGGTTAGGGCTAGGGCTAGGGTTAGGGTTAGGGCTAGGGTTAGGGCTAGGGTTAGGGCTAGGGCTAGGGTTAGGGTTAGGGTTAGGGCTAGGGTTAGGGCTAGGGTTAGGATTAGGGTTAGGGCTAGGGTTGGGCTAGGGCTACAGTTTGGGTTGGGGCTAAAGTTACAGTTAGGGTTTAGATTACATTTACGGTTGGGAATAGGGTTGGGATTAGGGTTAGGGGTGTGTCAGGGTTAGAGGTGTGGTTAGGGTTACTGTTGGGATTAGGGTTAGGGATGTGTTTGGATTAGGGTTTCAGTTATAATTGGGGGGTTTCCACTGTTTAGGCACATCAGGGGCTCTCCAAACGCGACATCGCGTCCGATCTCAATTCCAGCCAATTCTGCGTTGAAAAAGTAAAACAGTGCTTCTTCCCTTCCGAGCTCTCCCGTGTGCCCAAACAGGGGTTTACCCCAACATATGGGGTATCAGCGTACTCAGGACAAAGTGGACAACAACTTTTGGGGTCCAATTTCTCCTTTTACCCTTGGGAAAATACAAAACTTGGGGCTAAAACATATTTTTTGTGGGAAAAAAAAAGATTTTTTATTTTCACGGCTCTGCGTTATAAACTGTAGTGAAACACTTGGGGGTTCAAAGTTCTCACAACACATCTAGATTAGTTCCCTGGGGGGTCTAGTTTCCAATATGGGGTCACTTGTGGGGGGTTTCTACTGTTTAGGTACATTAGGGGTTCTGCAAACGCAATGTGACGTCTGCAGACCATTCCATCTAAGTCTGCATTCCAAATGGCGCTCCTTCCCTTCTGAGCTCTGCCATGCGCTCAAACGGTGGTTTCCCCCAACATACGGGGTATCAGCGTACTCAGGACAAATTGGACAACAACTTTTTGGGGTCGAATTTCTCCTCTTACCCTCGGGAAAATACAAAACTGGGGGCTAAAAAATAATTTTGGGGGGAAAGATTTTTTTTTTTAATTTTAACGGCTCTGCGTTACAAACTGTAGTGAAACACTTGGGGGTTCAAAGCTATCACAACACATCTAGATGAGTTCCTTAGGGGGTCTAGTTTCCAAAATGGTGTCACTTGTGGGAGGTTTCTACTGTTTAGGTACATTAGGGGCTCTGCAAATGCAATGTGACACCTGCAGACCATTCCATCTAAGTCCTCATTCCAAATGGAGCTCCTTCCCTTCCGAGCCCTCCCATGCGCCCAAACAGTGGTTCCCCCCCACATATGGGGTATCAGCGCACTCAGGACAAATTGGACAACAAATTGTGGGGTCGAATTTCTCCTGTTACCCTCGGGAAAATACAAAACTGGGGGCTAAAAAATAATTTTTGTGGGAAAAAATTTTTGTTTTATTTTTACGGCTCTCCATTATAAACTTCTGTGAAGCCCTTGGTGGGTCAAAGCGCTCAGCACACATCTAGATAAGTTCCTAAGGGCGTCTACTTTCCAAAATGGTGTCACTTGTGGGGGGTTTCTACTGTTTAGGTACATTAGGGGCTCTGCAAACGCAATGTGACACCTGCAGACCATTCCATCTAAGTCTGCATTCAAATGGCACTCCTTCCCTTCTGAGCCCTCCCATGTGCCCAAACAGTGGTTCCCCCCACATATGGTGTATCATCGCACTCAGGACAAATTGGGCAACAAATTTTGGGGTCCAATTTCTCCTGTTACCCTCAGGAAAATACAAAACTGGGGGCTAAAAAAATAATTTTTGTGGGAAAAAAATTTTGTTTTATTTTTACGGCTCTGCATTATAAACTTCTGTGAAGCACTTGGTGGGTCAAAGTGCTCACCACACCTCTAGATAAGTTCCTTAGGGGGTCTACTTTCCAAAATGGTGTCATTTGTGGGGGGTTTCAATGTTTAGGCACATCAGTGGCTCTTCAAACGCAACATGGCGTCCCATCTCAATTCCTGTCAATTTTGCTTTGAAAAGTCAAACGGCGCTCCTTCCCTTCCGAGCTCTCCCATCCACCCAAACAGTGGTTTACCCCCACATATGGGGTATCAGCGTACTCAGGACAAATTGTACAACAACTTTTGGGGTCCAATTTCTTCTCTTACCCTTGGGAAAATAAAAAATTGGGGGCAAAAAGAAAATTTTTGTGAAAAAATATGATTTTTTATTTTTACGGTTCTACATTATAAACTTCTGTGAAGCACTTGGTGGGTCAAAGTGCTCACCACACCTCTAGATAAGTTCCTTAGGGGGTCTACTTTCCAAAATGGTGTCACTTGTGGGGGTTTCAATGTTTAGGCACATCAGTGGCTCTTCAAACGCAACATGAGGTCCCATCTCAATTCCTGTCAATTTTGCATTGAAAAGTCAAACGGCGCTCCTTCCCTTCCGAGCTCTCCCATCCGCCCAAACAGTGGTTTACCCCCACATATGGGCTATCAGCGTACTCAGGACAAATTGTACAACAACTTTTGGGGTCCAATTTCTTCTCTTACCCTTGGGAAAATAAAAAATTGGGGGCGAAAAGATAATTTTTGTGAAAAAATATGATTTTTTATTTTTACGGTTCTACATTATAAACTTCTGTGAAGCACTTGGTGGGTCAAAGTGCTCACCACACCTCTAGATAAGTTCCTTAGGGGGTCTACTTTCCAAAATGGTGTCACTTGTGGGGGGTTTCAATGTTTAGCCACATCAGGGGCTCTCCAAACGAAACATGGCGTCCCATCTCAATTCCAGTCAATTTTGCATTGAAAGTCAAATGGCACTCCTTCGCTTCCGAGCTCTGCCATGCCCCCAAACAGTGGTTTACCCCCACATGTGGGGTATTGGCATACTCAGGACAAATTGTACAACAATGTTTGGGGTCCATTTTCTCCTGTTACCCTTGGTAAAATAAAACAAATTGGAGCTGAATTAAATTTTTTGTGAAAAAAAGTTAAATGTTCATTTTTATTTAAACATTCAAAAAATTCCTGTGAAGCACCAGAAGGGTTAATAAACTTCTTGAATATGGTTTTGAGCACCTTGAGGGGTGTAGTTTTTAGAATGGTGTCACAATTGGGTATTTTCTATCATATAGACCCCTCAAAATGACTTCAAATGAGATGTGGTCCCTAAAATAAAATGGTGTTGTAGAAATGAGAAATTGCTGGTCAACTTTTAACCCTTATAACTCCCTAACAAAAAAAAATTTTGTTTCCAAAATTGTGCTGATGTAAAGTAGACATGTGGGAAATGTTATTTATTAAGTATTTTGTGTGACATATCTCTGTGATTTAATTGCATAAAAATTCAAAGTTGGAAAATTGCGAAATTTTCATAATTTTCGCCAAATTTTCGTTTTTTTCACAAATAAACACAGGTACTATCAAATAATTTTTACCATTGTCATGAAGTACAATATGTCTCGAGAAAACAATGTCAGAATCACCAGGATCCATTGAAGCGTTCCAGAGTTATAACCTCATAAAGGGACAGTGGTCAGAATTGTAAAAATTGGCCCGGTCATTAACGTGCAAACCACCCTTGGGGGTAAAGGGGTTAATAATGGATAGGTGTCTTACTGACATCTCTCCATTATTAACCAGGCTTAATGTCACCTTACAATAGCAAGTTGACTTTAACCCATTATTACCCAATATTCCACTGCTATTCGGGAGTGGGAAGAGAGAGGCTAAGTGCCAGAATAGGCGTATCTTACAGATGCACATTTTCTGGGGTGACTGGGGCTGATGTTTTTAGCCAGGGGGGCCAATAACCATGGACCCTCTCTAGGCTATTAATATCTGCCCTCAGTCACTGGCTTTCCCACTCTGGCGGAGAAAATTTTGTGGGAGCCCACGCAAGTTTTTTCTGTGATTTAACCCTTTATTTTAACACCTTGAGCTCCAAAATTTCAAAATTTTGCACACTGACACTACTTACATTATTTGTGAGGAATATGTAAAAACTAGCTGAAGAGCCCGGCGTTGCCTGGGCATAGTAAATATCTGTGGTTAGTTATAGCACCTCACTTCTCTTATTTTCCCATCATGCCTCTCATTTTCCCAATCACATCTTTCATTTTCACCCCTCACACCTCTCATTTTCACCTCAGTATATACATGTTTGTCATCTCCCTTATATATAGTATACACCTGTATGTCATCTCCTGTATATAGTATATACCTGTTTGTCATCTCCCCTGTGTATAGTATATACCTGTATGTCATCTCCTCCTATATATAGTATATACCTGTATGTCTTCTCCTTCTATATATAGTATATACCGGTATGTCAGCTCCTCCTGTATATAGTATATATCTGTGTGTCATCTCCTCCTGTATATAGTATATACCTGTAGGTCATCTGCTCCTGTATATAGTATATACCTGTGTGTCATCTCCTCATGTATATAGTATATACATGTGTGTCATCTCCTCCTGTATATAGTATATACCTGTAGGTCATCTGCTCCTGTACATAGTATATACCTGTGTGTCATCTCCTCATGTATATAGTATATACATGTGTGTCATCTCCTCCTGTATATAGTATATACCTGTAGGTCATCTGCTCCTGCATATAGTATATACCTGTGTGTCATCTCCTCATGTATATAGTATATACCTGTGTGTCATCTCCTCCTGTATATAGTATATACCTGTAGGTCATCTGCTCCTGTATGTAGTATATACCTGTGTGTCATCTCCTCCTGTATATAGTATATACCTGTAGGACATCTGCTCCTGTATATAGTATATACCTGTATGTCATCTCCCCTGTATATAGTATATACCTGTATGGCATCTCCTCCTGTATATAGTATATAACTGTGTGTCATCTCCTCCTGTATATAGTATATATCTGTGTTTCATCTCCTCCTGTATATAGTATATACCTGTGTGCCATCTCTCCTGTATATAGTATATACCTGTGTGTCATCTCCTCCTGTATTAGACCGCATTCACACATTATTTGGTCAGTATTTTTACCTCAGTATTTGTAAGCTAAATTGGCAGCCTGATAAATCCCCAGCCAACAGGAAGCCCTCCCCCTGGCAGTATATATTAGCTCACACATACACATAATAGACAGGTCATGTGACTGACAGCTGCCGTATTTCCTATATGGTACATTTGTTGCTCTTGTAGTTTGTCTGCTTATTAATCAGATTTTTATTTTTGAAGGATAATACCAGACTTGTGTGTGTTTTAGGGCGAGTTTCATGTGTCAAGTTGTGTGTATTGAGTTGCGTGTGGCGACATGCATGTAGCGACTTTTGTGAGATGAGTTTTGTGTGGCAACATGCGTGTAGCAACTTTTTGTGTGTCGAGTTGCATGTGACAGGTTAGTGTAGCAAGTTGTGTGCAGCAAGTTTTGCGCATGGCGAGTTTTGCGCGTGGTGAGTTTTATGTGTAGTACCTTTTGAGTATGTGCAAGTTTTGTGTGAGGCAACTTTTGCATGTGTTGCAACTTTTGTGCATGTGGCAATTTTTCCGCGTGTGCAAGTTTTGCGTGTGGCGAGTTTTCCATGAGGTGAGTTTTGCACTTGTGGCGAGTTTTGCGTGAGCCTAGTTTTTGCATGTGGCGAGTTTTGCACGTGGCGAGTTTTGAGCAGCGACTTTTGTGTTTCGACTTTTATGTGGCGAGGTTGGTGTATGTGTGGTGAAATGTGTGCTGAGGGTAATATGTGTTCAAGCACTTCTCCTCTTCCCACAGGTATGCACTGACTTTACCCAGCTCTCCCTGGCTCCAGAATATCTCTGTATACTGCATTGATTTTCCATGGTATGCACTGACTTTACCCAGCTCTCCCTGGCTCCAGAATATCTCTGTATACTGCATTGATTTTCCATGGTATGCACTGACTTTACCCAGCTCTCCCTGGCTCCAGAATATCTCTGTATACTGCATTGATTTTCCATGGTATGCACTGACTTTACCCAGCTCTCCCTGGCTCCAGAATATCTCTGTATACTGCATTGATTTTCCATGGTATGCACTGACTTTACCCAGCTCTCCCTGGCTCCAGAATATCTCTGTATACTGCATTGATTTTCCATGGTATGCACTGACTTTACCCAGCTCTCCCTGGCTCCAGAATATCTCTGTATACTGCATTGATTTTCCATGGTATGCACTGACTTTACCCAGCTCTCCCTGGCTCCAGAATATCTCTGTATACTGCATTGATTTTCCATGGTATGCACTGACTTTACCCAGCTCTCCCTGGCTTCTGAATGTCTCTGTATATTGCACTGGCTTTTCTATGCTTCCCCTGGATCTGAGTGTCTTGGTGCAGCACATATAATCCTTTTAGTATGCTTTCTCACCTATGAGCTTGTTTCCACGACCTGTTTTCATGTCTCTCATTGTGTGATCCTGGCATCTCTTTGAGTGGTCAGTCTTACCCCTCCCTCACTTTATGACCTTTGCTTAACTCTCTACATCTGGTCTCCCATACCCAGCCACCCCCTCATTCACACCTGATTGCCCTTAACTGGGGATATATTCACATGCAGGAGTCTGCTATAGACTCAGTCTGCTGCAAATCATCTTTTAACTTCCATCTTTTAAATTACATCTTTTTAATTATGATTCTGAATTAGACTGAATTGGACTGGAATTGACTGGAAGGTAACAGAACACCGACCACTACAATGTTTCGGTTTCTTTTCTCTTTCACCCCCATACTACTTTCCTTCTTACAATCTCCTGCAATCCCTCCTCCTAGTAAGGAACTAGTCATTTCTTCCTCCATACTCCCCAGCCATCTCACCTTCCCCTCAGAACTGTTCCTCCACATACAATCCTTTTTATCCAGACACACACGGCCGCATCATGTCCTATCCTGCTCCCACCTTCTAATGATCTGTCTGTTACTCCTCATTGCTGGTGACATATCCCCAAATCCCGGCCCTCCCCAATTCATCCCCACACTCGTTTCTATCCCCCTGCCACGATCCTCCGCACGTTTTCCCAACCACGACAACCTCATACCCATTCATCCAGCCCCCACTCCCCCGCTCCCCCTACTTGGAGCACTATGGAACGCACGCTCCATCTGCAACAAACTGCCATTTATCCATGACCTCTTCATCACCAACAAACTCTCCTTCCTCGGCCTCACTGAAACCTGGCTCACCCCCTCTGACTCGGCCTCTCCAGCTGCGCTCTCCTATGGCGGATTCCACCTCTCTCACACCCCTCGCCCCAGCAACAAACGCGGTGGAGGAGTTGGCTTGCTCCTGTCCGACACCTGCTCCTTTACTCCAATCCCGCTACCACCCTCCGCTACTCTTCCCTCGTTTGAGGTGCACTCTGTCCGCATCTATTCCCCCTCCAACCTCCAGCTGGCTGTCATCTACCGCCCCCCAGAACTAGCCATCTCCACCTTTCTCGACCACTTCACCACCTGGCTACTTCATTTCCTCTCTGTTGACATCCCCACTATCATCATGGGTGATTTCAATGTCCCCATTGACACTTTCACCTCAGCTACCTCTAAACTTTTATCACTGACTGCCTCCTTTGGCCTCACTCAATGGTCCTCTGAGGCCACTCACAAAGATGGCCACACGCTGGACCTCATCTTCACCCGCCTCTGCTCCCTTACTAATCTCACTAACACACCCCTCCCCCTGTCTGACCACAACCTACTGACTTTCTCGTCCCTCTCCTCTCCTAGTGTGCAACCCCCACTCCACAAACTCACTCACCCTCGCAGAAATCTCAAACATCTCAACTTACAATCACTCTCTGAGTCCCTTCTCCCTCTCACAGACATAGCCTCCCTTCATGACACAGATGCTGCCGCCACTTTTTATAACACCACAATAACAACAACACTCGATTCGGCCACCCCACTCATGCATAGTAAAACTCGTACAATTAACAGGCAGCCCTGGCTGACCAGCCTGACCAAAGAATTGAGACGGGCTTCCAGGATTGCTGAGCGGAGATGGAAGCGATCCCACTCTGCCGACCACTTCACTGCATACAAGCAGTCCCTCGCCAGCTTCAAGTCTGCGCTCACTGCCGCAAAACAAACTTACTTCTCATCCCTCATATCCTCCCTGTCCCACAACCCTAAACAGCTTTTCAACACTTTCAATTCTCTACTCCGTCCCCCCGCACCTCCTCCCTCCCCCCTCATTTCTGCTGATGACTTCGCCTCTTTCTTTAAACAGAAGATCGATACGATCAGAGAAAGCTTTGGCCCACAGCGCCCACTGCCCCTCTTAGCTGCTCAACCCTGCTCCTCGAAAACCAGCTTCTCCACCATGACAGAAGATCAGCTCTCCACCCTCCTGTCAAGATCACACCTCACCACCTGCACGCTTGACCCGCTCCCATCCCACCTCATCCCTAACCTTTCCACGGTCTTCATCCCAACCCTAACACACCTCTTCAACCTCTCACTCACAACAGGTGTCTTTCCCTCATCCTTCAAGCATGCCAAGATCACACCCATCCTCAAGAAGCCCTCCCTCGACCCATCCTCTGTGTCTAGCTATCGCCCAATATCTCTTCTCCCTTATGCCTCCAAATTGCTGGAGCAACATGTCCATCTTGAACTGTCCTCCCACTTCTCCTCCTGCTCCCTCTTTGATCGGTTACAATCAGGCTTCCGTTCCCATCACTCAACTGAAACTGCCCTAACTAAAGTCACCAATGACCTACTAACTGCCAGGAGCAAGCGACACTACTCTGTCCTCCTTCTCCTGGACTTGTCTTCTGCCTTTGACACTGTAGACCACTCCCTTTTGCTACAAATCCTCTCATCCCTTGGCATCACAGACTTGGCCCTTTCCTGGATCTCGTCATATCTGACAGACCGAACATTCAGTGTCTCCCTCCCCCACACCACCTCCTCACTTCGCCCCTTGTCAGTCGGTGCTCCTCAAGGCTCTGTTCTAGGACCCCTACTCTTCTCCATCTACACTTTCGGCCTGGGACAGCTCATAGAATCCCACGGTATGCAGTACCATCTCTACGCCGACGACACGCAGATCTACCTCTCCGGACCTGACCTCTCCTCCTTGCTTACCAAAATCCCGCACTGTCTGTCTGCCATTTCAGCCTTCTTTTCTGCTCGCTTTCTACAACTGAACATGGACAAAACAGAATTCATCATCTTTCCCCCATCTCACTCTACCCCTCCACCAGACCTATCCATCAATGTCAATGGCTGCTCACTAGCCCCAGTCCCACACGCCCGGTGCCTCGGGGTGATCCTCGACTCTGCCCTCTCTTTCAAGCCACATATCCAAGCCCTTGCCTCCTCCTGTCGTCTCAAACTCAAAAATATTTCCCGGATCCGTGCTTTCCTTGACCGCAACACTGCAAAAACGCTAGTGCATGCCCTTATCATCTCCCGCCTCGACTACTGCAACCTCCTACTCTCTGGACTCCCCTCTAGCACTCTGGCACCACTCCAATCCATCCTACACTCTGCTGCCCGACTAATCCACCTGTCCCCCCGCTATTCCCCAGCCTCTCCCCTGTGTCAAGCCCTTCACTGGCTTCCTATCGCCCAGAGACTCCAGTTCAAAACCCTCACACTGACATACAAAGCCATCCACAACCTGTCTCCTCCATACATCTGTGACATGGTCTCCCGGTACCTACCTACACGCGACCTCCGATCCTCCCAAGACCTCCTTCTCTACTCCCCTCTCATCTCTTCTTCCCATAACCGCATCCAAGACTTCTCCCGTGCTTCCCCCATACTCTGGAACTCTCTACCCCAACACATCAGACTCTCGCCTAACATAGAAACCTTCAAAAAGAACCTGAAGACCCACCTCTTCCGACAAGCCTACAGCCTGCAGTGATCCTCAACCTACTGAACAGCCGCGCAACCTGCCCTACCCTCTCCTAGTGTATCCTCACCCACCCCCTGCAGACTGTGAGCCCTCGCGGGCAGGGTCCTCCCTCCTTATGTACTCGTGTGCCTTGTTATCTGCTCATGTTTAATGTATTTGTCTATATTTGCCCCGTATTCACATGTAAAGCGCCATGGAACAAATGGCGCTATAAAAATGTATAATAATAATAATAATAATAATAATAATTTTGTGTGTAAGGCCCCACCTTAGCAACTGTACGGTATATACTCTTTGGCGCCATCACTCTCATTCTTTAAGTCCCCCTTGTTCACATCTGGCAGCTGTCAATTTGCCTCCAACACTTTTCCTTTCACTTTTCCCCATTATGTAGATAGGGGAAAAATTGTTTCGTGAATTGGAAAGCGTGGGGTTAAAATTTCGCCTCACAACATAGCCTATGACGCTCTCGGGGTCCAGACGTGTGACTGTGCAAAATATTGTAGCTGTAGCTGCGACGGTGCAGATGCCAATACCGGACATACACACACACACATTCATCTTTATATATTAGACTAGCTGAAGAGCCCGGCGTTGCCAGGACATAGTAAATATCTGTGGTTAGTTATAGCACGTCACTTCTCTTATTTTCCCATCACGCCTCTCATTTTCCCAATCACCTCTTTCATTTTCCCCCTCACATCTCTCATTTTCTCCCTCACTCCTCTCATTCCCGCCTAACACGTGTCATTTCGACCTCACATCTGTCATTTTCCGATCACTACACTATTTTCCCTCACTCCTCTCATTTTGCACTCACACCTTTTCATTTTCACCTCACACCTCTCATTTTCACCTCAGTATATACATGTTTGTAATCTCCCTTATATATAGTATACACCTGTATGTCATCTCCTGTATATAGTATATACCTGTATGTCATCTCCCCTGTATATAGTATATACCTGCTGTGTGTCATCTCCCCTGTATATAGTATATACCTGTATGTCATCTCCTCCTATATATAGTATATACCTGTATGTCATCTCCTCCTATATATAGTATATACCTATATGTCATCTCCTCCTATATATAGTATATACCTGTATGTCATCTCCTTCTATATATAGTATATACCTGTATGTCATCTCCTCCTGTATATAGTATATACCTGTGTGTCATCTCCCCTGTATATAGTATATATCTGTGTGTCATCTCCTCCTGTATATAGTATATACCTGTATGTCATCTTCTATATATAGCATATACCTGTATGTCATCTCCTCCTGTATATAGTATATACCTGTAGGTAATCTGCTCCTGTATATAGTATATACCTGTGTGTCATCTCCTCATGTATATAGTATATACCTGTATGTCATCTCCTCCTGTATATAGTATGTACCTGTATGTCATCTCCTCCTTTATATAGTATATACCTGTGTGTCATCTCTCCTGTATATAGTATATATCTGTGTGTCATCTCCCCTGCATATAGTATATACCTGTGTGATCTCCTGTATTAGACCTCGTTAACACGTTATTTGCTCAGTATTTTTACCTCAGTATTTGTAAGATAAATTGGCAGCCTGATAAATCCCTAGCCAACAGGAAGCCCTCCCCCTGGCAGTATATACAGTGGGGCAAAAAAGTATTTAGTCAGTCAGCAATAGTGCAAGTTCCACCACTTAAAAAGATGAGAGGCGTCTGTAATTTACATCATAGGTAGACCTCAACTATGGGAGACAAACTGAGAAAAAAAAATCCAGAAAATCACATTGTCTGTTTTTTTAACATTTTATTTGCATATTATGGTGGAAAATAAGTATTTGGTCAGAAACAAAATTTCATCTCAATACTTTGTAATATATCCTTTGTTGGCAATGACAGAGGTCAAACGTTTTCTGTAAGTCTTCACAAGGTTGCCACACACTGTTGTTGGTATGTTGACCCATTCCTCCATGCAGATCTCCTCTAGAGCAGTGATGTTTTTGGCTTTTCACTTGGCAGCACGGACTTTCAACTCCCTCCAAAGGTTTTCTATAGGGTTGAGATCTGGAGACTGGCTAGGCCACTCCAGGACCTTGAAATGCTTCTTACGAAGCCACTCCTTCGTTGCCCTGGCGGTGTGCTTTGGATCATTGTCATGTTGAAAGACCCAGCCACGTTTCATCTTCAATGCCCTTGCTGATGGAAAGAGGTTTGCACTCAAAATCTCACGATACATGGCCCCATTCATTCTTTCATGTACCCGGATCAGTCGTCCTGGCCCCTTTGCAGAGAAACAGCCCCAAAGCATGATGTTTCCACCACCATGCTTTACAGTAGGTATGGTGTTTGATGGATGCAACTCAGTATTCTTTTTCCTCCAAACACGACAAGTTGTGTTTCTACCAAACAGTTCCAGTTTGGTTTCATCAGACCATAGGACATTCTCCCAAAACTCCTCTGGATCATCCAAATGCTCTCTAGCAAACTTCAGACGGGCCCGGACATGTAGTGGCTTAAGCAGTGGAACACGTCTGGCACTGCAGGATCTGAGTCCATGGTGGCGTAGTGTGTTACTTATGGTAGGCCTTGTTACATTGGTTCCAGCTCTCTGCAGTTCATTCACTAGGTCCCCCCGCGTGGTTCTGGGATTTTTGCTCACCGTTCTTGTGATCATTCTGACCCCACGGGGTGGGATTTTGCGTGGAGCCCCAGATCGAGGGAGATTATCAGTGGTCTTGTATGTCTTCCATTTTCTAATTATTGCTCCCACTGTTGATTTCTTCACTCCAAGCTGGTTGGCTATTGCAGATTCAGTCTTCCCAGCCTGGTGCAGGGCTACAATTTTGTTTCTGGTGTCCTTTGACAGCTCTTTGGTCTTCACCATAGTGGAGTTTGGAGTCAGACTGTTTGAGGGTGTGCACAGGTGTCTTTTTATACTGATAACAAGTTTAAACAGGTGCCATTACTACAGGTAATGAGTGGAGGAAAGAGGAGACTCTTAAAGAAGAAGTTACAGGTCTGTGAGGGCCAGAAATCTTGATTGTTTGTTTCTGACCAAATACTTATTTTCCACCATAATATGCAAAAAAAATGATAAAAAAACAGACAATGTGATTTTCTGGATTTTTTTTTCTCAGTTTGTCTCCCATAGTTGAGGTCTACCTATGATGTAAATTACAGACGCCTCTCATCTTTTTAAGTGGTGGAACTTGCACTATTGCTGACTGACTAAATACTTTTTTGCCCCACTGTATTAGCTCACACATACACATAATAGACAGGTCATGTGACTGACAGCTGCCGTATTTCCTATATGGTACATTTGTTGCTCTTGTAGTTTGTCTGCTTATTAATCAGATTTTTATTTTTGAAGGATAATACCAGACTTGTGTGTGTTTTAGGGCGAGTTTCGTTTGTCAAATTGTGTGCGTTGAGTTGTGTGTGGCGACATGCATGTAGCGACTTTTGTGAGATGAGTTTTGTGTAGCAACATGCGTGTAGCAACTTTTTGTGTTTCGAGTTGCATGTGACAGGTTAGTGTAGCAAGTTGTGTGCAGCAAGTTTTGCGCATGGCGAGTTTTGCGCGTGGTGAGTTTTATGTCTGGTGCCTTTTGAGTATGTGCAAGTTTTGTGTGAGGCAACTTTTGCATGTGTTGCAAATTTTGTGCATATGGCAATTTTTCCGCATGTGCAAGTTTTGCGTGTGGCGAGTTTTCCATGAGGTGAGTTTTGCACTTGTGGCGAGTTTTGCGTGAGCCTCTTTTTTGCATGTGGTGAGTTTTGCGCGTGGCGAGTTTTGAGTGGCGACTTTTGTGTTTCGACTTTTATGTGGCGAGGTTGGCGTATGTGTTGTGAAATGTGTGCTGAGGGTGGTATATGTGTTCAAGCACGTGGTAGTGTGTGGCGCATTTTGTGTGTGTGTTCATATCCCCGTGTAGTGAGTATCCCATATCGGGGTCCTACCTTAGCAACTGTACGGTATATACTCTTTGGCGCCATCGCTCTCACTCTTTAAGTCCCCCTTGTTCACATCTGGCAGCTGTCAATTTGCCTCCAACACTTTTCCTTTCACTTCATCTCCTTCTGTGCAAAATTTTGTTTCTGTAGCTGCGACGCCTCCAACACTTTTCCTTTCACTTTTTTCCCATTAAGTAGATAGGGGCAAAATTGTTTGGTGAATTGGAAAGCGTGGGGTTAAAATTTCACCTCACAACATAGCCTATGACGCTCTCAGGGTCCAGACGTGTGACTGTGCAATATTTTGTTGCTGTAGCTGCGATGCTTCCAACACTTTTCCTTTCACTTTTTTCCCCATTATGTAGATAGGGGAAAAATTGTTTCGTGAATTGGAACGCGCGGGGTTAAAATTTCACCTCACAACATAGCCTATGACGCTCTCGGGGTCCAGACGTGTGACTGTGCAACATTTTGTGGCTGTAGCTGCGACGGTGCAGATGCCAATCCCGGACATACACACACACATACACACACACACACATTCAGCTTTATATAGTAGATATAATGGATGTTACTGTATGTAAACCATGTCTCATATCCTGTCGGGTTTGGGAAGGAGATAGAAAAAGGGCAATTGAATTATCGGCTATTCTGGTATTTAGCTCTGTATTAAATATATATATATATATATATGTGTGTGTCTCACTGACATATATCTCCCTATACTATGTGTAGAAAAATATTTAGAATTGAGAGTCCTCAGTGGTTGATACCTTTTAATGGCTAACTGAAAAGATGGTAACAAATTGCAGGTATACTACCTGCAGAATCCAACCAGAGGAGCAGCACTTTTAGACCTAATACTATCTAATAGACCTGACAGAATAACAAATCTGTAGGTGGTCGGGCATCTAGGAAATAGCGACCACAATATTGTACAGTTTCACCTGTCTTTCACTAGGGGGACTTGTCAGGGAGTCACAAAAACACTGAACTTTAGGAAGGCAAAGTTTGACCAGCTTAGAGATGCCCTTAATCTGGTAGACTGGGACAATATCCTCAGAAATAAGAATACAGATAATAAATGGGAAATGTTTAAGAACATCCTAAATAGGCAGTGTAAGCGGTTTATACCTTGTGGGAATAAAAGGACTAGAAATAGGAAAAACCCAATGTGGCTAAACAAAGAAGTAAGGCAGGCAATTAACAGTAAAAAGAAAGCATTTGCACTACTAAAGCAGGATGGCACCATTGAAGCTCTAAAAAACTATAGGGAGAAAAATACTTTATCTAAAAAACTAATTAAAGCTGCCAAAAAGGAAACAGAGAAGCACATTGCTAAGGAGAGTAAAACTAATCCCAAACTGTTCTTCAACTATATCAATAGTAAAAGAATAAAAACTGAAAATGTAGGCCCCTTAAAAAATAGTGAGGAAAGAATGGTTGTAGATGACGAGGAAAAAGCTAACATATTAAACACCTTCTTCTCCACGGTATTCACGGTGGAAAATGAAATGCTAGGTGAAATCCCGAGAAACAATGAAAACCCTATATTAAGGGTCACCAATCTAACCCAAGAAGAGGTGCGAAACCGGCTAAATAAGATTAAAATAGATAAATATCCGGGTCCGGATGGCATACACCCACGAGTACTAAGAGAACTAAGTAATGTAATAGATAAACCATTATTTCTTATTTTTAGGGACTCTATAGCGACAGGGTCTGTTCCGCAGGACTGGCGCATAGCAAATGTGGTGCCAATATTCAAAAAGGGCTCTAAAAGTGAACCTGGAAATTATAGGCCAGTGAGTCTAACCTCTATTGTTGGTAAAATATTTGAAGGGTTTCTGAGGGATGTTATTCTGGATTATCTCAATGAGAATAACTGTTTAACTCCATATCAGCATGGGTTTATGAGAAATCGCTCCTGTCAAACCAATCTAATCAGTTTCTATGAAGAGGTAAGCTATAGGCTGGACCACGGTGAGTCATTGGACGTGGTATATCTCGATTTTTCCAAAGCGTTTGATACCGTGCCGCACAAGAGGTTGGTACACAAAATGAGAATGCTTGGTCTGGGGGAAAATGTGTGTAAATGGGTTAGTAACTGGCTTAGTGATAGAAAGCAGAGGGTGGTTATAAATGGTATAGTCTCTAACTGGGTCGCTGTGACCAGTGGGGTACCGCAGGGGTCAGTATTGGGACCTGTTGTCTTCAACATATTCATTAATGATCTGGTAGAAGGTTTACACAGTAAAATATCGATATTTGCAGATGATACAAAACTATGTAAAGCAGTTAATACAAGAGAAGATAGTATTCTGCTACAGATGGATCTGGATAAGTTGGAAACTTGGGCTGAAAGGTGGCAGATGAGGTTTAACAATGATAAATGTAAGGTTATACACATGGGAAGAAGGAATCAATATCACCATTACACACTGAACGGGAAACCACTGGGTAAATCAGAAAGGGAGAAGGACTTGGGGATCCTAGTTAATGATAAACTTACCTGGAGCAGCCAGTGCCAGGCAGCAGCTGCCAAGGCAAACAGGATCATGGGGTGCATTAAAAGAGGTCTGGATACACATGATGAGAGCATTATACTGCCTCTGTACAAATCGCTAGTTAGACCGCACATGGAGTACTGTGTCCAGTTTTGGGCACCGGTGCTCAGGAAGGATATCATGGAACTAGAGAGTGTACAAAGGAGGGCAACAAAATTAATAAAGGGGATGGGAGAACTACAATACCCAGATAGATTAGCGAAATTAGGATTATTTAGTCTAGAAAAAAGACGACTGAGGGGCGATCTAATAACCATGTATAAGTATATAAGGGGACAATACAAATATCTCGCTGAGGATCTGTTTATACCAAGGAAGGTGACGGGCACAAGGGGGCATTCTTTGCGTCTGGAGGAGAAAAGGTTTTTCCACCAACATAGAAGAGGATTCTTTACTGTTAGGGCAGTGAGAATCTGGAATTGCTTGCCTGAGGAGGTGGTGATGGCGAACTCAGTCGAGGGGTTCAAGAGAGGCCTGGATGTCTTCCTGAAGCAGAACAATATTGTATCATACAATTATTAGGTTCTGTAGAAGGACGTAAATCTGGGGATTTATTATGATGGAATATAGGCTGAACTGGATGGACAAATGTCTTTTTTCGGCCTTACTAACTATGTTACTATGTTACTATGTTACTATGTGTAGACATTTATTCTAGCTATTCTATTCTAACCTGTCAGTGTGATTTTACTGTACACCGCCCTGAATTAACGGCTTTTCTATAAGGCTATGTGCACACTTTGCAGATCTCACTGCGGATTTTTCCGCAGCAGAATTCCAAAATCCGCAGTGAAAACCCGTCGCGGTTTTTACTGTGGATTTATAGCGGTTTTTACTGTGGTTTCTTCTGCGGATTTTCATCTGCAGTTTTCTATTGGAGCAGGTGAAAATCCGCAGAAAAGAAGTGACATGCTTCGGAATGTAATCCGCAGCGTTTCCGCGCGGTTTTTTCTGCAGCATGTGCACTGCGTTTTTTGTTTCCCATAGGTTTACATTGTTCTGTAAACTCATGGGAAACTGCTGCAGATCCGCAGCGGTCAAATCGGCTGCGGATCCGCAGCAAAATCCGCAAAGTGTGAATATAGCCTTAAGCACAAGTGCGTATTTCTCGCAAGTCACACTGATGGTCCATGTGTAATCCATATTTTTATTGGCCCCATACACTTTAATTGGTGGATTTTGTGCACAACACGCTGACTCCCGTTCTCTTTCTATTGGTGTCTTTACAGCACACACAATATGCACTATATAGGACATTCCATACTCAGGTATTGAAGTACAATCTGAAGTGGATGCGTAGTTGGTGTTCTGCGGTGTCACCTAGGGACAAGGCTGTATCCTACCCAGCGGATACAGTCTTGTCCCTGGCTGACACTGCAGCACACCAACTACGCATCCTCTTCAGGTAATAGCATTTGTACTTCAATACCTGAGTATATACATTATTATTTTGTGTAACTTACATTTGTTTCTGTTAACATTGTAAATAAGAATATGGTATCTAATTGCATTATGCTGTACTTTGTAGGTAAGAGACATGCCTGCTCTTTGGGACCTGGGGTGTGAATCCTACAAAGACAAGTACCATCGTTACATTGTTGGAGCAGAATCTGCAGGGACCTATATCCTGAGTTTGACTTGTACAACAGTTCCCTTCAGGGTCAAATATGTAAGTATTTTTGTACGTTGTTTAACAATTATTAATATTCATTAAATAATGGATTAGAACTGATCATAGTGTGTTTTTTTTTAGCTAAAGATGTGAAACAGCGGTGGAGATCTGTTCGCGATAGATTCCACAAAATAAAAATCAATATAAACAAGAGTGGCTCATCACCAGCAAAAATAAACTTTCCCTTTTATGATGAGCTCCAGTTTTTGATCTCAAACAGGAATTCTCAGAGGTAAATTGTTATAAATAATTGAAATGTAGTCATTGCATTAGTGATGAGCGAGTAGAATTGTTGCTCTGGTCTCCCCGAGCATTTTCGGGAGATCTCCAAGTATTTGGATGTGCTTGGACAATTTTTTTTTATCGTGTCACCTGCATGATTTACGGCTTCTGGACAGGCTGAATACATGTGGGAAATCAATAACAAACAGGTATAGCTCACATGTGTTCAGCCTGTCTAGCTCTAGCTGACGTAAATCATGCAGCTGATGCTATAACTACTTCTCCAAGCACATCCAAATACTCGGAGATCACTCGATCATGCTGTGGGACACACAAGCAACCAGTAGACTTGCTCATCACTATCAATATGAATTGACATCATAATTACGACTTATTTTGCTTCATTTTCACAGCACTGAAGGGAACATTGGCGCTCTGGACATAGAAGACACCAACAATCGAGAGGCAGCAGGAACATCGGATTAGGCAGCAGAGGGTACTTCCTTGTCTGTATCTGCTGGTCCTAATTCATCAGTAGCTGCTGGCAGTCCAACTTCACCATCTTCTGGGACATGTTCGGCTTCTGCTCCCTAAAGTGAAGCAACCCCAAGGAACAAAAAAAGTGCCAATCTGGTGACATTAGAAGAGCCCCCCAACAAAAAAGACGAACCCGAAAAAAAGATTGTGAGAGAGATAAGAAGGTGGCTGAGACCCTCACTTTGATCCAAAAATCTACAAAGGATGACTATTTTGACTTATTTGGATCAACTGTAGCCACCAAGGCACAGTTAATGCCACCAGATAGGCAGACAATATTTATTGCTACTGTGTATGCCATGGTTCTAGCATTTGAGGACCCTTCACCTATCGGTCATTTTAATGACATTGTGGTGGGGGTCAGTAATAGTGTATGTGCCGAACCCAAGCCACCACCACGTGAACACGACCAACAGTACCAAAGACCACCCAGCACTTTTCTTATTATTGTGAGTCCAATACCTCACAAAGGCCGGGCTCCTCACCAAATGCTAGTAATTTGGATTCTGCTCCAAATTATGATTATTGCCCAGAATATAATTTCTTAAATTAATAAAACCTTTGGCATATGGGGGTACAGAGACCTGTAGACAGGTTTTGCTCTGACACTATGCAAACATGATATGGGTACACACCATCGTTTTTGTTTCCACTGCATTCACATTAGTCTAGTTTTGTTTATTAATTCAAATTTGTATCGAGCAGTAACCAGTTTAATAAAGTTTAAAATTGTGGCACACAATGTAGCGTTGCCAATACAAGAGAATTTTGCTCACCAAGAGACAAAAAATATTATTGTTAGCAAGGCAACATTATTGTTCTGAGGTTAGAGTACATTTGGTATTTCCCTAAATTGTCAAAATATTGATTCTTTACAAAGTAATTGCAATGTTTGTCATACTGTTTATTTTTTGTAATAAAATTATTTCTAAATTTTTGCTCTTTTTTTTCTATAAATTTACATAAGGGGTATACAGTATACAAGGGCTATTTAGATAACTAACATACTTTAGCAACTACTCCAGAAAATTGGTTAGAGTGCTGGTTTGATGATACTAATGTATTCCCTGAAGTAATGAACGGATGAGTAATATAATTCTGTCAACTTTCCAACCCTACATCACCATCTTTGGAGGCGCTACAAGTACACAAGCCAGGAGATGTGGAGGAGGCTCTAGGAGGACATCAACCGTGCAGCAGGAGCCGTACCTCAGCCTTTGTGCAAGGAGGAACAGGAGGAGCACTGCCAGAGCCCTGCAAAATTACCTACAGCAGGCCACAAATGTGTCTGCACAAATGGTTAGAAACCAACTCCATGAGGATGGACTGAGTGCCCGATGTCCACAGATGGGGGTTGTGCTCACAGCCCAACACCGTGCAGAAGTCTTGCCATTTGCCACAGAACACCAGGATTGCCAAATTCGCCACTGGCGCCCTGTGCTCTTCACAGATGAAAGCAGGTTCACACTGAGCACATGTGACAGACGTGACAGAGTCTGGACATGCCATGGAGAGTGATCTGCTGCCTGCATGCCTTCAGCATGACCGGTTTGGCAGTGAGACAGTAATGGTGTGGGGTGGCATTTTTTTGGAGGGCCGCACAGCCCTCCATGTGCTCGCCAGAGGTAGCCTGACTGTCATTAGTTACCGAGATAAGATCCTTAGACCCCTTGAGAGACCATATGCTGGTGCGGTTGGCCCTGGGTTCCTCCTAATGCAGGACACTGCCAGACCTGCAGTTCCTGCAAGATGAAGGCATTGAAGCTATGGACTGACCTGCCCCTTCCCCAGTCATGAATCCAATTAAGCACATCTCGACATCATGTCTCGCACCATCCACCAATGTCACGTTGCACCACAGACTGTCCAGGAGTTTGCAGATGCTTTAGTCCAGGTTTGGGAGGAGATCCCTCAGACCATTCGCTAAATCATCAGGACACTGCCCAGCCATTGTAGGGAGTTCATACAGGCACGTGGAGTCCACACACTTTACTGAGCATCATTTTCTTGCTTTGGGGCATTTCCACTGAGGTTGGATCAGCCTGTATTTGGATTTTTCACTTTGATTTTGAGTATTTTTCAAAATCCTGGCCTCCATGGGATATTAATTTTTAATTACATTTATCTCTTAACTCTTTCCACTATATTGTGAATAAAGCTTTCCAAGTGGAATATTTTAATCTTTAAAATCTAGAATGTGGTCTGTTATTTTTCCTTTTATTTTTTGCTACATTATATATATTTTCTTGATGGAGTAGAGAAAGTCAAATGAGACACTCTCTTCCATCCCTCCTAACAAAAAATAAAAATAAAAACCCAACAAAGTAACATGCCTTTAAAGTTTTTTTAAAATAACAATATATGAAGCATTTTGGACAACAAAAACTAAACATTTTTCTTGGTTTTCTTCTTTTTGCTCAATTTTGGTTCATCCTCTGCTGGTCCAGCTGCACATCACCGACACAGGAGTATTGCCAGTGCACGGCACTTTCGGGACTCATAAAGTAGTCAGTGAAGGTTCCTCTCACACACGCACCGGAGCTGAATGGTCTTCCCAGACGCATGTTGACCTGTGGATTAAATACTGGCTGCTGGTACTCCACATCTACGTCAGTGTTGTACTCACAAGCATAGTTGTGGAGTACACAGCAAGCCTTAATCACAGTGTCAACGGTGTCAGTATCCAGCTGGATGGGTGTGTGAAGGATCCGCCACTGACTAGTCATGATCCGGAAGGTGAATTCCACATATCTGCATGCATGACTCAGCCGATAATTAAAAATCCTCCGCCAGGCATCAAGTCCCCTTCGTGGGTATGGGCGCAGCAGGTTGGTCAGTAATAGAAAGGCCTCATCCAATACCATCACAAAGGGTACTGGATGTGTGGAATCTGGCAAAGGTCTTGGGGCTGGGAGAGTTCTTCCATCTCAAAGAATTTGAAGACCAATCTGTGATGTTCTCAACACCCAAGTATCCCCAGTACTACCATAGGCACCAACGTCAATGGCAACAAAATTGTAATGTGCATCAGCCACCGCCATCAGGACCACAGAAAAATACTTCTTATAATTAAAGAAGGGTGAGCCTAATCCTGATCGTGTTGGCTGCTGAACCCTTACATGTTTACCATCGACTGCACCTATGCAGTTTGGGAATTTGGCCACAGACTGAAACCCTGCTGCAACTTGCAGCCAAGTCTCCTCAGTTGGGGAAGGCATCACGATGGGCTGCAACTTCTGCTAGATGACGGTACATGTACAATTTAGAGATGGTGGGTTTACCAACTCTAAGTAGGAGATGCAGGGATGTATAGCTCTCTCCTGTGGCCAGAAATCTGAAAAGGAAAATAAATAATGTTTAGAAATGTTACCAAATGTATGAGAACCAGTCAGCAGTTATGGGCGCCGTAAGATTTTAACACTGCATTTCAGGGCTTTTCTACAGCATTTTTAAATGGTGTCGATAAGCCCCCAGTCTGACAGTTAAGATGACACAAAAAAAATGTTGTATACTCTTCTCTGGGGGGGGGAGGGGGCATCCAGTCGCATGGGTGTTGCAGGTTGCAGGTTATTGTCCGGCGCATGACATCTTCTTGCCACTCCGTGCTCCTGCTATCTTCATGGGTCTACTGCCCAGCCATCCTTAACTGCCATGTTAAGGGCAGAGAAAAGTAATGCATGGCGCAGGCAAAGGTCAGAGAGGACCAGCGCATTGGCACCTCAGTACTTTAATCAATCTGCCTCAGGTAACCAAAGTACACCTGCACATTAGAGCGATAAAGCAAGCAGGGTGGTGGCATGGCAAAAACATAGGAGGTGTCGGAAACGGACCTGCAAAACCCATAAGGCTGGGCAGCACCGTATGGCCCCACAGTTGAGTCTAATCAAAGTTATTTATCTTTTGTTGCTTATTGGACCTGGTAGTTAAATATTTTATGTTAAATGCTTTATTTAGACAATGCATTAGATACGCCATGAAAGGTTGGTGTCTGCATCTTATAGTGGGCAAAAATTATGACAGGTTCCTATTATGCCAGTTTCACATGACACAATATTAACATTAAGGGAAAAAGCTGTTGTGTCCGGGTGTGTAATACGTGCGGCACACATGTGGCAACCGTGTGCCGCATTATTACCACATGGATGGCCACCGGGGAAAAAGAGCTACAGTAAGCGCTGTTCCACGGCGGCAGGTGTTAAAGACGTCTCTCATTTTCACCTGTTTGCGGTGATCGCCGCCATAGCCAGGGCTAAGAATTAGAGAAACTTCAGCACCTGCCTCCAGCGCTTACTTTAGGGCTTTTTCACCGTCGAGTATGCATGTCACACGGAGGACATCTATGTCTGTTCTCCATGTGCACATGTGCTTGACGGTTTGTGAAAGACAATGTAAAAAAATTATAAAATGTTCACACAGTCCATGAAAACACACTGACATGTGCATACACCCATTCTTTTCAAAGAGACTTCGTGTGTGAGTGTCTCATGGACATGTGAAAACTGACATCACACGTACCATAGACACTGACGTGTGAAAGAGGGCTTAGGACATAAAAGAAAAAAATACTTACCGCAAGGTGATGAGCAGCCTTTCCTCAGCAGAGAGGGACTTCCTCATCACCATATTTGCAAAGGTCAGTTCAGGTGCCAAGATAGTTAAAAGGAGGTCAAATGCTGGGATGGTTAGCCGACAAAATGCGATAAATTTTTCTGGATATCTGAAATTAAAAAAAGGATAAACAAAGGTTGATTAATATATATATTTATTTTTAACATTTTACATACATAATTTTATTTACATACGGGTAACTTACCTCCTCAAATCTCTGCATAGCACATGAAAGTGCCCCTTTGCTGTCCACTCTGCCACAATTGGGTGCACCCACATCTTTTGTGCTCTCTTTCTGGGCCGCTCCTAAGAAAAAAATATTGGTTACTGCACAGCACAGTGAAAAATCAAGGTAAAAGGAAAATTTTACATTTATATTTCTGTGCATCGTATCATCTGCATGTGCAAACGCATGGGAAAAGGCATGTAAACGAATGATTAAACACCATTTTTTTAAAAACATAATCTTACGCATTACGCCAACAAAAACAATGATTGTGCATGCCTTTGTGGTTTATGTGCATGCGTTCAATATTTCCACGAGAACATGTCTCAATATGTCAAAACAGTTAATGGACTTGCGCAGTCCCAGTAGGCAAGCACATTGTATGCATGCATACACATGTCTTTTAGTAACAATGTGTTTACATACACAGTAATGTGCATTATTTTGAATGACCCCCTCCTGGCTAAAAGTGTCCCCTCTACTCCATCTATCACCTATAGGAGGTCTCAGAATTTGAAGGACATGTTAGTTCACAGTCAGTATAAGGGTGGGACCACCCAGAATATCTTCAACTCCAGAGGACCCAGTTGGGGTTTCTTCCCTTGTAAAAAATGATTGGCCTGCAAGAATATGGACAAGGCCCAAGAATTTGAGGATTCACAGGGCAAAAATATTCGGATCACGCATAATATCACCTGCGGCACAGATCATGTGATCTACCGTGCCACATGCCCTTGTGGTCTTGAATATATAGGGATGACCTCCAGACCACTGAAAATACGGACTCGAGAGCATGTCCGTGACATAATCAATGCCCGTGAGGCCAGTGACCTAATGTCTTTAAAACCCATACCACGTCACTTTAAATTGGCCCACAATTGTGACTCCAGCCTACTAAGAGTGATTGGCATTGATAGGATTTTGAAGGACTCGAGAGGTGGAGATGTGAAAATCAAACTGGCTCAACTTGAGACCAAGTGGATCTCAAGGTTAAGCTCACTTCAACCCAAGGGCCTAAATGAAGTGATGAGTTTTGCTCCTTTTCTTTAACATTCTTTTATATTTTTCGGGACTTTTCTTTAGTGCCGTGTTTTTAACTAATTTTAACTTTGTATATATACGACTAATCTGCATTCATCTATGTATTTGTACATCACTCATATGATCTCCTCCCTTTGGTTTGTTTGTATATATATTTCTTTATTAACAGTTGTTGTCTCTTTTCTTTATAGTTATAATAATTTGAATTTACCTTAACCAGCTGCTGCACCTTCATCTTCTACGTCTGACGTCACTCGTTTAGGTCACGGATCTGCGCAAAAGAAAGAAGAAACGTGTATTTTATTTACACTTTTATCTACACTTTTATAATCATTTTTTGTATAAATTTGGATAATAATAGCATTCTTGTATACATTTTCTCTAGTATTGTATATTGTACAATTTTTATTATTGTTTACACTTCAATTCTATGTGAACATCATACACATTTTTGCACCTTTTATGCATATTAGCACCTTATTCCCCTCATACCCTTGGCACCAATTATAGTGTCCTTTTTACACCCTTCATACTCATATATTGCACCTCTTTATGCAGACCCGTCAGCCATCTCTAGTCTGACACCCTCCCCTTTTCCTTGTCCCACATCGGTCACTCATTTTCCTCAGCATCTGGTTATCTCCCTGTATTTATCCAGCCCTTACACCTCCGGCATCTCCTCATACCCATCCGCAGCCCTGTGCTGGTGCTTCTTAGGTGCTGCGTAGTGCGCTCGTGTCTATCGGCCTCCTCGGGTTGCCGTGGCAACGTGTCCCTTAGCGTCTTCTTGCTCCCCACCTCTCTGACGCGTCGGAGCTGGGCGGGACTTGATCACGTGGGACGCCGGACCCGCCGCTTCCTGTTCTGTGCCTGATGGACGCCAGCGCCATGACAACCGCTGCACTTTATAAGCTCGCACTACGTCCTATATACCACCACGACCCCCTGGAAGAAGCCACGTTGCGAAACGCGCGTCGGGGTTATCCTGTCTCATGGCAAATCCTCCTACCAGCAGGTATGCATGCAGCGCTGACACTCTTTTTATGACCCTTTTTGATATGGCTCCTATATGGACATATATGGCCTCCTGCGTTATTTGCACTATGCACTGACACTTTACCCTGTACCTAGGTGGTTACTTGATAGCTGGCACAGTCCCATACCCCCTGGCTACCTTAGCACCAAATATAGGTATAATTACATGGCCCCATATCTCATACATTATAGTAGTCTTCAGTAGGCACATCTACTTTTATTTGCCACTCATAGACACTTATAAGTCCTTTACCATATACAGTATATAGGTTGTTGAGATTTATCCCACTGGTTATGGTTGCATTTTATCTGTGGTCATTCATCTCTGTAATCCAGTGCCTGCTGGTGCATATGCATTTAGTGATCAACTTTTTCATCCTCTTACATACATTTATATTTTATGGATTGCTTTGGGTCCATTTTGCCGTGTTTCCCCTTGTTCTGTAAACATTTACATATGAATTGCATTTTTGTCTTTTAATTATACTTAATAAATTTTCTTATATTTTATTTTTGGTTAGTTACTTCCCTTCTTGTTTGGATATAAACAGTAATGATAAGGCAGTGATCTGCAACTGTCCCTCATGCAGATGACTGCATAATTGACGCCCTAAATTACAACATGTTGCATTTGCTGTACCCCAGCGCACAATAAAAAACAACGCATGCGTACGCAGACGCATGCAAACACATGTCCCTGCGTATGCAATGTTAAAGATATGTAAGCATGCGGAACTGTGCGGATAATACGCTGTGCACAGAGACGCAAATGTCACTCCACCGAAACTGCCCTGACAAAAATTACTAATGACTTACTCACAGCCAAAGCTAACAGACAGTTCTCCATCCTCCTCCTTCTTGACATGTCCTCTGCTTTTGACAGAGTTGATCACTGCCTACTGCTACAGATTCTTTCTTCCCTTGGCATCAAAGACCTTGCCCTGTCCTGGATTGCCTCATACCTTTCCGACCGCACATTTAGCGTTTCCCACTCCCACGCCACCTCCTCATCCCGCCCTCTCTCTGTCCCTCAAGGCTCTGTCCTAGGGCGCCTACATTTTTCCATCTATACCCTTAGCCTAGGAAAACTCATAAAGTCCCATGGCTTCCAGTACCACCTGTATGCGGACGGCACTCAGATCTACCTCTCTGGCACAGATGTCACCTCTCTGCTGTCCAGATTCCCGAAGTGTCTGTCAGCCATATCCTCCTTCTTCACCTCTCATTTCCTAAAACTCAATGTAGAGAAAACCAAACTCATCATCTTTCCCCCATCTCACGTATCCCCCCACCTGACCTATCTATTATGGTAAATGGCATCACGCTCTCTCCCGCACCTGAAATCCGCTGCCTCGGGGTAACTCTCGACTCTGCCCTGTCCTTCAAACTGCACGTCCAAACTCTTGCCACCTCCTGTCGCCTCCAACTCAAAAATATTGCCAGAATCCATTCCTTCCTCAGCCCACAATCTACCAAATCTCTTATGCATGCCCTCATCATCTCCCGCCTCGACTACTGCAACACCCTCCTCTGTGGCCTCCTTGCTTAATCTCTTGCACCACTCCAGTCTGTCCTTAACTCTGCTGCCCAGCTAACACACCTCTCTCCTCGCTACTCCCCTGCTTCTCCCCTCTGCAAATCCCTCCACTGGCTCCCAATTCCCCAACAAATCCAGTTCAAACTACTAACACTGATCTACAAAGCCATCCACAACCTGTCCCCTCCCTATATCTCTGAACTAATCTCCCAATATCTTCCCTCACGTAATCTCTGATCCTCTCAAGACCTCCTACTGTCCTCCACACTTATTCGTTCCTCACATAACCGCCTCCAAGATTTCTCCTGAATATCCCCAATTCTCTGGTATTCTATGCCTCAACACGTCCGAATATCCACCACCCTCGGATCCTTCAGATGGAATCTGAAAACCCATCTCTTCAAGAAAACCTACAGCCTGCAATAACCGTTCTGCCACCTCGCCATCACCAGAGCCTCGCCATCACCAGAGCCGCTGCCCTGCCATCGTTAGAGCCGCCGCCCTGCCATCGCCAGAGCTGCCGCCCTGCCATTGCCAGAGCCGCCGCCCTGCCATCGCCAGAGCAGCCACCCTGCCATCGCCAGAGCCGCCGCTTCGCCATCGCCAGAGCCGCCGCCTTGCCATCGCCAGAGCCGCCGCCTCACCCCTACCTTCTGTCTCTTCCCCACTATCCCATAGAATGTAAGTCCGCAAGGACAGGGTCCTCTCCCCTCTGTACCAGTCTGTCACTGTAAACTTGTTTACTGTAAATGATATTTATAACTCTGTATGTAACCCCTTTCTCATGTACAGCACCATGGAATTAATGGTGCTATATAAATAAATAATAATAAAAATAATAATAATAATAAAAATGTGAAACCAGCCAAAGAAATGTCATTCTTAAAAATAGTTTAGCTAGCCTGCTGTCTTTGACGAGTCAACATTTGTAGCAACACTCCTAACAGCAACAGAAGATATGGCCTGCGTAGGCGTAATTGATGTTCGCTGTTGTCTTCACCACGCTGTGGGCTCCGCTGTGAAATTTCCTGGGAACTCATTTTGTGGGTAATGGAAGGCTTTCCAAAATGGAGAATCAGAAAAGGTTGGACTAGGAAATGACATCAATCTTTTTTTTTTTTCAATTGCATTTTCTTTATGTAGGTTACAAAAATGCATACAAAACCGCAGTAAAAACCGCATGTAAATCCGCACAAAAAAACGCAGCAAAAACGCAACAAAACCGCAACTGCATTTTCTGGCAAGAGAGGGAAGAATCTGCACAGGAAATTCCAGAGGCATATCCGCAACGTGTGCACATACCCTAAAAATCACTGCTGTGGTGTTCACAATCCTCTTACAATAGGACAAGCTGGATGGCAAAACAAGTGCTAGTAATATCCCAAAAGTAATAGGAATGAAAAAATAACTTTTAATCATGCCAAATGAGTTGAAAAGAAAAGTCTTGAGTGAGTAAAAGAAGGGCTCAATTCAGGCTTTACTAGCAGAGGGACACAGTGAGCGCCATGTTGCCTCCATTCTTAAAATTTCTAAGACGGCAGTTCATTACAAAGAGGTCAAGCAGCAGACATTGGTGACAACAAAACTACAGACCGGCGGAGGGCGAAAACAACTCTCCACTGACCGGGATGACCATCAACTTATTTGAATGTCACTCAGCAACCACCAGATGACATCAAGTGACCTTCAAAAGGAATGGCAAATGGCAACAGAGGTGAAGTGCACGGCAAGAACAGTTTGTAACAGGCTCCTAAAGGCAGGACTCAAGTCATGTAAAGCTAGAAAAGAGCCTTTCATCAAGGAGAAGCAAAGAAAAGCCAGGCTGAAGTTTACCCTGGTTACCAGTGAAGACATCGCTGGATCGGTGTCACACACGCCGATTCAGCGATGTCTGCGGGGAGTCCAGCGATGAAATAAAGTTCTGGACTTTGTTCAGTGACCAACGATCTCCCAGCAGGAGCCTGATCGTTGGTCGCTGTCACACATAACGATTTCCTTAACGATATCGTTGCTGCGTCACAAAAAGCAACGATATCGTTAACGAGATCGTTATGTGTGAAGGTACCTTTAGTTGTGATAGCTGATCCCAGCTGTTGCAGATGGACTCTCGCTGTGCCCATATCAACACATTAATGTTCATGTACAATTGAAACCAGAAGTTTACATACACTATATAATAAAACACATATGCATGTTTTTCTCAATATCTGACATGATATCAGAATAAACCTTTCGCATTTTAGGTCAGTTAGGATGACCATAATTATTATTTGCCAAATGTCAGAATAATGAGAGAGAGAATGTTTTAAGGCATTTTTATTACTTACTGCAAAGTCAATAGTTTACATACACTAAGGCCGGGATCACACACAACGAGATACGGCTGGGTCTCGCAGGTTAAAACCAAGCTCTGGCACCGGCACTCCTGAGTGGAGCGTGCAGCCTCATAGCAATACATGGAGCCACACGCTCCGCTCCGGAGTGCCAATGCCAGAGCTTGTTTTTAACCTGCGAGACTCGGCCGTATCTCGCTGTAGTGTGACTCCGGCCTAAGATTACTATGTCTTTAAAGGGACTCTGTCACCTGAATTTGGCGGGACTGGTTTTGGGTCATATGGGCGGAGTTTTTGGGTGTTTGATTCACCCTTTCCTTACCCGCTGGCTGCATGCTGGCTGCAATATTGGATTGAAGTTCATTCTCTGCCCTCCATAGTACACGCCTGTGCAAGGCAATCTTGCCTTGTGCAGGCGTGTACTATGGAGGACAGAGAATGAACTTCAATCCAATATTGCAGCCAGCATGCAGCCAGCGGGTAAGGAAAGGGTGAATCAAACACCCGAAAACTCCGCCCATATGACCCAAAACCAGTCCCGCCAAATTCAGGTGACAGGTTCCCTTTAAACAATCCTGGATTGCCATATGATGTCATGTGTTTGGAAGCTTGTTTTTTTTTTTGCAACATCTGAGTTAATTAGAGACACACCTGTCGCTGTATCTTAATGCACACCTGAAACACACTGCTTCTTTATGCAAGCATCATGAGAAAGTTTATATAGTGTATAGAAACTTCTAGTTTCAACTGTATATGAATACGATGCAAGTACAACCCACAGTTGACGTAACAGCAAATAATATTGCATTAAGAGGTTATATACCTGGGTGACCAAGAGTTTCAATATTTTTGTTTTTTACTCATATTTAAAAATATATATTCCTTAAAGTATAATTTCAGATTTTATTTTACCAGCAAATTTGGGTACTGTCACCTTCCTTATACATTAATTTATACAGTGATAGCTTGCCAAGTTTCTTTTTACTAGTCTTTTAAAAAATCATTATTACTTTTGTCCTATGTTGCAACATGCTTGTTTCAAGATAGTTACTTGGTGATTTTCTGTATTTAAACATTTGCAATTCAATGACTTTGCCAAGGAGTTATTTGCATCAAAAAGTCAACAGTATGTTAACTCCACCACAGATGGTTTTACTAAAGAGTAAGTTCACAAGAACATATCTAATATGTTGATGCTGACAATTAAACACCTTTGCGGCTGAATTGTCCTCCCTGGTGCTCAGCAATGCTTTTAGAAGCCTAACAGCATCATTGAGGTGACAGGGTGTTGTGTTTCGATTTCAATTAAATAAGTTAAATAAACATGAATAGGCACAATGTCAGTTAAAAAGTTGAAGCTAAACAATTGTTAAAAATGGATAATATGGGTAAAGCATTCAAATTAAATTAAGGACTTTGATATTACAACAATGCACACTACAGAATTTCTACTCTTCTGCCATTGATATAGTATTAATTCAGTAGAAATTGAACCCCCTTTTGTTGGACGTCCCTTAGCTGCTCTCTCTCTCATTTAATTTAATAAAAAAGGAGGCTTCAGTAAAGAAACAACCCTGAGGACCGCCTAGGAGACGAGTTTACATTGTTTGAAATTCCGTAATTCATCCAGTATCTGGAGAATAAGGACTGTAGCTGAGTGAAAAACAGTTATAAAGCAGACTTTGCAGCCTCTATTGAAGGCTTTGATCGTCTCTCTTCTGGTTTAGGATCTCCCCTATGACGAACCATTCTTAGGACTAATAACCGCTCTGTAAAGTAAATGCATTACACTTCACTGCATGCATATTAAATAAAGCTCAAAGTATTTTAAGATTATCATTTTGAACAGATTCTCAAATTGTACTTAGTAAGCTGATATTGCAGACATATCGAAAGTCATACAGACACCACACATACAGGTGCTTCTCAAAAAATTAGAATATAATCAAAAAGTTTAATTATTTCAGTTCTTGAATACAAAAAGTGATGCTCATATATTATATAGAGTCACTGAAAATAGAATGATCTATGTCACGTTTTTATTTCTGTTAATGTTAATAATTATGGCTTACAGCAAATGAAAACCCAAAAGTCATTATCTCAGTAAATTAGAATAATTAACAAAAAACACCTGCAAAGGCTTCCTAAGCATTTAAAAAGGTCCCTTACTCTGTTTCAGTTGGCTCCACGATCATGGGGAAGACTGTTGACTTGACAGATGTCCAGAAGACAGTCATTGACACACTCCACAAGGAGGGTAAGCCACAAAAGGTCATTGCTAATTAAACTTCACACTTCTCAGTGTGCTGCCTTATTTACTTAACTATATACGAGTTGGCAACTTTAGGTTCAGCACCTGTTCACACTTAGTCTATGTTTGGATGTGACGGTCAGGTTTTTTAAATGTATTCTTTAGCCTTCTGATTGAGCACTCCTCCTCCTCCTGGCCACAGGTGTTTAATTACAGCAGGTCCAATACACCTCCACAGAGAGAGAGAATTTTAGTCTAAGAAGAGGTTTCACATGCACCCATTCAGATAGAGACATTTATTCTCAGCGGGGAAAGGCAAGTTTAGGACCTGGTATAAGAGGGATGCCGTAAAGTGGCTACCAGGTACACACAAAATTGGCCATTTTTATGCGCTAAACGCTCTCCTTTTTCATATTTCTAGTGCAGTAATGCAGTTCAATTTTCGTGTTTCATGTTTGCATGTTTTAGCGCTGCAGGGTGCTGCCTTATTTACTTAACTATATACGAGTTGGCAACTTTAGGTTCAGCACCTGTTCACACTTAGTCTATGTTTAGATGTGACGGTCAGGTTTTTAAAATGTATTCTTTAGCCTTCTGATTGAGCACTCCTCCTCCTCCTGGCCACAGGTGTATTAATTACAGCAGGTCCAGTACCCCTCCACAGAGAGAGAGAATTTTAGTCTAAGAAGAGGTTTTACATGTACCCATTCAGATGGAGACGTTTATTCTCAGCAAGGAAAGGCAAGTTTAGGACCTGGTATAAGAGGGATGCCGTAAAGTGGCTACCAGGTACCCATAAAATTGGCCATTTTTATGCGCTAAACGCTCTCATTTTTATATTTCTAGTGCAGTAATGCAGTTCAATTTTCGTGTTTCATGTTTGCATGTTTTAGCGCTGCAGTGTGCTGCCTTATTTACTTTGCTAATTAAACTGGCTGTTCACAGAGTGCTGTATCCAAACATATTATTGGAAAGTTGAGTGGAAGGAAAAAGTGTTTTAGATAAAGGTGCAAAATCATCCGGGATAACCACAGTCTTAAAATGATTGTTAAGAAATGGACATTTAAAAATTTGGGGAGATTCACAAGGAGTGGACTGCTGCTGGAGTCATTGCTTCAAGAGCCACCACACAGACGTATCCAGGACATGGGCTACAAGTGTCACATTCCTTGTGTCAAACCACTCATGAATAATAGACAATGCCGGAAGCAACTTACCTGGGCGAAGTGATCCGAGGTGTTGTTTTCAGATGAAAGTAAATTTTGCATTTTGTTTGGAAATCAAGGTCCCAGAGTCTGGGGGAAGAGTGGAGAGGCCACAATCCAAGCTTAGCTTCTTGAGGTCTAGTGTGAAGTTTCCCAATCAGTCATGATTTGGGGAGCCATGTCATCTGCTGGTATGGTCCACTGTGTTTTATCAAGACCAAAGTCAGCGCAGCCATCTACCAGGAAATTTTAGACCCCTTCATGCTGCCCTCTGACGACAAGCTTTTTGGAGATGGAAATTTAATTCTCCAGCAGGATTAGGCCCCTTTCCACACTGCCAAAAGTTCCAATGCCTGGTTTAAAAACAACAGTATCACTGTGCTTTATTGGCCAGCAAACTCGCCTGACCTTAACCCCACAGAAAATCTATGGGGTATTGTCAAGAGGAAGATGAGAGACACCAGACCCAACAATGCAGACAAGCTGAAGGCTGCTATGAAAGCCACCTGGGCTTCCATAACCCCTCAGCTGTGCACATGGGGTGATCGCCTCCATGACACATCACATTGATGCAGTAATTGATGCAAAAGGAGCCCGACCAAGTATTGGGTGCATTTCCTATATATATATGAGTTTCACTTTTATATATGAGTTTCACTTTTTGTATTGAAGAACTGAAATAAATTAACTTTTTGATGATATTCTAATTTTGTGAGAAGCTACTGAAAGTATATTTTTTATATTTTTTTTAATGTCTTTCATTTTTTTTTTTTTTGCAGATAGCGCCAACATCCCAGACCATCCATTCAGGGCCGGACTGGGACAAAAATGCAGCCCTGCCACACAAACCCCTCCAGCCCACATACTATAACACTCCCCATACCTGATCAGTGAATTTTTGCTATACTTTGTTGTGCCCCTCAACACTCACTTTAAGGATTTATTGGAAGAGCCATATGTAAATGCTGCGGCATTGGGTATTATCGACCACAGCTCCATTTACATGGTGCACTTCAGAGCTCCAGTTCTTGGGATCATTGGGGTCCCAGCAGTAGAATCCCCAGTGATTGGAAATGTACCACCTATCCAGTGCATGTATACAGGGCAGGAGAAGTATATTGTGCAGTGAATATATACAGAATAATACAGATACTTAAAATTACACCAGTATAAAATGACAGGAGAGGTATACACAGCATACACAACTCCACCATATATGCTAAAAACAAGTACATACACAGCTTCATACTATATAATATGAAATCTCTACACTATAAACTATATATATACAGAGCACCATATTATATCCTATATTATTCAGTATATATCACATAGGATACAACAACACTCCAGCATATACATGATAGGAGACTGGGTGCAGTATATACATGATAATAAGAGGCTGAGTGCAGTATATGAATGATTGGAGGCTGAGTGCAGCATTTACATGATAGGAGGCTGACTGTGGTATATACATGGTAGGAGGCTGAGTGCCTTATATACATGATAGGAGGGTGACACTGGGGTATATACATTAGATGAGGCTGAGAATGGGATATATAAATGAGAGGAGGCTGACACTGGGGTATATACATGAGGGGAGGTTGATAGTGGGGTATATACATGAGGGGAGGCTGAGACTGTGGTATACACATGGGTGGGGCTCACACTGGGGTATACACAGTAGAGGAGACTGACCCTGGTGTATACACAGGAGGGGAAACTGACACTGGGGAACACACAGAGAAAGGAGGTTTACACTGGGGTATATACATGACATGAGGCTGACACTGGGTTATATACACCACTATGGCTGGGACTTCCCCATACAGTAACAAATGCTCCGTGTCTGAACTCACCCAGATCCTGATGAGGGGAAGGTAAAAGGTGGCAGCGTAGAGCAGATTCCATAGAGACGGCGGGGACAGAGCAGAATGTAAACTCTGCCTGCAGATAAACTTCCTGGCCAGCATCAGACATGGAGTAGCTCCTCCATGCACCACAGAAGCAGCATCATAAGTAGTGTTGAGCCACCTTCTCAGTGTTTGGGTTCGGTTCGTCCCTGCTTGATGAACCAAACCCAAACACTGAGAATGTTCGTCGAACACCATCGAACCCCATTGAAACCAATGGTAGGCAAACACAAACACATACAAACACATAGAAAACACCTTAAAAGGTGTCCAAAAGCTGACAAACTACTCAGAAGACACAACAAACACATGGAAAAATCACAACTACATATAGTCATGTGGAAAGAAAAGAATTGGAGGAGTAAATGGAGGAGGCGACAGATATAGGCATGTCATGCCCTTCTAAATTCAAGAAAGGCTGGAGTAAAAATCTAAAATTGCTCTACCAACACCCAGACGTCTTGAAAAAAAAAATATCTTTAGGTAGAATGGCGGCGGGTCCATTCAGAACACTTTCCTTAGAAGATGCAGTGGTAACCCCATTGGGAGTTGTGCCAAAAAATGAAACCAATACATTCAGACTAATCCACCATTTGTCATATCCAAGGGGCAGGTCAGTAAACGACAACATCGACGCGGAACCAAGTACCGTACTATGTACTGTACCTCCTTTGACGAAGCAATCAAGCGGGTCAAAAAGTAGGGAAGGGGCACCCTACTGGCCAATACAGACATTGAGGGGGCTTTCCAGATACTACCTAGTGTCCTCCCATTGGGCTGCTTCTGTGAAGAAGCATACTACATAGATTGCTGTTTGCCCATGGGGTGCTCCAAATCCTGCTCACTATTTGAGGTGTTTAGTTGCTTCCTCGAATGTGTCGTCATGGACGTTTGTAAGGCGGCACATATTATCCATAACCTCGACGACTTCTTATGCCTGGGCCCAAAAGATTTGCCACAGTGTGAAAACACGCGGTAGTCCACCTGTGAGAAGGAGAGAGCTGGAGGGAGAGTGGACACCCCAGAGCAGAGGGGTTAGATTGAGAAAGAAAGAAGGCGGTGTAGCTTGCTTCATGGGTGGGGTACTCTGCTGAGTAGCAGAAATTGCTACTAGGCCCAAAAGGATTTCCTGGGCCAGATGGCGTTAAAAAATAGTACTTAGGTAAACAGGTGGTGTAGCTTGCTTCATGGGTGGGGTACGCTGCTGAGTTGCACCAAATTCTACTAGGCCCAAAAGGATTTCCTGGGCTAGATGCCGTTACAAAATAGTACTTAGGTAAACAAGAGGTGTAGCTTGCTTCATGCGTAGGGTACGCTGTTGAGTAGCACAAAATTCTACAAGGCCCAAAAGGATTTCCTGGGCCAGATGGCGTTAAAAAATAGTACTTAGGTAAACAGGTGGTGTAGCTTGCTTCATGGGTGGGGTACGCTGCTGAGTTGCACCAAATTCTACTAGGCCCAAAAGGATTTCCTGGGCTAGATGCCGTTACAAAATAGTACTTAGGTAAACAAGAGGTGTAGCTTGCTTCATGCGTAGGGTACGCTGTTGAGTAGCACAAAATTCTACAAGGCCCAAAAGGATTTCCTTGGCTAGATGCCGTTACAAAATTGTAGTTAGGTAAACAGGCAGTGTAGCTTGCTTCATGGGTGGGGTACTCTGCTGAGAAGCACAAAATTCTATTAGGTACAAAACAGTTTCCTGGGCTAGATGCAGTTAAAAATTAGTAATTAGATCAACAGGTGGTGTAGCTTTCTTCATGGGTGGGGTACTCTGCTGAGTAGCACTAAATTCTACTAGGCCCAAAAGGATTTCCTGGGTTAGATGCTGTAACAAAATACAATTAAATACCACAGTATGCCCCAAAATATAATAATAATAATAATAATAATAATAATCTTTATTTTTATATAGCGCTAACATATTCCGCAGCGCTTTACAGTTTTGCACACATTATATCCACAAATAATAAAATATCTATCTATATCAGTGAATAGACCATAAAACAGAGGGTGCACTGTGAGGGCGGACAGTGGAACACACTGCCAAAGAGACTAAAAACCAGAGCAACGAACCAGGAAAACCACCAGAAAGTATATCAATCCAAGGGGAATTAAAAATTAAGCCTTTATTTTCAGCCAGTGGCAAGTGGTTACAAAAAATTGTGCAAAAGGTAATATATAAATGTACATAAATTAAAAACAAAATTTGCGCAGCAACAGGATAAAATCATAATAGTTCCCAGCAGAAAAAATGACCCCAGAAATCACATTATAGGGATTTTTTGCTTTAACTGTGCCATTATATCAACAGAGCACGTGCTGAATCAGTGAACAAATATTAAAATATAAAATGTGGAGGTAAAAAGATTATATCTGTTCCTCCTCCTCCTCTTGTTCCACCACCTGACTCCGAACCCTGTGTAAGGTGTGCTCCAGCATGTAAATCATCGGAATGGTCATGCTGATAATGGCATCGTCAGCACTAAACATCTTCGTTGCTATTTCAAAACTGTGGAGAAGGATGCATAGGTCCCTGATCTGAGACCACTCCTGCAGCATGATTTGCCCCACCTCTTGATCTCGTTGGCCCAGGCTATACATTATAACGTATTGCACCAGGGCTCATCGTTGCTGCCACAGTTGCTGCAACATGTACAGAGTTGAATTCCACCATGTGGGCACATCGCTTTTCAGCCAGTGAACTGGCAGGCCCAACGACTTCTGTAGAGAAGTCGTTGAGCTGCAGGATGCGAATGGCGGAAGTGAGGACACAGCGACCGTGCCCTCTGCAGAAGCCCATGTAGTCCAGGATAGTGGGATAAAAATTGCTGGACAACCAGGTTCAAAATGTGAGCCATAAAAGGCATGTGTGTGACTCTGCCCTGGCGAAGGGCCGCACCCAGGTTTGCAGCATTGTCGCACACAGCCTTCCCTGGCTGCAGGATGAGTGGAGACAACCATTGATGGAACTCGGTCTCCAGAGCTGACCACAACTCCTCAGCTGTGTGACTCACATTTCCCAGACATTTGAATGTAAACACTGCCTGATGCCATTGAGCCCTGGTGAGAACATAGCGAGGAGATGTGCAGGATTCCTTCTGCACAGTTACAACGTGGGTTGCATTACCAGACAGTTTTTGGGTGCAGGTAGAGGACCAAGAGGAGGTTGAGGAGGCAGAAGCAGTGGAGGAACTTCTAGATACAGAGGATTAACGAGCAACTCGTGGGGACGACAATACTTGGACAGCAGCCCTTCTCCTGATGACGCCGTAGTTACCCAGTGCCCAGTCACCGACATGTAACGCCCCTGTCCATGTCTACTCATCCAAGTGTCTGTGGTGAAATGCACCCTGTCACACACAGAGTTTCTCAAGGAAGCGGTGATGTTGTGTGTGACATGCTGATGTAGCGCAGGCACAGCTTACTTTGAGAAGTAGTGGCGACTGGGCATTTGGTACTGGGGAACTGCGTCGGACATAAGGTCTCGAAAATCCTCTGTTTCCACCAGGCAGAAAGGCAGCATTTCTGTAGCCAACAGCTTGCAGATGGAGAAATTCAACCTCTTAGCTTTGTCATGGCTAGGAGGAAATGGTCTTTTACTTGTCCACATCTGAGGGACTGAGGGCTGGCTGCCATGCTTGGACGAAGTTGAGTAGGGTGTCCCTGGCAAACTGCTGATCTGTGAGGAAGGTGCAGGCGAAGATGTTATGTTGCCTTGATCAAAATGTGGTGTCGATGTCGGAGAGCGCTCAACAACAGCAGTTGTTCAAATGTCCTGATGACCTGCCAATCACACTGGATGTTGCGGGTAAAAAGGTGTAAGGTCTGAGTCCAAAACCATGTGCAACTGTGGTCCCCACAGTCACAGAGGATGAAGAGGAGACGGATGCGCTTGATGGGCCAGACGGTGGTTGACCTGGCCGACTAGGCCGCATTGTAGCACAGTGAGCTTCCCACTGCAACTTATGCCTCATATCCATGTGACGGTTCATGCATGAAGTACTCAAGCTAGTCCTTTTTTGTCCTCTACTGAGATTTTGTTGACAAATCTTACAGACAACATGAGTTGGGTCATCTTTTGCAATGTCAAATAATGCCCAGGCTATGCAAGGCTTAGAGCCCGTGTGACCTGAAGAGCCACCACGACTTCTGGTCTGAGGTACAGTTGGGGTTGAGGATGCAGTTGTTGACGTGCTTCCAGTACTCCGTCTCTGTCCAAGAAGCCGCACTGTTACCTCGTCGTCAGACTCGTCACTAGCATCCTCCTCCACCTCCTCTGCTGACCTCATGGACTGGCAGACTGGGGGTTGACAGTATGTGGGGTCTACAACCTCATCATCATCATCCTGTGTGTTTCCACACCCGTCATCCTCTTCCTGCACCATTCGAAAAGTCAAGTTTTCGTTCCAATCAGGTATCTCAGTCTCATCATCATCTTCCTCATTGTCTCCACCAACAGGAGTTACAGTTTGGGAACGAGGGTCTACATTATGCTCAGAATCTTCTTCATCTGAGCCTGGATCCGACTCACAAAGATTCTGGGCATCAGTGCTGATCATTTCCTCGTATGGATTCACAGAAGATCTGGAGCAGACCTCTGATTCCCAGGCTATAGTATGCGTAAACAGCTCTACAGACTCAACCATGTGTGTTACCCCATGCTCAGACGGGCGGCTAGAGACTTGGGAGCTGTGAGGAATAGTGTTGAGCATTCCGATACCGCAAGTATCGGGTATCGGCCGATACTTGCGGTATCGGAATTCCGATACCGAGATCCGATATTTTTGTGATATCGGGTATCGGTATCGGAAGTGTAAAATAAAGAATTAAAATAAAAAATATTGTTATATTCACCTCTCCGGCGGCCCCTGGACATCAGCGGGAGGATCCGGCGTCCGGCACGGCTTCTTTCTTCAAAATGCGCGCCTTCAGGACCTGTGGAATGACGTCCCGGCTTCTGATTGGTCGCGTGCCGCCCATGTGACCGCCACGCGACCAATCAGAAGCCGCGACGTCATTCCTCAGCTAAAGTCCTAGAATGAGCGCCTTCTAGGACCTGAGGAATGACGTCGCGGCTTCTGATTGGTCGCGTGGCGGTCACATGGGCGGCACGCGACCAATCAGAAGCCGGGACGTCATTCCACAGGTCCTGAAGGCGCGCATTTTGAAGAAAGAAGCCGTGCCGGACGCCGGATCCTCCCGCTGATGTCCAGGGGCCGCCGGAGAGGTGAATATAACAATATTTTTTATTTTAATTCTTTATTTTACACTTTAATATGGATCCCAGGGCCTGAAGGAGAGTTTCCTCTCCTTCAGACCCTGGGATCCATGAGGATACATTCCGATACTTGATGTCCCATTGACTTGTATTGGTATCGGATATCGGTATCGGCGATATCCGATATTTTTCGGGTATCGGCCGATACTATCCGATACCGATACTTTCAAGTATCGGACGGTATCGCTCAACACTAGTGAGGAAGCAAGTGCGATTGGTGTGACAACACTGAGGACTGGAGTAGTTGTACTGTTGAAGTTGCATGGAGAGTCCACATGAACGAGCACTTGATATCCGTTCAAGCACCTGCTGTTTTTGTGCCTCATCTGGAATTTTTGGCGACGCTTGTAGCGATGGTCGTAAGAAAGGGATCATATCAGATTGTCCACGAAAAGAAGTAGACATCTTACTTTGGCTGGAAGATGTTCCTTCTTCTGCAGATGTTACTGTTGCTTTACCACCTACCCCACGGACACATTTTTTTCCCTTTCCAACATGCCTATTCCCCTTTCCACCAGCAGCAGGCCTTTTGCCAGTCATTTTAGTGCTTAACTAATTGGCAACTCTGTATCTGTAGTTGTTGGCACAACAACCGATGGATGAAAACCGAGCAGAACAAAGTGGCCAAACTGTGGTACTAGGCCCAAAACTATTAACTGGTTTAGGCTGGTTTCACACTTGCGTTTTTGTCTGCTGCGTTTTTTTTCAAAAAAACGCATGCGTTTTTTTCCCCTATATTTAACATTGAAAACACATGCGTTTTTTTGTATGCGTTTGGTCGCGTTTTGCAACGCATGCGTTTTTTTACTGCATGCGTTTTTTTTCTAAAATGCTACTTGTAGTATTTTTAGAAGCGTTTTTTGGACCAAAAAAAAACGCATGCGTTTTCATGCGTTTTTTTGTGTCAAAAAATGCATTGGAGTCAATGGGGACGCATGCGTTTTTTGGTGCATGCGTTTTTTGCGTTAAAAAACGCATGCGTTTTTTTATTAAAAACACTGAAAACACACTAATATGCCACCACCCAACGTAAAGGTGATAAAGGGATCCTAACCCTACCCCTAACCCTAACCCTAACCCTACCCCTAACCCTAACCCTAAGGGATCCTAACCCTACCCCTAACCCTAACCCTACCCCTAACCCTAAGGGATCCTAACCCTACCCCTAACCCTAACCCTAACCCTACCCCTAACCCTACCCCTAACCCTAACCCTAACCCCTTTATGGTTAGGGGTAGGGTTAGGGTTAGGGGTAGGGTTAGGATCCCTTAGGGTTAGGGGTAGGGTTAGGGGTAGGGTTAGGGTTAGGGTTAGGGTTAGGGTTAGGGGTAGGGTTAGGGTTAGGGGTAGGGTTAGGATCCCTTAGGGTTAGGATTAGGGGTAGGGTTAGGGTTAGGGGTAGGGTTAGGGTTAGGATCTCTTTAGGGTTAGGGTTATGATCCCTACCCCTAACCCTACCCCTACCCCTAACTATTTCTGTTTATAGTGGGTTTTTTACTTTTTTTTAATGATTGGCGGCTGTCAAACATTTCTCAGCATGCGTTTAAAAAACGCAAACGCATGAAAAAACGCATGTAAACGCGGTAAAACGCCGCGTTTTTTACACCACATGCAAAAACACATGCGTCAAAAAAACGCAGCGTTTGCATGCGTTTACATGCGTTTTTTCACCATGCGTTTTTTTGCGTTTTTTACCGCAAAAACGCACCCAAAAAAACGCAAATGTGAAACCAGCCTTAGATGCAGAAAAAATTTAGATACACAGGCGGTGTAGTTAGTTTCACAGGCGGGCTACTCTGCTGACGTGCAGACACTGCTCCTAGGCCAAAAACTATAAACTGGATTAGATGCAGTAAAAATAGAGATACACAGGCGGTGTAGTTAGTTTCACAGGCGGGCTACTCTGCTGACGTGCAGACACTGCTCCTAGGCACAAAACTATTAGCTGGATTAGATGCAGTAAAAATAGAGATACACAGGCGGTATAGTTACTTTCACAGGCGGGCTACTCTGCTGATGTGCAGACACAGCTCCTAGGCCCAAACCAATAACTGGATTAGATGCAGTAAAAATTGAGATACACAGGCGGTTTAGTTAGCTTCACAGGCGGGCTACTCTGCTGACGTGCAGCCACAGCTCCTGGGCCCAAAACTATTAACTGGATTAGGGGCAGTAAAAATTTAGATACACAGGCGGTGGAGTTAGTTTCACAGGCGGACTACTCTGCTGACGTGCAGACACTCCTCCTAGGCACAAAACTATTAACTGGATTAGATGCAGTAAAAATTGAGATACACAGGCGGTATAGTTAGCTTCACAGGCGGGCTACTCTGCTGAAGTGCAGACACTGCTCCTAGGCCCCAAACTAGTAACTGGGTTAGGTGCAGTAAAAATTGAGATACACAGGCAGTGTAGCTAGCTTCACAAGCAGGCTACTCAGATGACTATCAGACAATGCTACTGGCCCAAAAGGATTGGCTGAGCTAGATTACACCAAATGCTGTGACAAACACTTGCACAGCACTGGCACAGACCTGCCTGGCAAAAAGTGGTATGAACTGCTGTAACCTACCCTGAAAAGGGCTGATATTACAAATAGTCCCGACTCCTCCTGTCTCCCTAAACCTATCTCTCTGAAAATCCGCTCCAAAAAAACACTCTTAGACTGTATAGCGCCCACAGAAGCAGCGGTGTCGTCTAAAGGCCCCGTCACACATAGCGAGATCGCTAGCGAGATCGCTGCTGAGTCACAAGTTTTGTGACGCAACAGCGACCTCAGTAGCGATCTCGCTATGTGTGACACGTACCAGCGATCAGGCCCCTGCTGTGAGATCGCTGGTCGTGTCGGAATGGCCTGGGCCATTTTTTGATCGTTGAGGTCCCGCTGACATCGCTGAATCGGTGTGTGTGACGCCGATTCAGCGATGTCTTCGCTGGTAACCAGGGTAAACATCGGGTAACTAAGCGCAGGACCGCGCTTAGTAACCCGATGTTTACCCTGGTTACCATCCTAAAAGTAAAAAAACAAACGCTACATACTTACCTATCGCTGTCTGTCCTCGGCGCTCTGCTTCTCTGGTCTGGCTGTGAGCGCCGGTCAGCCGGAAAGCAGAGCGGTGACGTCACCTCTCTGCTTTCCGGCTGCCTGCCGCTCACAGCCAGACCAGAGAAGCAGAGCACTGAGGACAGAGCGATAGGTAAGTATGTAGCGCTTGTTTTTTTTTTACTTTAACGATGATAACCAGGGTAAACATCGGGTAACTAAGCGGGGACCTGCGCTTAGTTACCCGATGTTTACCCTGGTTACCGGGGACCTCGTGATCGTTGGTCGCTGGAGAGCTGTCTGTGTGACAGCTCTCCAGCGACCAAACAGCGATGCTGCAGCAATCCGGATCGTTGTCGGTATCGCTGCAGCGTCGCTATGTGTGACGGGGCCTTAACACTAAGCTGCAGCATTGAGGAAATGGTGGCGACGAGGCAAATGGCTGGTTCTTATAGAGCAAGGACATATAACATACACAGCCAATGACACATGCCCTTGCTTGTGTGCATCACATGCACATTGCTGTGTGTGTGCACTGCTGATAGGCTGAGAGACTTCACCGCCCCACTGTAAATGCGGGAAAGGGAAAAAAATGGAGATTGGCATTATTTCAGCACAGATCTATCCCCCGCCCCCCCTACCCCGCCCACTATACACTGAAACAGTCTATTAACAATGATAAACAGTTTTAATGTGCAAATCAAGTTAGGCTTTTGGTGAACGAACAGTTATTGAACAGTAACTCGAACAGCTGAATTTTAAGCAAATTATTCGAGTTCGTCGAATGACTCGAACACCGCTCAAAACAGCTCGAATTTGAAATTGGTGAACAGTTCAACTCGAACACGGCTCATCTCTAATCATAAGTGTGTGCACATGCTTTCACTTAAAGGGCCAGTGGCAAAAAACTGGGGCTGGCATCCCACTTTACAGCTCAGTGCAGCAGCCCAGCGGGCATTTTCCCACTTGGGCAGATGTCCTGTCCTGGCCTACATCCATTAACCTACAGTCATGGCCAAAAGTATTGACACCCCTGCAATTCTGTCAGATAATACTCATTTTCTTCCTGAAAATGATTGCAAACACAAATTATTTGGTAGTATTATCTTCTTTTAATTTGTGTTAAATGAAAAAACACAAAAGAGAATGAAGGAAAAAGCAAAACATGGATCATTTCACACAAAACTTCAAAAATGGGCCAGACAAAAGTATTGGCACCCTCAGCCTAATACTTGGTTGCACAACCTTTAGCCAAAATAACTGCGACCAACCGCTTCCGGTAACCATTAATGAGTTTCTTACAATGCTCTGCTGGAATTTTAGACCATTCTTCTTTGGCAAACTGCTCCAGGTCCCTGACAATTGAAGGGTGCCTTCTCCAAACTGCCATTTTTAGATCTCTCCACAGGTGTTCTATGGGATTCAGGTCTGGACTCATTGCTGGCCACCTTAGAAGTCTCCAGTGCTTTCTCTCAAACCATTTTCAAGTGCTTTTTGAAGTGTGTTTTGGGTCATTGTCCTGCTGGAAGACCCATGACTTCTGAGGGAGACCCAGCTTTCTCACACTGGGCCCTACATTATGCTACAAAATTTGTTGGTAGTCTTCAGACTTCATAATGCCATGCACACGGTCAAGCAGGCCAGTGCCAGAGGCAGCAAAGCAACCCCAAAACATCAGGGAACCTCCGCAATGTTTGAATGTAGGGACCGTGTTCTTTTCTTTGAATGCCTCTTTTTTTCTCCTGTAAACTCTATGTTGATGCCTTTGCCCAAAAAGCTCTACTTTTGTCTCATCTGACCAGAGAACATTCTTCCAAAATGTTTTAGGCTTTTTCAGGTAAGTCTTGGCAAACTCCAGAAAGCAGAAAAAGCCAGCTCACCGATGGATAGGAGAAGCCCGGTACTCCGTCCTGACGAGACGTATTGGGATTCCACAAGCAAAGAGAAAAGTGGTTCCAGCTTCTATTAAAATCATGAATTTTAATCCAACATGTTAAAATGGAGGTAACTCCTGAAACAACACCATGGCACTTGCGAGGTAAGCGACGCATTTTGACCGACACAGCGGTCTTTGTCACAGCTGAGACCGCTGTGTCGGTCGAAATGCGATGCTTACCTCGCAAGTGCCATGTTGTTGTTCCAGGAGTTACCTCCATTTTAACATGTTGGATTAAAATTCATGATTTTAATAGAAGCTGGAACCACTTTTTTCTTTGTCTGGCAAACTCCAGCCTGGTTTTTAAAGGCCCCGGGGTAAGAAGTGGGGTCTTCCTGGGTCTCCTACCATACAGTCCCTTTTCATTCAGACACCGATGGATAGTATGGGTTGACACTGTTGTACCCTTGGACTGCAGGGCAGCTTAAACTTGTTTGGATGTTAGTTGAGGTTCTTTATCCAACATCCGAACAATCTTGCATTGAAATCTCTTGTCAATTTTTCTTTTCCGTCCACATCTAGGGAGGTTAGTCACAGTGCCAAGGGCTTTAAACTTCTTGATGACACTGCGCACGGTAGACGCAGGAACATTCAGGTATTTGGAGATGGACTTGTAGCCTTGAGATTGCTCATGCCTCCTCATAATTTGGTTTCTCAAGTCCTCAGACAGTTCTTTGGTCTTCTTTCTTTTCTCCATGCTCAATGTGGTACACAAAAGGACACAGGACAGCGGTTGAGTCAATTTTAATCCATGTCAACTGGCTGCAAGTGTGATTTAATTATTGCCAACACCTTTTAGGTGCCACAGGTAAGTTACAGGTGCTGTTAATTACACAAATTAGAGAAGCATCACATGATTTTTCGAACAGTGCCAATACTTTTGTCCACCCCCTTTTTATGTTTGGTGTGGAATTACATCCAATTTGGCTTTAGGACAATTCTTTTTGTGTTTTTTCATTTAGGACAAATTAAATGAAGATAATAATACCAAATAATTTGTGTTTGCAATTATTTTCAGGAAGAAAATGAGTATTATCTGACAGAATTGCAGGGGTGTCAATACTTTTGGCTATGACTGTATCTACTGCTGTCTGAGATGAATCAAAGCCTGGTAACATACAGTATATTTATTATAGGAAGGACATTTTAAAATCTAAACCCCAATGGAGTCTATAAACCAAAATCATACATGTTTTTATACTTTGATTAGTGTTTTAAGGTTGTATGAGTCATGGATTCAAAGAATATCAAAAATATGGAATGCATTAAGACTTTAAACCTCACCCTGAATCTGTTTTAATAAACTGACTTTTTAAAGAAAGCATTAAATGGCTTTTTATATCTTAGAAAGTGAAGACACACTGCTAGGATATGCCATAATTTTTTGATTGATGGAAGTCCAGCCTCTGGGATCCTCACTGATCTTGGGAACGGAGGAAAATGCCATTACTTAATGATCCGTTATGGCATAGTTACTGGGATTCACAAGAATTTTGAAAATGAAGGCACACACTGGTGATGTAGTGCTACATTCTTTCAACTTACATTGATTATAAAAGCGATGGCATAGACTAATGATATGCCATTAATTTATGAGGTAGGAAAACCGCTTTAAGTTATGTTTCTTAAAAGTGTGTCTGAAATGAATTTCCTTATGTTATAGATTCTATAATGTTTTATTCATATTCTTATTTGTCTCAGATACAGAACTAATAAACTACTTACATCATTTTTGAAATGTTTTAACAATACCAGCCTCTTCCTTTCACCTTTTTGCTCAATGTGTGCTTGAACTGAGTGACAGTTTAGTAGCCCCATATGAATGCTGCTAGGAAAAATACATACAAATTGCTCTGAAATTCAGTATTTCTATGTACTGCAAAATTAAAATGAGAGTTTAGATCGTGTCTCAGTTGGTGCACAGAGAAAACTCATAGGGCACCAGTGGTAGGTTATTGTAGATTTCATGTTTTACTATGGAAAGTACACCTTCAAAGTACTGTACTGCAGTGTATGTATCTAGGCAAGGTGACATTTCCCCAGAACACTAAAATTAATGGTCTATAAGATATCATCTTAAAATCTCTGTGAAGAGATCACTTCTTTCAAATATGAAACACTGTGTCCAAACAATAGACTAATCATGAGTCATGGGAGATTTAGAAATTGTAAATTATAAAATGAACTGTAAAACTGTATTGGGCAATTTTAATTTTTTCATTTTAATATAAAAGCACTGAATTAGCTAAAACTAATCATGGATTAAATAGAGCCTGGATTGCTAACCTAACTGTCCTATAAAATGCCATTATCTAATTGTCCGTTTTGTCATTCAGGTTGTGATGCACAGTGGTGTTTATTAATCACATAAAATCAAATGTGGCATTTTCAATTTTGCAAACTCAATTCCCAAAATTCAAGACATCAGCTATAAACCTATAAAAGGGATGTAGAGGTTCTGCATGGTTACATTTTAATGAGATTGTAACGGAATAAGCTTCAAAGGAATATTAGGTTATTTGACCATCTAGAGATTTCTTCTGACATTATAAACAATAGTAGAGGATCCTAAATGTTTTATGTGTGTTGTAGTGTGAAATAATAAATTATAAGCTATGACTTATACTCCAATTTTACCTTACTAAAAAGCTTTTAGAAACTATGCACCGCATTAATAAAAACTATGTTTTTTAAAGGCAGCGCAGACCACTTATCATTGACAGAATAACACACTACCAGCATACTATGAGTAACTTATTTAGTGGCAATATTTAACCCTTTTTATTTAAAAAATGTATTCCAAATACGAGTTTCTGCTTCTCGAGTTATTTCTTTGTCTAAGCATCCATATACTATATATATCTATACCGTATATACTCGAGCTTAAGCCGAGTTCTTCCTCACATTTTTTTGTGCATTCATTGTCCCAGAAGTCGGCTGGGGGAGGGGGAGCGGCAGATGTGCATCACAGGAGGCAGTAGCCAGCTGCTGAAGCTGAAGCCTCTGCCGGCTGCTAAAGAGAAATTAATATTCACTGTACTGGCAGTGAGTATTAATTTCTCTTGTAGCCTGCAGCTGCTGGGGTATCCTGCGTGCACACTACTTAAGAGTTATGAATATTTACCTCTCTCCACTCCCATGAGGAATGGAGTGAATATTCATTACCTTAATAAGCAGGGACACGTGAATGCCTGGCCGCTGGAGCTGCGGGCCACAAGATGCAGCGAGGGCGCGCAGGGAAGGTAAGTAGGATTTTTTTATGCTTTTCTCATGGGGGCCATGCATACAAGGATAGGGATGAGGAACCATGCATACAAGGATAGGGATGAGGAACCATGCAAGCAAGGATGGGGATAAGGAGCCATGCATACAAGGATGGGGATAAGGAGCCATGAAGACAGGCGTAGGGATGAGGGAAAGATGCATACCCGGCTTATATTTGAGTCATTAAGTTTTCCCAGGTTTTCATGGCAATATTAGGTGCCTTGGCTTATACTTGGGTTGGCTTATAGAGAAGTATATATGGTATACATATATATGGTATATACATTTTTTCTCTTGCTTTTTGCTAAATAACTTTCATGTAAAGATTTATTCTTATAATTTTAGCATTTGAGGGAGAAATAGCGGAGAGTATGAACTTGTTTTATTTTGCATCCTTGCAGATTTCAAAATATATGTTGACTGTGACAATGCTAGCACTTGGCAAAAGATGCTATTGTGCTTGATACCCTGGGTCTCTTGACTCTAGCAATCACAAACTTTAATTGCATCCTTCTTCTTACTCTCTGTCAGAGTCCATTGCCTTCAGATTTACCAATAGTGTATGCATGAATAATTCTTGCAATCCAGTAACTAAATAAATTCATAGGTGCTAATGGGTGCAGTCAAAATGAAACATCAGTGGAATCCAATGGGAGTAAACATCTGTCTTGAAAAAAAAACTTTATAGGTAATGAATAGAGATTGAAATTTGAAATCTGAATTTGCCAATTTTTGTAAACATATCAAAAATGACAACTTTTAGGTTTTAATTCCTCCATCTATTTCCCTTCATGGCACACTCCAAACATCCTAACTTCAAGGAAACAAAAGCAGACATACAATAAATGACTATTTTGTTCTGATAAGTATAAGAATTGGATAATCAGCATAATCATCCCCCAGCTAACAGTTATTTCATTAAAGTGATTAAAACTGGTTCTTAAGAATAGTAGTTCAACATTTACACCCTCCTATTCCATGACCTACTATTATATAATGGAACCTAGTGTGAACTGTATAGGCAAGCACATTGTGTGGGCTCATTAACTGAACAAGCACTTGAAAGAATGGTGTTAGCTGTCAGAGCCAAACAATCAGCCCTCTAGATGCCACTGTCATTAGTGACAGTGGCATGTACAGTAGATGGCTGAAAAAGAGATGTCAATGGCACCCAGAAGCCTAAAAGTGGAAGCCAGCAGCAATATCTGATAGGCTGTATGTCAGTGTAAAACCTAATGATATTATGCATTGAAATCTATAAGTTGAAATAATTTAAAAAAAATAATTTTTTTTTATTATTAAAACATAGTAAAACGTAAGCAGAACTAAATAAATATGGTATCCTCATAATCATATTGACACAGAGAGAAAAAATAATATGTCACATGAACAGCGCCATAAAACAATAACAGTTACAGGATAAAATGATGCAGTTAAATGTTTTACTATTTATCGCTCATTAATTTCTGGAAGAAATAGTAGGTGTCAAAATGCTCACTGTACCCCTTGATAATGGTTTCCATAATGAGGTCACTTCTAGAGGATTTCCACTACTATTTCTTTAAAACGTGAGCTCCAAATGTCAAATGGCATAGCATCCCTTCCAAGACGTGCTGTGTGCCCAACCAACTGTACATAACCACTTTTTCTGAATTTAGGAGAACTGAGTAACAAACTATATGGTATATTTTCTCTACTACCTATGTAAAAGTGAGAAATTTTGAGCAAAATATTTGTAACATTGTTTCAAATGTAACATTTTATTTACATAGCTTAATGGTAAAGAAATCTTTGACATACCTGTGCAGTGAAAATGCTCTCTACTAGAGATGAGCAAATTTGTTCAGAAAATTGATCGCGGCACATAAATTCGGCACAGATATGGCACTTTCAGATTCGTGAACAGAATCACAAATGCAATTTTATAAAATCGGAAAAAATTGTTAACATTTGGTAAAAAGTGAGGGAAAATATCTATGTTGCCACAAAAGTATTTTCAGCACTTTAGTTCTTGTAAACACTGTTTCTTTATGTGTGCACACTGTGGTTAGCCAATCAGGGTGCAGGAAACACCCACAATATCCTAACACAATGGCTTGTGTCATTGGCTGCTGAAATCACATGTTCTTCTCCATGTAAAGAGCAGACATCTTGTTTTAGAGCCATTTTGACAATGTAACAGTGCAAAGAGGCTGTTCCTGTCACTGGCACTGTTAGCAGCAAGATTTTACCTAGCTAGCTAGGTGGTTGTATATCAGTCAGATAGCGTAGCTTGCTAGTGTCCAGTGTAGCTGTTAAATTTACTCCAGCCTTTTTTTGCCATTACTGAGGTCCACAGACAAAGCCAGCAGGGCACATGTCCTGCAAGTGTGTTGTGCACGACTTCTATTGTTCTCCATGCACAAGTATAGCATTATAAGTAATATTTTTTTCACTAGATATATGTGAAACAGCCTGCTGTATCCCAACTTGCCATTTAGCACTGTGGTGAGATTAAACTGTCTGCAGACGTATGGCACATGCAAACAAAATATAATTTTTCAGTTGCAAAAGTTAGAAAGCCCGCCGTATCACACCTTATCATTTTGTTGGGTTGAAATTAAGCTGTAGAGGCCTGATCCAGAGACCAACCAAAAATTTTTGTGTTCTTAACGTCAAACAGTAGAGCACCTGACTTTACAATAGTTTGTAGCATCTAGTGTGTTACAGAGGCCTGATCCAGAGGCCACAAAAATGCTTCTGTACCTGCTGTCATATAGTAGCGGACATCTCAGATTCAAATAGTCTGTAGCACCTAGTGTGTTATAGAGGTCTGATCCAGAGGCACACAAAAATTCTTCTGTTCCTAGTGACATACATTAGGGGACCTGACTAATTTGTAGCATGCTAGGATATTTACAAAGTTGAACTTGCGTGGGGCCTATAATCTCATTCGTATGCGTGAAGGGGATGAGTGGAAGACCACCTTCAATACCCGAGATGGTCATTATGAGTACTTGATCATTCCATTTGGTCTCTGTAATGCTCCCGCAGTTTTTCAAGACTTTGTAAATTACATCTTTCAGGAATTATTATCCACATCTGTTGTAGTATATCTTGACAACATACGCATCTATTCCCCAGATGTTGACACTCACAGCAAAGATTTGTGTAAAGTTTTTGCGCAATTCTGTTTTTGCCAAACTGGAGAAGTGCATGTTTGAGCAAGAGTCCTTACAATTTCTTGGGTACATCGTTTTAACCAAGTGTTTAGCTATGGACCCTGCCTAGCTGGAGTAGGTGTTGAACTGGCAGGAACCGCATTCCCTTAAAGCGGTGGGGTTCATCAATTATTACCACTAGGGTTAAGCAACTTTTACTTTTTTAGGGTCGAGGCCGGTTTTGCGAAACCCGACTATTTTAATAGTCGAGTCGAGTGAAATCGGCCGATTATCGTGAAAAGTCGGGCATCGACCGAAACACGAAACCCAATGCAAGTCAATGGGGAAGCATAGTCGGCAGTGAGTGGAGGCCAGGAAAACACCTACAGTGCTGTTGTGAATTCTGTTGTCGAGCTCCCTCCTGTGGTCGTGAATGGTACTTCGGTGAGGTCTGTCCGTGGGCTCCCTCTGGTGGCTGTGAGTGGAGCTGCTGCTTCTGAGGTTCCTTACACAGGTGACGTGGGTTATCCTTTGGTTGGCTGCTCTATTTAACTCCACTTAGATCGTTACTCCATGCCAGCTGTCAATGTTTCTGCATTGGTTCAGTTCGCTCTTGGATCTTTCTGGTGACCTGTCTACTCCAGCAAAAGCTAAGTTCCTGATAGTATCTAATTCTTTCATTGTTTTCTTGTCCAGCTGGATATCATGATTTTGTCTTGCTAGCTGGAAGCTCTGGGATGCAGAGTGGCATCTCCGCACCGTTAGTCGGTGCGGAGGTCTTTTTGCACACTCTGCGTGGTCTTTTGTAGCTTTTTGTGCTGATCGCAAAGCTACCTTTCCTATCCTCTGTCTATTTAGTAAGTCTGGCCTCCCTTTGCTGAAACCTGTTTCATTTCTGCGTTTGTGACTTTCATCTTTACTCACATTCAATATATGTGGGGGGCTGCCTTTTCCTTTGTGGAATTTCTCTGAGGCAAGGTAGGGTTTATTTTCTATCTCTAGGGCTAGCTAGCTCTTAGGCTGTGACGAGGCGCCTAGGGAATGTCAGGAGTGCTCCACGGCTATTTCTAGTGTATGTGATAGGATTAGGGATTGCAGTCAGCAGAGCTCCCACATCCCAGAGCTTGTCCTGCATGAGTTTTAACTATCAGGTCGTTCCGGGTGCTCCTAACCACCAGGTCATAACAGTACAGCTGGCCCAAAGTATTAATGCATCTCAATAGAGGGATAAGAGAAGTTCTGAGACCATTTTTTTTCTTTGCACTGTGTTTTGTCTTTCTTTTCCCCTAAACCTTTGGGTGGTTCAGGACACAGGTGTAGATATGGACATTCAAGGTCTGTCCTCTTGTGTGGATCATCTCACTGCAAGGGTACAAAACATTCAAGATTTTGTGGTTCAGAATCCGATGTTAGAGCCTAGAATTCCTACTCCTGATTTATTTTTTTGGGAATAGATCTAAGTTTCTGAATTTCAAAAATAATTGTAAACTGTTTCTAGCTTTAAAACCCCGCTCCTCTGGTGACCGCGCTCAACAAGTAAAAATCATTATTTCTTTGTTGCGTGGTGACCCTCAAGACTGGGCATTTTCCCTTGCGCCTGGAGATCCTGCATTGCGTGATGTTGATGCGTTTTTTCTGGCGCTTGGATTGCTTTATGATGAACCAAATTCCGTGGATCAGGCAGAGAAAATCTTGCTGGCATTGTGTCAGGGTCAGGATGAAGCGGAGGTGTACTGTCAGAAGTTTAGAAAGTCGTCTGTGCTTACTCAGTGGAATGAATGTGCCCTGGCGGCAATTTTCAGAAAGGGTCTTTCTGAAGTCCTTAAGGATGTCATGGTGGGATTTCCCATGCCTGCTGGTCTGAATGAGTCTATGTCCTTGGCCATTCAGATCGATCGGCGCTTGCGTGAGCGCAAAGCTGTGCACCATTTGGCGGTGTTCTCTGAGAATGGGCCTGAGCCTATGCAGTGTGATAGGACTTTGACCAGAGCTGAACGGCAAGAACACAGACGTCGGAATGGACTTTGTTTTTACTGTGGTGAATCCACTCATGCTATCTCCGATTGTCCTAAGCGCACTAAGCGGTTCGCTAGGTCTGCCACCATTGGTACGGTACAGTCTAAATTTCTTTTGTCCATTACTCTGATTTGCTCTCTGTCGTTCTATTCTGTTATGGCTTTTGTGGATTCAGGCACTGCCCTGAATCTGATGGACTTGGAGTTTGCCAGGCGCTGTGGTTTTTCATTGGAGCCCTTGCAGTATCCTATTCCATTGAGAGGAATTGATGCTACGCCTTTGGCCAAGAATAAACCTCAATACTGGACGCAATTGACCATGTGCATGGCTCCTGCACATCAGGAGGATATTCGCTTTTTGGTGTTGCATAATCTGCATGATGTGGTCGTTTTGGGGTTGCCATGGCTACAGGTCCATAATCCAGTATTGGATTGGAAATCTATGTCTGTGTCCGGCTGGGGTTGTCAAGGGGTACATGGTGATGTTCCATTGTTGTCAATTTCGCCTTCCACTCCTTCTGAAGTCCCTGAGTTTTTATCAGATTACCGGGATGTATTTGAGGAGCCCAAATCTGGTGCCCTACCTCCTCATAGGGATTGCGATTGTGCTATTAATTTGATTCCCGGTAGTAAGTTTCCTAAGGGCCGACTGTTTAATTTATCTGTGCCAGAGCACGCTGCTATGCGGAGTTATATAAAGGAATCCTTGGAGAAGAGTCATATTCGCCCATCGTCGTCACCATTGGGAGCAGGGTTCTTTTTTGTGGCCAAGAAGGATGGCTCTTTAAGACCTTGTATTGATTACCGCCTTCTTAATAAGATCACAGTCAAATTTCAGTATCCTTTGCCACTGATGTCTGATCTGTTTGCTCGGATTAAGGGGGCTAGTTGGTTCACCAAGATAGATCTTCGAGGGGCGCATAATCTGGTGCGAATTAAACAGGGCGATGAATGGAAGACAGCATTTAATACGCCCGAGGGCCATTTTGAGTACCTGGTTATGCCATTCGGGCTTTCTAATGCTCCATCTGTGTTTCAGTCCTTTATGCATGACATCTTCCGAGAGTACCTGGATAGATTAATGATTGTATATTTGGATGACATTTTGGTCTTTTCGGATGATTGGGAGTCTCATGTGAAGCAGGTCAGAATGGTGTTCCAGGTCCTTCGTGTGAATTCCTTGTTTGTGAAGGGGTCTAAGTGTCTCTTTGGAGTTCAGAAGGTTTCATTTTTGGGTTTCATTTTTTCCCCTTCTACTATCGAGATGGACCCTGTTAAGGTCCAGGCCATTTATGATTGGACTCAGCCGACATCTGTGAAGAGCCTACAGAAGTTCCTGGGCTTTGCTAATTTTTACCGTCGCTTCATCGCTAATTTTTCTAGTGTTGCTAAACCGTTGACTGATTTGACCAAGAAAGGTGCTGATGTGGTCAATTGGTCCTCTGCGGCTGTAGAGGCTTTTTAGGAGTTGAAGCGTCGTTTTTCTTCTGCCCCTGTGCTGTGCCAGCCAGATGTTTCGCTCCCGTTTCAGGTCGAGGTTGATGCTTCTGAGATTGGAGCAGGGGCTGTTTTGTCGCAAATAAGTTCTGATGGCTCGGTGATGAAACCATGTGCCTTCTTTTCTAGAAAATTCTCGCCTGCTGAGCGCAATTATGATGTTGGCAATCGAGAGTTGTTGGCCATGAAGTGGGCATTTGAGGAGTGGCGACATTGGCTTGAAGGAGCTAAACATCGCGTGGTGGTCTTGACGGATCACAAGAATTTGACTTATCTCGAGTCTGCCAAATGGTTGAATCCTAGACAGGCTCGATGGTCGCTCTTTTTCTGCCGTTTTGATTTTGTGGTTTCATACCTTCCGGGATCTAAGAATGTGAAGGCTGATGCCCTGTCAAGGAGTTTTGTGCCTGACTATCCGGGTGTTCCGGAGACGGCGGGTATTCTTAAAGAGGGGGCAATTTTGTCTGCCTTCTCCCCTGATTTGCGGCGCGTGCTGCAGAAGTTTCAGGCTGATAGACCTGACCGTTGTCCAACGGAGAAACTGTTTGTCCCTGATAGATGGACTAGTGGAGTTATCTCTGAGGTTCATTGTTCGGTGTTGGCTGGTCATCCTGGAATCTTTGGTACCAGAGATTTGGTGGCTAGATCCTTTTGGTGGCCTTCTTAGTCACGGGATGTGCGTTCTTTTGAGCAGTCCTGCGGGACTTGTGCTTGGGCTAAGCCCTGCTGTTCTCGTGCCAGTGGGTTGCTTTTGCCCTTGCCGGTCCCGAAGAGGCCCTGGACGCATATTTCCATGGATTTTATTTCTGATCTCCCTGTTTTTCAAAGGATGTCGGTCATTTGGGTGGTTTGTAATCGCTTCTCTAAGATGGTCCATTTGGTACCCTTGTCTAAATTGCCTTCCTCCTCTGATTTGGTGCCATTGTTTTTCCAGCATGTGGTTCGTTTGCATGGCATTCCGGAGAACATCGTCTCGGACAGAGGTTCCCAGTTTGTTTCAAGGTTTTGGCGGTCCTTTTGTGCTAAGATGGGCATTGATTTGTCTTTTTCTTCGGCTTTCCATCCTCAGACTAATGGCCAAACCGAACGAACTAATCAGACTTTGGAAACATATCTGAGATGCTTTGTTTCTGCTGATCAGGATGATTGGGTGTCCTTCTTGCCTTTGGCTGAGTTCACCCTTAATAATCGGGCCAGCTCGGCTACTTTGGTTTCTCCTTTTTTCTGCAATTCTGGTTTCCATCCTCGTTTCTCTTCAGGGCAGGTGGAGCCTTCGGACTGTCCTGGTGTGGATACTGTGGTGGACAGGTTGCAGCAGATTTGGACTCATGTGGTGGACAATTTGACATTGTCCCAGGAGAAGGCTCAACGTTTCGCTAACCGCCGACGATGTGTTGGTCCCCGACTTCGGGTTGGAGATTTGGTTTGGTTGTCATCTCGTCATGTTCCTATGAAAGTTTTCTCTCCTAAGTTTAAGCCTCGATTCATTGGGCCATATAAGATTTCTGAAATTCTTAATCCTGTGTCATTTCGTTTGGACCTTCCAGCTTCTTTTGTCAGCCATAATGTGTTCCATAGGTCGTTGTTGCGGAGATACGTGGCGCCTATGGTTCCCTCCGTTGATCCTCCTGCCCCGGTGTTGGTCGAGGGGGAGTTGGAGTATGTGGTGGAGAAGATTTTGGATTCTCGTGTTTCAAGACGGAAACTCCAGTACCTGGTCAAGTGGAAGGGTTATGGTCAGGAGGATGATTCCTGGGTTTTTGCCTCTGATGTTCATGCTGCCAATCTAGTTCGTGCCTTTCATTTGGCTCATCCTGATCGGCCTGGGGGCTCTGGTGAGGGTTCGGTGACCCCTCCTCAAGGGGGGGTACTGTTGTGAATTCTGTTGTCGAGCTCCCTCCTGTGGTCGTGAATGGTACTTCGGTGAGTTCTGTCCGTGGGCTTCCTCTGGTGGCTGTGAGTGGAGCTGCTGCTTCTGAGGTTCCTTACACAGGTGACGTGGGTTATCCTTTGGTTGGCTGCTCTATTTAACTCCACTTAGATCGTTACTCCATGCCAGCTGTCAATGTTTCTGCATTGGTTCAGTTCGCTCTTGGATCTTTCTGGTTACCTGTCTACTCCAGCAAAAGCTAAGTTCCTGATAGTATCTAATTCGTTCATTGTTTTCTTGTCCAGCTGGATATCATGATTTTGTCTTGCTAGCTGGAAGCTCTGGGATGCAGAGTGGCACCTCCGCACCGTGAGTCGGTGCAGAGGTCTTTTTGCACACTCTGCGTGGTCTTTTGTAGTTTTTTGTGCTGATCGCAAAGCTACCTTTCCTATCCTCTGTCTATTTAGTAAGTCTGGCCTCCCTTTGCTGAAACCTGTTTCATTTCTGCGTTTGTGACATTCATCTTTACTCCCAGTCAATATATGTGGGGGGCTGCCTTTTCCTTTGGGGAATTTCTCTGAGGCAAGGTAGGCTTTATTTTCTATCTCTAGGGCTAGCTAGCTCTTAGGCTGTGACGAGGCGCCTAGGGAGCGTCAGGAGCACTCCACGGCTATTTCTAGAGTGTGTGATAGGATTAGGGATTGCGGTCAGCAGAGCTCCCACATCCCAGAGCTTGTCCTGCGTGAGTTTTAACTATCAGGTCATTCCGGGTGCTCCTAACCACCAGGTCATAACACAGTGCCCATTTTAATGGCAAAAACATCCATTCTTGGTACTGAAGCTTGTCAATCTTAATTTACCTTATAATAATAGTTAGGCATTGGACATTGGGGGTCATTTGGCTATAGTTGTGGGGGGTATGGCTGGGTCAAGTATTTAGTGGGCCCAGGAAACGTGGACCACGTCACGGCAGTGGAGCAGGGAGAGGTAAGTATTTCAACTTTGCAAGTGCTGTGATCCTGAGCAAGCAGGGGGGCCACTCATTCACATTGGCACTGGCAGAGAGCCCCTCAAAGTACAGCGGTGTGTTTGCATGGCGGCGGCGCCTCCCACCGGCAGCGACACTTTTGCGTACTATGAGGGGCTCTGTGCCAGTGACGTTGCCAACGAGTAACCCCCCTACCTGATGAAGGAACCTGCACTTTCATCTGCACCTTCCTCTTTGTCCCCTTGTAAGGTGGTATAGTATGCGAGAAGGGGAACCTCACTTTCAGCAGGGTCAGAATCTGGCTGTGTAGCGTGCAAGGGGAATGTAGCGGTCTGGGTCAATGTACCAGCAGAGTCATCTAGCACTGGCTGGGCAATGGGCAGGAAGAGGAGGAAACACAGATTTAGTCCCAAATACAAAAGTAGGCTAAAAGCAGTTCAAAATTGGTAACAGGACTAAACAGTCGGCATTGCTTTGTTCAGTGGAGGACAACTGTAATGAGAGGCTGACACATTGAGTAGGCCCAAATCACTAAGTAGTCTAAATGCAGTTCAAAATTGGTAACAGAAGTAAACAGGCGGCACTGCTTTGTTCAGTGGAGGAGAACAGCAAGGAGCGGCAGACACCGTTAGTAGGCCCCAACCCAAATAGTAGGCCAAATGCAGTGTAATATTAACAAGTACTTAACGAGAGCCTGAAGATCAAAGTTCAGGACAGGAAACCAGGAGAACAGCAAGGAGCGGCAGACACCGTTAGTAGGCCCCAACCAAACTAGCAGGCCAAAAGCAGTGTAATATTAACAACTACTTAACGAGAGCCTGAAAATGAAAGTTCAGGACAGGAAACCAGGAGAACAGCAAGGAGCGGCAGACACCATTAGTAGGCCCCAAACAAAGTAGTAGCCCCCCTGCAGTTGTTCCATTTAACAAATATTTAACATGAGCCTGAAGATAGAAGCTCAGGAAAGGCCACCAAGAGAACACCTTGGAGCGGCAGACACTGTTAGTAGGCCACAACCAAACTAGTAGCCCCACTGCAGTTTTAAAATTCCGATAGGCTGCAAACCTGATAATTGCAGTTCACTTTTTTAAGGAGGGACCGCAGACAGACTTAGTAGGCCTAACATAAAAAAGTAGGCTCAATGCAGTTTCAATTATCTTGCAGGGGTACACAGGCAGCATTGGTGTGGTCAGCGGAGGACTATTGGAAAGAGGGACCGCAGACAGACTTAGTAGGCCTAACATAAAAAGGAGGCTCAATGCAGTTTCAATTATCTTGCAGGGGTACACATGCAGCATTGGTGTGGTTAGCGGAGGATTATTGGAAGGAGGGACCGCAGACAGACTTAGTAGGCCTAACATAAAAAAGTAGGCTCAATGCAGTTTCAATTATCTTGCAGGGGTACACATGCAACATTGGTGTGGTCAGCGGAGGACAATTGGAAGGAGTGTCTGACACAGTTAGTACTCCAAAATAATACATAGATGTTAATGTCTCGCAAAAAAACAAAACAAACAAAAAAAAAGGGTGGCATACTTAGGTACAGGGGTGGGCTTCTCTGATGACTTTAGGACATTGTTATTTGGCACAAAGTATTTACTGGTGTAAATGTAGGACAGGGCCACTGAATATTTTAAGTAGCATCATACATGTCAACAAATTGGTATTTTCAGTGCCAGGCATTGAAGGATTTCACCGCATAGACTAAACAGCGGTGGAGCAGTGACAGATAATTTTGCAAGTGGTAGAGCACAGTTTGAGCTGGGGGTGGGGGGCACTCTCTCGTGCCTGGCGGTACTGGCCCAAGGCCCCTCATGTTACAACGGTGTGTCTGATGTTGGGTGCGCGCCACCACCGCCAGAGACACTTCATTGTATTATGAGGGACGCGGTACCAGTGCCGTCGACCAAAAGTGGGCACACCCACCTCTTCAGACAAACGGCAGTCTCATGGGTGCTTCCGCCAAGTGGCGAGACCATGGCCACGTGGGGGGAGTCAGCCCATTTAGGGAAGTGTAAACATGTCGTATGCTGGACATAGAGCAGCTGCAATTGGAGAAATTGGAACACTTAGTAAGACCAGTCCAAAAGCAAGACATTTTTAAAGGAAAGCTAGGTGTCAGCCAGGAAAGGTGGGGCAAAATAATTAGAAATCCATGAGTGGTTCATTTTAATGAAGGTTAGATCATCTACATTTTGAGTAGCCAGACAAGTCCTTTTTTCGGTCAGTATTGAACCAGCAGCACTGAATACTCTTTCTGATAGCACACTAGCTGCTGGGCAAGTAAGCTCCTGCAATGAATATTCGGACAATTCAGGCCAGGTGTCTATTTTGGGTGCCCAGTAATCAAATGGGAATGACGGGTGAGGGAGAACATCGATAAGGGATGAAAAATAGTTAGTAACCATACTGGACAAATGTTGTCTCCTGTCACTTTGAATTGATGCTGCAGTACCTGTCCTGTCTGCGGTCATTGCGAAATCACTCCACAACCTGGTCAGAAAACCCCTCTGTCCAACGCCACTTCTGATTTGTGCACCTCTAACACCTCTGCCCTGTTGCCCTCTGCAGCTCGTGTGAGAACCATCACCGGCGCTGTGTGCTGGGAATGCCTGAATCAAATGGTCAACAAGAGTTGCTTGTTTTGTTGCAAATATTTGTTCAAAGTGCTCTTGTGGCATCATGTTTTGCAGTTTCCCCTTATAGCGTGGATCCAGGAGGCAGGCCAACCAGTAATCATCATCGGTCATCATTTTTATAATGCTGGGGTCCCTTTTTAGGATACGCAAGGCATAATCTGCCATGTGGGCCAATGTTCCAGTTGTCAATTCACTGATTGTGCTGGGTTGAGCAGCACTTTCGGACAAATCAACGTCACTTGCCTCCCTCAAATACCCTGAACCTGGCCTTGCAACGCCACCAGTTTCTATTGCCCCCTGAGAAGCTTCTTCATCCATAAAATACTCATCCCCATCATCCTCATCCTCCTTCTCTTCACCCGCCACCTCGTCCAGTAGACTTCCCTGACCAGACAATGGCTGACTGTCATCATTGCTTCCCTCGTCCTCGGCTGCAGACGCCTGCTCCTTTATGTGCGTCAAACTTTGCATCAGCAGACGCATTAGGGGGATGTTCATGCTTATTATGGCATTGTCTGCACTAACCAGCCGTGTGCATTCCTCAAAACACTGAAGGACTTGACACATGTCTTGTACCTTCGACCACTGCACACCTGACAACTCCATGTCTGCCATCCAACTGCCTGCCCGTGTATGTGTATCCTCCCACAAATACATAACAGCACGCCTCTGTTCGCACAGTCTCTGAAGCATGTGCAGTGTGGAGTTCCACCTTGTTGCAACGTCTATGATTAGGCGATGCTGGGGAAGGTTCAAAGATCGCTGATGATTCTGCATATGGCTGGATTGTACGGGCAAACGGCGGATGTGTGAACAAAGCCTGCGCACCTTCAGGAGCAGGTCGGGTAACCCCGGATAACTTTTCAGGAAGCACTGCACCACCAGGTTTAAGGTGTGAGCCAGGCAAGGAATGTGTTTCAGTTGTGAAAGGGCTATGGCAGCCATAAAATTCCTTCCGTTATCACTCACTACCTTGCCTGCCTCAAGATGTACACTGCCCAGCCATGACTGAGTTTCTTGCTGCAAGAACTCAGACAGAACTTCTGCAGTGTGTCTGTTGTCGCCCAATCTCTTCATTGCCAATACAGCCTGCTGACGCTTGCCATTAGCTGTTCCGTAGTGGGACACCTCGTGTGCAACAGTGGCAGCTGTGGATGGAGTGGTCGTGTGATTGCGGTCTGTGAACCAGCTGTCGCTTCTGCTGGAGGATGAAGAGGAGGAGGAGGGGTGGCAAACGCCTACAGCCAACTGTTTCCTAGGCTAGGCAGAACTGTCCCAATATTGCTGTCCCCTGTGGACTCTGCATCCACCACATTAACCCAGTGTGCCATGATGGACACGTAATGCCCCTGGCCATGCCTACTGATCCATGCATCTGTTGTCAGGTGCACCTATCTACTCACAGATTGCCTGAGTGCATGAACAATGTGGTCTTTTACATGCTGGTGGAGGGCTGGGATGGCTTTTCTCGAAAAGAAGTGTCAACTCGGTAGCTCGTAGCGTGGTACAGCGTAGTCTATCAGGGCTTTGAAAGCTTCGCTTTCAACTAACCGGTAGGGCATCATCTCTAATGAGATTAGTCTAGCAATGTGGGCGTTCAAACACTGTGTACGCGGATAAGAGGATGAGTACTTCCTTTTCCTAATGAGAGTCTCTTGTAGGGTGAGCTGGACTGGAGCTGGACTGGAGAGCTGCATATGGTGGAACTAGCGGTGGTGCCGGTGGACATGGCAGACTGAGAGAGGGTTGGTGATGGTATTCTTGCTGTTGGCCTACATACAATGTTTCCTACCAAGAACCTGGTGATTCCCTGACTGCTTTGGCCTTGCGACGAAACCTCCACATTTGCTGCAGGTGGTGTGGTAAATGTTGGGCTTACAGTGAGGGAAGGGATGTAGCGTTGCTGACTAGCTTCATTGAGAGAGGGTGCAACAACGTTAAGGGACTTTTGGTAGTTAGTCCAGGCTTGCAAGTGCATGGTCTGTAAATGTCTATGCATGCAACTTGTATTTAGATTTTTAACATTCTGACCTCTGCTGAAGGTCCTTGAGCATTTCTTACAGATGACTTTGCACTGATCATTTGGATGTTGGTTAAAAAAATACCAGACTGCACTCTTCCTACTATCGGATACCTTTTCAGGCATTGCACACTGAGCTACTTTAACCGGATGGCCGTGCTGTCCTACAACTGGTTTTGGTTTTGCCACACGTTTTTGGCCAGAGACGGGCCTGCCAGATGGAACCTGTTGCAATGTTGATGCCTGCTGCGGCTCCTCCTCCTCCGCTTCAGAGCTACTGCCGGCTGCACCCTGTTCCCCCAATGGCTGCCAATCGGGGTCAACAACTGGGTCATCTATGACCTCCTCTTCTATGTCCTGTGCACCTTCCTCTGTGTCACCATGTAAGCTAGTGCTATAGCGTTCGTGACGGGGCTCCATAGTCTCATCTGGGTCAGATTCTGGATCAGTACACTGCGAGGGCAATGTTGTGATCTGAGTCAAAGGAACAGCATAATAATCTGGCTGTGGCTGTGCATCTGTGCACTCCATGTCCGATTCATCTTGTAATGGGCATGGCCTGTTAACAATATCCCTTTGTAACCCAGGAACGGTATGTGTAAAGAACTCCATGGAGTAACCCGTTGTGTCGCCTGACGCATCCTTCTCTGTTGTTCTGGGTGAAGAAAGCAAGGAAGCAACTTGTCCCTGACCGGGAACACCCACTGACGACGCGCTGCTTTTACATTTTGCACTTTCTGAAGAGGAGGCAAAAGAGCTAGAGGCAGAGTCAGCAAGGAAAGGCAAAACTTATTCCTGCTGCTCCGGCTTTAAAAGCGGTTTTCCTGCTCCCAGAAAAGGGAGTGTTCGAGGCCTTGTGTAGCCAGACGATGACGGTGGCTGAACAACTCGAGACTTCGGTGCTATATTGCTTTTCCCATGACCACCTGATGCTCCACCACCACTACCATCATTACCAGCTGGCAATGACCGCCCATGGCCACGACCTCTTCCACCAGACTTCCTCATTCTTGGAAATATGTAACCAAACTAACAAACGGTATTTGATACTGTAAAACCAGTTACAAGGTGGACGCAAAATTGTTGTGAATTTAAATCTCCCTTTATAGGTGTGTGAGTCTGCTGGGAAAATCAGGCTCACTGTATTACAGTACACAGTTTCAGTGGCAGACAGTGGCCCACTGTTTTACAGTATTGTTTCAGTGGCACAAAATGACAGACCGATACCACAGACTGGACTGGCACAGATGCACAGATTTGCCAATATTAATCTCCCCTTCTTTTTTTTTGATGGGAGACTAGTGAATAAATCTGGCCCACTGTTTTACAGTATTGTTTCAGTGGCACAAAATGACAGACCGATACCACAGACTGGACTGGCACAGATGCACAGATTTGCCAATATTAATCTCCCCTTCTTTTTTTTTTTTTGATGGGAGACTAGTGAATAAATATGGCCCACTGTTTTACAGTATTGTTTCAGTGGCACAAAATGACAGACCGATACCACAGACTGGACTGGCACAGATGCACAGATTTGCCAATATTAATCTCCCCTTCTTTTTTTGATGAGAGACTAGTGAATAAATATGGCCCACTGTTTTACAGTATTGTTTCAGTGGCACAAAATGACAGACCGATACCACAGACTGGACTGGCACAGATGCGCAGATTTGCCAATATTAATCTCCCCTTCTTTTTTTTTTTTTTGATGGGAGACTAGTGAATAAATCTGGCCCACTGTTTTACAGTATTGTTTCAGTGGCACAAAATGACAGACCGATACCACAGACTGGACTGGCACAGATGCACAGATTTGCCAATATTAATCTCCCCTTCTTTTTTTTGATGGGAGACTAGTGAATAAATCTGGCCCACTGTTTTACAGTATTGTTTCAGTGGCACAAAATGACAGACCGATACCACAGACTGGACTGGCACAGATGCACAGATTTGCCAATATTAATCTCCCCTTTTTGTTTTTATATGGAAGACTAGTAAATAAATCTCGCCCACTGTTTTACAGTATTGTTTCTGTGGCACAAAATGACTGACAGATACAACAGACTGGACTGGCACAGATGCACTGATTGGCAATATAAATCTCCTTTTTTAGGTGTGGGACAGTGGGACAGTGCAAAAAAATACAGGCCCACTGTTTCACACTACACAGTTTCAGGGGCAGAAAGTGGCTTGAAGATATATATATAAAAAAAGGGACTGTACTACAATTACTATCTCCCTACAGTAATCTTAGAAAAGTATGGCAGGCAGCAATAAAAAGGACTGCTGCACACAAAAGTGTGGACAAACAAACCAGACAGCTGTGCAGAAAGGAAGGAACAACAGGATTTGTGCTTTGAAAAAAGCAGTTGGTTTGCAGAGAGGCGTACAAACAGCAATGCAGCTATCAGGGAGCCTTATAAGGCAGCCTAATAAGCTAGAGAGCTGATGCACAGAAATCTAGCCTCCACTGTCCCTGCCAGGAAAAGGTGGTGTTGGACAGTGGAAATTGCTACAGCACAAGCGGTTTGGGGGTTTATATTCCCTGCCTAACACTATCCCTGCTTCTGACAAAGTGGCAGCAACCTATCCCTATGCTCAGATCAGCAGCAGTAAGATGGTGGTCGGCATGCACGCCCCTTTATAGCCCCTGTGATGCCACAGAAAGCAAGCCAATCACTGTAATGCCCTTCTCTAAGATGGTGGGGACCGAGAACTATTCATCACGCTGCCCACACTCTGCGTCCTCCTTCATTGGCTGAGAAATGGCGCTGAATGCGTCATATGAAACGCGACTTTGGCGCGAAGGTCGCGTACCGCGTGGCCGACCCCACACAGGGATCGGGTCAGGTTTCATGAAACCCGACTTTGCCAAAAGTCGGCGACTTATGAAAATGACCGATCCGTTTCGCTCAACCCTAATTACCACCAGTTCATTCCCCACTTCACATATACAGCTCTGTTGGTAGACCTCACCAAGAAGGGAGCTAATCCTAGGCAGTGGTCTGAGCAGGTCTCCAAAGTCTTTACCTCCCGGAAGTCTCATTTTGCTAGGGTGCCAGTCATCGGCATCGGCATTGGCATCGGCCTGATGTTGACAAGCCTTTCATCTTGGAGGTGGATGCCTCTTCTGTTGGAGCTGAGGCAGTTCTGTATCAAAAGGATGCTCAAGGTTGGAAACATCCATGTTTCTTTTTTTTCTAAGACCTTTTCACCAGCGGAGAGAAATTATTCCATTTTGGGGCAGAGAGCTGCTCACAATGAAATTGGCTTTCTCAGAAAGGAGACATCTCCTGGAGGGAGCTCGGCATCCCTTTAAGATCTTTACGGACCATAAAAATCTTCCCTATCTTCAGACTGCCCATGGCTGAATTCTCACCAGACCAGGTGGTCCTTAATCTCCTCCCGGTTCGATTTTACCATCCTTTTTTTGTCTGGGGAGAAGAATTTACGTGCCGATGCCCTGTCCCATTCAGCACTCTCATCTGAGAATAGGGATGAGCCACGTCTAATAGTCCCTTCAAAGAACCTTTGAACAGTGGCCCTGATGTCTCTAGAACAGGTACCTCCTGGCAAATTTTATGTACCACCTAATCTGCAGCCGGATGTTCTCTTATGGGCACATACAGTTAGGTCCATATATATTTGGACAGAGACAACAGTTTTCTAATTTTGGTTATAGACATTACCACAATAAATTTTAAACAAAACATTTCAGATGCAGTTAAAGTTCAGACTTTCAGCTTTTATTTGAGGGTATCCACATTAAAAATGGATGAAGGGTTTAGGAGTTTCAGCTCCTTAACATGTGCCACCCTGTTTTTAAAGGGACCAAAAGTAATTAGACAGATTCTATAATTTTAAATAAAATTTTCATTTTTAGTACTTGGTTGAAAACCCTTTGTTGGCAATGACTGCCTGAAGTCTTGAACTCATGGACATAACCAGACGCTGTGTTTCCTCCTTTTTGATGCTCTGCCAGGCCTTCACTGCGGTGGTTTTCAGTTGCTGTTTGTTTGTGGGCCTTTCTGTCTGAAGATTAGTCTTTAACAAGTCATTGTACATCTGTAGTATGAAGCGACGACCAATCAGTTTGGCTGCATTTGGCTGCATCTGAGCACACAGTATGGCTCTGAGTACATCAGAATTCATTCGGCTGCTTCTGTCCTATGTCACATCATCAATAAACACTAGTGACCCAGTGCCACTGGCAGCCATGCATGCCCAAGCCATCACACTGCCTCCACCATGTTTTACAGATGATGTGGTATGCTTTGGATCATGAGCTGTACCACGCCTTCGATATACTTTTCTCTTTCCATCATTCTGGTAGAGGTTGATCTTGGTTTCATCTGTCCCAAGAATGTTCTTCCCGAACTGTGCTGGCTTTTTTAGATGTTTTTTAGCAAAGTCCAGTCTAGCCTTTTTATTCTCGATGCTTATGAGTGGCTTCTACCGTGCAGTGAACCCTCTGTATTTACTTTCATGCAGTCTTCTCTTTATGGTAGATTTGGATATTGATACACCGACCTCCTGGAGAGTGTTGTTCACTTGGTTGGCTGTTGTGAAGGGGTTTCTCTTCACCATGGAGATTATTCTGCGATCATCCACCGCTGATGTCTTTCGTGGGCGCCCAGGTCTTTTTGCATTGATGAGTTCACCAGTGCTTTCTTTCCTTCTCAGGATGTACCAATCTGTAGATTTTGCCACTCCTAATATTGTAGCAAATTCTCGGATGGGTTTTTTCTGTTTTCGCAGCTTAAGGATGGCTTGTTTCACCTGCATGGAGAGCTCCTTTGACTGCATGTTTACTTCACAGCAAAACCTTCCAAATGCAAGCACCACTCCTGAAATCAACTCCAGGCCTTTTATCTGCTTAACTAGACTGTGGCCCGATTCTAACGCATCGGGTATTCTAGAATATGCATGTCCCCGTAGTATATGGACAATGATGATTCCAGAATTCGCGGCAGACTGTGCCCGTCGCTCATTGGTCGAGGCAACCTTTATGACATCATCATCGCCATGGCAACCATTATGACATCTACGTCGATACTGTGCCCGTCGCTGAATCAGAGAAGCGGGATGTCTATGTCCTTCATGACATCATCGTCGCTGTGCCGGTCGCTGATTGGTCGAGGCCTGGCGGCCTCGTCCAATCAGAGACGCGGTATTTCTACGTCGATACTGTGCTCGTCGCTGATTGGTCGAGGCCTGGCAGCCTCGACCAATCAGAGACGTGGGATTTCCAGGACAGACAGACAGACAGACAGAAAGACAGACAGACAGAAAGACAGACAGACGGAAAAACCCTTAGGCAATTGCTAAGGGTTTTTCCATCTGTCTGTCTGTCTTTCTGTCTGTCTGTCCTGGAAATCCCGCGTCTCTGATTGGTCGAGGCCGCCAGGCCTCGACCAATCAGCAACGGGCACAGCGACAATGATGTCATGAAGGACTTAGAAATCCCACGTTTCTGATTCAGCGATGGGCACAGTATCGACGTAGATGTCATAATGGTTGCCATGGCGACGATGATTTCATAAAGGTTGCCTCGACCAATCAGCGACGGGCACAGTATTCCGCAAATTCTGGAATCATCATTGTCCATATACTATGGGGACATGAATATTCTAGAATACCCGATGCGTTAGAATCGGGCCACAATCTAGTATACATAGATTGAGAATGACATAACAAAGGGATTGCACACACCTGTCCATGAAATAGCCTTGGAGTCAATTGTCCAATTACTTTTGGTCCTTTTAAAAACAGGGTGGCACATGTTAAGGAGCTGAAACTCCCAAACTCTTTGCACAGTTTTAATGTGGATACCCTCAAATGAAAACTGAAAGTCTGAACTTCAACTGCATCTGAATTGTTTTGTTTAAAATTCATTGTGGTAATGTCTATAACCAAAATTAGAAAAATATTGTCTATGTCCAAATATATATGGACCTAACTGTACCTCCAAGTTAATGGTTATTTTGGGATTAAAAAGACTGCTGAACTTCTAGAGAGGTCTTAATGGTGACATAGGATGGCCCAAGATGTCAAGGATTACATGCAAGCCTGTGTCTCGTGCACCAGGAATCGGCTTCCAGGCAGAGACCCCCGGGCTTGCTCTATCCCTTGCCTGTGGTAGATAGGCCCTGGGAGATAGTTGGGATGGACATTATAGTGGACTTGCCTAAGTCCCATAATAACAAAGTCATTTGGGTCACCACCGATAATTTTTCCAAAATGGTGCACCTGGTTCCTCTTCCTCATATACCATCCGCATGGGCTCTGGTGGTATTGTTTATCAAGCATATATTCCTCCTTCATGGGATGCCTGACAAGATTGTCAGTGACTGAGGTCCCCAGTTAACGTCTCTTTTCTGAAGGGAGCTTTGTCACCTGCTATAGAGCTCAATTTGTCTTCTGTGCACCATCATGAGAAAAATAGGCTGATGAAGAAGACCAATCAGTCACTGATCACATATCTATGCCATTTTTTGTTTGCCAGACATGACAACTGGTCTTTCCTGCTTCCATGGGCAGAGTTTTCATACAATGCCATCTCTGATTCCAAGGGGAAGACCCCTTTTCTCCTAAACTACGGTCAGCATCTGCGTGTCCCTGTGCCCACGTCTGTCTCGTCTTCCGACCCGAGAGTGGTGGACTGGGCAGTGGAGGCTCATGACATCTGGGACTGCAAGCAGGATGCAATTAAACTTTCAAAGGAGAGAATGAGGATTTCTGTTGACTGCATCGTCGTCCTGCTCCAGTCTTTGATCTGGGAGCTTAAGTGTGGCTGTCAGCTCGTAACATCAAGCTGCATGTAGAGTCCACTAAATTTGCTTCCCCCTACTTAAGTCCTTTCAAGGTTCTTGAGCAGGTGAATCCTGTAGTTAAACACCTTGATCGTCCACTGCACTTAAATATCACTGACACTTTTCGTGTGTCTCTTTTAAAACCCATATATATAGCCCAGTTTTCTGGGACTCCTGCTGGGTTTTCAGACGCGTCCTCGGATGATTTTGAGGTCAATCCTATTGTCGAGTCCAAGGCGGTGCACAGCAGAACTTTTTTTGGGTTCACTGGAAGGGTCATGGACCAGAGGATAGGGCCTGGGAGCCTATTGAGCATATTTGTGCCCCTCGGCTTATTGCAGCCTGGGAACATGGTGAACGTTGCCGTGGGGATGCTAGGAGGGGGAGTAAAGTTAGGCGACGGGATTCTCCTGCTTCACAGGATAGATCCCAAGCATTATCTGCTTCTGTGTTCTCCGATTCAGGTCCGGCCACTGCAATTGCTGCTCAGCAGAGACATTGGTCCCACATTGGTCTTGCTCAGGCTTTCCGAGACTTTCCGAGACGCCCACATTGGTATCACATACCGAAATTACACAAATCAGTGGAAGCCCCCCTGGCCGTCCCATAGTGTCAGGGGTTGGTTCTTTAACTGAGCCTATCTCCTCTTACATCGACTGGCTGCTGCGCCCCCTACTATTGGATGTCCCTTCATTTATTAAAGACACGGGAGACTTTCTGAATGTGATTAAGGATTTTGAATGGCAGGAGTCATATGCTTTGACTTCAATCGATGTCGAAAGTCTTTATACACGTATTCCACAAAAGTTGGGGGTGGAAACGATTAGAAGCATTTTGGAGAATACTCCCACTGGTCATGACACTGTGGAGTTCATTTGTGATGGACTCTCGTTCATTTTAGAACACAATGCTTTTTCTTTTGATGGCCAGTGGTTCCTGCAGACGGTGGGTACCGCTATGGGTACCCCCGTCGCATGTACCCTGGCAAACCTTTTTCTTGCGAGGTTTGAGGAGGAATATATTTATTCCAACAAAAACCCATTTCTTCGACATATCAAGCTATATGCTAGGTATGTCGATGACATGTTCATGGTGTGGGATGGGCACCAGGATGCCTTCACAGAGTTCGTGAGGTACCTGGGGACATCCAATACCATGAACATGGGGTTTACCTCGCAATTTGGAGGTATCAATTTGGTCTTTTTGGATGTCCAGTTACACATTAAAGACGGGGGGATCTCCACCAGAGTACATCGTAAACCCTCGGCATTAGTGTTGAGCGATACCTTCCGATATCGGAAAGTATCGGTATCGGATAGGATCGGCCGATATTCAAAAAATATCGGATATCGCCGATACCGATCCCCGATCCCAATGCAAGTCAATGGGACCAAAATATCGGAATTAAAATAAACCCTTTCTTGCCTTGTAGGTTCATTCTACATGAAGGAAAACAACTAAGAATAATGCCGGATGTATTTGGGGAGGTGGCGGAGACATTAAAGTCATAGAGGTTTATCCCAATCAAATAGAATAGCATGTTTGTTTTTTTTGTTTTAAGACGTTCGGAGTGACAAAGATATTGACTATGTAAATTTTTTTATTTTATTTTGTCAGATATTGATGTTTCACTATTCCACGCCCTTCCCCTTCTTTTTTTTCTTTTTTTTTTACTTTTCCCACACTTTCATCTTCATCATCATCATCAGCATCTTTGACATCAACTTCTTCTTCACCTTATTCATCTTCTTCTTCATCCTTTACCTTTTTTTTTTTTTTTTGATTACATTCTTCATATTCATTTTATTCAACTATTATTATTCTTCCTATTCTACATATTCTTTTTATTCCACTGTTATTATTCTTCCTATTCTACTTCTTCATCATATTCTCATTTGTGACAGAGGCATTCCCGTAGTTGTTATCTATAAAAGTTTGAAGATTACACCTTCCGTTCTGCCAGTCACAAAAGTTACATTTGTCCGCGTTCAGTTTGGCCTGCAGCATCAGGCTTTATCCAGGGGCACCACGAGGAGGAACAGACTCACCCCCATACACTGCTTAGTCTTCTTCTGCATATAATTTAGATAATATCTTTTGCTCTGATATTAAGTCTTATGCTTAATGTTCTTCTGCTCTTTGTTCTGCAGCCTCTTGTTCTTCTGCTTGTCGGTCTTCCATGTCGTCGTCTCCAGGGTCGTCGTCTCCAGTGTCGTCATCTCCGCCGTCGTCGTCTCAGCCGTCGTCGTCTCCGCCGTCGTCGTCTCCGCCGTCGTCGTCTCCGCCGTCGTCGTCGTCGTCATCGGGGTGGTCTTCCGGGTCGTCGTCGTCGTCATCGGGGTGGTCTTCCGGGTCGTCGACTTTAGGGTCTTCAACTTGGAAATGTAGCAGAAGGTACAAGAAGGCTGAGAAAATGCCAAGAACCAGCTGATGGAACTGGAACTCGGATGGCTACCCGAAGGTTCAAGAGCCTATGGAACTACCGAGGACCAGCTGACGTTACTGGAACCCGGTTACTAAGCAGGAGGTACCCGTGCTAAAAAGCACTACCAAGGACCGCCTGACGTTGGCGGAACTCGGATACCCAGAAGGAGGCACCTAAGCCAAAGGCTCTGCCCGGAGCCAGCTGACGTTACTGGAACCCGGATGGGTAGCCGAAGGTCCAAGAGCCAATGGAACTACCGAGGACCAGCTGACGTTACTGGAACCCGGTTACTAAGCAGGAGGTACCCGTGCCTGAAAGCACTACCAAGGACCACCTGACGTTGGTGGAACTTGGATACCCAGAAGGAGGCACCTAAGCCAAAGGCTCTGCCCGGAACCAGCTGACGGTACTGGAACCAGGATGGGGAGCAGAAGGTACAAGAGCAAAAGACACTGCCGAGAACCAGCTGACGATGCTGGAACCAGGTGGTGGACCCGAAGGCCCACAGGAGAGGAGAGAACAGCTAGGCCGCGAGGCAGCCGCAGTTACCGAACCCCAACAGTCCTACAGGGGGAGCTGGGCCTACTGGCACTACAGAACCAGCCTTGACTATCAGTTCACGCAGCCCACATAGGAAGCTCCTAAACTGGAGGCACCCTGGAGTTGGCTAACCCAACCGCACCACGACGGGGCAAGCATAGGCGTCTCAGTGAACTTGACACAACCCGGAAACAGCTGACGGTGCTGAAACCAGGCTTGGCACGAGGGAGTACCTGTGACAAGAACACTGCCGAGAACCAGCTGGCGGTGCTGGAACCCGGATGCGTTGCCCCAGTGTGCAAGAGCCAATGGCACCGAGGACCAGCTGACGGTGCTGGAACCCGGTTACTAAGCTGTAGGTGCCCGCGCTTAAAAGCACTACCAAGGACCGCCTGACGTTGGCGGAACTCGGATACCCAGGAGGAGGCACCTAAGCCAAAGGCTCGGCCCGGAACCAGCTGACGGTGCTGGAACCAGGTGGTGGACCCCAAGGCCCACAGGAGAGGAGAGAACAGCTAGGCCGCGAGGCAGCCGCAGTTACCGAACCCCAACAGTCCTACAGGGGGAGCTGGGCCTACTGGCACTACAGAACCAGCCTTGACTACCAGTTCACGCTGCCCACATAGGAAGCTCCTAAACTGGAGGCACCCTGGAGTTGGCTAACCCGACCGCACCACGACGGGGCAAGCATAGGCGTCTCAGTGAGCTTGACACAACCCGGAAACAGCTGACGGTGCTGAAACCAGGCTTGGCACGAGGGAGTACCTGTGACAAGAACACTGCCGAGAACCAGCTGGCGGTGCTGGAACCCGGATGCGTTGCCCCAGTGTGCAAGAGCCAATGGCACCGAGGACCAGCTAACGGTGCTGGAACCCGGTTACTAAGCTGTAGGTGCCCGCGCTTAAAAGCACTACCAAGGACCGCCTGACGTTGGCGGAACTCGGATACCCAGGAGGAGGCACCTAAGCCAAAGGCTCGGCCCGGAACCAGCTGACGGTGCTGGAACCAGGTGGTGGACCCCAAGGCCCACAGGAGAGGAGAGAACAGCTAGGCCGCGAGGCAGCCGCAGTTACCGAACCCCAACAGTCCTACAGGGGGAGCTGGGCCTACTGGCACTACAGAACCAGCCTTGACTACCAGTTCACGCAGCCCACATAGGAAGCTCCTAAACTGGAGGCACCCTGGAGTTGGCTAACCCGACCGCACCACGACGGGGCAAGCATAGGCGTCTCAGTGAGCTTGACACAACCCGGAAACAGCTGACGGTGCTGAAACCAGGCTTGGCATGAGGGAGTACCTGTGACAAGAACACTGCCGAGAACCAGCTGGCAATGCTGGAACCCGGATGCGTTGCCCCAGTGTGCAAGAGCCAATGGCACCGAGGAGCAGCTGACGGTGCTGGAACCCGGTTACTAAGCTGTAGGTGCCCGCGCTTAAAAGCACTACCAAGGACCGCCTGGCGTTGGCGGAACTCGGATACCCAGGAGGAGGCACCTAAGCCAAAGACTCGGCCCGGAACCAGCTGACGGTGCTGGAGCCAGGTGGTGGACCCCAAGGCCCACAGGAGAGGAGAGAACAGCTAGGCTGCGAGGTAGCCGCAGTTACCGAACCCCAACAGTCCTACAGGGGGAGCTGGGCCTACTGGCACTACAGAACCAGCCTTGACTACCAGTTCACGCAGCCCACATATGAAGCTCCTAAACTGGAGGCACCCTGGAGTTGGCTAACCCGACCGCACCACGACGGGGCAAGCATAGGCGTCTCAGTGAGCTTGACACAACCCGGAAACAGCTGACGGTGCTGAAACCAGGCTTGGCACGAGGGAGTACCTGTGACAAGAACACTGCCGAGAACCAGCTGGCGGTGCTGGAACCCGGATGCGTTGCCCCAGTGTGCAAGAGCCAATGGCACCGAGGACCAGCTGACGGTGCTGGAACCCGGTTACTAAGCTGTAGGTGCCCGCGCTTAAAAGCACTACCAAGGACCGCCTGGCGTTGGCGGAACTCGGATACCCAGGAGGAGGCACCTAAGCCAAAGGCTCGGCCCGGAACCAGCTGACGGTGCTGGAACCAGGTGGTGGACCCGAAGGTCCACAGGAGAGGAGAGAACAGCTAGGCCGCGAGGCAGCCGCAGTTACCGAACCCCAACAGTCCTACAGGGGGAGCTGGGCCTACTGGCACTACAGAACCAGCCTTGACTACCAGTTCACGCAGCCCACATAGGAAGCTCCTAAACTGGAGGCACCCTGGAGTTGGCTAACCCGATCGCACCACGACGGGGCAAGCATAGGCGTCTCAGTGAGCTTGACACAACCCGGAAACAGCTGACGGTGCTGAAACCAGGCTTGGCACGAGGGAGTACCTGTGACAAAAACACTGCCGAGAACCAGCTTGCGGTGCTGGAACCCGGATGCTTTGCCTATCAAACATTGTCTTCCTACAGCCCCAACTAGTGGTGTTGGAGCAAAGGGTAAGCAGGGGGAGCAGAGTGTAGGCCGAAGCCTGCACTGGAGTCAGCTTTGTGTCTGTGTTGCGTTTGCAGGACACTTTGCCGGCTACACAGTGGGGGAACAGCAGGCGGTGCTGAACCCCACTAACACATTGGCTGGTGTTTTTCTCTGTGCAGCTAGCACTTCCGGGCAAAAACTAGCGTTGTTACAGCCCAGGGTCAGCAGGAGGAGGAGAGGATCAGAGTGTAGGCCGAAGCCTAGTTGAACCAATTTCAAAGGTAACCTTTAACCCCCCTCAGGTGTTACAAAGTACAAGAGCCACACCTTGTGCAGCATTAATGCTGCACAAGAAAAGGTTGCTCTATTAATTTGTCTACTTGCACACGCTGAATGCAACACGTACACAATTTAGCCCATTCTACAGTCAAACTGTAGTTGAGGCGTGACTTGTATTTTTAAGGAGACGCAGCATAGGTGTCCCAAATAACGCCTTTGTGCTTGGCGCAGCTTCCTGAGCGTTGTTTTTTGCTGTACAGGAGTCTGCGCTCTTGTGTTATCCCTTGGCAATGCCCTGTTAGCGCTGCCCGTCTTATGACCTCATTTCATGTTGGCCGCTGCGGTTAACGATGGCCATAAATCCCAGACCCACACTGCCTTTTCATAAAGTCACACTGCGGTGCTGGGATTCGTGGCCTTGAGCAGTAAATATTTTCGACGCTCACACACGTCCTTACACCTGCTTCAGACTGGGCGGCCTCTGCTGATCCCTTTTCGCATGCCGCGGCCAGGAGGCCGCACAGTCTGAAGAAGGCGGAAGGAGATGAGTGACGACAGACGAACATATGCACTGCTCGTGCCCATAAACCACACCCTCGCTGACAAAATAAATAAGACAACGAGGGGCGTTGTTTCACGCAGGGCGGATGCACAGGCGCAGCCAGCTAACCATGATGTCAAAAGACGGGAAGCGCTACCAAGGGGGGTGCTGCGTATCATTACAAAGGAAAGTCACACCTCAGGGACAGTGGAATGGTCTCAATGAGACACATTTTGTACGTGTTGAGTTCCACGTGGGCAAGGAGAAAAGGTCAGCCACCTTGTACAAATGCAGCAGTACTGCTGAACAAGGTGGCTGTTATACATAGAAACACCTGGGGGTGGGGGGCAGGCTCCCTTCAATTTCAGTTCATGTGCTTGCATGGCGTTTGCAGGGCACGTTGCCGGCTACACAGCTGGGGAACAGCTGGCGGTGCTGAACCCCACAAACACATTGGCTGGTGTTTTTCTCTGTGCAGCTAGCACTTCCAGGCTAAAACTGGTGGTGTTATGAGCCCAGGGTCAGCAGGAGGAGGAGAGAAGCAGAGTTTAGGCCGAAGCCTGCACTGGTGACAGCTTTTGTTATGTTGTGCCTGCGTGGCGTTTGCAGGTCACGTTGCCGGCTACACAGCTGGGGAACAGCTGGCGGTGCTGAACCCCACTAACACATTGGCTGGTGTTTTTCTCTGTGCAGCTAGCACGTCCGGGCAAAAACTGGCGGTGTTAGAGCCCAGGGTCAGCAGGAGGAGGAGAGGAGCAGAGTGTAGGCTGAAGCCTAGTTGAACCAATTTCAAAGGTAACCTTTAACCCCCCCTCAGGTGTTGCAAGGTACAAGAGCCACACCTTGTGCAGCATTAATGCTGCACAAGTAAAAGGTTGCTCTATTTAGTTTGCTCCTTGCACACGCTTAATAAAACACGTACACTATTTAGCCCATTATACTGTCAAACAGTAGTGGAGGCGTGACTTGTCTTTTTAAGGAGATGCAGCACAGGTGTCAAAATTTACACCTAGGTGCTGGGCGAAGATTCCTGAGCGTAGTTATTTGCTGTACAGGAGTCTGCGCTCTTGTTATCCCTTGGCCATGCGCTGTGAGCGATGCCTGTCTTCTCACCTCATTTCATGTTGGCCGGTGCGGTTAGCGATGGCCATGAAACCCAGACCCGCAGTGTCTTTTAATAAAGTCACACTGCAGAGCTGGGATTCGTGACCTTGCGCAGTAAATTTTGTCGCCTGTCCCTCATGTCCTTACACCTGCATCAGACTGGGCGGCCTCATCTGATCCCTTCTCGCATGCCGCGGCCATGAGGCCGCACATTCTGAAGAAGGCGGAAGGAGATGAGTAAAGACAGGCGAAGATATCCACTGCTCGTGCCCATCAATCACACCCTCGCAGTCAAAATAAGCAAGACAACGAGGAGCGTGGTTTCAGGCAGGGCGGACGCACAGCCGCAGCCAGCCAACCAAAGATGTCAGAAGACGGGCAGCGCTAACAAGGGGGGTGCTGCGTGTCATTAAAAAGGAAAGTCACACCTCAGGGACATTGTAATGGTCTGTAATGAGACACATTTTTTCCGTGTTTAATTAAACGTGGGCAAGTAGACAAAGTCAGCCACCTTGTACAAATGCAGGAGTATTGCTGTACAAGGTGGCTGTTATACATAGAAACACCTTGTGGTGGGTGGCAGGGTCCCTTTAATTTCAGTTCATGTGCCTGCGTGGCATTTGCAGGTCACGTTGCCGGCTACACAGCAGGGGAACAGCTGGCGGTGCTGAACCCCACTAACACATTGGCTGGTGTTTTTCTCTGTGCAGCTAGCACTTCCGGGCAAAAACTAGCGGTGTTAGAGCCCAGGGTCAGCAGGAGGAGGAGAGGAGCAGAGTGTAGGCCAAAGCCTGCACTGGTGGCAGCTTTTGTTCTGTTGTGCCTGCGTGGCGTTTGCAGGTCACGTTGCCGGCTACACAGCTGGGGAACAGCTGGCGGTGCTGAACCCCACTAACACATTGGCTGGTGTTTTTCTCTGTGCAGCTAGCACGTCCGGGCAAAAACTGGCGGTGTTAGAGCCCAGGGTCAGCAGGAGGAGGAGAGGAGCAGAGTGTAGGCCGAAGCCTAGTTGAACCAATTTCAAAGGTAACCTTTAACCCCCCTCAGGTGTTGCAAGGTACAAGAGCCACACCTCGTGCAGCATTAATGCTGCACAAGTAAAAGGTTGCTCTATTAATTTTGCTCCTTGCACATGCTGAATAAAACACGTACACTATTTAGCCCATTCTACTGTAAAACAGTAGTGGAGGCGTGACTTGTCTTTTTAAAGAAAAGCAGCCCAGGTGTCGAAAATAACACCTTGGTGCATGGGCGCAGCTTCCTGAGCGTTGTTATTTGCTGTACAGGAGTCTGCGCTCTTGTTATCCCTTGGCCATGCGCTGTGAGCACTTCCTGTCTTCTGACCTCATTTCATGTTGGCCGATGCGGTTAGCGATGGACATGAATCCCAGACCCACAGTGTGTTTGGAAAAAATCACACTGCGTGGCTGGGATTCGTGCCCTTGTGCAGTTAATATGTTTGCCGCTCACACATGTCCTTACACCTACTTCAGACTGGGCGGCCTCATCTGATCCCTTATCGCATGCCGCGGCCATGAGGCCGCACAGTCTGAAGAAGGCGGAAGGAGATGAGTTAAGACAGGCGAACATATGCACTGCACATGCCCATCAATAACACCCTCGCAGCCAAAATATATGAGACAATGAGGGGCGTTGTGTCGGGCAGGGCGGACGCACAGGCACAGCCAGCCAACCAATGATGTCTGAAGACGGGCAGCGCTAACAATGGGGGTGCTGCCTGTCATTAAAAAGGAAAGTCACACCTCATGGACATTGTAATGGTCTCTAATGAGACACATTTTTTACGTGTTGAGTTCCACGTGGGCAAGGAGAAAAAGTCAGCCACCTTGTACAAATGCAGCAGTACTGCTGTACAAGGTGGCTGTTATACATAGAAACACCTGGGGGTGGGGGGCAGGCTCACCTCAATTTCAGTTCATGTGCCTGCGTGGCGTTTGCAAGTCACGTTGCCGGCTACACAGCAGGGGAACAGCTGGTGGTGCTGAACCCCACCAACACATTTGCTGGTGTTTTTCTATGTGCAGCTAGCAATTCCGGGCAAAAACTAGCGTTGTTAGAGCCCAGGGTCAGCAGGAGGAGGAGAGGAGCAGAGTGTAGGCCGAAGCCAGCACTGGTGGCAGCTTTTGGTCAGTTGTGCCAGCGTGGCTTGTGCTGGACACGATGCAGGCTACACAGCAGGGGAACAGCTGGCGGTGCTGAACCCCACTAACACATTGACTGGTGTTTTTCTCTGTGCAGCTAGCACGTCCGGGCAAAAACTGGCGGTGTTAGAGCCCAGGGTCAGCAGGAGGAGGAGAGGAGCAGAGTGTAGGCCGAAGCCTGCACTGGTGGCAGCTTTTGTTCTGTTGTGCCTGCGTGGCGTTTGCAGGTCACGTTGCCGGCTACACAGCTGGGGAACAGCTGGCGGTGCTGAACCCCACTAACACATTGACTGGTGTTTTTCTCTGTGTAGCTAGCACGTCCGGGCAAAAACTGGCGGTGTTAGAGCCCAGGGTCAGCAGGAGGAGGAGAGGAGCAGAGTGTAGGCCGAAGCCTAGTTGAACCAATTTCAAAGGTAACCTTTAACCCCCCCTCAGGTGTTGCAAGGTACAAGAGCCACACCTTGTGCATCATTAATGCTGCACAAGTAAAAGGTTGCTCTCTTAATTTTGCTACTTGCACACGCTGAATAAAACACGTACACTATGTAGCCCATTCTACTGTAAAACAGTAGTGGAGGCGTGACTTGTCTTTTTAAAGAAAAGCAGCCCAGGTGTCGAAAATAACACCTTGGTGCATGGGCGCAGCTTCCTGAGCGTTGTTATTTGCTGTACAGGAGTCTGCACTCTTGTTATCCCTTGGCCATGCGCTGTGAGCGCTTCCTGTCTTCTGACCTCATTTCATGTCGGCCGTTGCGGTTAGCGATCGACATGAATCCCAGACCCACAGTGTGTTTTCTAAAAATCACACTGCGTGGCTGGGATTCGTGGCCTTGTGCAGTAAATATGTTTGCCGCTCACACATGTCCTTACACCTGCTTCAGACTGGGCAGCCTCATCTGATCCCTTATCGCATGCCGCGGTCATGAGGCCACCCAGTCTGAAGAAGGCGGAAGGAGATGAGTGAATACAGGCAAACATATGCACTGCACATGCCCATCAATCACATCCTCGTTGTCCAAAAAAAATAAGACACCGAGGGGCGTTGTTTCGAGCAGGGCAGACGCACAGGCGCAGCCAGCTAACCAATGATGTCAAAAGACGGGCAGCGCTAACAAGGGTGGTGCTGCGTATCATTAGAAAGGAAAGTCACACCTCAGGGACAGTGGAATGGTCTCAATGAGACACATTTAGTACGTGTTTAATTAAACGTGGGCAAGGAGAAAAAGTCTGCCACCTTGTACAAATGTAGCAGTACTGCTGTACAAGGTGGCTGTTATACATAGAAACACCTGGGGGTGGGGGGCAGGCTTCCTTCAATTTCAGTTCATGTGCCTGCGTGGCGTTTGCAGGACACGTTGCCAGCTACACAGCAGGGGAACAGCTGGCGTTGCTGAACCCCACTGACACATTGACTGGTGTTTTTCTCTGTGCAGCTCGCATGTCCGGGCAAAAACTGGCGGTGTTAGAGCCCAGGGTCAGCAGGAGGAGGAGAGGAGCAAAGTGTAGGCCGAAGCCTGCACTGGTGGCAGCTTTTGGTCGGTTGTGCCAGCGTGGCTTGTGCTGGACACGATGCCGGCTACACAGCAGGGGAACAGCTGGCATTGCTGAACCCCACTAACACATTGGCTGGTGTTTTTCTCTGTGAAGCTCGCATTTCCGGGCAAAAACTAGCGGTGTTAGAGCCCAGGGTCAGCAGGAGGAGGAGAGGAGCAGAGTGTAGGCCGAAGCCTAGTTGAACCAATTTCAAAGGTAACCTTTAACCCCCCCTCAGGTGTTGCAGGGTACAAGAGCCACACCTTGTGCAGCATTAATGCTGCACAAGTAAAAGGTTGCTCTATTTAGTTTGCTCCTTGCACACGCTGAATAAAACACGTAGACTATTTAGCCCATTATACTGTCAAACAGTAGTGGAGGCGTGACTTGTCTTTTTAAGGAGAAGCAGCACAGGTGTCAAAATTTACACCTAGGTGGTGGGCGCAGATTCCTGAGCGTTGTTATTAGCTGTACAGGAGTCTGCGTTATTGTGATCCCTTGGCCATGCGCTGTGAGCGCTGCCTGTCTTCTCACCTCATTTCATGTTGGCCGTTGCGGTTAGCAATGGATATGAATCCCAGGCCCACAGTGTGTTTTTCAAAAAATAACACTGCGTGGCTGGGATTCGTGGCCTTGTGCAGTAAATATGTTTGCCGCTCACACATGTCCTTACACCTGCTTCAGACTGGGCGGCCTCAGCTGATCCCTTATCGCCTACCATGGCCAGGAGGCCGCACAGTCTGAAGAAGGCGGAAGGAGATGAGTTAAGACAGGCGAACATATGCACTGCACATGCCCATCAATCACACCCTCGCAGCCAAAATATATGAAACGAGGGGGGTTGTGTCGGGCAGGGCGGATGCACAGGCACAGGCAGCCAACCAATGATGTCAGAAGACGGGCAGCGCTACCAAGGGGGGTGGTGCGTGTCATTAAAAAGGAAAGTCACACCTCAAGGACATTGTAATGGTCTGTAATGAGACACATATTTTACGTGTTTAATTCTACGTGGGCAAGGATAAAAAAACAGCCACCTTGTACAAATGCAGCAGTACTGCTGTACTAGGTGGCTGTTATACATAGAAACACCTGGGGGGGTGGGGCCAGGTTCCCTTTAATTTCAGTTCATGTGCCTGCGTGGCGTTTGCAGGTCACGTTGCCGGCTACACAGCAGGGGAACAGCTGGCGTTGCTGAACCCCACTAACACATTGGCTGGTGTTTTTCTCTGTGCAGCTAGCACTTCCGGGCAAAAACTAGCGGTGTTTAAGCCCAGGGTCAGCAGGAGGAGGAGAGGAGCAGAGTGTAGGCCGAAGCCTGCACTGGTGGCAGCTTTTGTTCTGTTGTGCCAGCGTGGCTTGTGCTGGACACGTTGCCGACTACACAGCAGGGGAACAGCTGGCGGTGCTGAACCCCACTGACACATCACCTAGTGTTTTTTCTGTGTAGACAGCACTTCCAGGTGGCAACTGACAGTGTTGAAACCCAGGGAATCAAAGAGGAGCAGAGTGTAGGTCGAAGCCTGCAGTGGAGAAAGTTGAAAGGGAACCTTTAACCCCCCCCCCCCCAGGCATTTGTTGCTGAAAGAGCCATCTTGTACAGCAGTAATACTGCACATGGAAAATGGTGACTCCGAAAATTATGCTCCTTGCAAATGCTGAATTACACACTCATATAATGTGTCCCCTCACACTGTCAAACCGTCCCGGAAGTGGGACTTTCCTTTGTAATGTGACACAGCAAAGCCGTCATTCCAACCCCCTTGGTGCCGTGCGCCACCTCCTCAACGTTGTTTGGTTCTGTCACGGAGCCCGCGCTGTAATGTTATCCCTTGGCCATGCACAGTTAGCGGTGCCCGTCTTCTGACATCATGTAGGTGTCAGGCTGGCAGTGGCTGTGCGTCCAAGCTGCCCGAGATCCAACATTGCAGTGTCATCTAATGTAGTCCCACTGCGGGCCAGGGATCCATGGGCATGCGCAGTGCATATCATCGCCTCTCACTCACCTCCTTCCTGCTTCTTCAGACTGTGCGGCGTCACGGCCGTGGCATGCTATTAGGGATCAGCTGACGCCGCCTAGTCTGAAGAAGCGTGAAGAAGGGGAGTGAGAGGCTAGTATATGCACTGCGCATGGCCATGGATTCCAGGCCCACTGTGGGATCACATTAGACGACACTGCGAGGTGGGATTACGGGCAGCATGGACGCACAGGCGCAGCCAGGACGACAACAAATGATGTCAGAGGACGGGCAGTGCAAACTGTGCATGGCCAAGGGATAACATAACAGCGCAGGGTCCATGACGGAATCAAACAACGCTAAGGAGCCAGCGCACGGTGGCAAGGGGGTAGCAATGACGGCTGTGCTGCGTCACATTACAAAGGAAAGTCCCACCTCCGGGACGGTTGGACGGTGTGAGGGGACACATTACATGAGTGTGTAGTTCAGCGTTTGCAAGGAGCATAATTTCAAGAGCGACCTTTCCCTTGTGCAGTATTAGTGCTGCACATGGTGGCTCTTTCAGTAACAAGCGCCTGGGGGGGGGGGACAGGTCCCCTTACATTTTAGGTGTGCCAGCGTGGCGGTCGCATGACACGTTGCCGGATACACAGCTGGGGATCAGCTGACGTTACTGAACCCCAATAACAGAGGAGCGACTGTTGACTGTGCAGACAGCACTTCCAGGCACCAACTGGCGGTGTTAGAGCCCAGGGACAGCAGGAGGAGCAGATTGGAGGTATTGCCGCACACACAGCTGGGGATCAGCTGACGTTACTGAACCCCAATAACAGAGGAGCGACTGTTAACTGTGCACACAGCACTTCCAGGCACCAACTGGCGGTGTTAGAGCCCAGGGTCAGCAGGAGGAGCAGAGGAACAGAGTGTAGGCTGAAGCCTGATTGGAGCAAGTTGAAAGGGAACCTTTAACCCCCCCAAGACGTTTGTAGCTGAAAGAGCCATCTTGTGCAGCACTAAGGATGCAAAAGGAAAAGGTTGCTCTTTTAATTATGCTCCTTGCAAACACTGAAGTAAACACTAAAAATGTGTCCCCTTATACCGTTCAACCGTCCCGGAGGTGCAAATTTCGTTCGTAATGGGACACAGCACAGCTGTCATTCCTATCCCCTTGGTGCCGTGCGCTGCCTCCTCAGCGTTGTTTTAAGCTGTCACGGAGCCTGCGCTGTTCTGTTAGCCCTTCGCCATGCCCAATTAGCGCTGCCTGTCTTCTGACATAATTTGGTGTCAGGCTGTCAGTGCCTGTGCGTCCACGCTGCTCCAGATCCCACCTCACAGTCTCGTCTAACGTAATCCCACTGCGGGCCTTGGATCCATGGGCATGCGCAGTGCATATCATCGCCTCTCACTCACCTCCTTCCTGCTTCTTCAGACTGTGCGGCGTCACGGCCATGGCATGCTATTAGGGATCAGCTGACGCCGCCTAGTCTGAAGAAGCGTGAAGAAGGGGAGTGAGAGGCTAGTATATGCACTGCGCATGCCCATGGATCCCAGGCCCGCAGTGTGACTCAATCAGAAGACACTGCGAGGCGGGATCTCGGGCAGCGCGGCCGCACAGGCGCAGCCAGCCTGACACCAAATTAAGTCAGAAGACAGGCAGCGCAAATAGGGCATGCCCAAGGGATAACAGAACAGCGCAGGCTCTGTGACAGCTTAAAACAACGCTGAGGAGGCAGCGCATGGCACCAAGGGGGTAGGAATGACGGCTGTGCTGCGTCACATTATGAAGGAAAGTCCCAGCTCCGGGACGGTATAACGGTATCAGTGAACACATTTTATAAGTGTTAAGTTCTGCGTGTGCAAGGAGCTAAACCAAAAGAGCTACCTTTTCCTTGTGCAGCATTACTGCTGCACAAGATGGCTCTTTCAGTAACAAATGACAGGGATGGGGGGGACAGGTTCCCTTACATTTAGGTTGTTGTGCCAGCGTGGCGGTCGCAGGACACATTGCCGGCTACACAGCTGGGGATCAGCTGACGTTACTGAAACCCAATAACACTGGGTCGTATGTTTTTACTGTGCAGTCTGCACTTCTGAGCCGCAACTGGCGGTGTTGGAGCCCAGGAATAGCAGTTCAGGTGGTAGAAAGATGAACACAGCAGGAGACCTGGATGACACCCAATTACTTAATCAGGCAGAGGAGTGGCAAATTCCTGCGAGATCCAGGCCTGGTTCATTTTCAGCAAAGTAAGCCGGTCAACGTTATCGGAGGACAGTCGCATGCGACGGTCTGTTAGTACACCACCTGCGGCACTAAAGACACGTTCCGATAAGACACTAGCCGCAGGGCAAGCCAGCACCTCCAATGCATACTGGCTTAGCTCTGGCCATGTATCCAGCTTAGAGACCCAAAACTTGAACGGGGAAGAGCCGTCTGGGAGTACAGTAAGAGGGCAAGCCATGTAGTCTGTCACCATCTGACGGAACCGTTGCCTCCTGCTGACTGGAGCCGCCGGTGATGGTGTAGACATTTGGGGCGGGCACACAAAAGTGTGCCAGAGTTGTGCCATACTGGGCTTGCCTTGGGCAGAGGCACTGCTTCTGCTCCCTCTTTGGGCAGAGCCTCCCCCACTGCCTCGACGCACTGAGCTGCTTTGTAAAGCACTAGCAGCACTCCTCTCAGTTGGATAGGAGAAGATGATGGAATTCACCAGTGTGTCGTGGTACTCCCGCAATTTACGCTCCCGGGTCAACGCTGGGATGAGGTTTTGGACGTTGTCCCGGTAGCGAGGATCGAGGAGGGTGAACACCCAATAATCAGGCATGTTGAGAATGTGGTCGATGTGGCGGTCGTTTCTCAGGCACTGCAGCATGAAATCCACCATGTGCTGCAGAGTGCCAACTGGCCCAGAAAGGCTGTCCCCTGCTTGAGACATGATCTCTGCCCGCTCGTCATCACCCCACCCTCGCTGTACACACTGACCACTGGACAATTGTGTTGCTCCCTCCTCTGGACGGAGCTCTTCCTCCTCCATTGACTCCTCCTCATCCTCCTCACAAATTGGCCCCTGCGTACCCCTTTGTGAGGAACCACGTGGCGCTGACTCTCCAGAAGCTGATGGAAAAGGTGACTCCTCATCCTCCACCTCTTCCACAACATCATCCCTTAACCCTTGCAAAGTTTGCTGAAGCAGGCAGATAAGGGGGACAGTCATGCTGACTAGTGCATCATCTGCACTTGCCATCCACGTGGAATAATAAAAAGGACGCAAAACCTGGCAGATGTCCTTCATAGTGGCCCACTCTGTGGTTGTGAAGTCTGATCGGCGCTGACTGCGACTTCTTTGCGCCTGATGCAGCTGGTACTCCATAACTGCTTGCTGCTGCTCACACAACCGCTCCAACATATGTAACGTGGAATTCCACCGGGTAGGTAGGTCACATATGATGCGGTGTTCCGGAAGGCGGAATCGGCGCTGCAGAGCAGCAATGCGGGATCTGGCCAAGCTGGAACGCCGCAAGTGAGCACACTCTAGGCGGACCTTGTGCAGCAGGGCATCAAGATCCGGATAGTCCCTCAGAAAACTCTGCACAACCAAATTGAGCACATGTGCCAGACATGGGATGTGAGTGAGGTTGCCAAGGGCCAAAGCTGCCACCAGATTTCGGCCATTGTCACACACTACCATGCCTGGCTGGAGATTCGCTGGCAGTAACCACACATCGCTCTCCTGCTTGATGGCATTCCAGAGCTCCTGCGCTGTGTGGCTTCGATGCCCCAATGAAACTAGTTTCAAGACGGCCTGCTGACGTTTGGCCACGGCTGTGCTCATGTCGGTCATAGGTAAACGTTCACGGGTCCATGTGGAGGTGGACTGTGACGGATCCTGCAGAGAGGAATCTGAGGAACTGGTGTAAGAGGAGGAGTCGATGCATACAGACTGGATTCCTGCAATCCTTGGAGTGGGCAGGACACGTCCTGCGCCACTCGCACGATCTGTACCTGGCTCAACAACATTAACCCAATGGGCAGTGAGGGAAACGTATCGCCCTTGTCCATGCTGACTGGTCCACGCATCGGTGGTGAGGTGGACCTTGCTACTGACGGCATTCAGTAGCGCATGTTTTATGTTTGCCTCAACATGCCTGTGCAGGGCAGGGACAGCCTGCCTGCTGAAGTAAAAGCGGCTGGGCACCTTGTACTGTGGGACTGCCAATGCCATCAAGTCACGGAAGCTGTCAGTCTCCACCAGCCTGAAATAGAGCATTTCCAGGGACAACAGTTTGGCAATGCCTGCATTCAGAGCCTGTGCTCGGGGGTGGTTGGCCGAGAATGCCCGCCTTTTCTCCCATGCCTGTACTACCGATGGCTGTAGAGTAGACTGGGAGTGTGAGGATGACTGGGAAGGTGGTGCTGTGGGTGGAATTACACAAGGTCTCTGGACAACAGTGCCAGAGGTTCTTCCATGGCGATCCTGGGAGGAAGCCAAACCAGCTGTGCGTGAGCTGGAGGAAGAGGCAACACGAGCTGAAGAGGTGGTAGCTGCCGCTGTTGGTTGGCCTACATCTTCAGTCTGTTTCTGTAACTCCACCGCGTGCCTGGTCCGCACATGTTTCCACATATTTGTGGTATTGAGGTTGCTGACATTTTTCCCTCTTTTTACTTTCTGATGACACAGCTTGCATTTGACAAAACAAATGTCATCTGCAACTGTGTCAAAAAAGGACCAGGCACTGCAAGTCTTGGGAGCGCCCTTTTTGGCTTTGGAAAGAGACAGGCTCCTAACGGGTGCCAAAGTGGAGGCTACAGGCTCCGCAGTCTTCCCCCTCCCTCTCCCTCTTTGGCCCGTAAGGGGAAGCTCTTCCTCAGAGCTGCTCCCACCACCTTCCTGTTCCTCATGCCACGATGGGTCAAGGACCTCATCATCTCCACTACCCTCTGCCACCAACTGCTCCTCCTGGGTAGTCTCGGCAGCACAGTACGCATCAGAAAGCGGCACCTGAGTTTCATCATCAGATGCGTACTGCGCTGTGGTCACCGGAGGCACTGGCCCACCTGCCTCTTCAGAGTCAGGGAGAAAAAGCTGTTGGGCATCACTGCACACTGCCTCTTCTTCCATTTCTCCAATGCTGCTTGGCTGGCCCCCTGTTTCCAAGCCAAGAGATTCAGAGAACAGAAGTAGAGACGGCTCCTGTCCTGGGCTCTCTGACTGCCTGGCCAATTTGGCAGGTGGTGAAGAGACAGATGGCTGCTCTCCAGTGCTCTGTGCCTGAGAGGATGTGGCACTAACTGAAGTCGATGCCGAGGCGTTAGCTGCCATCCACCCGACAACGGCTTCAATTTGGTCTTCACGCAGCAGCGGTGCACGGCGCTCTCCTACAAAGCTGCGCATGAAGGACTGTTCCCTGCTGAAACTGAGTGACGACGAGTCACCGGCGCCCGCAGCAGGCACAGAATCACCACGTCCTCTCCCTGCTCCTCTCCCTGCTCCGCGCCCACGCCCACGTGCCTTACTCCCTGCCCTCTTCATCTTGGTTGACAGATAAAGATAAGCAGAAAAGTAATAAGGCCTTAGTGTGCTTATTCCTGAAATGCTCCTCCTAACAGGTGTAAGAAACACTAATGTTGTAAAGTGTGGACTAAACTTTATTATTTTTCAAATGTGGCCTACACAAGTGTTAAGTTGTGTTTGGTGAACTTTACTTTTTTATTTGTGCAGATCGGGCTACAGAGCTAGTTTAAATCACACGGAGACCGTGCAGACAGCCGTAAACGGCGCTGCAAGGCCAAAAAACCCTCCTCTAGGTTATCCTATGTAGTGTTTTTCCACTATTTAGCTGGAGACGGGTGGAAAGACACAAATAGGAATTTTTTTTTTTTAATTTTAAACAGGCTACACTATTTGAAAAAAAGGAAATTGTTTTTCAAGGTATGAGGCAGTAATGCACCCTGAGCTGAATCCAACCGGCTATAGCTGCACACAGACTACAGGGCGAGCTGCGCTCACACAGAGACCGTGCAGACAGCCGTAAACGGCGCTGCAAGGCCCAATAAACCCCCTCTAGGTTATCCTATGTAGTGTTTTTCCACTATTTAGCTGGAGACGGGTGGAAAAACACTAATAGGAATTTTTTTTTTAAAATTTTAAACAGGCTGCACTATTTGAAAAAAAGGAAAATTTTTCTCAAGGTATGAGCCAGTAACGAACCCTGAGCTGAATCCAACCGGTTATGGCTGCACACAGACTACAGGGCGAGCTGGGCTCACACGGAGACCGTGCAGACAGCCGTAAACGGCGCTGCAAGGCCCAAAAAAACCCCTCTAGGTTATCCTATATAGTGTTTTTCCACAATTTAGCTGGAGACGGGTGGAAAAACACTAATAGGGAATTTTTTTTTAAATTTTTAAACAGGCTGCACTATTTGAAAAAAAAGGAAAATTTTTCTCAAGGTATGAGCCAGTAACGAACCCTGAGCTGAATCCAACCGGCTATGGCTGCACACAGACTACAGGGCGAGCTGGGCTCACACGGAGACCGTGCAGACAGCCGTAAACGGCGCTGCAAGGCCCAAAAACCCCCTCTAGGTTATCCTATGTAGTGTTTTTCCACAATTTAGCTGGAGACGGGTGGAAAAACACTAATAGGGAATTTTTTTTTAAATTTTTAAACAGGCTGCACTATTTGAAAAAAAGGAAAATTTTTCTCAAGGTATGAGCCAGTAACGAACCCTGAGCTGAATCCAACCGGCTATGGCTGCACACAGACTACAGGGCGAGCTGGGCTCACACGGAGACCGTGCAGACAGCCGTAAACGGCGCTGCAAGGCCCAAAAACCCCCCTCTAGGTTATCCTATGTAGTGTTTTTCCACAATTTAGCTGGAGACTGGTGGAAAAACACTAATAGGAAATTTGAGAAAAAATGTGCAGCAGGCTGCACTATGAGCAAAAAAGGACAACTACAACCGGGTATATGGCTGCACACAGACTACAGAGTGAGCTGCACACACACACACACAGAGACCTTGCAGAACGCTGTTAAAACAGCGATGCAAGGCAAGAGCAAGGTGAACAGTGAAGAACACACAGCGTTTTGCTAAATTAGCCTTTGGAAAGGAAAATAAAGCAATTAGCTAGCTCAACTGGCCCTCAGTTAGAACACAGCGTCCTGTCCCTAACTGAAATCACAGCAGAGTGAGCGCAAAATGGCGGCAGCGTTTTTTATAGTGCAGAGTGACATCATTTCAGCAGCCAATCACAGCCTTGCCAGTACTTACATGCCCACCATGCAAAACAGGATGTGCCCACACTTCCAATCATTCCTCATTGGCTGCTGCGTTCAGTTTGAATTCTAGGAACTTCCGATTCCGGTATCCGATACGCGGGAAGTATCGGAATTCGGTATCGGAATTCCGATACCGCAAATATCGGCCGATACCCGATACTTGCGGTATCGGAATGCTCAACACTACTCGGCATGTAATTCTTTATTACATTATAACAGTGCTCATCCGCCATACATGAAGGGATCTCTGCCCCATAGTCAACTTCTTAGGGTTAAGAGAATCAATAGTGATCCTGCAGGTTTTGCGCAGCAGTCAGTCGATTTGATTGGAAGATTTAAGAAACGTGAGTACCCCCCGTCTATTTTAAAAACTGCCTACGATAAAGCAGCAGCCACGGATGTTTCCACCACCTCTAAAAAAAGACAAAAAGAAGAAAAAAAGTTTGTCTTTAGTTTTAAATTTGGCCCTCTTGACAACCACATCAGAACCGTCATACGTAAAAATTGGTGTATTTTACGACAAGATAGTGACCTTAAAGAAATAATAGATAGGGGACCTCTCTTCGCTAGCCCTCGCAGTAGAAACATTAGAGACAGCATAGTCCGCAGCCGCTTTGTTACTACCAAAAATAATTGGCTCACGGATAGTATCCCTAAAGGCAACTTCACATGTGGGGGTTGCAATTTCTGCAAGTACCATCATACAGGTAATAGAATTAGAGTAGGTCATATTCAGCATACTGTACGGGACTTTATTTCTTGCAGGACTACCCATGTCGTCTACGTTCTTTTTTGTCCGTGTAGACGCTTCTACATTGGCAAAACATTTTGCCCGCTATTTGTTCGGATTAGGGAGCATTTTTATTCCATTAGAACAGGGAAAGGAGCTCCGAGGTTAATAGACCATCTACACACTTACCATGCAGGAGATGCCCAAGTACTGAGATTTGCGGGTTTGGAGCGGGTTTCGTTGCCTGAGGGAGGAGGGGATTTGTGCCACCTCCTGCTGCACAGGGAAGCCAGATGGATCCTGCGTGTAGACGCAGCAGGACCATCTGGTTTGAATGACAAAGTCGACATGTCGGTTTTCTTATAAAAGTGTCTTAATCTTTGTTTCTAAAAGCTATATTCGGTTTATTTGTAGTTCTCAGCAAGTGCTATTTTATCATTGTTGTTTTTAACATCATTTTGTTTTAAATGTAACACTGTTTATGTTTGGAGTCCAGGGGGAGGAGTTTGGGATCCGGATGGGTCTATAAAACTCCTTCCTGTTCCACTCAGCGTTAGGACCCGTTGAAGTGCCGTAGAGCACGAAACGATTGTTGTCCGTGGCTGACTCTATCCCTCCCTGCTATCCGTTTGTTTATATGTCCTAATAAAGTGATATTCACCGCAACAGGGTAAGTGCGCGCCTACTTTTTCTATTTTGCTTGTGGTACATGTTTGGTTACTGCTGGCTCTTCGTCTATGGTAACCAATGATATGCGGGTGCAGCCTTGCACTTTGGAGTATAAGTCCATAGATCACCTTATTGAGCATGTCCGTGATGTGGCAGCTTCTCATTGGTGTTCGGACGTTATCAGTCCCAAATTGGTCAGTGGGCGATGTCTTGGCCTACTGGGCAAAAGTGTTTGGGGCAGAGCTTGCCATATAAAAGGCTCTCAGTGGCGCACGTGGGCACACTAGTGTCATTTATATTTGGTGTGTGTGGGTGGCTACTCTGCCACTCTGTCTGCACGTTTGTGTGTGTGTCTTGGCTTACAGACTGTACATGTTGGCATTCAGGATGCACACTTTTGTGGTTTTGTTCCCTTGGCTCAATGCCTGAGTCTCTAGTCTGCTACATGCTTAGGGTGTCAGTCAGGCACAGGTTCGGTAGTGTCAGGACTGGGGTAACTAGCCGCTTGGCTTAGCATCTGTTTTGTACATGTGCGCGATTGGCACAGTTCAGTCACAGATCAAGCTGCACCCTTATGCTATACTTCTCAGTGAAAGTGACAGGATATTGCATCTGGAATCAAAGAGCTCTCTCGCTTGGCTCAGCATCTGCTTCATTTGTGTGTGCGGTTAGCACCATTTAGCTGCAGATCTAGCCCAATCCATGTGCTATTTTCCCTGTGACGTTAACAGGGTATAGCACTTTGCATACTCATGCCGTGCCTCTCGGTGAAGTAACTGAGCTTGTTATTCAGTGTTCCATTCTCACTGAGTGGCGTTTACTCAGTTTGTTCAAGGTAACAATTGTGTCACGGTCAGCTGCAGCCGCATATGCGGTCCAGCCCATAGACGCCCCCAAGAAGACCAACCCCAGAAGGCTTGGGGCACGCGTCCCCCGGGAACGCAATACGGACCTTTTATACCACAGAGGGGGACCCGGGCCTACAGACATCAGACAGGAGTCGTTCGGTTCTGGACATCCGACACGACCTACAGGCACCACCAGTCATCAAGCTCCAAGCTCCAGGCAGCAGTCATCAGGTTCTAGACTGTGGTCGTCAGGCTCCGGGCATCGGACCTAGGAAGGAACTTAAGCGTGATGGTGCAAGCACCGTCGTACTGGACGTGAGCCAGACGGGGTTAACACCTTATGGTAGTCAGAGCACAGAGTAGTAGATACTCAGCAGAAACACCAGTTTCAAGAGAGTCTGAGTCACTGGGAGTTGGGCTCCAGATGCAGAGGGATTCCAGGAACATAATCACAGCAGACACAGTTCAGAAAGGTTCAGGTACAGGACAGCTACAGGATCAAGGATACGGGCCTGGATATACTACCTCCAGGACAGGCACCAGAACAGGACAAAACAGGATTCAAGGCAAGGGCTTTGGTACCAAAACATACACAGGAGAGCTGCAGGAACACAAGCACACATAGCAAAATTCAGGAGCTTTGTGAGTAGCTCAGGCCCCTCCCATAGGGCAGGGGAACTTTATATAGGAGCTGCCCCTCAGCAATTGGCTGGGGACAGAATTTGAAGTACACACCCTCACCCTGATAAAAGCAGGGAAGGTGGGGCCACGCACGCCCTAAGCACAAACCAAAACCATTACAGCACAATCAGTGCAGGAACTGCGGCTAAGGGCACCTGGCTGTGACTGCATGCACTGATCCACATGGAAAGTCATGCACAAGCTGCAAATTACCTCACAACCCATGAACAGCCTCCACAGTGGCAATCAGGGACCGCACATGAGGAAGGTATGCAGCAGGGCAAAGACTTAAACACCCATGTATGGCTGCGCAGCAGAGCAGGGAACTGAGAAGACTCCATCCAAGTACAGCCAACAGTATCCCAGCTCAAATTAGGGGGAAAAGAGTAAAGGGTTAAAGCAAACACATGCATTGTCATGCTGAAAACCTCCAGAAGCAGACAGAACGGAATGACAGCTTGCTGTTGTGTTCCGTCATTGTCCTCTAGCAACAGGGTTCATGTCTGCACGGTAGACCCTGGGTTGTGATTGCACTTCATTTTATATTTTATTTTGTGCAATCCGCCAACCCTAACAATACAGTAATATCACGTAACTGCACTCTGTGATACCTTTAGTGTGGCTTCTGTGCCTGCTATAGCTGCTGCTGTTAACACAAATTTGTTGAATTGTGAACAGTCCTGATTGGTCTACATCTACTGAGTTAGCTGTAGTGGAAGACATGTTGGTCCCAATTATATTATTTCTATTCTCATATCATTTATTCCACTTTGGTGGTATCAGGCCCTCATTTTTTAACCCCTTCTCCCCAAAGCCTGTTTTCACCTTTCTGACCAGGCCAATTTTTACAATTCAGGCCACTGTCAGTTTATGAGGTAATAACTCTGGAACGCTTCAATGGATCCCACTGGTTCTGAGTTTGTTTAAAACATAGAGCAGTGAAAATTAAAAAAAATCACATTTTTCCTCCAAAATGATATTTTAGCAGTGATTTTTTTTATTTTCACAATGGCACAAGGAGAAAATGGACCACTAAAGTTGTTGTGCAATTTCTCCTGAGTACATCAGTACCCCAAATGTGGAGGAAAACCACTATTTGGGTGCACAGCAGGGCTCGGAATGAAATGAGTGATGTTTTGGATTGCAGACTTTAATGGAATGATTTGCGGGCATCATGTCGTATTTGCAGAGCCCTAAACGGTGAAAATCCCACATAATTGACCACATTTTGGAAACTACACCCTGTAAGGAATTCATCTACAGGCATAGTTTTATGGTAATGATTATATTGCTTTTGGTTCTACTGGTGTACAAATTTATAGTGAGTCGGTATGTGAAAGCTGAGCGGAGTACATCAGAATATAAAATGTGTTGTGTCAACAGGTTAAAAACAAATTTTATTCATTTATGGATGAGTGGTGCACTTTGAAGCAATTCTTAATGCAAAGGCTGGGTTTCTGAGGCCAGGATTCACAATGGTAAATTGAGTCCTTTTGGATTCCCCTCTTGGAGTATTCTGTGCACCGTTTTTTGTAATTGTCCTTTCCTCGCTGTTTGGGGAACCTCCCCTGGGAAATGTTGACCTGGGACAATATGGGCACTATCAGTTTCAGAAGTACTAGGACCCTCACCTCCCTGAGTGCCAAACATTAGGGCCTTGATGACTACCTCCTGAAACTGAAGGAAGGTCCTTATTGGCTGCAGATCAGAACAGCACAAAAGCATTGTACAGTGCTATCTGTACAATGTGCACGGCCAATTTTTTGTACCATCCTTTGGCTTTTTGCATGGCATTGTATGGTTTGGGGACTTGATCTGAAAGATCTACACCCCTCATGTAGCGATTGTGATCCAAGACTGACTTTGGGACTTGTGTTGTGGTCTCATGAACAGTGACAAGGGAGCTGTTGCCACGTTTCATGGTGGTCAAGATAAGGACATCCCTTTTGTCCTTATGCTTGACCATCAGCATGTTGTCACCGCATTGGGCTTTGCTTGCGCCTTTTCTCAACATTCATCCAATTAGCTGCTAAGGGAGGCCTCGCTGATTTTTTCGCATGGTGCCACATGCAACTGTGCCTCTGGCACAGAGGGTCTTGAAGAGTGGGATGCTGGTGTAAAATTTATCAATGTAGAGGTGATAACCCTTGTGCAGCAGTGGGTGCAGCAAATCCAACACAGTTTTCCCTCTCACCCCCAGTATGGGGGGGACATTCAGGAGCATTCAGGGGGATTAATCTGGGTGTCCTTACCCTCGTAGACCCTAAATCTGTGGGAGTACTCTGAGGTACTCTCGCACAGTTTGTACAGTTTTATTCCATACCTGGCCCTCTTACTGGGCAGGAATTGTCAGAATTTTAGCCTCCCTTTGAAATGAACCAGAGATTCATCAATAGCGATGTATCTCTGGGGTGTGTACGCCTCAGCAAATTTTCTGCTGAAATGTTCAACGATTGCCTGAATTTTATATAGACAACCAAAGTTTGGATCATCTCGTGAAGGATACTGCGCATTATCATTATAATGCAAAAATTTTTGGATTGCTTCAAATAGTGTCTGTCATGCGGTCACTGTCATGGTGTGACTCGACCCAATGTATGGTCGGTCAGCTAACGGCATAATACACATACAACAAGGATGGTATAGGTGAGAGGAAGACCCTGCCCTTAGGGAATGGGGATTGGTCATTGCCTGAGCTCCAACCTGAGCCTGACCTTGCTGTGGCACCATCTCCTGAGCTCTGGTAAGACCCTGTTATTCAGTTATATAACGGTTGCTGCAAGTACAGACGTGTGTTTTCCTGCTGTCTATTATATTTTTGTGTATGACGACTCTGACACGCCATTATGGCTATATACTGTGGCTTTTAGCTGTGTATATTTTGTGGGTTGCTGTGATCCCCCTTGCAGGAGTCCCGTCTCATATAGCAATATAACACATTACTATGGTTCACTAGGTCTTGCCAGATTAGCTGCTCAGTGGTGGTGCCACTTATGTTTTTTGGCTCATCAACCTGTGGGTACTATTTTTAGATATGTGTTTGTCTGTTTTAATTCTAATAAAGATTGGTATACGTTGTTCAAAATACGCTTCAGTTTCTATATGATTCTGAGCCTGACCTTGCACTTTCCTAATGCCTTATGCGGGTCCTTTCCCTCGCCATCATCAGGATACCTTGTTCATAACTGTCACCTAACTGTGCCCTGGCTAGTGACGGGCACTAGCTGCACTATTGCAGATAATAAACACTGGGAGAAGTAACAGACACCAAAGGGACAAGGTAGCAAGAATTTCATACTTAGCTTTCTCTACTGCAAAGCACTACCAGATCAGCAAACTCAGTAGAAGCACCACTGCACCCAGAGAGCACCTTACTCCAGCTTGGTCACTGCAGATTGCTCTAACACTGACAGTCAGCTGAAGCATCAGGTGAACTTTTAAAGGATGGTGGGAGTAGTCACTGCCCACATCAGCTGACCCAGCAGCAATGCAATTACACCAGCTTTCCAGTGGGGGGGAAACTGTCATTTAACCCCAGCTGACCAGAAAGGAAAAAATGTTTAACTCCATGGAACCAGATCTGCCACAAATCCAAAAATGGATCATGACAGTACCCCTAGTTCATTGAGGGGTCTCTGGACCCTCAAAACTGGACCACACCAGAAAACGACATATGGTGAGGATGCCTCTATCCACCAGATTTCTCTTCGCCCATCACCTGACCCCCAGGTTTATGGCAAATGCAGCCTGACGGAAGTAGCAACAATGTAGGCTCCAGAGGTGCCACAAATCTCCAGTGCGCCGACCTGGGGAATGTATTGTGTATGTGCTTTTCTGGGGGTAACTCCAGCTGGAAAGTTCCTGGGCTGAGAATGGCTGACACCTAATACGGCCTGACCACTCTAGAACTCTAGGTCCCAGTAGCACCCTTCCATCTGATGTTTTTGGTGGACACCCACACATACTCGTTCACACACAGGTCCGGAACTGAACATTTATTGCCACGCATACGTTTTCCACAAGATGGTGAACTCTTTGAGGAACCAACAACAGAGGTGCCTCTCTGAGTCACCACACTCATACCCCCACTATGCACAGAGAGAACCACCACATTCCCCTGACCCATCTTCCTAAGTGGACTCCGACACACAGGGTTAAATTGAGGTGAGGGTTGAGCCTTGCAGCACCTCTGCTGCCCCACCAGAGAGGAAGGGGTAGGTTGCAGAAAGATGGCAGAGATCATAGCTCCCGGGCAGCAGTCCTTACATGACTGGTCTAAGCTAAATACTTCCCTGGACCACCAATCAATGACCAGTTTGTGTTTTTTCAACCAGGGGAGGCCTAAAATTGATGGGAGTTGGCATAGCCTCCAAGACGTAGCATGACAAGTACTCTTCATGATGGGTCCCTATATGCAGGTGTATATTATCTATGTCTTGAGTCACCCTCCCCTGTCTGAGTGGGACAATGGCCTGGACACTTAGGGGTCTCACTAGCATCCTACTCCTAAGGCCATGGGTCTGGATAAAGTGAGCATCCATCAAATTGACTCCTGCTCTACTGTCCACAAGCACCAGTATAGTCTCATTCACCCCGCTAACCACCACTTCAGCAGGGATGCTGAACTGAGATGAGTAGATGGAGAAAATATACACGCCCTGGTCGCCTCCCTCCACATGACCAGGGAGACGCGGATTTTAGATGGTGCAAGTTCTTTGGCATGAGCTGGGCAAACATTGATAAAATGACTGGTCTGCCAACAGCAAAAACATACCCCCACACCACAGCGAACTGCAGGCATCCCCATTTGAGAAGCAACTCTTCACCTGCATGGGTTTGTCCGTTAGCACTGGTGTGTCCTACTCCCTAGCAAGGACAACAGGGGGCACATTTGGTGTATGCCTCTCCCTGAGGCGTCTATCCACCCAGATAGCAAGGGACATGATGTCTTCCAATGACTTGGGGCAGCGTACTGTACCAGAGTATCCTGCCACCTAGGAGACAGACCCTGACAAAAATGGCTCCTAAGGCAGGGTCATTCCACTGTGTGTCATTGGCCCACCTCCTGAACTCTGAGCAGTACTCCTCGGCTGGCCCCCCTACTTCATTTTACAGAGTTGGGATTCTGCCAGGGAGACGCCATCAGGATCCCCATACACTAGCTCCAATCACATCAAAATTCATTCACCGACCGTAAGGATGGTAAATCGGGCAGCAGGGAGAAGGCCCAGGCTTTGGGATCACCCTTAAGAAGGGAGACTATGATTTCCACACGCTGTTCCTCGCTCCCTGATGAACGAGGGCAAAGCCTGAAGTACAGACTACAAGCTTCTTTAAACATCAAAAACTTTTCCCAGGAAATCGGTCAGGGAGAGATATCTTGAGTTACGGTAAAGCCTGCAACTAAGCCGAGGCCAAAATCCCCATCAACTGCTGAAGCTGTTGAGTCACCTGACCCCCCAGCTCCATAAGCTTACCAGTGAGGGTCTGGATCAGTTGGGCAAAGGCCTGCAATTGAGCCATGGCTCACCGGGAAAAATGCGATGGTCGGTGTTAATGTCACATGGTGACTATCACGCTGTGAATCGACCCAATGGATGGTCAGTCAGCTAACAGCACAATACACATACAACGGGGATGGTATAGGTGAGAGGAAGGCCCTACCCATAAGGAATGGGGAATGGTCACCACTTGAGCTGAAACCTGAACCTGAGCCTGCACTCCCCTAACGCCCTATGTGGGTCCATCCCCCAACGCCATCAGGATACCTCGTCCCTAACTGTCACCTAACTCTGCCCTGGCTAGTGCACTGACCGGTGATGGGCACTAGCCGCACCACTAATAATAAACACAGGGGGAAGTGACAGACACCAAAGGGGCAAGGTAAAAGAATTTTACACTTAGCTTTCTCTGCTGCAAAGCACTGCACAGCAGAATAAAGTCACTAGATCAGCAAACTCAGCAGAAGCACCACTGCACCCAGACAGCACCCTACTCCAGCTTGGTCACTGCAGATTGCTCTAACATCAACAGTCATCTGAAGCATCTGGTGACCTTTTAAAGAATGGTGGGAGTGGTCACATCAGCTGACCTAGCAGCAATGCAATTAAACCAGCTTGCCAGTGGGGGGTAAAAAACTGACATTTAACCCCGCTGACCAGAAAGGAAAAAAATGTTTAACGCCATGGAACCAGATCTGCCACAAATCCAAAAATGGATCGTGATATTTCCTTGTTATTGCCATGCTGAATACCGGTGTACTGTAGAGAATATCAGTACTCCAGTGTTGCCAAAGCTCTGTTTTTTGGATTATGCCCATATGCAGCACAATTCCCCAAAATGTCTTAATGTCTGCTGCATTTACGGGGGTCCATCTGGCATATAATGACGTGGGATTTGGGGTGAAAAATTGATGGGCATACAAGTTTGTCTGGGCCACCCTAAGATTTATTATTTCCTCACTGAAAAAGAATTTGAAGAAGTCAATTTCATTGAGGCCAGTGGTGTCAAACTGGATTCCTGAGCTGCTGATGAAATCCGGAGTTACAGGCTGATAATTTTTCTGCAGGAGTTGCCTGGGTCCTAGGGCACCTTGCTGGGGGTCCTTCCTCCCTAGATGAGGAGGAGGAGGAAGAGGAGGAGTTAACAAATGTGGGATCTTCCTCACTGGATGAATCAATGTCGAATGCAAGGAAGGCGTATGCCTCCTCTGGTGAATAACATCTTCTTTACGAATGGATCTTTTTTTTTTTTCAAAACAACGGGGATGTGTGTGTAATTGGTGCTTTTACACATGTAATGTATGGGGCTTTTGTATAGGGTACTATTTATTATAAAAAAAAAAAATAACAGAGAAAAAAGTAGAGAGATAAAATGTAGAAGAAAGAAATTAAGAGAAAAATCAGATGTGAAAAAAGTTTTATAAAAAAAATTAGAAGTTCACTACACTACTAATGCCATCCCTATAAATTTACTGAATGCAAATAATCCTTTTTTGCAAAAGAAAAAAGGACGTCACCAACAATGTGACATACGCTCCCCTAATGCATTCACTAAAAATTTACTCAAGGCAGCTAATTTTTTTTACTAAAGAAAGACAAACATCACCAACAATGTGACGTACGCTCCCCTAATGTGCTCGCTAAATATTTACTCGATGCAACTAATTGTTTTTACAAATGAAAGACGGGCGTCACAAACATTGTAACGTATGTTCTCCTAATGCACTCTGTAAAAATTTACTCAACGCAACTATTTTTTTACTAAAGAAAAACGAACGTCACCAACAATGGGAAGTTCGCTCCACTACTGCACTCGATAAAAATTTACTCAACACAACTAATTTGTTTTTTTTTACAAAAGAAGAATGGACATCACAACACTGTAACATATGCTCTCCTGATGCACTCACTAAAAATTTACTCAACGCAACTAATTATTTTTTTACAAAAGAAAAACAGACTGCACCAACAATGTGACATACGCTTCCCTAATGCACTAGAAAATACCCGGCGATAGCAGTTTTTTTATACAAAAGGAAAAGACGCTGCCTCCCTACCTATAAAACTACTCTACACTCTACTACTCTACTCTTTTTTCTCTAAAATACTGACGCCGGCTATACTAACATGCTACCAATGAAACTACTCGGTATGAATTTTTTTTCTCTAAAACAAGACCGGTCATCACTAACACTGTGATGCTGGCTATGCTACCTCTAAAACTACCCTGTATGATTTTTTTTTCACTAAACAAGATCACTTGTCACCAAGCACTGTGATACTGGCTACACTAACATGCTTTACTAACTACTATTATTATATAATTCTAAAAAAAAATTGTAAGCCGCTTATACTGCCATGTCTGCTAGCTAACTAAAAAAAATTTAAATTTCCGTGGCGCAGTCTCTGATCAGCAGTGATACTGATCAGAGCCTCAGTCACAGGAAGAGCACGTATGCCCTGCGCAGGATGCTACGCACAGGAGAAAAGCGCAAAAAATCTGCGCTAAAAATTCAATTGAAAGGGGAGGGGGAAGGGGGGTACGGGAACAGGGATGGGGGTACTGAGACAGGTATGAGGGAGGTGCTGCTGACCCTGCTGTGATTATAGATGAGTTACACAGCAGACAGCACACAGCACAGCAGTCACATCGCAGGAGGATCACTCTGGAGCAGCAGTACAGGGGGCAGGAGATCGCAGGGGAGATCAAACTGACCACCAATGAATTCTTTACTCAGGCGATACAGAGGGGCCAGTGATCTGCTCTGCACGCCAAATCTGAGACAAAGATGGAGTGCAGGGTGGTGATCACCATTTTAATTTAACCCCTTTGACGCTGATTGGCCAGAAACTATTGTTTAGCCAATCAGTGCCAAAGGGGTCAATCACGTGAAGTGATGTTGCAATAACCCAACCCATTGTGATGGCTGTGATTTGGTGCTGTGTCACACAGCACCAATGACAGCATGTCACATGTTTTTTTATTAACTTTATTGATATATTGCTTTGATTGGCTGGTCAGAATTGACTAGCCAATAACAGAGATTGTCAATGCGGGGAGCAGTATAGACCCCCGGGGCAATGTGCAGGGATAGTCAGCTGTCAAGGACAGCAGCCATCGAAACCCAATCCCCACGGGATGCTGCGAGGTGACCGGAAATGGTGCCACAGTACAAAAACTGCTGTTTGTGTGAACGCACCTCCCGCAAAACAGTATATGTACGATGCATGTCGGGAAGGGGTTAAAATGTGTAAATTCCAGGTTGGGTGTCTATCTACTGGATTGGGTGTAGTGGAAGACCAGTCGGTCTCTATTATACTATTTCTACTCTCATGAAATTTATGCCACTTTGGTGGTGTCTGACAATAATTTTGGGAAATGTGAACACTCCTGGTTGGGTGTCCATCTGCTGGATTGGGTGCAGTGGAAGACCTATCTGTCCCAATTATACTATCTACAGCTTTTGAAAAAATTAAGAGACCACCACATCAAAACATTACTATTGTTGTTTCCAAATGATTATGAACTTGTTTTCTTTGCATTATTTGAGGTCTGAAAGCAAGTTTTTTTTAAATTTTGACCATTTTTCTTCGTCAGAAAAAAATACAAAATGTATTGCTTGGAAATTTGGAGACGTTGTCAGAAGTTTATAGAATTAAAGAACAATTTACATTTTACTAAAAAATATACCTATCAAGAGAAAAATCAGACAAACTGAACATTTTACAGTGGTCTCTTAATTTTTCCAGAGCTATATACTGTGGTGAAATTGATGCCACTTTGGTGGTGTCTGCGAATAATTTTTGGAAATGTAAATACTCCTGGTTAGTTGTCCATCTGCTGGATTGGGTGTAGTAGAAGACCTGTTGGTCCCAATTATACTATTTCCACTCTAGTGAAATTGATGCTACTTCTGTGGTGTAAGGCCCTCATTTGTTAAAAATGTGAACACTCCTGGTTGGATGTCCGCTGGATTGCGCAAAGTGGAAGACCTGTCGGTCCCTATTATACTATTTTTATGGTGGTGAAATTGATGCCAGTTTGTTGATGTCTGCCAATAATTTGTGGAAATGTGAACACTCCTGGTTGAGTATTCTTCTTGCGTGTTACCTGTAGCAGTATACCTCCGAGACAGTTTGTACTCAACTACCCATGTTACTATCCTTACCTTTTTCTGACAATGGTAGTCTGCAAAAACTGATATTTGTGCTATTTGAGTGTGGCTCAGCATGAAAGCAGGTAGAGGTGTTGCATGTGGCATCAGGGCTCCCAGCAAATGATGTCTACACAGATCCCTCATCCACCTTGCATTACTGTGATGTTCAATTGAAATCTGTAAATGTTGTCCCAGACCCCAATACCTCATCCTTCCTGATTGCTGCAGTGCCATGCTACAATTTGTACCGTGAGTGAATTGAGGCCACTTCCCTGGTGTCATTATACAAAAAAGAGGAAAGAAATAAACCAAAAAAAGGGGATCACCTAAGGCATGGATCAAGTGAAAAATATATAAATTTTATTCCATACAAATATTCAACATGGACACAGAAAAACCACAGAAAACATACATTAAAAACATTTAAAATCGGTCATCCATGTGACCTACAAACAAATTACTTAGGCCAATAATAACGCCAAACCCCTGAATACCAACTCCCCAGTATATACAGTATCACATATAAGAAAACACATGCATGTGTAATATTGGCAGTATTAAGTGTGATGTCTATGCGAACAGTACTCTGCACCTTGAAAAACCACATAAAGAGTTAGCAGCACCAGCAAGTTTGAGAGACCGTTGAGGCATACAATAAAACACCTATAGTAATGGAATACCATGCCAGAAAAAGGGGCCGGCTAGATGATAAAGTGCAAACAAATATAACTATTAGGTAGTATATACGTGGTGTAGTGGGGCACCCGCCCTCAAGCCCCCACACCCCAAGGGAGGCCGAGGCAAATCAAACCAGTCAGCCAAAATGAAGGCTTAGTTAAATGTCTGTTAACCTAATAGAGCACAGTATATCCCCAATATCAGCCTCAAAAAAATCAGAGGTACAGAGAAATCTTATGTAGAACACTTGCTAACACTTGCTAGCACATTACCATGGCCACCAGGCCTCAATAGTCATGTAGAATTCAGTTATTACGTGGTAACAACCAGGGCAACACACAGAGCCACCTGGGGAGTGGGAGACAGGAGGTGTGCTGACCCGACGCGTGTCACCACACACAGTGGCTTCGTCGTCGTTCGTCGTGAGGCCTTGTGGCCATGGTAATGTGCTAGCAAGTGTTAGCAAGTGTTCTACATAAGATTTCTCTGTACCTCTGATTTTTTTGAGGCTGATATTGGGGATATACTGTGCTCTATTAGGTTAACAGACATTTAACTAAGCCTTCATTTTGGCTGACTGGTTTGATTTGCCTCTGCCTCCCTTGGGGTGTGGGGGCTTGAGGGCAGGTGCCCCACTACACCACTTATATACTACCTAATAGTTATATTTGTTTGCACTTTATCATCTAGCCGGCCCCTTTTTCTGGCATGGTATTCCATTACTATAGGTGTTTTATTGTATGCCTCAACGGTCTCTCAAACTTGCTGGTGCTGCTAACTCTTTATGTGGTTTTTCATTGGTTATTTTACATCCTTTCAAGGTGCAGAATACTGTTCGCATAGACATCACACTTAATACTGCCAATATTACACATGCATGTGTTTTCTTATATGTGATACTGTATATACTGGGGAGTTGGTATTCAGGGGTTTGGCCCTATTATAGGCCTAAGTAATTTGTTTGTTGGTCACATGGATGACTGATTTTAAATGTTTTTAATGTATGTTTTCTGTGGTTTTCCTGTGTCTATGTTGTATATTTGTATGGAATAAAATGTATATATTTTTCACTTGATCCATGCCTTAGGTGATCCCCTTTTTATGGTCTATTTCTTTCCTCTTTTTTGTATAATGACATACTACATATAGACCTGGTTGGATCCCTCTAGAAATTGTGGTGCCCCCTCTCTTTGCTTACCACTTTCCTGATGTCTGTCCCTCATTTGATGTGTTTTGGCAACATTTGGTGCCGTTATAAGGTGTTGTGCATGAGTTTGTTTTTACCTCTCATTGTCGTGAATGGCTTTCGGATGTTTGGTGAATATTCAACGAATTAATCAGCGAATACTGCAAACTCGGAAATCGTAATCTGAACCGAACATTGAAATATTCGCTACTCTCTAGTAGCCAGTCGTCAATGCTGTAACAGCCCTCTTTATCATTGTGGAATGTACAGCTAACAATTTGAAATATTACAGAAGAAATGAAGACATGTTTAATGTTTTTCAATTTAAAAAAAATAGCACATTTTAAAAATAATATTGAGAAGTTAGAGTCAGTTTAAATGCTGGCAAATAGATTATTGCAAGGGATGGTAGGCCTCTCATATGATGAAAGGTTGGAAAAGTTGGGCTGGTTCAGCTTAGAAAAAGCGCCTCATAGGGGATCTCATTTATATGAATAAATACAGTTGTGCTCAAAAGTTTGTCATTGGCTACAGCAGAACAAAGTGAAGGTTCTGGAGTGGCCATCTCAGTCTCCTGACCTCAATATTATTGAGCCACTCTAGGGAGATCTGAGGCTTGCAGTTCATGCTAGACAGCCCAGGAATTTACAGTAACTGGAGGCTTTTTGTCAAGAAAAGTGGGCAGCTTTATCATCTGAGAAAATAAAGAACCTCATCCACAGCTACCACAAAATACTTCAAACTGCCATTGATGTTAAAGGGGGCAATACATGGCATTAAAAATGGGGTATGTGAACTTTTGATCAGAGTCATTTGGATGTTTTGGGTTGTCATTATGATTTAAAAAGAGAAAACAGAGTAGTTTGACAATAAATGGCTTCACCCAACCACTAACCATGAGTGGAGAAAATGTTTTGGTGTTATCATCCATTTTCTCTGAAAAAAGGCCAAGAAAGCAAAAATTCTGGCAGGGTATATACACTTTTGAACACAACTGTATATGTGTGGTCAATACAAAGGTCTGGCACATGACTTATTCCTTCCGAAGACCTTGCTATGGACCAGGGGGCTCTCATTACAGCAATTCTGGCAGCTATATAAGAAAGGGTTCTTTACAGTTAGAGCAGTCAGATTGTGAAATGCCCTATTGCAATAGGCAGTAATGTCAGACACTATAACAGCTTTTTAAAAAGTGCTGGATAATTTCTTAAGTACAAATAATATTGTGGGTTACAGTTAATTTAGTGACAATGTATATTGGTAGAGATAGGTTGAACTTGATAGACCAAGGCCTTTTTTTAACCTATGTAACTGTGTAATATTATTCCCCCCCAACAAAAAACTATAACACATTATATGTTGGATGGTAAGTATATACAGCTCTGGAAACAAATTGAGACCACTGCAAAATGTTCAGTTTGTCTGATTTTTTCTCTTTATATGTATATTTTTGAGTAAAATGTACACTGTGTGCAGAATTATTAGACAAGTTGTATTTTGATCACATGATACTTTTTTATACATGTTGTCCTACTCCAAGCTGTTCAGGCTTGAGAGCCAACTACCAATTAAGTAAATCAGGTGATGTGCATCTCTGTAATGAGGAGGGGCGTTGTTTAATGACATCAAAACCCTATATAAGGTGAGTTTAATTATTAGGCAACTTCCTTTCCTTTGGCAAAATGGGTCAGAAGAGTGGTTTGACGGGCTCTGAAAAGTCCAAAATTGTGAGATGTCTTGCAGAGGGATGCAGCAGTCTTGAAATTGCCAAACTTTTGAAGCGTGATCACCGAACAATCAAGCATTTCATGGCAAATAGCCAACATGGTCGCAAGAAGCGTGTTGGGTAAAAAAGGCGCAAAATAACTGCCTATGAATTGAGGAAAATCAAGTGTGAAGCTGCCAAGATGCCATTTGCTTCCAGTTTTGCCATATTTCAGAGCTGCAACGTTACTGGAGTAACAAAAAGCACAAGGTGTGCGATACTCAGGGACGTGGCTAAGGTAAAGAAGGCTGAAAAGCGACCACCTTTGAACAAGAAACATAAAATAAAACGTCAAGACTGGGCCAAGACATATCTTAAGACTGACTTTTCAAAGGTTTTATGGACTGATGAAATGAGAGTGACTCTTGATAGGCCAGATGGATGGGCCAGATTGTGGATCAGCAAAGAGCAGAGAGCTCCACTCCGACTCAGACGCCAGCAAGGTGGAGGTGGGGTACTGGTATGGGCTGGTATCATCAAAGATGAACTTGTGGAACCTTGTTGGGTTGAGGATGGAGTGAAGCTCAACTCCCAGACCTAGTGCCAGTTTCTGGAAGACAACTTCTTCAAGCACTCTGGTGGGGCTGCAAGGTAAAGCCCTCGTCCCTACACCGAGACCTGCATACCTCAGGAGTCACTCCAATGTTAAGGGTCCCCCCAAAGTAAACCTCAACTCCCAGACCTACTGCCAGTTTCTGGAAGACAAATTCTTCAAGCAGTGGTGCAAGAAGAAGTCGGTATCGTTCAAGAAAAACATGATTTTCATGCAGGAAAATGCTCCATCATATGCCTCCAACTACTCCACAGCGTGGCTGGCCAGTAAAGGTCTCAAAGTAGAAAAAATAATGACATGGCCCCCTTGTTCACCTGATCTGAACCCCATAGAGAACCTATAGTCCCTCATAAAATGTGAGATCTACAGGGAGGGAAAACAGTACACCTCTCGGAACAGTGTTTGGGAGGCTGTGGTGGCTGCTGCACGTAATGTTGATGGTAAACAGATCAAGCAACTGACAAATTCTATGGATGGAAGGCTGTTAAGTGTCATTATAAAGAAAGGTGGCTATTTTGGTCACTAATTTTGGGGGGGTTTGTTTTTGCATGTCAGAAATATTTATTTCTAAATGTTGTGCAGTAATATTGGTTTACCTGGTGAAAATAAACAAGTGAGATAGGAATATATTTGGTTTTGATATTTATGAGTCTTTTGGGTTGATTGAGAACACAGTTGTTGATTAATAAAAATAATCCTCTAAAATACAACTTGCCTAATAATTCTGCACACAGTGTAAATTGTTCATTTATTCTATAAACTTCTGACAACATATCTCCGAATTTCCAAGCAATACATTTTGTGTTTTTTCTGACAAAGAAAAATGGTCAAAATTAAAAATAACAATGCTTACAGACCTCAAATAATAAAAATAAAACAAGTTCATAATCATTTAGAAACAACAATACAAATGTTTTAACTCAGAAAGAGTTCAGAAATCAATATTTTTTGGAATAACCATGGTTTTTAATCACAGCTTTCATGCATCTTGGCATGCTTTCCACTAGTCTTTCACACTTCTCCTGGCACAAAGATTTAAGCAGTTCTTCTTTGTTTGATGGCTTGTGACTATCCATCGTCCTCTTGATTACATTCCAGAGGTTTTCAATGGGGTTCAGGTCTGGAAATTGGGCTGCCCATGACAGGGTATTTGGTGGTTTCTTATTTTTTTCCAGAGCTGTATATGAAAAGAAACTTGCAGCAACAGAAAGAACTAAAGTTGTAGTACATGCTTGTAAAATTGTCCTATTAAAACAATTATGCAGAAAATTGTCTTTCATTGTAAAAACATTTTCAGAATATTTTAAATTAGATTGTTTTCACTTTATTACATTTCTGTAAACCCTAATAACTATGTCAACAAATAAATCAATGCACAAAAAAGTATGTTGTGGCATTAGCCTGCAGTATTGTGGCACATACACTTGTTAAATTGTACTAATAAAACCTTAACACTTTTCAGAATTTTTTAAAATGTACTTTTATTCATTCAATAAATTATCCTCCATTGACCAAAAATGTAACAAAATCTTAAAATGCTTTGTAGATAAACAGGTACATTTAGCTTAACACAAAAGAACTAACTTGTGTCAACAATGTTTGTGATGTGTTTGGTTGTTTTATTGGACTATTAAAACAGAAATTCAAAAAATAAAGTGTCCTTTTTTAAGTAAAAAAAATAAAAAAAATAAATTACAGCCCACTAGGCCCTTACCAAAAAGGATAGGACAAGTAGAGCTAGGTAGATTCATGTCCCAAAAGCAAGCACCTGCCAGAGACCACTGTATTTAGGTGACATGTACAGATCTAATTACTGAGCTATTAGTCTAAGGAAGTATGCAATTTTTTTAATTTTTTTTTTTTACTTTTAAAATCACGCATACTGTGAAGTATACAGCTGTGAATTAATTTAGAGAATTGAAAGATTATTCTTTCTACTTTTCATGAAAAAACTTCAAAAGGCACAATTTACATTTTCTGTGACACTCCAGTCTTATTTTAACATTTTACTTTAAGGCCTCATTCACATGTTCAGAGTTTGATCAGTATTTTGCATCAGTATTTGTAAATCAAAACACGAAGTGGAACAATCAGATGAAAAGTATAATAGAAGCACGTCACCACTTCTGTATTTTTCACCTGCTCCTGGTTTTGGCTTAAAAATACTGATGTAAAACACTGACCAAATACTGAACTTGTGAATGTGACCTAATAGGAAAAGTAAGACATATGGTTAGAAAGTGCCCATCTTGCTTGCAATGCTTGAAGAATAAAACAAAATGCTGTTATTAAGGAGCTATCACTGCAGCACATCACAGATCAAACAATTCTCAGTCACACTGGATATATGAGTAGAGTGGTTTTTATGGTCCCTCTTGATTGGCTGGCTTAGACTTTGCGCGGTAATAGCTGCAAGGCATTATGGGGAAGACCACGTGGCCACGCCTAACCTAATGATTCCCCTCTCTGCTGCAATAGTAACTTTTCCGCAAAGTTTTATTTGCGGCAAATAAATGTACCATGAATTGCAGGTAGTTAATTTGTGCTGAACCTATATGTCTAACTCTCTGATGTCTAATAGGAGTTTATGCAGTTCAATTTAGTGGAAAGGCAGCCTTAGTAAATTTTAACTGACCAAATTCTAGAAATAGATGGTGAGAATCCAGAAGGTAGGAGGGAGGAAAAATGCGGTGCTTTCAATTTTCAGGATCAATATAGGTTGCTCCACACAGCAGGCGATACTTCCAATTTTCAGGTGTATGCACCGCAAGTACTGTTAACTGCTTTATTATCATCAATAGAGACATAGGAAATTATAGTCTGTCCTGGTTGATGGCTTATACCATGTAATATGATAGATGCAAGTTTGAGATAGCCCATGCTGTATAAGGCTCATGTAATCTTCGGCAATATGTAAAATGGTGATCAAGTTGCCCATTGTTTGAAATCATAGGACCTATAGATTTCAGGAAATTCGACTGAATAACAATTAGATATATCATACATATTTGTTAGGTAGGAGTCCCATAACATTGATTCTGATTTATATTGAAATTTGTTGTAAATGAAAGCATGAACACTAGGTAAAAAAGAAAAACTTTACTTCCTATCAATGAGTAGATGTAAAAGAAGCAATAAACTACGAGCTGGGCAATGGCTCGATTAGTGGCAGCAAAGCAATTTTTGTGGTATGTCAACTTTGCATATGGGGCTGAAATTATTATTTCTTTTGTGTGTCTATGATTTAGGAAAGCTGTCTGTTCTTGTTCTGCTGATTAAGTATATTGTTTAGTATGCGGCTGTTTCTTACCTTGAAAACTGTTGTTATTAAACATCTGTCTCACACAGTTATTTTAATACCTGTAAATACTTTCAATGTAACAGCAAATAGCTTAATGTGACTATAATTTAGAGATCTCAGGTTTACACCAACTTCTTCAAGTAAACATGCACTTCTATGCATAATTACAAAGCTAAATACAATATGCATTGGTTGCCAAACCAGCTAGAAAAATAATTGATCATGATATGGCAAATATTGTACACTCAAAAAATGTGTAATATTTATTAAATACATAAATTAGAGCATTCTTGAAGATTTTTGACTACTGAAATATTCAGATTTGGGAAAATTGGCACAAATAATTTCTAATATCCCTACATTCGTAAAAAATAATGAATCCAATACAAGTCAATGGGAAAGCCGAATATTTTTCTGCTGGGCCCATCAAACAGGTCGGGGGCATGATAAAAAAGCTGAAATTGATGATAAAGAGCTAAAAATAAATGGGAACAGCATGGAGAAGATGCCTGCATGAAATTAGAGCATTCTTGAAGATTTTCGACTAGTGATAATCGAACAGTGAAATATTCGGATTTGGGAAAATCCGCACAAATAATTTCTAATATCCATATATTCGTACTGAATAGCGAATCCAATGCAAGTCAATGAGAAAGCTGAATATTTTTCAGCTGGACTTAACAAACAAGTCTGGGGGCTTGAGAAAATAGCTGAAATTGATTATAAATACCACAGTCTACATCCCAACCCTAACACACCTCTTCAACCTCTCACTCACAACTGGTGTCTTCCCCTCATCCTTCAAAAATGCCAAGATGACACCGATCCTCAAAAAGCCCTCCCTCGACCCATCCTCTGTGTCTAGCTATGGCCCGATATCTCTTCTCCCTTATGCCTCAAAACTACTGGAACAGCATGTCCATCTTGAACTGTCCTTCCACCTCTCCTACTGCTCCCTCTTTGACTGGTTACAATCTGGCTTCCAACCCCATCACTCAACTGAAACCGCCCTAACTAAAGTCACTAATGACCTACTAACCGCCAAGAGCAAGCAACACTACTCTGTCCTCCTTCTCCTGAACCTGCCTCCTGTCTTTGACACTGTGGACCATTACCTCCTGCTACAGATTCTATCATCTCTTGGCATCACAGACTTGGCCCTATCCTAGATCTCGTCATATCTAACAGACCAAATATTCAGTGTCTCCCTCTCCCACACCACCTCCTCACCTCGCCCCTTGTCTGTCGGTGTCCCTCAAGGCTCAGTTCTAGGACCCCTACTCTTCTACTGTACATCTACACCTTTGGCCTGGGACAGCTCATAGAATGCCATGGTTTGCAATATCATGTCTACGCTGATGACATGCAGATCTACCTATCCGGACCTGACCTCACCTCCTTTCCAAACACTCACACTGTCTGTCTGCTATTTCGGCCTTCTTTTCTGCTTGCTTTCTAAAACTGAACATGGACAAAACAGAATTAATCATCTTTCCACCATCTCATTCTACCCCTCCACCTGACCTATCCATCAAGGTCAATGGCTGCTCACTTTCCCCAGTCCTGCATGCTAGGTGCCTCAGGGTGATCCTCAACTCTGCCCTCTCTTTCAAGCTACATATCCAAGCCCTTGCCTCCTCCTGCCGTCTCAAACTCAAAAATATTTCCTGGATCTGCGCATTCCTTGACCACGAAACCACAAAAACACTAGTGCATGCCTTGACTACTGCAACCTCCTACTCTCTGACCTTTCCTCTAGCACTCTGGCACAACTCGAATCTATTCTATGCTCTGCTGCCTGACTAATCTACCTGTCTCCCTGCTATTCCCCGGCCTCTCCCCTATGCCAAGCCCTTCACTGGCTTCCTATCGTCCAGAGACTCCAGTTCAAAACCCTAACTACGACATACAAAGCCATCCACAAACAATCTCCTCCATACATCTGTGACATGGTTTCCCCGTACTTACCTACATGCAACCTTCGATCCTCTCAAGATCTCCTTCTCTACACTCCTTTTATCTCTTCTTCCCACTACTGCACCCAAGACTTCTCCTGTGCTTCCCCCATACTTTGGAACTCTCTACCTCAACACATCAGACTCTCGCCTACCATAGAAACCTTAAAAAAAAACCTAAAGACTCACCTCTTCCGACAAGCCTAAAGCCTGCAGTGATCCTCAACCTACTGTACCACCACACAACCAGCTGTACCCTCTCCTAGTGTATCCTTACCCATCCGCTGCAGACTGTGAGTGCTCGCGGGCAGGGTCCTCCCTCTTTCTGTACCTGTTAGTGCCTTGTTTTTTGCTCATGTTTATTGTAGTTGTCTATATTTGCCCATTTTCACATGTAAAGCGCCATGGAATAAATGGCACTATAAAAATGTATAATAATAATAATAATACAAAGAGCTAAAACTAAATTGGAACAGCAAGGAGAAGATGGCAGCATGCCTTTCTGACTCACATATGGTATCTGGGAATAATGTTGTCAGACTATTGCGCTGCTTTAACAGATTTTTAAAAAGACCTACAAAACAAAGCCAAATTTTTTTTTTAATTTAAAAATGATAGGAAACATTTTTTCCTTCATAATTACATGTATATAACACTAAATGAAAATTAAACAAAAAATTATACCTCCAGTTAGCTTCGTTATGTTCACACGGATTGTTTTGGCTTTAGTTTTTCCTTTAACATTTGTGAGGGCTCGCACTCCTACATATGGAAGGTCCCTCCCTCATGCCAATTAGTTGGCAAGATAGTGGAATACATATTCCCCATCACTTCACTATGCCATTTCCAACATGCAAATTTGAATTTTAGGCTTTGCCCGCCACCACCACAATGTCCACTGCCATGTCATTATGCTGCCCTTGCTTATAACTTGCAGAGTGCGAGTAGGTGCCGTGAAACTGTAGTTTGGTAAGGGCCCTCAGGTGCCCCGATATCATACATTTGGGAGGTCTCTCCCTCATGCTAAATAGTTAGTAATGTAGTGGAATGCATATTCCTCATCCTTTTACAATGCCATTTCAAACATGCCCATTTGAATTTTGGTCTTTGTCCGCCACCACCACCATGTGCACCACCATGTCATTATGTGGCCCTCACTTTTAATTTTCAGAGGGCCACCAAGTGCTGTGAAACCTGAGTTTTGGAAGGTCTACAGTTCATTTTTGCCACCGGATCCTAATGGAACCACTGTCATAGGGGGTGAAGTCGCTGTAAGGTGAATATAATTCAGGAGTTGGGGGAGCTGTACGATCAATGTCAGGAAACTGGATTCTACCAGACACCAAAAGCATTAGAATCAAATTCTGAATACAGTGTATGCAAGCGAGGACCTGTATTGTGGTCAGTTTTTCAGGCCTGAAACCCATATCAGGAACATGTACAAGCCTTATTTTACTTGGAAGCAACCTCCTCAAGGGAAACAGTCAGCAGTGCCATTGACCAGTCTGCACAAGACCAAGCACTTCTTCTAGAAACTACCCTACAGGATATGTCCCAGATGGTGTCAAGGTCTGTGAAGTGTATTACTCAAGTGACAGGCCATGCTACAGAGCTCAGGTAAAGGCCTTAACGTGGCAATTACCATGTTCCAATATGTGGAAGGCTGTGGCCTGAATACATCTGTGTGTGTATTAACCCAGTCTCTTAGATGTGCTTAAAATGTAAAGAAACCAAAACCCCACCACCTTTTTTTGCAAGGACCCAAATGGAGAAAATGTAAGGGAAGTGACAGTTTAATAAAGAGACATAAGTGTTATACAGGATCCTGGAGAAGTCAGCAATGGTCTTTGTCCAGCACCGGACAATGTAAAGTGCTAACGAATATGTATGCCCTATCTAAATAACAATTTGTGAACAGACATATATGCTGACAAGAGACAACTGAACTCTGCACTGGGACCACGATCTGGATGTGGTTGCTGACTGTTGTGTCTGTGCAACTGCGGGTTGTGGACAGGCTGCCTCAGCACCTCCTTCATGGACAGCAGAATGGGAATGATGTAACACAGGGGAAGGGCGAGTGGTTTCACCAGCAGACACAGATTTTGTACCCAGGTGTTCCACCCACATATTGGGGTGCTGTGTATATGAGCAGTATATGGCATATGCTAACAAAGGTATAATTTTGAATTTCCCTTTATAAAGGGATGTATAGATATGATTTTCAAACTAGCAGCATGTTACATTACTTATATTATTATTCTGTGTAAGGATGAAGCCTGAAGAATTGTGTGGAGCATATTAATGAATTCATGAACCAAAATGTCCAAGTGCACAACCAAAAATCAACATCAGGCTACCAGACACACACTAAAGAGACCGTGAGAAGGGCAACTCAATAAACAAATTATAATAACAGAATATATAGAGATGGAGAGTATATAGTTAACCTTTGCACAAATGTACAAAGTTTTCCAAAAATGAACCTTAGGGGTCTATATCATACACGCTGAAAGACACCATGATGGGGAAATCACAATACACTTTGCACCTATTACAAGAGGTATGTAAAAAAACATAAATTTCTATTGGTTTAATAAATAGCGTATCTTTATCTAGTAGTTATGTGATTGGCACAAAGGCTGCTGAGATACGCAAACGTGACTATTTATCACAAATTTTTGTGAGTCTGCTGTTGTCATGTGTAATAAAGGTGACATATTAAAAATAAAAAATTCCATACATTGCTAGATATATTGAATATCTACATAACACTTCTGTGAGGGTACTTGTCAAAAATAAAGCCAGGAATTTTTTTTCCATAAGCATAAAGTATTCAAAATGAGAGGGTAGCATAAGGGATAGTGTTGAGCGATACCTTCCGATATCCAGAAGTATCAGTATCAGATTGGATCGGCCGATATCCAAAAAATATCGGATATCGCCGATACCGATACCCGATACCAATGCAATTCAATGGGACACAAATATCGAAATGTAAATAAGCTCTTTCTGTCCTTCTACATCCTGTTCTGGAGGGGGGAAGAGTGTGGGCGGTGCGTGGGTGGACACTGTGCGTGTCTGTGTGTGCAGTCGAGGTCTGTGCGGGCCTGCCGGGGATCTGTACGGGCCTCTCAGGGGTCTGTGCATGCCTGCCGGGGGTCTGTGCAGGCCTGCCGGGGGTCTGTGCAGGCCTGCAGGGGGGTCTGTGTGGGCCTGCCTTGGCTCTGTGCAGCATGCCAGGGCTCTGTGCGGCGAGCCGGGGCTCTGTGCGGCCTGCTGAGGGTCTGAACGGGCCTCTCGGGGGTCTGTGCGGCGTACTGGGGCTCCGTATGGCATGCAGGGCTCTGTGCGGCATGCCGGGGTTCAGTGTCGCATGCCGGGGCTCTGTGCATGTGTGCCCGGGCTCTGTGCGGCGTGCCGGGGCTCTGTGTGGCGTGCGGGGCTCTGTGCGGCGTGCCGGGTCTCTGTGCGGTGTGTCGGGGCTTTGTGCGGCGTGTGGGGCTCTGTGCGGCATGCTGGGGCTCTGTGCGTGTGTGCCCGGGCTCTGTGTGGCGTGCTGGGGCTCTGTGCGGCGTGCCGGGACTCTGTGTGGCGTGCGGGGCTCTGTGCGGCGTACGGGGCTCTGTGCGGCATGCCGGGGCTCTGTGCAGCATGCGGGGCTCTGTGCGGCGTGCTGGAGCTCTGTGCAGCGTGCGGGGCTCTGTGCGACGTGCCAGGGCTCTGTGAGGGCTGCTGGGGCTCTGTGCCTATGTGCAGGCATCGTCCGATGGAACTTGATGCCTACTACGGTGACAGTGATTGACACATTAGCCAATCATGGGACGGTAGTAGTCCCATTATCCGGCTAATGTGTTGAATGAAAAAAAAAAAAACAAAACATACATACTACATACATGCTACATACATGCTACATACATACTACATACATACTACATACATACTACATGCATGCTACATACAGTACATTCATACATTACATACAGTACATACATACAGACATACAGTGCATTAAACATAGAGTTCATACTCACCATTACTTGTCACTTTGTTCCCCGAAGCCAGTGTCATCTGAAAAAAAAAGATAATAACAAACAACCTATATACTCCCTGTCCGCAGAAATCCGCGAGTGTCGCACAACGATCTCCCAGAGAGAACGGCAGCATCAGCTGATGCGACCGCTCTCTAGGGGCACCAGGAACATAATGACGGGATTCCTCCGCCGAGGTAAAAAAAAAATAGTCCCTAGTCTAACTTTTGGCATTGCTGTATAAGAAATTTTCCCATGCAGCAATTGCCATAAAGTGAGACTTTGTCCTAAGGTAACCTCAGTGATGCACTGCAGGAGCCATTGTCTCCTGTCAGTGTGTCACTGAGGGTCCTCTAGAGCAGTGACATCACTCGATGTCACTGTTCTATGGGAGAGATCGTCGTGGGATACTCGTTATTAATAGGACTACAGCGGACAGGTAGTATGCGGTTTATTATTTTATGTTTTTTGCAGGCGCTGAAGTATGGTAAGTATGGTTAAATGAAGAATATTAAATACTTTTTTCCTAATGTGTGTGTGTTTTATTAACCTTTTATTACTATTGGATTAATAATCCGTTATTAACCCGGCTTAATGTCACCTTACAATAGCAAGGTGACATTAAGCCCTTATTACCCCATATCTCACCGCTACATGGAAGTGGGAAGAGAGGGGCTAAGTGCCGGAATTGGCGCATCTTACAGATGCGCCATTTCTGGGGTGGCTGTGGACTGGTATTTGTAGCCGGGGGCCAATATCCATGGCCCCGCTCTAGGCTATGAATATCAGCCCGCAGCTGTCTGCGTAGCCTTTCTGGCTATAAAATATAGGGGGACCCCACGTCATTTTTTGGGGGGTCCCCCTATTTTAATAGCACTAAAGGCTACGCAAACAGCTGCGGGCTGATATTCATAGCAGGCTACAGATATTGGTCCCCGTCAGTCGGCTTTCCCCCTCTGGTGCAGAAAATTGCGCGGGACCCCACGCTTTTTTTTTCAGTTTTTTTTTTAAATTCAACGCTCATTAAGGCCTCTTTCACACTTGTCTTTCATGCTTGTCGGTACGGTTCCGTCTCTGTGCGTCGGGCCGACGGGCCGACGCACGTTGTGAAATTTGTGCATGACGTGGGCAGTGGATGCAGTTTTTCAAAGCATCCTCTGCCCATTCTGAAGTCCGGGGAGGAGGGGCGGAGTTTTGGCCGCGCATGCACAGTAGAAAATGGCGGACATGATGGACAAAAAACCTTCACTTGAACGTTTTTTCGTATCGACGGTTCGCCAAAACATGACGGATCCGTTGCACGACGGATGCGACGTGTGACCATCCGTCGCGATCCGTCGCTAATACAAGTCTATGGGTAAAAAACGCATCCTGCGAGCACATTTGAAGGATAAATTTTTTTCCCAAAACGACGGATTGCGACGGATTGCTAAAACTCAAGTGTGAAAGTAGCCTTAGAAACATCGGCCTTTCTATTATATATCTATGGATATATCTATCCATAGATATATTTATAGATAGATATATCTACAGATACATAGATGTATCTATCCATATATCTGGCTGCTTTCACACATCAGGTTTTTGCCATCAGGAACAATCCGGCGAGTTTTGAAAAAAACGGATCCTTTTTTTCCGACAGATCAGTTTTTTTTCCGCCTGATCCGTTTTTTTCTGCCGGATAAATTTTTTTTTCAGCCGGATCCATTTTTTTAACCGATCCGTTTTTTCTGCAGGATCTGTTTTTATCCGCCGGATCCGTTTTTTTCCACCGGATCAGTTTTTTTCTTCCGGATCAGTTTTTTTCCGCCGGTTCCTTTTTTGTTCTGGATCCGTTTTTTTCTGCTGGATCCGTTTTTTTCCGCCGGATCTGTTTTTTCAACCGGATCCATTTTTTTCTTCCAGATCCGTTTTTTTCCACCCCTATAACTAGCCCCTATAGCAGATATAAGTAGAAATAAATTGAGAGCATTTAATTGCCTTTAGGCTCCTGTCCTATCCATGGATTTATAGGCAGCTTCTACTTGTATTTGCATTTGCATATTCAGCAATATATGGCAATATTTGTTAGCTGAATTATTTCCATCATCCTCCCCTCCTCCTTTCCCTTCCCCCTCCTTCTTTCTGCCATCTCCTTGATTTAAAGACTGTATGTGAGCCACAACTGTTCTTTTATAGGATATAGCTCCAAATTGTGGTGCATTCTATTGCCTTTAACTCTTTAGGCTCCTGTTCTATCCATGGATTTGTAGGCAGCCTTTACTTGCACGTGCATTTGTGTATTCAGCAATATATGGCAACATTTGTCAGCTGATCTATTTTCAACCATCCTCCCTTCCCCCTATTTTTTTCTGCCATCTCCTTGGATTTAAAAATTGTATGTGAGCTAATTGTTTTTGTTTTGTTTTTTATAGGGGCGCTTTAAATTATATTCTACTTTACTGAGCACTTTATTACTTGCTGCTGCTACTGCTCCCCATTTGTTTAGAGGCTTTTCTCTGCCCTGTCTTTTTAACCATATTTTTTTTTATCTCTGTTATTTAATAATGTATTTCTTTTAAATTTTCTACAGTGTCTCTTCTCACTTCTTATCTACATGGCACCTACCATAGTAGATTATGTTGATAACATATTGTTGAAGCGCTCCTTAACCGCCTTCTAACTAGGACTATGGGAATAATTAAGAGACAAAATGAGCAAAAACCTTGCTGTAAATAAGTACTGTATTTTCTTGCGTATAAGATTACTTTTTGACCCCTAAAAATTGTCCCAAAAGTCGGGGGTCGTCTTATACGCTGGGTACGGCATGTGCAGGGAGCGATACTGGATGTCGGCGTGTGGTTCCCAGGGTCTGGAGGAGAGGAGACCCTGGGATCCATATTCTTGTAAAAAATAAAGAATAAAAATAAAAAACATGGATATGCTCACCCTCGGACTGCCCCTGGCTCACAACGCTGCTAGCGTCTGCCTCCGTTCCTAAGAATGCAGAGAGTGAAGGACCTTTGATGATGTCGCGGTCAGTTGACCGGTCACCTGATTGCTCATGTGACCGCGACATCATCGAAGGTCCTTCACTCACTGCATTCTTAGGAACGGAGGCAGACACTTGCAACGCTGTGAGCCAGGGGCCGTCCGAGGGTGAGTATATCCATGTTTTTTTATTTTTATTCTTTATTTTTTACATGATTATGGATCCCAGGGCCTAAAGGAGAGTCTCCTCTCCTCCAGACCCTGGGAACCACACGCCGTATAAGATGACTGGGCGCATAAGATGACCCCGGTCTTATACGGCGGGCATATCCCAAATTCCATATTTTATATGGAAAAGTTGTGGGTCGACTTATACGCCCAGTCGTCTTATACACCAGAAAATACGGTAAATAGAAAAAAGTGCATCTAAATAACGTAGAATTTTTAGCAATTCTGATTTTGATCAAAAATAGCATAAAAGTCATTCCACCATGTCAAGGTAACTCTGATCGGGACAGTCCTACACTGTATAATAATAAAAACCTTACCATGTGTCAATGTTGACCTCAGTCTGAATAAGGGCAGACAACAGGACTGGGCCCAACCAGTAGAACACCAGCCTGGGGGAGCTTTATATACAATCTCCAGCTCAGAAAGGGTGGCCACACCCCAGCTTGCACAGAATGAAATAATACAAAGAAAAAAACACAAAAAATGAGCTTGACTTAAGTTGGTACACATGCAGCACATAAACGCCTGTTTGCATTGGCCGTCACTAGAGTTGAGCGACCTTGACTAGGGTTGAGCGACTTTTACTTTTTTAGGGTCGAGTCAGGTTTCGCGAAACCCGACTATCTCAAAAGTCGAGTCGAGTGGAATCAGCCGATTATCGCGAAAAGTCGGGGATCGACCGAAACACGAAACCCAATGCAAGTCAATGGGGGAGCATAGTCGGCAGTGAGTAGAGGCCAGGAAAACATGTACAGAGCCCATTGTATTGGCAAAAACATCCATTCATGGTCCTGAAGCTTGTCAATCGTAATTTAGCTTATAATAATTGTAAGGCATTTGAAATTGGGGGTCATTTGGCTAAAGTTGTGGGGGGTGGGGCTGGTTCAAGCAATTAGTGGGCCAAGGACATCTGGACCACGTCACGGCAGTGGAGCAGGGAGAGGTAAGTATTTCAACTTTGCAAGTGCTGTGATCCTGAGCAAGCAGGGGGGGCCCACTCGTTGGCATTGGCACTGGCACAGGGCCCCTCAAAGTACAGCGGTGTGTTTGCACGGCGGGGGCGCCTCCCACCGGCAGCAACACTTTTGCGTACTATGAGAGGCCCTGTGCCAGTGACGTCGCCAACGAGTATTCCTCCCCCCACCTGATGAAGGAACCTGCACCTTCATCTGCACCTTCCTCTTTGTCCCCGTGTAATGTGGTATGGTATGCGGGAAGGGGGACCTGACTTTCAGCAGGGTCACAATCTTGCAGTGTAGCGTGCACGGGGAATGTTGCGTTATGGGTCAATGTACCAGCAGACTCATCTATCACTGGCTGGACAATGGGCAGGATGAGGGGGAAACAGATATGGGCCCAAAGAATAAAGTGGGCTAAATGCAGTTCAAAATTGGTAACAGGACTAACCAGGGGGCATTGCTTTGTTCAGTGGAGGACAACTGGAATGAGAGGCTGACACAGAGAATAGGCCCAAATCAGTAAGTATTCTAAATGCAGTTCAAAATTGGCAACAGTAGTAAACCGGCGGCACATCTTTGTTCACTGTAGGAGAACAGCAAGGAGCGGCAGACACAGATAGAAGGCCCCAACCCAACTAGTAGGCCTAATGCAGTGTTGTTTTCAACAACTACTAAACGAGAGTCAGAAGATCGAAGCAATGGAGAGGAAACCTGGGGAACACCTTGGAGTGGAACACACCGTCTCTACACCCCATACCCAATTTGTAGGCCTAATGCAGTGTAGTTTCAACAACTACTAAAAGAGAGTCGGAAGATCGAAGCAATGGAGAGGAAACCTGGGGAACACCTTGGAGTGGAACACACCGTCTCTACACCCCATACCCAATTTGTAGGCCTAATGCAGTATAGTTTTCAACAACTACTAAACGAGAGTCAGAAGATCGAAGCAATGGCGAGGAAACCTGGGGAACACCTTTGGAGCGGCAGACACCGTTAGTAGGCCCTACCGAAGTAGTAGCCCCAATGCAGTTTTCAAATTCCTAGAGGCTGAAAACAAGACTATTGACGCTCAGCTTTTTTCAAAGGAGGACAGCTGTATTGAGTGGCGCAGACAGACACAGGTAGTAGGCCTTAACCAAAAATGTGGCTCAATGCAGTTTAAAAAAGGTTACAGGGGTACACAGGCAGCATTGGTCTGGTCAGTGGAGGACAATTTCAATTATGGACCGCAGACAGACTTTGTACGCCTACTATTAAATGATGCTCTATGCAATTAAAAATAGGTTCCAGGGGTCCACGGGCAGCAGTGGTGTGGTCAGTGGAGGAGTATTGGAAGGAGGAACCGCAGACAGGCGTAGTAGGCCTAACATAACAAAATTAGGCTGTAGGCACTTTAAAATTGGTTCCAGGGGTACACGGGCAGCAGTGGTGTGGTCAGCGGAGGACAATTTGAATTAGGGACTGCAGACAGTCTTTGTAGGCTGTCCCCTGTGGACCATGCATCCAACACATTAACCCAGTGCGCCGTAATGGACACGTAACTTTTTGTGGACATGCCTACTGGTCCATGCGTCTCTTGTCAGGTTCACCTTTCTACTGTTTGATTGCCTGAGTGCTATGACAATGCAGACTTTTTCATGCCGGTGGAGGGCTGGGATGGCTTTTCTCGCAAAAGAAATGTCGACTGGGTAGCTTGAACCGTGGTACAGCGTAGTTCATCTGGGCTTTATAAATATAAAACAAAGAAAAAAAGTAGGCTCCATGCACTTTCAGTTGGGTTCCAGGGGTGCACGGCCAGCATTGGTCTGGTCAGTGGAGAACTATTGGAAGGAGGGACCGCAGACAGGCTTAGAAGGCCTAACATAATAAAATTGGGCTGTAGGCACTTTAGAATTGGTTCCAGGGGTACACGGGCAGCAGTAGACAGGTCACTGGAGGACTAGTGGAAGGAGGGCCCGCAGACAGGCTTCGAAGGCCTAACATAATAAAATTGGGCTGTAGGCACTTTAAAATTGGTTCCGGGGGTACACGGGCAGCAGTAGACAGGTCAGTGGAGGCCTAGTTGAAGGAGGGACCGCAGACAGGCGCAGTAGGCCTAACATAATAAAATTTGGCTGTAGGCACTTTAAAATTGGTTCCAGGGGTACACGGGCAGGAGTAGACTGGTCACTGGAGGACTAGTGGAAGGAGGGACCGCAGACAGGCTTCGAAGGCCTAACATAATAAAATTTGGCTGTAGGCACTTTAAAATTGGTTCCAGGGGTACACGGGCAGCAGTAGACAGGTCACTGGAGGCCTAGTGGAAGAAGGGACCGCAGACAGGCTTCGAAGGCCTAACATAATAAAATTGGGCTGTAGGCACTTTAAAATTGGTTCCAGGGGTACACGGGCAGCAGTAGACAGGTCAGTGGAGGCCTAGTGGAAGGAGGGACCGCAGACAGGCGTAGTAGGCCTAACATAATAAAATTTGGCTGTAGGCACTTTAAAATTGGTTCCAGGGGTACACGGGCAGCAGTAGACAGGTCACTGGAAGACTAGTGGAAGGAGGGACCGCAGACAGGCGTAGTAGGCCTAACATAATAAAATTTGGCTGTAGGCACTTTAAAATTGGTTCCAGGGGTACAAGGGCAGCAGTAGACAGGTCACTGGAGGCCTAGTGGAAGGAGGGACCGCAGACAGGCTTCGAAGGCCTAACATAATAAAATTGGGCTGTAGGCACTTTAAAATTGGTTCCAGGGGTACACTTGCAGCAGTAGACAGGTCACTGGAGGCCTAGTGGAAGGAGGGACCGCAGACAGGCGTAGTAGGCCTAACATAATAAAATTTGGCTGTAGGCACTTTAAAATTGGTTCCAGGGGTACACGGGCAGCAGTAGACAGGTCACTGGAGGCCTAGTGGAAGGAGGGACCGCAGACAGGCTTCGAAGGCCTAACATAATAAAATTTGGTTGTAGGCACTTTAAAATTGGTACCAGGGTTACACGGGCAACAGTAGACAGGTCACTGGAGGCCTAGTGGAAGGAGGGACCGCAGACAGGCTTCGAAGGCCTAACATAATAAAATTTGGCTGTAGGCACTTTAAAATTGGTTCCAGGGGTACACGGGCAGCAGTAGACAGGTCAGTGGAGGCCTAGTGGAAGGAGGGACCGCAGACAGGCGTAGTAGGCCTAACATAATAAAATTTGGCTGTAGGCACTTTAAAATTGGTTCCAGGGATACACGGGCAGTAGTAGACAGGTCACTGGAGGCCTAGTGGAAGGAGGGACTGCAGACAGGCTTAGAAGGCCTAACATAATAAAATTGGGCTGTAGGCACTTTAAAATTGGTTCCAGGGGTACACGGGCAGCAGTAGACAGGTCAGTGGAGGCCTAGTGGAAGGAGGGACCGCAGACAGGCGTAGTTGGCCTAACATAATAAAATTTGGCTGTAGGCACTTTAAAATTGGTTCCAGGGGTACACGGGCAGCAGTAGACAGGTCAGTGGAGGCCTAGTAGAAGGAGGGACCGCAGACAGGCTTCGAAGGCCTAACATAATAAAATTTGGCTGTAGGCACTTTAAAATTGGTTCCAGGGGTACACGGGCAGCAGTAGACAGGTCACTGGAGAACTAGTGGAAGGAGGGACCGCAGACAGGCGTAGTAGGCCTAACATAATAAAATTTGGCTGTAGGCACTTTAAAATTGGTTCCAGGGGTACACGGGCAGCAGTAGACAGGTCACTGGAGGCCTAGTGGAAGGAGGGACTGCAGACAGGCTTCGAAGGCCTAACATAATAAAACTGGGCGGTAGGCACTTTAAAATTGGTTCCAGGGGTACACGGGCAGCAGTAGACAGGTCAGTGGAGGCCTAGTGGAAGGAGGGACCGCAGACAGGCGTAGTTGGCCTAACATAATAAAATTTGGCTGTAGGCACTTTAAAATTGGTTCCAGGGGTACACGGGCAGCAGTAGACAGGTCAGTGGAGGCCTAGTAGAAGGAGGGACCGCAGACAGGCGTAGTAGGCCTAACATAATAAAATTTGGCTGTAGGCACTTTAAAATTGGTTCCAGGGGTACACGGGCAGCAGTAGACAGGTCAATGGAGACCTAGTGGAAGGAGGGACCGCAGACAGGCATCGAAGGCCTAACATAATAAAATTTGGCTGTAGGCACTTTAAAATTGGTTCCAGAGGTACACGGGCAACAGTAGACAGGTCACTGGAGGCCTAGTGGAAGGAGGGACCGCAGACAGGCTTCGAAGGCCTAACATAATAAATTTGGCTGTAGGCACTTTAAAATTGGTTCCAGGGGTACACAGGCAGCAGTAGACAGGTCACTGGAGGACTAGTGGAAGAAGGGACCGCAGACAGGCTTCGAAGGCCTAACATAATAAAATTTGGCTGTAGGCACTTTAAAATTGGTTCCAGGGGTACACGGGCAGCAGTAGACAGGTCACTGGAGGCCTAGTAGAAGGAGGGACCGCAGACAGGCTTCGAAGGCCTAACATAGTAAAATTGGGCTGTAGGCACTTTAAAATTGGTTCCAGGGGTACACGGGCAGCAGTAGACAGGTCAGTGGAGGCCTAGTGGAAGGAGGGACCGCAGACAGGCGTAGTAGGCCTAACATAATAAAATTTGGCTGTAGGCACTTTAAAATTGGTTCCAGGGGTACACGGGCAGCAGTAGACAGGTCACTGGAGGACTAGTGGAAGGAGGGACCGCAGACAGGCGTAGTAGGCCTAACATAATAAAATTTAGCTGTAGGCTCTTTAAAATTGGTTCCAGGGGTACACGGGCAGCAGTAGACTGGTCACTGGAGGCCTAGTGGAAGGAGGGAACGCAGACAGGCTTCGAAGGCCTAAGATAATAAAATTGGGCTGTAGGCACTTTAAAATTGGTTCCAGGGGTACACGGGCAGCAGTAGACAGGTCACTGGAGGCCTAGTGGAAGGAGGGACCGCAGACAGGGGTAGTAGGCCTAGCATAATAAAATTTGGCTGTAGGCACTTGGAATTCTCTTGCAGGGGTACACAGGCAGCATTGGTGTTGTCAGCGGAGGCCGATTGTAATGAGTGTCTGCCAGTTAGTAGTCCCAAAAATAAATACATGTTAATGTCTCGCATTACAACAAAACGAAAACACAAAAGGGTGCAATCATTAGGTACAGGGGTGGGCTCCTCTGCGCAGTTTCAGACCTAGTAATTTGGCACAAAGTATTTACTTGGGTAAACATAGGACACTGCCCCTGACTATGTTAAGTACCATCATACATGTCAACACAATGGTATTGTCAGTGGCAGGAATTTAAGGATGTCAGCGCATAGACTAAACATTGGTGGAAATGTGAGAGATAATTCTGCAAGTGGTAGAGCAATGTTTGAGCTGGGGGTGGGGGAACTCTCTTGTGGCCGGCGGTACAGGCCCAGGGCCCCTCATGTTACAACAGTGTGTCTGACGTTGGTTGCGCACCACCACCGCCAGAGACACTTTATTGTACTATGAGGGACCCAGTGGCAGTGCCGTCGACCAAAAGCAGGCACACCCACCTCTTCAGACAAACAGCACTCTCACGGGTGCTTGCGCCAAGTGGCGATACCACGGCCCCGTGTGGGGAGTTTGGCCATTTAGGGAGGTGTAAACATGTCGTATGCTGGACAATCAGCTGCTGCAAATTACGAGATTGGTAAAGTCATTCAGAGTAGTCCACAGGCAAGACCTTTTCATAGGAAAGCTAGGTGTCGGCCAGGCAAGGTGGGGCAAAAGAATTCGAAATCCAGTTGTGGTTCATTTTAATGAAGGTTAGATCATCAACATTTTGGGTAGCCAGACGAGTCCTTTTTTCGATTAATATTAAACCTGCAGCACTGAATACTCTTTCTGATAGGACACTAGCTGCCGGGCAAGCAAGCTCCTGCAATGCATATTCTGCCAATTCTGGCCAGGTGTCTAATTTGGATGCCCAGTAATCAAATGGGAATGACGGTTGAGGTAGAACATCGATAAAGGATGAAAAATAGTTAGTAACCATACTGGACAAATGTTGTCTCCTGTCACTTTGAATTGATGCAGCAGTACCTGTCCTGTCTGCGGTCATAGCAAAATCACTCCACAACCTGGTCAGAAAACCCCTCTGTCCAACGCCACTTCTGATTTCTGCACCTCTAACACTTCTGGTCTGCTGCCCCCTGCAGCTCATGTGAGAACGATCACGGGTGCTGTGTGCTTGGAATGCCTGAAGCAAACGGTCAACAAGAGTTGATTGTTTGGTTGCTAATATTAGTTCCAAGTTCTCATGTGGCATAATATTTTGCAATTTGCCTTTATAGCGAGGATCAAGGAGGCAGGCCAACCAGTAATCTTCATCGTTCATCATTTTAGTAATGCGTGTGTCCCTTTTGAGGATACGTAAGGCATAATCCGCCATGTGTGCCAAAGTTCCAGTTGTCAAATCTGCGGTTGTGCTTGGTTGAGGGGCAGTTTCAGGCAAATCTATGTCACTTGTGTCCCTCAAAAAAAACAGAACCTGGCCTTGCCACACCACCAATTTCCAGTGGCCCCGGGAAAGCTTCCTCATTAAAAATATACTCATCCCCATCATCCTCCTCGTCCTCCACCTCCTCTTCGCCCGCTACCTCGTCCTGTACACTGCCCTGACCAGACAATGGCTGACTGTCATCAAGGCATTCCTCTTCCTCTGCTGCAGACGCCTGATCCTTTATGTGCGTTAAACTTTGCATCAGCAGACGCATTAGGGGGATGCTCATGCTTATTATGGCGTTGTCTGCACTAACCAGCCGTGTGCATTCCTCAAAACACTGAAGGACTTTACACATGTCTTGTATCTTCGACCACTGCACACCTGACAACTCCATGTCTGCCATCCTACTGCCTGCCCGTGTATGTGTATCCTCCCACAAAAACATAACAGCCAGCCTCTGTTCGCACAGTCTCTGAAGCATGTGCAGTGTTGAGTTCCACCTTGTTGCAACGTCTATGATTAGGCGATGCTGGGGAAGGTTCAAAGACCGCTGATAGGTCTGCATACGGCTGGAGTGTACGGGCGAACGGCGGATATGTGAGCAAAGTCCGCGCATTTTGAGGAGCAGGTCGGATTACCCCGGATAACTTTTCAGGAAGCACTGCACCACCAGGTTTAAAGTGTGAGCCAGGCAAGGAATGTGTTTCAGTTGGGAAAGGGAGATGGCAGCCATCAAATTCCTTCCGTTATCACTCACTACCTTGCCTGCTTCAAGATCTACTGTGCCCAGCCACGACTGCGTTTCTTTCTGCAAGAAATCGGACAGAACTTCCGCGGTGTGTCTGTTGTCGCCCAACACTTCATAGCCAATACAGCCTGCTGATGCTTGCCAGTAGCTGCCTCATAATGGGACAACTGGTGTGCAACAGTGGCAGCTGCGGATGGAGTGGTTGGGAGACTGCGGTCTGTGGATGAGCTCTCGCTTCTGCAGGAGGACGAGGAGGAAGAGGGGGTGCGAATGCCTACAGCCAACTGTTTCCTAGACCGTGGGCTAGGCAGAACTGTCCCGAAATTGATGACCCCTGTGGACCCTGCATTCACCACATTCACCCAGTGTGCCGTGATGGACACGTAACGTCCCTGGCCATGCCTACTGGTCCATGCATCTGTTGTCAGGTGCACCTTTGTACTCACAGATTGCCTGAGTGCATGGACGATGCGCTCTTTAACATGCTGGTGGAGGGCTGGGATGGCTTTTCTCGAAAAGAAGTGTCGACTGGGTAGCTCGTAGCGTGGTTCAGCGTAGTCCATCAGGGCTTTGAAAGCTTCGCTTTCAACTAACCGGTGGGGCATCATCTCTAACGAGATTAGTCTAGCTATGTGGGCGTTCAAACCCTGTGTACGTGGATGCGAGGATAGGTACTTCCTTTTTCTAACCAGAGTCTCATGTAGGGTGAGCTGGACTGGAGAGCTGGAGATCGTGGAACTAGCGGGTGTGCCGGTGGACATGGCAGACTGAGAGATTGTTGGAGACGGTATTGTTTCCGCCGGTGCCCTAGATGCAGTGTTTCCTACTACGAAACTGGTGATTCCCTGACCCTGACCCTGACTGCTTTGGCCTGGCAAAGAAACCTGCACAGATACTGCAGGTGGTGCGGAAAATGGTGGCCTTACAGTGACGGAAGGGATGTAGCGTTGCTGACTAGCTTCATTGGCCGAGGGTGCTACAACCTTAAGGGACTTTTGGTAGTTAGTCCAGGCTTGCAAATGCATGGTGGTTAAATGTCTATGCATGCAACTTGTATTGAGACTTTTCAGATTCTGACCTCTGCTTAAGGTAGTTGAACATTTTTGACAGATGACTTTGCGCTGATCAATTGGATGTTGTTTAAAAAAATGCCAGACTGCACTTTTCCGAGCATCGGATCCCTTTTGAGGCATTGCAGACTGAGCTTTAACCGGATGGCCATGCTGTCCTCCAACAGGTTTTGGCTTTGCCACGCGTTTTGTCCCATCCACTGGCCCGGCAGATGGAACCTGTTGCGATGTTGATACCTGCTGCGGCCCCTCCTCCTCCGCTTCAGAACTACTGCCGCCTGCACCCTGTTCCCCTAATGGCTGCCAATCGGGGTCAACAACTGGGTCATCTATAACCTCCTCTTCTAGCTCGTGTGCAACTTCGTCTGTGTCACCGTGTAAGTCGGTGGTATAGCGTTCGTGACGGGGCAACATAGTCTCATCAGGGTCTGATTCTGGATCAGTACCCTGCGAGGGCAATGTTGTGGTCTGAGTCAAAGGACCAGCATAGTAGTCTGGCTGTGGCTGTGCATCAGTGCACTCCATGTCAGATTCAACTTGTAATGGGCATGGCCTGTTAACTGTTTCACTTTCTAAGCCAGGGACGGTATGTGTAAAGAGCTCCATGGAGTAACCCGTTGTGTCGCCTGCTGCATCCTTCTCTGTTGTTGTTTTTGCTGAAGAGGACAAGGAAGCGACTTGTCCCTGACCGTGAACATCCACTAACGACGCGCTGCTTTTATATTTACCAGTTTCAAAAGAGGAGGCAAAAGAGCTAGAGGCTGAGTCAGCAAGGTAAGCCAAAACTTGCTCTTGCTGCTCCGGCTTTAAAAGGTTTTTTCCTACTCCCAGAAAAGGGAGCGTTCGAGGCCTTCTGTAGCCAGACGACGAACCTGGCTCCACAGCTCCAGACTTAGGTGCAATAATTTTTTTCCCATGACCACCTGATGCTCCACTACCACTACCATCATTACCAGCTGACAATGAATGCCCACAGCCACGACCTCTTCCACCAGACTTCCTCATTGTTTTAAAAACGTAACCAAAGTAACGGTATTTGTTGCTGTCAAACAACTTACACGGTGAGCTATAACTTCAGTATGATTTAGATATCCCTTTACAGGTGGGTGAGACCGCAAGGAAAATCAGGCACAATGTTACACACTCTGTTTTCAGTGGCACCAAATGAGAGAGATGCCACACACGCAGGACTGTCACTCAAGCACAAATGTCAATATTAATCTCCCACTGGTTTTTTTTTATTTTTTCAGGGAGAATTTAGAAACCAAATAAAAAAAATTGATTTTTTCAGGGAGAATTTAGAAACCAAATAAAAAAAAATAATTAGGCTTTCTATGGCCCACTATTTGAGAGAGAGAGATGGCACACCCAGGAGTCAGGACTGGCACACAAGCAGAAAGGCCAATATTAATCTCCCACTGTTTTTTTTTATTTTTTCAGGGAGAATTTAGAAACCAAATAAAAAAACTTGATTGTTTCAGGGAGAATTTAGAAACCAAATAAAAAAATTGATTTTTTCAGGGAGAATTTAGAAACCAAAAAAAATTAGGCTTTCTATGGCCCACTATTTGAGAGAGAGAGATGGCACACCCAGGAGTCAGGATTGGCACACAAGCAGAAAGGCCAATATTAATCTCCCACTGTTTTTTTTTTAATTTTTTCAGGGAGAATTTAGAAACCAAATTTAAAAAATGATTTTTTCAGGGAGAATTTAGAAACCAAATAAAAAAAAAATTAGGCTTTCTATGGCCCACTATTTGAGAGAGAGCGATGGCACACCCAGGAGTCAGTCCTGGCACACAAGCAGAAAGGCCAATATTAATCTCCCACTGTTTTTTTTTATTTTTTCAGGGAGAATTTAGAAACCAAATAAAAAACTTGATTGTTTCAGGGAGAATTTAGAAACCAAATAAAAAAAATTGATTTTTTCAGGGAGAATTTAGAAACCAAATAATAAAAAAAAAACGTTCTATGGCCCACTATTTGAGAGAGAGAGATGGCACACCCAGGAGTCAGGACTGGCACACAAGCAGAAAGGCCAATATTAATCTCCCACTGTTTTTTTTTATTTTTTCAGGGAGAATTTAGAAACCAAATAAAAAAACTTGATTGTTTCAGGGAGAATTTAGAAACCAAATAAAAAAAAATAGCCTTTCTGTGGCCCACTATTTGAGAGAGAGAGAGATGGCACACCCAGGAGTCAGGACTGGCACACAAGCAGAAAGGCCAATATTAATCTCCCACTGTTTTTTTTTATTTTTTCAGGGAGAATTTAGAAACCAAATAAAAAAAATAGGCTTTCTATGGCCCACTATTTGAGAGAGAGAGATGGCACACTCAGGATTCAGGACTGGCACACAAGCAGAATGGCCAATATTAATCTCCCACTGTTTTTTTTATTTTTTCAGGGAGAATTTAGAAACCAAATAAAAAAATTTGATTTTTTTCAGGGAGAATTTAGAAACAAAAAAAAAAGTAGGCTTTCTATGGCCCACTATTTGAGAGAGAGAGAAATGGCACACCCAGGAGTCAGGACTGGCACACAAGCAGAAAGGCCAATATTAATCTCCCACTGTTTTTTTTTATTTTTTCAGGGAGAATTTAGAAACCAAATAAAAAAAAATAGGCTTTCTATGGCCCACTATTTGAGAGAGAGAGAGATGGCACACCCAGGAGTCAGGACTGGAACACAAGCAGAAAGGCCAATATTAATCTCCCACTGTTTTTTTTTATTTTTTCAGGGAGAATTTAGAAACCAAATAAAAAAACTTGATTGTTTCAGGGAGAATTTAGAAACCAAATAAAAAAAATTGATTTTTTCAGGGAGAATTTAGAAACCAAAAAAAAATAAAAATTAGGCTTTCTATGGCCCACTATTTGAGAGAGAGATGGCACACCCAGGAGTCAGGACTGGCACACAAGCAGAAAGGCCAATATTAATCTCCCACTGTTTTTTTTAATTTTTTCAGGGAGAATTTAGAAACCAAATAAAAAAACTTGATTGTTTCAGGGAGAATTTAGAAACCCCCCCAAAAAAATAGCCTTTCTATGGCCCACTATTTGAGAGAGAGAGATGGCACACCCAGGAGTCAGGACTGGCACACAAGCAGAAAGGCCAATATTAATCTCCCACTGTTTTTTTTATTTTTTCAGGGAGAATTTAGAAACCAAATAAAAAAAATTAGGCTTTCTATGGCCCACTATTTGAGAGAGAGAGATGGCACACCCAGGAGTCAGGACTGGCACACAAGCGGAAAGGCCAATATTAATCTCCCACTGTTTTTTTATTTTTTCATGGAGAATTTAGAAACCAAATAAAAAAAAAATTTGGCTTTCTATAGCCCACTATTTGAGAGAGAGAGATGGCACACCCAGGAGTCAGGACTGGCACACAAGCAGAAAGGCCAATATTAATCTCCCACTGTTTTTTTTTATTTTTTCAGGGAGAATTTAGAAACCAAATAAAAAAAATAGGCTTTCTATGGCCCACTATTTTAGAGAGAGAGATGGCACACCCAGGAGTCAGGACTGGCACACAAGCAGAAAGGCCAATATTAATCTCCCACATTTTTTTGTTATTTTTTCAAGGAGAATTTAGAAACCAAATAAAAAAAAAATAAATAAATAGGCTTTCTATGGCCCTCTATTTGAGAGAGAAATGGCACACTCAGGACTGGCACACAAGCCCAAAGGCCAATATTAATCTCCCACTGTTTTTTTTTTTCATGGAGAATTTATAACCCCCCCCAAAAAAAAAACAGAAAAATAAAAAGGCTTTCTATGGCCCACTATGTTATAGAGAGATGGCACACACAGGGATGGCACTCTAGCAGAAATGCCAATCTTAATCTCCCACAACTTATTTTTTTAGGGAGAATTAAAAAAAAGAAAAAAAAAAACAGGGACTGTCCTACAATTACTATCTCCCTACAGTAATCTCAGCCAGGTATGGCAGGCAGCAATAAGGAGTGGACTGATGCACAAATTAAATAAAAAGTGTGGACAAACAAAAAAGATAGCTGTGCAGAAAGGAAGGAACAACAGGATTTGTGCTTTGAAAAAAGCAGTTGGTTTTCACAGCGGCGTACACACAGCAATGCAGCTATCAGGGAGCCTTCTAGGGCAGCCCAATGAGCTACAGCGCTGAGGAAAAAAAATGTAGCTTCCACTGTCCCTGCAAACAAAAGGTGGTGTTGGACAGTGGAAATCGCTACAGCACAAGCGGTTTGGTGGTTAATGGACTCTGCCTAACGCTATCCCTGCTTCTGACGAAGCGGCAGCAACCTCTCCCTAGGCTCAGATCAGCAGCAGTAAGATGGCGGTCGGCGGGAACGCCTCTTTATAGCCCCTGTGACGCCGCAGACAGCAAGCCAATCACTGCAATGCCCTTCTCTAAGATGGTGGGGACCAGGACCTATGTCATCACGCTGCCCACACTCTGCGTCCACCTTCATTGGCTGAGAAATGGCGCTTTTCGCGTCATTGAAACGCGACTTTGGCGCGAAAGTCGCGTACCGCATGGCCGACCCCACACAGGGGTCGGGTCGGGTTTCATGAAACCCGACTTTGCCAAAAGTCGGCGACTTTTGAAAATGAACGATCCGTTTCGCTCAACCCTAGCCGTCACTATTGACAGCAGCATCTAAGGCAGTGCTCCCCAACTCTAGTCCTCAAGAGCCACCAACAGGGCAGGTTTTCAGAATTTCCTTGGAATTGCACAGGTGATAATTGCATCTTCTGCACAGGCAATAATTCCATCACTTGTGCAATACTAAGGAAATTCTGAAAACATGACCTGTTGGTGGCTCTTGAGGACCTGAGTTGGGGAACACTGATCTAAGGAGTTAAACAGATATGGACAGTGCCAAGACTGATCATGACTGAAGCAACAAGTTGTCAGCCATAGTGTACAACTGGATTGTCACCTGAATTGGGATGCTTTTCTATTATACACATCTCAGTTCAGTAAAAAGACACATTGGTGGTTATTAAGGGTTTAAACAAAAGATACCAAGAGGAATGAGGGCCCTGATCACAAGCTTACAATCTATGAGAACATAGGGGAGACACCATAGGTGGATGGTAACAATTGCTTTCATTATTGCGACCAGCCATAATGTATGAAATCGGGAGTTCATGTAATGCTGCATGAACCGATTACCAACCAGTATGTGTAAAAGGACAGACACAGAGGGCTATTAAATGCATAAAGTGTATGAGAACAAAATACTAGGATCATGATTATGAAAAAAAATTTGAATGGGCAACACAGGGATAGTTATATAAATGTGTTGAGGCAGTAGACGGTTCATATGATGGCAAGGCTTGGTGAGCATCAGAGAACAGTGTCTGAATTCTAGCTTCTCAGTACTCGTCAGAGTAACACTCAGCCCCTACCCATAACAACTGCTGAGTGGGTGTGGATCGATGACACTTGTGAGGTTCTTCAAATCTTTGAGTACTGCACCAAGATGTTGAGTGCTGGTGACACTGTTGCAGCTTATCCATCCCACTGCTCTGTCTATTAAAAAGTTCACTGTAGAATCTCAAAGAGGATGCTTTGAATTCCGAGCAGATGGCTATAAAGCAAGATTTTACAATGGCTAATACCACATTGCCCAGCATCACACAATATTCTCAAGCCACATTGGGTGATGTCAAGGAACAAGAAGAGAAGAAGGCAGAACAGGAGTTTTTGGTCTGTGCTGCAGATGGGACTCCCAGTCCCAGCTTCATGCCTGTCCAGCATGGATGGCCTGAGGAGGAAGAGGAGGTTATGCATCGTCACTAAGAGAGGATGGTTAGTGTTCATCCTGGTGAAGACGCTGAACGTTTGACTCTTTGTAGTCTGCCACACATGGCAAATTCATGTCCAGATGCCTTTCCCAAGACCCTTGCGTGAAACACATTTTATCCAACTTGGAGAAGTTGGCCAAGATGGTGAAGTAATAGTTAATTGACCATAACATATTGAACTTCCTTATTATTCAGTGCCCTTTAACTATTGGTTGTCCAAGCTCCACATTTGGCCCAACCTCTCCTTCTACACCTTGGAGGTGCTGCCATGCCTTGCTGCAAGTGTGTTGTCTGAGTGGGTTTTTAGTTTGGCTTATGCAATCATAACAGATAGGCGTACACTCCTATCAATGGAAAATGCAGACGAGCTGACATTTCTAAAATTGAACAAGGGCTGGATTTCCAGATACTTTGTAAGCTCTATGCATGACAGCAACACAATGTAAAAGTAGCCCAAATATTTTTTTGGGAAGTTGTCTTAACATCCATCTCTTACCATCAAAACCGATTTTATTCATGAAATCTCCTACTCTTTTTGCTTCTGCAGCAAGTACTTAGTTGTCATGTATGTACAGTTGTGCTCAAAAATTTACATACATCAAAAGAATTTTTGCTTTCTGGACCTTTTTCAGAGAATATGAATCATAGCACCAAAACATTTTATCCACTTATGGCTAGTGGTTGGGTGAAGCCATTTATTGTCAAACTACTATGGTTTCTCTTTTTAAATCATAATGATAACCCAAAACATCCAAATCACCCTGATCAAAAGTTCACATACCCCATTTCTTAATACTGTGTATTAACCAAGATTTTGTATTTCACAAGGGTAACAGAAGAAAATGGACCTCAAACTTTGTTGCACAGTTTCTCCTAATTTCACCAATTCTTTATATGTGGTCGAAAACTACTTTATATGTGATCATCTTGAAACCAAAGGTGTGTCACAGAATTTTATCCTATTGGGCAGTGAAGAAAAAATAATTTACATTTTTTGCCACCAAAATCGTGTGTTACCCCCAAATTTTACATTTTCATACTGAGAAAACTTTAAAAATGACACCAAAATTGGACAAACAATTTCTGCTGAATGTTGAAATACCCCATGTATGGCTGTACAGTACTGCTTAGAAACTAATTAGGGACAGAGCTCTGTTTGCCTCTTGGAGAGCAGATTTTCCTAGAATAGTTTGCGGACTCCATATACAGAGCCCCTAAATGCTAGAAAAGCAGAATCCCCCTTCCCGTGACCCCATTTTAGAAATTATATCCCTTTGGGAATTTATCTACAGGTGTAGTGAAGATTTTAACTCAATGTCTGTTTTCCAGAAACAAGCAGTAGTGGATGTTGCTGAGTGAAAATTGCAAACTGCCATTGCAGTGACATGTACGTTGTAGTGACAAGTATATTATGCCCAGCTAATACTTCTGGAGATATGCACCCGTAAATTAGGCAGGGTCTCATTACAGAAATGCCAAATATGTGGGCGCAATATGTGGTTTAGAGACCCTGGGTATCAGAAGGGAGTGGGGCATTTGGATTTGAGAGTGCAGAATTTGCTGAATTTCTTTTGGAGGTTGAGGAGCCATTTTGCTTTTCCAGAGCCTTTGTGCTCTGGAAAAGCAAAATGGCTCCTAAACCTCTGGTAACACGGAAGCCACTTATATTTCCAATAACAGATGACAAAAGTGAGTGGGGACTTGCCTTTATTATGGATTGAGTTGAATCTTTTATTGGGAGCATATTACATAACATTGGAAATCACAATTATCCGGCGTCCAAGTTGAGCACTTACAGTGGGGTTTCCATCTAAATCTATGAGTGACGTGATTCAGATTAAACCACAAGGGTTCTATTCACTATAATGAAGCAAAGTTACTCTGGACTCAGTCTGGCCTCTGTTCAGCATTGTCCTTATTTTCAGAAGTGCCCAAATCTGTGGCTTTTTTTTGCAATCCTAAAAAGACAGACACTGCCAGATCACAGGTCGTATGGCATCCAAAGTGCCTCCATCTTCTTCATTATAGGGAATCTTCTGTCAGAGGTTCCAACCGAATCACGTATTTCAGTGATTTAATTGCTCAGCGCAGGGTGCAGGATAAATGTGCATCCAGAATTACTGCGATTTTTGGGAAGGAACAAATCAACAGCAGGTGAAGAATTTATTTATTTTATTATTTATGCCGTGCCTCGTGCAGTGTAAGTGATATGGCAATTTCATTCTTCGAGTCGATGCGATTACGGCGATACCAGATTAATATTGTGTTTTTAAAAGTATCTTCCTTTTATTGCAAAAAATAGTTTTTGCATCCCCATATTTTGATAGCTATACTTCTTTCATATTTTGGCTGACAGAGTAATGTTATGGCTTGTTTTTTGTGGGATGAGTTGACATTTTTAATGGTTCACTTTCCGGGCACATGATATTTTTTGATTGCTTTCTATTCTGATAGAAGAGGAAGATGAGAGGCATCAGACCCAACAATGCAGACGAGCTGAAGGCTGCTATTGAAGCAACCTGGGCTTCCATAACACCTCAGCAGTGCCACATGCCGATTGTCTCCATGCCACATCACATTGATGTAGTAACTGATGCAAAAGGAGTCACAACCAAGTATTGAGTGCATTTAGTGAACATAAATTTCAGTAGGCCAACATTTCAGATTTTAAAATCATTTTTCAAACTGGTGTTATAAAGTGTTCTAATTTACTGAGGTGATGACTTTGGGGTTTTTATTGGCTGTAAGCCATAATCATCAACATTAACAGAAATAAACACTTGACATAGATCACTCTGTTTGTAATGACTCTAGACAATATATGAGTTTCACGGTTTGGATTGAAGAACTAAAATAAATTAACCTTTTGATGATATTCTAATTTTGGGAGTAGCACCTGTATACAAATATATACACTGCTCAAAAAAATAAAGGGAACACTAAAATACCACATCCTAGATATCACTGAATGAAATATTTCAGTTGCAAATATTTATTAATTACAATTAATTACATAGTAGAATGTGTTGAGAACAATAAAACATAAAAATGATCAATGTAAATCAAAATTAATATCCCATGGAAGTCTGGATTTTGAATGATACTCAAAATCAAAGTGGAAAATCAAATTACAGGCTGATCCAACTTCAGTGGAAATGCCTCAAGACAAGGAAATTATGTTCAGTTGTGTGTGTGTTGCCTCAATGTGCCTGTATGACCTCCCTACAATGCCTGGGCATGCTACTGATGAGGCAAAGGATGGTCTCCTGAGGGATCTCCTCCCAGACCTAGACTAAAACATCTGCCAACTCCTGGACAGTCTGTGGTGAAAAGTAATGTTGGTGGATGGTTCGAGACATGATCCAGATGTGTTCAATCGGATTCAGCTCTGGAGAACGGGTGGGCCAGTCCATAGCTTTAGTGCCTTCATTTTGCAGGAAATGCTGACACATTCCAGCCACATGATGTTTGGCATTATCCTGCATTAGGAGGAACCCAGGGCCAAGAGCACCAGCATATGGTCTCACAAGGGGTCTGAGGATCTCATCTCGGTACCTAATGGCAGTCAGGCTACCTCTGGCAAGCATAAGGAGGGCTGTGCTGCCCTCAAAACAAATGCCACCCCACACCATTATTGACCCACTGCCAAATCAGTCATGCTGAAGTATGTTGCAGGCAGCAAATCACTCTCAATGGCGTCTCCAGACTCTGTCACGTCTGTCACATGTGCTCAGTGTGAACCTGTTTTCATCTGTGAAGAGCACAGGGCGCCAGTGGCGAATTTGCCATTCCTGGTGTTCTGTGGCAAATGCCAAGCATCCGGCACGGTGTTGAGCTGTGAGCACAACCCCCATCTGTGAATGTCGGGCAGTCAGACCATCCTCATGGAGTCGATTTCTAACCATTTGTGTAGACACATGCACATTTATGGCGCGCTGGAGGTCATTTTGAAGGGATCTGGCAGTGCTCCTCCTGTTCATCCTTGCACAAAGGCTGAGGTAGCAGTCCTGATGTTGGGTTGATGCCCTCCTACGGCTCCCTCCACGTCTCCTGGTGTACTGGCCTGTCTTCTGGTAGCGCCTCTAGCCTTTGGACACTACGCTGACAGACACAGCAAACCTTCCTGCTACAGCTTGCATTCATGTGCCATCCTGGATGAGCTGCACTACCTGAGCCACTTGTGTGGGTTGCAGAGTCTGTCTCATGCTACCACGAGTGTGAAAGGACACCCAACATTCAAAAGTGACCAAAACATTAGCCAGAAAGCATTGGTACTGAGATGTGGTCTGTGGTTCCCACCTGCAGAACCACTCCTTTATTGATTGCATCTTGATAATCAAGACAAAATATGTTGTTTATATCATCCTTTGTCCTTGTCTTTTCTTTTATATTGGGAAAACCATTAGATCGCTGAATATTAGATTTCAGGAACATTTTCATTCAGTTTCCACCGGCAAAGGCTCACCTCGTCTTATACAGCACGTTCAGACAGTACATGATTCCAATCCCCGTTGCTTGCGTTTTGCGGGTTTGGAAGTGGTTAATTTACCACCTTGTGGCGGTGACCACATAAAAAACAAACGCGCAAGGTCTGTTGGGACTAAATGAACGTCTGGATTATTCGTGCTTTTTGTAAAATAATTTTGTGTATAAAAATTTTTGTTAAAGAATTTTTGGAAAAAAATTTCTTTTTATTGTATTTTCTGATAAATTTGATATATGTTTGTATTTTTATGTCATTTGTTAATGATGAGTTCTACATGAAAGCTTTAGTTTTCTATATGGTATGTTTTAATGATATGCAAATGCTGTCACATGATTGCTTTTAAAAAGGAAATGACATGCTACCTGACATATCTGGACCCGTGAAAGTGTGCATAACGTGAAACGGCCGTCGTCCTTTTACTTGCACTGTCCCTGCTCTTATTACCTTGTCCATGAATTTATATTGGAAATAAAAGACTAAGGTTTCTTCGTCACATAACGGAAGTGTTGCTGCTTTCTTCTTCCTTTGGATTTTTCCACTTGTTGCAGTGTTTGCCATCCACTGGGACCAATCCTCTTTCTGACCCTCATCTACAATGCTTACCACTGCAGCTGCCAAAGAAAGGGAGTTGAGTAGACCATCCAGTATTTAAAAAAAAAACAGCCAATCAATCAACACTCTGGCGCTCCCAAATGTAATGTGATTAAAGCAGATATCTCATAGGATGGCACAAGCCCAGTATGTGAAGACTAAGCATCCAGAAATACTGTATAGTCAAGGCTAGTGGTGGGCATGACAAAAAAGTGATGTCACAATTACAGAGCTACGGGCTGAGTGGCCAAAAAATTACATGTTTCGAAAGTAGGAAATTCCATAATGAAGAAGGACCATGTCTCCTTCAAAACGTGATGGTTCATGCCCACTCTATGACCCCATAGCTTAGCAGTTGTGATATCACTTTTTTGTCACACCCATCGCTCACCTTGCCAATCAGCGGCAGTGCAAGTCGTGGGTAAGCACATGAATGGAAGGACGCTCCCACAACAGATTGCCCACTGCAACTGCACCTCACTAGCACGCAGAGTTAGAACAGAAGCAGTAACTGGTCCAACAAAGTAAGCGACTAAACTATAGCACTTATACTTGCATACACCTATTTGCAGGTACTTCACACAACCAGTATCTGGTGTGAGTCTCTTCGTCTGACTACTTTTTCTTATTAGGTCTTATTTGAGTCCGTCAATGAACAGCAATCATAGTACAGTGTTATAAGGATTTCTCTACAGTGCAAATTTTTAGACAAATTTTGGCATGTCTACATTTCTGGATTTTGGCATGACTATATTTCTGGATGTTTAGTCTTCAGATACCGAGCTTGTTCCACCCTTATTAGCTATAGCATGTGATTTTGCATATTTCCAGTAACAGATGTTGTCAGTTGTCTTTGAACAGGATGAGCTGGTGTTTTTGTTCATCTAATACAATAAACATCTATCACTAAGCGTATTCCTCTTGTAAGAAATCCGAATAGAAACCGAGAGTGAACCCTCTGGGTCCTGACTCTAGAGCCCCCAAGGACGAGCGGACCAGATGGGACCACCCCCTATACAGGGAGCGTTAGGAGCAGGCCCAAGGGGATGGAGACACAACTGCTAGAGCCAAAGGGGTGACCAAGTCAGAGAGAAGGAGACTGAAGGCAGGACGGAAAAGACTAGAACTGGGAAAGCTGGGTATATGATAGAAATTCAGGAGCTGGACAAGGACGGAAATGATGCTGCAAAAAAGGAGACAAAAAGTAATAAAGCCAAGAAGACAAGACTAAACGCAGGACAAGTATATGTAATGACAAAGGGCAAGAAAGACAGAAACTCAGGGACAGATCTGGTGGAGACACGGAGCAGGTATGGTTGAGACACAGGACTGGAAAGGCGGAGACACGGGGCACTGGCACAAGGCAGGTGTGATGAGAAATGGAGCCAATACGGCAGAGACATGGGGTAAAGGAGCGGGGCTGGTATGGTGGAGACACAGAGCACAGACACAGGGCAGGTAAGGTGGAGACACAGGGCAAAGACACAGGACAGGTATGGCGGTGACAGGGAGCACAGGCATAGGACAGGTAAGGCGGAGACAGAGGGCAAAGACACAGGGCTGGTATAGCGGAGACACAGAGGAGCCTGAAAGAGACACAGGAATGCTGACAACAAGGAACAGCGAATAACCAAAGAAGCTCAGGCATCTTATCTGGGAAGAAATACCCGATGGGCACCGCCATATTGGGGTGGAGCCATCAGGTCACGACCTCCCAGGGAGCCCTGCGGCGCAGGAGGCGCGACTGCGCATGCGTGAATAAAGGACACGCTGGGAGCCAGAAAAGACAGCGGAGGAGCGGCACGGGATGGGAGAAGGCAGGTAAGTATGCGTGATCATGACAGTACCCCCTTCTTACTCCCCCTATTTTTAGTGCTAGAGGGAAACCTCTTCATGATAAGAGGAGCATTAATGTTTTCTTGGGGCTTCCGTGATCTCTCCTCAGGACCAAATCCCTCCCAATCAATCAAAAAATACATTTTCCCCTAATGATCTTTTTGACAAGGATATCTTTTACATCAAAGACATCATCAGAAGTGCTAGGTTGAGGAAAGTGAGAGGGAGAAGAATGAAAACGATTAAACACTGCTGGTTTGAGAAGAGGCACATGGAAGGCATTGGGAATTCGTAATGAAGCAGGTAGTCTCAATTTGTAGGATACGTCATTGATGCGACTTAAGATCGGAAAGGGATGAGGCCAGTTAAGAACGGCAGATACCTTCTCAGGATTCATCTCCAGACTGGATTTGAGACGATGTAACCAAGAAAGGGCAGAGAGGACTGCTCGAAGATGTGCTTCTCAATCTTCGCAAAAAGATGATTCTCCCTTAGTCGTTGCAAAACCTGACGAACGTCTCGTCTATGGGTGGAAGATTTGGAGAGAAGATGAGAATGTCATCAAGATTAACCATGACACTGGAGTCGAGGAGATCCCAGAATACGTCATTTACAAATTCTTGGAATACCGCTGGAGCGTTGCAGAGGCCAAACGGCATACGTAGGTATTCATAGTGACCATCGCGAGTGTTGAATGCGGTCTTCCACTCATCCCCAGCACAAATTCAAACCAGATTGTATGCTCCACGTAGATCAAGTTTGGTTAAAATCTGCACTCCCTTCAGACGATCAAAGAGTTCAGGAATAAGTGGCAGCGGGTATTTGTTCTTCACCGTAATGTTGTTTAGACCTCTAAAATCAATACAAGGAAGAAGAGAGCCATCCTTCTTTTTCATGAAGAAGAAGAAGCCTGCTCCGGCAGGAGAAGAGGACTTCTAAATAAAACCTTTAGCAAGATTCTCTTGAATATATTCTGAGATGGCTTGTGTCTCTATAGGCGAGAGGGCATAGATCCTATCTCTAGGAGGGGTAGCACCAGGAACAAGATCAATGGGACAATCGTAGAGTCGGTGCGGAGGAAGACTCTCAGCCTCAATTTTGTCGAAAACATCTGAGAAAGAATTGTAGACAAAAGGCAAAGTGGAGGAGGAAGAAGAAGAAGAAGAAACACCCACAAGATGCATCGACAGCAGACAAAGTTCCCGGCAGTACTCTCCCCAGCGCAAAACATTACCATTATGCCAATTTAAAAGGGCTAGTGATTCCGCAACCAAGGAAGATCAAGAGTATAGGATGAGAAAGACCGGCTAAAACATAAAGTGCGATTTTCTCCCTATGCAAAGCCCCTGCTTGAAGCTCCACCTCATGTGTAACTTGCATAATGGTCTCACATAAAGGTTTACCATCTATGGAAGCAAGGATCAGAGGGTTCTCCAAGGTCCTGACAGGGACAAAAAATTTAATGACCTCCTCCAGCCTAATAAAATTCCCTGCAGTGCCTGAATCCATGTAAGCATCTAAAGAGAAAGTGAGGTATCACATACACCTAGGAAGGCCTCTCTTACCTGACCTAGACAGAGAAGTTTTCCGGACATTCAGGACAAGGCCGCAACAGATGAGAGGTGCTGCTGCAATAGAAGCATAGCCCTTGAGTATGTCTCTCCTTACGTTGTTGTTCAGACATCTTGAGACGATCGACTTGCATTGATTCAGGAGTGGATGCTGTAGAAGATGTTCTGGATCAAGGACTGAATGGTCTACGAGTAGCAGGGGATAGCCAAAGAAGCCTCCTCTCCCGGGCTCGCTCCTGAAAACGAAGATCAATTCAGGTAGCCAAGACCGTTGGAGTATCCCGACCGGCAAGCTTATCCTTTATACGGCCGGAGACGCCCCGCCAGAAGGCTCCCACCAAAGCCTCATTATTCCAGCCTAAGTTAGAAGATAGGGTACGAAACTGGATGGAATACTGGCCTACAGTTAGGGAGCCTTGATGGACATTAAAGAGAGCCTCCGTAGTAGAGGCCAGACGTCCCGGTTCATAGAAAACATGACAAAAAGCCTCCAAGAATACAGACAACTGGGAGACTATGGGATCGTCTCGCTCCCAGAGGGGATTAACCCTTGCCAAGGAATCACCCTCCAAATGGGAAATCAAAAAGGCTACTTTTGCCAGATCAGTAGGGTATTGCTGGGGCAAAAGTTCAAAATAGAGGCGACATTGATTTAAAAACCCTCAACACAATTTGGGATCACCATTGTACCGTGGAGGTTTTGCCATTCGGGGTGGAGGGTGGGGAGCAGAAACAGAGGCAAAAGTGGAAGCGGCAGATTGTAAAGAAAGCAACCGATGCCATATAGCTAAGAATATGAGCCTGGGTGTCTCGCTGCTGAGCCAACTCCTGCTGTAGACCAGCTAACTGAGAAGCATTCCCAGGATCTGAAGACTGAAAGGCGAGTATCCGTTGTCTTCATGAAGGCCATAATATGGGTCTGATTCTCCCGTAAAAAGACCAGCTCTTTTTGTGCGGCAGAAGCTCCAGTGGGGTCCATGGCCTGAACTTACTGTAAGGATTCCGAATAGAACCCGAGAGTCGACCCTCTGGGTCGTGACTCTAGAGCCCCCAAGGACAAGCGGACCAGATGGAACGACCCCCTATACAGGGAGCATTAGGAGCAGGCCCAAGGGGGAAGGAGACACAACTGCTAGGGCCAAAGGGGCAACCAAGTCAGAGAGAAGGAGACTGAAAGCAGAACGGAAAAGACTACAACTGGGAAAGCTGGTATATGATGGAATTTCAGGAGCCGGACAAGGACGGAAATGATGATGCAAAAAAGGAGATAAAAAGTAATAAAGCAAAGAAGACAAGACTAAACGCAGGACAAGTATATGTAATGACAAAGGGCAAGAAAGATAGAGACTCAGGGACAGATCTGGCAGAGAAACGGAGCAGTTATGATTGAGACACAGGACAGGAAAGGCGGAGACACGGGGCACTGGCACAGGGCAGGTGTGATGGAGATACGGAGCAGGTATGGCAGAAACACAGGACCGGTGTGGTGGAAACACGGTCACAGGCACTAGGCAGGTATGGAAGAGACACAGGTCCAATACAGCAGAGACAGAGGGTAAAGGTGCGGGGCTGGTATGGCGGGGACATGGAGCACAGGCACAGGGCAGGTAAGGCGGAGACACAGGGCAAAGACACAGGACAGGTATGGCAGAGACACGAAGCACAGGCACAGGACAGGTAAGGTGGAGACAGAGGGCAAAGACACAGGGCTGGTATAGCGGAGACATGGAGGAGCCTGAAAGAGACACAGGAATGCTGACAACAAGGAACAGCAAATAACCTAAGAAGCTCAGGTGTCTTACCTGGGAAGACGCCGGGAAGAAATACCCGATGGGTGCCGCCATATTGGGGTGGAGCCATCCGGTCGCAACCTCCCAGGGAGGCCTGCGTCGGGAGTGCGCCAAGGGATGGGAGAAGGCAGGTAAGTATGCGGTCCTGACTGTTGTGAATTCTGTGGCAGAGTTCACTCTTGTGGTCACAAGTGGTACTTCGGCTGATTCTCTCTGGGAGCTTCCGTTTGTGGAGGAAAGTGGTACTGCAGCTTCTGAGTTTCCTCCCTCAGGTGATCTGGTGAGGTCATTAGCTGCTTCTCTACTTAACTCCACCTAATGCTTTGATCTATGCTTCCTGTCAATGTTCCAGTGTTGGACTTGTGTTTCTCTGGATCATTCCTGTGGCCTGCTGCTCTGCATAGCTAAGTTCTTCTTTGCTATTTGTTGCTATTTTTTCTGTCCAGCTTGTCTATTTGTTTTGCTGGAAGCTCTGGGACGCAGAGGGTGTACCTCCGTGCCGTTAGTTCGGTACGGAGGGTCTTTTTGCCCCTTTGCGTGGTTTTCTTTAGGGTTTTGTGTAGACCGCAAAGTTATCTTTCCTATCCTCGTTCTGTCTAGAATATCGGGCCTCACTTTGCTGAATCTATTTCATCCCTACGTTTGTCTTTTCATCTTACTCACAGTCATTATATGTGGGGGCTGCCTTTTCCTTTGGGGTATTTCTCTGAGGCAAGGTAGGCTTATTTTTCTATCTTCAGGCTAGTTAGTTTCTCAGGCTGTGCCGAGTTGCATAGGGAGCGTTAGGCGCAATCCACAGCTGCCTCTAGTGTTGTTTGGAGAGGATCAAGAATTGCGGTCTACAGAGTTCCCACGTCTCAGAGCTCGTTCTATTATTTTGGGTTATTGTCAGATCACTGTATGTGCTCTGATCGCTATGTACATTGTGTTACTGAATTGCCTTTCATAACACCTGACACCCCTCTACACCACAACCATGCTTTTTCCCACTCATGTTGTTTGTTCACTTCAAATCTTTTAATCAGCAGTTTCACAAACAAGGGCTCAGATCTGTCCGTCATCTGTCACTGAATGAACATTCAGTATTTATTTTCTGAGATAGTTCTGCACATCAATTTTTTCCCGAATGATTTTGATTAGGAAATGTGGACTTCTGCCTGCACCTCAATATTAGACCAAATGAGTCCTTACTCCTACACAGTTTCAGCCCAAATGATTTGGTTTAGGAAATGGGTAGTGGTCCCTGCACTCTTCTATTAGCCCAAACGATTTTAGTTAGCAAATGTAATCTCCTGGGCTCTAACTGGAACACAGTATTAGCCCAAATGATTTGCATTAGGAAATAGAGTCTGGGGCCTGCACCTCAATATTAGCCCAAACTATTTAGATTAGCTAATGTGACTTCCTGAGTCCTGACTGCAACATAGTATTAGCGAAAACAGTTTGGGTTAGGAAATGTGGAACTCTGCCTGCACAAGGTCGATTTCACACAGGACAGGGTCCTATCTAACTATATGACAACTTGCAGCAGCAGTTGCAGCCTCACTGTGCTGTTACATTGACAAAATGGCACCAGCAAGACAGCATGTTCACTTTTTATATGGAGAAGGACATGTGACTTTGGTAGTCAATGACAGAAGCTCTCTTGTCTGTATGCTGTTGATGGTTTCTATGTCCTGGCTGGCTGCAAGAATGTACACACATTAAGTTAATTTTAAAAAAATTCACTGTGCTCTCCTCTGATCTACACACACAGCAGCCTCCTCTCGTAAAACATGTCCCCCCACTCATCATACAGAACCACTATCTTAGCCAAAATCCTAACAAAAGCATTAGTGGATCAGCGATAATTTACCGAACTGTGCCCAAAGTTTTCCGAGTTTCAACGAAAATGCTCGGGAATCCAAACACGAATCCGAATCAGCAACGTTTGTGCCGAATTTTTGACTGGCGAACATTTTGCGAAGATGTTTGCTTATCTCTAACCTTAGGTTGGTGGGTTACAAACTGTTGGCTGACTCTTATTCCCATATATTTTTGTTTGCGCTGCTCTATTTATTTGTTTTTCTAGCTATATAGATAGTTAGATGCAGTGAAGGAAAAAATTATTTGATCCTTTGCTGATTTTGTAAGTTTGACCACTGATAAAAACATGAACAGTCTACATTTCTAAGAGTAGGTTAATTTTAACATTGAGAGATAGAATATTAAAAATAAAATCCAGAAAATCACAATGTAAAAATTATATATATTTTTTTGCATTTGCAGTGAAAAATAAGTATATGATCCTTTTGGCAAACAAGACGTAATACTTGGTGGCAAAACCCTTGTTTGCAAGCACAGCAGTCAGATGTTTTTTGTAGTTGATGATGAGGTTTGCGCACATGTCAGGAGGAATTTTGGTCCACTCCTCTTTGCAGATCATCTTTATATTGTTAGGATTTTGAGGCTGTCACTTGGCTACCTTCATAAATGTTCTATGGAATTAAGGTCTAGAGAATGGCTAGGTCACTCCATGACCTTTATGTGCTTCTCTTAAAACCACATGCTTTTGGTCATTGTCTTGCTGAAAGACCCAAAAATGACCTATTTTTAATGTCCTGGCAGAGGGAAGTAGGTTGTCACTCAGGATTTTATGGTACATGGCTCCATTCATTATCCCATTGATGTGTTGAAATAGTTCTATGCCCTTAGCAGAGAAACACCTCCAAAACATAATGTTTCCACGTCGATGCTTGACAGCGGGGATGGTGTTCTTTGGCTCATAGGCAGCATTTCTCTATCTCCAAACATGGCGAGTTAAGTTAATGCCGAAGAGCTCAATTTTTGTTTCATCTGACCACAGCACATTCTCTCAATCACTCACAGAATCATCCAATCATCCAAGTGTTCATTGACAAACTTAAGATGGGCCTGCACACGTGCCTTCTTGAGCATTGGGACCTTACTGGCACTGCAGGGTTTTAAACCTTTATGGCATAATGTGTTACCAATGGTTTTCTTAGTGACTGTGGTCCCAGCTGCCTTGAGATCATTAACAAGTTCCCTCTGTGTAGTTTTAGGCTGATTTCTCATCTTCCTCATGATCAAGGCTACGCCACAAGATGAGATTTTGCATGGTGCCCCAAATCGATGTCGAGTGACAGTCAGTTTGCATTTCTTTCATTTTCTTACTATTTCACAAACAGTTGTCTCTTTTTCACCCAGCGTCTTACGTATGGTTTTGTAGCCCATTCCAGCTTTGTGCAGGTCTATGATCTTGTCCCTGACATCCTTAGAAAGCTCTTTGGTCTTGCCCATGTTGTAGAAGTTAGAATTTGACTGATTAATTGAGTTTGTGGACAGGAGCCTTTTATAAAAGTGACTATGTAAGACAGCTATCTTTAATGCAGGTAACAAGTTGATTAGGAGCATCTAACTGGTCTGTAGGAGCCAAAACTCTTAATGGTTGGTACAGGATCATATACTTATTTTTCACTGTAAAATGCAAATAAATTTATAAAATTTATACAATGTGATTTTCTTGATTTTAGTTTTGATTTTCTATATCTCATTGTTAAAATTAACCTACCTACTTAAAATTATAGACTGTTCATGTCTTTGTCAGTTGGCAAACGTACAAGATCAGCAAGGGATCAAATAATCATTTCCTTCACTGTAGATAAATAGTTAGATAGAATTGAAACCAAAAGTTTACATACACTATATAAAAAGACGCATGTTATTCTCAACATCTGACATGAAATCATAAGTATTAATATTTGCCAAATGCCAGAATAATTAGAGTTAGAGAATGTTTAAAGGCATTTTTATTACTTACTGCAAAGTCAAAAGTTTACATACATTTCATTAGTTTTTGATACCATGGCCCTTAAACTGAATAACTTGGGTCAAACACTTGGGATATCCTTCCACAAGCTTTTCACAATAGATGGTCAAAATTTGAGCCAATTCCTCCTGACAAAACTGGTGTAACTCATCCACTTTTGTAGTTTGCCTTGCTCAAACCTGCCTTGTCAGCTTTACTGATACATTTTCAATAGCATTGAGATCAGGGCTTTGTGATGGCTACTCCAAACATTGACTTTGTTATCCTTAACCCTGCTGTATTCTTCGGGTCAATATGACCCGGAATGATTTTTGAGACCCTGTAGATTTTTTTATATGAGGATTTGAAAATAGTGTTATCTTGACTTCTCCTCATTTGTGGAGCTCTCTATATATTTTTTTTTGTTTACTTTTTGCTACACGCTGATTGTTACACTTGTACTGTTCGGGTCAATATGACCCGATAGCATTTTATACTGTTCTACAGGTCTCTGATTATTTCTGTCTGCAAAAGTTATGTTTTTTATGTGTACTTCATCTCAAAATGGTGGTGGTTTCCCTGTTCTTATCAGTAAACAAGTAATTATCTAGTATTATCCATTTGCTGTTTGTGAGAGAGGAGACTGTTGTTCTCGATTTGACTCATGGACTAAAAGGACAAAATGTCACATGTGACAACTTTTTTACATCCTATCAACTAGGCTAGATGTTGAAGAAAAAAACAACTTACCATGCTGGGTACTATAAGAAAAAGCAAACCTGAACTACCACAAGGTATCCTTAGCAAGAGCGAGGTGTACAGTTCTACTTTTTTTTTTCCTGGAAATACAACTGTTGTTTCTTATGTTCCAAAAAAAACCCAAGCAGGTAATTCTAAAGAGCACAATGCACCATGACAATGCCGTAAGTGATAGAGAAGACAGAAAGCCTGACATTATTGTGGATTATAATGCCACAAAGGGAGCAGTTGATACTTTAGACCAAGCAATATCAACATATACATGCAAACGCAAAACCAATCGGTGGCCAATGATTTTATTTTATAACATACTGGACGTTTCTGCATACAATGCATTGTCTTATTGAGAGAAATCGACCCCGATTGGAACCGGAATAAGCTGCATAAAAGAAGATTATTTTTTGAAGAATTGGGCAAATCCCTGGTTAGGCCATATATTGAGAGCAGAAAAGTGACCCCCAGAAGTGAAGGAGCAACAGCTATTGTAAAAAGTGTCCAGCATGCTCAAAAAAGAGACTCCACATCAACGGCCTCCACCAGCACAGCTACCAGCAGCACAGCTACCAGCAAAAAAAGAAAGAGATGTATTTTCTGTCCATCTTCCTGTGACAATAAGACTAATCTGACATGTGCTGGATGTTCAAAATATCTGTGTAAAGGACATGTGTCTTATTATTGTGTTCAGTGTAAAAACGCATGAATATGTTCAGTTTTTCTTTTTTCTTTCTAAAAAGATTGAAGTTTTTATGATTTTTCATTTGCTGATTTATAAATATTGTTTTCAAAAAGTTAAATTTCATGTTTTAGTAATAGTAATGTAAAGCTTCTTTGTTATTTGTGTGCAGAATGCCAACAATCAAAGATAATTGTAAAAAGCTTGTGTAACCTTTTTATGAAAAAAAAATTTAATTTTTTCATTTGTTTATGATCAACCATGTTCACATACAGTATAATAATGAAAAAAGTATTCAATTAAAACACTTAGAGTAGCTAAAAATCAAGAATTAATAGGTCAGGTCATATTGACCCGGGAACAGTACAAGTGTATAGCAAATGCGAACAGAACAGCAGGGTTAACCCACTTTGTTACTAATTTGCAGTATGCTTCAGGTCATTGTCAATATGGAAGACCCATTTCTGCCCAAGCTTTAAGTTCCTGGCTGATGTCTTGAGAAGTTGCTTCGGTATTGTCACATAATCTTTTTTTACTCATGATGCCATCTATTTTGTGAAGTGCACCGATCCCTCCGGTACCAAAACTATCCCACAACATGATGCTGCCACACCCATGTTTCACAGTTGGGATGGTGTTCTTAGGCTTCCAAGCTTTCTCCTTTTTCCACCAAACGTAATGATGGTCATTATGCCCAAAAAGTTCAATTTTAGCTTTATTAGACCACAGGACATGTCTCCAAAAATTAAGGTCTTTGTTCCTGTGTGCGTTGGCAAACATTAATCTGGCTTTTCATGCTTCTTTGGTGTAATGCTTTCTTTCTGGCAGAGAGGCCTTTCAATCCACATTGATAGAGTACTTGTTTCCCTATCGACACAATCTTACTAGCTTTTGCTGTTAGGTATTGAGTTCCCGTTGCTGCACAGGGGGAATCTCAAAACATGTCCACTGCAGTCTCCCATTCTCCTCCAGCCGCAGTGGAACCTGCTCAGCAGAGACATCAATCCCAGAGTCTTGCTAAAGCTGACGCTGTGCTTCTGGTTACTGCTGCTTTTCCAGGCTCTGCCTTTGTAGCCATCACTGATCGGCAGCGAGCAGGCATTTCAGGGACTAAGTCCTGCTTTTCCCACACTGAGCATGCTCACTGGAGGTTGGGGATCACATGCTCATGTCCTGTTGCGGCTCCTAATTGGACCATCAGGAAGGTCCTGGGAATGCTACTGCTATAAACGGTGCACATGGCCTCTCGGCCATGCGCTAGTGTAAAACTTGTTAACTTGTGTGTGTGGATGATTGCCTGTCGATGGATGAAAGCTCCGAATAATTCCAATCCCTAGTGTTGTTGCCTGCTCGCAAATGGTAGAGCTGCCTAGCGCCCGACAGTGCTATCCTACACATTAGCACAAGATACTAATCTAGTTAGCAGCGACCACCAGGGCGGCACCGTGCGCAGATAGTGCACTTTCCTGGTCCTGGTTAGTGTGGTTAGTGGCGTCCGCCAGAGCGGTGCTGCATGCACTCCGGTGCAGTAAATGTTTAGTTTAATTGATTCCCTGGCACCACAGTAGCAGTGTCGTGCGCAAGAGATCTAGACGGACTCTTACCCTGAGTCTTGGGGCAGAGTTCTGTGTCACCTTGTTTGCGCTCTCTGTGCAGTATCGCAACCCTGTGATGCAACAGGGTTAGCTTCCTTCATACCGGGTGAAGCTAACCCGTGTGTGTGCTCACATTATATCGCCATATAGTCCGTCATTACCAAGCAGCAGGTGTCTTAGCTGCACGGTGGACCCCGGACTGCGAACGCACCTTATATCATCTCTAATTATTATTTGATGTGTTCCGCCAGTCCTAACATTACAATAGCACCAGGGTCTGGCTTATAATGGCGGACGAACAGCGTCTATACCAGTACATCCAGCAGCAGGAGGGTAGGTTGTTGGCTCTAGAGCGTACAACCACAGCTGTGGATGTTACCATGGTTGCTGTTCAGGCTGCTAGTGTAGCTGCAGCCAGTTTGTCCACTGCCACCCCTTTTCCAACCTTATCCTGTCTCCCGATACCTGATAAGTTTACTGGTGACAGTAAGCTGTGTCAGGGATTCGTGAGTCAGTGTGCCATACACCTTGAGCTCCTGTCTGCACGTTTTCCCATGGAGTGGGCGAAGGTGGGATTTATTGTATCCCTGTTGTCGGGCAGGGCGCTGGAGTGGGCAATGCCGCTGTGGGAGCATGATGATCATGTGGTGCAGAGTGCTCCAAGGTTTCAGGACTCTCTGAGACAGGCCTTTTTGGGACCTAGTGTCACCCATGATTCGGCGCTCCAACTGCTGGCAGAGACAAAGGGTTCATCCATGGTCAGTCATTTATCCGTCCACTTCCGGACTTTGGCATCGGAGCTAGAGTTGCCAGATAAAGTCCTTATCCCTGTGTTCTGGAAAGGACTGGCTGACCATGTGAAGGATGCCTTGGCCACTAGTGATATTCCCACCACACTGGAGGAGCTGATAGCTATATCCACTCACATTGACCTTCTTTTTTCACAAGTGGGGGTTGGAGCAAACCCAATGTAGGCAGAGGTTTCAGCTGGCACCTACCTTCGCCAAGCTTCTGGAGTTCCCTCTTCAGGCGTCTTAGTCCTATGAGGCCATGGAGGTTTCTTGAGTGGGTCTTAAGGCTCGGGCAGCTCGAATACCCATGGTTTGTAATGTCTGGGCTCTGTAATTCCCCAGCCATCTTCCAAGACTTTGTGAATTATATCTTCTAGGATATGCTCTCCACCTCGGTGGTAGTCTATCTGGATGATATTCTCATCTACTCTCCAGATATAGATTCCCACTGGAGAAATGTTTCCAGAGTCTTCGACCTCCTACGGGTAAACTACCTCTATACCAAGTTGGAGAAGTGTGTGTTTGAGCAGGAGCCCTTGCCTTTCCTGGGCTATATCATCTCAGCCCGGGGATTAGCTATGGATCTTGCCAAGCTGCAAGTAGTGATGGACTGGCAGGAACCTCATTCTCTTAAAGCAGTGTGGCGCTTTATGGGGTTCATTAATTATTATTGCCAATTCATTCCCCACTTCTCCACTTTCGTAGCTCCCTTGGTTGACCTCACCAAAGAGGGTGCAAATCCCAAATTGTGGTCGGAGGTGGTCTCCAAGGTCTTCTTATCTGTTAAGTCCCATTTTGCTAGCGCTCCCATTCATCATCATCCCGATGTAGATAAGCCCTTCATTTTTTAGGTGGATGCCTCATCCGTCGGTGCAGGTGCGGTCCTCTTCCAAAAGGACGCTCACGATCGGAAGCATCCTTTCTTCTTTTTCTCCAGGACCTTCACTACGGCGAAGAGGAATTATTCCATCGGGAACAGGGAGTTGATAGCAATGAAGTTGGCCTTTTCAGAGTGGAGACACCTTCTGAGTGGCTTGCTTTCCCTTCCAAGTTTAACAAGAATTTGGTGTATTTGCAAACAGCCCAGGGGCTAAATTCTCACCAGGCTAGATGGTCCCAGTTCTTCTAGCGGTTCCACTTCACCCTTTATTTCCTATCATGGGAGAAGAACACTCATGCCAAAGCTCTCTCCCGCTCCGTGGTGTTATCAGAGGAGGAGGAGCCTCTGCTAATTGTTCCCTCTGAGAGTCTGAGAAATGTAGCTCCGGTGTCACTAGAGTATGTGCCCCTGGGCAAGACTTGTATGCCATCTAATTTGCGACCAGAGGTTCTTTCTTGGGCTCACTCGTCCAGGGTGGGTGGACATTTCGGGATCAAGAGGACATCAGAGCTTCTGGCGAAAACGTACTGGTGGCCGCTAATGGCCCTTGACATCAGAGACTATATTCGGGTGTGCGTCTCCTGGACTAAGAATAGGTCTTCTCGACAATGGCCTGCTGGGCTACATTCCCCCTACCGGTGGCTGATAGGCCCTTGGAGATGGTCGGGATGGACTATTTGGTTGGCTTACCCAAGTCCCGTAGCTACCGCTTACACGGTATGCCTGACAAGATTGTCAGTGACCGGGGACCTCAGTTTGCGTCTTGGTTCCGGAGAGAGCTTTGTCGCCTACTTAGCATTGAGCTGAATCTCTCTTCAGTGTACCATCCCAAGACGAATGGGTTGGTAGAGAAGGCCAACCAGACCCTGGTCACATACCTATGACATTTTGTCTTGGACAGGCAGGATGACTGGGCATCCCTGCTACCGTGGGTGGAGTTTGCCTTGAACAACGCCGTAGCTGACTCCACTGGGCTGACCCCATTCCTCCTTAATTAGAGCCAGCATTCATAGGTTCCTGTGCCCATGCCCGTGTCTTCCGCCGACTCTAGGGTGGCAGACTGGGCAGTTGAAGCATAGGACATCTGGGACCGCACACAGGATGCCATCTGGGCCTCCAAGCAGAGCATGAGGTCCTCTGCCAATGCACATCAGCACCCTGCTCTGACATTTGCTCCTGGCGACTTAGTGTGGCTTTCTGCCCACAATATCAGGCTGTGAGTTGAGTCCACTAAGTTTGCGCCTCGCTATTTAGGGCCCTTCAAGGTTCTGGAAAGGGTTAACCCTGTGGTCTACCGTGTGGCTCTTCCTCCACGCCTGGGTATCACCGACACCTTTCATGTGTTCCTCTTAAAGCACCTTCACAAGTCCCGGTTTTCTGAGTCATCTGCCGGGACATTGGGATTCGTCCATGGATGATTATGAGTAGTGTTGAGCGATACCTTCCGATATCGGAAAGTATCGGTATCGGTTTGGATCGGCCGATATTCAAAAAATATCGGATATCGCCGATACCGATACCCGATCCCAATGCAAGTCAATGGGACCAAAATATCGGAATTAAAATAAACCCTTTCTTTCCTTGTAGGTTCATTCTACATGAAGGAAAACAACTAAGAATAATGTAGGATGTATGGGGGAGGTGGCGGAGACATTAAAGGCAATGAGGATTAGTCCAATCAAATAGAATAGCATGATTTTTTTTTTTTTAAAGACGTTCGGATTGAAAAAGATATTGACTATGTAAATTTTTTTTATTTTGTCAGATATTGATGTTTCACTATTCCACGACCTTCCCCTTCTTTTTTTTCCTTTTCCCACACTTTCATCTTCATCATCATCAGCATCTTTGACATCAACTTCTTCACCTTATTCATCTTCTTCTTCATCTTCTACCTATTTTTTTTTTTTATTACATTCTTCATATTCATTTTCTTCAACTATTATTATTCTTCCTATTCTACATATTCTTTTTATTCCACTGTTATTATTCTTCCTATTCTACTTCTTCATCATATTCTCATTTGTGACAGGCATTCCCGTAGTTGTTATCTATAAAAGTTGGAAGATTACACCTTCCGTTCTGCCAGTCACAAAAGTTACATTTGTCCGCGTTCAGTTTGGCCTGCAGCATCAGGCTTTATCCAGGGGCACCACGAGGAGGAACGGACTCACCCCCATACACTGCTTAGTCTTCTTCTGCATATAATTTAGATAATATCTTTTGCTCTGATATTAAGTCTTATGCTTAATGTTCTTCTGCTCTTTGTTCTGCAGCCTCTTGTTCTTCTGCTTCTCAGTCTTCCATGTTGTCGTCTCCAGGGTCGTCGTCTCCAGTGTCGTCATCTCCGCCGTCGTCGTCTCAGCCGTCGTCGTCTCCGCCGTCGTCGTCTCCGCCGTCGTCGTCGTCGTCATCGGGGTGGTCTTCCGGGTCGTCGTCATCGGGGTGGTCTTCCGGGTCGTCGACGTTAGGGTCTTCAACTTGGAAATGTAGCAGAAGGTACAAGAAGGCTGAGAAAATGCCAAGAACCAGCTGATGGAACTGGAACTCGGATGGCTACCCGAAGGTTCAAGAGCCTATGGAACTACCGAGGACCAGCTGACGTTACTGGAACCCGGTTACTAAGCAGGAGGTACCCGTGCTAAAAAGCACTACCAAGGACCGCCTGACGTTGGCGGAACTCGGATACCCAGAAGGAGGCACCTAAGCCAAAGGCTCTGCCCGGAACCAGCTGACGTTACTGGAACCAGGATGGGGAGCAGAAGGTACAAGAGCAAAAGACACTGCCGAGAACCAGCTGACGGTACTGGAACCCGGATGGGTAGCCGAAGGTCCAAGAGCCAATGGAACTACCAAGGACCAGCTGACGTTACTGGAACCCGGTTACTAAGCAGGAGGTACCCGTGCCTGAAAGCACTACCAAGGACCACCTGACGTTGGTGGAACTTGGATACCCAGAAGGAGGCACCTAAACCAAAGGCTCTGCCCGGAACCAGCTGACGGTACTGGAACCAGGATGGGGAGCAGAAGGTACAAGAGCAAAAGACACTGCCGAGAACCAGCTGACGGTGCTGGAACCAGGTGGTGGACCCGAAGGCCCACAGGAGAGGAGAGAACAGCTAGGCCGCGAGGCAGCCGCAGTTACCGAACCCCAACAGTCCTACAGGGGGAGCTGGGCCTACTGGCACTACAGAACCAGCCTTGACTACCAGTTCACGCAGCCCACATAGGAAGCTCCTAAACTGGAGGCACCCTGGAGTTGGCTAACCCGACCGCACCACGACGAGGCAAGCATAGGTGTCTCAGTGAGCTTGACACAACCCGGAAACAGCTGACGGTGCTGAAACCAGGCTTGGCACGAGGGAGTACCTGTGACAAGAACACTGCCAAGAACCAGCTGGCGGTGCTGGAACCCGGATGCGTTGCCCCAGTGTGCAAGAGCCAATGGCACGACCGAGGACTAGCTGACGGTGCTGGAACCCGGTTACTAAGCTGTAGGTGCCCGCGCTTAAAAGCACTACCAAGGACCGCCTGGCGTTGGCGGAACTCGGATACCCAGGAGGAGGCACCTAAGCCAAAGGCTCGGCCCGGAACCAGCTGACGGTGCTGGAACCAGGTGGTGGACCCCAAGGCCCACAGGAGAGGAGAGAACAGCTAGGCCGCGAGGCAGCCGCAGTTACCGAACCCCAACAGTCCTACAGGGGGAGCTGGGCCTACTGGCACTACAGAACCAGCCTTGACTACCAGTTCACGCAGCCCACATAGGAAGCTCCTAAACTGGAGGCACCCTGGAGTTGGCTAACCCGACCGCACCACGACGAGGCAAGCATAGGTGTCTCAGTGAGCTTGACACAACCCGGAAACAGCTGACGGTGCTGAAACCAGGCTTGGCACGAGGGAGTACCTGTGACAAGAACACTGCCGAGAACCAGCTGGCGGTGCTGGAACCCGGATGCGTTGCCCCAGTGTGCAAGAGCCAATGGCACGACCGAGGACTAGCTGACGGTGCTGGAACCCGGTTACTAAGCTGTAGGTGCCCGCGCTTAAAAGCACTACCAAGGACCGCCTGGCGTTGGCGGAACTCGGATACCCAGGAGGAGGCACCTAAGTCAAAGGCTCGGCCCGGAAACAGCTGACGGTGCTGGAACCAGGTGGTGGACCCCAAGGCCCACAGGAGAGGAGAGAACAGCTAGGCCGCGAGGCAGCCGCAGTTACCGAACCCCAACAGTCCTACAGGGGGAGCTGGGCCTACTGGCACTACAGAACCAGCCTTGACTACCAGTTCACGCAGCCCACATAGGAAGCTCCTAAACTGGAGGCACCCTGGAGTTGGCTAACCCGACCGCACCACGACGGGGCAAGCATAGGCGTCTCAGTGAAGTTGACACAACCCGGAAACAGCTGACGGTGCTGAAACCAGGCTTGGCACGAGGGAGTACCTGTGACAAGAACACTGCCGAGAACCAGCTGGCGGTGCTGGAACCCGGATGCGTTGCCCCAGTGTGCAAGAGCCAATGGCACGACCGAGGACCAGCTGACGGTGCTGGAACCCGGTTACTAAGCTGTAGGTGCCCGCGCTTAAAAGCACTACCAAGGACCGCCTGGCGTTGGCGGAACTCGGATACCCAGAAGGAGGCACCTAAGCCAAAGGCTCGGCCCGGAACCAGCTGACGGTGCTGGAACCAGGTGGTGGACCCCAAGGCCCACAGGAGAGGAGAGAACAGCTAGGCCGCGAGGCAGCCGCAGTTACCGAACCCCAACAGTCCTACAGGGGGAGCTGGGCCTACTGGCACTACAGAACCAGCCTTGACTACCAGTTCACGCAGCCCACATAGGAAGCTCCTAAACTGGAGGCACCCTGGAGTTGGCTAACTCGACCGCACCACGACAGGGCAAGCATAGGCGTCTCAGTGAAGTTGACACAACCCGGAAACAGCTGACGGTGCTGAAACCAGGCTTGGCACGAGGGAGTACCTGTGACAAGAACACTGCCGAGAACCAGCTGGCGGTGCTGGAACCCAGATGCGTTGCCTTGCCTATTAAAGATTGTCTTCCTAGAGCCCCAACTAGCGGTGTTGGAGCAAAGGGTAAGCAGGGGGAGATGAGTGTAGGCCGAAGCCTGCACTGGAGGCAGCTTTGTGTCTGCGTTGCGTTTGCAGGACACTTTGCCGGCTACACACTGGGGGAACAGCTGGCGTTGCTGAACCCCACTAACACAATGGCGTGTGTTTTTCTCTGTGCAGCTAGCACTTGCGGGCAAAAACTAGCGATGTTAGAGCCCGTGTTGAAGCAGGAGGAGGAGGAGAGGAGCAGAGTGTAGGCCGAAGCCTAGTTGAACCAATTTCAAAGGAAACCTTTAACCCCCCCCTCAGGTGTTACAAAGTACAAGAGACACACCTTGTGCAGTATTAATGCTGCACAAGTGAAAGGTTGCTCTATTAATTTGTCTACTTGCACACGCTGAATGAAAGACATACACAATTTACCCCATTCTACAGTCAAACTGTAGTGGATGCGTGACTTGGTTTTTTGATGAGACGCAGCACAGGTGTCCAAAATAACGCCTTGGTGCTTGGCGCAGCTTCCTGAGCGTTGTTATTTGCTGTACAAGAGTCTGCGCTCTTGTGTTATCCCTTGGCAATGCCCTGTTAGCGCTGCCCATCTTATGACATCATTTCATATTGGCCGGTGCGGTTAACGATGGCCATAAATCCCAGACCCACAGTGTCTTTTCATAAAGCCACACTGCGGTGCTGGGATTCGTGGCCTTGAGCAGTAAATATTTTGGCCGCTCACACACGTCCTTACACCTGCTTCAGACTGGGCGGCCTCTGCTGATCCCTTCTCGCATGCCGCGGCCATGAGGCTGCACAGTCTGAAGAAGGCGGAAGAAGATGAGTTAAGACAGGCGAAGATATGCACTGCTCGTGCCCATCAATCACACCCTCGCAGTCAAAATAATTAAGACAACGAGGAGCATTTTATTCAGGCAGGGCGGACGAACAGGCGCAAGTAGCCAACCAATGATGTCAGAAGACGGGAAGCGCTACCAAGGGGGGTGCTGCGTATCATTAGAAAGGAAAGTCACACCTCAGGGACAGTGGAATGGTCTCAAAGAGACACATTTTGTACGTGTTGAGTTCCATGTGGGCAAGGAGAAAACATCAGCCACCTTGTACAAATGCAGCAGTACTGCTGTACAAGGTGGCTGTTATACATAGAAACAGCTGGGGGTGGGGGCCAGGCTCCCTTCAATTTCAGTTCATGTGCCTGCGTGGCGTTTGCAGGTCACGTTGCAAGCTGCACAGCAGGGGAACAGCTGGCGGTGCTGAACCCCACTAACACATTGGCTGGTGTTTTTCTCTGTGCAGCTAGCATTTCCGGGCAAAAACTAGCGGTGTTTGAGCCCAGGGTCAGCAGGAGGAGGAGGAGAGGAGCAAAGTGTAGGCCAAAGCCTGCACTGGTGGCAGCTTTTGGTCGGTTGTGCCAGCGTGGCTTGTGCTGGACACGATGCCGGCTACACAGCGGGGGAACAGCTGGCGGTGCTGAACCCCACTAACACATTGGCTGGTGTTTTTCTCTGTGCAGCTAGCATTTCCGGGCAAAAACTAGCGTTGTTAGAGCCCAGGGTCAGCAGGAGGAGGAGAGGAGCAGAGTGTAGGCCGAAGCCTAGTTGAACCAATTTCAAAGGTTACCTTTAACCCCCCCTCAGGTGTTACAAAGTACAAGAGCCACTCCTTCTGCAGCATTAATGCTGCACAAGTAAAAGGTTGCTCTATTAATTTTTCTACTTGCACAAGCTGAATGCAACACGTAGACTATTTAGCCCATTATACTGTTAATCAGTAGTGGAGGCGTGACTTGTCTTTTTAAAGAAAAGCAGCACAGGTGTCGAAAACAACACCTTTTTGCATGGGCGCAGCTTCCTGAGCTTTGTTAGTTGCTGTACAGGAGTCTGCGCTCTTGTGATCCTTTGGCCATGCGCTGTGAGCGCTTCCTGTCTTATGACCTCATTTCATGTTGGCCGTTGCGGTTAGCGATGGACATGAATCCCAGACCCACAGTGTGTTTTTAAAAAATCACACTGCGGTGCTGGGATTCGTGCCCTGGTGCACTAAATATGTTTGCCGCTCACACATGTCCTTACACCTGCTTCAGACTGGGCGGCCTCATCTGATCCCTTATCGCCTGCCGCGGCCATGAGGACACCCAGTCTGAAGAAGGCAGAAGGAGATGAGTGAACACAGGCAAACATATGCACTGCACATGCCCATCAATCACACCCTCGCTGTCCAAAAAAATAAGACACCGAGGGGCGTTGTTTCGAGCAGGGGAGATGCACAGGCGCAGCCAGCTAACCAATGATGTCAAAAGACGGGCAGCGCTAACAAGGGTGGTGCTGCGTGTCATTACAAAGGAAAGTCACACCTCAGGGACATTGTAATGGTCTCTAATGAGACACATTTTGTACGTGTTGAGTTCCACGTGGGCAAGGAGAAAAAGTCAGCCACCTTGTACAAATGCAGCAGTACTGCTGTACAAGGTGGCTGTTATACATAGAAACACCTGTGGGTGGGGGGCAGGCTCCCTTCAATTTCAGTTCATGTGCCTGCGTGGCGTTTGCAGGTCACGTTGCAAGCTACACAGCAGGGGAACAGCTGGCGTTGCTGAACCCCACTGACACATTGACTGGTGTTTTTCTCTGTGCAGATTGCATGTCCGGGCAAAAACTAGCGGTGTTAGAGCCCAGGGTCAGCAGGAGGAGGAGGAGAGGAGCAAAGTGTAGGCCGAAGCCTGCACTGGTGGCAGCTTTTGGTCGGTTGTGCCAGCGTGGCTTGTGCTGGACACGATGCCGGCTACACAGCGGGGGAACAGCTGGCGGTGCTGAACCCCACTAACACATTGGCTGGTGTTTTTCTCTGTGCAGCTAGCATGTCCGGGCAGAAACTGGCGTTGTTTGAGCCCAGGGTCAGCAGGAGGAGGAGGAGGAGAGGAGCAAAGTGTAGGCCGAAGCCTGCACTGGTGGCAGCTTTTGGTCGGTTGTGCCAGCGTGGCTTGTGCTGGACACGTTGCCGACTACACAGCAGGGGAACAGCTGGCGGTGCTGAACCCCACTAACACATTGGCTGGTGTTTTTCTCTGTGCAGCTAGCATTTCCGGGCAAAAACTAGCGGTGTTTGAGCCCAGGGTCAGCAGGAGGAGTAGAGGAGCAGAGTGTTGGCCGAAGCCTAGTTGAACCAATTTCAAAGGTTACCTTTAACCCCCCCCTCAGGTGTTGCAAGGTACAAGAGCCACACCTTGAACAGCATTAATGATGCACAAGTCAAAGGTTGCTCTATTTAATTTTGCTCCTTGCACACGCTTAATTAAACACGTACACTATTTAGCCCATTATACTGTCAAACAGTAGTGGAGGCGTGACTACTAGTCTTTTTAAGGAGACGCAGCACAGGTGTACAAATTTACACCTAGGTGCTGTGCGCAGATTCCTTACCGTTGTTATTTGCAGTACAGGAAACTGCGCTCTTGTGTTATCCCTTGGCAATACCCTGTTAGTGCAGGCCGTCTCATGACCTCATTTCATGTTGGCCGGTGCGGTTAACGATGGCCATAAATCCCAGACCCACAGTGGCTTTTCCTAAAGTCACACTGCGGTGCTGGGATTCGTGGCCTTGTGCAGTAAATATGTTCGCCGCTCACACATGTCCTTACACCTGCTTCAGACTGGGCGGCCTCAGCTGATCCCTTATCGCATGCCGCGGCCATGAGTCCGCACAGTCAGAAGAAGGCGGAAGGAGGGGAGTGAAAACAGGGGAACATATGCACTGCTCGTGCCCATCAATCACACCCTCGCAGTCAAAATATATGAGACAACGGGGGGCGTTGTGTCGGGCAGGGGGGACGCACAGGCACAGCCAGCCAACCAATGATGTCAGGAGACGGGCAGCGCTAACAATGGGGGTGCTGCGTGTCATTAAAAAGGAAAGTCACACCTCAGGGACATTGTAATGGTCTGTAATGAGACACATTTTGTACTTGTTGAGTTCCACGTGTGCAAGGAGAAAAAGTCAGCCACCTTGTACAAATGCAGCAGTACTGCTGTACAAGGTGGCTGTTATACATAGAAACACCTGGGGGTGGGGGCCAGGCTCCCTTCAATTTCAGTTCATGTGCCTGCGTGGCGTTTGCAGGTCACGTTGCAAGCTGCACAGCAGGGGAACAGCTGGCGGTGCTGAACCCCACTAACACATTGGCTGGTGTTTTTCTCTGTGCAGCTAGCATTTCCGGGCAAAAACTAGCGGTGTTTGAGCCCAGGGTCAGCAGGAGGAGGAGGAGAGGAGCAAAGTGTAGGCCGAAGCCTGCACTGGTGGCAGCTTTTGGTCGGTTGTGCCAGCGTGGCTTGTGCTGGACACGATGCCGGCTACACAGCGGGGGAACAGCTGGCGGTGCTGAACCCCACTAACACATTGGCTGGTGTTTTTCTCTGTGCAGCTAGCATTTCCGGGCAAAAACTAGCGTTGTTAGAGCCCAGGGTCAGCAGGAGGAGGAGAGGAGCAGAGTGTAGGCCGAAGCCTAGTTGAACCAATTTCAAAGGTTACCTTTAACCCCCCCTCAGGTGTTACAAAGTACAAGAGCCACTCCTTCTGCAGCATTAATGCTGCACAAGTAAAAGGTTGCTCTATTAATTTTTCTACTTGCACAAGCTGAATGCAACACGTAGACTATTTAGCCCATTATACTGTTAATCAGTAGTGGAGGCGTGACTTGTCTTTTTAAAGAAAAGCAGCACAGGTGTCGAAAACAACACTTTTTTGCATGGGCGCAGCTTCCTGAGCGTTGTTAGTTGCTGTACAGGAGTCTGCGCTCTTGTGATCCTTTGGCCATGCGCTGTGAGCGCTTCCTGTCTTATGACCTCATTTCATGTTGGCCGTTGCGGTTAGCGATGGACATGAATCCCAGACCCACAGTGTGTTTTTAAAAAATCACACTGCGGTGCTGGGATTCGTGCCCTGGTGCACTAAATATGTTTGCCGCTCACACATGTCCTTACACCTGCTTCAGACTGGGCGGCCTCATCTGATCCCTTATCGCCTGCCGCGGCCATGAGGACACCCAGTCTGAAGAAGGCGGAAGGAGATGAGTGAACACAGGCAAACATATGCACTGCACATGCCCATCAATCACACCCTCGCTGTCCAAAAAAATAAGACACCGAGGGGCGTTGTTTCGAGCAGGGGAGATGCACAGGCGCAGCCAGCTAACCAATGATGTCAAAAGACGGGCAGCGCTAACAAGGGTGGTGCTGCGTGTCATTACAAAGGAAAGTCACACCTCAGGGACATTGTAATGGTCTCTAATGAGACACATTTTGTACGTGTTGAGTTCCACGTGGGCAAGGAGAAAAAGTCAGCCACCTTGTACAAATGCAGCAGTACTGCTGTACAAGGTGGCTGTTATACATAGAAACACCTGTGGGTGGGGGGCAGGCTCCCTTCAATTTCAGTTCATGTGCCTGCGTGGCGTTTGCAGGTCACGTTGCAAGCTACACAGCAGGGGAACAGCTGGCGTTGCTGAACCCCACTGACACATTGACTGGTGTTTTTCTCTGTGCAGATTGCATGTCCGGGCAAAAACTAGCGGTGTTAGAGCCCAGGGTCAGCAGGAGGAGGAGGAGAGGAGCAAAGTGTAGGCCGAAGCCTGCACTGGTGGCAGCTTTTGGTCGGTTGTGCCAGCGTGGCTTGTGCTGGACACGATGCCGGCTACACAGCGGGGGAACAGCTGGCGGTGCTGAACCCCACTAACACATTGGCTGGTGTTTTTCTCTGTGCAGCTAGCATGTCCGGGCAGAAACTGGCGTTGTTTGAGCCCAGGGTCAGCAGGAGGAGGAGGAGAGGAGCAAAGTGTAGGCCGAAGCCTGCACTGGTGGCAGCTTTTGGTCGGTTGTGCCAGCGTGGCTTGTGCTGGACACGTTGCCGACTACACAGCAGGGGAACAGCTGGCGGTGCTGAACCCCACTAACACATTGGCTGGTGTTTTTCTCTGTGCAGCTAGCATTTCCGGGCAAAAACTAGCGGTGTTTGAGCCCAGGGTCAGCAGGAGGAGTAGAGGAGCAGAGTGTAGGCCGAAGCCTAGTTGAACCAATTTCAAAGGTTACCTTTAACCCCCCCTCAGGTGTTGCAAGGTACAAGAGCCACACCTTGAACAGCATTAATGATGCACAAGTCAAAGGTTGCTCTATTTAATTTTGCTCCTTGCACACGCTGAATTAAACACGTACACTATTTAGCCCATTATACTGTCAAACAGTAGTGGAGGCGTGACTACTAGTCTTTTTAAGGAGACGCAGCACAGGTGTACAAATTTACACCTAGGTGCTGTGCGCAGATTCCTTACCGTTGTTATTTGCTGTACAGGAGTCTGCGCTATTGTGATCCCTTGGCCATGCGCTGTGAGCGCTTCCTGTCTTCTGACCTCATTTCATGTCGGCCGTTGCGGTTAGCGATGGACATGAATCCCAGACCCACAGTGTGTTTTCAAAAAATCACACTGCGTGGCTGGGATTCGTGGCCTTGTGCAGTAAATAGGTTTGCCGCTTACACATGTCCTTACACCTGCTCCAGACTGGGCGGCCTCAGCTGATCCCTTATCGCCTACCACAGCCAGGAGGCCGCACAGTCTGAAGAAGGCGGAAGGAGATGAGTTAAGACAGGCGAACATATGCACTGCTCGTGCCCATAAACCACACCCTCGCTGACAAAATAAATATGACAACGAGGGGCGTTGTTTCTAGCAGGGCGGATGCACAGGCGCAGCCAGCTAACCATGATGACAAAAGACGGGAAACGCTACCAAGGGGGGTGCTGCGTATCATTACAAAGGAAAGTCACACCTCAGGGACAGTGGAATGGTCTCAATGAGACACATTTTGTACGTGTTGAGTTCCACGTGGGCAAGGAGAAAAAGTCAGCCACCTTGTACAAATGCAGCAGTACTGCTGTACTAGGTGGCTGTTATACATAGAAACACCTGGGGGGGTGGGGCCAGGTTCCCTTTTAATTTCAGTTCCTGTGCCTGCATGGCGTTTGCAGGTCACGTTGCCGGCTACACAGCAGGGGAACAGCTGGCGTTGCTGAACCCCACTAACACATTGGCTGGTGTTTTTCTCTGTGCAGCTAGCACTTCCGGGCAAAAACTAGCGGTGTTTGAGCCCAGGGTCAGCAGGAGGAGGAGAGGAGCAGAGTGTAGGCCGAAGCCTGCACTGGTGGCAGCTTTTGTTCTGTTGTGCCAGCGTGGCTTGTGCTGGACACGTTGCCGACTACACAGCAGGGGAACAGCTGGCGGTGCTGAACCCAGGGATAACATAACAGCGCAGGGTCCATGACGGAATCAAACAACGCTAAGGAGGCAGCGCACGGTGCCAAGGGGGTAGCAATGACGGCTGTGCTGCGTCACATTACAAAGGAAAGTCCCACCTCCGGGACGGTTGGACGGTGTGAGGGGACACATTACATGAGTGTGTAGTTCAGCGTTTGCAAGGAGCATAATTTCAAGAGCAACCTTTCCCTTGTGCAGTATTAGTGCTGCACATGGTGGCTCTTTCAGTAACAAACGCCTAGGGGGGGGGGGGACAGGTCCCCTTACATTTTAGTTGTGCCAGCGTGGCGGTCGCATGACACGTTGCCGGATACACAGCTGGGGATCAGCTGACGTTACTGAACCCCAATAACAGAGGAGCGACTGTTGACTGTGCACACAGCACTTCCAGGCACCAACTGGCGGTGTTAGAGCCCAGGGACAGCAGGAGGAGCAGATTGGAGGTATTGCCGCACACACAGCTGGGGATCAGCTGACGTTACTGAACCCCAATAACAGAGGAGCGACTGTTGACTGTGCACACAGCACTTCCAGGCACCAACTGGCGGTGTTAGAGCCCAGGGACAGCAGGAGGAGCAGATTGGAGGTATTGCCGCACACACAGCTGGGGATCAGCTGACGTTACTGAACCCCAATAACAGAGGAGCGACTGTTGACTGTGCACACAGCACTTCCAGGCACCAACTGGCGGTGTTAGAGCCCAGGGACAGCAGGAGGAGCAGAGGAACAGAGTGTAGGCCGAAGCCTGATTGGAGCAAGTTGAAAGGAAACCTTTAACCCCCCCCCCCCAAGACGTTTGTAGCTGAAAGAGCCATGTTGTGCAGCACTAAGGATGCAAAAGGAAAAGGTTGCTCTTTTAATTATGCTCCTTGCAAACACCGAAGTAAACACTAAAAATGTGTCCCTTTATACCGTTAAACCGTTCCGGAGGTGCGAATTTCCTTCGTAATGGGACACAGCACAGCTGTCATTCCTATCCCCTTGATGCCGTGCGCTGCCTCCTCAGCGTTGTTTTAAGCTGTCACGGAGCCTGCGCTGTTCTGTTAGCCCTTGGCCATGCCCAATTAGCGCTGCCTGTCTTCTGACATAATTTGGTGTCAGGCTGTCAGTGCCTGTGCGTCCACGCTGCTCCAGATCCCACCTCGCAGTCTCATCTAACGTAATCCCACTGCGGGCCTTGGAACCATGGGCATGCACAGTGCATAACCTCGACTCTCACTCCCCTCCTTCCCTCTTCTTCAGACTGTGCGGTGTCATGGCCGTGGCATGCTAGGGATCAGCTGACGGCGCACAGTCTAAAGAAGGCGGAGGGAAATGAGCGAGAGCCCGAGGGGAAGATATGCACTGCGCATGCCCATGGATCCCAGGCCCGCAGTGTGACTCAATCAGAAGACACTGCGAGGCGGGATCTCGGGCACCGCGGCCGCACAGGCGCAGCTAGCCTGACACCAAATTATGTCAGAAGACAGGCAGCGCAAATATGGCATGCCCAAGGGATAACAGAACAGCGCAGGCTCCGTGACAGCTTAAAACAACGCTGAGGAGGCAGCGCATGGCACCAAGGGGGTAGGAATGACGGCTGTGCTGCGTCACATTACGAAGGAAAGTCCCAGCTCCGGGACGGTATAACGGTATCAGTGAACACATTTTATAAGTGTTAAGTTCTGCGTGTGCAAAGAGCTACCTTTTGTAGCCGCGAGGGCTCACAGTCTGCAGGGGGTGGGTGAGGATACACTAGGAGAGGGTAGGGCAGGTTGCGCGGCTGTTCAGTAGGTTGAGGATCACTGCAGGCTGTAGGCTTGTCGGAAGAGGTGGGTCTTCAGGTTCTTTTTGAAGGTTTCTATGTTAGGCGAGAGTCTGATGTGTTGGGGTAGAGAGTTCCAGAGTATGGGGGAAGCACGGGAGAAGTCTTGGATGCGGTTATGGGAAGAAGAGATGAGAGGGGAGTAGAGAAGGAGGTCTTGGGAGGATCGGAGGTCGCGTGTAGGTAGGTACCGGGAGACCATGTCACAGATGTATGGAGGAGACAGGTTGTGGATGGCTTTGTATGTCAGTGTGAGGGTTTTGAACTGGAGTCTCTGGGCGATAGGAAGCCAGTGAAGGGCTTGACACAGGGGAGAGGCTGGGGAATAGCGGGGGGACAGGTGGATTAGTCGGGCAGCAGAGTGTAGGATGGATTGGAGTGGTGCCAGAGTGCTAGAGGGGAGTCCAGAGAGTAGGAGGTTGCAGTAGTCGAGGCGGGAGATGATAAGGGCATGCACTAGCGTTTTTGCAGTGTTGCGGTCAAGGAAAGCACGGATCCGGGAAATATTTTTGAGTTTGAGACGACAGGAGGAGGCAAGGGCTTGGATATGTGGCTTGAAAGAGAGGGCAGAGTCGAGGATCACCCCGAGGCACCGGGCGTGTGGGACTGGGGATAGTGAGCAGCCATTGACATTGATGGATAGGTCTGGTGGAGGGGTAGAGTGAGATGGGGGAAAGATGATGAATTCTGTTTTGTCCATGTTCAGTTGTAGAAAGCGAGCAGAAAAGAAGGCTGAAATGGCAGACAGACAGTGCGGGATTTTGGTAAGCAAGGAGGAGAGGTCAGGTCCGGAGAGGTAGATCTGCGTGTCGTCGGCGTAGAGATGGTACTGCATACCGTGGGATTCTATGAGCTGTCCCAGGCCGAAAGTGTAGATGGAGAAGAGTAGGGGTCCTAGAACAGAGCCTTGAGGAACACCGACTGACAAGGGGCGAAGTGAGGAGGTGGTGTGGGGGAGGGAGACACTGAATGTTCGGTCTGTCAGATATGACGAGATCCAGGAAAGGGCCAAGTCTGTGATGCCAAGGGATGAGAGGATTTGTAGCAAAAGGGAGTGGTCTACAGTGTCAAAGGCAGAAGACAAGTCCAGGAGAAGGAGGACAGAGTAGTGTCGCTTGCTCCTGGCAGTTAGTAGGTCATTGGTGACTTTAGTTAGGGCAGTTTCAGTTGAGTGATGGGAACGGAAGCCTGATTGTAACCGATCAAAGAGGGAGCAGGAGGAGAAGTGGGAGGACAGTTCAAGATGGACATGTTGCTCCAGCAATTTGGAGGCATAAGGGAGAAGAGATATTGGGCGATAGCTAGACACAGAGGATGGGTCGAGGGAGGGCTTTTTGAGGATGGGTGTGATCTTGGCATGCTTGAAGGATGAGGGAAAGACACCTGTTGTGAGTGAGAGGTTGAAGAGGTGTGTTAGGGTTGGGATGAAGACCGTTGGGATGAAGACCGTGGTAGAGTTCCCCTACATTTAGGTTGTTGTGCCAGCGTGGCGGTCGCAGGACACATTGCCGGCTACACAGCTGGGGATCAGCTGACGTTACTGAAACCCAATAACACTGGGTCGTATGTTTTTACTGTGCAGCCTGCACTTCTGAGCCGCAACTGGCGGTGTTGGAGCCCAGGAATAGCAGTTCAGGTGGTAGAAAGATGAACACAGCAGGAGACCTGGATGACACCCAATTACTTATTCAGGCAGAGGAGTGGCAAATTCCTGCGAGATCCAGGCCTGGTTCATTTTCAGGAAAGTAAGCCGATCAACGTTATCGGAGGATAGTCGCATGCGACGGTCTGTTAGTACACCACCTGCGGCACTAAAGACACGTTCCGATAAGACACTAGCCGCAGGGCAAGCCAGCACCTCCAATGCATACTGGCTTAGCTCTGGCCATGTATCCAGCTTAGAGACCCAAAACTTGAACGGGGAAGAGCCGTCTGGGAGTACAGTAAGAGGGCAAGCCATGTAATCTGTCACCATCTGACGGAACCGTTGCCTCCTGCTGACTGGAGCCGCCGGTGATGGTGTAGACATTTGGGGCGGGCACACAAAAGTGTGCCAGAGTTGTGCCATACTGGGCTTGCCTTGGGCAGAGGCACTGCTTCTGCTCCCTCTTTGGGCAGAGCCTCCCCCACTGCCTCGACGCACTGAGCTGCTTTGTAAAGCACTAGCAGCACTCCTCTCAGTTGGACAGGAGAAGATGATGGAATTCACCAGTGTGTCGTGGTACTCCCGCAATTTACGCTCCCGGGTCAACGCAGGGATGAGGTTTTGGACGTTGTCCCGGTAGCGAGGATCGAGGAGGGTGAACACCCAATAATCAGGCATGTTGAGAATGTGGTCGATGCGGCGGTCGTTTCTCAGGCACTGCAGCATGAAATCCACCATGTGCTGCAGAGTGCCAACTGGCCCAGAAACGCTGTCCCCTGCTTGAGACATGATCTCTGCCCGCTCGTCATCACCCCACCCTCGCTGTACACACTGACCACTGGACAATTGTGTCGCTCCCTCCTCTGGACGGAGCTCTTCCTCCTCCATTGACTCCTCCTCATCCTCCTCACAAATTGGCCCCTGCGTACCCCTTTGTGAGGAACCACGTGGCGCTGACTCTCCAGAAGCTGATGGAAAAGGTGACTCCTCATCCTCCACCTCTTCCACCACATCATCCCTTAACCCTTGCAAAGTTTGCTGAAGCAGGCAGATAAGGGGGACAGTCATGCTGACTAGTGCATCATCTGCACTTGCCATCCGCGTGGAATAATCAAAAGGACGCAAAACCTGGCAGACGTCCTTCATAGTGGCCCACTCTGTGGTTGTGAAGTCTGATCGGCGCTGACTGCGACTTCTTTGCGCCTGATGCAGCTGGTACTCCATAACTGCTTGCTGCTGCTCACACAACCGCTCCAACATATGTAACGTGGAATTCCACCGGGTAGGTAGGTCACATATGATGCGGTGTTCCAGAAGGCGGAATCGGCGCTGCAGAGCAGCAATGCGGGATCTGGCCAAGCTGGAACGCCGCAAGTGAGCACACTCTAGGCGGACCTTGTGCAGCAGGGCATCAAGATCCGGATAGTCCCTCAGAAAACTCTGCACAACCAAATTGAGCACATGTGCCAGACATGGGATGTGAGTGAGGTTGCCAAGGGCCAAAGCTGCCACCAGATTTCGGCCATTGTCACACACTACCATGCCTGGCTGGAGATTCGCTGGCAGTAACCACACATCGCTCTCCTGCTTTATGGCATTCCAGAGCTCCTGCGCTGTGTGGCTTCGATGCCCCAATGAAACTAGTTTCAAGACGGCCTGCTGACGTTTGGCCACGGCTGTGCTCATGTCGGTCATAGGTAAACGTTCACGGGTCCATGTGGGGGTGGACTGTGACGGATCCTGCAGAGAGGAATCAGAGGAACTGGTGTAAGAGGAGGAGTCGATGCGTACAGACTGGATTCCTGCAATCCTTGGAGTGGGCAGGACACGTCCTGCGCCACTCGCACGATCTGTACCTGGCTCAACAACATTAACCCAATGGGCAGTGAGGGAAACATATCGCCCCTGTCCATGCTGACTGGTCCACGCATCGGTGGTGAGGTGGACCTTGCTACTGACGGCGTTCAGTAGCGCATGTTTTATGTTTGCCTCAACATGCCTGTGCAGGGCAGGGACAGCCTGCCTGCTGAAGTAAAAGCGGCTGGGCACCTTGTACTGTGGGACTGCCAATGCCATCAAGTCACGGAAGCTGTCAGTCTCCACCAGCCTGAACGAGAGCATTTCCAGGGACAACAGTTTGGCAATGCCTGCATTCAGAGCCTGTGCTCGGGGGTGGTTGGCCGAGAATGCCCGCCTTTTCTCCCATGCCTGTACTACCGATGGCTGTAGAGTAGACTGGGAGTGTGAGGATGACTGGGAAGGTGGTGCTGTGGGTGGAATTACACAAGGTCTCTGGGAGGAAGCCAAACCAGCTGTGCGTGAGCTGGAGGAAGAGGCAACACGAGCTGAAGAGGTGGTAGCTGCCGCTGTTGGTTGGCCTACATCTTCAGTGTGTTTCTGTAACTCCACCGCGTGCCTGGTCCGCACATGTTTCCACATATTTGTGGTATTGAGGTTGCTGACATTTTTCCCTCTTTTTACTTTATGATGACACAGCTTGCATTTGACAAAACAAATGTCATCTGCAACTGTGTCAAAAAAGGACCAGGCACTGCAAGTCTTGGGAGCGCCCTTTTTGGCTTTGGAAAGAGACAGGCTCCTAACGGGTGCCAAAGTGGAGGCTACAGGCTCCGCAGTCTTCCCCCTCCCTCTCCCTCTTTGGCCCGTAAGAGGAAGCTCTTCCTCTGAGCTGCTCCCACCACCTTCCTGTTCCTCACGCCACGATGGGTCAAGGACCTCATCATCTCCACTACCCTCTGCCACCAACTGCTCCTCCTGGGTAGTCTCAGCAGCACAGTACGCACGAGAAAGCGGCACCTGAGTTTCATCATCAGATGCGTACTGCGCTGTGGTCACCGGAGGCACTGGCCCACCTGCCTCTTCAGAGTCAGAGAGAAAAAGGTGTTGGGCATCACTGCACACTGCCTCTTCTTCCATTTCTCCAATGCTGCTTGGCTGGCCCCCTGTTTCCAAGCCAAGAGATTCAGAGAACAGAAGTAGAGACGGCTCCTGTCCTGGGCTCTCTGACTGCCTGGCCAATTTGGCAGGTGGTGAAGAGACAGATGGCTGCTCTCCAGTGCTCTGTGCCTGAGAGGATGTGGCACTAACTGAAGTCGATGCCGAGGCGTTAGCTGCCATCCACCCGACAACGGCTTCAATTTGGTCTTCACGCAGCAGCGGTGCACGGCGCTCTCCGACAAAGCTGCGCATGAAGGACTGTTCCCTGCTGAAACTGAGTGACGACGAGTCACCGGCGCCCGCAGCAGGCACAGAATCACCACGTCCTCTCCCTGCTCCTCTCCCTGCTCCGCGCCCACGCCCACGTGCCTTACTCCCTGCCCTCTTCATCTTGGTTGACAGATAAAGATAAGCAGAAAAGTACTAAGGCCTTAGTGTGCTTATTCCTGTAATGCTCCTCCTAACAGGTGTAAGAAACACTAATGTTGTAAATTGTGGACTAAACTTTATTATTTTTCAAATGTGGCCTACACAAGTGTTAAGTTGTGTTTGGTGAACTTAACCTTTTTTTTGGTGCAGATCGGGCTACAGAGCTAGTTTAAATCACACGGAGACCGTGCAGACAGCCGTAAACGGCGCTGCAAGGCCAAAAAACCCTCCTCTAGGTTATCCTATATAGTGTTTTTCCACTATTTAGCTGGATACAAGTGGAAAGACACTAATAGGAATTTTTTTTTTCAAATTTTAAACTGGCTGCACTATTTGAAAAAAAGGAAATTGTTTTTCAAGGTATGAGGCAGTAACGCACCCTGAGCTGAATCCAACCGGCTATGGCTGCACACAGACTACAGGGCGAGCTGCGCTCACACAGAGACCGTGCAGACAGCCGTAAACGGCGCTGCAAGGCCCCAAAAAAACCCTCTAGGTTATCCTATGTAGTGTTTTTCCACAATTGAGCTGGAGACTGGTGGAAAGACACTAATAGGAATTTTTTTTTTTTCAAATTTTAAACAGGCTGCACTATTTCAAAAAAAGGAAAATTTTTCTCAAGGTATGAGCCAGTAAAGAACCCTGAGCTGAATCCAACCGGCTATGGCTGCACACAGACTACAGGGCGAGCTGGGCTCACACGGAGACCGTGCAGACAGCCGTAAACGGCGCTGCAAGGCCAAAAAACCCTCCTCTAGGTTATCCTATATAGTGTTTTTCCACTATTTAGCTGGATACGAGTGGAAAGACACTTATAGGATTTTTTTTTTTCAAATTTTAAACAGGCTGCACTATTTGAAAAAAAAGGAAAATTTTTCGCAAGGTATGAGCCAGTAACGAACCCTGAGCTGAATCCAACCGGCTATGGCTGCACACAGACTACAGGGCGAGCTGGGCTCACACGGAGACCGTGCAGACAGCCGTAAACGGCGCTGCAAGGCCAAAAAACCCTCCTCTAGGTTATCCTATATAGTGTTTTTCCACTATTTAGCTGGATACGAGTGGAAAGACACTAATAGGAATTTTTTTTTTTCAAATTTTAAACAGGCTGCACTATTTGAAAAAAAGGAAAATTTTTCTCAAGGTATGAGCCAGTAACGAACCCTGAGCTGAATCCAACCGGCTATGGCTGCACACAGACTACAGGGCGAGCTGGGCTCACACGGAGACCGTGCAGACAGCCGTAAACGGCGCTGCAAGGCCCAAAAACCCCCCTCTAGGTTATCCTATGTAGTGTTTTTCCACAATAGAGCTGGAGACTGGTGGAAAAACACTAATAGGAAATTTGAGAAAAAATGTGCAGCAGGCTGCACTAAGAGCAAAAAAGAACAACTGTGTGAGGCAGTGTGAACCCCCCCTGAGCTGAATACAACCGGGTATATGGCTGCACACAGACTACAGAGTGAGCTGCACACACACACACACAGAGACCTTGCAGAACGCTGTTAAAACAGCGCTGCAAGGCAAGAGCAAGGTGAACAGTGAAGAACACACAGTGTTTTGATAAATTAGCCTTTGGAAAGGAAAATAAAGCAATTAGCAAGCTCAACTGGCCCTCAGTTAGAACACAGCGTCCTGTCCCTAACTGAAATCACAGCAGAGTGAGCGCAAAATGGCGGCAGCGCTTTTTTATAGTGCAGAGTGACATCATTTCAGCAGCCAATCCAAGCCTTGCCAGTACTTACATGCCCACCATGCTAAACAGGATGTGCCCACACTTTCATTCATTCCTCATTGGCTGCTGCGTTCAATTTGAATTCTGGGAACTTCCGATTCCGGTATCCGATACGCGGGAAGTATCGGAATTCAGTATCGGAATTCCGATACCGCAAATATCGGCCGATACCCGATACTTGCGGTATCGGAATGCTCAACACTAATTATGAGGTGAACACTATCATGGGGTGCAAGGTAATACGTGGCAAAAAGTACTATCTGGTATACTGGAAGGGTCACTGCCCAGAGGACAGAACCTGGGAACCTGTGGAGCACATTCAAGCTCTGCTGCTCATTGCAGCCTTTGAACGTAGCGAGGCCCAAAGAGAAGGGCCCTAGGAGGGGAGTTGTTATGAACTGGTGGTTTAGGAGCAACATAGGATGAGCTCTGAAGGAGGTGGTACCTGTACTGACCGCAGTCCCTAAACTCAACACAACACTAGAAGTAGCTGTGGGATGCTCCTGTCACTCCCTAGGCACCTCGTCACAGCCTGAGAATTAACTACCCCTAAAGATAGAAACAGGAAAACTATCTTGCCTCAGAGAAAATCCCCAAAGGATAGATAGCCTGCCACAAGTAATGACTGTGAGTGGAGAGGGAAAAGACATACACAGAATGAAACCAGGATGTAGCACAGGAGGCCAGTCTAGCTAGATAGATAGGACATGATAGAATACTGTGCGGTCAGTATTAAAAACTACAAAAATCCACACAGAGTTTACAAAAATCTCCACACCTGACTAAAGTTGTGGAGGGTAACTCTGCTTCCCAGAGCTTCCAGCTTAACTGAATAAATCCATACTGACAAGCTGGACAAAACATAGAATGCACAGAACGAATAAGTCCACAACATGTGGACAGAAAAGAGCAAAGCAAAGACTTATCTTTGCTGAACTGGTCAGGATATCAGGGAAATCCAAGCAAAGATGTGAATCCAACCAGGAACCATTGACAAGTGGCACTGGCTGAAGGAAGAGCCAGGCATAAATAGCTGAGCAGAAAGACAATCAGTGGAAGCAGCTGCAGACTGCTAAATCCAAGGAGCAGCCATTCCACTTAAAACCACCGGAGGGAGCCCAAGAGCAGGAGTCACAAAAGTGCCACTTACAACCACCGGAGGGAGCCCAAGAGCGGAATTCACAACAGTACCCCCCCCCTTGAGGAGGGGTCACCGAACCCTCACCAGAGCCCCCAGGCCGATCAGGACGATCCAAGTGAAAAGCACGAACCAAATTGGCGGCATGGACATCGGAGGCAACAACCCAAGAATTATCCTCCTGGCCATAACCCTTCCACTTGACAAGATACTGAAGCCTCCGCCTCGAAAAACGAGAATCCAAAATTTTCTCAACCTCATACTCCAACTCTCCCTCAACCAACACCGGGGCAGGAGGATCAACCGAGGGAACAACAGGCACCAAATATATCCGCAACAAAGATCTATGGAAAACATTATGAATGGCAAAAGAGGCTGCAAGAGCCAAACGAAAAGACACCGGATTGATAATTTCAGAAATCTTATAAGGACCAATAAACCGAGGCTTAAACTTAGGGGAAGAAACCTTCATAGGAACATGACGAGAAGACAACCAAACCAAATCCCCCACACAAAGCCGGGGACCAACACACCGACGGCAGTTAGCAAAATGTTGAGCCTTTTCCTGAGACAACGTCAAATTGTCCACAACATGAGTCCAAATCTGCTGCAGCCTGTCCACCACAGAATCCACACCAGGACAATCAGAAGGCTCAACCTGTCCCGAAGAAAAACGAGGATGAAAACCAAAATTACAAAAGAAAGGGGAAACCAAAGTAGCCGAACTAGCCCTATTATTAAGGGCAAACTTGGCCAACGGCAAGAAAGCCACCCAATCATTCTGATCAGCTGACACAAAGCATCTCAAATAGGTTTCCAAGGTCTGATTAGTTCGCTCAGTTTGGCCATTAGTCTGAGGATGAAACGCCGAAGAAAAAGACAAATCAATGCCCATCATAGCACAAAAGGCCCGCCAAAACCTAGAGACAAACTGAGAACCTCTCTCAGACACAATATTCTCCGGAATGCCATGCAAACGAACCACATGCTGAAAAAACAATGGAACCAAATCTGAGGAGGAAGGCAACTTAGGCAAAGGTACCAGATGGACCATTTTAGAGAACCGGTCACAAACAACCCAGATAACAGACATCTTCTGGGAAACAGGAAGATCCAAAATAAAATCCATGGAAATATGCGTTCAGGGCCTCTCAGGGACCGGCAAAGGCAAAAGCAACCCACTAGCGCGGGAACAGCAAGGCTTGGCCCGGGCGCAAGTCCCACAGGACTGCACAAAAGCACGCACATCGCGTGACAAGGAAGGCCACCAAAAGGACCTAGCAACCAAATCTCTGGTACCAAAAATCCCAGGATGACCAGCCAACACTGAACAATGAACCTCAGAAATTACCTTACTTGTCCATCTATCAGAAACAAACAGCTTCCCCACTGGACAGCGGTCAGGCTCATCAGCCTGAAATTCCCGAAGCACCCGCCGCAAATCAGGGGAGATGGCAGAAAGAATCACCCCTTCCTTAAGAATGCCAACCAGCTCAAGGACTCCAGGAGAATCAGGCAAAAAACTCCTAGAGAGGGCATCAGCCTTAACATTCTTAGATCCCGGAAGATACAAGACCACAAAATCAAAACGGGAGAAAAACAGGGACCATCGAGCCTGTCTAGGATTCAGCCGCTTGGCCGACTCGAGGTAAATCAGATTCTTATGATCAGTCAAGACCACAACGCGGTGCTTAGCTCCCTCAAGCCAATTTCGCCACTCCTCAAATGCCCACTTCATAGCCAACAACTCCCGATTGCCGACATAATAATTGCGTTCCGCAGGCGAAGACTTTCTGGAAAAAAAAGCACACGGTTTCATCAAAGAACCATCAGAATCCCTCTGAGACAAAATGGCCCCTGCCCTAATCTCAGAAGCGTCAACCTCAACCTGAAAAGGAAGAGAAACATCCGGCTGACGCAACACAGGGGCAGAAGTAAATCGGCGTTTAAGCTCCTGAAAGGCCTCAACAGCCACAGAGGACCAATTCGTCACATCAGCGCCATTCTTCGTCAAATCAGTATGGGGCTTAACCACACTGGAAAAGTTGGCAATGAAACGGCGATAGAAATTAGCAATGCCCAAAAATTTTTGAAGGCTCTTCACAGATGTGGGTTGAATCCAGTCATGAATAGCTTGGACCTTAACAGGATCCATTTCCATAGACGAGGGAGAAAAAATAAAACCCAAAAAAGAGACCTTCTGAACTCCGAATAGGCACTTAGACCCCTTCACAAATAAAGCATTATCACGAAGGATCTGGAATACCATCCTGACCTGCTTCACATGAGACTCCCAATCATTGGAAAAAATCAAAATATCATCCAAATATAAAACCATGAATTTATCAAGATAATTGCGGAAAAATATCATGCATGAAAGATTGGAACACAGATGGGGCATTAGAGAGCCCGAATGGCATCACGAGGTATTCAAAATGGCCTTCGGGCGTATTAAATGCAGTTTTCCATTCGTCACCCTGTTTAATACGAACAAGATTATATGCCCCTCGAAGGTCAATCTTAGTAAACCAACTAGCCCCCTTAATCTGAGCAAACAAATCAGAAAGCAAAGCCAAGGGTTATTGGAATTTGACCGTGATCTTATTAAGAAGACGATAATCGGGTCTCAAGGAGCCATCCTTCTTAGCAACAAAAAAGAAACCCGCTCCCAATGGTGACGAAGATGGCCGAATATGCCCCTTCTCCAAAGATTCCTTAACATAACTCCGCATGGCGGCATGCTCTGGCACAGACAGATTGAAAAGTCGGCCCTTAGGGAACTTACAACCTGGAATCAAGTTAATAGCACAATCACAGTCCCTATGTGGAGGAAGGGAACTGGACTTGGGCTCATCAAATACATCCTGGAAATCCGACAAAAACTCAGGGACCTCAGAAGAGGGGGAAGAGGAAATTGACATCAAAGGAATGTCACTATGTACCCATTGACAACCCCAACTAGTCACATACATAGTTTTCCAATCCAGCACCGGATTATGTTCCTGTAACCATGGAAAACCCAGTACAACAACATCATGCAGGTTATGCAACACCAGAAAACGGCAATCTTCCTGATGTGCTGGAGCCATGTACATGGTCATCTGCATCCAGTACTGAGGTTTATCCTTGGCCAATGGTGTAGCATCAATGCCCCTCAAAGGAATAGGGCTCTGCAAAGGCTGCAAGGAAAAACAACAGTGCCTGGCGAAATCTAAGTCCATTAAGTTCAGGGCAGCGCCTGAATCCACAAATGCCATGACAGAAAAGGACGACAATGAGCAAATCAGGGTCACAGATAAAATAAATTTAGGCTGTACAGTACTGATGGTAAGAGACCTAGCGACCCTCCTAGTACGCTTAGGGCAATCAGAAATAACATGAGCAGAATCACCACAGTAAAAACACAGCCTATTCTGACGTCTGAATTCCTGCCGTTCTGTTCTAGTCAAAATCCTATCACATTGCATAGGCTCAGGACTCTGCTTAGAGGACACTGCCATATGGTGCACAGCTTTGCGCTCGCGCAGACGCTGATCAATCTGAATGGCTAGAGACATAGATTCGCTCAAACCAGCAGGCGTAGGGAAGCCCACCATAACATCTTTAAGGGCTTCAGAAAGACCTTTTCTGAAAATAGCAGCCAGAGCATCCTCATTCCATTTAGTGAGCACAGACCATTTCCTAAATTTCTGGCAGTATAATTCTGCCACTTCCTGACCTTGACACAAGGCCAACAGGGTTTTTTCTGCATGATCCACAGAATTAGGTTCGTCATACAATAATCCGAGCACTTGAAAAAATGCGTCTACATTCAGCAATGCCGGATCCCCTGATTCAAGGGAGAATGCCCAGTCCTGAGGGTCACCACGCAGCAAGGATATGATGATTTTAACTTGCTGAATGGGATCACCAGAAGAACGGGGTTTCAAAGCAAAAAACAATTTGCAGTTATTTTTAAAGTTCAAAAACTTGGATCTGTCCCCAAAAAACAAATCAGGAGTAGGAATTTTAGGCTCCAAAGCCGGAGTCTGGACAACATAATCTTGGATACTCTGTAACATAGTAACATAGTAACATAGTTAGTAAGGCCGAAAAAAGACATTTGTCCATCCAGTTCAGCCTATATTCCATCATAATAAATACCCAGATCTACGTCCTTCTACAGAACCTAATAATTGTATGATACAATATTGTTCTGCTCCAGGAAGACATCCAGGCCTCTCTTGAACCCCTCGACTGAGTTCGCCATCACCACCTCCTCAGGCAAGCAATTCCAGATTCTCACTGCCCTAACAGTAAAGAATCCTCTTCTATGTTGGTGGAAAAACCTTCTCTCCTCCAGACGCAAAGAATGCCCCCTTGTGCCCGTCACCTTCCTTGGTATAAACAGATCCTCAGCGAGATATTTGTATTGTCCCCTTATATACTTATACATGGTTATTAGATCGCCCCTCAGTCGTCTTTTTTCTAGACTAAATAATCCTAATTTCGCTAATCTATCTGGGTATTGTAGTTCTCCCATCCCCTTTATTAATTTTGTTGCCCTCCTTTGTACTCTCTCTAGTTCCATTATATCCTTCCTGAGCACCGGTGCCCAAAACTGGACACAGTTTTGGGCACCGGTACTCTTGCAGCACTCTGTACTCTTGCAGCAAGTTGATCCACACGAGAAAACAAACCCTGAACATCCATGCCAGAGCATAAATCCTGAACCACCCAGAGATCAAGAGGAAAAAAAAGACAAAACAGAGCACAGAAAAAAAAAATGGCTCAGAATTTTTTTTCCTTCTTTTGAGATACATTTAATTCATTTTTGGCCACTTGTACTGTTATGAACTGGTGGTTTAGGAGCAACATAGGACGAGCTCTGAAGGAGGTGGTACCTGTACTGACCGCAGTCCCTAAGCTCAACACAACACTAGAAGTAGCTGTGGGATGCTCCTGTCACTCCCTAGGCACCTCGTCACAGCCTGAGAATTAACTACCCCTAAAGATAGAAACAGGAAAACTATCTTGCCTCAGAGAAAATCCCCAAAGCATAGATAGCCCCCCCACAAGTAATGACTGTGAGTGGAGAGGGAAAAGACATATACAGAATGAAACCAGGATGTAGCACAGGAGGCCAGTCTAGCTAGATAGATAGGACATGATAGAATACTGTGCGGTCAGTATTAAAAACTACAAAAATCCACACAGAGTTTACAAAAATCTCCACACCTGACTAAAGGTGTGGAGGGTAACTCTGCTTCCCAGAGCTTTCAGCTTAACTGAATTAATCCATACTGACAAGCTGGACAAAACATAGAATGCACAGAGCGAATAAGTCCATAAGATGTGAACAGAAAAGAGCAAAGCAAGGACTTATCTTTGGTCAGGATATCAGGGAAATCCAAGCACAGATGTGAATCCAACCAGGAACCATTGACAAGTGGCACTGGCTGAAGGAAGAGCCAGGCATAAATAGCCGAGCAGAAAGACAATCAGTGGAAGCAGCTGCAGACTGCTAAATCCAAGGAGCAGCCATTCCACTTAAAACCACCGGAGGGAGCCCAAGAGCAGAACTCACAAAAGTGCCACTTACAACCACCGGAGGGAGCCCAAGAGCGGAATTCACAACAGGGAGTCATGTTAGGTGTTGAGTTCATGTCCACTGCGGTCTCCCGTTCTCCTCCAGCCACAGTGGAACCTGCTCAGCAGAGATGTCGATCCCAGTATCTTGCTAAAGCTGATGCTGTGTGTCTGGTTACTGCTGACTTTCCAGGCTCTGCCTTTGATGCCAGCACTGATCAGCAGCGGGTAGGCATTCCAGATACTAAATCCTACTTTTCCCACACTGAGCATGCCAACGGGAGGACCTCCCATTGGAGGTCGGGGGTCACATGCTCAGGTCCTGTTGCGGCTTCTATTGGACCATCAGGAAGGTCCCGGAGTGCTACGCTATCCTGCACATTAGCACAAGATATTAATCTAGTTAGCAGTGACCGCCAGAGCAGCGCCATGTGCAAATAGTGCGCTTTCCAGGCCCTGGTTAGGGTAGTTAGTGGCCTCTGCCAGAGCGGCACTGCACGCACTCCAGTACGGTAAATGTTTAGTTTAATTGATTCCCTGGCACCACAGTAGCGGTGTCAAGCACAAGCGATCTGCAGGGACTCTTACCCTGATTCTTGGGGCAGAGTTCAGTGTCGCCTTGCTTGCACTATCGGTGCGGTATCGTGGCCCCGTGATGCAACAGGGTTCACTTCCTTCATATCGGGTGAAGCTAACCCGGGTATGTACTCACATTATATTATGAGTTATTATTGTTTGTTGCATTCCACCAGTCCTTACATTTGCCATCATCCTCACAAGGTCTTTTGCTTTTGTTCTTGGTTTGATATGCACATGTTGGACTAAAGCACATTCTTCTCTGGGACACAGAGCCCATCTCCTTCCTGAGCAATATGATGGCTGGACATTGCCATCTTGTTTGTACTTGTGTATACTTGTCTGTACAGATGAACGAGGCACCTTCAGGGATCTTGAAATTGTACCCAAGGATGAGATAGACTTGTTCAAGTCCACAATTCTCTTTGTGATATTTGGGATGATTTCTTTAGACTTTCCCATGATGCTATGCAAAGAAGCAGTGTGTTTCAGCTATGCATTAAAATACATCCACAGGGGTGTCTATAATTAACTCAGATGTTGCCAAAAAAATGATCAGAAGCTTCCAAACACATGACATCATCATATGGCAGTCCAGAATTGTTGAAAAGCATAGTAATCTTAGTGTATGCAAGCTTTTGACTTTGCAGTAAGTATTAAAAATGCCTTAAAATATTCTATATTTCTCATTATTCTGGCATTTGGCAAATATTAATAATTATGGTAATCCTAATTGGCCTAAATGGAAAGGTTTATTCTGATTTCATGTCAGATATTGAGAAAAACAGGCATATGTGTCTTTTTATATAGTGTACATAAACTTCTGGTTTCAACTGTAGATAGATAGACAGCCAGACAGATAGACAGATAGATAGATAGATAGATAGAGAGAGATGATAGATAGATAGATAGATAGATAGATAGATAGATAGATAGATAGATAGATAGATAGATAGATAGATAGATAGATAGATAGATCGATCCACCATGTTCCAAATTATTATGCAAATTATATTTTTCTCAGATTTTCCTAAACGGTCGGTGCAAATGATAGTCAGTCTAATAAAAATCATCACCCGTTAGAGTATACATCGAATATTATAGAAGAAACCTCCCAATGATAGCAGTTTAATCTCCAAAATGAATAAAACCTCAAAATGCACTGTTCCAAATTATTAGGCACAGTAGAAGTTCTAAACATTTGATATGTTTTAAAGAACCAAAAATGCTCATTTGTTGAATTTGCAGCATTAGGAGTTCACATTCACTGAACAAAAAAGCTAATTAACTCCAAAACATCCTAACAGGCCAAGTTACATGTTAACATAGGAACCCTTCTTTGATATCACCTTCAAAATTCTTGCATCCATTGAGCTTGTGAGAATAGCCCCCCAGAACTGCTGTTTTGATGTGAACTGCCTCCCTCCCTCATAGATCTTTTGCTTGATGATACTCCAAAACTTCTCTATAGGATTGAGGTCAGGGGAAAATGGTGGCAACACCATGAGTTTATCTCCTTTTATGCCCATAACAGCCAATGACTCAGAGGTATTCTTTGCAGCATGAGATGGTGCATTGTCATGCATGAAGATGATTTTGCTCCTGAAGGCACATTTCTGCTTTTTATACCATGGAAGAAAGTTGTCAGTCAGAAACACACAGAGGAAAACAGCTACCAAACATAGCAAAACTGTGGTCATGCAGTCAGCATAGCACACAAACAACTCCTCAACTGAGGTGCCGGTATTCTAGGGGCTTATTTCAGCCATGACCTGAATCCAAACACACAAAACTCCTCACCGGAGGTGCCGGTATTCTAGGGGCTTATTTCAGCCAACCCTGACCTCATGCAAACATGATCACACAGTAGCAAGGCTCAAAACATAGGTTGCTACTAGCACATGTCCGTGCAGCCATACAAACCTTTTACAGCTGTAGCAGACAAGGACCTTCCTGGTGGTCCAATAGGAGCTGCTACAGGACCTGAGCATGTGACCCCAAACCTCCAATGGGAGGTCATCCCGTGGGCATGTTCAGTATGGGAAAAGCGGGACTTAGTCCCAGAAAGACCTGCTCGCTGCTGAACATTGCTGACTACAATGACAGAGCCTGGAAGGGCAGTTGTAACCAGTCATCCAGTATCAGCCTGAGTCAGACGCTGGGACCGACGTCTCTGCTGAGCAGGCTCCACTGTGGCTGGAGGAGAATGGGAGACTGCAGCAGACATAGTTCGAGATTCCCTCTGTGCAGCGGCGGGAACTCGACACCTAACACACACCTTCAGGAACATTAAAGGGCCCTACCAACTGTTTCCCCATGATTGTGGCCCAAAACATAACTCCTTCACCACCTTGCTGATGTCGCAGCCTTGTTGGGACATGGTGGCCATCCACCAATCATCCACTACTCCATCCATCTGGACCATCCAGGGTTGCTTGACACTCATCAGTAAACAAGACTGCTTGAAAATTAGTCTTCATGTATGTCTGGGCCCACTGCAACCATTTCTGCTTGTGAATACTGTTTAAGGGTGGACGAATAGTAGGTTTATGAACTAACGCAAGCCTTTGAAGGATACTACACCTTGAAGTTCAAGGGACTCCAGAGGCGCCAGCAGCTTCAAATATCTGTTTGCTGGTTTGTAATGGCTTTTTAGTAGCTGCTCTCTTAATCTGGTGAACTTGCATGGCAGAAACCTTCCTCATTATGCCTTTATCAGCACAAATACGTCTGTGCTCAGATTCAGCCACAAATCTCTTAACAGTACGATGATCACGCTTAAGTTTTCAGGAAATATCAAATGTTTTTATCCCTTGACCAAGGCATTGCACTATTTGATGCTTTTTGGCAGCAGAGATATCCTTTTTCATTCCCATGTTACTTCAAAACTGTGGCCTGCATAATAATGTGGAACATCATTTTTAAGTAGTTTTCCTTTAATTAGAATCACCTTGAAAACTAATTATCACATGTGTATAAGATTGATTTCAGTGATCCATTGAGCCCTGAGACACAATACCATCCATAAGTTTATTTGAAAAACAAAACAATTAAATCTTTATGACACTTAAATCCAATTTGCATAAAAATTTAGAACATGGTGTAGAAAGATGGATGGATCATCAGAATGCTTATTTTTTCTGTGTGTCTATCTATCTACTTAGCCATCTGCATTTTACATTTTTTTTTTTTTAAGGTTTACATTTAGCCAGTGAGCTTAATGGATTAAAAATGTTGCTGTATATTGATTACATTTTGACTAGCAACTTTTGCATAAATACAAAAGAATTCTGAATTCATTGTAATTTCATAAAGAATAGGCAGGTCAGCCAAAGTCTTTGTGCCTGATCTGATAATTACGTTAATGGATATAAAATGCAAGAATGCTGCTGAATTATAGAGCAGTTTTCCTTGTACTGAGCTTTTCTTTGATGTCAGACATAGGTACTGCAATCTGAATTAGGGTTTCAGTATAAAGCCTTACATTTGTATCCATATTAATAGCACTTTGCTATCAATATACTATTGTTACTTTCTTTTATTTGTCAACTAGTACAATCTATAATCTGTCTTTTGAGAGACCATGGAAATGTAAAAAGATATTGCCTTGTACAATTAATGAATGAATTTGATCATAATGTTGTAAAAATTATACCCACTGCAAGAGACTATTAAATTTAAAGTGTACTTATAGTACTTGTAGGCAGTAAGTATTAAAAAATTCTGATAATTAAAATAGGCTACATAGCACGTAAAAGTGGCTTCAATTGAGTAATCATTGCTTTCATCATAATGAAGTGACTTCTAACAGATTTCCCATCTTTTACTATAAAATTCACTGTAGAGATTCTCAGCAGTTCATCCAAATCAGTGAGTTTTTTTAAAACTTTAAAAATATTAGCACATAGAGAACTTTACATTTTTGTACATTTATACATCTAAGATTATTATTTTTATTATAGGATTATTTCATAATTATTTCTAGTTAATTGCTAAAACTTTAATACATATACATAATTTGTACATTCTTTAAGAATATGTACATTTTTATTTGGAAACATTTTGTAATAGTGTTAATAATCTTATTTCATTGCCTTCACGATGAAAAATAGGTGTCAAAGTGTGATTTACCAAGTGCATAGATCTGAATTCAAAATCTTGAGTATCAATCTCTCAACTATGATTGGGGGAACAGCAATGTATTCACATTGTACATACTCTTTACTTTTGAATAGGATGTGTAGAAAATAACATATTATATAGCCCCTCACTTAGCCAAATCAGATTTTGTACTTTGCACTGATCAGGAGCAAACACCCCTCTGGAGACATGGGGGGTTGGCGAACGCCCTGGTCCTATAGCAGAAACCGCATGGACCAGGAATCGTCCCCCCGAACACCTGATCTCACTTTAAACATGGGCATAATGCTACTCAGACAACACAGGGTGATGAAAAAACAGTGTAACAATACTTGATTGAACCACAAAACAGGCAGATAACACATAGAACAGTCTCAGCATAGTTCCCAAAATGGTGCACATCGCAGAGCCTCACCCTTCCGCTGACTCACCGGGATAATAGCAGCTGTTACTTCAGGTCTTCCAAGGTTGATTACCCCACTCATGGCATGCACACAGAGAAAAGGTAACGTTATGAATAGGAAGAAGACAGTCCATTCAGATACAAGGCCAGTTGGCCTTGAGGGTCACAACCTGGCTTCATCTTCCAGGGCAGACTACCCCACTTGAGGCATGCCAGAGAGAATGCTTAAACAGTGGAAATCCCCCCACAAGTGACCCTATTTTGGAAAATAGACCCTTAAAGGAATTTAGATGTGTGGTGAGCACCCTAAACTATCTGGTGCTTCTTTTCCCACAAAATGTTCTTTTAGCCCCAATTTTTTATTTTTACAAGGTGGTTGAAAACTACTTTTGAGGCACAGTGCAAAGCCTAGAAGGGAAGAAGTGCCATATTGGATTTCAGGTTTTGCTGGACTGGTCTGAGGGTGCCATGTCACATTAGCAGAGCCCCAGAGATGCCAGAATAGCAAAACCCACCATAAGTAACCCCATTTTGCAAATTGTGCCTCTCAATGAATTCATCTGTGTGGTGCTCATATTGACACCGCTGGCGTGTCATAGAATTTTAGACAATTGGGCAATGAAGAAAAAATAATTACATTTTTACCACCAAACTTTTGTTTTAACCCAAGATTTTACATTTTCACACTGGGAAATTTGTAAAAATGGCTCCAAACTTTGTCCCAAAATTTCTATTGAATGTAGAAATACCCCAAATGTAGCTATACAGCACTGCTTAGCTACACGGCAAGACTCTGGAGGGACATAACTCTATTTTCCTCCCAAAGAGCAGGTCTTGCTAGAACAGTATGCAGACTCCATATACAGAGCCCCAAAGTGCTACAATAGCATAATCCCCCTCAAGTGATCACTTTTGGAATCTATACCCCTTTGGAAATTTATCTACTGATATAATGATGATTTTAACTCTATGGGTGTTTTCCAGAAACATGCAGCAGTGGATAAAATTGCAATCTGGCATAGTAGTGCCCAGCATGTTGTAGTTACCAGTACGTTATAATGCCCAGTACATTGTGGTGTGCAGTACGTTCCCCTACGTGGTTCCCAGGTCATGCTTGTGGAGACACACACCTTGTAAATTAGGTAGGATGTCATCACTACAAAAATGCCAAACATGTGGATGCTAAATATGGTTTAGACACACCAAGGCTCAAAAGGGAGGGCTGCATTTGGATTTGGGAGTGCATCGTTTTTAGGGTTGGCGAATTGCACTAAATAAAATATAAAATAAAGTGCGATAGCAACCCGGGGTCCACCGTGCAGAAATGAACCTTTGCTAGTGAAACAATGACAGAACAAAACAGTGAGCATACCTTTAACACACTGTGTTAAACGCCACACAGTGTGAACGGAACACTGAGTACCAAGCTCAGTTACCACATAGAGAGGTACTGCACTAAGAAAGATAATTACTATACCTTTTTTATGCCACAGGGATGAAGGATATGGGTTGAGCTTGCTATGTAACTGAACTGTGCTAATTGCACACATGAACATAACAGTTGCTAAGCCAAGCAGCTAGTTACCCCAGTCCTGAAGCTACAGAACTTGTGCCTAATCGGCACCCTAAGCAGGTAGCAGACTAGAGACTTAAGTGTTGAGCAATGGGTACTGAACCGCATAAGTGTGCTACCTGCCTGCCAAGTGTACAGTCTTTGAGCATAGACAGACCCACACAAACATGCAGAGAGAGTGGGAGAGTATCCACCCACTAACATCAAAACATAAAAGACACTAGCATGCCCACATGCGCAGCTGAGAGCCTTTTATACACTAGGCTCTACCCTAAACACTCATGCCCAGTCATCGGAGACATTGCCCGCCGGCCAGTCCGGAACTGCCACATCACCAGAGCAGCTAATATTCGACCACCAATAAGAAGGCGCTACATCACAGACATGCTCAGTAAGTTGATCTCTGCACTTAGACTCCAGAGCGCAAGGCTGCACCTGCATATTACTGGTTACCATAGACTTAGCTGAAAAGCCATCAGTAGCCAAACATATACCACAAGCCTGAGCAAGATGCTGGGAGTGACATCTGTGCTGAGCAGCAATTGCAGTGGCTGGGCCTGAATGGGAGACAACAATAGCAGATAATGCTTGTGATATATCCTGAGCAGCGGGAGAATCCCAGTAACTAACAATAATTTGCTAAATTTCTTTTGGGGGGTGAGGAACTACAGCACTTTTCCAGAGCCTTTGTACCACCAGTGACGTGGAAGCCCCTTATATTTCCATTAACAGATAACAAAGCTGACTGAAAACTTGCTTTTTTGTGGCTTGAGTTGAATATTTTGTTGGGAATATGTAACATAACATTTAGATTAACATTTATTCGACGCTCTACGTTGAGCACTTACATCATGGTTTACATCTAAAGGTACCGTCACATTTAGCGATGCTGCAGTGATCTAGACAACGATCCCCATCGCTGCAGCGTCACTGTGTGGTCGCTGGAGAGCTGTCACACAGACAGCTCTCCAGCGACCAACTATGCAAAGTCCCCTGGTAACCAGGGTAAACATCGGGTTACTAAGCGCAAGGCCGCACTTAGTAACCCGATGTTTACCCTGGTTACCAGCGTAAACGTAAAAAAAAAAAAAAACACTACATACTTACATTCCGGTGTCTGTCCCCCGGCGCTCTGCTTCTTTGCACTGTGGAAGCGCCGGCCGGAAAGCACAGCGGTGACGTCACCGCTGTGCTCTGCTTTACGGCCAGCCGGCACTGACAGTGCAGGGAAGCAGAACGCCGGGGACGCGACACCGGAATGTAAGTATGCAGTGTTTGTTTTTTTTTACATTTACGCTGGTAACCAGGGTAAACATCGAGTTACTAAGCGCGGCCCTGCGCTTAGTAACCCGATGTTTACCCTGGTTACCAGTGAAGACATCGCTGAATCGGCTGTCACACACGCTGATTCAGCGATGTCTGCGGGAGATCCAGCGACAAAATTAAGTTCTGGACTTTCTGCTCCGACCAACGATGTCACAGCAGGATCCAGATCGCTGCTGCGTGTCAAACACAACGATATCGCTATCCAGGACGCTGCAACGTCACGGATCGCTAGCGATATCGTTGTTAAGTTGGTCAGTGTGAAGGTACCTTAAATCTCCAAGTGACGTGATTCAGATGAAACCACCGAAGGATCCAGTCACTATATCGTGGCAGCAGAGTTAGGCTGCCGTCACACTAGCAGTATTTGGTCAGTATTTTACTTCAGTATTTGTAAGCCAAAACCAGGAGTGGAACAATTAGAGGAAAAGTATAATAGAAAAATATTCACCACTTCTGTATTTATCACCCACTCCTGGTTTTGGCTTACAAATACTGATGTAAAATACTGACCAAATACTGCTAGTGTGACGGCTCCCTTACGGTGTGCACAAGCTGCGGATTTTGCTGCGGATCTGCAGTGTTTGCGCAGCTGCGGATCCGCAGCAGTTTCCCATGAGTTTACAGTACAATATAAACCTATGGGAAACCAAATCCGCAGTGCACATGCTGCGGAGAAAAAAACGTGCGGAAACGCTGCGTTTTATTTTCCGCAGCATGTCAATTCTTTGTGCAGGGTTCCGCTGCGGATTTACACCTGCTCCAATAGAAATCTGCAGGTGAAAGTCCGCAGAGAAAACCGCAAAAGAAACCGCAATAAATCCGCAGTAAAAACCGCAGTGGTTTTTCAATGCGGATTTTGCAAATGCGCTGCGGAAAATTCCGCATTGCAATCCGCAGCATGTGCACTTAGCCTTAGGCCAGTTTCACACGTCAGTGGCTCCGGTATGTGAGGTGACAGTTTCCTCACGTACCGGAGACACTGACTCACATAGACACATTAAAATCAATGTGTCTCTGCACATGTCAGCGTGTTTTCACGGACTGTGTCTCTGTTTAGAAAACACGGAGGCATGTCAGTGTTCGTGGGAGCGCACGTATTACATAGACCCATTAAAGTCAATGGGTCCGTGTAAAACACGTACCGCACACGGATGCTGTCCGTGTGCAGTCCGTGTGCCGTGCAGGAGACAGTGCTACAGTAAGCGCTGTCTTACCAGCGTGGTGCTGAAGCCGCCATTCATTTCTTCTCTCCAGCAGCATTCGCTGGAGAGAAGATATGAAAAACCTTCTTTTTTTTGGGTGTTTAAAAAAAAGATCCCTGTCCCCAACCCTCTCCCACCCCCTGTGCGCCCACCCCCCCGCCCCCCCTGTTAATAAAATACTTACCCGGCTCCCTCGCTGCTTCCTGTCCTCGCCGCAGCTGTTGTGAATTCTGTGGCTGAATTCACTCCTGTGGTCACAAGTGGTATTGCAGCCTCTGGGCTTCCTCCCTCAGGTGTTTTGGTGAGCTCGTTGGCTGCCTTGCTATTTAACTCCACCTGAGTCTGTCTTCCTTGCTCCTTGTCAATGTTCCAGTGTTGGATCTGAGCTACTACATCTTTCCTGTGGCCTGCTGCTCTGCTAGATAAGTGTTACTTTGTTTTTGTTTCCGTTTTTTCTGTCCAGCTGTGCTATTCTCTTTTGCTGGAAGCTCTGAGACGCAAAGGGTGCACCGCCGTGCCGTTAGTTCGGCACGGTGGGTCTTTTTGCCCCCCTTTGCGTGGTTCTGCTTTAGGGTTTTTTGTAGACTGCATAGTTCTCTTTGCTATCCTCGCTCTGTCTAGAATATCGGGCCTCACTTTGCTGAATCTATTTCATTCCTACGTTTTGTCTTTTCATCTTGCTAACAGTCATTATATGTGGGGGGCTGCCTATTTCTTTGGGGTATTTCTCTGAGGCAAGTCAGGCTTGTATTTCTATCTTCAGGCTAGTCAGCTCCTCAGGCAGTGCCGAGTTGCATAGGTAGTGTTAGGCGCAATCCACTGCTGCTTTTAGTTGTGTGAGGATAGGTTCAGGTATTGCAGTCTGCAGAGATTCCACGTCTCAGAGCTTGTTCTATTGTTTTTGGGTTATTGCCATATCACTGTATGTGCGCTGATTACTGCACACTGTGTTGCCTGATAGCACAGCATAACAGTACAAGGAGCCATAACCAATGATTCTCAATAGAGGGAAAAAAGAAGTCCTGACATCATTTTTTTTTCCTCAGCTCTGTCTTCAGTTTTTTTTTTTTTTTTCCCCTAGACATTAGAGTGCTTCAGGACACAGCTGTGGACATGGATATTCAGGCTCTGTGCTCCTCAATGGATAATCTCGTTATAAATGTACAAAAGATTCAAGATACAATTGATCAGAAATCTATGCTAGAACCAAGAATTCCTATTCCTGATTTGTTTTTTGGTGACAAAACTAAGTTCCTGAGCTTCAAAAATAATTGTAAGCTATTTCTGGCCTTGAAACCTCATTCTTCTGGTAATCCTATTCAACAGGTTTTGATTATTATTTCTTTTTTGCGCGGCGACCCACCGGACTGGGCGTTTTCTCTTGCGCCAGGAGACCCTGCATTGAGTAATGTTGATGCGTTTTTCCAGGCGCTTGGATTGCTTTACGATGAGCCTAATTCAGTGGATCAGGCTGAGAAAAATTTGCTGGCTTTATGCCAGGGTCAGGATGATGTAGAAGTATATTGTCAGAAATTTAGGAAGTGGTCAGTACTCACTCTGTGGAATGAATCTGCACTGGCGGCTTGGTTCAGAAAGGGTCTCTCTGAAGCTCTTAAGGATGTCATGGTGGGATTTCCTATGCCTGCTGGTTTGAATGAGTCTATGTCCTTGGCCATTCAGATCGGTCGTCGCTTGCGCGAGCGTAAATCTGTGCACCATCTGGCGGTATTGTCTGAGAGTAAACCTGAGCCTATGCAGTGCGACAGGACTATGACTAAAGTGGAAAACGGCATTTAATACGCCCGAGGGTCATTTTGAGTATCTGGTGATGCCGTTCGGACTTGCCAATGCTCCATCTGTTTTTCAGTCTTTTATGCATGACATTTTCCATGAGTATCTGGATAAATTCCTGATTGTTTACTTGGATGACATTTTGATCTTCTCTGATGATTGGGAGTCTCATGTGAAGCAAGTCAGAATGGTTTTCCAGGTACTGCGTGCTAATTCCTTGTTCGTGAAGGGATCAAAGTGTCTCTTCGGTGTGCAGAAAGTTTCATTTTTGGGGTTCATCTTTTCCCCTTCTACTATCGAGATGGATCCGGTTAAGGTCCAGGCCATCCAGGATTGGACTCAGCCGACATCTCTGAAAAGTCTGCAGAAATTCCTGGGCTTTGCTAATTTTTATCGTCGCTTCATCTGTAATTTTTCTAGCATTGCCAGACCATTGACCGATTTGACCAAGAAGGGTGCTGATTTGGTTAATTGGTCTTCTGCTGCCGTGGAAGCTTTTCAGGAGTTGAAGCGTCGTTTTTGCTGTGCCCCTGTGTTGTGTCAACCAGATGTTTCTCTTCCGTTCCAGGTCGAGGTTGATGCTTCTGAGATTGGAGCAGGGGCGGTTTTGTCACAGAGAGGTTCTGGTTGCTCAGTGTTGAAACCATGTGCTTTCTTTTCCAGGAAATTTTCTGCTGCTGAGCGTAATTATGATGTGGGCAACCGAGAGTTGCTGGCCATGAAGTGGGCATTCGAGGAGTGGCGTCATTGGCTTGAGGGAGCTAAGCATCGCGTGGTGGTATTGACTGATCATAAGAATCTTACTTATCTTGAGTCTGCCAAGCGCTTGAATCCTAGACAGGCCCGTTGGTCGTTATTTTTTGCTCGTTTTGATTTTGTGATTTCGTACCTTCCGGGCTCTAAAAATGTGAAGGCGGATGCTCTGTCTAGGAGTTTTGTGCCCGACTCTCCGGGGTTATCTGAGCCGGCGAGTGTCCTCAAGGAAGGAGTCATTGTGTCTGCCATCTCTCCTGATTTGCGGAGAGTGTTGCAGAAATTTCAGGCTAATAAACCTGATCGTTGTCCGGCCGAGAAACTGTTCGTCCCTGATAGGTGGACTAGTAAAGTTATCTCTGAACTTCATTGTTCGGTGCTGGCTGGTCATCCAGGAATCTTTGGTACCAGAGAGTTAGTGGCTAGATCCTTCTGGTGGCCATCTCTGTCACGGGATGTGCGTGCTTTTGTGCAGTCCTGTGGGATTTGTGCTAGGGCTAAGCCCTGCTGTTCACGTGCCAGTGGGTTGCTTTTGCCCTTGCCGGTCCCGAAGAGGCCTTGGACACATATTTCGATGGATTTCATTTCTGACCTTCCCGTTTCTCAAAAGATGTCGGTCATTTGGGTGGTCTGTGATCGCTTTTCTAAAATGGTCCATCTGGTGCCCTTGGTTAAATTGCCTTCCTCCTCTGATTTGGTGCCTTTGTTCTTCCAGCATGTGGTTCGTTTGCATGGCATTCCTGAGAATATTGTTTCTGACAGAGGTTCCCAGTTTGTCTCGAGGTTCTGGCGAGCCTTTTGTGGTAGGATGGGCATTGACCTATCTTTTTCCTCGGCCTTCCATCCTCAGACTAATGGCCAGACCGAACGAACCAATCAGACCTTGGAAACATATCTGAGATGTTTTGTTTCTGCTGACCAGGATGATTGGGTGTCATTTTTGCCGTTGGCTGAGTTCGCCCTTAATAATCGGGCCAGCTCGGCTACCTTGGTCTCTCCATTTTTCTGCAATTCTGGGTTCCATCCTCGTTTCTCTTCAGGACAGGTTGAGTCTTCGGACTGTCCTGGTGTGGATTCTGTGGTGGACAGGTTGCAGCAGATCTGGACTCAGGTAGTGGACAATTTGACCTTGTCCCAGGAGAAGGCTCAGCTTTTCGCTAATCGTAGACGCCGTGTGGGTCCCCGACTTCGTGTTGGGGATCTGGTTTGGTTATCTTCTCGTCATATTCCTATGAAGGTTTCCTCTCCTAAATTTAAACCTCGTTTTATTGGTCCGTATAGGATTTCTGAGATTCTCAATCCGGTGTCTTTTCGTCTGACCCTCCCAGACTCCTTTTCCATACATAATGTATTCCATAGGTCGTTGTTGAGAAGATACGTGGCACCTATGGTTCCATCTGTGGAGCCTCCTGCCCCTGTTTTGGTGGAGGGGGAATTGGAGTATAATGTGGAGAAAATTTTGGATTCTCGTGTCTCTAGACGGAAACTCCAGTATCTGGTCAAATGGAAGGGTTATGCTCAGGAGGATAATTCCTGGGTTTTTGCCTCTGATGTCCATGCCCCAGATCTTGTTTGTGCCTTTCATGTGGCTCATCCTGGTCGGCCTGGGGGTTCTGGTGAGGGTTCAGTGACCCCTCCTCAAGGGGGGGGTACTGTTGTGAATTCTGTGGCTGAATTCACTCCTGTGGTCACAAGTGGTATTTGTTAAAAATCGTTATTGCGCAAAAATATCTAATCAAGACTTAACCAGGTGCGTTATTCTTAAAAGAAAAATGTCATGATATTCTGACGAAAGTATAGTGGTTTATTGAGTTATCCACCATCGCAGCAAAAACATAAAAGGTAGATGAAACAATTACAAACAGAGTGTCCATGTGTAGATATCAGCGCTTCTCCTGTTACTCATCTTTAAAAGGTAGGATGGTAGAAGTCATCTGTCTGTGTGAAAGTCTGAAGTCATCATGGCATGGAGTAGCTAACAGCTGTTGTTCTCGTGTCTTGTCTCATGTCCATGGAGAATGATGGTGAAGGAAGAGAGGTGACCGTCCCACGTGACAAAAAGCCCCCCACCCTCCTTAGAGATGTTATTTATATGGTTTCTACAGATCACGTGTCTTCTGTATATGGAGTTAACTTATACTCTGAGCTACATACACAGAAATAGCTTTTCATAGTGTCAGCAAGAAGCAATGTGCTCAGTACAGAATAAAAATAAGAATAATTAATATTTAACAATTCCCCCTTTTGAGGGTGACAGACATTGATTGGAACCCTCAAATTAAAATATTAATAAAATCTACTTTCTTCTTTGGCAAAATGATGTAATAAATAATATTATTAATAATAATATCGTTATATGTTCTCAATAATATAATGATATGTAAATTCATGTTATGGTAATTCATGTTATGGTAATTCATGTTATGGTAATTCATGTTATGGTAGGCCGTGACTAATATTCATATAAAATATATATTATACTTCCCTATATCTACTTGAAGCATCTCAGGTGTGATGTCATCTGATCTTCATATTGATGTCTTCTTGATTCTTTTAAACAATCTTTAATATAAGTCTTTTGTAATAGATGATAGCATGTAGATATGTAGAGACTGTGTGTCATGTGTCAATCAAAGTCCATAAATTCAAATGTTGATAAGAAAACAAAGTCCATAGATGAAATGTCGCTTTAATATCTGTGCAGTGTCACTTTTAGAGACCTGGACTTACATTGGCTCGCCTTGGAAATCATCTGGAATCCTCATATCGTCCGCACTGGTCTTGGAACAGGTGTGACGTCTTTGGTCAGCACAGCAAGGGTTACATTGACACTTCCTTGCCAAACATAGCACCATAACCAGTCCTTAGTGCACAGGACACATGTCAGGGTTGTAGCGTCCTGACAATTACCTGAGTGTTCACCAGCTTTCATGGAAGTCTTATAGGTGATAGGAAACCACTGGATCGTGATAAGAACGTAATAACACAGTTCATCTTTGATACTGTACTCAGTTGTCAGTGATGGATGCTGTAGTTGTTGTCAGTGGTGACATGTATTGTATTTGACACAGTCTATTACTCAGAAATCATAGCATTGTTACCTTGTGGAACTTCTGGATAACGGCTTTTCTTCTTGCAACTTTTAAGAATCAATTGAATTTAGAAAAATGTAAAGTCTTTATTAACGTATCTCCGGTATCTTGATTGAAGTCTTCATTCCCTATTCTATACCAAATCTGGTTCTTTTCCCTAACTTATAACATCACAGCGTACCATAGCAATCAATAATATCCATATAATTATTAAATTATATTAATATGAAATTTATATTTAGAAAATAAAATAATAATAATAATAATAATAATAATAAATGATATATTATTTACCATATTCTTAATGTGATTGGACATTTTTATGTCGTAGGTGTAATTTCTTCTTGAACCCATAGATGTCAGTGTGTCTTTTATGTAACAAGTGCTGATATTTATTATTAAAACTTTATTAATTTATGTTCAGTAAACCAATAATATGTAAGTATGTATAGTCATGAACCAAAATAAGAATATATATGAATAAATAAATGAGTGAAAGAATTGTTGTATTTAACTTAGAATTGAAACATTTCTTATATAATGAAACCATATGATCACTATATTTGATAAAGCAATATGCTTGTAGACATTACTCTATTAAATATTGATTTTTCCTTGATGAAAAATAAAAATGAAAAATAAAAATTGAAGAAAAAATTAAAAATTAAAAATTAAAATAAGGCCTTCATTTGTTGATGAAAAAAATGAAAAATTAAAAACAAAAATTAGAATAAAAAATAAGAATAAGACCTTTATATGTTGATGACAAATGTTGAGATTATTCCTCAGTAACACATTTCCTTAATATTTTCCTCATGTAGATGTTGTCATAACCTTGGATTACCAAAATATTGAAATTATGCAACTTTGCATATAATACCCTTAATTGAGGAAAAAAAATGACATTTATAATATTTATTGTTATTATACCCAATAATACCTTATTAATATTTCTTTATTAAAATGTGTAAAGAAGAGGTATTGATGAAATGTGATGATGTGATCAGGATCAAAAACACATTTCCCCCTTAATATCAAAAAATATTATTTTATGAAAAAATTAATTTGTAAAAACCCAAGTGAAAAATCATTATTTTTTTTTTTTTTTTTAAACACACAGTTGTTGGTTTTTTTTTCTGACATACCATAAATCATGAGGCCTCAGTCAAACTGTGCATCCACATTCCACATTCCACATACCACGCTCTGGTCACTCTTACATCACATCTCATGTCAAATTCACTCAGCAGCTGCTCATATGTTCTCTCACCTGTCACATGTGACTCACATAGACGTTCACAATACATTTCACATACAAAGAATAAAAAAACATGTATATTAACCCAAAATATTGTATCCTAATTATCAATCAATGCGCATTGTAATCTATTAAATTTAGTATTCTAATATTCCTTTGAATATTCCCCAAATATTATTTAACAGTATCAGTATGTTTTAAACTATAGAAAGGACTGGACTCATTTACAAGAAACTTGAGTTGAATGTTCTAACGCTATTTCGGTACAAGCCTGTAACTAAGACCCTTTGAATGTAAGGCTGAGGAAAATTCCTAAAATTAAAAAACAAGGCTATATGATATTCCTTAACTCACATACGTCACACCATGCACCATGCAGTGGGAGGAAGAAAAAAACACGTTTTAGATTATTACAGAAAGAAAATTTACATGTAGTACACACATTTTTAGGTTGTTAGATATATTATTTATTTTTAAGTGTTAAATATATAAAAATCATGCAGTTAATATAGCTTCCTGTGTGAATAAGACATAAATTCATGAAACAGGTATTTTTTGTTCAATCCTCGCTTTGAAAGTAAATATCTAAGGGAAAATAAAAGATAAAGGTTATTTTCATATTTATTTCAAAACAAAATAATTTAGATATCTTATACATATGTATATACTTAATAAATGTATTTAATTGTAATTCTAAATATTTTTTACTGGAGTATATTTTAATTATTTCGCTATATATATAAAAATGCAGTTAATATAATCTCTACTTATACAAATATGCTACAGTATTTACTGTATATTATATTATATATAACTGCAGAATTATATTGAAATAGAATAATTACATATTAATAAATAATACATTGTATAACTCATCATATAATATAATTACATATTTAGCCAATTCCTATCCCAAAATGTAACTCTCTGTCGATTATCTGAAATGCTGTATTTAGTAAGGTCAGTTTTAACCCTATGGACTCTTTGAAGAACTGCTGTGATAATGGAGTGTTCAGCTGAGCTCCCCCTGGGATACTCACCTGCTTCCGTCTGTCAGTTTCCGCCATCTTTAGAGACAGATCTGAGCCTTCAGATTTTAAATCTTTCAGAGAAATTTCTTTAATAGACTCCTGAATCTTTTCATAGGGTTTGTAACAAATATGTAATTTTCTTCGTACTTCATAGATTTGATTTTGGATCAGATTTGAAGATTTTGATTTTGGCTTTTGATAAGATTGAATTCTGACTGGTTTCAAAAACTTAGTAAAATGTGTTTTCCTTTCAAGATTCTCGTGTTTTCTAGAAAAATCAAGGGATTGGGCGCATTCGTATAAAGAATTTTTCTGTGTAGCAATTGCACGAGATACAGGATTTAAGAATTTAAACTTGTTTACAAAACAATTTATCATGGATTGTTGATTCAAATTCGTACAGACCAATTTATAAATCCTTTCAAAAATGGCCATAAAAGTAAACGTACATTCTTCCCGGCCAATCTTCAATTTTAGAAGAATATCAAGATCTGGATAATTTTCTTTCAATCCACAGAAAATCAAAATTCTTAATCTTTCTACATCAGTCATCTTTTCGTGGAACTCATCAGTCTGCATTTTTAGTGAGAGTCTTCTGGAGAAGATTACCGGAAGCCAAATTTTAAACAAATTATTTCTCTGCACATTAGTCAAATCAAACTTATCAGCAAAACTCTCAAATATCTCTGAATTTCTGCACACATGGATTTTGTCATCATATGCAGGAATGATTTTGCATAATTTTAGCAGGATTTTCCTAGATTTAGGTTGGAGTTGGGCCTCTGAGTCGTCTATTTTTAGTGGCCCTTGTACATCTGTCCCTCGTAGATCATCTTTGTCAATTGTCATGGCTCCTACACTTCCTCCATCTTGCTTTTCATCTTGTGTCACAAAGTCAATGTCACTTTGGGTGGTCATCGTCATTACAGATACGTGCGTCACATCTTTCTCACTCTTCTCATTACAGTCAATCTTGGGAACATCATTCGTTTCCTTAGAAATTCTTTCTACACTGTCTTTTTTGGACTTCTCTGTCACAAACTCGTTAAATACATAAACCATATGTAAGATATTTTTCAATTGCTCTTTTTCTTTTTTCCTAAACATTAGCTTAGAATCTAAATTCAAATTCGGTTCTGCATTCTGAAAATAAATTAGACCAAAATATTTCTAAGCTAGATCCGTACAAACTTACAAATTCTATCTGACTTGATTTAGCATATGAATTTATCAAATCCATTTGTCTTACCTTGAAATCTCAGCTTGTAATCCCTTTGCTTTTACAACGCTGGGCTCCGGACTTCAGCACGGCTATTTTTAGCACATCTGTTCTTCAGCACTACCAGTGCTTGCTGTCAATCCGTACAACACCTGTTAGTCTTCGTAATTCGTAGGTTCTTGTATGAGTTCTTTGTGACTTGAAGTTTTGAAGTGGAATTCCTGAATACTTGCACAATCTAGCGGAACTCTTCTGTCTTCCCCCGTGTGCAAGAAGAAGGAAATTCACGCAAAAATAGCACAAAAAATCAAAACTGGCTGGCTTGGCCAAATGTTAAAAATCGTTATTGCGCAAAAATATCTAATCAACACTTAACCAGGTGCGTTATTCTTAAAAGAAAAATGTCATGATATTCTGACGAAAGTATAGTGGTTTATTGAGTTATCCACCATTGCAGCAAAAACATAAAAGGTAGATGAAACAATTACAAACAGAGTGTCCATGTGTAGATATCAGCGCTTCTCCTGTTACTCATCTTTAAAAGGTAGGATGGTAGAAGTCATCTGTCTGTGTGAAAGTCTGAAGTCATCATGGCATGGAGTAGCTAACAGCTGTTGTTCTCGTGTCTTGTCTCATGTCCATGGAGAATGATGGTGAAGGAAGAGAGGTGACCGTCCCACGTGACAAAAAGCCCCCCACCCTCCTTAGAGATGTTATTTATATGGTTTCTACAGATCACGTGTCTTCTGTATATGGAGTTAACTTATACTCTGAGCTACATACACAGAAATAGCTTTTCATAGTGTCAGCAAGAAGCAATGTGCTCAGTACAGAATAAAAATAAGAATAATTAATATTTAACAGTATTGCAGCCTCTGGGCTTCCTCCCTCAGGTGTTTTGGTGAGCTCGTTGGCTGCCTTGCTATTTAACTCCACCTGAGTCTGTCTTCCTTGCTCCTTGTCAATGTTCCAGTGTTGGATCTGAGCTACTACATCTTTCCTGTGGCCTGCTGCTCTGCTAGATAAGTGTTACTTTGTTTTTGTTTCCGTTTTTTCTGTCCAGCTGTGCTATTCTCTTTTGCTGGAAGCTCTGAGACGCAAAGGGTGCACCGCCGTGCCGTTAGTTCGGCACGGTGGGTCTTTTTGCCCCCCTTTGCGTGGTTCTGCTTTAGGGTTTTTTGTAGACTGCATAGTTCTCTTTGCTATCCTCGCTCTGTCTAGAATATCGGGCCTCACTTTGCTGAATCTATTTCATTCCTACGTTTTGTCTTTTCATCTTGCTAACAGTCATTATATGTGGGGGGCTGCCTATTCCTTTGGGGTATTTCTCTGAGGCAAGTCAGGCTTGTATTTCTATCTTCAGGCTAGTCAGCTCCTCAGGCAGTGCCGAGTTGCATAGGTAGTGTTAGGCGCAATCCACTGCTGCTTTTAGTTGTGTGAGGATAGGTTCAGGTATTGCAGTCTGCAGAGATTCCACGTCTCAGAGCTTGTTCTATTGTTTTTGGGTTATTGCCATATCACTGTATGTGCGCTGATTACTGCACACTGTGTTGCCTGATAGCACAGCATAACACGCAGCTTCTCCTGTATGAGTGGTCACGTGGTGCCGCCCATTACAGTGATGAATATGCGGCTCCACCCCTATGGAACGCTGCTGGAGAGAAGAAATGAATGGCGGATTTAGCACCAGATGCAGAGGACAGCGCTTAACTGTAGCGCTGTCTCTTGCATGGTGCGTGTGGTACCCAGTCGGTACACGGGCGGCACACGGATGCCGCACGTGTGCCACACTGATGTGCCACGTGAGCACACGGACACACGGACACGGATAATTCCGGTACCGATTTTTCCGGTACCGGAATTATCTGGACGTGTGAGACTGGCCTTACTCTGTACTCAATCTGGCCTCTGTTTTGTGTTGTCCTTCTTTTCAGAAGTGCACAAAACTGTGGTGGACCGCACCTACAAAAAGGAAATCATAAGCTGCCAGACGGCATCCACAGTGTCTCCATTTGCCTCATTATAGGGAATCTTCCACCGGGCGTTCAGTTAAAATCACGTATTTCAAAGATTTACCTGGAAACCCCGGTTTAAGCGCTCAGCATATAGCGCAGGATAAATGTGAACTGAGCCTTACTGCGATCTTTGGGATGCAGAATGGAAAAATCATGAGAAGGTAAACAATTGGTTTTATTTATTTTTTAAGCTGTTTGTCATGCAGTACAAGTGATTAGACAACTTTATTCTTCAGGCCTGTGTGATTACAGGGATACCAGATTAATATAGGTTTTTTATACTTGGCTGCTGTCACACACTAAAAAATGCTTTTGCATCACCATAATATATAATCATCTATAATTTTTCTATATTTCAGCTAACAGAGACATATGAGGGCTTGTTTTCTGTGAGACGAGATGATGATTTTATCTGTACCATTTTCGGGCCCATGACTTTTTGATTGCTTTTTATTCCAATTTTATAGGAGGCAGAATGACTAAAACCAGCATTTCGGCATTTTTTTTATGTCGCTCTCTGTATTGTAAAATTGATACAGCAGCTTTTTTTCTTCGAGTCAGTACAATTTCAGCGATACTACATTTAAATAGTTTTTTTATGTTTTGATGCTTTTACACAATAAAAATTAATTAATAGAAAAAAATATTATTTTTCCATAGCTTTATTGTAAGAGATATATCTTTCTTATTTTTCTGCTTACAGAGCTGTGTGAAGATTTGTTTTTTTTTTTAAACATGATGATGTTTTCAGAGATATCGTTGTTATTTACATTCGTCATTTTGATCGCATTTTATTACCACTTTATGTTCTTTGGTATGATGATAAAGCATAGTATTTTTGCTTCGTTTATTTATTTTTTAACGGTGTTCACTGGGTTAACTAGTGAGATAGTTTATAGATCGGGTCGTTCTGGACTCGGCAATACCAACTATGTGTACTTTTTTTATTTACAGAAATAAATGTATTTGCTGGATTACTATTTTTCTTTTTTTCTTTTGATTATATTTAACAATTTTTATTAACTTTTTTTACTTTTCTACGGTGTCACAGGATGGTACATCAATTTTCTACTGACAGATCACTGATCGAATACTCTGCAATGCTTCTGCAATCATAGTGCCGTATATTTACTTCTCTTTGCAGGAACGCAGCTCACGCAGATATATATATATATATATATGTATATATATACGGCATACAATGAGAAAGGGTTAAGAAAAAAACATTTTTGCAAACATTAGCAAATTAGAAGACATAGGCCAAAAATTTTATATGGCTGCCCATAACAATGCTCAGTCTGATACACAGCGCATAAATACCCAGTGTTTGTCTCATGCATCTCACTTATTTCAAATAACTTTTTATATTTATAGTGTGACGCCCAAGAGACCGGGGTACCCAGCACCGGACCAATGGGGTCTGTCTCTTGAGGGGGGTGTCACGGGTGGCTTGACCCAGTGCTGTGGCCTCAGGCAATGCACAGTGTAAAGGGTATCGTGAGGGGACAGGCACTTACTTGATCAGCAGCAGGTTCTCCCAGCGGCGATGATCCCGATCCTGGATAGATGGCTATTGTCCAAATGAAAGACTGAGGCACTGAAACATTTAACCAGTTTACTTTAACAAAAAAGGATTTACAACCAGTCCTGTCACCGGAGTCTGTATGGGAACTCTGAGTTACTTTGACCCTGCCGGGGTCTTCGCCTCTTATTGTACGCAATATCTGTGTGGCCCTGCTGCTGTATGTGAACTGGCTGCCGGCCCAATCTGTCCTCTCCGGGTCCTGGTTTGACGGGCAACCCGAGTCCTTTTATCGGTTTACCCCCTCTGGGAGTACCGCTGAACTCTGTGTCTGTTGCTGCATCCGACCCTAGTGAAGCTGATATCACCTCACGTTTTTCCGGTTGCTGTATTATATGTAATGAACACAGCCACGGATCCGGTATCCGTCTTTGCGCCTGTTCTGGGTAGTGATTAATGCTACCCGGTTCTCACAATGTCCTTTTTCTCTATCCCTCTTCTCCTCAGGCCGGTGATTTAGGCCTGGTAACAGTCACAGGGCTGTTAGAGATTCAACTGTATGACCTCTCACTTTCAGCTCCTTAGCCCAACTGCCAGTTCTTCTCTCAGACCAGAATGGATCAAGGGGAGTCTCTGGAGCTCCCCCTTCTGGCCGGAGGTGGTAGTGCAGTCTTGCTATTTTAGTATTTGCATTTACTGTCAGTAACTATTTTTGTGGCAAATACCCCTAGGGGTGCCACATTCCCCCTTAGTTAAGAACAGTACTCCGGGACTGTGGGACAATAACATTTTGAAATAACAATTAATATGTACAGAGTCTTAAAAATGAAAAGTTACAAAAACCACTCGAGGAAACAAAAATATAGTTCTGTACAAAGTCACTTCAAATAGCGTCCATTAATACAGTTCTATCCTTGAAGGTATTAGGAAAGGCACTGTACTTAGTGTCCAGGAATTTAGTTCCATTTTTCCAACGGAGTTATCAATATAAAGTCTAAAGAAAGTTCAAAAAGCAGTCTTTCCGGAGCTTTGATTTAGTGCCTCCGGGCTGATAAAAAGTTCAAGAATATGCAAGAAGTTCATACAGACAAGTCTCTGTAGGCACTGGGCTTAAACGTTGCAGACTGATAACAATGACTATACTACATTTTCTGTTTAACTATATACGGCATAACATATATACAATTCACATTATGAGCTTTATAGTTGGTAATCTGCATACCTGGCCGGTAATTGACCCTGGGTACTACGCTGTGATCTACGTAATAGCGGTGTCTCTTCATGTGGTGTACTACTGTCTACTGCGGATGTAGTATCTGCCCGCTCTGCTAAAGATAATTCCACGACTATGGAGTTGGCAAGTCCACCGTGAATGGGATTACTCTGACCAGGAATCTGTTCTTCCTGGCCTGGAACCTCCTGTAGTACGGGGTCAGCCTCTTCCTGTCTTGGGACTTCTGGTATTGGGTTTGGTGTTGGGTAAAAGGCCACCATGGGAACCACTACTGCACCATGGTATGTTAGTAGGGTTTTGGGAAAGTCTCCTATACAGGTGTGATACACTTCCTCTTCTTTTTCCTTTACTGGTTGAACCTGTATGGGTTGAATAACTTCTGGTTCTGGCTGGACAACGTCTGGCTCTTTCAATGCTTCCGGATATAATTTAAGATTGTCTCTTGACACTAGTACAGATGTTAAGCCTCCATTTTTGCTAATGAGACACATTTTAGGATTATCCACTCTTGTTGGTAAAACTGTGTAGGGTACGGCTTCCCACTGATTGTCCAGTTTATTGGTTCGACGATTTCTCTTGAGCACTTGGTCACCTGGTCTTAATGGGGTCGCTAGAGCATTCTGGTTGAAAGTTCGCTCTTGTCTTTCTCTAGTTTGCTGAAGGCTTCTTTCCACACTCTCTTGCACTTGGTGATACTGCTTTTGCCGTATGATATCCCAATTGGAGTCTTGGACTTCTGCGTCTGGTTTCAGAATTCCCATTTCTAGATCGATTGGTAATTGGCCGGGTCTTGCACGCATAAGGTAAGCTGAGGTGCAATTGGTGGAACTCACCGGGACATGATTATACAGATCCACCAAGTCAGGCAATTTCTCTGGCCATTGATTCCTTTCTGCCTCAGGTAAAGTCTTTGGTAGTTCTATTACAATATGGTTCATCTTCTCGCATAAGCCGTTTGTTTGTGGATGATAGGCCGTCGTCCGGATCTTTTTGCAACCATACATATTACAGAATTCTCTGAAGATCTCTGATTCAAAGGCTGTACCTTGGTCGGTGAGAACCTGTTCCGGATATCCATGGGGTCTACAAAAGTACGTTTGGAACGCTTTGGCTGCTGTTTTTGCTGTCAGATCTTTTACGGGTACTACTACCAAGAAGCGTGAATAATGGTCCACGATGGTCAAGGCATAGACATAGCCAGACCGGCTTGGTGTCAACTTCACGTGGTCCATGGCTACAAGTTCAAGTGGTTGTTTGGTGATTATGGGCTGCAGTGGTGCTCTTTGGTTCTTTTGATCGTTTCTTCTGAGGTTGCACGGGCCACAATTTCTGCACCACTGTTCGATTGATTTTCTCATCCCGACCCAATAAAATCTTTCTCTTAGAAGTACTTCTAACTTTTTCCAACCGAAGTGACCAGCACCATTATGGTAAGCTTCGAGGACCATTTTGACATCTTGTTTAGGCACGATAATCTGCCAAACCAATTCATGTGTTTTCGGATTGGTGTACCTTCTACAGAGCTTCCCTTGATACAGGAACATTTTGCCTCTCTCTTTCCAGAGTTGATGCGTCTCTTCTGGGGCATCCTCATCGGGATATGCACTTTGCTCAGTTAACAGTTCCTTCACCAACTTCACAGCCGGATTGCTGTCTTGGGTGTCAGCCCATCTATGGTGTGCTAACGGATTTAAATTCACCTCTTGTTGTTTCTGATAGGTACTTGACTGATGATGTTTTGCCTTGGGATGATGGAAGGCTGGTAGTTCAATTTCTTCAAGCTCCCCCATTTCTTCTTCTACATCTCTCAAGTGTGGCATCCGGGATAGGGCATCGGCATTTCCATTCTTGCGACCTGCTCGATACTTGATCTTGAAGTTGTAATTAGATAACCGGGCTATCCATCGCTGTTCTAACGCACCTAATTTGGCTGTGTCCAGGTGGGTCAACGGATTGTTGTCAGTATAGACAATAAATTCTGCAGCGGCCAGATAGTGTTTGAAACGTTCAGTCACAGCCCAAACTACTGCCAGTAGTTCCAATTTGAAGGAGCTGTAATTTTCTGAATTTCTTTCAGTAGGCCGGAGCTTTCTACTTGCAAAGGCGATGACTTTCTCCCGACCTTCTTGCTTTTGTGACAGCACCGCTCCTAGTCCCACATTACTGGCATCGGTGTAGAGGATGAAAGGTTGATGGTAATCTGGGTATGCCATAACCTCTTTTCCGGTTAGTGCCTTCTTTAGTTGTTCAAAGGAGTCTTCCCTTTCGTCGTTCCACTGAAAAGGAGGGTTTCGGTTTGAAGGTTTCTTCGTCTGCCCTACCAAGGTGTCTTGCAAGGGTGCTGCCAACTTGGTAAATCCTTTTATAAATCTGCGATAGTAACCCACCAATCCCAGGAATTGTCTCACTTCTTTTGCGCTGGTAGGTCTTGGCCAATCCCTTATGGCGCTTATTTTCTCGGGATCTGGTGCTACTCCCTCCGAACTCACGATGTGTCCCAGGTACTGTACCTTTGGCTTGAGAAGGTGACATTTGGATGGCTTGACTTTCATGCCATACCTGGATAAGGCTTCGAACACTTCTGCCAGGTCTATTAAGTGTTGTTCGTAAGTCTTTGAGTAGACGATCACATCATCTAGGTACAGGAGGACGGTCTCGAAGTTCTTGTGTCCGAGGCAGCATTCCATCAGCCGCTGGAAGGTACCGGATGCGTTGCAGAGTCCGAACGGCATGCGATTAAATTCACATAGACCCATTGGTGTGGTGAATGCCGTCTTTTCCTTATCTCGCTCAGCCACAGGGACCTGCCAATGCCCGCTTGTTAAGTCTAAGGTGGAAAAATAATTAGCAGATTTCAAAGCAGTTAAGGACTCTTCTATCCTAGGCAAGGGGTAGGCGTCTTTATGGGTGATGTTATTAATCTTCCGGTAGTCTACGCACATTCTCATGGTTCCGTCCTTTTTTTTGACAATCACTAGAGGGGCCGCCCAGGGGCTACAGCTATCTCTTATTACCCCGGCCTGTTTCATCTCCCTCAGCATATCTTTTGCACATTGATAGTGAGCGGGCGGTATGGGTCTATATCTTTCTTTTATTGGGGGATGGTCACTGGTGGGGATTGTGTGTTCTACCCCTTCTATCCGTCCGAAGTCCAATGGGTGTTTACTGAAGACTTGTTCATATTCCGTCACTAGCCTATACACCCCTTGTTTTTGATGGGTAGGTGTTGAATTTATGCCCACGTGTAGCAGTTGGCACCAATCCTCCATTTCTCCATCTGAGCCATTGCCTTCCACCTGACAGGTTGGTTCTAAGGGCTCAATGGTTGTGATGGCATTGTTGTCAACAGTATATAGCTTTGCCATTGTAGCATACCTTGGCAAAGTGACCTCTTCCTCTCCACAGTTCAAAAGTCGTACCGGCACTCGTCCCCGGTGTACCTCGACTATCCCTCGTGCTGTGAGTATAGTGGGCCTGCTGTCGGTGTACACTGGTTCTATTAAGGCTTGATAATCTCGTCCCTTAGTACCAATGGCTGCTCTACACCATACCAGCATTTCTGTTTTTGGTGGGATTACAATAGATGTTGGATCACTTACCCTCACACTGCCGATTTCTCCACCTGCAACTTCTACCTGTTGCCTTAACATCAATACTTTTATTTCCCTCCGGAGAACTCTCTGCTGGCAGGATTGGGCAGTTTCAGCAATTTGCTGTAAGACAGAAATGACTTCGGAAAAGCAGTTCTCTAACACATTCATTCCTATCAATACAGTTGGTTCACAGTTCCGCCGGTCAACATCAACAACAATTATACCCTGTTTCTTCAATTCTACTTTACCAATCTTTATGGTCATCTCCCTGAATCCTAGTTTCGGTACCAACTTACCATTACTGGCCCATATATCTAGTTCAACATCAGAGGGCCCTTTATCAATATCTGCATCAGCCCAGTACCTCTTATAAAGGATATACGGTATAGATGAAATCTGGGAACCTGTGTCCAGCAAAGCGTTGAGGGGCATTCCGTCCAGCACGATAGGGATAATGGGTCGTCATCCGATGTACCTGTCGTGCCAGGGTGTTGGGCCTTGAAAGTTCATTCCTGCGAAGCGGCCCGCATTCCCAGGGGATTCCCGTTTAAATCACAATCTCGTGCAAAGTGGCCTGGCTGCTGGCAACGGCGGCAAATGGGCTGTCCATCCGGTTGGTAGCGGTCGCGGGGTCGTCCTCTCCATGTCGGGTATCTCCGGGGTCTCATCCATGGAACACCTTCTCTACGGTTTGACAACTCCATCTTGGGTCCTCTCATCTCCTGCATGGTTTTAGCCATTGAAGCAACAACATCAGTTAAAGAGTCAAGCTTTTGTTGAAGAGCCTCATTAGTACTGGGCCCCAGGGGCTTAGCAATGGCCCCGGACATAGCTGATGTCACTGGTACTCCATGTTGTTGAGGAGCCTCTGCCATGAGTTGCGCAGGATCCTGATCCCGAGGTGCCTCTGCCAGCTGGAGACGTATAACGCTCCCCTTTAATTGGGCAAATGTCAATTCAGGGTTCTTAAAAACAAGCATGCTCACATGCCCCCGGTGAGAAGGGGTGTAGAGTCCCTCAATAAATTGATCTCTTAGCAGTTTATCCGCTCCGGTGTTAAAAATGGGTTCAGCCAGTGTAAGTGATTTAAGGGCTTCCTGCAGGTTTAAGGCAAAGTCTCTCACGCCCTCATTAACTTTTTGTTTGCAATTAAAGAATCGTACATTAGCTTTGCTGCTGGCAGTGGTTTCAAATGTAGCTTTTAATCCAGCAAATATGCGTTCAACAGTGCCTTTTAGATCAGCTGCCCATGCTGTGACTTCTCGCTTAGCATGGCCACTTAACTGCATCATCAGGAGACTAACACGCTGAACTTCACCCACAGGGAACATGTCAAAATGGGCCAGCATCTTTTCTCTGAAATCGTCAAGGGTATTAGGCTCACCTTCATACATTGGAAGCCATGGGCCACCCGGGGTATATGGCATCAGCACCGGCATGATGGGCGCCACTCCTTGCACCGCTGCGCTACCGGACTCTCTATCGACACTCTGTCTTTCAGCTGCATTAGCGTCGCCGGGTGCTGCGGCGTCTCCGTGCTGCGACATACTGTGCCCCCTTAGTTAATCCGGACCCTTCCGGTCCTCCGCTTCCGTCGGGATAGTGTAGATTCGTTCCGCTGTGCAGCAGGATCGATTTTCCCCTTGCTCTGATGTCAGAGCGCTCAGCTTGGTGCCGCCCACAATGACACGCCCCCTGCTGCTCCCACCCACCGCGCTCTGTAATGGCGGATTCTGAAGTTTTTCAGTTAGACTGGGGCTCAGGTGATGGCGTAGCTCAATTAACAGTCTCGTGCCTAACGGTTATGAAGTGATTACCTCAGGGGATGGCGGCCATCTTTACTCCATTATAACCAATGGGGAAAAGTCACTTTCAATAGTTTTCAATGGAGAATGGATTTTTCTTTAATAAAGTCAATTTTCAAGATTTTTCATCCAAGTTTTCACAGTTTTGGGCTCCAATCACGGCACACAATACCCGGTATACGGGCTGGCTAGATCCTGTTCGTGACGCCAATTGTGACGCCCAAGAGACCGGGGTACCCAGCACCGGACCAATGGGGTCTGTCTCTTGAGGGGGGTGTCACGGGTGGCTTGACCCGGTGCTGTGGCCTCAGGCAATGCACAGTGTAAAGGGTATCGTGAGGGGACAGGCACTTACTTGATCAGCAGCAGGTTCTCCCAGCGGCGATTTTCCCGATCCTGGATAGATGGCTATTGTCCAAATGAAAGACTGAGGCACTGAAACGTTTAACCAGTTTACTTTAACAAAAAAGGATTTACAACCAGTCCTGTCACCGGAGTCTGTATGGGAACTCTGAGTTACTTTGACCCTGCCGGGGTCTTCGCCTCTTATTGTACGCAATATCTGTGTGGCCCTGCTGCTGTATGTGAACTGGCTGCCGGCCCAATCTGTCCCCTCCGGGTCCTGGTTCGACGGGCAACCCGAGTCCTTTTATCGGTTTACCCCCTCTGGGAGTACCGCTGAACTCTGTGTCTGTTGCTGCATCCGACCCTAGTGAAGCTGATATCACCTCACGTTTTTCCGGTTGCTGTATTATATGTAATGAACACAGCCACGGATCCGGTATCCATCTTTGCGCCTGTTCTGGGTAGTGATTAATGCTACCCGGTTCTCACAATGTCCTTTTTCTCTATCCCTCTTCTCCTCAGGCCGGTGATTTAGGCCTGGTAACAGTCACAGGGCTGTTAGAGATTCAACTGTATGACCTCTCACTTTCAGCTCCTTAGCCCAACTGCCATTTCTTCTCTCAGACCAGAATGGATCAAGGGGAGTCTCTGGAGCTCCCCCTTCTGGCCGGAGGTGGTAGTGCAGTCTTGCTATTTTAGTATTTGCATTTACTGTCAGTAACTATTTTTGTGGCAAATACCCCTAGGGGTGCCACAATAGTATAAGACCGGAGTCACACTTAACGTATGAAAACATTTTCCGAGTCTCCCTGCCACGAGTCGCACTAGTGTAATGAAAGTGTGACCCGAGTACAATCATATGTTTTACAACTAGCATCAGATTTACATCCGAATGCAGTGAAATTGCTTTCCGATTGTAATGTGATTTTAACATGAGCTTTTACAAGAGCAATTCTCTAAGCCACTTACACATTGTTTTCAAAGGAAATATTCATCAAAACAGGCACATATATATATTTAGTGGGTATTCAGACCCCTTTAAATTTTTCACTCTTTGTTTAATTGCAGCCATTTGGTAAATTCAAATTTTTTTTTCCTCATTAATGTACACTCTGCACCCCATTTTGACTGAAAACAAAAAAACAGAAATGTAATTTTTGCAAATATATTAAAAAAGAAAAAACTTATGAAAACTGTTCAAGGAAAGAGCGCAAATAGTGTCTTATCTGAGAAGGTTAAAAGGTTAATCCATAACATTACACTCACCAGATGTAGCTGAGTTGAAGCATTGAAAGCATTCGCTGCAGCAGATCCACGAGTCCAGGAAGGACCAGCAGTTAGATACAGGTTGGGAAAATTGTGGTAAATATCTGAGCTGCTGAATCACTAGAATTCCAGAATTATTAGTACATGTGGCTTTATTATTCTACGCATTTCAGAGTTCAAGACCTCTTCATCGGGAAACACCACAGGAACATGCAGCACAGAAATTTACCACACTTTTCCCAATCTGTATAAAAAAGAAAAACTGAAATATCACAGTATTCAGACCTTTTGCTCAGTATTGAGTAGAAGCACCCTTTTGAGTTAGCACAGCCATGAGTCTCCTTAGGAATGATGCAACAAGTTTTTCACACCTGGATTTGAGGATCCTCTGCCATTTTTCCTTGCAGATCTTCTCCACATCCGTCAGGTTGGATGGTGAACGTTGGTGGACATCCATTTTCAGGTCTCTACAGAGATGCTCAATAAGGGTTAGGTCAGGGCTCTGGCTGATCCAGTCATGAATGGTCACAGAATTGTTCTGAAGCCCCTCCTTTGTTATTTTAGCTGTGTGCTTAGGGTCATTGTCTTGTTGGAAGGTGAACCTTTCAACAAGTCTGAGGTCCAGAGAACTCTGGAAGCAGTTGGTTTTCATCCAGGATATCTCTGTACTTGGCTGCATTCATGTTTCCTTCAGTAACAACCAGTCGTCCTGTCACTGCAGCTGAAAAACACCCCCATAGCATGATGCTGCTACCACCATGTTTCACTGTTGGGATTGTATTAGGCAGGTGATGATCAGAGCCTGGTTTTCTCCAAATGTACCACTTAGAATTATCGCCAAAAAGGTCTATCTTCATTTCATCAGAGCAGATAATCTTATTTTTCTTAGTCTGGGCGTTCTTCATATGTTTTTTTAGCAAACTCTATGCGGGCTTTTATATGTCTTGCACTGAGGTGAGGCTTCCATTGTGCCACTCCGCCATAATGACCCAACAGGTGGAGGGCTGCAGTGATGGTTGACTTTGTGGAACTTTCTACCATCTCCCTACTGCATCTCTGGAGCTCAGCCACAGTGATCTTTTGGTTCTTCTTTACCTCTCTCACCAAGGCTCTTCTCCCACGATTGCTCAGTTTGGCTGGATGGCCAGGTATAGGAAGACTTCTGGTGGTCCCAAACTTCTTGCATTTAAAGATTATGGAGGCCACTGTGCTCTTAGGAACCTTGAGTACTGCAGAAATTCTGTAGCAACCTTGGCCAGATCTGTGCCTTGCCACAATTCTGTCTCTAAGCTCCTTGGCCAGTTCCTTTGACCTCATGATTCTCACTTGGTCTTACATGCACTATGAACTGTGAGATCTTTTATAAACTGGTGTGTGCCTTTTAAAATCAAGTCCTATCAGTTTAAATAAACACAGCTGGACTCAAATGAAGGAGTAGAACCATCTCAAGATGAGTTACAAGGAGATGGACAGCATGAAACTTAAATATGAGTGTCTGAGCAAAGGGCCTAAATAGTTATGACCATGTGATATTTCAGTGTTAATTTTTTATTAAATTTACAAAAATATCTGCATTTCTGTTTTTTTCTCCCAACAAGATGGGGTGCAGTGTGTACATTAATGTGAAAAAATGAACTTTTTTGAATTTACCAAATGGCTGCATTGAAACAAAGAGTGAAAAATTGAAAGGAGTCTGAACACATTTCGTACACACTGTATGTTCAGTAAATGCGCTCAATACTTGGTCGAGGCTTCTTTTGCATCAATTACTGCATCAACGTGGCGTGGCATGGAGGCAATCAGCCTGTGGCACTACTGAGGTGTTATGGAAGCCCTGGTTGCTTTGATAACAGCCTTCAGCTCATTTGCATTGTTGGATATGGTGTCTATCATCTTCCTCTTGACAATACCCCATAGATTCCCTATGGGGTTAAGGTCAGGCTAGTTTTCTGGCCAATCAAGCACAGTGATGCTCTTGTTTTTAAACCAGGTATTGGACTTTTGGTTGTGTGCACAGGTGCCAAGTCCTGCTGGAGAATTAAATTTCCATCTCCAAAATGCTTGTCGGCTGAGGGAAGCATGAAGTGCTCTAAAATTTCCTGATAGATGGCTGCGCTGACTTTGGTCTTGATAAAACACAGTGGACCTACACCAGCAGATGGCATGGCTCCCCAAACCATCACTGATTGTGGAAACTTCACACTAGACCTCAAGCAGCTGGATTGTGTGCCTCTCCACTCTTCCTCCAGACTCTGGGATCTTGATTTCCAAATGAAATGCAAAATTTACATCTGAAAACAACACCTTGGACCACTGAGCAACAGTCCAGTTCTTTTTCTCCTTGGCCCATGTAAGATGCTTCTGGCACTGTTTATTGGTCATGAGTGGCTTGACACAAGGAATGCAACACTGGTAGCCCATTTCCTTGATACTTCTATGTGTGGTGACTCTTGAAGCAATTACTCCAGCAGCATTCCACTCCTTGATAATCCCTCCAAGATTTTGAATTGCTTCTTCTTAGCAATCCTTTCCAGGCTGCGGTTATCCCGGTTGCTTGTGCACCTTTTTCTTTAGACTCAACTTTCCATTAATATGCTTGGATATAGCACTCAGTGAACAGCCAGCTTCTTTGGCAATTACCTTTTGTGGCTTACACTCTGTGTGGTGTGTGTCAATAACTGCCTTCTGCACATCTGTCAAGTCAGAAGCCTTCCCCATGACTGTGAAGCCTACTGAAACAGGCTAAGGGACCTTTTTAAATGCTTAGGAAGCCTTTGCAGGTGTTTAATTTTTTTATTAATTATTCTAAATTACTGAGATAATGACTTTTGAGTTTTTATTAGCTGAAAGCATAATCATCAACAGAAAAAAAACACTTGAAATAGATCACTCTGTTTGTAATGACTCTATATAATATATGAGTTTCACTTGTTGTATTGAAGAACTGAAATAAATTAACTTTTTGATGATATTCTAATTTTGTGAGAAACATGTGTATATATTTTATTTTTTTTATATTACTTTATTTGTGTTTTTTATCTTATCATTTTTTGTATTGTTAATCTTAATCTGTACCCTAGCTCTAAATGTAGCAAAAAAAAAAAATAAATTAAAAAAAAATGCACAGTTAGGGGGTAGTGTGCAAACGCTTCACAAATACATACCATTCCTTGTAAATACTTTAAAAAAAAGAGTTGAAGCAGCACACCAAATCCAAAGTTAAAAAGTGTTTTTTAATAGCCCATGTGATGACGTTTCGGTCCTGCATACAGACCTCAAACCGAAACGTCGTCACACAGGCTATTGAAAAGCACTTTATAACTATAGATTTGATGTGCTGCCTGAACTCTTTTTTTTAAACCTAAATGTAGCTAGTAGGGTTGAGCGAAACGGATCGGACAAATTTAAAAAATTGCCGACTTTCGGCAAAGTCGGGTTTCATGAAACCCGACCCGATCCTAGTGTGGGATCGGCCATGAGGTCGGCGATCTTCGCGCCAAAGTCGCGTTTCGTATGATGCTTTCAGCACCATTTTTCTGCCAGGAGGACGCAGAGTGTGGGCAGCGTGATGACATAGGTCTCGGTCCCCACCATCTTAGAGAAGGTCATGACAGTGATTGGCTTGCTTTCTGCGGCATCACAGGGGATATAAAGGGGCGTGCACGCCAACCGCCATCTTACTTCTGCCGATCGTAGCATAGGGAGAGGTTGCCGCAGCTGCATCAGAAGAAGGGATATAGTTAGGGAGGGAAGACTAAGCCCGGAAACTGCTTGTGCTCTAGCGATTTCCACTGTCCAACACCATTTGTTTGCAGGGACAGTGGAGTTTATATTTTTGTGCATCATCTCTGTAGCTTATTAGGCTGCCTTATAAGGCTCCCTGATAGCTGCATTGCTGTTTGCACGCTGCTGTGCAAACCAACTGCTATTTTAAAAGGAAAAATCCTGGTGCTCCTTTCTGCACAGTTATCTTGTTTATTTGTCTACACTTTTGTGTGCAGCAGTCCTTTTTATTGCTGCCATACTTTTCCTGAGATCATTGTAGGGAGATTGAAATTGTACTACAGTCCCTGTATTTTTTCATATATCTTCCAGCCACTTTCTGCCACTTAGATAGCGTTGTTATATACACTGGGCCTAAGTAGTGGTTCAGTCTCCCAAAAAAAGGGAGATTCAAATTCTCACAAAGTGGATATACTCCTGTGCTGTTAGATTGTCGTATGTCAGCCAGCCACTTTCTGCCACTTAGATTGCCACTTAGGGCCTAAATTTTGGTTCAGTTTCCCCCCAAAAAAGGGGAGATTCAAATTGTCACAAAGTGGATATACTTCTCTTCTGTTAGTTTGTCGTATATCAGCCAGCCCTGTGTTGTTTTTTGCACAGGGCCTGATTTTTTTGTTCAGTCTCCCGTTTATATACGCCTTCTACCTTGTTTTACAGTACCATATAACGGCTGTTATTTTGGTTAGATTTTCAAAAAAATGAGGAAGTCAGGTGGAAGAGGCCGTGGGCGGTGGTTTCCAGCTGGTACTGATGGTGGTGGTGGTGGTGCATCTGGTGGTAGTGGCAAAAGCACAATAGCACCTAAGGCTGGAGATGTTGAGCCAGCGTCATCGTCTAGCTAAACAAGGCCTCGAAGGCACCCTTATCTGGGAGTAGGAAAACGGCTTTTAAAGCCGGAGCAGCAGGAAAAAGTTTTGGCTTTCCTTGCTGACTCAGCCTCTAGCTCTTTTGCCAAATATAAAAGCAGCGAGTCTTCAGTGGATGCTCCCGGTCAGGAACAAGATGTTTCCTTGTGTCTTTCACCCAAACCAAAAGTGAGCGATGCGTCAGGCGACACTACAGGTTACTCCATGGAGCTCTTTACACATACCGTGCCTGGGTTAGAATGGCAAATTGTTAACTGCCCATTACAAGATGAATCGGACATGGAGTGCACTGATGCACAGCCACAGCTAGATTATAATTCTGTTCCATTGACCCAGATCACTACATTGCCCTCGCAGTGTACTGAGCCAGAATCTGACCCTGATGAGACTATGGTGCCCTGTCCCGAACGCTATAGCACCTTACACAGTGACACAGAGGAAGGTGCACATGACATTGAAGAGGAGGTGATAGATGACCCAGGTGTTGACCCAGATTGTTGGAAGAGGGTGCCGCTGCCAGTAGCTCTGAAGCAGAGAAGGATGATCTGCAGCAGCCATCTACATAGCAACAGCTGTCATCTGGCAGGCCCGTATCAGGCCAAAAACAAAAACAGTTTTAGGACACCGTGGCCATCCGGTGAAAGTAGCACAGCGTGCAATGCCTGAAAAGGTATTCCATAGTAGGAAGAGTGCAGTGTGTGAATTTGTTAACCAAGATCTGAATGATCATTCAAAAGTTATCTGTAAGAAATGCTCAAAGACCTTTAGCAGAGGGAAGAATCTTCAAAATGTAAATACAACGTGCATGCTTAGACATTTAACCAGCATGCACTTGCAAGCATGGACTAACTACCAAATATCCCATACCGTTGGTGCACCTGCTCAGAATGAATGTAGTCAGCCACGCTACATTGCTTCCCTCACTGTAAGGCCACCGGTTTGGACACCACCAGCAGCAAATATGGAGGTATCTTCACAAGGCCAAAGCAGTCAGGGAATCACAAGGTTATTGGTAGGAAACACTGTATGTAGGCCAACATCGAGAATACCATCACCAACCCTCTCTCAATCCACCATGTCCACCACCACCACCACCGCTAGTTCCACCATATGCACCTCTCCAGTCCAGCTCACCCTACAAGAGACTCTTGTTAGGAACTAACTCATCCTCTCATCCGCGTACACAGGGTTTGAACGCCCACATTGCTAGACTAATCTCGTTAGAGATGATGCCCTACCGGTTGGTTGAACGCGAAGCTTTCAAAGCCCTGATGGCCTACACAGTACCACGCTATGACCTACACAGTGGACACTTCTTTGCGAAAAAAGCCATCCTAGCCCTCCACCAGCATGTCAAAGACCGCATTGTCCATGCACTGATGCAATCAGTCAGTAGAAAGGTGCACCTCACAACAGATGCATGGACCAGTAGGCATGGCCAGGGGCGTTATGTGTCCATCACGGCACACTGGGTTAATGTGGTGGATGCAGGGTCCACAGGGGACAGCCATAGTGGGGCAGTTCTGCCTAGCCCACGGTCTAGGAAACAGTTCGCTGTAGGCGTTTGCCACCCCTCCTCCTCCAGAAGTGAAAGCTCATCCACAGAGCGCAGTCGCATGACCACTCTATCCATAGCTGCCAGTGTTGCACACGAGGTGTCCCAGTATCAAACAGCTAGTGGTAAGCGTCAGCAGGCTGTGTTAGAAATGAAGTGTACTGGCCGAGTACTTACAGCAACAAACTCAGTCATGGCTGGGCAGTGTACATCTTGAGACAGGCAAGGTAGTCAGTAATAACGGAAGGAGTTTTATGGCTGCCATAGCCCTTTCAGAACTTAAACACATACCTTGCCTGGCTCACACCTTGAACCTGGTGGTGCAGTGCTTCCTCAAAAATTATCCGGAGTTACCAGCCCTGCTCCTGAAGGTGCAAAGACTTTGCTCGCACAACCGCCGGTCGCCTGTACACTCCAGCCGTATGCTGAACCATCAGCTATCGCTGAATCTTCCCCAGCACTCCCTAATAATCGATGTTGCAACAAGGTGGAACTCCACAGTGCGCATGGTTCAGAGGCTGTGCGAACAGAGGCATGCTGTGATTAATTTGTGGGAGGATACACATACACGGGCAGGCAGTTGGATGGCAGACATGGAGTTGTCTCGTGTGCAGTGGTTGAAGCTACAAGACCTCTGTCAAGTCCTTCAGTGTTTTGAGGAATGCACATGGCTGGTAAGTGCAGACGACGCTATCATAAGCATGAGCATCACACTAATGTGTCTGCTGATGCAAAGTTTGACGCACATAAAGGAGCAGGTGTCTGCAGCCGAGGAGTAGGGAAGCCTTGATGATAGTGAGTCATTGTCTGCTCAGGGAACTCTCCTGGACGAGGTGGCGGATGAAGAGGAGGAGGAGGATCATGTGGATGAATATTTATGGGACGAGGTTGCTTCTCAGGGGGCAATAAAAACTGGTGGTGTTGCAAGGTCAGGTACAGGGTTTTTGCGGGACAAAAGTGATGCTGATTTGCAAGAAAGTGCTCCTCAACCAACCACAAGCAGTGAATTGACACCTGGAACATTGGCCCACATGGCTGAGTATGCCTTGCGTAGCCTAAAAAGAGACCCCCACATTATCAAAATGATGACCAATGACGATTACTGGTTTGCCTGCCTCCTGGATCCACGATATAAAGGAAAGTTACAAAATATCATGCCACATGAGAACCTTGAGCAAGTATTGGCTATCAAAGAAGCAACTCTTGTAGACCGTTTGGTTCAGGCATTCCCAGCACACAGCGGTGGTGATGTTTCTCACATGAGCCATAGGGGCAACATGGCAGAGGTGTTTGAGGTGCACAAATCTGAAGTGGCGTTGGACAGAGGGGTGTTATGGCCAGGTTGTGGAGTGATTTTGCAATGACCGCTGACATGACAGGTAGTGCTGCATCGATTCAAAGTGACAGGAGACAGCATTTGTCCAGTATGATTACAAACTACTTTTCTTCCCTTATCGATGTTCTCCCTCACAGGTCATTCCCCTTTCATTACTGGGCATCTAAAATAGACACCTGGCCTGAATTGGCAGAATATGCATTACAGACGCTCGCTTGCCCTGCTTCTAGTGTGCAATCAGGAAGAGTCTTCAGTGCTGCTGGTTCAATACTGACCAAAAAAAGGACACATCTGGCTACCCAGAATGTTGATGATCTAACCTTCATTAAAATGAACCAATCATGGATTTCAAATTATTTTGCCCCACCTTCTCCTGCTGACACGTAGCTTGCCTGAAAAATGTCTTGCTTTTTGCCTCCTCTTACTGACTTCTCCAATTCCGCCATTTGCAGCTGCTCAATGTCGACCATCGGCCATTTTTATACCTCCCTAAATGGGCTGACTCCCCCCACAGGGCCGTGGTCACCACCTGGCGCAAGCACCCGTGTGAGTGCTGTTTGCCTGGATAGGTGGGTGTGCCCACTCTTGGGCGACGGCACTAGCACAGGGTCCCTCATAGTACAATGAAGTGTCTCTGATGGTGGTGGTGCACAACCAACGTCAGACACTCAGTCGTAATATGAGGGGCCCTGTGCCAGCACTGCCGCCCACAAGAGAGTTTTGCCCCAGCTCGAACAGTGCTCTACCACTTGCAATACTTACCTCTCCCTGCTCCACCACTGTGTAGTCTGTGCTGTTAAATCCTTCAATGGCACTGCCAATACAAATTTGTTGAAATGATAGATGATAGTTAAAATATACAGGGGCCCTGGCCTCCATTTAGACCAGTTAATACTTTGCACCTACTACCACTGTCTGCTGCTCAGCAGAGGAGCCCACCCGAGTACCTAGCTATGCCACCTGTTTAGTCCTGTTACCAATTTTGAACTGCTTTTAGCCTACTTTTGTATTTTGGGCCTACTACCTGTGTCTGCGCCACTCATTACAATTGTCCTCCACTTAACAAAGCTATGCCGCCTGTTTAGTCCTGTTGCCAATTTTGAACTGAATTTAGCCTACTTTTGTATTTTGGGCCTACTACCTGTGTCTGCGCCACTCATTACGATTGTCCTCCACTTACCAAAGCTATTCCGCCTGTTTAGTCCTGTTACCAATTTTGAACCGAATTTAGCCTAACTTTTTATTTTGGGCCTACTACCTGTGTCTGCCCAACTCATTACAATTGTCCTCCACTGAACAAAGCTATGCTGCCTGTTTAGTCCTGTTACCATTTTTGAACTGCATTTAGCCTACTTTTTTATATTGGGCCTACTAACTGTGTCTGCGCCACTCGTTACAATTGTCCTCCACTGAACAAAACAATGCTGCCTCTTTAGTCCTGTTACCAATTTTGAACTGCTTTTAGCCTACTTTTTCCTTTTGGGCCGATATCTGTGTTTCCTCCTTAACCTGCCCATTGCCCAGCCACTGCTAGATGAGTCTGCTGGTACATTGACCCAGACCACTACATTCCGCTTGCACTCTATACAGCCAGAATCTGACCCTGATGAAAGTCAGGTTCCCCTTCCCGTATACTATACCACCTTACACGGGGACAAAGAGGAAGGTGCAGATGAAAGTGCAGGTTCCTTCATCAGGTGGGGGGGCATACTCGTTGGCACTGGCACATGGCCCCTCATAGTATGCAAAAGTGTCTCTGGCAGTGGGAGGCGCCACCTGCCGTCAAACACACCGCTGTACTATGAGGGGCCCCGTGCCAGTGCCAACTAGTGGGCCCCCCTGCTTGCTCAGGATCACAGCACTTGCAAAGTTGAAATACTTACCTCTCCCTGCTCCACCGCCGTGACGTATTCCACGCTTCCTGTGCACACGCAAATCTTGAGCCAGCCCTACCCCCCACAACTTTAGCCAAATGACCCCCTGTTTTCAATGCCTATTATTATATAGTAAATTAAGATTGACAAGCTTAAGAAATAAGAATTGATGTTTTTTGGCATTAAAATGGGCACTGTAGGTGTTTTCCTGTCCTCCACTCATTGCCGACTTTGATTCACCATTGACTTGCATTGGGTTTCGTGTTTCGGTCAGCCCCCGACTTTTCGCAATAATCGGCCGATTTCACCCGACCCGACTTTTGACAAAGTCAGGTTTCGCAAACCCAACTCCATTCTAAAAAGTAAAAGTCGCTCAACCCTATCAGCTAGCTTTCTGAAATGGAAGATGCAAGAGGTATTTGTAATGACAAATGGCTCTGTTGTACTCTCTACTCTACGTTTCACACCAATTGTGAGATGAAAGCTGCAAGAAGAGTTTGTAATTAAATTAATTTCTGCTGTTATCTCCCTCCTACACCCCACACTGACTGCTCTGAGATAAAAGCTGCAAGAGGTGTCCAAGATGCTGCATACTACTGCTGTATCTTACAGAATTGGTGTGAAAATCAGTGAGTAGAGCAGGGTTGTGTGTTGCTATTTGTCTCACTCAGACATTCTTGCTTTCCCCAGCGTGACACCTATTGCTTATGATTGATCAATATCATGTGTGGAAAAAAAGTGCATGCCCCAAGAGACTAAACTCTGCTAATGCACACTTGGGATTAGAAGAAATTAGATTAAAAATGTTACAAGCTAGTTTCTTCTCAATGAAGATGAGAAATTAATAAATAAATAAATACATATATATAAATAATAATAATAATAATAATTTTATTTATATAGCGCCAACATATTCCGCACCGCTTTACAAATTATAGAGGCGACTTATACAGACAATAGACATTAGAGCATAACAGAAATCACAGTTCAAAATAGATACCAAGAGGAGTGAGGGCCCTGCTCGCAAGCTTACAAACTATGAGGAAAAGGGGAGACACGAGAGGTGGATGGTATTACAACACTTAGTTGAGCGCGCACCATCCAATAAATGATGAAAAGAAGGGGATCACCATACGCATACCCAACATAGGTAACAATGGACAAGAAAAAGCGTATGCATAGAAATTGGGATCACCACAATGGTTCTATTAAAAATATCAAAAGTCTTTATTTGGGAACAACATACAAAAAACATTAAAAACAACTAAAAACCCATAACATGAATTAGGGTAATGGGTCCACAACAATATCAGGTAAATACCGGCAAAAATAAAGAGAGGTGGATGGTAACAATTGCTTTAGTTATTCGGACCAGCCATAGTGTAAGGCTCAGGTGTTCATGTAAAGCTGCATGAACCAGTTAACTGCCTAAGTATGTAGCAGTACAGACACAGAGGGCTATTAACTGTATAAAGTGTATGAGAGCATGTTGCGAGGAACCTGATATATATACACATACACACTGCTCAAAGAAATAAAGAGAGCACTAAAATCCCACATCCAAGATATCACTGAATGAAATATTCCAGTTGTAAGTCTTTATTCATTACATATTAAAAATGATCAATGTAAATCACAACGAATATCCCACAGAGGTCTGGAGTTAGAATGATGCTCAAAATCAAAGTGGAAAATGAAGTTACAGGCTGATACAACTTCAGTGGAAATGCCTCAAGACAAGGAAATGATGCTCAGCAGTGTGTGGCCTTCACGTGCCTGTATGATCTCCCTACATTGCTTGGGCATGCTCCTGATGAGGTGGCGGATGGTCTCCTGAGGGATCTCCTCCCTGACCAGGACTAAAGCATCTGTCAACTCCTGGAAAGTCTGTGGTGCAACGTGATGTTTGTGGATGGTTGAGACATGATGTCCCAAATGTGTTCAATCAGATTCAGGTCTGGGGAACGGGCGGGCCAGTCCATAGCTTCAATGCCTTCATCTTGCAGGAACCGCTGACACACTCCAGCCACATGAGGTCTGGCATTGTCCTGCATTAGGAGGAAACCAGGGCCAAGCGCACCAGCATAAGGTCTCACAAGGGGTCTGAGGATCTCATCTCGGTACCTAATGGCAGTCAGACTACCTCTGGCGAACTCATGGAGGGCTGTGTGGCTCTCCAAAGAAATGCCACCCCACACCATTACTGACCCACTGCCAAACCGGTCATGCTGAAGGATGTTGCAGGCAGCAGATTGCTCTCCACGGTGTCTCCAGACTCTGTCATGTCTGTCGCATGTGCTCTGTGTGAACCTGCTTTCAACTGTGAAGAGCACAGGGCACCAGTGACGAATTTGCCAATCCTCGTGTTCTGTAGCAAATGCCAAGCATCCGGCATGGTGTTGGGCTGTGAGCACAACCCCCATCTGGGGACGTTGGGCACTCAGACCATCCTCATGGAGTCGGTTTTTACCCTTTGTGCAGACACATGCACATTTGTGGCCTGATGGAGGTCATTTTGCAGTGTTCTGGCAGTGCTCCTCCTATTCCTCCTTGAACAAAGGCAGAGGTAGCGGCCCTGCTGCTTGGTTGTTGCCCTCCTATGGCCCCCTCCATGTCTCCTGGTGTACTGGCCTGTCTCCTGGTAGCGCCTCCAGCCTCTGGACACTGCGCTGACAGAGACAGCAAACCTTCTTGCCACAGCTTGCATTGATGTGCCATCAAGGATGAGCTGCACTACCTGAGCCACTTGTGTGGGTTGTAGCGTTCATATCATGCTACCACTAGTGTGAAAGCACAACCAACATTCCAAAGTGACCAAAACATCAACCAGAAAGCATTGGTACTGAGAAGTGGTCTGTGGTCCTCAGCTGCAGAACCGCTCCTTTATTGAGTGTGTCTTGATAACTGCCAATAATTTCCATCTGTTGTCTATTCCATTTGCACAACAGCATGTGAAATTGATTGTCAGTGTTGCTTCCTAAGTGGACAGTTTAATTTCACAGAAGTTTGATTTAGTTGGAGTTATATTCTGTTGTTTAAGTGTCCATTTATTTTTTTGAGCAGTATATATATATATATATATCTAATATATAATTGCCTAGAATACTACTTCCTGCAATTTGTGCCAACTTCCTGTCCGGAGCTAATGTCCGGAGCTAATGTCCGGAGATAATGTCCGGAGCTAATGTCCGGAGATAAGTGACGTCAACAGTGTCCAGTGTCTGATTGGTTGCCGCCTGCTGCGAGCGACCAATCAGAAACGTGCCGTACTGTGACACACTCCGCCCACCATTTTGGTGTGATTTTTGAATTTTTACCTCACAGCAAGTTTCTACTGCGTGGAGGCGGGCCCAGTGACGTTGCTCTTCAAGCTCCTGCCGAATTTCGTCAAAAAAATGATAATACCATTTACCAAAACTATATATATTTAGTTGTGAAGTGGTTCAGTGACATTTTCACACTAATTTTGAACTTTTGTTTGGTGTTTTCTCCATATACTGCCTATTATTCACTGACTGTTATACTGAGAGACTGCCGTTTATTAACCTCTTCTTTGCCACATTGGGTATATTGCTCTATTATTTGCCACATAAGGACATTGTCCATTATTGCCCAGCAATTTCTCTGCAATATAAACTGCCTATTTATTAATATCTGCATTCCTGCAAAGAACTATTGCCTATTATTAACTGGGTATTTTCCTACTACCTGACATTGTTCTTAAGCAAAGAACCGTTGTTGTGGCATTTGCCACAACACGCAAAGTTGTCGTCTGATGTCTTTCATCCCTCTCCTCATAAGCATGTTCATGGATCCTGTGTAACTGTACCTTAAATAACAAGAATTGTCAAGAGCTGGTGAGTGCAGCCATTTTTTGTTCTTTCTTACTATTATTTATTAATTGTATTATTTTTACATTTGAATAAATAAAGTATATATGGATTCTAGACTCCCGATTCTTTAGAATCGGGCTGCCATCTAGTAATATATAAAGCTGAATGTGTGTGTGTGTGTGTGTATGTCCGGGATTGGCATCTGCACCATCGCAGCTACAGCCACAAAATTTTGCACAGTCACACGTCTGGACCCTGAGAGCGTCATAGGCTATGTTGTGAGGCGAAATTTTAACCCCGCGCGTTCCAATTCACCAAACAATTTTGCCCCTATCTACATAATGGGGGAAAAAGTGAAAGGAAAAGTGTTGGAGGCGTCGCTGCTACAGCCACAAAATTTTGCACAGTCACACATCTGGACCCCGAGAGCGTCATAGGCTATGTTGTGAGGCGAAATTTTAACCCCGCGCATTCCAATTCACCAAACAATTTTGCCCCTATCTACATAAAGTGAAAGGAAAAGTGTTGGAGGCAAATTGACAGCTGCCAGATATGAACAAAGGGGACTTAAAGAATGAGAGCGATGGCGCAAAAGAGTATATACCATACAGTTGTCGGGGCCCCACCTTAGCATGGGATACTCACCACACACGGTGATATGAACACACACACAAAATGTGCTTGAACACATATACCACCCTCAGCACACATTTCACCACACATACACCAATCTCGCCACATAAAAGTCGAAACACAAAAGTCGCCGCTCAAAACTCGCCACGCGCAAAACTCGCCACATGCAAAAACTAGGCTCACGCAAAACTCGCCACAAGTGCAAAACTCACCTCATGGAAAACTCGCCACACTTAAAACTTGCACACGTGGAAAACTTGCCACATGCACAAAAGTTGCAACACATGCAAAAGTTGCCACACACAAAACTTGCACATACTTAAAAGGCACCACACATAAAAATCGCCACGCGCAAAACTCACCATGCGCAAAACTTACTGCACACAACTTGCTACACTAACCTGTCACATGCAACTTGACACACAAAAAGTTGCTACACGCTTGGTGCCACACAAAACTCATCTCACAAAAGTCGCTACCTGCATGTCGCCACACGCAACTCAACACACACAACTTGACAAACGAAACTTGCCCTAAAACACACACAAGTATGGTATTATCCTTCAAAAATAAAAATCATTAATAAGCAGACAAACTACAAGAGCAACAAATGTACCATATAGGAAATACGGCAGCTGTCAGTCACATGACCTGTCTATTATGTGTATGTGTGAGCTAATATATGCTGCCAGGGGGAGGGCTTCCTGTTGGCTGGGGATTTATCAGGCTGCCAATTTATCTTACAAATACTGAGGTAAAAATACTGAGCTAATAACGTGTGAACGAGGTCTAATACAGGAGATGACACAGGTATATACTATATACAGGAGGAGATGACACACAGATATATACTATATACAGGAGAGATGACACACAGGTATATACTATATAGAAGAGGAGATGACATACAGGTACATACTATATACATGAGGAGATGACATACAGGTATATACTATATACAGGAGGAGATGACACACAGGTATATACTATATACAGGTGCAGATGACCTACAGGTATGTACTATATACAGGAGGAGATGACATACAGGTGTATGCTATATATAGAAGATGACATACAGGTATATACTATATACAGGAGGAGATGACACACAGATATATACTATATACAGGGGAGATGACACACAGGTATATACTATATGCAGGAGGAGATGACATACAGGTATATACTATATATAGAAGGAGATGACATACAGGTATATACTATATATAGGAGGAGATGACATACAGGTATATACTATATACAGGGGAGATGACACATAGCAGGTACATACTATATACAGGGGAAATGACATACAGGTATATACTGTATACAGGAGATGACATACAGGTGTATACTATATATAAGGGAGATGACAAACATGTATATACTGAGGTGAAAATGAAAAGGTGTGAGTGCAAAATGAGAGGAGTGAGGGAAAATAGTGGAGTGACCGGAAAATGACAGATGTGAGGTCGAAATGACAAGTGTTAGGGGGGAATGAGAGGAGTGAGGGAGAAAATGAGAGATGTGAGGGGGAAAATGAGAGGCGTGATGGGAAAATAAAAGAAGTGAGGTGCTCTAACTAACCACAGATATTTACTATGCCCAGGCAACGCCGGGCTCTTCAGCTAGTATATATATATATTAATATATATATTACAGTATATATATATATATATATATATATATACAGTTAGGTCCATATATATTTGGACAGAGACAACATTTTTCTAATTTTGGTTATAGACATTACCACAATGAATTTTAAACAAAACAATTCAGATGCAGTTGAAGTTCAGACTTTCAGCTTTCATTTGAGGGTATCCACATTAAAATTGGATGAAGGGTTTAGGAGTTTCAGCTCCTTAACATGTGCCACCCTGTTTTTAAAGGGACCAAAAGTAATTGGACAATTGAATCCAAAGCTATTTCATGGAAAGGTGTGGGCAATCCCTTCATTATGTCATTCCCAATTAAGCAGATAAAAGGCCTGGAGTTGATTTGAGGTGTGGTGCTTGCATTTGGAAGATTTTGCTGTGAAGTAAACATGCGGTCAAAGGAGCTCTCCATGCAGGTGAAACAAGCCATCCTTAAGCTGCGAAAACAGAAAAAACCCATCCGCGAAATTGCTACAATATTAGGAGTGGCAAAATCTATAATTTGGTACATCCTGAGAAAGAAAGAAAGCACTGGTGAACTCATCAATGCAAAGAGACCTGGGCGCCCACGGCAGCCAACAGTGGTGGATGATCGCAGAATAATCTCCATGGTCAAGAGAAACCCCTTCACAACAGCCAACCAAGTGAATAACACTCTCCAGCAGGTCGGTGTATCAATATTCTAATCTACCATAAAGAGAAGACTGCATGAAAGTAAATACAAAGGGTTCACTGCACGTTGCAAGCCCCTCAAAAGATTCAAGAATAAAAAGGCTAGACTGTACTATGCTAAAAAACATCTAAAAAAGTCAGCAAAGTTCTGGAAGAACTTTCTTTGGACAGGTGAAACCAAGATCAACCTCTACCAGAATGATGGAAAGAGAAAAGTATGGCAAAGGCGTGGTACAGCTCATGATCTAATGCATACCACATCATCTGTAAAACACGGCGGAGGCAGTGTGATGGCTTGGGCATGCATGGCTGCCAGTGGCACTGGGTCACTAGTGTTTATTGATGATGTGACACAGGACAGAAGTAGCCGAATGAATTCTGAGGTATTCAGAGACATACTGTGTGCGCAGATCCAGCCAAATGCAGCCAAACTGATTGGTCCTCGTTTCATACTACAGATGGACAATGACACAAAACATAAAGCCAAAGCAACCCAGGAGTTTATTAAAGCAAAGAAGTGGAATATTCTTGAATGGCCAAGTCAGTCACCTGATCTCAACCCAATTGAGCATGCATTTCACTTGTTAAAGACTAAACTTCAGACAGAAAGGCCCTAAAACAAACAGCAACTGAAAACCACCGCAGTGAAGGCCTGGCAGAGCATCAAAAAAGAGGAAACACAGCGTCTGGTGATGTCCATGAGTTCCAGACTTCAGGCAGTCATTGCCAACAAAGGGTTTTCAACCAAGTACTAAAAATAAACATTTTATCTAAAATTATTGAATCTGTCCAATTACTTTTGGTCCCTTCAAAAACAGGATGGCACATGTTAAGGAGCTGAAACTCCTAAACCCTTCATCCAATTTTAATGTGGATACCCTTAAATAAAAGCTGAAAGTCTGAACTTCAACTGCATCTGAATTGTTTTGTTTAAAATTCATTGTGGTAATGTCTATAACCAAAATTAGAAAAATGTTGTCTCTGTCCAAATATATATGGACCTAACTGTATATATATACACAGTACAGACCAAAAGTTTGGAATTACCTTCTCATTTAAAGATTGTTCTGTATTTTCATTACTATGAAAATTGTACATTCACACTGAAGGCATAAAAACTATGAATTAACACATGTGGAATTATATACTTAATCAAAAATTGTGAAATAACTGAAAATATGTCTTATATTCTAGTTTCTTCAAAGTAGCCACCTTTTCCTTTGATGACTGCTTTGCACACTCTTGGCATTCTCTTGATGAGCTTCAAGAGGTAGTCACTGGGAATGGTTTTCACTTCACATGTGTGCCCTGTCAGGTTTGATAAGTTGGATTTCTTGCCTTAAGGGGTTGGGACCATCAGTTGTGTTATGCAGAAGTCTGGTGGATACACAGCTGATAGTCCTACTGAATAAACTGTTAGAATTTGTATTATGGTAAAAAAAAAAATGAGTGGACATCATTAATTTAAGAAATTAACCCCTTAGCGACCGCCGATACGCCTTTTAGCGGCAGCCGCTAAGGATACTTAAACCACAGCGCCGTTAATTAACGGCGCTGTGGAAAAAGTGTATAGCGCCCCCCAGAGTTGGATTTTCTTTGGGGTCTTGGCTGCCGGGGGTAGCCGAGACCCAAGAGAACATGATTCGGGGGGATTTTAACCCACCCCGCATTTGCGATCGCCGGTAATTAACCGTTTACCGGCGATCGCAAAAAAAAAAAAACGCGATCTCTTTTTAATTTCTCTGTCCTCCGATGTGATCGCACATCGGAGGACAGAGAAAGGGGGTCCCAGATAGCCCCCCGATACTCACCTAGCTCCCCCGGTGCTCCTCGTGTCTCCCGATGGGCGCCGCCATCTTCAAAATGGCGGGCGCATGCGCAGTGCGCCCGCCGGCCCGCCCCGCGAGAATCTTTGGGGTCTCGGCTGCCGGGGTTGGGGTTAGGGGTAGGGGTAGGGTTAGGGGTAGGGTTAGGGGTAGGGTTAGGGTTAGGGGTAGGGGTAGGGTTAGGGGTAGGGTTAGGGCTAGGGTTAGGGCTAGGGTTGGGGCTAAATTTAGGGTTAGGGTTGGGGCTAATTTCAGGGTTAGGATTGGGGCTAAATTTAGGGTTAGGCTTCTTTCACACTTACGTCGGTACGGGGCCGTCGCAATGCGTCGGCCCGACATACCGACGCACGTTGTGAAAATTGTGCACAACGTGGGCAGCGGCTGTAGTTTTTCAACGCATCCGCTGCCCAATCTATGTCCTGGGGAGGAGGGGGCGGAGTTACGGCCACGCATGTGCGGTCAGAAATGGCGGATGCGACGTACAAAAAAACGTTTCATTGAACTTTTTTTGTGCCGACGGTCCGCCAAAACACAACTGACCCAGTGCACGACGGACGCGACGTGTGGCCATCCGTCGGCAATACAAGTCTATGGGCAAAAAACGCATCCTGCGGGCACATTTGCAGGATCCGTTTCTTGTCCAAAACGACGGATTGCGACGGATGCCAAACGACGCAAATGTGAAAGTAGCCTTAGGGCTAGGGTTAGGGTTGGGGCTAAAGTTAGGGCTAGGGTTGGGGCTAAAGTTAGGGTTAGAGTTGGGATTAGGGTTAGGGTTTGGATTAGGGTTGGTATTAGGGTTAGGGTTGGCATTAGGGTTACGCTTGGGATTAGGGTTAGGTTTGGGATTAGGGTTAAGGTTAGGGTTGTGATTAGGGGTGTATTGGGATTAGGGTTAGGTTTGAGGTTAGGGTTGAGATTAGGATTAGGGGTGTGTTGGATTTAGGGTTTTGATTAGGGTTATGGTTAGGGTTGACGTTAGGGTTGTTTTGGGGTAAGGGTTATGGTTAGGGTTAGTGATTAGGATTATGGATCAGGTTGGGATTAGGGTTAGGGGTGTGTTGGGGTTAGGGTTGGAGCTAGAATTGGGGGGTTTCCACTGTTTAGGTACATCAGGGGGTCTCCAAACACGACAGCCAATTTTACGCTCAAAAAGTCAAATGGTGCTCCCTCCTTTCTGAGCTCTGCCGTGCGCCCAAACAGTGGGTTACCCCCACATATGGGGCATCAGCGTACTCAGGATAAATTGGACAACAACTTCTGGGGTCCAATTTCTCTTGTTACCCTTGTGGAAATAAAAACTTGGGGGCTACAAAATCTTTTTTTGTGGAAAAATATATATATATATTTTTTTATGACTCTGCATTATAAACTTCTGTGAAGCACTTGGGCATTCAAAGTTCTCACCACACATCTATATAAGTTCCTTGGGGGGTCTAGTTTCCAAAACGGGGTCACTTGTGGGGGGTTACTACTGTTTAGGTACATCAGTGGCTCTGCAAACGCAACATAACGCCCACAGACAATTCTATCTAAGTCTGCATTCCAAAACGGCGCTCCTTCCCTTCCGAGCTCTGCCGTGCGCCCAAACAGTGGTTTACCCCCACATATGGGGCATCAGCATACTCAGGATAAATTGGAAAACATCTTTAGTGGTCCAATTTCTCCTGTTACCCTTGTGAAAATAAAAACTTGGGGGCTATAATATCTTTTTTGTGAAAAAAAAAATATTTTTTATTTTCACAACTCTGCATTCTAAACTTCTGTGAAGCACTTGGGCATTCAAAGTTCTCACCACACATCTAGATAAGTTCCTTGGGGGGTCTAGTTTCCAAAATGGGGTCACTTGTGGAGGGTTTCTACTGGTTAGGTACATCAGGGGCTCTGCAAATGCAACATAATGCCCGCAGACCATTCCATCAAAGTCTGCATTCCAAAACGGCGCTCCTTCTTTCCGAGCTCTGCCGTGCGCCCAAACAGTGGTTAACCCCCACATATGGGGTACCAGCATACTCAGGACAAATTGGACAACAACTTTTGGGGTCCAATTTCTCTTGTTACCCTTGTGAAAATAAAAACTTGGGGGCTAAATAATCTTTTTTGTGGAAAAAAAATATATTTTTTATTTTCACGACTCTGCATTATAAACTTCTGTGAAGCACTTGGGCATACAAAGTTCTCACCACACATCTAGATAAGTTCCATGGGGGGTCTAGTTTCCAAAATGGGGTCACTTGTGGGGGATTTCTACTGTTTAGGCACATCAGGGGCTCTGCAAACGCGACATGGCATCCGATCTCAATTCCAGCCAATTCTACATTGAAAAAGTAAAACGGCACTCTTTCTCTTCCAAGCTCTGCGGTGCGCCCAAACAGTGGTTTACCCCTACATATTGGGTATCGACGTACTCAGGAAAAATTGCACAACAACTTTCGTGGTCTAATTTCTCCTGTTACCCTTGTGAAAATAAAAATTTGTGGGCAAAAATATCATTTTTGTAGAAAAAATGCGACTTTTTTTTTTCACGGCTCTACGTTATAAACTTCTGTGAAGCACATGGGGTCTCAAAGTGCTCACCACACATCTAGATAAGTTCCTTAAGGGGTCTAGTTTGCAAAATGGTGTCACTTGTGGGGGGTTTCCACTGTTTAGGCACATCAGGGGCTCTCCAAACGCGACATGGCGTCCAATCTCAATTCCAGCCAATTCTACATTGAAAAAGTAAAACGGCGCTCCTTCACTTCCAAGCTCTGCGGTGCGCCCAAACAGTGGTTTACCCTCACATATGGGGTATCGACGTATTCAGGAGAAATCGCACAACAACTTTTGTGGTCTAATTTCTCCTGTTACCCTTGTGAAAATAAGAATTTGTGGGCGAAAAGATCATTTTTGTGTAAACAAAAGCGATTTTTTATTTTCACGGCTCTGCGTTATAAACTTCTGTGAAGCTCTTGGGGGTTCAAAGTGCTCACCACACATCTAGATAAGTTCCTTAAGGGGTCTAGTTTCCAAAATGGTGTCACTTGTGGGGAGTTTCCACTGTTTAGGCACATCAGGGGCTCTCTAAACGTGACATGGCGTCCGATCTCAATTCCAGCCAATTCTGCATTGAAAAAGTCAAACAGCGCTCCTTCACTTCCAAGTTCTGCGATGCGCCCAAAAAGTGGTTTACCCCCACATATGGGGTATTGGCGTATTCAGGAGAAATTGCATAACAAAATTTATGGTTACATTTCGGATTTTACACTTGTGAAAATAAAAAAAATGGTTCTGAATTAAGATGTTTGCAAAAAAAAGTTAAATGTTCATTTTTTCCTTCCACATTGTTTCAGTTCCTGTGAAGCACGTAAAGGGTAAATAAACTTCTTGAATGTGGTTTTGAGAACCTTGAGGGGTCTAGTTTTTAGAATGGTGTCACACTTCATTATTTTCTATCATATAGACCCCTCAAAATGACTTCAAATGTGATGTGGTCCCTAAAAAAAATGGTGTTGTAAAAATGAGAAATTGCTGGTCAACTTTTAACCCTTATAACTCCCTAACAAAAAAAAATGTTGTTTCCAAAATTGTGCTGATGTAAAGTAGACATGTGGGAAATGTTATTTATTAACTATTTTTCGTGACATATCTCTCTGATTTAAGGGCATAAAAATACAAAGTTTGAAAATTGCAAAATTTTAAAAATTTTCGCCATATTTCTGTTTTTTTCATAAATAATCGCAAGTAATATCGAAGAAATGTTACCACTATCATGAAGTACAATATGTCACGAAAAAACAATCTCAGAATCAGTGGGATCCGTTGAAGCGTTCCAGAGTTATAACCTCATAAAATGACAGTGGTCAGAATTGCAAAAATTGGCTCGGTCATTAAGTACCAAATTGGCTCTGTCACTAAGGGGTTAAGGTCAGTAAGTCCGAAAAATTGGGAAAACTTTGAAAGTGTCCCCAAGTGCAGTGGCAAAAACCATCAAGCGCTACAAAGAAACTGGCTCACATGAGGACCGCCCCAGGAAAGGAAAACCGAGTCACCTCTGCTTCTGAGGATAAGTTTATCAGAGTCACCAGCCTCAGAAATAGCAGGTTAACAGCAGCTTAGATTAGAAACCAGGTCAATGCCACACAGAGTGCTAGCAGCACACACATCTCTACAACAACTGTTAAGAGGAGACTTTGTGCAGCAGGCCTTCATGATAAAATAGCTGCTAGGAAACCATTGCAAAGGACAGGCAACAAACAGAAGAGACTTGTTTGGGCTAAAGAACACAAGGAATGGACATTAGACCAGTGGAAATCTGTGCTTTGGTCTGATGAGTCCAAATTTGAGATCTTTGGTTCCAACCACAGTGTCTTTGTGCGATGCAGGAAAGGTGAACGGATGTACTCTACATGCCTGGTTCCCACCGTGAAGCATGGAGGAGGAGGTGTGATTATGTGGGGGTGCTTTGCTGGTGACACTGTTGGGGATTTATTCAAAATTGAAGGCACACTGAACCAGCATGGCTACCACAGCATCTTGCATTGGCATGCTATTCCATCCGGTTTGCATTTAGTTGGACCATCATTTATTTTTAAACAGGACAATGACCCCAAACACAACTTTAGGCTGTGTAAGGGCTATTTGACCAGGAAGGAGAGTGATGGGGTGCTACGCCATATGACCTGGCCTTTACAGTCACCAGACCTGAACCCAATCAAGATGGTTTTCTCATTTTCACCTCAGTATATACATGTTTGTCATCTCCCTTATATATAGTATACACCTGTATGTCATCTCCTGTATATAGTATATACCTGTATGTCATCTCCCCTGTATATAGTATATACCTGCTGTGTGTCATCTCCCCTGTATATAGTATATACCTGTATGTCATCTCCTCCTATATATAGTATATACCTGTATGTCATCTCCTCCTATATATAGTATATACCTGTATGTCATCTCCTCCTATATATAATATATACCTGTATGTCATCTCCTTCTATATATAGTATATACCTGTATGTCATCTCCTCCTGTATATAGTATATACCTGTGTGTCATCTCCCCTGTATATAGTATATATCTGTGTGTCATCTCCTCCTGTATATAGTATATACCTGTATGTCATCTTCTATATATAGCATATACCTGTATGTCATCTCCTCCTGTATATAGTATATACCTGTAGGTAATCTGCTCCTGTATATAGTATATACCTGTGTGTCATCTCCTCCTGTATATAGTATATATCTGTGTGTCATCTCCCCTGTATATAGTATATACCTGTGTGATCTCCTGTATTAGACCTCGTTAACACGTTATTTGCTCAGTAGTTTTACCTCAGTATTTGTAAGATAAATTGGCAGCCTGATAAATCCCCAGCCAACAGGACGCCCTCCCCCTGGCAGTATATATTAGCTCACACATACACATAATAGACAGGTTATGTGACTGACAGCTGCCGTATTTCCTATATGGTACATTTGTTGCTCTTGTAGTTTGTCTGCTTATTAATCAGAATTTTATTTTTGAAGGCTAATACCAGACTTGTGTGTGTTTTAGGGCGAGTTTCGTTTGTCAAGTTGTGTGTGTTGAGTTGTGTGTGGCGACATGCATGTAGCGACTTTTGTGAGGTGAGTTTTGTGTGGCAACATGCGTGTAGCAACTTTTTCTGTGTCGAGTTGCATGGGACAGGGTAGTGTAGCAAGTTGTGTGCAGCAAGTTTTGCGCATGGCGAGTTTTGCGCGTGGTGAGTTTTATGTCTGGTGCCTTTTGAGTATGTGCAAGTTTTGTGTGAGGCAACTTTTGCATGTGTTGCAAATTTTGTGCATGTGGCAATTTTTCCGCATGTGCAAGTTTTGCGTGTGGCGAGTTTTCCATGAGGTGAGTTTTGCACTTGTGGCGAGTTTTGCGTGAGCCTATTTTTTGCATGTGGCGAGTTTTGCGCGTGGTGAGTTTTGAGCGGCGACTTTTGTGTTTCGACTTTTATGTGGCGAGGTTGGTGTATGTGTGGTGAAATGTGTGCTGAGGGTGGTATATGTGTTCAAGCACGTGGTAGTGTGTGGCGCATTTTGTGTGTGTGTTCATATCCCCGTGTGTGGTGAGTATTCCATGTCGGGGTCCCACCTTAGCAACTATACGGTATATACTCTTTGGCGCCATCGCTCTCACTCTTTAAGTCCCCCTTGTTCACATCTGGCAGCTGTCAATTTGCCTCCAACACTTTTCCTTTCACTTTTCCCCATTATGTAGATAGGGGCAAAATTGTTTGGTGAATTGGAATGCGCGGGGTTAAAATTTCGCCTCACAATATAGCCTATGACGCTCTCGGGGTCCAGACGTGTGACTGTGCAAAATTTTGTGGCTCTAGCGGCGACGGTGCAGATGCCAATCCCGGACATACACACACACATACACACACACACACATTCAGCATTATATAGTAGATATGGGCTGAAAGTGCACACTCCCAGCTGCAATATGATAGTTTCCACATCCAAATCGGAGAAAGGGTTTAGGAATCATAGCTCTGTAATGCATAGCGTCCTCTTTTTCAAGGGACCAAAAGTAATTGGACAATGGACTCTAAGGGCTGCAATTAACTCTGAAGGCGTCTCCTTCGTTAACCTGTAATCAATGAAGTAGTTAAAAGGTCAGGGGTGGATTCCAGGTGTGTGGTTTTGCATTTGGAAGCTGTTGCTGTGAGCAGACAACATGCGGTCAAAGGAACTCTCAATTGAGGTGAAGCAGAACATCCTGAGGCTGAAAAAAAAGAAAAAATCCATCAGAGAGATAGCAGACATGCTTGGAGTAGCAAAATCAACAGTTGGGTACATTCTGAGAAAAAAGGAATTGACTGGTGAGCTTGGGAACTCAAAAAGGCCTGGGCGTCCACGGATGACAACAGTGGTGGATGATCGCCGCATACTTAGTTTGGTGAAGAAGAACCCGTTCACAACATCAACTGAAGTCCAGAACACTCTCAGTGAAGTAGGTGTATCTGTCTCTAAGTCAACAGTAAAGAGAAGACTCCATGACAGTAAATACAAAGGGTTCACATCTAGATGCAAACCATTCATCAATACCAAAAATAGACAGGCCAGAGTTAAATTTGCAGAAAAACACCTCAAGAAGCCAGCTCAGTTCTGGAAAAGTATTCTATGGACAGATGAGACAAAGATCAACCTGTACCAGAATGATGGGAAGAAAAAAGTTTGGAGAAGAAAGGGAACGGCACATGATCCAAGGCACACCACATCCTCTGTAAAACATGGTGGAGGCAACGTGATGGCATGGGCATGCATGGCTTTCAATGGCACTGGGTCACTTGTGTTTACTGATGACATAAGAGCAGACAAGAGTAGCCGGATGAATTCTGAAGTGTACCGGGATATACTTTCAGCCCAGATTCAGCCAAATGCTGCAAAGTTGATTGGACGGCGCTTCATAGTACAGATGGACAATGACCCCAATCATACAGCCAAAGCTACCCAGGAGTTCATGAGTGCCAAAAAGTGGCACATTCTGCAATGGCCAAGTCAATCTCCAGATCTAAACCCAATTGAGCATGCATTTCACTTGCTCAAATCCAGACTTAAGACGGAAAGACCCACAAACAAGCAAGACCTGAAGGCTGCGGTTGTAAAGGCCTGGCAAAGCATTAAGAAGGAGGAAACGCAGCGTTTGGTGATGTCCATGGGTTCCAGACTTAAGGCAGTGATTGCCTCCAAAGGATTTGCAACAAAATATTGAAAATAAAAATATTTTGTTTGGGTTATGTTTATTTGTCCAATTACTTTTGACCTCCTAAAATGTGGAGTGTTTGTAAAGAAATGTGTACAATTCCTACATTTTCTATCAGATATTTTTGTTCAACCCTTCAAATTAAACGTTACAATCTGCACTTGAATTCTGTTGTAGAGGTTTCATTTTAAATCCAATGTGGTGGCATGCAGAGCCCAACTCGCGAAAATTGTGTCACTGTCCAAATATTTCTGGCCCCAACTGTATATATATATATATATATATATATATATATATACAGTATATATGTTTAATTCATCTCTGCTGACATTATTTCAAGAGGTGGCCAGTAGTGATGAGTGAACTTGCTTGGGTAACGTGTTATCTGAGCATGTTCCATTGTAATCCAAGTATCTTGGACGTGTTCAGATAATATATTCGAGTCCTCATGGCTGTATGTTTTGTGGCTATTACACAGCCGCAACACATGTGGGGATTACCTGTTTGTTTGGCAATCCCCGCATGTGCTGCGACTAACAGCCACAAAACATCTGTCATTTGCCCCATAATTGTAATCCACCGCTTGCTGCTTTCCTTTACTCGGTGTATATCCTCCGCATGTTTTTGTTTTATTTGATTTCAATGGATTTTAATCTTTTCTAGTACTTTAGACCTCTGTACGAGATAGCGGTGATTGTCGTGGTGTAGGAGAGGATGACATCCCAATTTCGTTAGACCATCATCAAGAGCTTCTTTGAAGACGATACAACTGGCCATATGTGGGCATATATGTGGTCAGATAACAATTACTGTCCGTGGGACGTATATGTATTATTTTTGAGGAATATAATGGTTATAATTATACATTCCATATATTTACGTGTTAATTGTTACATGTTTGTTATTATGCATTACACTGATCGTTATGTGGATTTTTTTATTTTTTCATTATTTTCTATATTCCTTGATATTCTTGATATTTTTGTATTTATATATATATATTATATATATATATATTATATATATGTATATACTAGGTGGTGGCCCGATTCTAACGCATCGGGTATTCTAGAATATGCATGTCCATGTAGTATTTTGCCCAGTCACGTATTATAATGCTCCATGCAGTTATGGCCCCATAAGCAAGGTGGGATCTCCGAGCAGCAATGGCGACATTTGACAGCAGTGGAGGACAATGATGATTCCAGAATTCGCGGCAGACTGTGCCCGTTACTGATTGGTCGAGGCCGGCCACATATATATATGTGTGTGTGTCCTTACCCGAGTTATTGTTTCTGTACTACAGCGTTGTGCCCCCAGTGAATATTTTCTGTGTGTATAATTTAGTCTACACTAGTCTGGCCGTTCAGGAGAAATCTAAATGTATGCGCTCCTTTATTTTCCATCAGGATGGCCGCATTGTGCTGTTTTCCATATATATTCGCTATTTGTCTACAATAAGATGGCGACGATCGTGAACTGCGCACGTTCACTTTTGGTGCATAGTAGTATGGCGGCTTGTCCCTTATTTGCGCATGTCCACCCGTGCCTTTACCAAGATGGCGTTTTAGATTCTTCATTTGTACACTATGTATGCCATTTCCGGCTTCTGGTTCCTGCGGTGTCCCTGATCACATGGGGCCCCTGTGGTTCCGGGTCATGCAGCCGTGGGCCAGTGACAGCGAATTACGGCATCTTGTGCATATACTTCTGGTCCTGTAAGTATAAATTTTTATCCAGTCTCACAATTGCACACCCCTTGAGGAAGGCATCTGTCGAAACGCGCGTCGGGCGGACGGGAGCTCGGTGCACGCACATCCTTGTCATTGCATTGCTGGTATGTATATACTTTCATCATTGATACCTTTGGCTGGCATTGCAATTGATTGTTGATATTTATTTAATTATTCTGCTATGTATAACAAGGTTAAATTTTCATGATCTAATATGTATAAACTTGGTTGTTATGTGTGCACCCCTCCCTGTCCAATCGCACGTGCTGTGGATGGCATGGGGGTATTTCCCATTTTGCTCCTTTATACCTGTTACGTTTAAATAAAGTTTTTGTATATTTCTAAAATTTGGACTGTTGGCTGCGTTTTCTTGGATGTTTGAGCCACAAAACATGCAGACACGGGAACTCGAATACATTATCCAATCACACCCAAGATGCTTGGATAAATAGCAAACATTCATCTTTTATCATTTTTTACTGCATATGATCATTAATGGTGAGAGGACCCCATAAATATTGCAGAAGAGTGTGTTAAAACTAGATATACCTCAAAGAAAATACACTTAATTTCAACATGGTAGAGATAATATAATTTTATATACTCAGTGAGTAAAACGAAAAAAAAAAAGTGACTTGTTTTGAAAAAAAAGTTGTGAAGTATATTTTGATCTAACAAGAAGGAACATTCTCAACTTTTCAACATTTTATTTGACATTACCTAATTGGTGTTGAATAGCACTTTCCTTTTGTAAGAAAATTATACATTTGAGCTTCGTTGCATCTATTAATTTGAAGGCAATATTATTAACACTAATCACAACCTGTCGGTGGTGTTGTATCTAGATAACACATTCTTCCATCTGGCAATTGCTCTAAAATTGATATATTTTTACTTTGTAAAACTAAATGCTTTAAAATTAACTCTTTATTAGAGCACATTAGGCATTGTAATAAAAGTAGTGCAGATGTATGGTAAATTTAGATATTGTGTTGTACTGCAATGCCGTTTGATCATTTTAAGCCTTTCAAAATTTCAATATTTCTTTATAGACACTTAGGGGCTGATTCAGATAACTAGTCTAAAATATTTTGAAAAGTCACATAGTTTTTGTGTAACGCAGGGTTGTGCAAAACTTTAGCAAATGTATGTAAAATCCTGGAGGGCATTCTAAGGGATACTATACAGAAGTATCTGAAGAGGAATAACCTCATGACCCAATATCAGCATGGGTTTACTAGGGACCGTTCATGTCAGACTAATTTGATCAGTTTCTATGAAGAGGTAAGTTCCGGGCTGGACCAATGGAACCCAGTGGACGTAGTGTATATGGACTTTTCAAAAGCTTTTGATACGGTGCCACACAAAAGGTTGATACATAAAATGAGAACAATGGGGATAGGGGAAAATATGTGCAAGTGGGTTGAGAGCTGGCTCAGGGATAGGAAACAAAGGGTGGTAATTAATGGAGCACACTCGGACTGGGTCACAGTTAGCAGTGGGGTACCACAGGGGTCAGTATTGGGCCCTCTTCTTTTTACCATATTTATTACCATATTTATTAATGACCTTGTAGGGGGCATACAGAGTAGAATTTCAATATTTGCAGATGACACCAAACTCTGCAGGGTAATCAATACAAATGAGGACAATTTTATATTAGACCAGGATTTATGTAAACTAGAAGCTTGGGCTGATGAATGGCAAATGAGATTTAATGGGGATAATTGTAAGGTCATGCACTTGGGTGGAGCAAATAAGATGTATAAATATGTTTAAAAAGAGGCATAGATGCTCATGAGGAGAACATAATTTTACCTCTATACAAGTCACTAGTGTGACCACACTTAGAATACTGTGTACAGTTCTTGTCTCTGTGTACAAGAAAGACATAGCTGAACTGGAGCGGGTGCAGAGAAGAGCGACCAAGGTTATTAGTGGACTGGGGGGTCCGCAGTACCAAGATAGGTTATTACACTTAGGGTTATTTAGTTTGGCAAAATGAAGGGTAATGGGTGATCTTATTTTAATGTATAAATATATGAGGGGACAGTACTGAGACCTTTCTAATGACCTTTTTACTCGTAGACCTGAGACGGGGACAAGGGGGCATCCTCTACGTCTGGAGGAAAGAAGGTTTAGGCACAATCACAGACGCATATTTTCTACTGTAAGAGCAGTGAGACTATGAAACTCTCTGCCATATGATGTTGTAATGAGTGATTCATTGCTAAAATTTAAGAGGGCACTGGATACCTTTCTTGAAAAGTATAATGTTACAGGGTATATATACTAGATTCCTTGATAGGGCGTTGATCCAGGGAACTAGTCTGATTGCCGTATGTGGAGACGGGAAGAATTTTTTTCCCCAATGTGGAGCTTACTGTTTGCCACATGGGTTTTTTTGCCTTCCTCTGGATCAACATGTTAGGTTAGGATATGGGTTGAACTAGATGGACTTAAAGTCTTCCTTCAACCTTACTAACTATGTAACTATGTAATATAAATTTTAGCGTTTTCTCACCAGTTTGAAGCAGCTCTTAAAATCAGCAAAAGTATCAGCATTTTTTAATTGCTGTGGTATTTCTGGCAAATCACATTTCTGGCATTGTTCATGGTAGAAAACCAACTGAAAATTTGTGCAAATTTATTAAATGGAGTGTGGCTTTTAAAGAATTTGGCACTTTGTTCTCAAAAGAGCTCTTCATTAAGACTGGCATGTAAAACACCAGTCTTAAAAAATCATTCACTTAGGGCTCAATTCATTGTTTGCAGGTTTTTTCTAGGTCACTTGTTTTACTACTTTTGGTTTATGCTGTAGCTTTTTCATTAAAATAGCACATCTGAGTCACAAATTTTGCACAAAGCCCAAAATTGTCTTTTTTTATCTGTCCTCAGCTGATCTTGCAGCATTTTATTTAAATCATTAAAAAAATTGACAAAATTACCATTGCATATATAATCCCTCCACGGGGCACAGAAGTAGAATTGCACCAAATTATGCAACTTTTAAAAAAGTAGCATTTCAAGATTTTGTCTAAAACATCTGGAGAATCCACATTAAATAAAACATGAAAGAAACTAATTAAACTATATAAGGCAGTTTAAAAAAATTGATAAATTTGTCTAAAAAATGCATTCATGATTTGAACTCTGTATTTATAACTACTGTTTTACTTTCTTAATAGTCCCCCCAACACACACAGTATCATGGCTACCACACAATATAATGACCTGTCAGTATGATACCCCTACTCAGTATGATGGTTGCACAGCCACCAAGAATTGTCTTTGCATTATTTCAATTGAGATAAATTGGACGGCAGAGTAAAGGCAATGTAGCCAATATGTGCTCAAGGCTAGAGAATAGCAAACCTTTTAAGGTTCAGTTCGGTTAGGATTAACAAACTTTCAGATGTTTGCAGAATATTTCACATTACAGTTCATTGAACATATCTGAACCCCACTGAATTCAATGGGAGGCAAAGCCAAATTCATATGCAACACCTTTAGGGGGCCCAAAAGCTGCCAAACAGCTCTAATCAGGGGAAGAAACCAGGAAAAGTGGCATCAACAGAACCAGAGCACAAATGGTATAACTGTGCAGCATGAATGCATGAGACAGGGCTTGGAACAGCATTTCTAGCTTAAACACTGATCAGTAACAGATGGATGAGTAACATGCGTAGGCCTTGTGCTCTGAGAGCCCTGCCAAATTCAGGCAACACACATGAAGGAGACACAACTTGGAGTCCAAGCATTTCCAAAAGGTTAGGGTCAGACACTTGAAAAAGTGTCATCAATGAACCACAGTAGAAATGTTATAATGGCAGAGCAGTCAGGCATGGGTCATGCATGTGACAGAGTTTGGGCCAGCATTTACATCTTTGAATTTAAGTTAAAATTAAGATATGGGTGAGGGAATGGTGTAGGCCTGCTGTGCTGGAAGCCCCTGTCACAATACTTGGCATGCTAACAGATGAGGAGGAAGCAGCAGATGCAATTCATGGGGTGGTTGATGGTTGTTGAGGTGCACTGGTCCACATTTTAGCGCAGTGGGATTCCCAGAGTAACACATGTTGATTGTGCATGCATGTAGTCAAAAATTACACAGGTCTGTAACTAAATAGCTGTTGATTATTTTCATACAATTTTCATGTATTTTGGTGTTTTGATAACGAAAAAAAATTGAAAAAATCCTAAACATGTGAATCATCAGCATGCAGCCTATTTTCTTTCTCCATTAACATCAAATGGAACTGTGTGATTGGCTCTTGGCAGTCAGGTGGTTAGTGACATAATGAAAAGTACTTACGCTTTCAGGAAACTTGCATAGGAATTTCATTTATCAACCGTGTTTCCCCAAATTAGCTTTATGGATTTGCAGAAGTGTATTAATTTGCATGATTGTTTCTGTTTCTTTTGTGGTGAATATACAGTGTTGAATCAACAGCTGAATATTACAGACTTTGTGAAAAAAGTATACTTTGCATACTTCGGACTAAAACTTGCAGATCAAGATGAAGTTTGGGAGCCTCATAAAGTGTGCAAACGGTGTGTTGAGGACCTCCAAAATTGGTTCAAGGGTAAGAAAAAAGCTTTTCATTATGGGATTCCTATAGTATGGCGAGAGCAAAAGAACTATAGTGGTGACTTACTTTTGTTCATGCAACGTGAAAGGGTATAATTCCAAATGGAAGCATTCCATTTCATACCCCAATCTTCACTCAGCAATGCAGCCCTTCCCCTATGGCACAGATATACCAGTACTCAAGGTCCCTGCTACCTTGGAAGAGATGCCTAGCTCCAATGAAGGTGGCTTCATATCTAACCAGATGACGAATCAAGTTCTGACTTTGAAGATGATGATGTAAGACCAACATTTTTTCCCATGAGATGAAGGATTTCGTAAGATACTTGAATCTTCCCAAAGATAGCGCTGAGTTACTCAGATGAAGGCTCAAAAGCAGGAATTTAATGTTACCAGGAGAATCTTTTTCCTGGTTCAGACATAATTTTATAAGCCTATTTTCATTTATTTCACGGTATTGCCTTATTTAACATAGTTACCTAACTTGTCAGGAAACGTGATGTCCTATGACAAAACAGATTCAGGGCACCAAAAACATAAATATTACATGGAATAACCAAAACAGCTCTTGAAATTTTTTTCAGACCTGTGTTATTGCACTTTTTCCATCTACTGTTTTTTGTTTTGCAAAATTTGCATATTATGTAAGTTGGCATATCCTTTGCAGTGTCAAAAAAGCCCAGGCTAGGCAACCATGGTTTCCCCTGTGAGCTGCAGACCCACGGATGCTGCTGGCCACATCCACAGTTGTGGTTGAGGATGCATTGTTCATTATGGCTGCATCACTATGTGTCAGTGCATTACGGCACAACGTAACCTCCTCATCTTCCTCCTCCTCCACCTCCTCAGATGACCTACTCAGCTGCATGTCTCTGTCTTCAAACCAACTGAGATCTACCATCTCATCATCATCCTCTGTGTTATCACATTCCTCACCCTGAAAGTCACCCTTATCCTCTTGATGCCCTGACAGCACCGTACAGTCTATGCAAACCTCAGTTATCTAAAGGTACCGTTACACTAAACGACTTACCAACGATCACAACCAGCGATATGACCTGGCCGTGATCGTTGGTAAGTCGTTGTGTGGTCGCTGGGGAGCTATCACACAGACAGCTCTCTCCAGTGACCAACGATCAGGGGAAAGACTTCAGCATCGTTGAAACTGTCTTCAACGATGCCGAAGTCCCTGGGTAACCAGGGTAAACATCGGGTTACTAAGTGCAGGGCCGCGCTTAGTAACCCGATATTTACCCTGGTTACCATTGTAAAAGTTAAAAAAAAAACAGTACATATTTACATTCTGATGTCTGTCACGTCCCCTGCCATCAGCTTCCCGTACTTACTGTGTCAGCGCCGGCCGTAAAGCAGAGCACAGCGGTGACATCACCGCTGTGCTCTGCTTTATGGCCGGCGCGCTGACAGTCAGTGCAGGGAAGCTGATGGCGGGGGACGTGACAGACATCGGAATTTAAGTATGTAGTGTTTTTTTTTTAACTTTTACAATGGTAACCAGGGTAAATATCGGGTTACTAAGCGCGGCCCTGCGCATAGTAACCCAATATTTACTCTGGTTACAAGTGAACACATCGCTGGATCAGCGTCACACACGCCGATCCAGCGATGACAGCGGGTGATCAGCGACCAAAAAAAGGTCCTGATCATTCTCCAGCGACCAACGATCTCCCAGCAGGGGCCTGATTGTTGGTCGCTGTCACACATAACGAGATCATTAGCGGGATCATTGCTACGTCACAAAAAGCGTTACGTTGCAACGATATCGTTAACAAAATCGTTATGTGTGAAGGTACCTTTAGTCTCATCAAGATTATTCCCCCAGGGGTTACAATCTGCGATGAGGGTCAGGATGCTGCTCAAACCATACTTCATCCTGCCCCAGATCCAAGCTAAAAAAAATCAGTGCAGATGCTTTCCTTCTCTTGACTCTGTGAAGCTTTTGAGTACAGTTCTGATACCCATGGCATAGAATGTGTGGACAGCTCTGCGGACTCACTCATCTGAGGTTTCCTACAGTCAGTTAGGAGGTTGGAGAATTGTGATGCGGGGGAAGCAAAGGTGAATGGGTGCCACTTCTGTGGACTGTACAGGGTGTGATGTTGAGGTGGAGGAAGAGGCGGATAGTCCACTTGAAGCTGCTCTTGAAATCCACTTGAGCACATACTCTTTCTGGTACTCATCAACAAGGCATACTGCTGTGTGTCTGCCAAAGAAATGTAGTGGAGTTTCCTGTCCAGGAACATAAGTTTTCAGTTGTCTTTGTATAGCAAGTGACGTTGTTGGTTCACTAGTGCTTTCACAAACATTACCACCAATGGCTCACATAATGACTTTGAACCAGACAATCCTGGAGATTTCTGGCACGTCTGAATGTCAACAGAGGCCGGGTGGGAAGAAATTTCCCGATAATCGGGTCCACCTTCAGGATTGGCCATGCTTTCTCCAATGTCTGGCATATCTGATTGGATTGGAGGCTGAAGGTGGTAATAAATCTAGTCTTCTCACTGACACCTACAGAAGACCGTCTCGGGGGACCATAAACCAAACTGTGTGTTTAGCTCTCAGATATGCTCTTTTTATGGACCTCCCACTATAGCCACGTTCCCTAAATCTAAGGCAAAGTTCCTCCGCACGTTTTTCAAAATCCACCATATTAGAGCAGATTCATCTCAGGTAGAGGAACTGCCCCACCGGGATAGATTTTATAATGTGTCTTGGGTGTCCCGAAGTGGCATGTAATAGGGTGTTAGTTGATGTTTTTTTACGGAATATGTCCGTATTTAAAGTACCCCTACTGTCTCTCTTTATCGTGACGTCCAAGAAATCAATAGAATCAACACTTGACATGAACGTAAGATGGATATTCAGGTCGTTGCTGTTCAGGAGAGACATACATTGCGCAAGGTCGACGGATGTGCCCTGCCAGATGAAGAAGACATCATCGATATATCGTGTCCATAGAGGGACACGATCAATCGATCCCTGTTCATCTGACAGGGGGAACCCCTCTCCCCCATGCTGCCCTCATAGTGGTCCCCTGGAGCTGTAGGTAGAAGGACCCTTTAAAGACAAAAAAGTTATGGGTGAGGGTGAACTCTAGAAGTTCCAGCAGAAGCGATCTCATACCAATAGAGAGTGACGAGGTTTCCAGAAAATATCTGACAGCACGGACACCATCACTGTGTCTGATATTTGTATATAGAGACTCGACATCTGCCGAAACCAATAGAGTATCACCCTCCAAACACAATCCGTCGACCCTACGCAGAAGATCCCCAGTATCCTTAAGAATTGAGGGGAGACTGGTGACTAGAGGCTGTAGGTGGAAATCTATCCATCTATTCACATGCTCCAGCAGGTTACCCCTGCCCGAAATAATAGGTCTACCAGGTGGGGACTGGAGGCCCTTATGAATTTTAGGTAGCAAATAGAATGTTAGTATAGTTGGCTCCTTAACCAATAAGGCCATTGCCAGGTCCTTGGTGATAACGTCGTCCCGTAAGGCCCGTTGGATAATAGATTCCAATTGTGCGGAGAATGCAGAGAGGGGGTTATATGTAAGTTTTTTATAACATATATTGTTGTCTAGCTGTCTAAATGCCTCCCTTTCATACATATCCATGGGCCACAGGACGAGGTTACCACCTTTATCCGCCGGTTTTATGACCACATTGGGCAGATTTTGAAGATATTGTAATCTATTCCCCTCGGCTCTGGATAGATTATCATCTGTGAAGGACCTTTGGATTTTACCAAGGTCCTCCGTAACCACCCGAACAAATGTATCAATAGAGGAACATGTAGACAGTGAGGGGAACCCGCTGGAGCAAGGACGCATAAATGGAGGGATCCTATTGCCTTCATGTTCCACCGCCAGCTCCTCCAGAATTCTCAGGGTGTTTTGCTCCTCCTCTGTGGGGAATAGAAGATGTAACTCATTATTATAATATTATCTCCTGAACAGAAACGACCGAGCAAAAAGGTTAAGATCCTTGATGGTAGAGAATAAATCAAAGTTGGACGTCGGGGAGAAAGAGAGACCCCTTTCCAATAACTGCATATCAATATCAGAGAGGATATGACTACTGAGGTTAATCACCTTGTTGTCTTGCTTAGATGTTTTCAAAGCCTTATTATTCCTCCTATATGGATGGTAAGTGTGGTCCCGCAGTCTGTTCCCACCACCACCAGTAGTATAAGTAGATGCCGAGGACATATCCGATCGTCCACTTTGTGATGACAAGGAGGTATTGGACAGAACTCTATCCGATTGCTGAATTACTTTCGTCCTCCATAAATAGACTCTCTTAGATTGATAATCTCTATTGTCCCTATTAAATTTAGATGTCTGAGAGTCCTGGATTTTCCTCACTACGGCATCCATTGTTTGTACACCTGGGATTCTAAGTAGCTAAAATCTATCAGCACCCAGGACCAGCACCATGAGTAGCCTCTCTGCACTATTATACTGATAAAATGGCACTAAAACAAGGTGTCTACTCTTTATATAGATTGACATGTGATTTTAGCAGCCGATGGAACAAACCATTGTGTTTCCACATTGTAGATGTTTCCTGCTCCCTGATTGGCTAGCCGCAATGTGCACACATAAAGTTAGAAAAAACATGTACAAGCACGCCGTTCCTCTGAGCACTCTCCACCCCCATCCCCTCATCAAACACGTGCACCCGCTCCTCATACAGCACCACTATCTTTGCCAAAGTGATAAAAACACTTTAGTGGCAATGCAAATATTTTTCTGCACTTTTATGGAATGTTACTGATTTTTCCCAACTTTTTGAAAATGTACTCATGTTTCTGATCATGATCCCGAATGTGCCAAATTTATGCTTGTTGATCATTTTCCGAACATACTTGTTCATCTCTAGTTATGAATAGAGATGAGCAAACTGGTCACCAAACCCAAATTCGGTACAAATGTAGTGCATTCGGATTTGTGTTTGGTTTCCCGAGAATTTAGAATAAAAGTTGGCAAAATTTAGTAACAGTTTGGTAAATCATTGTGTTTCCATTGATGCTTTTGTTAAGTCTTTGGCTAGAACAGTAGTGCTGTATGATGAGCCGGGGGGATGGGGGCACATGTATGATGAGGGGAATGGGGTATGTCTAGTCCTCAGGAGCTGCAGAGCTTTTTTTTCTTTAACAACTTAATGTATGTTCATTCCATTAGCCAATGAAGGTGCAGAAACCATCCACAACATCATGGCACACGGTCTTTTGTGATTGGCTGCTGAAGTCACATGTCCCTGTCAATATACAGGGTAAGCCATTTATGTGGATACACCTAAATAAAATGGGAATGGTTGGTGATATCAACTTCCTGTTTGTGGCATATTAGTAATTAGGAGGGGGTAAGCTATTCAAAATGGGTGGTCACCATGGTGGCCATTTTGAAGTCGCACATTTTGGATCCAACTTTATTTTTTCCAATGGGAAGAGGATCATGTGACACATCAGACTTATTGATAATTTCACAAGAAAAACAATGGTGTGCTTGGTTTTAATGTAACTTTATTCTTTCATGAATTATTTACAAGTTTGACCACTTATAAAATGTGTTCAAAGTGCTGCCCCTTGTGTTGGATTTTCAATGTAACCCTCTTCTTCCAATCTTGACACACAGATAGCAACACTGCAGAAGAAATGCTAGCACAGGCTTTTATTATCCGTTGTTTCATATGCTGCACATCTCGTATCTTCACAGCATAGACAATTGCCTTCAGATGACCCCAAAGATAAAAGTCTAAGGGGGTCAGATCGGGAGACCTTGGTGGCCATTCAACTGGCTCACGATGACCAATCCACTTTCCAGGAAACTGTTCATATAGGAATGCTTGGACCAGATACCCATAATGTGGTGTAATCAGATTGATGTGTCACATAACCCTCTTCCCATTGGAAAAAATAAAGTTGGATCCAAAATGGCAACTTCAAAATGATCGCCATGGTCATCACCACGTATCTTAAAAAGTTTCCCCCCTGCCATATACTAATGTGTCACAAACAGGAAGTTGATATCACCAACCATTCCCATTTTATTTAGGTGTATCCATATACAGTATATGGCCCACCCTGTAAAAAGCAGACATCTTGTTTCGCTAGCACTGTTTTCTCAGTTTCACAGTGCAGAGAAGGTGCTCCTGCTAGTACGATACGATACGATACACTTTATTGATCCCATGGGAAATTATGGTATCACAGCAGCACAACTTAAATTATAAAAATCATAAAGGAATTACATAGTTGACATGACAGTGGAGTTGACAGAAGAACATTATACATTATACATTAGAATAGGACATACACAACAAGTGAACTGAAATGTAGAGAAATAAGTAGACATTCACCTTGGTGGTTTAACCCTAATGTTATTATTGTACATTCCCATGGCAGTTGGCACAAACGATTTCTATATTTTTCCTTCTTACACCTCAGAAGCATAAGCCAGTTACTGAAGGTGCTCTTCTGTCTCATGAATAGCTCATATAGTGGATGTGCATTATTGTTCATAATTGTCATACACTTTTTCAGAGTTCTTCTCTCCACTACCTCCCCAAAAGAGTCCAGCTTGCAGCCCACAGCAGAACTTGCCTTCTTAATAATCTTATTCAGCTTATTAGCATCAGAGGCCCGCACACTACTACCCCCAGCACGTGATTGCAAAAAAGATGGCACTTGCCACTACAGATTGGTAGAACATTTCTAACATTTTGCTACACACATTAAAAGACCTCAGTTTCCTTAGGAAATACAGTCTGCTCATCCCCTTCTTGTAGACAAACTCTGAGTGGCATCTCCAGTCCAGTTTGCTATCCAAATGGACCCCCAAATATTTGTATCTCTCCACCTGCTCTACCTCCTGACCAGCAATAGTGATCGGTAAGCATTCCAACTTAATCCTGCTATAGTTGGCCACCAACTCCTTAGTTTTCTTAACATTTAGTTGTAGATAGTTACCATTGCACCAATCCACGAAATTCGACACCACCCTTCTGTGTTCCTCATCCCCCTGATCTCCCCTAATGCATCCCACAACCACAGAGTCATCCGAAAATTTTTGAAGATGGCAAAGTTCAGATTTATACTGAAAGTCTGAAGTATACAGTGTGAATAGAAAGGGCGCAAGCACCGTTTCCTGGGGGGCACCTACACTGCTCAGTAATCTGCTTGACACCACTGCTCCCATCTGTACAAACTGTGGCCGATCTGATAGGTAGTCAGTTATCCAATTTCTCATCCCCTCCTCAACCTTCATATCAGTCATCTTTTTGTGTAGTAAAAGTGGCTGCAGGGAGTTAAATGCACTCGAGAAATCGAAGAACATCGCTTGCACCGTGGTTCCGTCAATCTCCAGAAATGAATGTACCCTATGTAACAGGGAAAGGATAGCATCATCCACCCCCAATCTATGTCGGTAGGCAAACTGAAGGGGATCGATAAAAGCATTGACCCTTGGTCTTAAGTGAGCAAGCACTAATCTTTCCAAGGCCTTCATAGCGTGAGATGTTAAGGCTACAGGACGATAGTCATTTAGGGTTGCAGGAGAAGAAGTCTTGGGTACCGGCACCAGACAGGAAGCCAAGTGCTGCAACTGCTGAAAGCAAACATGTCAGATAGCTAGATAGGATCTTGTCCTGTTTGAAATGGATCCTCCTGCATCAAAGTAAATTGTATTAAAACTGTGTGGCAGTCTCAGGAGGCCCCATTTGCTGATCCAAATTGTTTGTTGGCCAGATTTACTCTTGAAATTTGTTAGGTCTAATATACAGGTGCTTCTCACAAGATTAGAATATCATCAAAAAAATTTTTATTTCAGTTCTTCAATACAAAAAGTGAAACTCATATATAGAGTCATTACAAAGAGAGTGATCTATTTCAAATGTTTATTTCTGTTAATGTTGATGATTATGACTTAAAGCCAATGAAAATCCAAAAGTCATTATTTCAGTAAATTAGAAAAACTAGCAAAAAACACCTGCAAAGACTTTATAAGTATTTAGAAAGGTCTCTTAATCTGTTTCATTAGGCTCCACAATCATGGGGAAGACTGCTGAATTGACAAATGTCCAGAACGCAGCCATTGATACACTCCACAAGGAGGGTAAGCCAGAAAATGCTTAAGAAGCTGTCTGTTCGAAGAGCATTATATCCAAGTATGTTAATGAAAAGTTGCGTGGAAGGAAAAAGTGTGGTAGAAAAAGGTGCACAAGCAATCGGGATAACCTCAGCCTTGAAAGGATTGGTAAGAAAAGGCCATTAAAAATTTTGAGGGAGATTCACAAGGAGTAGACTTCTGCTGGAGTTATTGCTTTAAGAGCCACCATGCACAGTCAAAGCCAGGACATCAGCTGTTGTGAATTCTGCTCTTGGGTTCCCTCCAGTGGTTGTAGGTGGGAATGCAGTTGTCTCTGAGTCACAGTCCTGGCCAGGTGTATCTGCTGATTGCTGTTCTGACTGGGATATTTAAGTGTGCAGGATTCATTAGCCCTTTCCAGTTGTCAATGTTTCTTCTGAAGTGTTGGATCACTTTCTGGCTTCTCCTGCTCAGCTGTCAATTCAGCAAAAGATAAGTGTCTGGTTTTTGTTCCTGTGGCACACATGCAGTGTGCTTATATTCTGTGCTATTCATTTGTTTTTCTCTTGTCCAGCTTAGACTGTGTCAGTGTTTTCTCGGTCTTGTTGGATTCTCTGGAGATGCAGATATATGCTCCACATCTTTAGTTAGATGGTGGAGTTTCTGTATTTTCTGCTGTGGATATTTTTGGAAGGATATTTAATGCTGACCGCTTAGTATCCTGTCCTATCCTTTCCTATTTAGCTAGTGTGTGCCTCATTTGCTGTATCCTGTTTTCTGCCTACGTGTGTCTTTTCCTCTACTACTCACAGTCAATATTTGTGGGGGGCTGCCTATCCTTTGGGGTTCTGCTCTGAGGCAAGGTAGAAATTCCTATTTCCATCTATAGGGGTATTTAGTCCTCCGGCTGTTTCGAGGTGTCTAGGTTTTGTTAGGTACACCCCACGGCTACTTCTAGTTGCAGTGATAAGATCAGGGTTTGCGGTCAGTATAGTTACCACCTACTCCAGTGAAAGTTTTCATGCTGCTCCAAGGTCACCTGATCATAACAATCAGCTACAAGTGGCGTCACATTCCTTGTGTCAAGCCACTCATGACCAATAGATAATACCAGAAGCATGTTACCAAGGAGAAAAAGAACTGGTCTGTTTCTCAGTGGTCCAAGTTGTTGTTTTTAGATTAAAGTAAATTTTGCATTTTATTTGGAAATCAAGGTCCCAAAGTATGCAGGAAGAGTGGAGAGGCACATAATCCAAGCTGCTTGAGGTCTAAAGTGAAGTTTCCATAATCAGTGATGGTTTGGGGAGGCATGCCATCTGCTGGTGTAAGACCACTGTGTTTTATCAAGACCAAAGTCAGCGCAGATACTTCGTGCTTGGCTCTTCTTTTTGGAGATGGAAATTTCATTCTCCAGCAGGACTCGGCACCTGTTTTAAAAACAAAAGTACCACTGTGCTTAATTGGCCAGCACACTCAACTGACCATAACCCCATAAAGAATTTATGGGGTATATTCAAGAGGAAGATGAGAGAAACCAGACCCAATAATGCAGATGAGATGAAGGCTGCTATCAAAGCAACCTGGGCTTCCATAATACCTCAGCAATCGATCACCTTCATGCCATATCGCATTTAAGCAGTAATTGATGCAAAAGGAACCCCGATCAAGTATTGATCTAGCTGGTGTTTTAAGTGAATGGGGTTCCTGCCAGTCCATCACAGCCTGTAGCTTGGCAGGATCCATAGCCAAACCCTGGGCAGAGATGATATAACCAAGGAAAGGCAAGGACTCCTGCTCAAACATACACTTCTCCAACTTGGCGTAGAGGGAGTTTGCCCATAAGAGGTCGAAGACTTTGCAAACATCTCTCCAATGGGAGTCAATATCTGGAGAGTAGATGAGAATATCATCCAGATAGACTACGACAGAGGTGGTGAGCATATCCCGGAAGATGTCATTCACAAAGTCTTGGAAAACGGCTGGGGAATTACAGAGCCCAAAGGGCATCACCAGATACTCATAGTGCCCATCCCTGGTGTTAAAAGCCGTCTTCCATTTGTCCCCCTCACGGATGCGAATCAGGTTGTAAGCACCCCGCAGATCTAATTTAGTAAATACTCTTGCTCCCCGTAGCCTATCAAAAAGCTCAGATATCAGGGGTAGTGGGTACTTGTTCTTAACGGTGATGGCGTTAAGACCCCTGTAGTCTATGCATGGACGTAAGTCTCCACTCTTCTTCTGCACAAAGAAGAACCCAGCCCCTGCAGGTGACACTGACTTCCTAATGAATCCTCTTGCCAGATTCTCTTGGATGTACTGAGACATTGCCTTCGTCTCCGAGAGATATAACGGGTAGACTTGACCCTGGGGAGGCTCAGCACCAGGCAAGAGGTCAATAGGACAGTCATAGGTGCGGTGAGGCGGAAGGGTCTCCGCAGCCCTTTTGGAGACCACGTCCGCATAGGGCCAATAGTGCTTATGGAGAGAGGAAAAATCTGCGGGTACCTCTATAGCAACCTGAATGCACTCCCTCTGATATCTACCCTCACAGGATTTAATCCATCCCAAAATTCTCCCTGAGGACCACTCTATATGAGGAGAATGATAGCGTATCCATGGTATCCCCAAGAGGACCTCATCAATTCCCTCAGGAATGACTAATAGAGAGATAATCTCCTGATGTGATGGAGACACAGAAAGAGTGAAAGGAATGGTTTGGTGGGTAATCTGTGAGGGTAGTGTCGAGACATTTACCATTCAAATCGTTACTGGTTTGGCGAGCATCACCAGTGGTATTGCGTGACGCTGGGCGAAAGCGGATGACATAAAATTGCCCTCTGCCCCAGAGTCCACGCATAGCTCTACCATAAGAGTGGATGGGCCTATGGTAATTGTCCCCTTGAAGGACAACTTAGAGGCAAACATCATTCTGTCTAGTGTACCTCCTCCAACTGCCACTAGACGCTGATGTTTCCCCGACCGCTGACGACACTTGGAGGAAAGATGTCCTGACTGCCGGCAAACATGACAGACCTTTAGTGCACGAGCGAACTGGGACTAGGACCCCGCTTGTGTCACCTCTATGGCCTCATGTGACTCGAACACCTGGACTGGAGATCTCAAAGGTCTGGCGAAGGTGGGAGCCAGCCAAAACCTCTGCCTACACTGGGCTCGCTCCAACCTTCGCTCGTGAAAACGAAGGTCTATGCGAGTTGATACAGCTATGAGCTCCTCCAGTATGGCTGGAATCTCCCTAGTGGCCAAAGTGTCCTTCACATGGTCAGCCAGCCCCCTCCAAAATACAGGAATGAGGGTTTTATCTGGCCTTTCCAACTCAGACACTAATGTCCGGAAGTGGATAGCAAAATGGCTGACCATGGTTGAACCCTTAGTGAAAGCCAGTAGTTGGAGCGCTGTATCATGGGTGACTTGAGGTCCTACAAAGACCTGTTTCAGAGTGTCAAGAAACCAAGGAACACTCCGCACCACATGATCGTTGCACTCCCACAGCGGCATAGCCCACTCCAAAGCTCTGTCCGACAGGACTGAGATTATGAATCCCACCTTTGCCCGCTCTGTAGGAAAACGTGCAGTCAGGAGCTCGAGGTGTATACCACACTGGCTCACGAAAGCCCTACAGGACTTACTATCCCCAGAGTATTTCTCAGGCAATGGGAGGTGAGATAAAGTCGGAAGTGGGTAAAGCTGCTGCAGCCACGCTAGCAGCCTGAACAGATATTGCGGTAACATCCAACGCCGAGGTTGCACGCTCAAGAGACGCCAACAAGCCCTCCAGCAGCTGGATGTACCCCGGCAATCGCTGTTCATCCGCCATTACTTAGCCAGATCCTTGCGCTAGTATACTGTTACGGTTGGCGGAACGCACCGAATATATTTATTAGCTGAGATAGGTCCGTTCCCAACACGGGATCCACCGTGCAGGAAAGAACCTGCTGCTAAGTAAGGGGTTGAATTAAATTAGTATAAATTAACTCTGTTACTTCACACAGCCCGTAGTAAAGAGAACACTGTGCCCTATTTAGCTCACAGGGAGCACAGCTACTGAGTAGAGCCGACTATTGGTCATGCAGTCCCAACCAAACACGCTACTCCTCTCCGGCGGAGCCGGAATTCTAATGGATATTAGCCAGCCCTGAATTCACTCAGGAGAAACTCCTCACCGGAGGTGCCAGCATTCTAGGGGCTTATTTCAGCCGGGTCCCTGACCACACACGACCACACTGGCGCTGAGCTCGTACATATTTGATACTAGCGCATGGCTGTGCGGTCATGAGAACCTTTTATAGCTGCAGCAACTTCAGGACCTTCCTAGAAGGACCAATGGAAGGCTGCCACAGAACTTGATCAGGTACAGGGCCTTCCTGGAGGACCAATGTAAGTTGCTGCAGTACCTGAGCATGTGACCCTAGACCTCCACCGAGAGATCCTACCTTGGGCATGCTCAGTGTGTGCAAAGCAGGACTTAGTCCCAGAAAAGCCTGCTCGTCGCAGATCAGTGCAGGGTACAATAGCAGAGCCTGGAGAGGCAGCAGTAACCCTTTGCACAGTATCAGATTCATTGAGATGCTGGGACCGACATCTCCGCTGAGCAGGCTCCACTGCGGCCAATGGAGAATGAGAGACCACAGCAGACACAGCTCGAGATTCCCCCTGTGCAGCGGCGGGCCTCGACTCCTAACTGTTGTGAATTCTGCTTTTGGGCTCCCTCCGGTGGTTGTAGGTGGTAATGCAGTTGTCTCTGGGCTGCAGTCCTGGACAGGTGTATCTACTGATTGCAGTTCTGACTGGAGTATTTAGGTTTGCAGGACTCATTAGTCCTTGCCAGTTGTCTATGTTTCTTGAGAAGTATTTGATCTCTGTCTGGCTTCTCCTGCTTAGCTGCCAATTCAGCAAAGATATGTGTCTTTTTCTATGGCACACAAGCTGTGTGCTTGTTTTTGATTGTATTCCTGCTCTGAGTTTAGTAGTCTCTGGAGTTGCAGATATACGTTCCACGTCTTTAGTTAGATGGAGGAATTTTTGTATAATCTGCTGTGGATATTTTTGGAAGGGTTTTAATACTGACCACACAGAACTCTGTCCTATCCTTTCCTATTTTAGCTAGAGCGGCCTCTTGTGCTAAATCCTGTTTTCTGACTGTGTGTGTCTTTCCTCTCCTACTCACAGCCAATATTTGTGGGGGCTGCCTATCCTTTGGGGTTCTACTCTGAGGCAAGATAGTATTCCTATTTCCATCTTTAGCGGTACCTAGTCCTCCGGCTATGACGAGGTGTCTAGGGCTTGTTAGGTACACCCCACGGCTACTTCTAGTTGCGGTGTTAAGATCCGGATTTGCGGTCAGTATAGTTACCACCTACTCCAGTGAAAGTTTTCATGCTGCTCCAAGGTCACCGGATCATAACACCTAACATCCTTTACCAGGGGTTTAAAAATACCCTCTACCCAACCAGATATCTGCTCAGTAAGGTTGCCCACACATGAGATATTTGGTCTTCCTGAGTTTCCAGATTTGTGGATTTTGGGAAGCATGTAGAATGTCCCTGTTCTTGGACTTTCTGGTATCAGGTCATTGGCTCTTATGGATTCGTCAGGCAGACAAGACACCAACTTGTTTAGTTCCTTGTAATAATCCTGTGTAGGATCCGACTCCAATTTTTTGTAGTAGCGTGTGTCCATAAGTTGTCTGTTTTCTTCCTTCATTTAGTCTGATGTGTTCATCATGACTATTGCACCTCCCTTGTCAGCAGGTTTGATGATGATTTCTTTGTTGGTTTTCAGAGACTGTATGGCCTTTTTCTCCTGGGCACTGATGTTGGATGCTTGTGTCCTGTTAGTATCTATGATGGTGGATTTTATCAAATGTGGAGGTGTCCAGTCTGACCTCTTCTTTGTTGTTAGGATCCCTTTTCCTTCAGTCCAGGTGGGTTCTGAATCGTCTGTATCATTGAAATATTCCCTCAGGTGCAATCTCCTGAAAAAATGTTCCATATCACTGCAGGGTTCAGTTTTATCCAGGGCCTTAGTAGGACAAAATGAAAGTCCTCTGGAAAGCATGGCCAGTTCCACTTTGTTGGGTTTATAATCTGAGAGATTAATGACACAGTTAAATGCTTTTGTGTCTGGAATGGAGTGGTTGTCCAAGTTGTCAGGTTTTGGCTTTGTTTTGTATCTGTTTGCATAGAGTCCTGAATTGAGGCGCAATCTGTGCAGTTTCTTTTCCTTGACATGAATCAGAAAGGTCCGTAGTTTGTGGTAATATTGTTGTAATTGTTACTCTGTGTCTTCTGTGTTTTCCTCAGAGTTTCAAGTTGCCCTTGGACTTTACTCTTTATGCTGTAGCAGACATGCAAAAGATGATTCCTTAATCTCTCAGAAGTCCCGTGACACAGGTTTTGTGCATAATGGGTATTGTAGGTATGAAGAATTGGGTTTGTAATCCAGATTCCTTCGGGAACTAGATTCTCCTTTTTGCATTTAGATAGGAAAAAAATATCGCTGTCCATTTGTGCACATTTCTTCAGAAGGGGTTTTAGTTCCATAAAGATGCGGTACATTCTGGTATCCTCCATTTTGATACAGGAAAGAAATATATCTTGGTACCGTGTTAGCCAGTAGATAGAAAAATATTTAAAAATAGAAAATATTAGAAAATAAATAAAAATATTTCCTTGCAACCAGAAGAAATGTAAAACCTGTCCATTTATAATGACCACAGACAAGATAAAGATCCCCAATTCACATCAGGACTACAAGATCCCAGGTACTTTCAGCTGCTTCACTTCTAATGTGGTGTACCTAATTATTTGTACTAAATGTCCAACTGGGGGTCTGTATGTGGGGGAGACAGGGCAAAAGCTTAGAACAAGTATGAATTCTCACCGCCACACATTCAGAGAAAAAAGAATAGATCTACCTGTGGCAATACATTTTTGTCTCCCAAATCATAACATTATGGACATGAAATTACTTGTGTTAAAAGGTAGATTCAAATCTCAGAGAGACAGAAGAGTCTGGGAATATAAACTGATGACGACCTTTGACACTCTCACTGCAGGAATGAATGTGTCACACGGATTTATGTCTTTTTACATCAAATAAGGATCTTGACCCTCAGATTATGAGGGGTCATCACTACAGAACCAGACCCCAATAGAACAATCCTTATCTAAGAACAGGCCCAATATTTATGGACATAACTGTTTATCACTCTTGGTAATTCTGCTTCATGTCACCTGTCTTATCCATGGTCTGTCTTATCCATGGTTTTCCCTTTTTTTCTGTTCTATGTTGTGCATAAATATGTGATTCTTCAGAATTTGTTTTAGTCTATGCCTGATGAAGAGACCTGTGTAGTCTCGAAAGCTTGCAATTTGTTACCATCTTTTCAGTTAGCCATTAAAAGGTATCAACCACTGAGGACTCTCAATTCTAAATATTACTCAATTAGATATTTTTAGTTGATAGGCAAAAAAACTGGTGACAGGTTCCCTTTAAGAAGGCTTTGTTTTTGTTAAAAAGCTGAAACGGGGGTTCAATATAATACAATAGCAAAATCATAGAATCAGAGTTTTAAGCACATCTTTTCTGGGCAATTAGAGACTTTGCAGTATATGCATCAACAAAAGAGGATTTGCTATTTCACATTACAGTTTTCTCAGCAGCAAGAAATTAACCAATCCCAACTAATCTCAGTTCTTGTATTCAGCCCCTTCCTGCAGTATATCTCTTCTCTCAGTACCTATATATAGAGGTACATTTCCCATTTCAGCCAGGCTATACCCACCACAAGCCCCCAGTACAGTACTCATCTTAGTTGCCAGCATTTTAGCAAACCATTGTAATAAAGAAGGCTCCACCTCTTATGTTATCATTTATCACCTCTCCCGGAGTCGAGCTATGCTGGTCAGAAGAGACATTACACTCTGCATGATCACTACAGGTCACTGAAGCTGCTGCAGAACACTTTCAATGATGACTAGAGGGCACCTAGAGATTGGATGGTCATCCTTAGATGGGTATATATCTGAAAATGGTGGAAGATTTAGAAATAAGCTATATACGCACAAATGCATAAACGTATATATTATATATATATATATATATATATATATATATATATATATATATATATATGTGCATTATAATAATACCACATTGTGATTTTTAGAACAACCATTTAAACACATTGAAGCCATTTACGCTGCATTTAGATAAGACATAGCATACATTATGACTATAGTAACATTTCAATTGTTCTTTTTGATAGCAGAACTGTACCAGGTTTGCAACCAGAGACAATTTCCTAGATGTAAATGAAAATAAATTGGCAAAAAAGCCTGAATTTGTTACAAGATGGATTATATCTTTAATGCAAGTTTGCCCTCCACTGGAGAACATTATGCAGGCTCTTGAAACAGACAGTGTATACATTGTATTGCTTCTTTTTGCTGATTCATCCATTATCTTTTGAAGTGTTTGTTCTGAAATATATCCTAGAATAAATCTTGAAGCAGTAGCATGTTTATTTTTCAGAAATAAGTTTTATGCATAATGCCTATAAATATGCATAGATAAATATGCATATAACAGAAGGAATCAAAGCATTGTGTGCTATTCATCTTTCCGAACAAGCAGTGAATTTGTCCATGCGTTATTTAAGCATTCATTTGGAATTTATTTAGTACGATGTTGATGACCACAATCTATAGCAAAGAAAAGAACAGTAATCATGTGAGAATACTAGAAATATTAATAATACTTATTACTATTTATTCTTCATCTTTTTGAACAGAAGGCAATGAAATGAAGCACTTATACTTTGCATATCACAGTGAATATTCTAGAGTAAATAATCACATCTTTGAAGCAAAAAAAGCGCAATGTGGTGAAAATTGCCATTTGCCTAATTTAATTCATGGTTTGCTCAGCTTAATTAACTAAACACTAAGCACCATTGTGTGATTGTATCTTCATATACATGACACGTCATGCAAAAAATAAGAACAAATGCAATATATTCTCATATTCTCATTTCGACTTAAAAGAAAATCTGTCATTAGAATCACGAGTCTCAACTCACAGGCATGAATCAAACAATGGCTATGCGATTTATGCGAGTCATGTTTTACTCTAAAACGATGCATCAAAAAGTCAGTAGTATGTGTCTCCATTGACTAATCTAAAGTGGTTCCCAACCAATTTCTTCACTTCACTTGAGTTGGTGAACATATACATATGGAGAGACTTGTAAGTCAAAAAGATGGGGACACATAGGCCCCAATTAATCAAGGCCAATGTCAGACGCTTCTGATTCATTACTAGTTGCACAAGTCGAATAGGGAGCATATTAAAAGTACTGTAACTTGCATCTCCTTGTGGCTTGCCACAAATCTTACTCCAGTTTGTGACTAGAGTTAGTATTCTGGCATAAGGAACACCACAGCTCATCATGACTCATACTATTGCCTCACCCCCGTACTGACACAGCTCTGCTCATTTTTGGCAAAACAGGTGTGAAAACACCAAAAATTGCAAAATTGTGTAACTTATCTAAAACTTTTACACCAGATTACTGGCAAGAGCACTTTGATGAAAAAGGGACATAGTCCTGGCCAGATTTTCAAAATATGTTTATTCTGAAACACCGCAGGGTTTTACACTAAAACATACCTGTAGAAAAGCAGGTGTGTCCAGCCAGTGGTGGAGGTAAAAAATGACTTTTAAATAAAATAAATTAAAAATATATCCATATATATGGTATCCAGCGCTCAGTACACACTGGCTATAGAACCTAATGACGATCTACGTGTTTCGACCTGCTGGTTTTAGTCATGATCTGCATTAGAAGCAAGGGGTTACAATTAAGTAGTTTCCTCTGAGACTTTCATTGGTGGATATTTGCATGCAATCAATTTCACCTGCCCATATACAATGCATATACATAATTAAAAACAGCATAAAAATAACATGATATACATTTTATACATGATTAAGAGAGACTGAAGGCATATTTCCGACACTGTAAATAATTAATATTGAGTAATTAGATCATGGCTCACATTTAAACAATAAGGAACTCGGGTATTTAACATATAGATCCAATAGGATTCTCTATTTAATAGCTTTTTTTTATAATAGAGAATCCTTTAGGACTTATATGTTATATAGATATATGGATATATTTTTAATTTATTTTCATTTTCATTCAAAGTTATTTTTTACCTGGACACACCTGCTTTTCTGTTGGATTCATGGTGGCTACATCACCCTGGTCTGTGCGAGGTGTTTGGTGATCACACAGGAGGTCAAGATAAAAGACATTTTTTCTCTAAACATACCTGTCTCCAGTTGTGGTTTGGCATGACTCAATTGACAATACCCTTTAAATATACTTTTTAATTTTATTTTTTACTTTTAGAAACTATTATGAGCCATAATCTACACATAAGCAGCAAAATAATGAATGGCACAAGGAATACAGTCCCGAGGAGAGAATGCCCTTTCTGTTGGATTCACTTATTGACATGTGGTACGCCCCAGTGGTTGTTGGACCCGTAGAAGCGCAAATTGCGCGAAACGGCCGTCGTCCCCTCCACACTCCCCGCACCCTCACTGCTACCTGCCGAGCCGAATGAATTGTTTGTAACCGAATTTTTGGTACATTAAATGCTACAGTGTCACGCAAGCTGGGTGAGTGCCGCATACTTTCTTTCCTCTTGAAACGAAGACTGAATAATCTACACATATCTCCACTCTACATTATAAAAATTATAGTCTAAGTATTGAATGTAAATTAAGTAGTTTCTGTATTTACTTCTTATAAAATTGCTATTGTTAGAAGTTTACCTTCAAAACATAAATGTTTATTACAAGTGCTATAAATAAGAATAATTAGGACATTGTGATGTACAGATTAGATGGAGGAAAATTTGAAACAACCAAAAATATCTTATTTATAAACTGCAAGACACACCATTATGTTTTAAAAACAAATGGACTTGGGCCATTACCGATGCTCAGATCGGTTCTGCAACATTAATTCTTAAGTTAAATTAAACTAACCCCTTTCTGACATATGACGTACTATCCCATCGAGGTGGGGTGAGCCCGTATGACCACCGATGGGATAGTACTTCATATGCGATCAGCCGCTCTTAAGGGGGAGCGCGGCCAAGTGTCAGCTGACTATCGCAGCTGACATCCGGGACTATGTGCCAGGAGCGGTCATGGATCGCTCCTGGCACATTAACCCCTGGATCACCGTGACCAAATATGATCGCAGTGTCCCAGCAGTATAGGGAGGCATCGCACAGGGAGGGGGCTCACTGCGTGCTTCCCTGAGACCATCGCAACAACGCGATGTACTCGTGTTGCTCTGAGGGTCTACTACCTCCTTCCCCCTGCAGGCCCTGGATCCAAAATGGCCACGGGGCTACATCCGAGTCCTGCAGGGAGGTGGCTTACCAGCGCCTGTTCAGAGCAAGCACTGGTAAGCCTGCAGCCCTGCATGTCAGATCGCTGATCTGACACAGTGCTGTACAAAATGTTAGATCAGCGATCTGACCCTATAACATGATGCCCCCCCTGGGGCAATGTTATAGTGTAAAAAAAAAAATTCAGATGTGAAAAAAAAAATTCCTAAATATTGAAAAAAATATATATTGCTTCCATAAATACACTTTTTAATCTAAATAAAAAGAAAACAATAAAAGTACACATGTTTAGTATCGCCGTGTCTATAACGACCCGACCTATAAAACTGTCCCACTAGTTAACCCCTTCAGTGAACACCGTAAAAAAAAGGCAAAAGACAACGCTTCATTATCATACCGCCAAACAAAAAGTGGAATAACACGCAATCAAAAAATGGATATAAATTACCATGGTACCACTGAAAACGTCATCTTGTCACGCAAAAAGCGGGTCACCATACAGCAGCATCAGCGAAAAAATTAAAAAGTTATAGTCCTCAGAATAAAACGATGCAAAAATAATTATTTTTTTATATAAAATAGTTTTTATAGTATAAAAGCGCCAAAACATAAAAAAATATATAAATGAGGTATCGCTGTAATTGTACTAACCCGAAGAATAAAGCTGCTTTATCAATTTTACGAAACGCGGAATGGTATAACCCCCCCCCCCCCCAAAGAAATTCTTTAATAGCTGGTTTTTGGTCATTCTGCCTCACAAAAATCGGAATAAAAGGCGATCAAAAAATGTCACATGCTGAAAAATGGTACCAATAAAAACGAAAAACTCATCCAGCAAAAAACAAGACATGACATGACTCTGTGGACCAAAGTATGGAAACATTATAGCTCTCAAAATGTGGAGACGCAAAACATATTTTTTTGCAATAAAAAGCATCTTTTGGTGGGTGACGTCTGCCAATCATAAAAATCCACTAAGAAACCCACTATAAAAGTAAATCAAACCCTCCTTCATCACCTCCTTAGTTAGGGAAAAATAATAAAATAAAAAAAAGTATATATTTCCACTTTCCCATTAGGGTTAGGGTTAAGGCAAGGGTCAGGGTTAGGGCTAGGGCTAAGGTTAGGGCTGGAATTATGGTTAGTGTTAAGGCTAGGGATAGAGCTAGTGTTGGGGCTAGGGTTAGGGTTGGGGCTAGAGTTAGGGCTAGGTTTCGGGCTAGGGTTAGGGCTAGGGTTGGGGCAAGGGTTAGGACTAGGGTTAGGGTTAGGGTTGGGGCTAGGGTTGGGGCTACGGTTGAGGCTAGTGTTAAGGCTAGGGTTACGGCTAGGGTTGGGGTTAGGGTTGGGGCTAGGGTTAGGTTATGGTTATGGCTACAGTTAGGATTGGGGCTAAAGTTAGGGTTAGGGTTGGGGCTAAATTTAGGGTTAGGGTTGGGGCTAAAGTTAGGGTTAGGGTTGGGGCTAAAGTTAGGGTTTGGATTACATTTATGGTTGGGATTAGGGTTAAGGGTGCGTCAGGGTTATGGGTGTGGTTAAGGTTATGGTTGGGATTAGTTTTAGGGGTGTGTTGGATTTAGTGGTGTGGTTAGGGTTGGGATTAAGGTTAGGGGTGTGTTGGAATTAGGGGTATGGTTGGGGGTTAGGGGTGTGGTTGGTATTAGGGTTAGGGGCATGTTCGGGTAAGGGGTATGGTTAGGGTTATGGTTAGAGTTGGGATTAGGGTTAGGGGTGTGTTTGGGTTAGTGGTGTGTTTGGGTTAGGGTTTCAGTTAGAATTGGGGGTTTCCACTGTTTAGGCACATAAGGGGCTCTCCAAATGCGACATGGCGTCCGATCTCAATTCCAGTCAATTCTGCTTTGAAAAAGTAAAACAGAGCTCCTTCCCTTCCGAGCTCTCCCGTGTGCCCAAACAGGGGTTTACCCCAACATATGGGGTATCAGCGTACTCAGGACAATTTGGACAACTTTTCGGGTCCAATTTCTCTTGTTACCCTTGGGACAATAAACATTTGGGGGGGCTAAAAAATCTTTTTGTGGGAAAAAATGTGTTTTTATTTTCACGACTCTGCGTTATAAACTGTAGTGAAGCACTTGGGGTTTCAAAGCTCTCACAACACATCTAGATAAGTTCCTTGGGGGGTCTAGTTTCCAATATGGGGTCACTTGATGGGGGTTTTTACTGTTTAGGTACATTAGGGGCTCTGCAAACGTAATGTGATGCCTGCCGACCATTCCATCTAAGTCTGCATTCTAAACGGCGCTCCTTCCCTTCTGAGCTCTGCCATGCACCCAAACGGTGGTTTCCCTCCAAATATGGGGTATCAGCTTACTCAGGACAAATTGGACAACAACTTTAGGTGTCCAATTTCTCCTGTTACCCTTGGGAAAATACAAAACTGGGGGCTAAAAAATATTTTTTTTTTAAAAAAAAAGGATTTTTACTTTCACGGCTCTGTTTTATAAACTTTAGTGAAACACTTGGGGGTTCAAAGCTCTCACAACACATCTAGATAAGTTCCTTGGGGGTCTAGTTTCCAATATGGGATCACTTGTGGGGGGTTTCTACTGTTTAGGTACATTAGGGGCTCTGCAAACGCAATGTGACGCCTGCAGACCATTCCATCTAAGTCTGTATTCCCCATATGGGGTATCAGCATACTCAGGACAAATTGGACAACAACTTTTGGGGTCCAATTTCTTCTGTTACCCTTGGAAAAATAAAAAATTGGGGGCGAAAATTCACTTTTGTGAAAAAATATGATTTTTTAATTTTACGGCTCTGCATTATAAACTTCTGTGATGCACTTGGTAGGTCAAAGTGCTCACCACACATCTAGATAAGTTCCTTAGGCGGTCTAATTTCCAAAATGGTGTCAATTGTGGGGGGTTTCAATGTTTAGGCACATCAGGGGCTCTCCAAAAGCAACATGGATTCCCATTTCAATTCCAGTCAATTTTGCATTGAAAAGTCAAACGGTGCTCCTTCCCTTCCAATCTCTGCCATGCGCCCAAAAAGTGGTTTACCCTCACATATGGGGTATCGATGTACTCAGGGCAAATTGCACCACAACTTTTAGGGTCCATTTTCTCCTGTTTCCCTTGGTAGAATAAAACAAATCGGTGCTGAAGTAAATTTTTGTGAAAAAAGTTAAACATTCCTTTTTTTTTAAACATTCCAAAAATTCCTGTGAAACACCTGAAGGGTTAATAATCTTCTTGAATGAAGTTTTGAGCACCTTGAGGGGTGCAGTTTTTAGAATGGTGTCATACTTGGTCATTTTCTATCATATAGACCCCTGAAAATGACTTCAAATGTGATGTGGTCTCTAAAAAAAGGTGTTGTAAAAACGAGAAATTGCTGGTCAATTTTTAACCCTTATAACTAACAAAAAAAAATTGTGGTTCCAAAATTGTGCTGATGTAAAGTAGACATGTGGGAAATGTATTTTGTGTGACATATCTCTGTGATTAAAGGGGATGAAAATTCAAAGTTGGAAAATTGCAAAATTTATAAAATTTTCACCAAATTTCTGTTTTTTTCCACAAATAAATGCAGGTAATATCAAAGAAATTTTACCATTATCATGAAGTAAAATATATCACGAGAAAACAATGTCAGATTCATCAGGATCCATTGAAGCATTCCAGAATTATAACCTCATAAATGGACAGTGGTCAGAATTGTAAATATTGGCCCGGTCATTAAAGTGCACACCACCCTTGGGGGTAAAGGGGTTAAATAATGATGATTACTACGTTAGAACATTTGATTAGACCTAGATAAGGTACATATATTCTAATGTACTACTCTTACATTATGAATGCTAGTGGAGACAAAAAATAGATCGAATTACAGCTTTTGCTGTCACACTGCCAAATTTACTAAAAAAAAAAAAAAGAAAAGTCCAGTGGCTAAAAATTTAAATTTTTGCTTTTTATTTTCATCAATTATTATGAATTTTTACTATTTACATAACAATTTCCATTTCTTCCCATTTTTGTGTATGTTAAGAAGTTGAAAGATTTTGATCAGTGTTTTTAATTCAATTTTCTCCTTTTTTTGTTTGTGTCCTATTTTTGTCAGAAATGTGTCATCTGTTAGTAGATGCAAGGTCAGGGAAATGGGTAAGAAGTTTCAGACAAATCAGATGGAGGTTCTGTTTAGGCAAAAGTTTGGGACATTTTAGCCCAGATTGCATGTGAAATGCCTGCCAGGGCCGTGGGGTACTCGGTACCGGATCCGGTCATTATTAAAGGGATGGTCATGCCGGTGGAAAAACCGGTCCATGGCACTGGGCACCCAAGTAAAAGGCATAGTCTTTAAAAGGGGGGATTGTGAAATAATAAAAGTCTGTAAAATAGGAAATGTTTGTGACGCCACCCGTTGTACTCAGTCAGGGGTGACCGATGCTGCCCAAAGGGGTCCTCTGGGGGTGATAGCACTGCAGCAAAGATGGTATCGCTGAGTCCCCAGGGCTCCTGGCCTGTGTGTTTGGGCAAAGATGGTGTGGTGCCGCAAATAAACAGAGGACACAGGGTTACCGTCTCTTTACCTGGTTTACTGGTTGTATTAAGCCACAGTCCAGGGTACCAGCAACAGGTGGTGATGCGGTCTGGTCAGCCTGGAAGCAATGGTGGATCCCTCTCCCAGGTGAGGTTTGTTAACCTTCCTTCTGGTCCGCTCTTGTGAGGTCCTTGCTGCCTGTGGCTCCCTTACAAGGTCCTCTCTCTCCTATCCTGGGACAGTACCCCGTACGGTGGGCAATGCGAGCCTTTTTACAGGGTCTCTATCATGACCTGCGCTCTGTGTACTGCTGCACCTTCGGGTGTGAGTGTGGACAGACTACATAAAGTCTTCTGCCCTCTGGTTCTGCTGTGGTTCGTGGAGTGCGACACAGCCTCGGGTTCCCAGTGCCCAATTTCTGCGCTTCAGCTCAGTGGGTGCCCAATCACAATTCCCCTCCAAGCTCCTTCTCCTTTGTTTCTGCCTTCCAACACTTGGTATCAGTGCAACCCTTCTGGTTCTCTTCTGTCCTGGAGCTGCAGCACCACTGTGGCTGCACGGCCCCACTCTCCTTGCACTTCCCTCTCCAACTTCTGCTACCAACTCCTAACTCCTCCTCCAGACCAGAATATATATATTTCTCGGGAAGCTCCCCTGAATCCGGGTTCAGAGCTCCCCCTTCTGGCCTGGATTTAGAATGTGTTGCATGTACATGTACTGCCTGTTAAAGGGAATCCTCCTTGCCTCCAGGCATGACATCACCCTCCCCGAAAGGAAGACAACATCACTGTAACAACCAGCTACCTGGGATGTTACACATGCTTGTTGAAATAGGTAGGTTTTAAATGAGTGTATAAAATATTCAAGGGTGAGATAATGCTGGATAGAATTAGGGATTTCCAGAACAATGGGGAGACATACTGTTTTGGAAAGGCGAATGTTAACTTATGGTGTAGAATATGTCCAATACATTTTTACATTTCCATGAGGGATTCTAGAGGATTGGCACAAAGTTTCAAGCATTTTTAAGCCTACAATATAGGGGTATGTGAATTAGTTTTAGACTAAATGAGTGTGCCTTGCATTCTAAAAAAAAATAGTGATTCATTTTTAAATGTTTAGCAAAAAGGTAGCCTGCAAGACCATTTTGATTGATTTGTAGAGAAATCAGAAAGAAGTGAAAGAAAAGCCTTACCCCGTTGTATGGTCCTCTGCATAGCTATCTCCATAATTTTCTTCTCTTTTGTGCCACACACGGAACGTTATTTTTGTCCCCTTTGGTATCTTTGCCATGGCTGACAGTGTTGAGTTATTTTGGTCTCCTTTGGTATCTTCGCCAGGGCTGACAGTGTCAAGTAGGCCTCTAATGTCACAACCAGGCTTCAGATGCGGCATGTCATGATGACGTTACATCATGTTATGCTTCATGATGTCAGATGTCTACAGGTCTACTCAACACGAGAAGACCTAGTACAGAGTTAAGATGTTAAAAGAGCCCAAAAATGATTAGGCATATGTGCCAAAGGAAAGAAGAGGCTGGATGTAGCTGTGCCAAGAACTAGGCAGGGTGCTGTGGCACCATGGGTGACTGGCAAAGTTTTTTTTGTTTTTTTACAATATAATAATGATTGAATAACTTTGATGCAAATCAATTTTCCTTGCCAGATTTGAGCAGACTGCTGAATTAGAATTTGGGAAGATTTGTTCATCACCGCTACATTGTTATTTTGTTTGAAATTTGGGCAGAGTAATTTCTTACAATGATATGAAGTAGTGACAGGTCCCAAAAACTTTTCTGCATGTTAGTTTAAAAAGGTGATATGTAAGGACAATTCCAGTAATTGACAATTTTTATACATTATATATACAGTGACTGCACAGAGAGCATGAAATATCCTATTCAAGGACAAAGAGACCTGAGATATCATTAATCATTACCATGCCCTAAATTAATTCAGTTTTTTTTTCACTGATTATTTCATTAATAATCTGCTATCTATAACAATCAGGAAATTGTCCTGCACAAAAGAAGTTCTCTTGTTTGGGTTGTGTGGAGATGTTGTATGGATATTACACCCTTATACATATTTAATGTCATTTGTGAACACTTACAAGAAACATAATACATGTTATCTTTAGTTCTTGTTCAACTTCAATGCAGTAAGACAGATTTTTTACATGTTACTTACCCTTCCATCTTACTTTAGAAATTATTGTGGCCAGACTGTGCTGAACCAAATCGACATTTAACACTTGAAATTCAGGCAGCTAATGCGTCTGCATTTACAAAAATCAATTTGTTGAGGGGGGAAGTCTGTACAACCTTGGGAAAAATAAAGTACATGTTTTAACTATGAGGTTGATTCACACTGGTGTCTACAATGCTAGATAGATAGATAGATAGATAGATAGATAGATAGATAGATAGATAGATAGATAGATGATAATTAATACTAATTCAAATTTGGTGAAATGTACAACATAATATATGTATTAAGAAAAGCCATATTAATAAAAAAAATTACACTGATTAACTGATTTAGTCACTTTCATTGTATTTCAAATTTGATATTCAAGTTATTTTTCTTACTACAGAAAAGACAAGATGAATATTTTGTTGCTTTATGGACTTGTGGTACTGTTCCATATAACTTTTTATTCTAGCACAAGACAACCAAAACATATTAACTGCATTAAAAAAAAGATTTTTCAAGATGCCAGGGATTTTCAGTAACACTGAATTACAATGAAACCTAGGGGCTAATTTGTCTACCTTAAATGCTCCATAATTTTGTTGTGATTTTCACCAAAAAAAGAATTTCAAGACTTGCTCTGTATTTTTTTATGTATTTTAGACACTTTATGCGCGTTCACTAAGAATGTAGTATGATGTCAATCAAAATGGATGTGATTTGTGAGTTAATTGAGATGCCATTGCTTATCACATAATTTGCAAAAATTGTGTAAATATTTTTTACAGAAATTAAACCACCTAATAGGTGGCATAAGCTTGGACTGGACAATCTTAAAAACACTAAATTTATGAACTCTAATAATTCAGGCACATTGTAAGTCTTCCTCATCCAAAGTTTAAATCAAACAAAATTAACAACTATGATAAATCTGGCACATTTTAAGACTGTCTAGTCTAAGTTTGCACTGTCTAAGAAATAGATAACATGAATAATAGCATAACTGTTTACAGACAGTGAATAAATACCATTAGTATCTTAAGGCATGGAAAGAGAGGAATTCAGTTAAAAGGATATTTTTCAAGACCTCATTTACTTTACATAATATTTACTGGATAATTAAGAATAACAGTTTATAGCTAGGAATTATTTTTCATTGTGCCTTTAAATGTCTAGCAGAATGGAGGCGCGTTGGATTCTAAGACTGTGATCGCTCAATAACTATTCAAAAGAGCTTATTTCAAGGGGTGGGTATAAGTATAAGTGCATATAACACACAGAGCAGTGTGCTCATGTAGGGCTATGACATGACTAAATTAAAAAAGGATATTTTTTGTTATGAAACATCTAGTTTGTGATTTTGCAACTGAAAAACTTTAAGGCTTAGGAAAGAGTGGGAGAATCACTTTATACCTGAACTTTTCTTTAACTATATATTGCTGGCTCTTGTCATTTCAACATTATGGATTATACACAAATCCTGCCTTGCTGAATTTAACTTCATTGAGTATCCTATTAAAAAAGACCAGAATTCTCTCTCATCATTTCATGAACCCCTGACTCAGACCTTCTTAAATACTGTACTTCTCTCAGTTTATCACTTATTTCATTAGTATCAGTACGATCCCATTTGTTTTTAACCCCTTCATGACCCAGCCTATTTTGACCTTAAAGACCTTGCCGTTTTTTGCAATTCTGACCAGTGTCCCTTTATGAGGTAATAACTCAGGAACGCTTCAACGGATCCTAGCGGTTCTGAGATTGTTTTTTCGTGACATATTGGGCTTCATGTTAGTGGTAAATTTAGGTAAAATAAATTATGCGTTTATTTGTGATAAAAATGGAAATTTGGCGAAAATTTTGAAAATTTCGCAATTTTCACATTTTGAATTTTTATTCTGTTAAACCAGAGAGTTATGTGACACAAAATAGTTAATAAATAACATTTCCCACATGTTTACTTTAAATCAGTTTTGGAAACAACATTTTTTTTTCCTAGGAAGTTATAAGGGTTAAAATTTGACCAGTGATTTCTCATTTTTACAACGAAATTTGCAAAACCATTTTTTTAGGGACCACCTCACATTTGAAGTCAGTTTGAGGGGTCTATATGGCTGAAAATACCCAAAAGTGACACAATTCTAAAAACTGCACCCCTCAAGGTACTCAAAACCACAATCCAGAAGTTTATTAACCCTTCAGGTGCTTCACAGCAGCAGAAGCAACATGGAAGGAAAAAATGAACATTTAACTTTTTAGTCACAAAAATTATCTTTTAGCAACAATTTTTTTATTTTCCCAATGGTAAAAGGAGAAACTGAACCACGGAAGTTGTTGTCCAATTTGTCCTGAGTACGATGATACCTCATATGTGGGGGTAAACCACTGTTTGGGCGCACGGCAGGGCTTGGAAGGGAAGGAGCGCCATTTGACTTTTTGAATCAAAAATTGGCTACACTCTTTAGCGGACACCATGTCACGTTTGGAGAGCCCCCGTGTGCCTAAAAATTGGAGCTCCCCCACAAGTGACCCCATTTTGGAAACTAGACGCCCCAGGGAACTTATCTAGATGCATAGTGAGCACTTTGAGCCCCCAGGTGCTTCACAAATTGATCCGTAAAAATGAAAAAGTACTTTTTTTTCACAAAAAAATTCTTTTAGCCTCAATTTTTTCATTTTCACATGGGCAACAGGATAAAATGGATCCTAAAATTTGTTGGGCAATTTCTCCTGAGTACACTGATACCTTATATGTGGGGGTAAACCACTGTTTGGGCACATGGTAAGGCTCGGAAGGGAAGGAGCGCCATTTGACTTTTTGAATGAAAAATTATCTCCATCGTTAGCGGACACCATGTCGCGTTTGGAAAGCTCCTGTGTGCCTAAACATTGGCGCTCCCCCACAAGTGACCCCATTTTGTAAACTAGACCCCCCAAGGAACTTATTTAGATGCCTAGTGAGCACTTTAAACCCTCAGGTGCTTCACAAATTGATCTGTAAATATTAAAAAGTACTTTTTTTTCACAAAAAAAATTTTTTCGCCTCAATTTTTTCATTATCACATGGGCAATAGGATAAAATGGATCATAAAATTTGTTGGGCAATTTCTCCCGAGTACGCCGATACCTCACATGTGGGAGTAAACCACTGTTTGGGCATTTTGGAAACTAGACCCCCCAAGGAACTTATCTAGATGCATATTGAGCACTTTAAACCCCCAGGTGCTTCACAGAAGTTTATGACGCAGAGCCATGAAAAAAAAAAATAATTTTTCTTTCCTCAAAAATGATTTTTTAGCCTGGAATTTCCTATTTTGCCAAGGGTAATAGGAGAAATTGGACCCCAAATGTTGTTGTCCAGTTTGTCCTGAGTACGCTGGTACCCCATATGTGGGGGTAAACCACTGTTTGGGCGCACGGCAGGGCTCGGAAGGGAAGGCACGCCATTTGGCTTTTTAAATGGAAAATTAGCTCCAATCATTAGCGGACACCATGTCACGTTTGGAGAGCCCCTGTGTGCCTAAACATTGGAGATCCCCCAGAAATGACCCCATTTTGGAAACTAGTCCACCAAAGGAACTAATCTAGATGTGTGGTGAGGACTTTGAACCCCCAAGTGCTTCACAGAAGTTTATAACGCAGAGCCATGAAAATAAAAATAAAAAAATATTTTCTCAAAAATGATCTTTTAGCCTGCAATTTTTTATTTTCCCAAGGGTATCAGGAGAACTTTGACCCCAAAATTTGTTGTCCAGTTTCTCCTGAGTACGCTGATACCCCATATGTGGGGGTAAACCACTGTTTGGGCACATGCTGGGGCTCGGAAGTGAAGTAGTGACGTTTTGAAATGCAGACTTTGATGGAATGCTCTGTGGGCGTCATGTTGCGTTTGCAGAGCCCCTGATGTGGCTTAACAGTAGAAACCCCCCACAAGTGACCCCATTTTGGAAACTAGACCCCGAAAGGAACTTGTCTAGATGTGTGGTGAGCACTTTGAACCCCCAAGTGCTTCATAGAAGTATATAATGCAGAGCCGTGAAAATAATAAATACGTTTTCTTTCCTCAAAAATAATTATTTAGCCCAGAATTTTTTATTTTCCCAAGGGTTACAGGAGAAATTTGACCCCAAAAGTTGTTGTTCAGATTCTCCTGAGTACGCTGATACCCCATGTGTGGAGGTAAACCACTGTTTGGGCACACGTAGGGGCTCAGAAGGGAAGTAGTGACTTTTGAAATGCAGACTTTGATGAAATGGTCTGCGGGCGTCACGTTGCGTTTGCAGAGCCCCTGGTGTGCCTAAACAGTAGAAACCCCCCACAAGTGACCCCATTTTAGAAACTAGACCCCCCAAGGAACTTAGCTAGATATGTGGTGAGCACTTTGAACCCCCAAGTGCTTCACAGACGTTTACAACGTAGAGCCGTGAAAATAATAAATCATTTTTCTTTCCTCAAAAATGATGTTTTATCAAGCATTTTTTTATTTTCACAAGGGTAACAGGAGAAATTGGACCCCAGTAATTGTTGCGCAGTTTATCCTGAGTATGCTGGTACCCCATATGTGGGGGTAAACCACTGTTTGGGCACACGTCAGGGCTCGGAATTGAGGGAGCACCATTTGACTTTTTGAATACGAGATTGGCTGGAATCAATGGTGGCGCCATGTTGCGTTTGGAGACCCCTGATGTGCCTAAACAGTGGTAACTAGTGTTGAGCATTCCGATACCGCAAGTATCGGGTATCGGCCGATACTTGCGGTATCGGAATTCCGATACCGAGATCCGATATTTTTGTGATATCGGGTATCGGTATCGGAAGTGTAAAATAAAGAATTAAAATAAAAAATATTGTTATATTCACCTCTCCGGCGGCCCCTGGACATCTGCGCGAGGAACCGGCGTCCGGCACGGCTTCTTTCTTCAAAATGCGCGCCTTTAGGACCTGTGGTATGATGTCCCGGCTTCTGATTGGTCGCGTGCCGCCCATGTGACCGCCACACGACCAATCAGAAGCCGCGACGTCATTCCTCAGCTAAAGTCCTAGAATGAGCACCTTTTAGGACCTGAGGAATGACGTTGCGGCTTCTGATTGGTCGCGTGGCGGTCACATGGGCGGCACGCGACCAATCAGAAGCCGGGACGTCATTCCACAGGTCCTAAAGGCGCGCATTTTGAAGAAAGAAGCCGTGCCGGACGCCGGATCCTCCCGCTGATGTCCAGGGGCCGCCGGAGAGGTGAATATAACAATATTTTTTATTTTAATTCTTTATTTTACACTTTAATATGGATCCCAGGGCCTGAAGGAGAGTTTCCTCTCCTTCAGACCCTGGGATCCATGAGGATACATTCCGATACTTGATGTCCCATTGACTTGTATTGGTATCGGATATCGGTATCGGCGATATCCGATATTTTTCGGGTATCGGCCGATACTATCCGATACCGATACTTTCAAGTATCGGACGGTATCGCTCAACACTAGTGGTAACCCCTCAATTCTACCTCCAACACTAACCCCAACACACCCCTAACCCTAATCCCAACTGTAGCCATAATCCTAATCACAACCCTAACCCCAACACACCCCTAACCACAACCCTAATCCCAACACACCCCTAACCCTAACCACAACCCTAATTCCAACTGTAGCCATAACCCTAATAATAATAATAATAATAATAATCTTTATTTACATAGCGCCAACATATTCCGCAACGCTTTACAGTTTAACAGTTTCAAACACAAAAGTCATAAGTAACAACGTGAACAATGCAATAATTAAAGCAAAATAAGACGACCCTGCTCGTGAGAGCTTACAATCTACAATGAGGTGGGGGAGATACAAAGTACAGGTGTGTATTTACAATGATGTATTTACAATCATGGTCCAGCCATCTTCAGGGGTTGGGGAATAGATGGGGATAGTGAATGGGCTACACACACACAAACATAACATAACTTTGATTAGTGAACGTGATAGGCCGCTCTGAACAAATGTGTTTTGAGCGAGCGCCTAAAACTAACCACAGTAACCCTAACCCCAACACATCCCTAACCCTAATCCCAACTGTAGCCATAACCCTAATCACAGCCCTAACCCTAACCCCAACACACCCCTAACCCTAATCCCAACTGTAGCCATAACCCTAATCACAACCCTAACCACAATACACCCCCAACCACAACCCTAATTCCAACCCTAACCCTAAGGTTATGTGCCCACGTTGCGGATTCGTGTGAGATTTTTCAGAATCATTTTTTAAAAATCCGCAGGTAAAAGGCACTGCGTTTTACCTGCGGATTTTCCGCGGATTTCCAGTGTTTTTTGTGCGGATTTCACCTGCGGATTCCTATTGAGGAACAGGTGTAAAACGCTGCGGAATCCGCACAAAGAATTGACATGCTGCGGAAAATACAATGCAGCGTTTCCGCGCGGTATTTTCCGCACCATGGGCACAGCGGATTTGGTTTCCATATGTTTACATGGTACTGTACACCTGATGGAACACTACTGCGAATCCGCAGCCAAATCCGCACCGTGTGCACATAGCCTAATTCTAAAGGTATGTGCACACGCTGCGGAAAACGCTGCGGATCCGCAGCAGTTTCCCATGAGTTTACAGTTCAATGTAAACCTATGGGAAACAAAAATCGCTGTACACACACTGCGGAGAAACTGCACGGAAACGCAGCGGTTTACATTCCGCAGCATGTCACTTCTTTTGTGCGGATTCCGCAGCGGTTTTACAACTGCTCCAATAGAAAATCGCAGTTGTAAAACCGCAGTGAAATGCGCAGAAAAAATGCGGTAAATCCGCCATAAATCCGCAGCGGTTTAGCACTGCGGATTTGTCAAATCCGCAGCGGAAAAATCCGCAGAGGACCAGAATACGTGCGCACATACCGAAACCCTAACCCTAACCCTACCCCTAACCCTACCCCCAACCCTACCCCTACCCCTAACCCTACCCCTACCCCTAACCCTAGCCCTAACCCTAGCCCTAACCCTAACCCTAGCCCTAACCCTAGCCCTAACCCTAGCTCTAACCCTACCCCTAACCCTAACCCTAGCCCTAACCCTACCCCTAACCCTAACCCTGGCCCTAACCCTACCCCTAACCCTACCCCTAACCCTAACTCTATTCTAACATTAGTGGAAAAAAAAAATTCTATATTTTTTTTATTGTCCTTACCTATGGGGGTGACAAAGGGGGGGGTTCATTTATTATTTTTTTTATTTTGATCACTGACATAGATTATATTTCAGTGATCAAAATGCACTTTGGAACGAATCTGCCGGCCGGCAGATTCGGCGGGCGCACTGCACATGCGCCAGCCATTTTGGAAGATGGCGGCGCCCGGGGAGAAGACGGACGGACCCCGGCAGGATCGGTAAGTATGATAGGGTGGGGGGGAGCACGGGGGGGGGGATCGGAGCATGGGGGGGTGAATCGGAGCACGGGAGGGGTGGAACGGAGCACGGGGGGGTAGAACGGAGCACGGGGGGTGGAACGGAGCACGGAGGGGGGTGGATCGGAGTGCAGGGGGGTGATCGGAGCACGGGGGGGGTGATTGAAGCACGGGGGAGCGGACAAGAGCACGAGGGGGAGCGGAGCACAGGACAGAGGGGAGCCGGAGCAGTGTACCGAAAAAGATCGGGGGGCTGGGGGGGCGATCGGTGGGGTGGGGGCACTTTAGTATTTCCAGCCATGGCCGATGCTATTGCAGCATCGGCCATGGCTGGATTGTAATATTTCACCCGTTATAATAGGTGAAATATTACAAATCGCTCTGATTGGCAGTTTCACTTTCAACAGCCAATCAGAGCGATCGTAGCCACGGGGGGGGTGAAGCCACCCCCCCTGGGCTAAACTACCACTCCCCCTGTCCCTGCAGATTGGGTGAAATGGGAGTTAACCCTTTCACCCGGCCTGCAGGGACGCGATCTTTCCATGACGCCACATAGGCATCATGGGTCGGATTGGCACCGACTTTCATGACGCCTACGTGGCGTCAAAGGTCGGGAAGGGGTTAAAGAAGCACTCACACTACGTTTTTTTTATTCAATAAATGTGTGTGTATATGCATGTACTGTAGAGATGGGTGAGCCAGAACTGTAAAGTTTGGCGTCCGTACCGAAAACCTACTGTTGAGACATACATACTGAACATGGACTTCACCAGGAAGTCCATGTTACTGTTCGGGTTCAGCTGCCCGAACACCGGGTGTTTATCATGCTGTCATGTGCATGACAGTGCAGCAAACACTGCTTCCCGCCGGTGAGAGAGCTATGGTTCCCATGCTGTCAAAAGACAGCATGGGCGCTTAGCTGTGATCGGAGGTAAAAAGTTTACCTCCGGTTACTGGTATCAGCTGATGGGACAACTGCTCCCATCATCTGAAACCTGCTCCCGTTAATAACAGCGAGAGCAAGAGTGGCGGATGGGAGTATTCATCAGCTGCTCCTGCGCTCTAAATAATTTTAAAAAATGTTGTGGGTTCCCACTATTTTTGATAACCAGCAAGGCAAAACTCACAGCTGGGGCTGTAATCCTCAACTATCAGCTTCAGCAAGGCTAGCTATCAAGAATACAGGGGTCCCCATGCCATATTTTTTAATTATTTAAATAAATAATTTAAAAAAAATTGGGTGGGGTCCCCCCCGGTGGGGTCCCCCCCATTTTTGACAACCAACCTTGCTAAAGCAGACAGCTGGAGGCTGGTATTCTCAGGCTATAAAAGGGCCATGGATATTGGCTCCCCAGCCTAAAAATATCAGCCCGCAGCTGCCCAGAAAAGGCACATCTATTAGATGCACACATTATGGTACTTTGCCAAGCTCTTCCCACTTGCCCTGTAGTGGTGGCAAGTGGGGTGATAGTTGTGTGGGTTGATGTCACCTTTGTATTGTCCGGCGACATCAAGCCCCAAGCTTAGTAATGGAGAGTCATCTATAAGGCGCCCCCATTACTAACCCCATAGTCACATTGCATGAAAATACAGACACCAAGAACAAAGTCCTTTAATTGAAAAAATGACAGACTCCTTTATTAGTCTCAATTAAACCATACTTACGACCTTGCTTAATACCACCGAAGCCCTCGTTCTCCTTTAATAAACCAAAAATAATAAATCAACAATATTCCATATCTGTCCATCGTTCTGTCCCACACCATAATCCATGTCTTGGGGGAAAAACAGTTTTCACCCTGGACGGTACTCGTCATAGCCCATTCTCGTGGTTGCATCTTGGCATGGTCCAGGTTGAAAATTTCCAGTGAATATTCATTTCTCTTACAGCGAGCACAGTGTCAGCAGCAATTGCCAGCTTCCATCAGTTGCCAGGCTATCGCTGGTTCCCTCCCTTTCATTAAGGTAATGAATATTCACTTTTCTTCACTCCGATAGGCATGGAGAGAGGTAAATATTCATTAACTTACTGACCGGGGACACAAGATCGCTTGGCCGCAAATGCTGCTGGCACACGAACAAGATGCTGTGAGGGCGCACAGGGATGGTGAGTAGGATTTTTTTTATAGGGCCATGCATACAAGGATAGTGATGAGAAACCATGCCTACCAGGACAGGGAAAAGAAGCCATGCAGACAATGATGGGGATAAGGGGCCATGTATACAAGGATGGGGATAAGGCGCTATGCATACAAGAAAGGGGATAATGAGCCATGCAGATAAGGATAGGGATGAGGAACCATGCATACCAGGATGGGGATGAGGGGACAATACATAACCGGCTTATACTCGAGTCAATAAGTTTTCCCAGTTTTTTGTGACAAAATTAGGTGCCTCGGCTTATACTCAGGTAAGCATATACACTAGTATATACAGTAATAGAATTTTCACCATATATTGCAATGAAATGGTAGACCAGTTTCAACACTGAATGGACACAATGAATGCTTAAAGAGGTATTCCCATCTCCAAGATCCTATCCCAATATGTAGTAGGTGTAATAATAATAATATTCGCAAATACCTCCAATTAGAAGGGACAGTGTATAATTTTTCTGATATGCTATGTCCCTTTCCTCATGTGCAGGACATTGCAGGACCTTAGGTATCCATGGTTACGATCACTGACATAGTAACGGTTGGATAGCTATTTGCTAGTGGTCATAAACATACGTACCTAAGTTCCTGCAATGTCTGCACATGAGGAACAATAAGCAAATCTGAAAAACTAGACTCCATTTCTAATTGGAAGTATTTGCTAATATAATAATATAAACAATAATAATAAAGCGCCAGTGGAACAGTATATTGTTATTGAACCTTTAGTTTTTTAACCATCAATTCATTTTGAATTTTTCACAGGTACGTGAAAGGATCATTTACCCTAGAGTGGCCACTGTGCTTCAAGTCTTGCTTCTCGTCTACTCTTCTACTCTGTTTCTTTCATGCAGATATCAATATCTAACTTTTTACAGAAGTCAATCTCTTCTTTGCATAATTCTGAGATACTTATGGTCTACCTGTTAACTTAATTTGCAAGAACTTTAGTTGCGTAAACATTAATTTATGAAATTCTTCTCTGTAAAATATAGCAGAGAAGAATCGTAGATCCTTTGACTAGAATCATTTTTAACCTAGTGATCCATTACATATCATCATCTCAAGGTATATTTCTAACTCAATCAATATTTTACTAGAAGACTTTTGAGTAGTGAGCAAATCTGATAAAATTAAAATTCTACAGTTCGTTTTAACCCCTTACCGGCATCGGACGTACTATACCGTCCGATACCGGCTCCCCTGCTTTGATGCAGGGCTCCGCGGTGAGCCCGCACCAAAGCCGGGACATGTCAGCTGTTTTGAACAGCTGACATGTGCCCGTAATAGGCGCGGGCAGAATCGCGATCTACCCTCACCTATTAACTAGTTAAATGCCGCTGTCAAACGCAGACAGCGGCATTTAAGTACCGCTTCCGGCCGGGCGGCCGGAAATGACGTCATTGCCGACCCCCGTCACATGATCGGGGGTCGGCGATGCTTGTGAATGGTAACCATAGAGGTCCTTGAGACCTCTATGGTTACTGATTGCCCGTCGCTGTGAGCGCCACCCTGTGGTCGGCGCTCACAGCACACGTGCAATTCTGCTACATAGCAGCGATCAGCAGATCGCTGCTATGTAGCAGAGCCGATCGGGTTGTGCCTGCTTCTAGCCTCTCATGGAGGCTATTGAAGCATGGCAAAAGTAAAAAAAAAAAGTTTAAAAAAATGTGAAAAAAATAAAAAAAACATAAAAGTTTAAATCACCCCCCTTTCGCCCCAATCAAAATAAATCAATAAAAAAAATATCAAATCTACGCATATTTGGTATCGCCACGCTCAGAATCGCCCGATCTATCAAATAAAAAAAAGTATTAACCTGATCGCTAAACAGCGTAGCGAGAAAAAAACTCGAAACGCCAGAATTACGTTTTTTTGGTCGCCGTGACATTGCATTAAAATGCAATAACGGGCGATCAAAAGAACGTATCTGCACCGAAATGCTATCATTAAAAACGTCATCTCGGCACGCAAAAAATAAGCCCTCAACCGACCCCAGATGATGAAAAATGGAGACGCTACAAGTATCGGAAAATGGCGCAATTTTTTTTTTTTTTTTAGCAAAGTTTGGAATTTTTTTTCACCACTTAGATAAAAAATAACCTAGTCATGTTTGGTGTCTATGAACTCGTAATGACCTGGAGAATCATAATGGCAAGTCATTTTTAGCATTTAGTGAACCTAGCAAAAAAGCCAAACAAAAAACCAATGTGGGATTGCACTTTTTTTACAATTTCACCGCACTTGGAATCTTTTTCCCGTTTTCTAGTACACGACATGCTAAAACCAATGATGTCGTTCAAAAGTACAACTCGTCCCGCAAAAAATACGCCCTCACATGGCCAAATTGACGGAAAAATAAAAAAGTTATGGCTCTGGGAAGGAGGGGAGCGAAAAACGAACACGGAAAAACGAAAAATCCCCCGGTCATGAAGGGGTTAAAGTGGGAATTTGGCATGGAATTTCAATTTCCATCACTAATCTAACAAGTTCTGAAATAGTGGAATCCAAAAATGCTAGTAAATCATATATCGTTCTGGATTAAAAATCAACCTTTATTATTATCTGTTTTAAAAACGGTAAATATGACAACACACAAATACAAAAAGTGCAAGGTGCATAAAACAGACGACACTTAGAGTCTATGTGTGGTACGCACTATAACAGTGGGGTAATTTAGTCCCCAACAATATGTTCCTGAAGACTATAGCCCCTTCTTGCCAGTTGGCACAGAGAGTCACTAGTATGGAGTATTGAAAATAACTTCATGAAACAGGATAACAAAGGAATGTCCATCCAGGGTCATGCCACTTCAGTGCAACCTCCACAACTTGAGGTAGTCAAACTCCTGTACTTAATACATCATTACTCAAAAAAACCTGAGTCTTCAGTATACTTTTACTCCAATAGGAGTGACCTCCATATATATAAGGGCCCTATAATCACATTTGGGTCCAAATATCTTTCACAAACAAGACTTTCATCAACAGACCCAAATATTGTCCCTTGGGTTCAAAAAAAGATGATAAGGTCAATATCAAATGTGTCAATACATGTGGTGTTACCTAATGATGCAACTTTCTAACAAAGCAAGTGCATGCTAAAGGATTTATCATCACCACTTCCTCCTTAAACCTATTAGGAGATTGACACCATTGAGACAGTAGGCATATAACAAAACTGGAAAAATCTCACCCGCATTCATGCCACTTGAGACATAACATTCATCCGAGAACACGTGGTGGATCCTATCAAACCCCTTCCCGACGTGTTTCACTCTGCTCATCAGGGGATGTACATGGGGCCAGCATCGTGGTGCCGTTACCCAGCCGCTGTCATCATGTGTGGACAGTCAGAAGCCATCCGGCCTTAAATGCGCGCCCTGCAAAGTGAAATCAATTTACCTTCACTTGCCACTGCGCGTCACTTCCGTCTCTCAGATCGCGCATGTAGCCTGGATGTATACCCAGTGAGAAGTAGCTCCAAACCGGAAGTAAAGGAGCCCTATCACCGCATCTTGTGTGGAATGCAAGCGCTGCTATGGTAACGCTAAGTGCCGTCTATAATCGGCGCATGCGTGCAGCATCTCCCTGCACTCAGCACTCAGCTCAGGTTAAGCGTTAGCCTCATATAGCCCTTTCATTGCAGCAATACATAAACTTAGCTACTCTCTGGGCATACAAGTACATTACCCTGTAGACCAATCACGGTCTACAAAGGTGCCACTAAATCATGTGCAGGTTTATGACCACAGAATACATATAAATGGAAAAGTAGGCTGAGACATAGACAGAAAAAAATCAGCAAAAAAGGGGAATACCCGTATTTTTGAATAGATGTGACAAAGATACACAATTCATGTTCAATACTGTCGCGCTTATAAAAAATCTTTTCAAATTCATTTTTTCTCAAAACGCATGTGGCGTTTGCCTTAATGCAAATTCTAACAGTTTATTCAGTAGGACTATCAGCTGTGTATCCACCAGACTTCTGCTCAACACAACTGATGGTCCCAACCCCATTTATAAGGCAAGAAATCCCACTTATTAAACCTGAGAAGGCACACCTGTGAATTGAAAACCATTCCCGGTGACTATCCCTTGAAGCTCATCAAGAGAATGCCAAGAGTGTGCAAAGCAGTCATCAAAGCAAAAGGTGGCTACTTTGAAGAACCTACAGTAGAATATAAGACATCATTTCAGTTGTTTCACACTTTTTTGTTAAGTATATAATTCCACATGTGTTAATTCTTAGTTTTGATGCCTTCAGTGTGAATGTACAATTTTCATAGTCATGAAAATACAGAAAAATCTTTAAATGATAAAGTGTGTCCAAACTTTTGGTCTGTACTGTGTATATATATATATATATATATATATATATATATATATATATATATATATATATATATACAAACAGCTCTGGCACAAATTAAGAGACCACCACATCAAAACCCTGTCATGGGCAGCCCAATCTCAAGACCTGAATTCAAATGAAAATCTCTGGAATGTAATCAAGAGGATGATGGATAATCACAAGCCATCAAGCAAAGAAGGACTGCCTAAGCATGCGAAGACTCATGAAAGCTGTTATTAGAAATCATGCTATTCCACAAAATATAGAATTGATTTCTGAGTTAAAAAAATATTATTGTTGCTTCTAACTGATTATGAACTTGTTTTCTTTGCACTGTTTTTAAAAAAAAAAAAATGACCATTTTTCTCTGTCATAAAAAAATACAAAATTTATTGCTTGGAAATTCGGATACATGCTGTCAGAAGTTTATAAAATAAAAGAACAATTTACATTTTACTCAAAAATATACCTATAAAGAGAAAAATCAAAGAAGCTGAAAACTTTACAGTGGTCTCTCAATTTTTGTCAGAGCTGTATATATATATATATATATATATATATATATTTATATATAAAGAAAAAACGTCAGTCCACTTGTAGAGTAAAATATACCTTTTATTTATCCATTAAAAACTTCCCGATTTCTTCAGTGACAGTATTGCATACATTCAATCCCTTATGGATGACATGTTTTGACGCCACATGTGTCTTCCTCCAGGTCCCTATATATACTATATATATGTATATATATACAGTCGGTACGGAAAGTATTTAGACCCCTCTAAATTTTTATCATTGCAGCCATTTGGTAAATTCAAAAAAGTTAATTTTTTTCTCATCAATGTATAGTCTGCGCCCATCTTGACTGAAAAAACTGAAATGTAGTAATTTTTGCAAATTTATTAAAAAAGAAAAACTGAAATATCACATGGTCATATGTATTCAGACAATTTTCTCTGAATTGAGTAGAAGCACACTTTTGAGCTAATACAGCCATGAGTCTTCTTGGGAATGATGCAACAAGTTTTTCTCACCTGGATTTTGGGATCCTCTGCCATTTTTCCTTGCATATCCTCTCCAGTTCCATCAGACTGGATGGTGAACGTTGGTAGACAACCATTTTCAGATCTTTCCAGAGATGCTCAATATTGGGTTTAGGTCAGGGCTCTGGCTGGGCCAGGCAAAAATGGTCACAGAGTTGTTCTGAGACCACTCCTTTGTTATTTTAGCTGTGTACTTAGAGCCATTGCCTTGTTGAAAGGTGGACTTTTGGCCAAGTCTGAGGTCCTGAGGACTATGGAAGAGGTTTTCATCCAGGATATCTCTATCCTTGGCTGCATTTATGTTTCCTTCCATGACAACCAGTTGTCCTGTCCCTGCAGCTGAAAAACACCCTCACAGCATTATGCTGCTACCACGTTTCACTGTTGGGATTGTGCTATGCAGGTGATGAGCAGTGTCTGGTTTTCTCCACACATACCACTTAAAATTATCACCAAGAATGTCTATCTTTGTGTCACCAGACCAGAGAACCTTATTTTGCATAGTCTGGAAGTCCTTCATGTGTTTTTTTTTAGCAAACTCTATGCAGGCTTTCATATGTCTTGCACTGAGGAGAGGCTTCCGGCGGGCCACTCTGCTGTAAAGGCCTGACTGGTGGAGGGGTGCAGTGATAGCTGACTTTGTAGAACTTTCTACCATCTCCCTACTGCATCTCTGGAGCTCAGCCATAGTGATCTTTGTGTTCTTCTTTACCTCTGTCACCAAGGCTCTTCTCCCACAATTGCTCAGTTTGGCTGGACCGCTAGGTCTAGGAAGACTTCTGGTGGTCCTAAACTTCTTCCATTTAAGGATTATGGAAGCCACTGCTCTTGGGAACCTTGAGTACTGCAGAAATTATGTTGTAACCTTGGTCAGTAGAGTTGAGCGACCTTGACCTTTTTAGAGTCGAGCCGGGTTTTGCGAAACCCGACTATGTCCAAAGTCGGGTCGAGTGAAATCGGCCGATTATGACGTAAAGTCGGGATCGACCGAAACACGAAACCCAATGCAAGTCAATGGGGCAGCATAGTCGGCAGTGAGTGGGGGCCAGGAAAACACCTAGAGTGCCCATTTTAATGTCAAAACCATCCATTCTTCTTAATGAAGCTTGTCAAGCGTAATTTACCTTATAATAATTGGAAGGCATTTGAAATTGGGGGTCATTTGGCTAAAGTTGTGGGGGGTAGGGCTGGTTCAAGTAATTAGTGGGCCCAGGAAATCTGGACCACGTCACGGCAGTGGAGCAGGGAGAGGTAAGTATTTCAACTTTGCAAGTGCTGTGAACCTGAGCAAGCAGGGGGGGCCCACTCGTTGGCATTGGCACTGGCACAGGGCCCCTCAAAGTACAGCGGTGTATTTGCATGGCGGGGGCGCCTCCCACCGGCAGCAACACTTTTGCGTACTATGAGAGGCCCTGTGCCAGTGACGTCGCCAACTAGTATTCCTCCCCCCACCTGATGAAGGAACCTGCACTTTCATCTGCACCTTCCTCTTTGTCCCCGTGTAAGGTGGTATGGTATGCGGGAAGAGCAACCTGACTTTCAGCAGGGTCACAATGTTGTTGTGTAGCGTGCACGGGGAATGTTGCGTTATGGGTCAATGTACCAGTAGACTCATCTATCACTGGCTGGGCAATGGGCACGATGAAGTGGAAACACAGATATAGGCCCAAAGAAGAAAGTGGGCTAAATGCAGTTCAAAATTGGTAACACAGGAATAACCAGGGGGCATTGCAGTGGAGGACAACTGGAATGAGAGGCTGACACAGAGAGTAGGGCCAAATCAGTAAGTAGTCGAAATGCAGTTCAAAATTGGCAACCGTAGTAAACAGGCGGCACAGCTTTGTTCAGTGGAGGAGAACAGCAAGGAGTGGCAGACACCGATAGTAGGCCCCAACCCAACTAGTAGGCCAAATGCAGTCTAACATTAACAACTACTTAACGAGAGGCTGAAAATGGAATTTCAGGACAGGAAACCAGGAGAACAGCAAGGAGTGGCAGACACCGATAGTAGGCCCCAAACCAACTAGTACGCCAAATGCAGTTGTTCCATTTAACCACAATTTAATGAGAGCCTGAAGATAGAAGCTCAGGAAAGGCAACCTGGGGAACACCTTGGAGTGTAACACACCATCTCTCTCCACCCCATACCCATTTTGTAGGCCTAATGCTGTGTACTTTTCTACAACTACTAAACGAGAGTCGGAAGACCGAAGCAATGGCAAGGAAACCTGGGGAACACCTTGGAGTGTAACACACCATCTCTCTCCACCCCATACCCAATTTGTAGGCCTAATGCAGCCTACTTTCCGACACCTACTAAACGAGAGCATGAAGATCGAAGCTCAGGAAAGGCAACCTGGGGAACACCTTGGAGTGTAACACACCATCTCTCTCCACCCCATACCCATTTTTTAGGCCTAATGCAGTGTACTTTTCTACAACTACTAAACGAGAGTCGGAAGACCGAAGCAATGGCAAGGAAACCTGGGGAACACCTTGGAGTGTAACACACCATCTCTCTCCACCCCATTCCCCATTTTTTAGGCCTAATGCAGCCTACTTTCCGACACCTACTAAACGAGAGCATGAAGATCGAAGCTCAGGAAAGGCAACCTGGGGAGCACCTTGGAGTGGAACACACCATCTCTCTCCACCCCATACCCATTTTGTAGGCCTAATGCTGTGTACTTTTCTACAACTACTAAACGAGAGTCGGAAGACCGAAGCAATGGCAAGGAAACCTGGGGAACACCTTGGAGTGTAACACACCATCTCTCTCCACCCCATACCCAATTTGTAGGCCTAATGCAGCCTACTTTCCGACACCTACTAAACGAGAGCATGAAGATCGAAGCTCAGGAAAGGCAACCTGGGGAACACCTTGGAGTGTAACACACCATCTCTCTCCACCCCATACCCATTTTTTAGGCCTAATGCAGTGTACTTTTCTACAACTACTAAACGAGAGTCGGAAGACCGAAGCAATGGCAAGGAAACCTGGGGAACACCTTGGAGTGTAACACACCATCTCTCTCCACCCCATTCCCCATTTTTTAGGCCTAATGCAGCCTACTTTCCGACACCTACTAAACGAGAGCATGAAGATCGAAGCTCAGGAAAGGCAACCTGGGGAACACCTTGGAGTGTAACACACCATCTCTCTCCACCCCATACCCATTTTGTAGGCCTAATGCAGCGTACTTTTCTACAACTACTAAACGAGAGCATGAAGATCGAAGCTCAGGAAAGGCAACCTGGTGAAAACCTTGGCGTGTAACACAACCTGTCTCTACACCCCATACCAAATTTGTAGGCCTAATGCAGCGTAGTTTCCACCAACTACTAAACGAGAGCCGGAAGATCGAAGCTCATGAAAGGCAACCCGGGGAACACCTTGGAGTGTAACACAACCTCTCTCTACACCACGAAAGGGCTGATTCTTAGGAAGGAAGGCTGTTGTAAATAAGCATTGCGCGTCCGAGGGTGATTATATTCTTATTCGGTATCTACTCACCCTCGGACGCGCCATGCTTCTTGATTTGTAATTAATGTTTATTTGCAATGTGCTTTTGACTTACTCAATTATTTTTTTAATTATTGATTTTATTAAATTAATAGTTTAACATCTTATTGGAAATAATTTAAAGGAGACGCGACAGGACAACACTCGGTGGATGCCATATCTGTGTTAACAACTCCAAAAAACTTTCAGTTAACTTCTTGCAGGAGAAAGAAATTGTAGCTGTTGGACCTTTGTAGTACAGTTCCAGATATTTGTTGTGTGTTTGTTTTGATTGTTAAAATGTCTGCATTTGAGATCTCAACACGATCTTATTTTTTATAATCAAATTAATTTTTTAAATATTTTATTAGGTTGGTTCAAGGGGTACACGGGCCGCAGTAGACAGGTCAGTGGAGGCTTAGTGGAAGGAGGGACCGCAGATGCGCCACTGTTTCACCCATACACAATTAGTAGGCCTAATGCAGCGTAGTTTCCAACAGCTACTAAACGAGAGCCGGAAGATCGAAGCTCAGGAAAGGCAACCTGGGGAACACCTTGGAGTGTAACACAACCTCTCTCTACACCACGGAAGGGCTGATTCTTAGGAAGGAAGGCTGTTGTAAATAAGCATTGCGCGTCCGAGGGTGATTATATTCTTATTCGGTATCTACTCACCCTCGGACGCGCCATGCTTCTTGATTTGTAATTAATGTTTATTTGCAATGTGCTTTTGACTTACTCAATTATTTTTTTAATTATTGATTTTATTAAATTAATAGTTTAACATCTTATTGGAAATAATTTAAAGGAGACGCGACAGGACAACACTCGGTGGATGCCATATCTGTGTTAACAACTCCAAAAAACTTTCAGTTAACTTCTTGCAGGAGAAAGAAATTGTAGCTGTTGGACCTTTGTAGTACAGTTCCAGATATTTGTTGTGTGTTTGTTTTGATTGTTAAAATGTCTGCATTTGAGATCTCAACACGATCTTATTTTTTATAATCAAATTAATTTTTTAAATATTTTATTAGGTTGGTTCAAGGGGTACACGGGCCGCAGTAGACAGGTCAGTGGAGGCCTAGTGGAAGGAGGGACCGCAGATGCGCCACTGTTTCACCCATACACAATTAGTAGGCCTAATGCAGCGTAGTTTCCAACAGCTACTAAACGAGAGCCGGAAGATTGAAGCTCAGGAAAGGCAACCTGGGGAACACCTTGGAGTGTAACACAACCTCTCTCTACACCACGGAAGGGCTGATTCTTAGGAAGGAAGGCTGTTGTAAATAAGCATTGCGCGTCCGAGGGTGATTATATTCTTATTCGGTATCTACTCACCCTCGGACGCGCCATGCTTCTTGATTTGTAATTAATGTTTATTTGCAATGTGCTTTTGACTTACTCAATTATTTTTTTAATTATTGATTTTATTAAATTAATAGTTTAACATCTTATTGGAAATAATTTAAAGGAGACGCGACAGGACAACACTCGGTGGATGCCATATCTGTGTTAACAACTCCAAAAAACTTTCAGTTAACTTCTTGCAGGAGAAAGAAATTGTAGCTGTTGGACCTTTGTAGTACAGTTCCAGATATTTGTTGTGTGTTTGTTTTGATTGTTAAAATGTCTGCATTTGAGATCTCAACACGATCTTATTTTTTATAATCAAATTAATTTTTTAAATATTTTATTAGGTTGGTTCAAGGGGTACACGGGCCGCAGTGGTCTGGTCTGTGGAAGTCTAGTGGAAGGAGTGACCGCAGACAGGCTTCGAAGGCCTAACATAACAAACTTGGGCTGGCTGTAGGCACTTTTAAATTGGTTCCAGGGGTACACGGGCAGCAGTGGTCTGGTCAGTGTAGTTGTACTTGAAAGAACGGGACGCAGACAGGCTTCGAAGGCCTAACATAATAACATAGGGCTGGCTGTAGGCAAGTTAAAATTGGTTCCAGGGGTACACGGGCAGCAGTGGTCTGGTCAGTGGAAGTCTAGTGGAAGGAGTGACCGCAGACAGGCTTCCAAGGCCTAACATAACAAACTTGGGCTGGCTGTAGGCACTTTTAAATTGGTTCCAGGGGTACACGGGCAGCAGTGGTCTGGTCAGTGGAAGTCTAGTGGAAGGAGTGACCGCAGACAGGCTTCGAAGGCCTAACATAACAAACTTGGGCTGGCTGTAGGCACTTTTAAATTGGTTCCAGGGGTACACGGGCAGCAGTGGTCTGGTCAGTGGAAGTCTAGTGGAAGGAGTGACCGCAGACAGGCTTCCAAGGCCTAACATAACAAACTTGGGCTGGCTGTAGGCACTTTTAAATTTGTTCCAGGGGTACATGGGCAGCAGTGTATGGTCAGTGGAAGTCTAGTGGAAGGAGTGACGGCAGACAGGCTTCAAAGGCCTAACATAACAAACTTGGGCTGGCTGTAGGCACTTTTAAATTGGTTCCAGGGGTACACGGGCAGCAGTGGTCTGGTCTGTGGAAGTCTAGTGGAAGGAGTGACCGCAGATAGGCTTCGAAGGCCTAACATAACAAACTTGGGCTGGCTGTAGGCACTTTTAAATTGGTTCCAGGGGTACACGGGCAGCAGTGGTCTGGTCAGTGGAAGTCTAGTGGAAGGAGTGACCGCAGACAGGCTTCGAAGGCCTAACATAACAAACTTGGGCTGGCTGTAGGCACTTTTAAATTGGTTCCAGGGGTACACGGGCAGCAGTGGTCTGGTCTGTGGAAGTCTAGTGGAAGGAGTGACCGCAGACAGGCTTCGAAGGCCTAACATAACAAACTTGGGCTGGCTGTAGGCACTTTTAAATTGGTTCCAGGGGTACACGGGCAGCAGTGGTCTGGTCAGTGGAAGTCTAGTGGAAGGAGTGACCGCAGACAGGCTTCGAAGGCCTAACACAACAAACTTGGGCTGGCTGTAGGCACTTTTAAATTGGTTCCAGGGGTACACGGGCAGCAGTGGTCTGGTCAGTGGAAGTCTAGTGGAAGGAGTGACCGCAGACAGGCTTCGAAGGCCTAACACAACAAACTTGGGCTGGCTGTAGGCACTTTTAAATTGGTTCCAGGGGTACACGGGCAGCAGTGGTCTGGTCAGTGGAAGTCTAGTGGAAGGAGTGACCGCAGACAGGCTTCGAAGGCCTAACATAACAAACTTGGGCTGGCTGTAGGCACTTTTAAATTGGTTCCAGGGGTACACGGGCAGCAGTGGTCTGGTCAGTGGAAGTCTAGTGGAAGGAGTGACCGCAGACAGGCTTCGAAGGCCTAACATAACAAACTTGGGCTGGCTGTAGGCACTTTTAAATTGGTTCCAGGGGTACACGGGCAGCAGTGGTCTGGTCAGTGGAAGTCTAGTGGAAGGAGTGACCGCAGACAGGCTTCCAAGGCCTAACATAACAAACTTGGGCTGGCTGTAGGCACTTTTAAATTGGTTCCAGGGGTACACGGGCAGACAGTCGTCTGGTCAGTGGAAGTCTAGTGGAAGGAGTGACCGCAGACAGGCTTCGAAGGCCTAACATAACAAACTTGGGCTGGCTGTAGGCACTTTTAAATTGGTTGCAGGGGTACACGGGCAGCAGTGGTCTGGTCAGTGGAAGTCTAGTGGAAGGAGTGACCGCAGACAGGCTTCGAAGGCCTAACATAACAAAATTGGGCTGGCTGTAGGCACTTTTAAATTGGTTCCAGGGGTACATGGGCAGCAGTGTATGGTCAGTGGAAGTCTAGTGGAAGGAGTGACGGCAGACAGGCTTCGAAGGCCTAACATAACAAAATTGGGCTGACTGTAGGCACTTTTAAATTGGTTCCAGGGTAACACGGCCAGCAGTGGCCTGGTCAGTGTAGTAGTTGTAGAAAGAAGGGACCGCAGACAGGCTTCGAAGGCCTAACATAACAAAAATGTCAAAACAATGGTATTGTCAGTGCCAGGCATTGAAGGATGTCAGCGCCTAGACTACACATTGGTGAAGCTGTGAGAGATAATTTTGCTAGTGGTAGAGCACTCTTTGAGCTGGGGGGGGGGACTGTCTTGTGGCCGGCGGTACAGGCACAGGGCCCCTCATATTACAACGGTGTGTCTGACGTTGGGTGCGCACCACCACCGCCAGAGACACTTTATTGTACTATGAGGGACCCAGTGGCAGTGCCGTCGACCAAAAGCGGCCACACCCACCTCTTCAGACAAACAGCACTCTCAAGGGTCCAAGCGCAAAGTGGCGATAGCACGGCCCCGTGTGGGGAGTTTGGCCATTTCGTGAGGTGGAAACATGTCGTATGCTGGACAATCAGGTGAAGAAAATTACGAGATTGGAAAAGTCATTCAGAATAGTCCACAGGCAAGACCTTTTCATAGGAAAGCTAGGTGTCAGCCGGGCAGGGTGGGGCAAAAGATTTTGAAATCCAGTTGTGGTTCATTTTAATGAAGGTTAGATCATCTACATTTTGGGTAGCCAGACGAGTCCTTTTTTCTGTTAGTATTGAACCTGCAGCACTGAATACTCTTTCTGATAGGACACTAGCTGCCGGGCAAGCAAGCTCCTGCAATGCATATTCTGCCAATTCTGGCCAGGTGTCTAATTTGGATGCCCAGTAATCAAATGGGAATGACGGTTGAGGGAGAACGTCGATAAGGGATGAAAAATAGTTTGTAACCATACTGGACAAATGTTGTCTCCTGTCACTTTGAATTGATGCTGCAGTACCTGTCCTGTCTGCGGTCAAAGAAAAATCACTCCACAACCTGGTCAGAAAACCCCTCTGGCCAACGCCACTTCTGATTTCTGCCCCTCTAACACCTCTGGTCTGCTGGCCCCTGGAGCTCGTGTGAGAACGATCACGGGCGCTGTGTGCAGGGAATGCCAGAAGCAAACGGTCAACAAGAGTTGATTGTTTTGTTGCTAATATTAGTTCCAAGTTCTCATGTGGCATAATATTTTGCAATTTGCCTTTATAGCGAGGATCAAGGAGGCAGGCCAACCAGTAGTCGTCATCGTTCATCATTTTTGTAATGCGTGTGTCCCTTTTGAGGATACGCAAGGCATAATCCGCCATGTGGGCCAAAGTTCCCGTTGTCAAATCTGCGGTTGTGCTTGGTTGAGGGGCAGTTGCAGGCAAATCTACGTCACTTGTGTCCCTCAAAAAAACAGAACCCGGCCTTGCCACGCCACCAATTTCCCGTGCCCCCGGGAAAGCTTCCTCATTAAAAATATACTCATCCCCATCATCCTCCTCATCCTCCACCTCCTCTTCGCCCGGTACCTCGTCATGTACACTGCCCTGACCAGACAATCGCTGACTGTCATCAAGGCTTTCCTCTTCCTCTGGTGCAGACGCCTGATCCTTTATGTGCGTCAAACTTTGCATCAGCAGACGCATTAGGGGGATGCTCATGCTTATTATGGCGTTGTCTGCACTAACCAGCCGTGTGCATTCCTCAAAACACTGAAGGACTTGACACATGTCTTGAATCTTCGACCACTGCACACCTGACAACTCCATGTCTGCCATCCTACTGCCTGCCCGTGTATGTGTATCCTCCCACAAAAACATAACAGCCCGCCTCTGTTCGCACAGTCTCTGAAGCATGTGCAGTGTTGAGTTCCACCTTGTTGCAACGTCTATGATTAGGCGATGCTGGGGAAGGTTCAAAGAACGCTGATAGGTCTGCATACGGCTGGAGTGTACAGGCGAACGGCGGATATGTGCGCAAAGTCCACGCACTTTGAGGAGCAGGTCGGATAACCCCGGATAACTTTTCAGGAAGCACTGCACCACCAGGTTTAATGTGTGAGCCAGGCAAGGAATGTGTTTCAGTTGGGAAAGGGAGATGGCAGCCATGAAATTCCTTCCGTTATCATTCACTACCTTGCCTGCCTCAAGATCTACAGTGCCCAGCCACGACTGCGTTTCTTGCTGCAAGAACTCGGACAGAACTTCCGCGGTGTGTCTATTGTCGCCCAAACACTTCATAGCCAATACAGCCTGCTGACGTTTGCCAGTAGCTGCCCCATAATGGGAGACCTGGTGTGCAACAGTGGCAGGTGCGGATGGAGTGTTTGTGCGACTGCGGTCTGTGGACGAGCTCTTGCTTCTGCAGGAGGACGAGGAGGAGGAGGAGAAGGAGGGGGTGCGAACGGCTACAGACAACTGTTTACTAGACCGTGGGCTAGGCAGAACTGTCCCAAACTTGCTGTCCCCTGTGGACCCTGAATCCACCACATTTACCCAGTGTGCCGTGATGGACACGTAACGTCCCTGGCCATGCCTACTGGTCCATGCATCTGTTGTCAGGTGCACCTTTGTGCTCACAGATTGCCTGAGTGCATGGACGATGCGCTCTTTAACATGCTGGTGGAGGGCTGGGATGGCTTTTCTGGAAAAAAAGTGTCGACTGGGTAGCTCGTAGCGTGGTACAGCGTAGTCCATCAGGTCTTTGAAAGCTTCGCTTTCAACTAACCGGTAGGGCATCATCTCTAACGAGATTAGTCTAGCTATGTGGGCTTTCAAACCCTGTGTACGCGGATGCGAGGCTAAGTATTTCCTTTTTCTAACCATAGTCTCATGTAGGGTGAGCTGGACTGGAGAGCTGGAGATCGTGGAACTAGCGGGGGTGCCGGTGGACATGGCAGACTGAGAGACGGTGGGAGATGGTATTGTTGCCGCCGGTGCCCTAGATGCAGTGTTTCCTACTACGAAACTGGTGATTCCCTGACCCTGACTGCTTTGGCCTGGCAAAGATACCTGCACAGATACAGCAGGTGGTGCGCTAAATGGTGGTCCTACACTGCCGGAAGGGATGTTGCGTTGATGACTAGCTTCATTGGCCGAGGGTGCAACAACCTTAAGGGACGTTTGGTAGTTAGTCCAAGCTTTCAAATGCATGGTGGTTAAATGTCTATGCATGCAACTAGTATTGAGACTTTTCAGATTCTGACCTCTGCTTAAGGAAGTAGAACATTTTTGACAGATGACTTTGCGCTGATCAATTGGATGTTGTTTAAAAAAATGCCAGACTGCACTCTTTCTAGCATCGGATACCTTTTCAGGCATTGCAGACTGAGCTTTAACCGGATGGCCACGCTGTCCTCCACCAGGTTTTGGCTTTGCCACGCGTTTTGGGCAAGATACGGGCCCGGCAGATGGAACCTGTGGCGATGTTGATGCCTGCTGCGGCCCCTCCTCCTCCTCTGCTTCAGAACTGCTGCCGCCTGCACCCTGTTCCCCCAATGGCTGCCAATCGGGGTCAAGAACTGGGTCATCTAATAACTCTTCTTGTACCTCCTGCGCAACTTCGTCTGTGTCACCGTGTCGTTCGGTGGTATAGCGTTCGTGATGGGGCAACATAGTCTCATCAGGGTCTGATTCTTGATCAGCACCCTGCGAGGGCAATGTTGTGGTCTGAGTCAAAGGACCAGCATAGTAGTCTGGCTGTGGCTGTGCGTCAGTGCACTCCATGTCAGATTCAACTTGTAATGGGCATGGACTGTTAACTGCTTCACTTTCTAAGCCAGGGACGGTATGTGTAAAGAGCTCCATGGAGTAACCCGTTGTGTCGCCTGCTGCATTCTTCTCTGTTGTTGTTTTTGCTGAAGAGGACAAGGAAGTGACTTGTCCCTGACCGTGAACATCCACTAACGACGCGCTGCTTTTACTTTTACCAGTTTCACGAGAGGAGGCAAAAGAGCTAGAGGCTGAGTCAGCAAGATAAGCCAAAACTTGCTCTTGCTGCTCCGGCTTTAAAAGCGGTTTTCCTAATCCCAGAAAAGGGAGCGTTCGAGGCCTTGTGTAGCCGGACGACGAACCTGGCTCCACAGCTCCAGACTTAGGTGCAATATTTTTTTCCCCACGACCACCTGATGCTCCACCACTACCACTACCCTCATTACCAGCTGACAATGAACGCCCCCGGCCACGACCTCTTCCACTAGACTTCCTCATTGTTTTAAAAACGTAACCAAACTAACGTTATTTGTTGCAGTCACACAACTTACACGGTGAGCTATAACTTCAGTATGATTTAGCTACCCCTTTACAGGTTGGTGAGACCACAGCGAAAATCAGGCCCAATGTTACACACTCTGTTTTTGGTGGCTGCAAATTAGAGAGATGCCCCACACGCAGGACTGTCACTGAAGCACAAATGTTAATATTAATGTCACACTATTATTTTTTTTTTATTTTTTTTTTTTTCAGGAACACTTTAGAAACCCCCCCCAAAAAAAAAAAATAGATTTTTGCAGGGAGAATTTAGAAAACAAATGTAACAAACTATATGCTTTCTATGGGCCACTGAGTGAGAGATGACGCACACAGGAATCAGGAGTGGCACACAAGCCCAGAGGCCAATATTTTTCTACCAATGATTGATGGAGTTATTTTCTCTGGTAGATTTTGGAACCCAAATCAAGGAAAAAAAATATAGGCTTTCTATGGACCACAATTGGAGAGAGAGAGAGAGAGAGAGAGAGAGAGAGAGATGGCACACCCAGGAGTCAAGACTGGCACACAAGCAGAAAGGCCAATATTAATCTCCCATTTTTTTTTGGGGTTTGTTTTTTTTTTTTTTTTTTCAGGGAGACTTTAGAAAAAAAAATAATAACAAAAATATGATTTTATCAGGAAGAATTTAGAAACCAAATAAAATAAAATTATTTTTTCAGGGAGAATTTATAAAACAAATAAAAACAAAAATAGGCGTTCTATGGCCCACTGACTGAGAGATGACGCACACAGGAGTCAGGAGTGGCACACAAGCCCAGAGGCCAATATTTTTCTACCAATGATTGATGTAGTTATTTTCTCTGGTAGATTTTGGAACCCAAATCAAGGAAAAAAAATATAGGCTTTCTATGGACCACAATTGGAGAGAGAGGGAGAAAGAGAGAGAGAGAGATGGCACACCCAGGAGTCAAGACTGGCACACAAGCAGAAAGGCCAATATTAATCTCCCACTGTTTTTTTTGTTTGTTTTTTTTTTTTTTTTTTCAGGGAGACTTTAGAAAAAAAAATAATAAAAAAAATATGATTTTATCAGGAAGAATTTAGAAACCAAATAAAATAAAATGATTTTTTCAGGGAGAATTTATAAAACAAATAAAACCAAAAATAGGCGTTCTATGGCCCACTGACTGAGAGATGACGCACACAGGAGTCAAGACTGGCACACAAGCAGAAAGGCCAATATTAATCTCCCACTGTTTTTTTTTTTTTTTTTTTTTTTTCAGGGAGACTTTAGAAAAAAAAATAATAAAAAAAATATGATTTTATCAGGAAGAATTTAGAAACCAAATAAAATAAAATGATTTTTTCAGGGAGAATTTATAAAACTAATAAAACAAAAAATAGGCGTTCTATGGCCCACTGACTGAGAGATGACGCACACAGGAGTCAGGAGTGGCACACAAGCCCAGAGGCCAATATTTTTCTACCAATGATTGATGTAGTTATTTTCTCTGGTAGATTTTGGAACCCAAATCAAGGAAAAAAAATATAGGCTTTCTATGGACCACAATTGGAGAGAGAGAGAGAGAGAGAGAGAGAGAGAGAGATGGCACACCCAGGAGTCAAGACTGGCACACAAGCAGAAAGGCCAATATTAATCTCCCACTGTTTTTTTTGTTTGTTTTTTTTTTTTTTTTTTCAGGGAGACTTTAGAAAAAAAAATAATAAAAAAAATATGATTTTATCAGGAAGAATTTAGAAACCAAATAAAATAAAATGATTTTTTCAGGGAGAATTTATAAAACAAATAAAACCAAAAATAGGCGTTCTATGGCCCACTGACTGAGAGATGACGCACACAGGAGTCAAGACTGGCACACAAGCAGAAAGGCCAATATTAATCTCCCACTGTTTTTTTTTTTTTTTTTTTTTTTTCAGGGAGACTTTAGAAAAAAAAATAATAAAAAAAATATGATTTTATCAGGAAGAATTTAGAAACCAAATAAAATAAAATGATTTTTTCAGGGAGAATTTATAAAACTAATAAAACAAAAAATAGGCGTTCTATGGCCCACTGACTGAGAGATGACGCACACAGGAGTCAGGAGTGGCACACAAGCCCAGAGGCCAATATTTTTCTACCAATGATTGATGTAGTTATTTTCTCTGGTAGATTTTGGAACCCAAATCAAGGAAAAAAAATATAGGCTTTCTATGGACCACAATTGGAGAGAGAGAGAGAGAGAGAGAGAGAGAGAGATGGCACACCCAGGAGTCAAGACTGGCACACAAGCAGAAAGGCCAATATTAATCTCCCACTGTTATTTTTGTTTGTTTGTTTTTTTTTTTTTTCAGGGAGACTTTAGAAAAAAAAATAATAAAAAAAATATGATTTTATCAGGAAGAATTTAGAAACCAAATAAAATAAAATGATTTTTTCAGGGAGAATTTATAAAACAAATAAAACCAAAAATAGGCGTTCTATGGCCCACTGACTGAGAGATGACGCACACAGGAGTCAAGACTGGCACACAAGCAGAAAGGCCAATATTAATCTCCCACTGTTTTTTTTTTTTTTTTTTTTTTTCAGGGAGACTTTAGAAAAAAAAATAATAAAAAAAATATGATTTTATCAGGAAGAATTTAGAAACCAAATAAAATAAAATGATTTTTTCAGGGAGAATTTATAAAACTAATAAAACAAAAAATAGGCGTTCTATGGCCCACTGAGTGAGAGATGACGCACACAGGAGTCAAGACTGGCACACAAGCAGAAAGGCCAATATTAATCCCCCACTGTTTTTTTTGTTTGTTTTTTTTTTTTGTTTTGTTTTTTTCAGGGAGACTTTAGAAAAAAAAATAATAAAAAAAATATGATTTTATCAGGAAGAATTTAGAAACCAAATAAAATAAAATGATTTTTTCAGGGAGAATTTAGAAAACAAATAAAACCAAAAATAGGCGTTCTATGGCCCACTGACTGAGAGAGAGAGAGAGATGGCACGCTTAGTACTGGCACACAAGCCCAAAGGGCAATATTAATCTCCCTTTTTTTTTCAGGGAGAATTTCTAAAACCTAAAAAAAAAAAAAATTAGGCTTTCTATGGCCCACTATTTGTGAGAGAGATGGGACGCTCAGGACTGGCACAGATGGCACGCTCAGGACTGGCACAGAAGCCCAGAGGCCAATTTTAATCTCCCTTTTTTTCTGGGAGAATTTATAAAACCAAAAAAATATTTAAATAGGCTTTCTATGGCCCACTATTTGTGAGAGAGATGGCACGCTCAGGACTGGCACAGATGGCACGCTCACAACTGGCACACAAGCCCAGAGGCCAATATTAATCTCCCTTTTTTCAGGGAAAATTTATAAAACCAAAAAAAAAATTAAATAGGCTTTCTATGGCCCACTATTTGTGAGAGAGATGGCACGCTCAGGACTGGCACAGATGGCACGCTCACAACTGGCACACAACCCCAGAGGCCAATATTAATCTCCCTTTTTTTCAGGGAGAATTTATAAAACCAAAAAAAAAAATTAAATAGGCTTTCTATGGCCCACTATTTGTGAGAGAGATGGCACGCTCAGGGCTGGCACAGATGGCACGCTCACAACTGGCACACAAGCCCAGAGGCCAATATTAATCTCCCTTTTTTCAGGGAAAATTTATAAAACCAAAAAAAAAATTAAATAGGCTTTCTATGGCCCACTATTTGTGAGAGAGATGGCACGCTCAGGACTGGCACAGATGGCACGCTCACAACTGGCACACAACCCCAGAGGCCAATATTAATCTCCCTTTTTTTCAGGGAGAATTTATAAAACCAAAAAAAAAAATTAAATAGGCTTTCTATGGCCCACTATTTGTGAGAGAGATGGCACGCTCAGGGCTGGCACAGATGGCACGCTCACAACTGGCACACAAGCCCAGAGGCCAATATTAATCTCCCTTTTTTCAGGGAAAATTTATAAAACCAAAAAAAAATTAAATAGGCTTTCTATGGCCCACTATTTGTGAGAGAGATGGCACGCTCAGGACTGGCACAGATGGCACGCTCACAACTGGCACACAAGCCCAGAGGCCAATATTAATCTCCCTTTTTTTCAGGGAGAATTTATAAAACCAAAAAAAAAATTAAATAGGCTTTCTATGGCCCACTATTTGTGAGAGAGATGGCACGCTCAGGGCTGGCACAGATGGCACGCTCAGGACTGGCACACAAGCCCAGAGGCCAATATTAATCTCCCTTTTTTTCAGGGAGAATTTATAAAACCCAAAAAAAAATAAAATAGGCTTTCTATGGCCCACTATTTGTGAGAGAGATGGCACACTCAGGACTGGCACACAAGCCCAAAGGCCAATATTAATCTCCCACTGTATTTTTATCAGGGAGAATTTATACACCCCACAAAAAAAATACAGAAAAATGAAAAGGCTTTCTATGGCCCACTATGTGAGAGAGATGGCACACACAGGGATGGCACTCTAGCAGAAATGCCAAATTGCCAATCTTAATCTCCCACCAAAAAAAAAAAAAAAAAAAAACAGGGAATGTCCTACAATTACTATCTCCCTGCCTGCAGTAATCTCAGCCAGGTATGGCAGGCAGCTACTATCTCCCTGCCTGCAGTAATCTCAGCCAGGTATGGCAGGCAGCAATAAGGAGTGGACTGATGCACAAATGAAATAAAAAGTGTGGACAAACAAAAAAGATAGCTGTGCAGAAAGGAAGGAACAAGAGGATTTGTGCTTTGAAAAAAGCAGTTGGTTTGCACAGCGGCGTACACACAGCAATGCAGCTATCAGGGAGCCTTCTAGGGCAGCCCAATGAGCTACAGCGCTGAGGGGAAAAAAAAAAAAAATAACTTCCACTGTCCCTGCACACCGAGGGTGGTGTTGGACAGTGCAAATCGCTGCAGCACAAGCGGTTTTGTGGTTAATGGACCCTGCCTAACGCTATCCCTGCTTCTGACAAAGCGGCAGCAACCTCTCCCTAAGCTCAGATCAGCAGCAGTAAGATGGCGGTCGGCGGGAACGCCTCTTTATAGCCCCTGTGACGTCGCAGACAGCAAGCCAATCACTGCAATGCCCTTCTCTAAGATGGTGGGGACCAGGACCTATGTCATCACGCTGCCCACACTCTGCGTTTACCTTCATTGGCTGAGAAATGGCGCTTTTCGCGTCATTGAAACGCGACTTTGGCGCGAAAGTCGCGTACCGCATGGCCGACCCCGCACAGGGGTCGGATCGGGTTTCATGAAACCCCGACTTAGCCAAAAGTCGGCGACTTTTGAAAATGTTCGACCCGTTTCGCTCAACCCTATTGGTCAGATCTGTGCTGTGCCACAATTCTGTCTCTGAGCACCTCGGCCAATTCCTTTGACCTCATGATTCTCATTTGGTCTGACATGCACTGTGAGCTGTGAGGTCTTTTATAGACAGATGTGGGCCTTTCCATATCAAGGAAGAATTTAGAAACCAAATAAAATAAAATGATTTTTTCAGGGAGAATTTATAAAACTAATAAAACAAAAAATAGGCGTTCTATGGCCCACTGACTGAGAGATGACGCACACAGGAGTCAGGAGTGGCACACAAGCCCAGAGGCCAATATTTTTCTACCAATGATTGATGTAGTTATTTTCTCTGGTAGATTTTGGAACCCAAATCAAGGAAAAAAAATATAGGCTTTCTATGGACCACAATTGGAGAGAGAGAGAGAGAGAGAGAGAGAGAGATGGCACACCCAGGAGTCAAGACTGGCACACAAGCAGAAAGGCCAATATTAATCTCCCACTGTTTTTTTTGTTTGTTTTTTTTTTTTTTTTTTCAGGGAGACTTTAGAAAAAAAAATAATAAAAAAAATATGATTTTATCAGGAAGAATTTAGAAACCAAATAAAATAAAATGATTTTTTCAGGGAGAATTTATAAAACAAATAAAACCAAAAATAGGCGTTCTATGGCCCACTGACTGAGAGATGACGCACACAGGAGTCAAGACTGGCACACAAGCAGAAAGGCCAATATTAATCTCCCACTGTTTTTTTTTTTTTTTTTTTTTTTTCAGGGAGACTTTAGAAAAAAAAATAATAAAAAAAATATGATTTTATCAGGAAGAATTTAGAAACCAAATAAAATAAAATGATTTTTTCAGGGAGAATTTATAAAACTAATAAAACAAAAAATAGGCGTTCTATGGCCCACTGACTGAGAGATGACGCACACAGGAGTCAGGAGTGGCACACAAGCCCAGAGGCCAATATTTTTCTACCAATGATTGATGTAGTTATTTTCTCTGGTAGATTTTGGAACCCAAATCAAGGAAAAAAAATATAGGCTTTCTATGGACCACAATTGGAGAGAGAGAGAGAGAGAGAGAGAGAGAGAGATGGCACACCCAGGAGTCAAGACTGGCACACAAGCAGAAAGGCCAATATTAATCTCCCACTGTTTTTTTTGTTTGTTTTTTTTTTTTTTTTTTCAGGGAGACTTTAGAAAAAAAAATAATAAAAAAAATATGATTTTATCAGGAAGAATTTAGAAACCAAATAAAATAAAATGATTTTTTCAGGGAGAATTTATAAAACAAATAAAACCAAAAATAGGCGTTCTATGGCCCACTGACTGAGAGATGACGCACACAGGAGTCAAGACTGGCACACAAGCAGAAAGGCCAATATTAATCTCCCACTGTTTTTTTTTTTTTTTTTTTTTTTTCAGGGAGACTTTAGAAAAAAAAATAATAAAAAAAATATGATTTTATCAGGAAGAATTTAGAAACCAAATAAAATAAAATGATTTTTTCAGGGAGAATTTATAAAACTAATAAAACAAAAAATAGGCGTTCTATGGCCCACTGAGTGAGAGATGACGCACACAGGAGTCAAGACTGGCACACAAGCAGAAAGGCCAATATTAATCCCCCACTGTTTTTTTTGTTTGTTTTTTTTTTTTGTTTTGTTTTTTTCAGGGAGACTTTAGAAAAAAAAATAATAAAAAAAATATGATTTTATCAGGAAGAATTTAGAAACCAAATAAAATAAAATGATTTTTTCAGGGAGAATTTAGAAAACAAATAAAACCAAAAATAGGCGTTCTATGGCCCACTGACTGAGAGAGAGAGAGAGATGGCACGCTTAGTACTGGCACACAAGCCCAAAGGGCAATATTAATCTCCCTTTTTTTTTCAGGGAGAATTTCTAAAACCTAAAAAAAAAAAAAATTAGGCTTTCTATGGCCCACTATTTGTGAGAGAGATGGGACGCTCAGGACTGGCACAGATGGCACGCTCAGGACTGGCACAGAAGCCCAGAGGCCAATTTTAATCTCCCTTTTTTTCTGGGAGAATTTATAAAACCAAAAAAATATTTAAATAGGCTTTCTATGGCCCACTATTTGTGAGAGAGATGGCACGCTCAGGACTGGCACAGATGGCACGCTCACAACTGGCACACAAGCCCAGAGGCCAATATTAATCTCCCTTTTTTCAGGGAAAATTTATAAAACCAAAAAAAAAATTAAATAGGCTTTCTATGGCCCACTATTTGTGAGAGAGATGGCACGCTCAGGACTGGCACAGATGGCACGCTCACAACTGGCACACAACCCCAGAGGCCAATATTAATCTCCCTTTTTTTCAGGGAGAATTTATAAAACCAAAAAAAAAAATTAAATAGGCTTTCTATGGCCCACTATTTGTGAGAGAGATGGCACGCTCAGGGCTGGCACAGATGGCACGCTCACAACTGGCACACAAGCCCAGAGGCCAATATTAATCTCCCTTTTTTCAGGGAAAATTTATAAAACCAAAAAAAAAATTAAATAGGCTTTCTATGGCCCACTATTTGTGAGAGAGATGGCACGCTCAGGACTGGCACAGATGGCACGCTCACAACTGGCACACAACCCCAGAGGCCAATATTAATCTCCCTTTTTTTCAGGGAGAATTTATAAAACCAAAAAAAAAAATTAAATAGGCTTTCTATGGCCCACTATTTGTGAGAGAGATGGCACGCTCAGGGCTGGCACAGATGGCACGCTCACAACTGGCACACAAGCCCAGAGGCCAATATTAATCTCCCTTTTTTCAGGGAAAATTTATAAAACCAAAAAAAAATTAAATAGGCTTTCTATGGCCCACTATTTGTGAGAGAGATGGCACGCTCAGGACTGGCACAGATGGCACGCTCACAACTGGCACACAAGCCCAGAGGCCAATATTAATCTCCCTTTTTTTCAGGGAGAATTTATAAAACCAAAAAAAAAATTAAATAGGCTTTCTATGGCCCACTATTTGTGAGAGAGATGGCACGCTCAGGGCTGGCACAGATGGCACGCTCAGGACTGGCACACAAGCCCAGAGGCCAATATTAATCTCCCTTTTTTTCAGGGAGAATTTATAAAACCCAAAAAAAAATAAAATAGGCTTTCTATGGCCCACTATTTGTGAGAGAGATGGCACACTCAGGACTGGCACACAAGCCCAAAGGCCAATATTAATCTCCCACTGTATTTTTATCAGGGAGAATTTATACACCCCACAAAAAAAATACAGAAAAATGAAAAGGCTTTCTATGGCCCACTATGTGAGAGAGATGGCACACACAGGGATGGCACTCTAGCAGAAATGCCAAATTGCCAATCTTAATCTCCCACCAAAAAAAAAAAAAAAAAAAAACAGGGAATGTCCTACAATTACTATCTCCCTGCCTGCAGTAATCTCAGCCAGGTATGGCAGGCAGCTACTATCTCCCTGCCTGCAGTAATCTCAGCCAGGTATGGCAGGCAGCAATAAGGAGTGGACTGATGCACAAATGAAATAAAAAGTGTGGACAAACAAAAAAGATAGCTGTGCAGAAAGGAAGGAACAAGAGGATTTGTGCTTTGAAAAAAGCAGTTGGTTTGCACAGCGGCGTACACACAGCAATGCAGCTATCAGGGAGCCTTCTAGGGCAGCCCAATGAGCTACAGCGCTGAGGGGAAAAAAAAAAAAAATAACTTCCACTGTCCCTGCACACCGAGGGTGGTGTTGGACAGTGCAAATCGCTGCAGCACAAGCGGTTTTGTGGTTAATGGACCCTGCCTAACGCTATCCCTGCTTCTGACAAAGCGGCAGCAACCTCTCCCTAAGCTCAGATCAGCAGCAGTAAGATGGCGGTCGGCGGGAACGCCTCTTTATAGCCCCTGTGACGTCGCAGACAGCAAGCCAATCACTGCAATGCCCTTCTCTAAGATGGTGGGGACCAGGACCTATGTCATCACGCTGCCCACACTCTGCGTTTACCTTCATTGGCTGAGAAATGGCGCTTTTCGCGTCATTGAGACGCGACTTTGGCGCGAAAGTCGCGTACCGCATGGCCGACCCCGCACAGGGGTCGGATCGGGTTTCATGAAACCCCGACTTAGCCAAAAGTCGGCGACTTTTGAAAATGTTCGACCCGTTTCGCTCAACCCTATTGGTCAGATCTGTGCTGTGCCACAATTCTGTCTCTGAGCACCTCGGCCAATTCCTTTGACCTCATGATTCTCATTTGGTCTGACATGCACTGTGAGCTGTGAGGTCTTTTATAGACAGATGTGGGCCTTTCCATATCAAGTTCTATCCTAAATGGATAGGACTGCAGCTGGACAGCTGGACTGCAAAGAAGAAGTAAAAAAATCTCAAGGAGGAGCACAAGGAAATAGACAGCATGTGACTTAAATATGAATGCCTGAGCAAAGGGTATGAATATTATAACTGTGATATTTCAGTTTTTCTTTTTATTAAATTTGCAAAACTTTTAACATTTCGGTATTTTTTTCAGTCAAGATGGGGTGCAGAGTGTACATTAATATATTAATATATATATATATATATATATATATATATATATACATTAAGGGGATTGCCCATTCTTTTATATTGCTGGCCTGTCGTTAGGGTAACCAACAAGAAAAAGTACTAGAGGATGCATGTAAATGGATGCACTAAATAACAGAACAATTTCCAAAATTTCGGCAAGAATTAGTTTCATAGAACATTTTTTTAGCCCATTAACCCCTTTACCCTCAAGGGTGGTTTGCACGTTAATGACCGGGCCAATTTTTACATTTCTGACCACTGTCCCTTTATGAGGTTATAACTCTGAAAAGCTTCAATGGATCTTGGTGATTCTGACACTGTTTTTTCATGACATATTGTACTTCATGATAGGCATAAAATTTCTTTGATATTATCTGTGTTTATTTGTGAAAAAAACGGAAATTTGGCAAAAATTTGAAAATTTCACAATTTTAAAATTTGAATTTTTATGCCCTTAACACACAGAGATATGTCACACAAAATACTTAATAAGTAACATTCCCACATGTCTACTTTACATCAGAGTAATTTTGGAAACAAATTTTTTTTTGTTAGGGAGTTATAAGGGTTAAAAGTTGACCAGCAATTTCTCATTTTTACAACACCATTTTTTTTAGGGACCACGTCACATTTTGGTCATTTAGAGGGGTCAATATGATAAAAAAAAAATGCCCAAGTGTGACACCATTCTAAAAACTACACCCCTCAAGGTGCTCAAAAGCACATTCAAGAAGTTTATTAACCCTTCAGGTGTTTCACAGGAATTTTTGGAATGTTTTAAAAAATGAACATTTAATTTTTATTCAGCTCCAATTTGCTTTAATTTACCAAGGGTAACAGAACAAATTGTACCCCAAATGTTGTTGTGCAATTTGTCCTGAGTATGCTGATACCCTGTATGTGGGGGTAAACCACTGTTTTGGTGCATGATAGAGCTCGGAAGGGAAGGAGCGCAGTTTGACTTTTCAATGCAAAATTGGCTAGAATTGAGATGGGACGCCATGTTGTGTTGGGGAGCCCCTGATGTGTCTAAACATTGAAACCCCCCACAAGTGACACCATTTTGGAAAGTAGACCCCCTAAGGAACTTATCTAGATGTGTGGTGAGCACTTTGACAATGACAATATAAAGATATATTAAGAAGTCATTCAATGCAGCATGTCGTACCTTAGTATGATAGGGTTTTTTGAACATTATTTGGACATTCACATTGAGCAGATCTTTATTTTCAAAACAGGTAATTTTTACATCTATGAAGTTGGCATATATTTAACCCCTTCACGCTGTGGCCATTTTCCCCTTTTTTGTTTTAATTTTTCCTCCCCTTCTTTCAAGAGCCATAACATTTTTATTTTTCCATCAATATAGCCATAGTAGGGCTTGTTTATTGCAGACCAAGTTGTACTATTGAATGACACCATTCATTCAACCACATATTGTACTGGAAAATTATAAATACATTTTAAGTGTGTTGCAAAAAAAGTACAATTTCAAAATAGTTTTGGCAATATATTTCTCCAGGTCAGAACGAGTATGCAGATACTAAACAAGCATAGTTTTTGTTTTTCAATTTAAGTAGTGAAAAAAAATCTGAAATTTTTAAGAACATTGTTTTTATTTTGTTGCCATTTTCCGAGATCCGTGATATTTTAATTTTTCAGCATATGGGGCTGTGTAAGGCTATGTGCACACGTTCAGGATTTCTCGCAGAAAATTCCTGAGAATTCTGGACATTTTCTGCAAGAAATCCGCAAGATAACCGCATGCGTTTTTGCCGCGGTTTTGATGCGTTTTTGCCGCGGTTTTGACGTGTTTTTGCCACGGTTTTTTCCGGACACTTCCCAATGCATTTTGGAGTGGGAAATCCGCAAAAAAAACGGAAAATTAATGAACATGCTGCGTTTTTTACAGCGATGCGTTTTTTTCGCGGAAAAAAAAACGCATCATGTGCACAAAACATGCAGAATTCATTCTAAATGATGGGATGCTTATTGTATGTGGTTTTTTTTTGCAGTTTTATAGTGTTTTTATCGGGAAAAACCGCGAAAAAAACTTTAAAAACCCGCAACGTGTGCACACAGCCTAAGAGCTTATTTTTTTTGCACACTGAGCTGACGAATCTATCAGCAATACCAAATATGTGTATTTTTTTATTCTTTTCTTTTTAATTGGGCAAAGGGAGTAATTTTTTTTCATATTTTTCAAAACTTTTTTTTAACTTTTTACTTTTTTGATCATTTTGTGGAAAAGGAGAATTACAGTAGCTGTGCACATCTTTTTGATTTAAACGGTTGAGGAGAAAAAAAAACTCAAAATAGGGTCTTATCCGATAGTAATTGCTAAAAATTATACCAATATATGCTGACTTGATCCCAGGTTGTATGTCTGCTGCAGACCCACGATTTCACCAGAGAAATCGAAAGTTTGTGGTCTGTATCCAAAACATTAAATGCCAGAGATAATGAAAAATAAAAAGTTTTTTTTCTACGCATTTTGAAGTGTAGCCCACTTCTTCTTCAGGAAACAAAAACCATATCTGGGTAAATCATAACAAATTGAAAGAAGTGGACCACTCAATCATTTTCTTGATGTGTAATTTTATTCTGTGGTAAAATGTGATATCAAACCATGTTAAAGTGTAAAGTGCAGGTAGCAGGGGAGCTATGAATAAGAGAGAGCCTGACGGACTACGACCATTTTGCGTTTGCTTACTGCTTCTACATATTTCTGCTCTCACTGTTATTAGCGGCAGAAGGGGTAGGCTGATAGGAATAATAGTCCCACCAGCCACCGCCTGCTGTCACTGTTATCAGTTGAAAATAACTTTCAACATTCTCTCCTGCTGATCACCAGCAGAGCAGGGGAGAATCATGAGAGTCATCTTCAGCACCCGACGCTGGGGAACTGCGCTAACTATATCACTGCTTCTCAGGCACCGTTACGTGTCACACAGATAACATACTTGTGTCTCTTCTGTATGCACATGTGTGGAATGTTTTGTGGCCCTTGCTGCTTTTAAAAAAAGGAAATGTCAGTGTATTTTGCCCACAGACATTCAGTCCATGGAAACATACAGACATATGCACAGACCCATTCACTTGAATGGATCTACATGTGTTAGTGTCTCTGGTACATGTGCTAACTAATGTACCTGGAACTGGCAAAAAATAATTATATAAAGTTCATAGTAAAACTACATGCAGTTTTCTATTAGAAAAGGGAAAATTAAGGAAAAAAGTATGCTTTAGCCATAAAAGCTAGAGAAATGTAAATATGTGCTTAGGAAACTCATTTAATATCTGTTTTTGACACACCCCAAACCTTATGTTTCCACTTATAATTTTTTTTAAATAAATTTGACTGCCTGAAGCCACCACTTTAAACTCCACTTTAAGTCTAAGACTAAATGACAACATGTGGCATGTGACACTGAAATAACATTGCGGCACTACAATTTTGAATCTAATAATTCCTTACTGTGTCACATCTTGACCTGCAACCTCGTGTGACTACAGAACTGAGAGCCAAATGTTTTCAAATGTGTTTGATTTTCTGTCGCTGTTCACAAGTCACATGCAGTTCACTTGTCAGAGACATCAATGAAAGTCATGCTACTTGGATGGGACTTTTTCTGCGATTTAGCCTTAGTTTTACAGAAAAAACAAAGCTGTAAAATAATTACATTTCATGAGAGTTGTTGTATTTGAATAAATCTGCATGCCATGCACTCATCAAAGTATCCACATAATGTAGATGAAAATGATTCAAACTGGAGTTTCACACAATGTTCTCTGCCTTCTAAAGCACTACTAAAGTTGCTAGCAAATGTCCAGAAATGTTCTATAGAATTTTTTTATGGAGTATTGGTTTCTTAAAACAATAAGTATGAGTTCATATAAAGAAGTTATAGATAGCAAATTAATATAATTTATATGGAAAATTTTAGATTCCAAACAATACTTTAGTTCAATACTGAACATTCACAAGCCTGGGATCAGGACCAGACAACGTGAACAATTAAATGTCAATTAACATTTTCCGCTTTGATTTCTTTTCTACTTTGTGAAAAATCAGATAAAGGAGTGTCCTATTTGCATTTGAACTTAAGAAGTTATACAAATTGAAGGCACTGTTATGTTCCCCTTTAAAGCAAACCATTTTTAATAGAGACAAGTGGATTTGGCAAAATTTAAATTCAGCACAGCATAGTTAACTTGATTTAAAAATTAACAAAAAACTCTCAATACTTACCTCACCTTCACACTCATCATTCTGCCCCCTCAGCTCCTTATTATCACCCATTCAGTCCTTACCACATCCTTAAATCATCACTAATTGTGCTGAAACCCTCGGGCCTCTCATGCTGGGATGGGACTTCTGGCTTTGAGGTGGATCGAGAAGGTTCTGATGCAGTGTCCTTTAGTCTGCTTGCTGGATGTCTTGGTCCAGCGAAAGAGGACCAGAGATTTTAACATAAAAGGTGGCGATATGAAGATGCAGTGAGAACTTGACACGTAATGTGGAAGGGATGAAGAAGTGAGTATAAGGTTTTTTTATGATTCATCATTTTGATGGCTATTTATGTTTCAGAAAGATGGTGGTTAGTGGCTGCCATTTTGCTGAATCCGGGCAAAAGAAAATTACGAAAAAAATTACATTTTGATGAATGGCGAATTTTGTAAAATTAAATTAAAATTCAATTCTATTCTAATTTATTTTCTCATATCTAATATTTAACAGTACAACCAGAGCTGTTATGGCTAACCAACATACTTAGCATTTTTTGCTTTCTTTCTTTCTGCTGCTTTCATTAACTTGTAAAGGATTGCAGGGTGGTAGTCATGGCCGAGTGGCACATATTCTTCAGCCCGGCCCGCTACAGAAATAGGGGAACCTTTGATTTCTTGGGTGTGTGTATGCTGTGAATTTTTGGTGGGTGAAAGGTTTATACTCACTACTAATCCACACTCCATGACGCCAATTTCTTTGGTCTTCAGAATGAGGAGACCACTCCAGCTTAAAAAATAAAGACCTTTTTACTAATAGCAACAGTCAAATACAGGAAATAACGTGACAGTTTCCTTGTTCTTCCTTCACATACAATGGCACTTCTCCACTGATGATGGACAGAGATACAGATCTTGAAATACAGAATACAGAATGCTTCAGCAACATTGATCTCACATTCCACCCAGAGATCCCTCACTATCACCACCACACCCCTAAGGGCAGGCTTATCTGCTTTTATTTAGTAAGATATATTCATGATATAGGGATAACATATATTCCAAAATAAATGCGTTAAAAAATCAATGAGAACAAAAGATTGGACAAGGGGAAGTGCTGAATATATTACATTTATTTTGAAAAGAGAATCTAGTCTGAAGATATACCGATGGCTAAAAAGTACAAATGTAGAAAAACTAAAAAATTACAATTTTATTTAAAACCAAAAACCATTGTTTTGGGTATTTAGTATAGTCTGTCCATAATGATGCTACAATTGATCAGACAACTAGCTCAGTTGGTAGGAGCAGTATGTAGACTATCTTGTGAATTAAAGGTCATCTAATGATATATTGCCCTTAATTTACCACTTTCAGGGCTCGAAAAGAACGGATTTGACAAAATTCAAATTTGACAAATTGTGCAGATAATTTAAATTGCAATAAAGCTATTTTTTATTAATTGAATTTGCTTTATTATTTTCTGGGAACCGACCGCCCATTGTAGAATAATCCATAAAATATCATAGCTGCAGGGCATTATGGGGAATTCCGCACTGCATGTTAGCCTGCTCTCTGATGCAGTCAAGTTTTTTTTTTTGCAAACCGCAAATCGAATTTCAAAATGTTTGAAGTTGTGTTAAAACCTCAAATTTCAGGAAATTCAGCTCGAAATCTGTCCTCTTTGGATCGATTCACTCATCTATTATTAAGAGTTATTAATAGTGATGGGTGAGTATACTCGTTGCTCGGTTGGTCTCTAAGTATTTGATAGTGCTCAGGGTTTTAGTTTTCGTCCACGCATCTGCATGATTTACGGCTGCTAGACAGGCTGAACACATGTGAGGATTCCCTAGCAAACTGGCAACCCCGACATCTATTCAGGCTGTCCAACAGCCATAAATCATGCAGCTGAGGTGACTAAAACTAAATCTCCAAGCACTAACAAATACTTGGAGATCACCCGAGCATGCTTGGTAAAACCCGAGTAACGAGCATACTCGCTCATCACTAGTTTTTAATACACCCCGAAGAATAAGGCTTATTTTACATTTCCATCGGTACGTGGCTGTCCCTAATGTCGGCGCCACATACCGATGGACGTTGTGAAAATTCGGCACAACGTGGGCAGCGGATGCAGTTTTTCAATGCATCCGCTGCCCATTCTAAAGTCCCGGGGAGGAGGGGGCGGAGTTCCGGCCATGCATGCACAGTAGGAATTGCAGGACCCGATGTATGAAAAAACGTTCCCTTGAATGTTTTTTCACTATGACGGTCCGCCAAATACCGACGCATCCAGTGCATGACGGACGCGACGTATGGCTATACGTCACGATCCGTTGGCAATGCAAGTCTACGGGGAAAAAACGCATCCTGCAGGCACATTTGCAGGATGCGTTTTTTCCCAAAAACGACGCATTGTGATGGATCAATAAAGATGGAAGTATGAAAGTAACCTTAGGCAGTGGAAACTGCTTAATACATATATGTGGGTGTAACATTTAACAGAAGCAAATACAAGGTTGGGGTTAGTAAGTTTAGATACGATTGTACTGTCATATTAAAGAGCATATTATTATGAGAATCTTCATTTAAGATAAATTTGTCAGAAAAGAACATTTAACTGGAATTTTGAGGATTTTCAAGAAGCTCTGCAACCTTGCTGTTTTCTATATTCAGAGCTGGATACATTTAAGATCTTCTACTTGCATTTTGGCTTTCATTTCATTTCAACACACAGTGTAACCAATGTTGAATACACAAAAATGCCCGGGGTGTATTCACACTCAAGCAGAGCAGGAAAATGCAAAGGTTTGAAGAGCATTTCCATGTAAAATGTATTTATATAATGATTCAGTCAGTATTTCAAAGTTTAGGTAATCCATTACAAATTAAGGGTCTGGTTGGCATGGTTGATTGATAGGTGCATCTGTGTTTCAGGGAGGCGCTGCACTCTTGCACGGGTTAAAAATAAAAGACAGGATAAATTAAGTTTGCTCTCACATTAAAATAGCACAATTAATTAACTAAGCAAAGCATTATAAGAGGAAAACTAATTTACAGCAGCTTGAGAAAGTTTTTACCCCTTTTGGCTTTTAACCTATTTTGTTTCATTACAACCTATGTTTATTTTTTTAAAATCCATTTTGTGTGTGATACTGTTAGGGGTCGAGTGCCCGCCTCTGCACAAAAGGAATCTCAGGCCACCTCCTCTACGGTCTCCCATTCTTCTCCTGCCACAGTGGAGCCTGCTCAGCGGAGACGTCGGTCCCAGCGTCTCGCTCAGTCTGACTCTGTGCAAAGGGTTACTGCTGCTTTTCCAGCTTCTGCCATTGAAGCCAGTGTTGGGCAGTGGCGAGCAGATGCTTTTGGGACTAAGTCCTGCTTTTCCCCTTCTGAGCATGCCCAGGGTGAGATCTCTCATTGGAGATCGAGGGTCACATGCTCAGATACTGCAGTAAGACCCATTGGTTCTCCAGGAAGGTCCTGAAGTTCCTAAGGCTCTGTGGCAGCCTCTCATTAATCCTTCTAGGAAGGTCCTGTATGTGCTGCAGCTATATAAGGTTTGCATGGCCGCACAGCCATGCGCTAGTTTCAATTTATGTATGAGCTCAGCGCCAGTGTGGTCATGTTTGTATGCAGTCAGGGACCCGGCTGAAATAAGCTCCTAGAATGCTGGCACCTCCGGCGAGGAGTTTCGTGTGTGTATATTCAGGGACCAGGCTGAAATAAGCCCCTAGTATGCTGGCATATCCGGCGAGAAGTTTCATGTTTGCATTTGACTGCATGACCACCATCTGCTCTACTAAGTAGCTGTGTGCCTCTGTGAGCCAAACCGGGCACAGCGTTATCTTTGGTAACAAACTCTGTTAAGTAACAGAGTCGGTTTATACTGCTTTTCATACCGCCATATCTAGCAGCAGGTGCTTTCCTGCACGGTGGATCCTGGGTTGCAAACGCACCAACTTCTTCTAAATAAATATATATTCGGTGCGTTCCGCCAACCCTAACAGATACACTTAACAGTCTAAGTTTGTGAAATGAAATGAAAAAAAAAATATAGGCAAAAATTTAATTTATGAGATCAAATAACTAAAAATTGTCATGTGCATATGTGTTAGGAATCAAGTTTCCTCTGCTGCACAGAGGGAATCTCAATCCGTGTCTGCTGCCGTCTCCCATTCTGCTTCGGCCGCAGTGGGCTCTGCTCAGCGGAGGCGTCGCTCCCAGCGTCTTGCTGTGACTGATTCTGTGCAAAGGGTTACTGCTGCCTTTTCTGGCTCTCCTGTTGTACCCTGCACTGATCTGCGGCGAGCGGGCTTCTCTGGGACTAAGTCCTTATTTGCACACACTGAGCATGCCAAGGGCAAGATCTCCCGTTGGAGATCGAGGGTCACATGCTCAGGTACTGCAGCACATCCCATTGGTCCTCTTGGCAGGTCCTGAAAGGGCAAAACTTCTGTAGCTGCTTCCTGTGCTGCAACTATAGAAACTGCGCATGACCGCACGGCCATGCGCTAGTATTGCCTTGATATAATGTGTGTGTGTAGATGGATGTATGTCGATGGATGAAAGCTCCTAAGTATCCCTCCCTAGTGTTGTTGACTGCTCGCGGATAATGGTAGCTATCTAGCGCCCGACTAGCCATCTGCACGTGACACACATCACAGCGTCCAGTTGCTGTGTCCGCCAGTACGGCGCCGTGCGCTTCCTCTGCGCTTTCCTTACCCAAGCCTGGGTGGTTAGTGGCGTCCGTCAGTGCAGCACCGCATGCACTCTTGTGCCTTTATACACTATTTTTATAGTTTTCCTTACACACCCAGTTGGGGTGTTGTGCCAGCAAGTGGTCTAATCGGACTTCAATCCTGTGTTGGGGTTGTGTTCGCTGACTTCTTGCTCGCGCTCTATGTGCGGTACCGCGGTCCTGTGATGCAACAGGATCGCTTCCTTCACGCAGGGTGAAGTTAACCCGTGCGTGTATACTTATAGTACCGCCATATAGTCCGTCTTACTAGCAGCAGGGTTTTTACCTGCACGGTGGACCTCGGACTGCGAACGCACCTTGTTTCATATCATCAATACTTGGTGCGTTCCGCCAGTCCTTAACATAATACTAGCGCCAAGGTCTGGCTAGTAATGACGGACGATCAGCGTCTACAGCGGTACATCCAGCAGCTGGAGGGAAGGTTGGCGGCTCTAGAGCGTTCAACCTCAGCTGTGGACGTTACTGCTGTCGCTGTTCAGGCTGCAAGTGTGGCTGCAGCTACCTTGTCCACTGCCGCCCCTGTACCGACGCTATCTCGCCTCCCGCTACCCGAGAAATTTTCTGGTGACAGTAAGTCCTGTAGGGGTTTCGTGAGTCAGTGCTCAATACAACTCGAGCTTCTGGCCTCTCGTTTCCCTACAGAGCGGGCTAAGGTGGCTTTTATCATATCCTTATTGTCGGACAGGGCGTTGCAGTGGGCTACGCCGCTGTGGGAGCGTGGCGATCATGTGGTGCAGAGTGCTCCGTTATTCCTGAGCACTCTGAAACAGGTTTTCTTAGGACCTCGTGTCACCCATGATACGGCGCTCCAACTGTTGGCATTGACTCAGGGCTCGTCCTTGGTCAGCCTTTTTGCCGTCCACTTCCGCACTCTAGCATCTGAGCTGGAGTGGTCGGATAAAGCCCTTATCCCTATATTTTGGAGGGGGCTGGCTGACCACATTAAGGACGCCCTGGCCACTAGGGAGATTCCCGCCACACTGGAAGAATTAATAACAGTATCTACTCGTATTGACCTCCGTTTTCACGAGCGGAGGTTAGAGCGAGCCCAGTGTAGGCAGAGGTTTCGGCTGGCTCCCACCTTCGCCAAACCTCTGGAATCTCCAGTCCAGGCTCCAGAGTCCCATGAACCTAAGGTAGTGTCACGAGCAGGATCTAAGTCCCGGACTGCTCATGCACTCCAGGTTTGCCATGTATGCCAACAGTCAGGACATCTTGCCACCAGATGTCATCAGCGGTCGAGGAAACGTCAGCCTCTAGTGGTAGTAGGTGGGGGTGCACTAGACACTGCGACGTTTGCCTCCAAATTGTCCTTTAAGGGGACAATTACTTTTGGCTCATCCTCTCACTCGGTAGAGCTCTGCATGGATTCTGGGGCGGAGGGCAATTTTATGTCTTCTGCCTTCGCCCAACGTCAAGCAATACCCCTGGTAATGCTATCGCAACCAGTAACGGTACGAGTGGTGAATGGGTCGACACTCCCTGCACAGATAACACATCAGACCATTCCTTTTACTCTGTCCATGTCTCCATCCCATCAGGAGATTATATCTCTGCTCATCATTCCTGAGGGGATTGATGAGGTCCTGTTGGGGATACCTTGGTTACGGTACCACTCTCCTCACATCGAGTGGTCCTCAGGCAGAATTCTGGGATGGGGTAAATCATGTGGGGGTAGGTATCACCGAGAGTGCATTCAGGTTGCTACTACTGAGGTACCCGCAGATCTATCCTCTCTCCCCAAGCAATATTGGTCTTATGCAGACGTGTTCTCCAAAAAGGCGGCGGAGACCCTTCCGCCCCATCGCCCCTATGACTGTCCTATCGATCTCTTGCCTGGTGTGGAGCCTCCCCGGGGTCGAGTTTATCCATTATCTCTCCCGGAGACGGAGGCCATGTCTCAGTACATTCAAGAGAATCTGGCAAGAGGGTTTATCAGGAAGTCAGTGTCACCTGCTGGGGCAGGGTTCTTCTTCGTGCAGAAGAAGAATGGGGAACTACGTCCATGCATAGACTACAGGGGTCTTAACACTATCACCGTTAAGAACAAGTATCCTTTGCCCTTGATATCCGAGCTCTTCGATAGGCTTTGGGGAGCTAGAGTGTTTACCAAATTAGATCTGCAGGGTGCTTATAACCTGATTCGCATCCATGAGGGGGACGAATGGAAAACGGCGTTTAACACCAGAGATGGGCACTATGAGTATCTGGTGATGCCCTTCGGGCTCTGTAATGCCCCAGCCGTTTTCCAAGACTTTGTCAACGACATCTTCCGGGATATGCTTTCCACCTCGGTCGTAGTCTATCTGGATGATATGCTCATCTTTTCTCCAGATATTGACTCCCACCGGAGAGATGTTGGCAGAGTCTTTGACCTCCTACGGGCAAACTCTCTTTATGCTAAGTTGGAGAAGTGTATGTTTGAGCAGGAGTCTTTACCGTTCCTGGGCTATATCATCTCCGCCCAGGGATTGTGTTGTGAATTCTGTGGCTGAATTCACTCCTGTGGTCACAAGTGGTACTGCAGCTTCTGAGCTTCCTCCCTCAGGTGTTCTGGTGAGCTCGTTAACTGCTTCATTACTTAACTCCGCCTGATGCTGCTATCCTTGCTCCTTGTCAATGTTTCAGTGTTGGATCTGAGCTTCTCCTGATTGTTCCTGTGACCTGCTGCTCTGTATAGCTAAGTGCTTTTTGCTTTTTTGTTGCTTTTTTTTCTGTCCAGCTTGTCTTTTGTTTTGCTGGAAGCTCTGAGACGCAAAGGGTGTACCGCCGTGCCGTTAGTTCGGCACGGTGGGTTTTTTTTGTCCCCTTTGCGTGGTTTTGCTTTAGGGTTTTTTGTAGACTGCAAAGTTCGCTTTACTGTCCTCGCTCTGTCCTAGAATATCGGGCCCCACTTTGCTGAATCTATTTCATCCCTACGTTTTGTCTTTTCATCTTACTCACAGTCATTATATGTGGGGGGCTGCCTTTTCCTTTGGGGAATTTCTCTGGGGCAAGTCAGGCCTATTTTTCTATCTTCAGGCTAGCTAGTTTCTTAGGCTGTGCCGAGTTGCCTAGGTAGTTGTTAGGCGCAATCCACAGCCGCTTTTAGTTGTGTTTAGGATAGGATCAGGTGTGCAGTCTACAGAGTTTCCACGTCTCAGAGCTCGTTCTTGTATTTTTTGGTATTTGTCAGATCACTGTGTGCGCTCTGATCGCTAAGCACACTGTGTTTCTGGATTGCCTTCATAACACCTGTCATTAGCAAACATAACAGGATTGGCTATGGATCCTGCCAAACTACAGGCTGTCATGGACTTGCAAGAGCCCCATTCTCTTAAAGCGGTACAGCGCTTTATGTGGTTCATTAACTATTACCGCCAGTTCATTCCCCACTTCTCAACTCTGGTAGCTCCCTTGTTAGCCCTCACCAAGAAGGGAACGAATCCCAAATTGTGGTCGGAAGAGGTCTCCAAGGCCTTCACTTCTATTAAGTCCCACTTTGCTAGCGCTCCCATCTTACATCGTCCCGATGTGGATAAGCCATTCCTTATGGAGGTGGATGCCTCATCCGTTGGTGCTGGAGCAGTCCTCTATCAAAAGGATGCTCAAGGTCGGAAGCATCCATGCTTCTTCTTCTCTAAGACCTTCTCGCCAGCGGAGAGAAACTACTCCATCGGGGATAGGGATTTGCTAGCAATGAAGTTGGCCTTTTCAGAGTGGAGACACCTTCTGGAAGGTGCGCGGTTTCCCTTCCAAGTTTACACGGACCACAAAAATTTGGTCTACATGCAAACAGCCCAGCGGCTAAATTCTCGCCAAGCCAGATGGTCCTTGTTCTTTTCCCGGTTCCACTTTTCTCTTCATTTTCTCGCCGGGGAGAAAAATATTCGTGCTGACGCTCTCTCTCGCTCCCTTATGTCAACTGAAGAGGAGGAAGAGGAGCCTCGGCTTATTGTCCCTTCTGAGAGCCTGAGAACCGTAGCGCCGGTTTCGCTGGAGTCTGTGCCACCGGGCAAGACTTTTGTGCCCATTAATTTGCGACCGGAGGTTCTCTCTTGGGCTCATTCGTCCAGGGTGGGTGGACACTTTGGGACAAAGAGGACATCTGAGCTACTGGCGAGGACGTACTGGTGGCCGCATATGCTCCGGGATGTCAGGGATTATATTCTGGCGAGTGTCTCCTGCGCCAAAAATAAATCTCCGCGTCAAAGGCCAGCTGGGTTGCTCTATCCCTTGCCGGTGGCAGATAGGCCCTGGGAGATGGTCGGGATGGACTTTGTCGTGGGTTTACCCAAATCTCGCGGCTGTACCATCATTTGGGTCATCACCGATCATTTCTCAAAAATGGTGCATTTGGTGCCGCTACCACGGTTACCTTCTGCACGGGCCTTGGCAGCGTTGTTCATTAAACACATCTTCCGCCTACATGGTATGCCTGACAAAATTCTCAGTGACCGGGGTCCCCAGTTTGCGTCTCGGTTGTGGAGAGAGCTTTATCGTCTTCTCTGTATTGAGTTGAATCTCTCTTCCGCTTATCATCCCGAGACGAATGGGTTGGTAGAGAGGGCCAACCAGACCTTGGTCACATACCTGCGACATTTTGTTTCAGCCAGGCAGGATGACTGGGCATCCTTGCTATCATGGGCAGAGTTTGCACTGAACAACGCCGTAGCCGACTCCACTGGACAAACCCCATTCCTCCTCAACTATGGTCAGCATCCACGGGTACCTGTGCCTATGCCCGTGTCTTCCGCAGACTCCAGGGTGGCAGACTGGGCTGTGGAGGCACGGGATATTTGGGACCGCACTCAGGAGGCCATTCGGGCCTCTAAGGAGAGAATGAGGTCCTCCGCCGATGCTCATCGGCGCCCCGCTCCGACCTTTGCTCCTGGCGACTTAGTGTGGCTCTCCGCCCGTAACATCAGGCTGCGTGTTGAGTCCACTAAGTTTGCTCCTCGCTACTTGGGTCCCTTCAAGGTCCTCGAACAGGTTAATCCTGTGGTCTACCATCTGGCCCTTCCTCCACGCCTTGGTATCACTGACACCTTTCATGTGTCCCTTCTTAAGCCCGTATACATGTCCCGTTTTTTTGAGTCATCTGCCGAGACATCGGGTTCGTCTACAGACGATTTCGAGGTGAACGCTATCTTGGGGTGCAAGGTGGTACGTGGCAAAAAAATTTTTTGGGTGGACTGGAAGGGTTACGGTCCTGAGGATAGGTCCTGGGAGCCTGCTGAGCACATTCGGGCTCCGCAGCTTATTGCTGCCTTCGAACGTAGCGAGGCCCAAGGGGGAGGGGCCCTAGGAGGGGGGGTAATGTTAGGAGTCGAGTTTCCTCTGCTGCACAGGGGGAATCTCGATCCGTGTCTGCTGCGGTTTCCCATTCTGCTTCGGCCGCAGCGGGCTCTGCTCAGCGGAGGCGTCGTTCCCAGCGTCTTGCTGTGACTGATTCTGTGCAAAGGGTTACTGCTGCCTTTTCTGGCTCTCCTGTTGTACCCTGCACTGATCTGCGGCGAGTGGGCTTCTCTGGGACTAAGTCCTTATTTGCACACACTGAGCATGCCCAGGGCAAGATCTCCCGTTGGAGATCGAGGGTCACATGCTCAGGTACTGCAGCACATCTCATTGGTCCTCTTGGCAGGTCCTGAAAGGGCAAAACTTCTGTAGCTGCTTCCTGTGCTGCAACTATATAAACTGCGCATGACCGCACGGCCATGCGCTAGTATTGTCTTGATATAATGTGTGTGTGTAGATGGATGTATGTCGATGGATGAAAGCTCCTAAGTATCCCTCCCTAGTGTTGTTGACTGCTCGCGGATGATAGTAGCTATCTAGCGCCCGACTAGCCATCTGCGCGTAACACACATCACAGCGTCCAGTTGCTGTGTCCGCCAGTACGGCGCCGTGCGCTTCCTCTGCGCTTTCCTTACCCAAGCCTGGGTGGTTAGTGGCGTCCGTCAGTGCGGCACCGCATGCACTCTTGTGCCTTTATACACTATTTTTATAGTTTTCCTTACTCACCCAGTTGCGGTGTTGTGCCAGCAAGTGGTCTAATCGGACTTCAATCCTGTGTTGGGGTTGTGTTCTCTGACTTCTTGCTCGCGCTCTATGTGCGGTACCGCGGTCCTGTGACGCAACAGGATCGCTTCCTTCACGCAGGGTGAAGTTAACCCGTGCGTGTATACTTATAGTACCGCCATATAGTCCGTCTTACTAGCAGCAGGGTTTTTACCTGCACGGTGGACCTCGGACTGCGAACGCACCTTGTTTCATATCATCAATACTTGGTGCGTTCCGCCAGTCCTTAACAATATGTATTCACTCCTTTTCATATGAAGTCCCTAAAAATGCCTGGTACAAGCAATTACATTTATAAGTCACATGCATATTGAATGGATGTCCATCTGTGGGCAATCTAAGTTTCACATGGACTGTAATTATATACACATTTTTTCTAAAAGGCCACAGTGCTGTAACATCATTTAGCAAGCGGTACCAATAGCAAGAGGCATGGAGACTGAAGAGATCGCCAACCAAGTTTGGGACAAAGTTAAGAAGTACAAGTCAGGGTTAGATTATAAAACAAAATATCTCAATCTCTGTTTTTCCCCTGAATCCCCATCAAATCCATTATCATCAAGTGGGCATTAATCAAAAAGGCAGCACAGAGACCAAAGGTAACCCTGAAGGGGCTGCAGCATTCCCAAGCAGAAACTGGAATATCTGTCCATATGACTACAATTAGCCATACACTCCATAGAGATGGCCATTATGGAAGAGTGGGCAGTAAAAGTTGTTAATTAAATACAAAAATTGTAAGGCTTGTTTTGATCTTGCCAAAAGACATGTGGGAGACTCCCCAAATATATGGATGAAGGAAGGTGCTCTGGTAAGAAGCACAAATTGATCTTTTGGCCACTTATGTTTAGCGCCAAACCAACACAGCTTATAACCATCAAGAACACCATCCCCACAGTAAAACATGGTGGTAGCAGCATCATGATGTGGGTATGTTTTTTGACAGCAGGGACAGGGAAAATTATCTGAGTCGAGGGGAAGATGGATGGTATGAAATACAGGGATATTCTTGAGCAAAACCTGTTTCAGTATGTCAGTGATTTCAGACTGGGATGGAGCTTCACCTTATTTAAAGGGTTAGGGAGGTGTTTCTTTCTCTCTTAATGAATTTTGAATAATTACTTTTAACTGAATTAATTAAAAGTAGAATTTTAAAGTTTTTTTTTCTGATTTACTCTCTAAACTTATACCCACATAATACTATTTGGTTTCTCTATCCTACGGAGGTTCACCTTCCAACAAGACAATGACCCAAAGCATGCCAATAAAGCAACACTCGAGTCGTTTAAAAGGAAATGTGTAAATGTTTTGGATTCCTCCCACAGCATGATGCCTCTAAAGTGCCCCCTCACAGTATGATGACATCAAAGCTCCCTTATATATAGTATTGAAGCTCCACAGTCCCCTATACATAGTATGATGGTCCCCATCGTCCCCACACACAATATGATGCCCATAGCAGATCTTACTGTCAGTTTGAGGCCTACCACACAGTATGTCATCCGCAGCCCCTCAAAGTATGAGGGCCCTGACACAAAATATGATGAGTGCCCTCAGAGCACCACAAAATATGATGTCTCCTACAGCCCGATCATGCAGATTGATGGCCCCAACACAGTAAAGGGGCATATATATGATGGCTCCTGTAGCCCTCCATTTAGTATAGAGGCCCCCATGACCTCCAAATAATTATGGGTACCCCAACACACAGTTGGATAGCACTGCAGTCTCCCTCTATAACCCCCACACATTATATTCTATTATGCCCCAACAAGGCATCATATCACCCACAAATACTGATAATAAAAAAAATACAAACTACTCACTTTCTGCCATTCTCCTGATGTCTGCTTTGGTCAGTACACTGTGCTAAGGCTCGGTCCACACAGGAAACACAATTAAATGATGTCATTGCGCCGGCTACGCTGAGTCACTCAGATACACAGGCTGACAGCTCCCTCCTGCACCATTCAAAAGTGTATGCACACTATGGGTGCAGATACCGATGAATATGCAATGACAGGAGGGAGGTATTGGGGAGGCAGTACCACTGGGCTCCACTAGCTTATGGACCCTATAGCGGCTGTAGGCGGTACACCTCTGGATAGACAGACAGGTAGATAGATAGATAGATAGATAGATAGATAGATAGATAGATAGATAGATAGATAGATAGATAGATAGGAATGAGTAGGTGTTAATAAATCACATTATTTCTTCTTGGACTTTGGAGTGCTGCCTTTTTCTTCATTGGATACATTTAAAATTTGGTAATACCTATGAGGCTCTGCACCCTACATATTTTTTAGCTTTTCTGTGCTGCATCAAATTCTTTTTAAATCTAGACAGATTACAGACAGATTATATAGTACAGACAGATTATATAGATAGCTAGATCATTTTAACAACATGAATTACTACATTATAGCATCAGTCAAAAGGTGGAATATATGAAGCACAGTTATTTATTAAAGTTGTTATCCTGGAAACAGGAAATATCGACCAGAATAAGGATCTGAAAACTGTGAAAATGGCCAAAATATGATAGCTAGACAATTGGGTTAAGCTCTCTGCAGATCTTGTTGAGTTGTTCCTGTATGCAGTGCTAAAGTCGTAGTGTACCAAAATCCATTCAAAGAAGTAGAACTGGTGAAGGTGATATTCCAACACCATCATGGGCAATCAACACTCATTGATGCATAGAAGAGATTGTCTTCACTATTTGGTCCAATTATAGCACAAATTTCTGAAAAGGTTAATGATGGCTATGATGATTAACTAGTAGATATAGAAAAACTGACTGAACTGCAATCTAGTCTGAACTGGTGCATAACCAAAAAAGTCATATAGCAAATAGATAAATGGCTGCACTCAAAATTAATCTGTGCTAGAGCAAGGAAATGTGCGATACATGAAATGGGAATAGCATAATGGCTTGTGAAATATATGAAAAAACACATGAGATTCTTAGCACAAGATTTGGCCAAAAGTTGTGAGCCCATCCACCAATCGTCAAGGTAATCTCAGAACGGATGGGTACCTGAGCTGACTGCCTAGTGTGAACACTTACCTATGGCTAATAACGTGGTAAAGCCTGCTTATATAGGAAGCTCAGAACCAACTGTGTTAGGATGTAATTAAAATCACAGCATGGTACATCCTAAGACAGTTGGTTCTGAGCTTCCTATATAAGCAGGCTTTACCACGTTAATAGCCATAGGCAGTCAGCTCAGGTACCCATCCATTCTGAGATTATCTTGACGATTGGTGGATGGGCTCACAACTTTTGGCCAAATCTTGTGCTAAGAATCTCATGTGTTTTTTCATATATTTCACAAGCCGTTATGCTATTCCCATTTCATGTATCGCACATTTCCTTGCTCTAGCACAGATTAATTTTGAGTGCAGCCATTAATCTATTTGCTATATGAGTTTTTTGGTTATGCACCAGTTCAGACTAGATTGCTGTTCAGTCAGTTTTTCTATATCTACTATGTACTATTTTTTCTGACTTGAACGCCCCGCCCTTCACCATGCTGTGATTTTAATTACATCCTAACACAGTTGGTTCTGAGCTTCCTATATAAGCAGGCTTTACCACGTTATTAGCTATAGGTAAGTGTTCACACTAGGCAGTCAGCTCAGGTACCCATCCATTCTGAGATTATCTTGACGATTGGTGGATGAGCTCACAACTTTTGGCCAAATCTTGTGCTAAGAATCTCATGTGTTTTTTCATATATTTCACAAGCCATTATGCTATTCCCATTTCATGTATCGCATATTTCCTTGCTCTAGCACAGATTAATTTTGAGTGCAGCCATTAATCTATTTGCTATGATGATTAACTGGCAGTACACAGTAATGTGTGCACTAGGGTTGAGCGAAACGGATCGGACAAATTCAAAAAACGCCGACTTTCAGCAAAGTCGGGTTTCATGAAACCGACCCGATCCTAGTGTGGGATCGGTGTTGTGAATTCTGTGGCTGAATTCACTCCTGTGGTCACAAGTGGTACTGCAGCTTCTGAGCTTCCTCCCTCAGGTGTTCTGGTGAGCTCGTTAACTGCTTCATTACTTAACTCCGCCTGATACTGCTATCCTTGCTCCTTGTCAATGTTTCAGTGTTGGATCTGAGCTTCTCCTGATTGTTCCTGTGACCTGCTGCTCTGTATAGCTAAGTGCTTTTTGCTTTTTTGTTGCTTTTTTTCTGTCCAGCTTGTCTTTTGTTTTGCTGGAAGCTCTGAGACGCAAAGGGTGTACCGCCGTGCCGTTAGTTCGGCACGGTGGTTTTTTTTTTTTTGCCCCCTTTGCGTGGTTTTGCTTTAGGGTTTTTTGTAGACTGCAAAGTTCGCTTTACTGTCCTCGCTCTGTCCTAGAATATCGGGCCCCACTTTGCTGAATCTATTTCATCCCTACGTTTTGTCTTTTCATCTTACTCACAGTCATTATATGTGGGGGGCTGCCTTTTCCTTTGGGGAATTTCTCAGGGGCAAGTCAGGCCTATTTTTCTATCTTCAGGCTAGCTAGTTTCTTAGGCTGTGCCGAGTTGCCTAGGTAGTTGTTAGGCGCAATCCACAGCCGCTTTTAGTTGTGTTTAGGATAGGATCAGGTGTGCAGTCTACAGAGTTTCCACGTCTCAGAGCTCGTTCTTGTATTTTTGGGTATTTGTCAGATCACTGTGTGCGCTCTGATCGCTAAGCACACTGTGTTTCTGGATTGCCTTCATAACACCTGTCATTAGCAAACATAACAGTACAAGGAGTCGACTATTGATTCTCAATAGAGGGAAAGAAAAAGTTCTGACATCATTTTTTTTTTTTTTTTTTTCTGCTCTGTGTTTTTTTTTTTTTTCCCCTAGACATTTGGGTGATTCTGGACACAGGTGTGGACATGGATATTCAGGGTCTGTGCTCTTCAATGGATAATCTCGTTATAAATGTACAAAAAATTCAAGATACTATTGATCAGAAATCTATGTTAGAACCAAGAATTCCTATTCCTGATTTGTTTTTTGGAGATAGAACTAAGTTTCTAAGTTTCAAAAATAATTGTAAGCTATTTCTGGCCTTGAAACCTCATTCTTCTGGTAATCCTATTCAACAGGTTTTGATTATTATTTCTTTTTTGCGCGGCGACCCTCAAGACTGGGCATTTTCTCTTGCGCCAGGAGACCCTGCATTGAGTAGTGTCGATGCGTTTTTCCTGGTGCTCGGATTGCTGTACGATGAGCCTAATTCAGTGGATCAGGCTGAGAAAAATTTGCTGGCTTTGTGCCAGGGTCAGGATGATATAGAAGTATATTGTCAGAAATTTAGGAAATGGTCAGTACTCACTCAGTGGAATGAATCTGCGCTGGCAGCTTTGTTCAGAAAGGGTCTCTTTGAGGCTCTTAAGGATGTCATGGTGGGATTTCCTATGCCTGCTGGTTTGAATGAGTCTTTGTCTTTGGCCATTCAGATTGGTCGACGCTTGCGCGAGCGTAACTCTGTGCACCATTTGGCGGTACTGCCTGAGGTTAAACCTGAGCCTATGCAGTGCGATAGGACTATGACTAGAGTTGAACGGCAGGAATACAGACGTCTGAATGGTCTGTGTTTCTACTGTGGTGATTCCACTCATGCTATTTCTGATTGTCCTAAGCGCACTAAGCGGTCCGCTAGGTCTGCCGTCATTGGTACTGTACAGTCCAAATTCCTTCTGTCCATTACCTTGATATGCTCTTTGTCGTCGTTTTCTGTCATGGCGTTTGTGGATTCGGGCGCTGCCCTGAATCTGATGGATTTGGATTATGCTAAACGTTGTGGGTTTTTCTTGGAGCCTTTGCGGTGTCCTATTCCATTGAGAGGAATTGATGCTACACCTTTGGCCAAGAATAAACCTCAATACTGGGCCCAGCTGACCATGTGCATGGCTCCTGCACATCAGGAAGTTATTCGCTTTCTGGTGTTGCATAATCTGCATGATGTGGTCGTGTTGGGGTTGCCATGGCTACAAACCCATAATCCAGTATTGGATTGGAATTCCATGTCGGTATCCAGCTGGGGTTGTCAGGGGGTACATGGTGATGTTCCATTTTTGTCGATTTCGTCATCCACCCCTTCTGAGGTCCCAGAGTTCTTGTCTGATTATCAGGATGTATTTGAAGAGCCCAAGTCCGATGCTCTACCTCCGCATAGGGATTGTGATTGTGCTATCAATTTGATTCCTGGTAGTAAATTCCCTAAAGGTCGATTATTTAATTTATCCGTGCCCGAACACGCCGCTATGCGCAGTTATGTGAAGGAATCCCTGGAGAAGGGACATATTCGCCCATCGTCATCACCACTGGGAGCAGGGTTCTTCTTTGTAGCCAAGAAGGATGGTTCGCTGAGACCGTGTATTGATTACCGCCTTCTTAATAAGATCACTGTTAAATTTCAGTATCCCTTGCCATTGTTATCTGACTTGTTTGCTCGGATTAAGGGGGCTAGTTGGTTCACTAAGATAGATCTTCGTGGTGCGTATAATCTGGTGAGAATCAGGCAAGGAGATGAATGGAAAACTGCATTCAATACGCCCGAGGGTCATTTTGAGTATCTAGTGATGCCGTTCGGACTTGCCAATGCTCCATCTGTGTTTCAGTCTTTTATGCATGACATCTTCCGTGAGTATCTGGATAAATTCCTGATTGTTTACTTGGATGACATTTTGATCTTCTCAGATGATTGGGAGTCTCATGTGAAGCAGGTCAGAATGGTTTTTCAGGTCCTGCGTGCTAACTCTTTGTTTGTGAAGGGATCAAAGTGTCTCTTCGGTGTGCAGAAAGTTTCATTTTTGGGGTTCATCTTTACCCCTTCTACTATCGAGATGGATCCAGTTAAGGTCCAAGCCATCCAGGATTGGATTCAGCCGACATCTCTGAAAAGTCTGCAAAAGTTCCTGGGCTTTGCTAATTTTTATCGTCGCTTCATCTGTAATTTTTCTAGCATTGCCAAACCATTGACCGATTTGACCAAGAAGGGTGCTGATTTGGTTAATTGGTCTTCTGCTGCTGTGGAAGCTTTTCAGGAGTTGAAGCGTCGTTTTTGTTCTGCCCCTGTGTTGTGTCAGCCAGATGTTTCTCTTCCGTTCCAGGTCGAGGTTGATGCTTCTAAGATTGGAGCAGGGGCGGTTTTGTCACAGAGAGGTTCTGATTGCTCAGTGATGAGACCATGTGCTTTCTTTTCAAGGAAGTTTTCGCCCGCTGAGCGTAATTATGATGTGGGCAATCGAGAGTTGCTGGCCATGAAGTGGGCATTCGAGGAGTGGCGTCATTGGCTTGAAGGAGCTAAGCATCGCGTGGTGGTATTGACTGATCATAAGAACTTGACTTATCTCGAGTCTGCCAAGCGCTTGAATCCTAGACAGGCCCGTTGGTCGTTATTTTTTGCCCGCTTCGACTTTGTGATTTCGTACCTTCCGGGCTCTAAAAATGTGAAGGCGGATGCTCTGTCTAGGAGTTTTGTGCCCGACTCTCCGGGTTTATCTGAGCCAGCGGGTATCCTCAAGGAAGGAGTCATTGTGTCTGCCATCTCCCCTGATTTGCGGCGGGTGCTGCAAAAATTTCAGGCGAATAAACCTGATCGTTGTCCAGCAGAGAAACTGTTCGTCCCTGATAGGTGGACTAATAAACTTATCTCTGAACTTCATTGTTCGGTGTTGGCTGGTCATCCTGGAATCTTTGGTACCAGAGAGTTAGTGGCTAGATCCTTCTGGTGGCCATCTCTGTCACGGGATGTACGTACTTTTGTGCAGTCCTGTGGGATTTGTGCTAGGGCTAAGCCCTGCTGTTCTCGTGCCAGTGGGTTGCTTTTGCCCTTGCCGGTCCCAAAGAGGCCTTGGACACATATTTCGATGGATTTCATTTCTGACCTTCCCGTTTCTCAAAAGATGTCAGTCATTTGGGTGGTCTGTGATCGCTTTTCTAAAATGGTCCATCTGGTGCCCTTGGCTAAATTGCCTTCCTCCTCTGATTTGGTACCTTTGTTCTTTCAGCATGTGGTTCGGTTGCATGGCATTCCTGAGAATATTGTTTCTGACAGAGGTTCCCAGTTTGTTTCAAGGTTTTGGCGAGCCTTTTGTGGTAGGATGGGCATTGACCTATCCTTTTCCTCGGCTTTCCCTCCTCAGACTAATGGCCAGACCGAACGAACCAATCAGACCTTGGAAACATATCTGAGATGTTTTGTTTCTGCAGACAAGGATGATTGGGTGTCCTTTTTGCCGTTGGCTGAGTTCGCCCTTAATAATCGGGCCAGCTCGGCTACCTTGGTTTCTCCATTTTTTTGCAATTCTGGGTTCCATCCTCGTTTCTCTTCAGGACAGGTTGAGTCTTTGGACTGTCCTGGTGTGGATTCTGTGGTGGATAGGTTGCAGCAGATCTGGACTCAGGTAGTGGACAATTTGATCTTGTCCCAGGAGAAAGCTCAACTTTTCGCTAATCGCAGACGCCGTGTGGGTCCCCGACTTCGTGTTGGGGATCTGGTTTGGTTATCTTCTCGTCATATTCCTATGAAGGTTTCCTCTCCTAAATTTAAACCTCGTTTTATTGGTCCGTATAGGATTTCTGAGGTTCTCAATCCTGTGTCTTTTCGTTTGACCCTCCCAGACTCCTTTTCCATACATAATGTATTCCATAGGTCGTTGTTGCGGAGATACGTGGCACCTATGGTTCCATCTGTTGAGCCTCCTGCCCCGGTTTTGGTGGAGGGGGAATTGGAGTATATTGTGGAGAAGATTTTGGAATCTCGTGTTTCTAGACGGAAACTCCAGTATCTGGTTAAATGGAAGGGTTATGCTCAGGAAGATAATTCCTGGGTTTTTGCCTCTGATGTTCATGCTTCCGATCTTGTTCGTGCCTTTCATGCGGCTCATCCTGGTCGGCCTGGGGGCTCTGGTGAGGGTTCGGTGACCCCTCCTCAAGGGGGGGGTACTGTTGTGAATTCTGTGGCTGAATTCACTCCTGTGGTCACAAGTGGTACTGCAGCTTCTGAGCTTCCTCCCTCAGGTGTTCTGGTGAGCTCGTTAACTGCTTCATTACTTAACTCCGCCTGATGCTGCTATCCTTGCTCCTTGTCAATGTTTCAGTGTTGGATCTGAGCTTCTCCTGATTGTTCCTGTGACCTGCTGCTCTGTATAGCTAAGTGCTTTTTGCTTTTTTGTTGCTTTTTTTCTGTCCAGCTTGTCTTTTGTTTTGCTGGAAGCTCTGAGACGCAAAGGGTGTACCGCCGTGCCGTTAGTCCGGCACGGTGGTTTGTTTTTTTTTGCCCCCTTTGCGTGGTTTTGCTTTAGGGTTTTTTGTAGACTGCAAAGTTCGCTTTACTGTCCTCGCTCTGTCCTAGAATATCGGGCCCCACTTTGCTGAATCTATTTCATCCCTACGTTTTGTCTTTTCATCTTACTCACAGTCATTATATGTGGGGGGCTGCCTTTTCCTTTGGGGAATTTCTCTGGGGCAAGTCAGGCCTATTTTTCTATCTTCAGGCTAGCTAGTTTCTTAGGCTGTGCCGAGTTGCCTAGGTAGTTGTTAGGCGCAATCCACAGCCGCTTTTAGTTGTGTTTAGGATAGGATCAGGTGTGCAGTCTACAGAGTTTCCACGTCTCAGAGCTCGTTCTTGTATTTTTGGGTATTTGTCAGATCACTGTGTGCGCTCTGATCGCTAAGCACACTGTGTTTCTGAATATCCTTCATATCACCTGTCATTAGCAAACATAACAGATCGGCCATGAGGTCGGCGATCTTTGCACCAAAGTCGCGCTTCATATGAAGCACGCCATTTTTCAGCCAATGAAGGAGGATGCAGAGTGTGGGCAGCGTGATGACATAGGTCTCGGTCCCCACCATCTTAGAGAAGGGCATGACAGTGATTGGCTTGCTTTCTGCAGTGTCACAGGGGCTATAAAGGGGTGTGCACGCCGACCGCCATCTTACTTCTGCCGATCTTAGCATAGGGAGAGGATGCTGCAGCTTCATCAGAAGAAGGGTTATAGTTACGGAGGGAAGATTAACCCCCAAACCGCTTGTGCTGTAGCGATTTCCACTGTCCAACACCACCATTTTTTTGCAGGGACAGTGGAGGCTATATTTTTGTACATCAGCTCTGTAGCTTATTAGGCTGCCTTATAAGGCTCCCTGGTAGCTGCATTGCTGTTTACACGCCGCTGTGCAAACCAACTGCTTTTTTAAAAGCAAAAATCCTGTTGCTCCTTTCTGCACAGTTATCTTGTTTGTTTGTCCACACTTTTATGTGCAGCAGTCCTTTTTATTGCTTCCATACTTTTCCTGAGATCATTGTAGGGAGATTGAAATTGTACTACAGTCATTGTATTTTTTCATATATCTTCCAGCCACTTTCTGCCACTTACATTGTGTTGTTTTATGCACTGGGCCTGGGTTTTGGTTCAGTCTCCCCTCAAAAAAGTGAGATTCAAAATATCACAAAGTGGATATACTTCTGTCCTGTTAGTTTGTAGTATATCAGCCAGCCACTTTCTGCCACTTACATTGTGTTGTTTTATGCACAGGGCCAGAGGTGTGGTTCAGTCTCCCAAAAAAAAAGTGAGCTTCAAATTCTCACAAAGTGGATATACACCTTCTACCTTATTTTATAGTACCACATAACGGTTGTTATTTTGGTTAGATTTTCCAAAAAATGAGGAAGTCTGGTGGAAGAGCCCATGGGCGGTGGTTGCCAGCTGGTGCTGGTACTGATGGTGGTGGTGGTGGTGCATCTGGTGGTAGTGGCAAAAGCACAATAGCACCTAAGGCTGGAGGTGTTGAGCCAGCATCATCGTCTGGCTACAAAAGGCCTCGAAGGCTCCCTTATCTGAGAGTAGGAAAACAGCTTTTAAAGCCGGATGAACTAACCTTCATTAAAATGAACCAATCATGGATTTCAAATTATTTTGCCCCACCTTCCCCTGCTGACATGTAGCTTGCTGGAAAAATGTCTTGCTTTTAGCCTCCTCTTACTGACTTCTCCAATTCCTCCATTTTCAGCTGCTGAATGTCCACCATAGGCGATTGTTATACCTCCCTAAATTGACTGAATCCCCCCACAGGGCCGTGGTCACCACCTGGCGCAAGCACCCGTGCCAGTGCCAATTGCCTGGACAGGTGGGTGGGCCAACTCTTGGGGACGGCACTGGCACAGGGTCCCTCATAGTACAATGAAGTGTCTCTGATGGTGGTAGTGCACAACCAACGTCAGACACGGTGCCCTGTGCCAGTACCACCACCCATGAGAGAGTATTCCCCCCAGCTTGAACAGTGCTCTACCACTTGCAATACTTACCTCTCCCTGCATCAACACTGTGTAGTCTGTGCTGTTAAATCCTTCAATGGCACTGCCAATACAAATTTGTTGAAATGATAGATGATAGTTAAAATATACAGGGGTCATTTTGACCAGTTAATACTTTGCGCTTACTACCACTGTCTGCTACTCAGCAGAGGAGCCCAACCCTGTACCTAGCTATGCCACCTGTTTAGTCCTGTTACCAATTTTTAACTGCATTTAGCCTACTTTAATATTTGGGCCTACTAACTGTGTCTGCCACTCATTACAGTTGTCCTCCACTGAACAAAGCAATGCTGCCCATTTAGTCACGTTAACAATTTTGAACTGCATTTACCCTACTTTAGTATTTGGGCCTACTAACTGTGTCTTCCACTCATTACAGTTGTCCTCCACTGAACAAAGCAATGCTGCCTGTTTAGTCCTGTTACCAATTTTGAACTGCATTTAGCCTACTTTAATATTTGGGCCTACTAACTGTGTCTGCCACTCATTACAGTTGTCCTCCACTGAACAAAGCAATGCCGCCCGTTTAGTCCTGTTAACAATTTTGAACTGCATTTAGCCTACTTTAGTATTTGGGCCTGCTAACTGTGTCTGCCACTCATTACAGTGGTCCTCCACTGAACAAAGCAATGCCGCCTGTTTAGTCCTGTTACCAATTTTTAACTGCATTTAGCCTACTTTAATATTTAGGCCTACTAACTGTGTCTACCACTCATTACAGATGTCCTCCACTGAACAAAGCAATGCCGCCCGTTTAGTCCTGTTAACAATTTTGAACTGCATTTAGCCTACTTTAGTATTTGGGCCCTCTAACTGTGTCTGCCACTCATTACAGTTGTCCTCCACTGAACAAAGCAATGCCGCCTGTTTAGTCCTGTTACCAATTTTGAACTGCATTTAGCCTACTTTAATATTTGGGCCTACTAACTGTGTCTGCCACTCATTACAGTTGTCCTCCACTGAACAAAGCAATGCCACCTGTTTAGTCCTGTTACCATTTTTGAACTGCATTTAGCCTACTTTATTATTTGGGCCTATATCTGTGTTTCCTCCTTGTCCTGCCCATTGCCCATCCAGCCACTGCTAGATGAGTCTGCTGGTACATTGACCCAGACCACTACATTCCCCTTGCACTCTACACAGCCAGAATCTGACCCTGCTGAAAGTAAGGTTCCCCTTCCCACATACTATACCACCTTACACCGGGACAAAGAGGAAGGTGCAGATGAAAGTGCAGGTTCCTTCATCAGGTGGGGGGGGCATAATCATTGGCGACGTCACTGGCACAGGGCCCTTCACAGTACGCAAAAGTGTCTCTGCCAGTGGGTGGCGCCACCCGTCATCAAACACACTGCCATACTATGAGGGGTCCTGTGCCTGGGCCCCCCCTGCTTGCTCAGGATCACAGCACTTGCAAAGTTGAAATACTTACCTCTCCCTGCTCCACTGCTGTGACGTATTCCGAATTTCCTGGGCCCCTCAAAAATCTTCTGCCAGCCCTACCCCCCCACAACTTTAGCCAAATGACCCCCAGTTTTCAATGCCTAACTATTATTATAAAGCAAATTAAGATTGACATGCTTAAGTAATAAGAATGGATGTTTTTGTTATTAAAATGGGCACTGTAGGTGTTTTCCTGGCCTCCACTCACTGCCAACTTTGATTCCCCATTGACTTGCATTGGGTTTCGTGTTTCAGTCGGCCCCCGACTTTTCGCAATAATCGGCCGATTTCACCCGACCTTTGACTCGATCCGAAAAAAGTAAAAGTCGCTCAACTCTAGTCAAGTCTGATAATGCTATTTACCTGCAGACACAGGGTTATTCTGCAGTAGCTTTATGAAGATACACAACCATGGTTCTGAAAGTGCAGCCGCTAAGTTAAAATGAATTGTATTACTCCTGTGAGCCACCAGGCTTCAGTTATGAATGTGTGGCGGAAAATTTACAGCCACCACTTTAGCACTGTGAGCTGTGGCTCTGAGCATGCCCCGACATTTTGTCTGACAGTGCACTGATTTACTGTAGGATCAGCTACCAGCAAAGCATCAGGGCGTGCTTAGTGCTACTGCTCACAGTATAGTTGGCGGCACCGAGGAGGAAAAAATTGACTTTCTCCTGCGTGCTGCACTTTCAGTACAGTGGCTGGGCACTTTTATAAAGCTATTTACCTGCATATTAACCCTTTATCTGACGGTTAATAGTGTTAACCAATGTTACTGGTTCCTTTTATGTTGAAAAATATCTTGATGCAGAAAACTATAATTTGACACTTAGCATATCACTAGCCAATTACTAGGTCCAGTTAGGGAAATACATCCTACGGCATAGTATTGTATATGTCAAATCATTAAAAAATAGCGAGTCTGACATTTTATCATTTGTTCATACTGCATAGTCTTAGGTCAACAATATCTATTTATGATGAGAAGGAAATATGACTTCTCCATGCATTTAATTGTCAAGGGATCCTGAGACACTGATGACACCACTCCTTTTTTTCCTTAAACCATGCAAGCATGCTGAATGGCCAATTTCTGACATCCTTATAAATGTATAAATATACACGATCTTTTGGTTGGCTTCCTATGCACTATTTTTCAGGGGCTCAAGGCGGTTGTACAAGTCTTAACCTACAAGTCTTCAGTCACTGTAAATGACTGAAGACTTGTGAATCCTCACATCATGTGCACTGCACGATAAGAGGATTCTCCGATGCCTGCGCCAGGACAGAGCGGTCATGTGACTGCTAGTATTTGATATGTATACTTCTGGCCATATTCTGAGTAGACTGTTTCCTATCTTGTCCATCTAGCAGAAATGTGGCGGAAATGTGCATACTTTCGGTCACATGAACGCTCGGTCCTGTGCCTGCATCAGAGAATCCTCACAGCGCACAGACAGTGTTTAAGATGTGAGGATTCACAAGTCTGCAGGCACATAGAGTAACTGCAGGATCATTATTTAAATCTGGACAACCCCTTTAATTTTGTCGCAATTTGAAGCAAATTGTTGTATCTTATGCAGCACCATTTTCAACGAAACCACCTCCTTTCCTATAATGCATTGCCCCTTTCTGTGAACAGCGAAAACATATAAAATAGGTAGAATAGGTCTAAGACAAGATGTGAACATTTTTGCCAAAATGGAGCAAAGTTTGAAGCATTTTCTGCCAGTGTCGGGGCATTGCCAGCTATAAGATTTTAGCCAATAAATTGAGGATGTATAGCACAATGCGAAAATTTAATAAACAATGTGCGCTTTTAGCATTTTCTTTAATTAATCTTTGTAATGTGGGTTATTAAAATTACACTGTTCTAAAAAAAAAGTCACAAGCTCTGCTCCAGCTGTGTCCTGTCCTACACGTCCACAAATTTTAAAATAAAAGACAAAAGTCTGCCTTACTAGCTATGTCACCCACCTTTAACTAACAAGCACATTTGCCACCATGCCCCTTATAACTGTAGAAATGTGAATATTGCTGTCTGTGTATAAACATGCAGTAACTCTTAGGCTGCCGTCACACTCACAGTATTTGGTCAGTATTTCTCATCAGTATTTGTAAGCCAAAACCAGGAGAGGGTGATAAATACAGAAGTGGCGCATATGTTTCTATTATACTTTTCCTCTAATTGTTCCACTCCTGGTTTTGGCTTACAAATACTGAGGTAAAATACTGACCAAATACTGCTAGTGTGACGGCAGCCTAAGGTGACAACTTCCATGACTCTCTGAATCTGATTTTTAAGGGTTGTGAACTTCACATTTGCATCCTTATTTTCTATTATTACAGATCATTACACAAGTAAGCAAGTGCTAAACAACGTAACACATTAAAATAGTTTTATTTTATATATTTTTTTCTACTTTTTTAATTGCATGTTTTGAATGCATATGAAATATGAGAACCTAATTATAGGGACCTGACAGGTGCCTTCAATCAGTGAGCTGAAGACTTTGCAGAATTAGTATAACACATGCCACCTAATTACTAAACCTTCGGAGTTTGGATTCTTTTACTTGCCTGACAGGACTGCTATAAAGAAAATAAAAAGTAGCAGCCAGAATCCACAGTATGCTTTACGACACCATTGATTGGAGGTGTCAGCAGCTGGATGCGGTATTACACTTCTGTCTGCATGTAGCGCAGCAGATGTGTAAAATAAAAAGAAGTGTCCCCAACTGTATGGTGACAGATTTTTGCAAATCCCTGAAGACTTCGAATGCAATCACTCTGCCTTGAGAAGGCTGCAGCTTCCATTGGAAAGGATCCATGTGTTACATCCCACTATCTGGATGACATCACAACAGCTTCTAGTCCTTGAGAGTCCTGAGGGCGATCAGCTGAAGGAATTGGCTGCGTCTGCCAATCATAATACTGCAAGGATGCTGTTATAGTGCCGGTGATGAGAGAAGGAGCGGGCGAGATCTGACTGGAGCCCAACAAGACATTCAGAGCTGAGGAGCAGCTGGTGTTCTGAGATTAAATACTTTCCACAGCATTTCTGTGTGTGCTGTTCCCTGAATTCTCCCCCCTTGTCCATGAAGGAAGGTGCATTGTAACACTAGGCTGCACAGAAGTGTGAATCCTTCCAGCTGGCTGCATGCTTACAGAGCAGCACACTGACTGCCTGCATGCCTGGGACTGGCTTGTCTTTAAGGAGTTCAGTATCCTCAGCCTCCTTGGCTACTGATCCAGCAGATGGTGAGATCTGACAGGTAGCGCCTCGCCAACTGAATCGCCTGCTTCTTTCCCGTGTGCTGCATCTAGGAAGAAACCCTCATCAGCTCCTTCCACAGGTAAATCCTTCTTTTCCGAGTGTTCCGAACTAATCGCCGTTAACTATTTGTCTGCTGACCTTAAGGATTACTTATTATTGCGAATTCGTGATATGATTGATAGACTAGGAATAGTCTATTGGTCATTTAGAAGGAGGGTCACTTATCAATACATTATTATCCGCCCCAGCAATCCAACTTACAATAGGAAAAATAAGTGCAAGTGTAGGCTAGAACACTAAAGAAGGCATAACTAACATGAAGTAATTGTCAAAAATAAATAGTTTAAGATCTTATCTGTCATAAATGTCAGAACACAATTTGCACAGTGAGCGACGCTTGCAGACAACTAGGCTGAATGGACAAGTGACTGGAATACTCTCCTACACAATGATCTGTGCTGACTAGTGATACTATACTATACTATTCTGCTTCCTTGTGTTAGATTGTTTTCAGCGAACGCAGATGAAATAATAAAAACGGTTTCATTTTTCGTCTGTGTTTTCTGATGTCTGATCTTTTCTTTTTAAACTTAATGAAGAATAATTACAATCCGTCCTCCAACCATTATTCACTATTATTATTCCGCAGCATACCCATGCATTGCTTATTTTATTCGTCCATTGATCTCTCTCTTTTTTTTTTTTTATATTCATTAGAGATGCCTCTCTGATAAAGACGGATTGTTTGCAAGTCGATTTTTCTTTTTAAAGTGCTGCTCGAAAATCAGTTTTCCCATTATTGATCTGCATTCTAGATTTGTTATTAGTCTGCCTATTTGTGACTGTGTTATCATATTGGCCATGGAGGAGAAATGTATTTTCCGTTTTAATAAATCACAGAGGACTGTGCGTTGAACACTGATCTTCCATCTGCCCAGAGGTAGATCAACTTGGCTGAGACTGAAAAAAAAAGTAAATCGCGCTGTTTTTCGGCACTGGTCATGCAGCCGAGTGCAAGCATTGACAATATATAGTTGGAGTACTTGCTTTAAAAATATGTAGTGATGAGATCAGGAGCTGATAACTTAGTGTTCATAAAACTAAAAGGTTTGTCACATATAACACACCTCGGTGTGTGTCATTTCACTCAACTATGAATTATATTACCGTAATCAATGGTTTTACATAAATCTGCATATAAAGCTACTTTGTTCTGCATCTTAGCACAATGCTCAAACAATGCATCCTTTAATGAGTTAAATGAGAAGAACAGCTCTGTTTCCTCCCTTTATATGTGATCGTTTAGGAAAAAAGATTAGTTGGTTCAGTAGGTCTGATATATGCAAAACTTACCAGTTTCTTCAGCCAGTATAAAAGAATTAGGTCAATGTAGTTTATTGCTTCTTAGGTCTTCTCCTGATCCTAGTTTCATGCCACATACTAGCAAACCTGCAAGTATATTGAACCATTAGTCTTAGACCTCTGAGCCCCTTGTCAGTTCAGACCTGTATACAGCTGTATTTGGGGCTGACGGTTATGATGGCGGTGCACGACTCGCTTTGTTCGTTAAGAAACTTGTAGCAACAAGAATACATTTTAGTTGGATACTCTGTAAATTCTGGATATGATCGTGCTGGTATATTGATTAAGGCAGAGGCCATCTCTCCAGCTACAGAAATGCCACTATTTACAATGTATTTTCACTATGATTCACAATGTTGTTGGTCTTTAAAGGATTTTCATCTGAAACTTTATTGTGATTTATACTCCGCTCTAGTCATCCATTTCTAATCAGGTGCTGTGACTTGCCAGTAGACAGTTCATCAGTAATTGCATAAGGGAAAATGTAATTTATCTGCTTTAATAGTGACGGAGAAGCCTTTTAGCCCCTAGAGGAACTGAAGTGGTTAAGGTAAGGTTGACCTTGTTCAGGAAAACACTTTGTGTATTATTGATCAAATTTTCCAGAAATGCTAGACAAATCATACAGTCAGGGAGCTTCTTCAGCATTTCGAAACAAATAAATCTATTTACTTTGTTTTTCACCTAAAATGTTAACATATATATCAAAAAGTCCACCGGATATACACCTCTGTCCCCTAAGGAGATCATTTGCAACATTCCAAAATGCAATAGTCATTCTTTACTTCTGGTCAATTCCTTATAAAAGAGCACTTTGCTTTGGCCTCCAGCAACCAGTTACCATCAATGTCTCATTTGTGACTAAGTTGTACTTTTACGTTCGCAAACAAAGTTGTTCTATGGTTTAGTATGCACTCTTTTATTGTAGTTTAAGGCTGCGTGCACACATAGCAGATTATTCGCGTTTTTATCGCTATAAAAACGCTATAAAACCGTTGGAAAAATTACATTAAGCATCCTATTTAATAGAATGCAATCCGCATTTTTTGTGCACATGCTGCATTTTTTTTTTCCTGAGCGGATTCGCATTCCAGAAAAAAACGCAGCATGTTCATTAAATTTGCGGAATCGCGGGGATTCCACACACCTAGGAATGCTTTGATCTGCTTACTTCCCGCATGGGGCTATGCCCACCATGCGGGAAGTAAGCAGATCATATGCGGTTGGTACCCAGGGTGGAGGAGAGGAGACTCTCCTCCACGGACTGGGCACCATATAATTGTTAAAAAAAAAAAGAATTAAAATAAAAAATCGTGATATGCTCACCTTCCTGCCTCTCAGCGCTGCACGCTTCCGTTCCTGTAGATGGTGTGTGAAGGACCTGCGATGACGTCGCGGTCACATGACCGCGATGACGTCGCGGTCACGTCACCGCGACGTCATCGAAGGTCCTGCACACACACCATCTATAGGAATGGAAGCCGCTGAGATCGGCTGTTTGCAGTAGGTGAGTGTAACCATTTTTTCTGCGGAAATATACATGCCAATTCCGCATGCGCTATACCCGCAGCAGGAGGCGCAGAATTGCCGCGGAAATTTCTGCGGCAATTCTGCAACGTGTGCACTTAGCCTTATACTGCTACCTAGACTATGATGTGTTCATTCAATTTAATTGACTCTGACATTAAGTAACAAACAGATGAATAATATAAATATATGAAAATGAAATATTTAGCTTATAAGCCCAGAGCTGACTGAAGGAATCCCCTTAAATTAGAGTTGTGAGTAAAAGCTTAAAAAGAATTTTAAAAAGCATGAGAATATTAGTATATCAACAGAAATCTATATTTATGTGGAGAAGTCCTTCAAGCTAAACGTTGGACTCCAAAATAATGGTTAAGGTAGGAAGATGTGGACGATCCCTTAAAATAAATATTTAAATCATCACTCATTTTATAAATGTACAGCTCTGGCAAAAATTAAGAGACCATCACATCAAAACCCTGTCATGGGCAGCCCAATCTCCAGACCTGAACCCCAATGAAAACCTCTGGAAAGTAATCAAGAGGATGATGGATAGTCACAAGCCATCAAATAAAGAAGAACTGCTTACATTTTTATGCCAAGATGCATTAAAGCTGTGATTAAAAATCATGGTTATTCCACAAAATATTGATTTCTGAACTCTTCCTGAGTTAAAACATTAGTATTTTGTTTCTAAATGATTATGAAAAAGAACAATTTATATTTTACTCAAAATATACTTATACGGAGAAAAATCAGACAAACTGAACATTTTGCAGTGATCTCTAAAGTTTTGCCAGAGCTGTATATATGTGAATATTTGTGTTTTAACACATGTACATTAATAAACAAATCATATGCATACGGTCATATTATGTTTAGAGCTGTTTATGATTTACCTGATTTTATCTACAGTCAAGTCTTCTAAAATTGATGGCAATGTTTGAATGCACTGATGGATGTGTTTCAGGCCTGAGGGCGTATAGTTTGTTTATTATCTGACTACTTCTATAATGTGTAAAGCCATACAATTTGTCTTTGAAACTTGTCAGTTATGGTATGGAAGGGGCTGTAAAACTGATATCTTCATCCTTTAGAGATGTGATTAATGGAAACATGCTATTAGTCTAAAGTAATGGAAGTATTAACAATTAATTATATAACCTGGCAAGTTGCTTAGAATGTTTTACAATGTAGGTTACCTATAAACCTTCATACCAGTGATTCTGATTTACTGGAGTTATACAAAAGTCATTGTACAATAGCATTTAATTATGATGAGTTGAGTAAGAGATTGTCAATGTTAGATGATACTGAAATATATCGATGAATGGTCACAGTCTAATGACATAACGGATTTCTGATAAATTCTGCCTAAAACACTAACAATAATGTATGACTCAATAATAGCTTATAACAATCTAATTATATGATGGGAACAACATAGTTCTTAAATAATCTTTACATACAGTGGGGCAAAAAAGTATTTAGTCAGTCAGCAATAGTGCAAGTTCCACCACTTAAAAAGATGAGAGGCGTCTGTAATTTACATCATAGGTAGACCTCAACTATGGGAGACAAACTGAGAAAAAAAAATCCAGAAAATCACATTGTCTGTTTTTTTAACATTTTATTTGCATATTATGGTGGAAAATAAGTATTTGGTCAGAAACAAACAATCAAGATTTCTGGCTCTCACAGACCTGTAACTTCTTCTTTAAGAGTCTCCTCTTTCCTCCACTCATTACCTGTAGTAATGGCACCTGTTTAAACTTGTTATCAGTATAAAAAGACACCTGTGCACACCCTCAAACAGTCTGACTCCAAACTCCACCATGGTGAAGACCAAAGAGCTGTCAAAGGACACCAGAAACAAAATTGTAGCCCTGCACCAGGCTGGGAAGACTGAATCTGCAATAGCCAACCAGCTTGGAGTGAAGAAATCAACAGTGGGAGCAATAATTAGAAAATGGAAGACATACAAGACCACTGATAATCTCCCTCGATCTGGGGCTCCACGCAAAATCCCACCGCATGGGGTCAGAATGATCACAAGAACGGTGATCAAAAATCCCAGAACCACGCGGGGGGACCTAGTGAATGAACTGCAGAGAGCTGGGACCAATGTAACAAGGCCTACCATAAGTAACACACTACGCCACCATGGACTCAGATCCTGCAGTGCCAGATGTGTCCCACTGCTTAAGCCAGTACATGTCCGGGCCCATCTGAAGTTTGCTAGAGAGGATTTGGATGATTCAGAGGAGTTTTGGGAGAATGTCCTATGGTCTGATGAAACCAAACTGGAACTGTTTGGTAGAAACACAACTTGTCGTGTTTGGAGGAAAAAGAATACTGAGTTGCATCCATCAAACACCATACCTACTGTAAAGCATGGTGGTGGAAACATCATGCTTTGGGGCTGTTTCTCTGCAAAGGGGCCAGGACGACTGATCCGGGTACATGAAAGAATGAATGGGGCCATGTATCATGAGATTTTGAGTGCAAACCTCCTTCAATCAGCAAGGGCATTGAAGATGAAATGTGGCTGGGTCTTTCAACATGACAATGATCCAAAGCACACCGCCAGGGCAGTGAAGGAGTGGCTTCGTAAGAAGCATTTCAAGGTCCTGGAGTGGCCTAGCCAGTCTCCAGATCTCAACCCTATAGAAAACCTTTGGAGGGAGTTGAAAGTCCGTGTTGCCAAGCGAAAAGCCAAAAACATCACTGCTCTAGAGGAGATCTGCATGGAGGAATAGGCCAACATACCAACAACAGTGTGTGGCAACCTTGTGAAGACTTACAGAAAACGTTTGACCTCTGTCATTGCCAACAAAGGATATATTACAAAGTATTGAGATGAAATTTTGTTTCTGACCAAATACTTATTTTCCACCATAATATGCAAATAAAATGTAAAAAAAAACAGACAATGTGATTTTCTGGATTTTTTTTTCTCAGTTTGTCTCTCATAGTTGAGGTCTACCTATGATGTAAATTACAGATGCCTCTCATCTTTTTAAGTGGTGGAACTTGCACTATTGCTGACTGACTAAATACTTTTTTGCCCCACTGTATGCTTTCATTAATTTTACATGATGAATAACATAGATATAGCACACAGAAGAATTACAATTGTCCAAGAGAAGACAAGTTCAAGACAAGTTGCCCTTGAAAATGTGCATGTATAATGTTTTAATGTTCGATATCCAAGATTTGACCTAAAAGGCAATTGGGATTATTCCATCATTATTAAAAACACTACTTCTTTCAGTTGCTTAAGCGTTTTTGTGTCCTAAGCAGCTATGCATGGTCCATGCATTTATCTTCCCTCAGTAGACACATTTCTTGTGTTTGCTTCCTTGTTCCAGATATATTCTAGTATTTATATATTTCAGTTGTCTCGCCAACATTATTCTCTACTTGGTTAGATCTTTACGTTATTCATAACATGATTGTTACGTTCTGTTGGACTTGCAGAACTTTCCAGTTGTTTCAAGGAATCTACAATGTAAAAATGGTATTAACACATTGTAATTTCATTAACCACCCTTTTCGTAAAAATAACTGTAGTTCTGATTAAACAAAGTATTTAGTTTGCATTCTCCCTGCTTTGCTAACTTCATATAGAGCCATTTCAGATTCCTTTCTTCTGTTGCCCCAGAAATCCATTTGACTCTGTTTATTTAATGGATATCACTCAATAAAATACAAAATGTAATATCATCTGCTAATTGACATATGTTCCCTAGTGTGTGTGCACAGATCAGTTAGCAAACACAATTCAACATAATGTATATTAGTAGGCTTCAGGCTCAGACACCCCTACCGTAATTTCAGCCTTATCTCTAGTAATTTTTGTATGTCCTGGGATACAGTGCCTAAGTGAGCAATATTCACTGATTCCCCTTGATTAATATAGTGATGGCTACAAAATGCATGACATCTAGAGATTTGCTGAAAGTTCAAGAAATAGAGCTTTGCACTACAATTTATGAGATGGAGGTAAATTATGCAGTGTGAAAAACTGTCAGTTTTCAAAGACATATTCACTATAACTAGTGAGAAATTAAAATAAGCTGTCATTCTGAATGATTTCTTGTTGAGAAATGTCATCTCCCAGAAGACATATTTGTTTTAATTAGCTAATAATTATCTTGAATGTAGCAATTAGATTGTAACTACTGTACATGCTCTATAGTAGATTCATTATGTACACAAATGCAAAATGGATGGTAAATACACTATATATATATATATATATATATATACATACATACATACATACATACATACATACATGCATACACACACATATATGTATAGTGGTAGTGCGGCTCACTTGGCTGGACACAGAGGTATAAATGGAACACTGTCTCCTTAAGATCGTGCTTGGTGTATTGAAGACAGCATAAACCAAGTTTGGAAAAATAAACACTGCCCTCTGGGCCAAAACAGCAGAACAAAACAAAAAGATAACACAGTGCTTTTCCTAGTGGGGTTTAGCCCGCTCACATGCATAATGTCCACGGTTCAGGTTCTTAACATATCACATGGCACAAACACTTTCCTGGAGTGTTTCCTCTCCAGGTACACTGCACGTTGAAACCTTTAGAAGTCAGGAATTTAAGCCCCAGACCATGTGATTGATCATATGATTGTGACATCACCAAGGCCCTGTAAGTAAATGGCGGTGCCGGCTCTGTGGGTGGAGATAAGGTGGACATTCTCCCACTCATACATAAAAATCAGCCCATAATATAACTTAGCTTAACCCTCACAACACTTACCGTGCTGGAGGAAAAACTCTGGGTTTTATATCACTGGTGCCATTATACGTTTTGAAACATATCTCCCTCCATTACTTTACCAGTGACTTTGTCACATATCCCCCCACTGCCCGAAGCCAGGAGTTTTGTCACCTTCTCTGGCTAAGCAGGGGACTCTGGAGAGGGCATGTGCACTCCCATGCAACCTCCTTGGCCTGTGCTCCAAATGGAAAATAAAGTCCTGGAGAGCCAGAGACCACCTAGTTAGCAGGGCATTATTCCCCTTTTTCCCTCATCCATCTCAGCGGCGCATGATTTGACATTAGCCTAAACTTTCTGACTAACAGGCAAAATCTCAGGGTGTCGATTGCCCACTTGATGGCCAAGCATTCTTTCTCCCTTATGACATAGTTCTTCTCACAGGAAGAAAGTTTCCTACTCAAGTAAAGAACTGGTTGTTCACCCCCATATACAGTACATTCCAAAAGTTTGGACACACCTTCTCATTTAAATAGTTTTCTGAATTTTCATGATTATGAAAATTGTACATTCACACTGAAGGCATCAAACCTATGATATAACACATGAGTACATCTCGGATATCCTTCTCCACAACCTTCTTCAGGATAGATTTCAGAGTACTGCAGTGCGCAGGTGCCAGGAAAGGTCAGAGAGGCCCAGCACTTGCTCACTGCAGTACTTTGCTCTGCCCTCAACTGCACAGGAGCGCAATTTCGAGGAGCTTGTGTGGATGATGCATGGATGCATTATCCACATGAAGCAAGCAGGAGGATAGGGATCGTAAGAAGGAGGTGTTGGACCAACAAGAGCGATGCTCATCGAACCACACCACCCCCCAAGGAGAGCATAATAAAATATATATTTTTTCTCATCCCAACGATCACGACTAGCGATACGACCTGGCCGTGATCGTTGGTAAGTCGTAGTGTGGTCGCTGGAGAGCTGTCACACAGACAGCTCTCCAGCGACCAACGATGCCGAGGGCCCCGGGTAACCAGGGTAAACATCGGGCTACTAAGCGCAGGACCGCGCTTAGTAACCCGATGTTTACCCTGGTTACCAGCGTAAAAAAAAACAAACAGTACATACTTACATTCCGGTGTCTGTCCCTTGCCGTCTGCTTCCCGCACTCACTAACTGCCGGCCATAAAGTGAAAGCACAGCACAGCGGTGACGTCACCGCTGTGCTCTGCTTTCACTTTACGGCCAGCAGTCAGTGAGTGCGGGAAGCAGACGGCAAGGGACCTGACGGACACCGGAATGTAAGTATGTACTGTTTTTTTTTTTTTTTTTACATTTACGCTGGTAACCAGGGTAAACATCGGATTACTAAGTGCGGCCCTGTGCTTAGTAACCCGATGTTTGCCCTGGTTACAAGCGAACGCATCGCTAGATCGGTGTCACACACACCGATCTAGCGATGACAGCGGGAGATCCAGCGACGAAAGAATGTTCCAAACGATCTGCTACGACATACGATTCTCAGCAGGATCCCTGATCGCTGCTGCGTGTCAGACACAGCGATATCGTATGGATATCGCTGGAACGTCACGAATCATACCGTCGTAGCGACAAAAGTGCCACTGTGTGACGGTACCCTTACACTGTGTAACTCTGGATTTAGCCTCTTCCTCTAGTGGCCATCTTTCAGGATAAAATGAATCAGAGATACCAGGCAAACATCAGACAATGGGCAATAAACCCATAGAATATAAAAGCTCCCAAGGATTAGATAAGTCCATAACAGACAGAGGTTAAATAAATCTCCATGTTTTACTATAACAAACAACAAACCGAGAAAAACAGAACTATGTGAGGTAAAAGCTTTTAGACAATAAGTTAACATTTCTCAAGATTGTGTCACTACAAACATTGTCTGTAAATATATGACCAGCCATGTGGCTTTGTCATGGTATATACTGTATTTCAATATGGAGTCAAAATATCCAATTTTGTTCACACATTGTTTTTTATGTAAAATCAAACAACTGAGATGCAATTGAAGTGTAGGTTTCATTCACAAATATCCTGTGTCTCAATCGACCATTTAATGATTCTTGCAATACGACTTAGGATAAAAGACAAATCAGAATCTCAATTTGCAGTCATGTTGTTTCAGGCTTTTGGCCCTTGTCAGGGCAAAATATGAGTACTGACTTGGCTAGGTGAGAGGCTCTGGAATGGAGCCAAAGGGTATGTGTCCACGTTCAGTATTACATCTGGACTAGCTGCGGATTGAACGCTGCGTACAGTCGCAGCGTTCAACCCGCAGCATCCAGATGATACAGCATGGTGGAGGGGACTTTATGAAATCCCGTCTCCCTGATGCACGCATCCGGTGGTCCTCCGTTAACAGACATGTGGCGTGTCTTTTTAGAACGCAGCATGTTTGTTTACCTTGCGGCGACACTCCGTCGCCGCAAGGTAAATCACAGGGCCCTATATATGAGGTGCGGAGATTCTGGATGTGTGTAATGAACACATCTGGAATCACCTCGTGTACAGAAGGGGGTGGCGCTTTGGGCGGAGCGGGTTTTCCACTCCATCCAAAGCGCAGTCATTACGGAACGTGGATACACACCCTAAGTTGTAACATTTCTCCTTGTGGAGAGTGACAAACCAGCTCAAGCATGGCAAGGTAAGGAGGCTTATTCATCGTGCGATGCTCCTCTGATAAATTTAATGTGCAAATTGCCTCTATAGAGAGAAAGAGAACTGGATCACGCCACCTGTTGGAAGTAGTGATCCTAGAAGTCACAATCGATCCTTTACGCGACCAATCAGAAGCCGCAACGTCATTCTCATTCACAAAAACTCCTAATTCTAGGAATTGAGGACCTGCGAATGACGTTGCGGCTTCTGATTGGTCGCGTGCCGGTCACATGATGGCAAGCGACCAATCAGAAGCCGGGATGTCATTCGCAGGTCCTAAAGGCGCGCATTTTAAACAAAGAAGCCTCCCGGTTAGCAGCGTGATGTCCAGGGGCCGCCGGAGAGGTGAGCATATCAATATTTTTTATTTTAATTCTTTATTTTACACATTTCTATGGATCCCAGGGCCTGAAGGAGAGTTTCCTCTCCTTCAGACCCTGGGAACCATGAGAATACCTTCCGATACTTGGTGTCCCATTGACTTGTATTGGTATCGGATATCGGTATCGGCGATATCCGATATTTTTCGGGTATCGGCCGATACTATCCGATACCGATACTTTCAAGTATCGGACGGTATCGCTCAACACTATTAACTACACAAACAACAAATTGATGAACTCAAACCACCAAGTGGGGGAAATTACAAACACACAAGGAAAATGTTTAAAAGAAAAAGCTGAGTTACAATACCATCCTATATAGGTATTTCAATATTCTTAGTAGTGTATGTTACACGTTTCTTGGTTTTATGCAATTTATGGCTTTATAGATATAATATTCTAGCATTAATTTGTCATGGAGCCAGAATTCATGGACCCCTAAATGGGACAAACAATCCTATATAGCCACAGAGAATCATCAAAGTAGAATCGGGGAAAGAGATATAGCAAGTCACACTCAGCGGTTGTTATCTCAAAACCATCTTTGGCTGTCAATTACGTCACCAATTGCAGTTTGCGCTGCCTTTCGACTCCCATCACATGATGGGAACTTACAGCGCAGGCGCCGGGGACGTTAATGAAGGAAGTGGAGGCGGCGCCCGTTGCACGGAAGGCCTGAGTGATGGCTGGGAGGTGTTTGTGTCCAGGAGGAAAAGACGTGCCCCCCGGACAAATTACAGGTATGATGGGAAAATTATGAAAATGAGTAGTTCAGCGTTGGCAGAGACCCCAACTATAAGAGCCACCTTGACCGAATGCAGCATTAGTGCTGCACAAGGTGGCTCTTTTAGTTACAAATACCTGGGGGGGGGTGACAGGTTCCCTTTAACTCTTAGTTAGGATGTAAATGCCCTCAAATTAAAGCTGAGGGTTTGTACTTTAAGCCCATATTGATTATAAAACTGTATTATGAATATGTTTTTAAAGCCATAATGCCAAAACGTGTAACACTGTCCAAACATTTCTGGACCTAACTATATCTATATATATAATTGTCTAAGGGTTTTTCCTTCTGTCTGTCTTTCTGTCTGTCTGTCTGTCCTGGAAATCTCACGACCAATCAGCAACGGGCACAGTATCGACGTAGATATCCCGCGTCTCTGATTGGTCGAGGCCGCCAGGCCTCGACCAATCAGCGACCGGCACAGCGACGATGATGTCATAAAGGATGTAGACATCCCGCGTCTGTGATTGGTCGAGGCCGCTAGGCCTCGACCAATCAGCAACGGGCACAGCGACGATGATGTCATAAAGGATGTAGAAATCCCACGTTTCTGATTCAGCGACGGGCACAGTATCGACGTAGATGTCATAATGGTTGCCATGGCGACGATGATGTCATAAAGGTTGCCTCGACCAATCAGCGACGGGCACAGTCTGCTGCGAATTCTGGAATCATCATTGTCCATATACTACGGGGACATGCATATTCTAGAAAACCCGATGCGTTAGAATCGGGCCACAATCTAGTATATATATATATATATATATATATATATATATATATATATATATATGTAAAGTAGAATTATAATATTCGGAGATGATGCTAAACTCTGCAAAGTAATCAACACAGAGGATAATTTAATACTACAGAGTGATTAGGCAAACTGGAGACTTTTGCAGTTTATTGTAACTAAATGTAATGTCATACCATTAAGTTAAAAAAGTAAACTATTCAATTACATACTAAATTGTGAATCAATTGGTAAAACTGACAATGAAAATACTTGGGCATATGAGTATACAGAAAACTCAACTTTAGTGGCTAGTGCAAGGCAGCTGCTAAAATAACAGGATGCATTTATAGTAGCATTGAGACTTATGACAAAAAATAGTTTTGAGTCTTTGTATGTAACTAGCCAGGCCACATTTAGAATATTGTGTACAATTTTGGACTCCAGTGTATAAGAACAATATAACTTAGAGGATGCAAATAAAGTAAACAAAGTCATTAAGAGAATGGGTGAACTGCAATACCAAGATCAAACTTGGGGTTACTACAATGTATTTGAATTTGAACGACAATACAGTATTCTTTTTAATGACTCTTTTACATCTAGGCCTGCAAGGATGATAAGGAAACCCCCTCTACATTTAGAGAAAAGAAGGTTAAATCATCATCACAAATGGCTATTCTTTACTGTGAGAGCAGTGAGATTAAAGCTATGAAAAATCTAAATGTTTGCCTTGAAATCTAGACTTCAGCACTTATTTAGATCCACTTTCCTGTTTTGGCCATAGATGTGGAAATATTGGTAGTATATCAATTAACCTCTTCCCGACCTTTGACGCAGCGTATGCGTCATGAAAACCCGTGCCAATCCGACCTGTGACGCAGCATATGCGTCATGGCCGGATTGGGCTCCTGCAGGCTGGGTGAAAGGGTTAACTCCAATTTCACCCAGCCTTCAGGGACAGGGGGAGTGGTAGTTTAGCCAAGGGGGGGTGGCTTCACCCCCCCGTGGCTACGATCGCTCTGATTGGCTGTGAAAGTGCCAATCAGAGCGATTTGTAATATTTCACCTAAAAAACTGGTGAAATATTACAATCCAGCCATGGCCGATGCTGCAATACCATCGGCCATGGCTGGAAACACTTTTGTGCCCCCACCCCACCGATCGCTCCCCCAGCCCTCCGATCTGTGGTCCTCTCCCCTCCGTCCTGTGCTCCGCTCCCCCGTCCTCCTGTCTGCTCCCCCGTACTCCAATCCCACCCCCGTGCTCCAATCCACACCCCCTGCACACCGATCCACCCCCCCGCACACCGATCCACCTGCCCGCACACCGATCCACCCCCCCCGCACACCAATCCACCCGCCCACACACCGATCCACCCGCCCGCACACCGATCCACACCCCCATGCTCCGATCCACCCCCCGTGCTCCGACGCCCCCCCCGTGCCCTGATCTCCCCCCCTTATACTTACCGAGCCTCCCGAGGTCCGTCCATCTTCTTTCCTGGGCGCCGCCATGTTCCAAAATGGCGGGCGCATGCGCAGTGCGCCCGCCGAATCTGCCGGCCGGCAGATTCGTTCCAATGTGAATTTTGATCACTGTGATAAAACCTATCGCAGTGATCAAAATAAAAAAACAGTAAATACCCCCCCCCCCTTTTTCCCCCATAGGTAGGGACAATAATAAAATAAATAATTTTTTTTTTTCCCACTAAGGCTGGAGTTAGAACTAGGGTTAGGGTTAGGGGTAGGGTTAGGGGTAGGGTTAGGGTTAGGGGTAGGGTTAGGGTACGGTATGTGCACACGTATTCTGGTCCTCTGCGGATTTTTCTGCAACGGATTTGATAAATCCACAGTGCTAAACCACTGCGGATTTACCGCAGTTTTTCTGTGCATTTTACTGCGGTTTTACAACTGCGATTTTCTATTGGAGCAGTTGTAAAACCGCTGCGGAATCCTCAGAAAGAAGTGACATGCTGCGGAATGTAAACCCCTGCGTTTCCGTGCAGTTTTTCCGCAGCATGTGTACAGCGATTTTTGTTTCCCATAGGTTTACATTGAAATGTAAACTCATGGGAAACTGCTGCGGATCCGCAGCATTTTCCGCAGCGTGTGCACATACCTTTAGAATTAGGCTATGTGCACACGGTGCGGATTTGGCTGCGGATCTGCAGCGGATTGGCAGCTGCGGATCCGCAGCAGTGTTCCATCAGGTTTACAGTTCCCTGTAAACCTATAGAAAACCAAATCCGCTGTGCCCATGGTGCGGAAAATACCGCGCGGAAACGCTGCATTGTATTTTCCGCAGCATGTCAATTCTTTGTGCGGATTCCGCAGCGTTTTACACCTGATCCTCAATAGGAATCCGCAGGTGAAATCCGCACAAAAAACTCTGGAAATCCGCGGTAAATCCACAGGTAAAACGTAGTGCCTTTTACCCGCGGATTTTTCAAAAATAGTGCGGAAAAATCTCACACGAATCCGCAATGTGGGCACAGAGCCTTAGGGTTAGGGTTGAGTTGGAATTAGGGTTGTGGTTAGGGGTGTGTTGGGGTTAGGGTTGTGGTTAGGGTTACGGCTACAGTTGGGATAAGGGTTAGGGGTGTGTTGGGGTTAGGGTTGTCATTAGGGTTATGGCTAGAGTTGGGATTAGGGTTAGGGGTGTATTGGGGTTAGTGTTGGCATTAGAATTGAGGGGTTTCCACTGTTTAGGCGCATCAGGGGGTCTCCAAACGCAACATGGCGCCACCATTGATTCCAGCCAATCTTTTATTCAAAAAGTCAAATGGTGCTCCCTCCCTTCCGAGCCCCGACGTGTGCCCAAACAGTGGTTTACCCCCATATATGGGGTACCAGCATAGTCAGGACAAACTGTGCAACAATTACTGGGGTCCAATTTCTCCTGTTACCCTTGAGAAAATAAAAAAATGCTTGCTAAAACATCATTTATGAGGAAAGAAAAATGATTTTTTATTTTCACGGCTCTGCGTTGTAAACGTCTGTGAAGCACTTGGGGGTTCAAAGTTCTCACCACATATCTAGATAAGTTCCTTGGGGGGTCTAGTTTCCCAAATGGGGTCACTTGTGGGGGGTTTCTACTGTTTAGGCACACCAGGGGCTCTGCAAACGCAACGTGACGCCCGCAGACCATTCCATCAAAGTCTGCATTTCAAAAGTCACTACTTCCCTTCTGAGCCCCGACGTGTGCCCAAACAGTGGTGTACCCCCACACATGGGGTATCAGCGTACTCAGGAGAAACTGGACAACAACTTTTGGGGTCAAATTTCTCCTGTTACCCTTGGGAAAATTAAAAAATTCTGGGCTAAATAATTATTTTTGAGGAAAGAAAACGTATTTATTATTTTCACTGCTCTGTGTTGTAAACTTCTGTGAAGCACTTGGGGGTTCAAAGTGCTCACCACATCTAGATAAGTTCTTTTTGGGGTCTAGTTTCCAAAATGGGGTCACTTGTGGGGGGTTTCTACTGTTTAGCCACATCAGGGGCTCTGCAAACGCAACGTGATGCCCGTAGAGCATTCCATCAAAGTCTCCATTTCAAAACTTCACTACTTCACTTCCGAGCCCCGGCATGTGCCCAAACAGTAGTTTACCCCCACATATGGGGTATCACTGTACTCAGGAGAAACTGGACAACAAATATTGGGGTCAAATTTCTCCTGTTACCCTTGGGAAAATAAAAAATTGCGGGCTATAAATCATTTTTGAGAAAAGAAAATTTTTTTTTTTATTTACATGGCTCTGCGTTATAAACTTCTGTGAAGCACTTGAGGGTTCAAAGTGCTCACCACACATCTAGATTAGTTCCTTTGGGGGTCTAGTTTCCAAAATGGGGTCATTTGTGGGGGATCTCCAATGTTTAAGCACACAGGGGCTCTCCAAATGCGACATGGTGTCCGCTAATGATTGGAGCTAATTTTTCATTTAAAAAGAAAAATGGCGTGCCTTCCCTTCCGAGCCCTGCCGTGCGCCCAAACAGTGGTTTACCCCCACATATGGGGTATCTGCGTACTCAAGACAAACTGGTCAAGCAACATTTATGGTCCAATTTCTCCTATTACCGTTGGCAAAATAGGAAATTCCAGGCTAAAAAATCATTTTTGAGGAAAGAAAAATTATTTTTTATTTTCATGGCTCTGCGTTATAAACTTCTGTGAAGCACCTGGGGGTTTAAAGTGCTCAGTATGCATCTAGATAAGTTCCTTGGGGGTCTGGATTCCAAAATGGGGTCACTTGTGGGGGAGCTCCAAGGCATAGGCACACAGGGGCTCTCCAAACGCGACATGGTGTCCGCTAACAATTGGAGCTAAATTTCCATTCAAAAAGTCAAAAGGCGCTCCTTCCCTTCCGAGCCCTGCCGTGTGCCCAAACAGTGTTTACCCCCACATATGAGGTATCGGCAGACTCGGGAGAAATTGCCCAACAAATTTTAGTATCCATTTTATCCTATTGCCCATGTGAAAATGAAAATATTGAGGCGAAAAGAAATGTTTTGTGAAAAAAAAGTACTTTTTCATTTTTACGGATCAATTTGTGAAGCACCTGAGGGTTTAAAGTGCTCTCTAGGCATCTAGATAAGTTCCTTGGGGCGTCCAGTTTCCAAAATGGGGTCACTTGTGGGGGAGCTCCAATGTTTAGGCACACAGGGTCTCTCCAAACGCGACATGGTGTCCGCTAATGATGGAGCTAATTTTTCATTCAAAAAGTCAAATGGTGCTCCTTCCCTTCCGAGCCTTACCATGAGCCCAAACAGTGGTTTACCCCCACATGAGAGGTATCGGTGTACTCAGGAGAATTTGCCCAATAAATTTTAGGATCCATTTTATCCTGTTGCCCATGTGAAAATGAAAAAATTGAGGCTAAAATAATTTTTTTGTAAAAAAAAGTACTTTTTCATTTTTACGGATCAATTCGTGAAGCACCTAGTGCTCACTATGCATCTAGATAAGTTCCTTGGGGCGTCTAGTTTCCAAAATGGGGTCACTTGTGGGGGAGCTCCAATTTTTAGGCACATGGGGGCTCTCCAAATGTGACATGGTGTCTGCTAAAGAGTGCAGCCAATTTTTCATTCAAAAAGTCAAATGGCGCTCCTTCCCTTCCAAGCCCTGCCGTGCGTCCAAACAGTGGTTTACCCCCACATATGAAGTATCAGCGTACTCAGGATAAATTGGACAACAACTTTCGTGGTTCAGTTTCTCCTTTCACCATTGGGAAAATAAAAAAATTGTTGCTGAAAGATCATTTTTGTGACTAAAAAGTTAAATGTTCATTTTTTCCTTCCATGTTGCTTCTGCTGCTGTGAAGCACCTGAAGGGTTAATAAACTTCTTGAATGTGGTTTTGTGTACCTTGAGGGGTGCAGTTTTTAGAATGGTGTCACTTTTGGGTATTTTCAGCCATATAGACCCCTCAATCTGACTTCAAATGTGAGGTGGTCCCTAAAAAAAATGGTTTTGTAAATTTCGTTGTAAAAATGAGAAATCGCTGGTCAAATTTTAACCCTTATAACTTCATAGCAAAAGAAAATTTTGTTTCCAAAATTGTGCTGATGTAAAGTAGACATGTGGGAAATGTTATTTATTAACTATTTTGTGTCACATAACTCTCTGGTTTAACAGAATAAAAATTCAAAATGTGAAAATTGTGAAATTTTCGAAATTTTCGCCAAATTTCCGTTTTTATCACAAATAAACACAGAATTTATTGACCTAAATTTACCACTATCATGAAGCCCAATATGTCACGAAAAAACAATCTCAGAAACGCTAGGATCCATTGAAGCGTTCCTGAGTTATTACCTCATAAAGAGACACTGGTCAGAATTGCAAAAAACGGCAAGGTCTTTAAGGTCAAAATAGGCTGGGTCATGAAGGGGTTAATGCCAACTGCTCATCAATGTATGATAAGTAATGAAGACAATTTCTAAAAAAAAGTATAGCATTTGTCAGTGTCTTTGTACTTTCTGCTGGTGGGCTTAGCTCACCTTCAATTTTGTGGGTGACAGGTTCCCTTTAATGCTGTTTTAAAGGCAAAGTCACACCAAATATCTGTTTGATTTTGACTTCTCATTTGTTCATTCTCTTTGCTCCTTGATAAGTGATAAAAATAAACTACTATCACTTCAGTTTATGAAGGAGCTTTTTTCCATTCCTGACTAAAACTTTTCACAGTACTTTTTCAATTTTTAAATGTACTGTATGCATTTATTTTTTTTACTAATATATATATATATATATATATATATATATTTTACTCACACCCACACATTTCACAGCCATCAACTTGAAATCTGCAAATTGATTGAGAGAGGCCGTGATCTAGTAAAAGTGTAGGTGGTACATCATGGTGGTGAATGCTTCATCTAAATATGTGACTGCTTTGTGTTCCTCTGAGTCCAGGAACTGAGAGTGTAGAATGACAGTCCTGTGATTAAATTTATTTATGGCATTTCATTTCATTGCATAGTTAAGAGTTTATTTCAAGGCTTTGTAATGAAGACATCTAACAGAATAGTGTTTAAACAGCTAAATGCATTAAATAGTGAATTATACTCCTTGTTATAATTGGATAATATCTGTACAATGGTCGATAAATTACATTTTGTGTTCTTTAGAACATAGCTAAATGCAGCCAAAATGCATCAATATTCTCATTGTGAAGTTGTGAAGTGGAAATGCCTTTTACCTGAAGGCAGTGCTATGACAGGAGGATAATGTCAAACATGACACAGACTTTCCTTTACTCAAAAAGATGAAATACTAGAAAACATAATATTTTGAAATGTAAAAATGTATAGGATATTGAAAAAAACATGTTTAAAAGGTACAACGCTTTATGTAGCTTTTTATTTGAGCTGATAACGAGTCTGTAATAAGCCACACACCATATTGCTCAGATGGCTCCCTCCTGTGTTCCTTAATAGACTCCAACAAAATAGGTAATGTGATGTTTACCAGCTAAACAAAAATCTATAGATGATTATTTTTTCATTTGCTATGGGTCAGATACTTCATTTAGTTTATTCATTTACTCTTATTTATAAAACGCTAACATAGTCTACATAATTTGTCCCTGGGGCTTTCAAAGTATTATTCTCTTAGACATTCATACAGGCCAACATGTGTTTTGTAGAACGTCTAATTGAACTATTGTATTTTTGGATTACCCAAAATAAACCCCTATCAGCACAGGAAAGAACACATGAACTCTCAAACTCTATTAGTGCTTCCCTGGAAAGATTGAGGCTCACTTCTTAAATTCTACAATGCAAGAAAGCAAATCAATTTGTAATAATAGTTAAGGTAACTTCAAGTGAATTTAGCATTTGGTATATTTAGAGGTGAATGGATCTTTTGAAATTTGCTTACAGACAAATTTTACTCAGAAAATTGATTGGCGGTATTAAATTCTCACCAATCTCAATAATGGAAAACTTGTAACTGCTCAAAAAATACATGGGGGAAGAGGCTAGAGCTAGAATCCTGCTGAAAATAAGAGCTTACATCCTACACGAGAGAGACTTACCCAGAAATCCTCTGCTGAGAATCACTAATCTGTTATGGCCCATGTATTGACCACCATGGTGAATGGAATGATAATCCATGTTGTCAAAGCTGCAGGGCATTATGGGGAAGCCAGGTCAGCAATGCAAAATGATGTTAGCTTGCTCCTTGATACTTCAGCAATGTGGGATATGGTGCCCAACAAGCTGTTTTGTTTTTTCTCGTGAACCATTAACCTCTTCATGCCGTATCCCATTTTAATTTTTTGCCTGTAGTTTGCTCCCCTGCTTCCCAGAGCCATAACTTTTATATTTTTCAGTCAATATGGTCATGTAAGGGATTTTTTTTTTTTTTTTGTGGGACCACCATTGGTTTTACCATATCATGAACTGCAAAATGGGGAAAAAAAATCCAAGTGCTCTGAAATTTCAAAAAAAGTGTAATTCCACAACTGTATTTTTTTGTTTTACTATGTTCCCCAAATGATAAATTTGACCTGACTTTATGATTCTCCAAGTCATTGCAAGTTCGTAGATAACAAATATGTACAGGTTGATTTTCATTTAAGTGGTGAAAAAATGCCAAATTTTGTAAAAAAAACAAAAAAGGCATAATTTTCCAAGACCTGTAGTGCCTCTACATTTCCTTATCTATTGCTGGGTAGGAGCTTATTTTTGCATGCCAATCTGACGTTTTTATTGATATTATTTTGATGCAGATATGATCTTTTGATCACCCGTTATTGCATTGTAGTGCAATGTTGGGGTTTGTCATGCCAAATCATTGGCGACCCGCAGTCATGTGACACTTATCAATATACATAAACCCAGACTCATATTGTAAAGTGTCCAGAAACCATGTCCTGAGCACTGCCAAATCCTGCTCCAAACGGCAACAGGCTGTGCTGAAGCTAATCTGCTTAGGTGACAAACTGCACAATGCTGAAGAGTTGTGGACAGCTCTGAAAGAGCAGTTAGATTTATGGCTGAAACTACAGCCAGGCATGGTCATGTGTGACAATGGCAGGAACCTGGTGGCAGCTCTGAGGCAAGGTGAGCTCACACACATACCATGCCTGGCCCATGTGCTTAATCTCGTCATTCAATGGTTTCTCAAATGCTACTCCGGGCTGCTGCATCTGCTTGTGAAAGTATACCATCTGTGTGCCCATTTTAGAAAGTCAGTTACAGCTTCAACCGCCCTTGTTGTGCTTCAGCAGTGTTTACAACTTCCGGCTCACCTACTGGTGTGTGATGTCCCCACGTGTTGGATCTCTACACTGCATATGTTGGCAAGGATTTGTGAGCAGAAGAGGGCAGGTGTTGACTACCAGCATCAACAAGGCCATCGTTATTCAGTTCAGACTCCACACATAAGACCTCATGAGTAGACCTCATGAGTAGACATATATGTACCATCCTACAAAACTTTTAGGACTGCACCAAGATGGTGAGCGGCAATGACATCATAGTTAGTGTCACCCTACTGCTTCTCTTCATTCTGAAAAGCTCTCTGCTCACATGAAAGATGATGCATTGCAGGCGAAGCACGACGACATGGAGCAAGAAACCATACATAATGATTACACACAGCCCAGCCTCATGTCATCCCAGCGTGGATTGGTAGACAATGAAAAAGAGGAGGAGGAAGAACAGGAGCTACTTTCATGCGCTATAGACGGTACTGCAAGCACAGCTGTCATACCATCTGTTCAGTGTGGATGGCCTGAGGACAGGGAGGAGGAGGACAGCATGGTCAGTCATCCTGTTGGTGAGGACACAGAAGTTTGTTAGCAATCTGGCAAGCATGTCTGACTATGTTGTGCTGCCTTTCCCGTGACCCTCGCATTATGAAAATTTTCGGTGACACTCATTACTGGTTGGTAACACTTCTATACCCACGCTACAAGGAGAACTTTCAATCTCTTCTTCCAGAGGCAGACAGGTCTGCTAAAACGGTGCAGTACCAGAGGGCCCTTGTTGCGGAATTTCAAAAAAATTCCTATCTGAGAACTCTGGCAGCAGATGTCATAGTTCGTTGGACAAAGAAGGAGTACAGGTGAGAGAGATGCAAATCCAATCCAGCAGAGGCAGGGGAACACTGGCAATGTCCTGGGAGAGTTTTCTAAGACCCTCCCATCGTCCTGTCCCAGAGGCAAGGGGTACTGTCACAGGGAGTGCAATGTTTAGGAAGATGCTGAGGGAGTACCTTGCTGACCGTAAAAACTTCCTCTGTGATTCCTCTGTACATTTTAATTCTTGGGTATCCAAGCTGGACACATTGCATGATCTGACTCTACACCTTGGAGGTCCTGGCTTGACTGCCGCTAGCGCTTTGTCAGAGCGCGTTTTTAGTGCCGCTGTTGGAATTATAACTGATAAGCGCATCAGACTGTTGTCAACTGAAAATGCTGACAGGCTGACTCTTATAAAAATGAATGAGGGCTGAATTGGGCCAGAGTTCTCTACACCACTGAATGATAACAGCAAAACATAACCTCCAATTCAGTATCTTTTTGGGAGGTGTATTTCTATGCACCTCTTCACACCCACGCATGGGTATACGCTTCCTGATTTTGGATATTTTGTGTTCTCCTCCTTCTCCTCATCCTCAACATCCACCACCACTAGAACACCAGGCTGAACATGTTCAATGATGCTATTGCTACTACAGTTCTTTGCAAGGGTGTTTATGATGCCCATTTAAAAAAATGTGTATCAACGGGGAGGAAATGTTTGTCAGCCCATACACTTAGTATATGGGCATTCCAAGTATAGGAGACCTGTTCCTTTAACCCCTTCATGACCTTGGGATTTTTCGTTTTTCCGTGTTCGTTTTACACTCCTCTCATTCCCAGAGCCATAACTTTTTAATTTTTCCGTCAATTTGGCCATGTGAGGGCTTATTTTTTGCGGGACGAGTTGTACTTTTGAACGACATCATTGGTTTTAGCGTGTCATGTACTAGAAAACGGGAAAAAAATTCCAAGTGCGGTGAAATTGCAAAAAAAGTGCAATCCCACACTTGTTTTTTGTTTGGCTTTTTTGCTAGGTTCACTAAATGCTAAAACTGACCTGCCATTATGATTCTCCAGGTCAGTACGAGTTCATAGACACCTAACATGTCTAGGTTATTTTTTACCTAAGTGGTGAAAAAAAATTCCAAACTTTGCTAAAAAAAAAAATTGTGCCATTTTCCGAAACCCGTAGCGTCTCAATTTTTCATGATCTGGGGTCGGTTGAGGGCTTATTTTTTTGAGTGCCGAGATGACGTTTTTAATGATAGCATTTTGGTGCTGATACGTTCTTTTGATCGCCCGTTATTGCATTTTAATGCAATGTTGCGGCGACCAAAAAAACATAATTCTGGCGTTTCGCATTTTTTTCTCGCTACGAGGTTTAGTGATCAGGTTAATTGATAGATTGGGCGATTCTGAGTGCGGCGATACCAAATATGTGTAGATTTGATTTTTTTTTTTATTCATTTATTTTGATTGGGGCGAAAGGGGGGTGATTTAAACTTTTATATTTTTTTTTTTTTTTCACTTTTTTTAAACTTTTTTTTTTACTTTTGCCATGCTTCAATAGCCTCCATGGGAGGCTAGAAGCAGGCATAGCACGATCGGCTCTGCTACATAGCAGCGATCATCAGATCACTGCTATGTAACAGAATTGCAGGTGTGCTGTGAGCGCCGACCACAATGTGGCGCTCACAGCTGCCGAGGATCAGTAACCATAGAGGTCTCAAGGACCTCTATGGTTACTATTCTGAAGCATCGCCGACCCCCGATCATGTGACGGGGGTCGGCGATGACGTCATTTCCGGCCGCCTGGCCGGAAATGGTAGTTAAATGCCGCTGTCTGCGATTGACAGCGGCATTTAACTAGTTAATAGGTGCGGGCAGATCGCGATTCTGCCCGCGCCTATTACGGGCACATGTCAGCTGTTCAAAACAGCTGACATGTCCCGGCTTTGATGCGGGCTCACCGCGGAGCCCTGCATCAAAGCAGGGGATCTGACCTCGGACGTACTATCCCGTCCGAGGTCAGAAAGGGGTTAAATTGGGAATAAATTCATAGGAGGACATCCTCCACGTCTCTTCAGACACCACCACTACAACACCAGGCCGAACGTGTTCCGTGATGCTACAGCCACTCTTGTACTTTGCAAGGGTGTTTATGATGCCCGTAAATAATTAAAAAAAATGTGTATTCCCCCAGGGGGAAATGTTTGTCAAGCCATACACTTAGTGCATGGGCATTACAAGTATAGGAGACCCGCTCCTTTAAATTGGGAGAAGATTCTTAGGAGGACATCCTCTACGTCTCTTCAGACACCACAACTAGAACACCAGGGTTAGCATAGTCCGTGATGCATTACAAGTATTGGAGATCCACTCCTTTATAGTGGGAACATTTTTTTATGAAGCCCTCCTCCACATCTCTTTCAAGGGGCATTGGAGTGTCTCCTAATTTTTTGCAGGCCTTGCATTCACTGCATAGGCAAACACTATGGTAGACCCACTTCCTAATATTGTTTTCAGGAGGTTCACCTCTTCGTCTCTTCCAAGGCTTATTTGGGTGTGTGTGAATTTGGTGCAGGGCAGGCCTTAAATTCAATGCATAGGAAAACAGTATGGCAGTAACAAATGAATAATGTGAACTAGGTTTTCCTGTGGCCATCAGTACGTGGGCTCAAAGGCTTATTGGGGTGTATATAACTTTGGGGCAGGGCAGGCCTTGCATTCAATGCATAGGCGAACAGTATGGCAGTAAGAAATGAATAATGTGAACTAGGTTTTCATGTGGCCATCCAGCACGTGGGCTCAAAGACTTATTGGGGTGCGTGCAGAGCAGGCCTTGCATTCAATGCATAGGCAAACACTATGGGAGACCCACTTTCTCATAATGGGAAAAATTTTTCAGGAATTCCTTCTGTGCATCTCGTGAATGAGGTATTGGAGTGCATCCTAATTTTTGCCAGCCCAGCCACTTACTGCATAAGCAATAACAGTATAGGTGACCCACTGTTTAATAATGGCCCTTCAACAATATTAATGCCGCCTGATGCAAATATAAAAATAGACTTTGTGACTTTAAGAGTCCCTCCTTCATAAATGAAACAAGATGTGTCTGATGCGGTGTCACACACCACATAGACAACTGAGGTTGTTAAATGTTAGTGACTTTTCCCAGTGAATGCATTTGTATGGGTTGAATGCAATGCTAAAGTTGAAAAACGCATCAAAAACACTACGTGTGAACATAGCCCAAGTGGTGGAGATACATTTTTTTTTTTTGGGGGGGGGGGTCTATATTTTGCCTTACATACAAATTATTACCCTGGAAAGGATGTTCCTTAAAAAATTTCCCAGGAAAATCCATTTTGGTTTTGTTTTTGTATGTTTTAGTGTGCGCCTGTAAAAGTGGCGTCACACTCTGACAACATTGGTCACAGCTGTGACCTAGGAGTTAGAAATGCTTCCAAGGGACTTACCCTTGATGTTCCTGTGTCATTTGAACACTGTTCCCTTTGATTTCAGATGTTTTTAAACACTAAAAGGACCCACATGAGGGATCACTTCAAAAATGCTCTTGTTTCACATAGATTTACATTGGGCTCGTTGCTCGAGTCGAGTACCCGAGTATTCCAATTTACTCAACCCAAGCAACGAGCACTCAAGCATTTTAGTGCTCGCCCATCACTAGTGCCTACTAGAGTTGAGCGACCTTGACCTTTTTAGAGTCGAGCCGGGTTTCGCGAAACCCGACTATCTCAAAAGTCGGGTCGAGTGAAATCGGCCGATTATGACGTAAAGTCGGGATCGACCGAAACACGAAACCCAATGCAAGTCAATGGGGCAGCATAGTCGGCAGTGAGTGGGGGCCAGGAAAACACCTAGAGTGCTCATTTTAATGTCAAAACCATCCATTCTTCTTAATGAAGCTTGTCAAGCGTAATTTACCTTATAATAATTGGAAGGCATTTGAAATTGGGGGTCATTTGGCTAAAGTTGTGGTGGGTAGGGCTGGTTCAAGTAATTAGTGGGCCCAGGAAATCTGGACCACGTCACGGCAGTGGAGCAGGGAGAGGTAAGTATTTCAACTTTGCAAGTGCTGTGAACCTGAGCAAGCAGGGGGGGCCCACTCGTTGGCATTGGCACTGGCACAGGGCCCCTCAAAGTACAGCGGTGTGTTTGCACGGCGGGGGCGCCACCCACCGGCAGCAACACTTTTGCGTACTATGAGAGGCCCTGTGCCAGTGACGTCGCCAACTAGTATTCCTCCCCCCACCTGATGAAGGAACCTGCACTTTCATCTGCACCTTCCTCTTTGTCCCCGTGTAAGGTGGTATGGTATGCGGGAAGAGCAACCTGACTTTCAGCAGGGTCACAATGTTGTTGTGTAGCGTGCACGGGGAATGTTGCGTTATGGGTCAATGTACCAGCAGACTCATCTATCACTGGCTGGGCAATGGGCAGGATGAGGAGGAAACACAGATATAGGCCCAAAGAATAAAGTTGGCTAAATGCAGTTCAAAATTGGTAACACAGGAATAACCAGGGGGCATTGCAGTGGAGGACAACTGGAATGAGAGGCTGACACAGAGAGTAGGCCCAAATCAGTAAGTAGTCGAAATGCAGTTCAAAATTGGCAACCGTAGTAAACAGGCGGCACAGCTTTGTTCAGTGGAGGAGAACAGCAAGGAGTGGCAGACACCGATAGTAGGCCCCAACCCAACTAGTAGGCCAAATGCAGTCTAACATTAACAACTACTTAACGAGCGCCTGAAAACGGATTTTCAGGACAGGAAACCAGGAGAACAGCAAGGAGCGGCAGACACTGTTAGTAGGCCCCAAACCAACTAGTACGCCAAATGCAGTTGTTCCATTTAACCACAATTTAACGAGAGCCTGAAGATAGAAGCTCAGGAAAGGCAACCTGGAGAACACCTTGGAGTGGAACACACCATCTCTCTCCACCCCATACCCATTTTGTAGGCCTAATGCAGTGTAGTTTTCTACAACTACTAAACGAGAGTCGGAAGACCGAAGCAATGGCAAGGAAACCTGGGGAACACCTTGGAGTGTAACACACCATCTCTCTCCACCCGATAACCATTTTGTAGGCCTAATGCAGTGTAGTTTTCTACAACTACTAAACGAGAGTCGGAAGATCGAAGCAATGGCGAGGAAACCTGGAGAACACCTTGGAGTGTAACACACCATCTCTCTCCACCCCATAGCCAATTTGGAGGCCTAATGCAGTGTAGTTTCCAACAACTACTAAACGAGAGCATTAAGATCGAAGCTCTGGAAAGGCAACCTGGAGAACACCTTGGAGTGTAACACACCATCTCTCTCCACCCGATACCCATTTTGTAGTCCTAATGCAGTGTAGTTTTCTACAACTACTAAACGAGAGTCGAAAGACCGAAGCAATGGCAAGGAAACCTGGGAACACCTTGGAGTGTAACACACCATCTCTCTCCACCCGATACCCATTTTGTAGGCCTAATGCAGTGTAGTTTTCTACAACTACTAAACGAGAGTCGGAAGACCGAAGCAATGGCAAGGAAACCTGGGAACACCTTGGAGTGTAACACACCATCTCTCTCCACCCGATACCCATTTTGTAGGCCTAATGCAGTGTAGATTTCTACAACTACTAAACGAGAGTCGGAAGACCGAAGCAATGGCAAGGAAACCTGGGGAACACCTTGGAGTGTAACACACCATCTCTCTCCACCCGATACCCATTTTGTAGGCCTAATGCAGTGTAGTTTTCTACAACTACTAAACGAGAGTCGGAAGACCGAAGCAATGGCAAGGAAACCTGGGGAACACCTTGGAGTGTAACACACCATCTCTCTCCACCCGATACCCATTTTGTAGGCCTAATGCAGTGTAGTTTTCTACAACTACTAAACGAGAGTCGGAAGACCGAAGCAATGGCAAGGAAACCTGGGGAACACCTTGGAGTGTAACACACCATCTCTCTCCACCCGATACCCATTTTGTAGGCCTAATGCAGTGTAGTTTTCTACAACTACTAAATGAGAGTCGGAAGACAGAAGCAATGGCAAGGAAACCTGGGGAACACCTTGGAGTGTAACACACCATCTCTCTCCACCCGATACCCATTTTGTAGGCCTAATGCAGTGTAGTTTTCTACAACTACTAAACGAGAGTCGGAACACCGAAGCAATGGCAAGGAAACCTGGGGAACACCTTGGAGTGTAACACACCATCTCTCTCCACCCGATACCCATTTTGTAGGCCTAATGCAGTGTAGTTTTCTACAACTACTAAACGAGAGTCGGAAGACCGAAGCAATGGCAAGGCAACCTGGGGAACACCTTGGAGTGCAACACACCATCTCTCTCCACCCGATACCCATTTTGTAGGCCTAATGCAGTGTAGTTTTCTACAACTACTAAACGAGAGTCGGAAGACCGAAGCAATGGCAAAGAAACCTAGGGAACACCTTGGAGTGTAACACACCATCTCTCTCCACCCGATACCCATTTTGTAGGCCTAATGCAGTGTAGTTTTCTACAACTACTAAACGAGAGTCTGAAGACCGAAGCAATGGCAAGGAAACCTGGGGAACACCTTGGAGTGTAACACACCATCTCTCTCCACCCAATACCCATTTTGTAGGCCTAATGCAGTGTAGTTTTCTACAACTACTAAACGAGAGTCGGAAGACCGAAGCAATGGCAAGGAAACCTGGGAACACCTTGGAGTGTAACACACCATCTCTCTCCACCCGATACCCATTTTGTAGGCCTAGTGCAGTGTAGTTTTCTACAACTACTAAACGAGAGTCGGAAGACCGAAGCAATGGCAAGGAAACCTGGGGAACACCTTGGAGTGTAACACACCATCTCTCTCCACCCGATACCCATTTTGTAGGCCTAATGCAGTGTAGTTTTCTACAACTACTAAACGAGAGTCGGAAGACTGAAGCAATGGCAAGGAAACCTGGGGAACACCTTGGAGTGTAACACACCATCTCTCTCCACCCGATACCCATTTTGTAGGCCTAATGCAGTGTAGTTTTCTACAACTACTAAACGAGAGTCGGAAGACCGAAGCAATGGCAAGGAAACCTGGGGAACACCTTGGAGTGTAACACACCATCTCTCTCCACCCGATACCCATTTTGTAGGCCTAATGCAGTGTAGTTTTCTACAACTACTAAACGAGAGTCGGAAGACCGAAGCAATGGCAAGGAAACCTGGGGAACACCTTGGAGTGTAACACACCATCTCTCTCCACCCGATACCCATTTTGTAGGCCTAATGCCGTGTAGTTTTCTACAACTACTAAACGAGAGTCGGAAGACCAAAGCAATGGCAAGGAAACCTGGGGAACACCTTGGAGTGTAACACACCATCTCTCTCCACCCGATACCCATTTTGTAGGCCTAATGCAGTGTAGTTTTCTACAACTACTAAACGAGAGTCGGAAGACCGAAGCAATGGCAAGGAAACCTGGGGAACACCTTGGAGTGCAACACACCATCTCTCTCCACCCGATACCCATTTTGTAGGCCTAATGCAGTGTAGTTTTCTACAACTACTAAACGAGAGTCGGAAGACCGAAGCAATGGCAAGGAAACCTGGGGAACACCTTGGAGTGTAACACACCATCTCTCTCCACCCGATACCCATTTTGTAGGCCTAATGCAGTGTAGTTTTCTACAACTACTAAACGAGAGTCGGAAGACCGAAGCAATGGCAAGGAAACCTGGGGAACACCTTGGAGTGTAACACACCATCTCTCTTCACCCGATACCCATTTTGTAGGCCTAATGCAGTGTAGTTTTCTTCAACTACTAAACGAGAGTCGGAAGACCGAAGCAATGGCAAGGCAACCTGGGGAACACCTTGGAGTGCAACACACCATCTCTCTCCACCCGATACCCATTTTGTAGGCCTAATGCAGTGTAGTTTTCTACAACTACTAAACGAGAGTCGGAAGACCGAAGCAATGGCAAGGAAACCTGGGGAACACCTTGGAGTGTAACACACCATCTCTCTCCACCCGATACCCATTTTGTAGGCCTAATGCAGTGTAGTTTTCTACAACTACTAAACGAGAGTCTGAAGACCGAAGCAATGGCAAGGAAACCTGGGGAACACCTTGGAGTGTAACACACCATCTCTCTCCACCCAATACCCATTTTGTAGGCCTAATGCAGTGTAGTTTTCTACATTTACTAAACGAGAGTCGGAAGACCGAAGCAATGGCAAGGAAACCTGGGAACACCTTGGAGTGTAACACACCATCTCTCTCCACCCGATACCCATTTTGTAGGCCTAATGCAGTGTAGTTTTCTACAACTACTAAACGAGAGTCGGAAGACCGAAGCAATGGCAAGGAAACCTGGGGAACACCTTGGAGTGTAACACACCATCTCTCTCCACCCGATACCCATTTTGTAGGCCTAATGCAGTGTAGTTTTCTACAACTACTAATCGAGAGTCGGAAGACTGAAGCAATGGCAAGGAAACCTGGGGAACACCTTGGAGTGTAACACACCATCTCTCTCCACCCGATACCCATTTTGTAGGCCTAATGCAGTGTAGTTTTCTACAACTACTAAACGAGAGTCGGAAGACCGAAGCAATGGCAAGGAAACCTGGGGAACACCTTGGAGTGTAACACACCATCTCTCTCCACCCGATACCCATTTTGTAGGCCTAATGCAGTGTAGTTTTCTACAACTACTAAACGAGAGTCGGAAGACCGAAGCAATGGCAAGGAAACCTGGGGAACACCTTGGAGTGTAACACACCATCTCTCTCCACCCGATACCCATTTTGTAGGCCTAATGCAGTGTAGTTTTCTACAACTACTAAACGAGAGTCGGAAGACCGAAGCAATGGCAAGGAAACCTGGGGAACACCTTGGAGTGTAACACACCATCTTTCTCCACCCGATACCCATTTTGTAGGCCTAATGCAGTGTAGTTTTCTACAACTACTAAACGAGAGTCGGAAGACCGAAGCAATGGCAAGGAAACCTGGGGAACACCTTGGAGTGCAACACACCATCTCTCTCCACCCGATACCCATTTTGTAGGCCTAATGCAGTGTAGTTTTCTACAACTACTAAACGAGAGTCGGAAGACCGAAGCAATGGCAAGGAAACCTGGGGAACACCTTGGAGTGTAACACACCATCTCTCTCCACACGATACCCATTTTGTAGGCCTAATGCAGTGTAGTTTTCTACAACTACTAAACGAGAGTCGGAAGACCGAAGCAATGGCAAGGAAACCTGGGGAACACCTTGGACTGTAACACACCATCTCTCTCCACCCCATACCCAATTTGTAGGCCTAATGCAGCCTACTTTCCGACAACTACTAAACGAGAGCATGAAGATCGAAGCTCAGGAAAGGCAACCTGGGGAACACCTTGGAGTGTAACACACCCTCTCTCTACACCACGGAAGGGCTGATTCTTAGGAAGGAAGGCTGTCGGAAAGAAGCAGGGCGCGTCCGAGGGTGATTATATTCTTATTAGGTATATACTCACCCTCGGACGCGCCCTGCTTCTTTATTTGTAATGAATGTTTATTTGCAATGTGGTTTTGACTTACTCTATTTTTTTGGTAAATAATGATTTTATTATTTTCATTGTTTTGCATCTTCTTGGCAATAATATAAAGAAGACGCGACAGGACAACACTCGGTGGATGCCATATCTGTGTTTTAAATTGAAAAAAACTTTCAGTTAACTACTTGCAGGAGAAAGTTATTGTAGCTGGTGGCCATTTTTAGTACTGTACCAGATTTTTGTTGTATGTGTTTGTTTTTAATGTTAAAATGTCTGCATTTGATATCTCTCCAGTATTTTCTTTTTTATAAGCAAAATACTTATTTTTATATTTTCTGATGTTGGTTCAAGGGGTACACGGGCAGCAGTAGACAGGTCAGTGGAGGCCTAGTGGAAGGAGGGACCGCAGACAGGCTTCGAAGGCCTAACATAATAAATTGGGCTGGCTGTAGGCAATTTAAAATTGGTTCCAGGGGAACACGGGCAGCAGTGACCTGGTCTGTGTAGTAGTACTTGAAAGAACGGGCCGCAGACAGGCTTCGAAGGCCTAACATAACAAAAATTGGGATGTAGGCAATTTACAATTGGTTCCAGGGGAACACGGACAGCAGTAGACAGGTCAGTGGAGGCCTAGTGGAAGGAGGGACCGCAGACAGGCTTCGAAGGCCTAACATAATAAATTGGGCTTGCTGTCGGCAATTTTAAATTGGTTCCAGGGGAACACGGGCGGCAGTAGCCAGGTCAGTGTAGTAGTAGTGGAAAGAACGGGCCGCAGACAGGCTTAGAAGGCCTATCATAACAAAAATTGGGCTGTAGGCAATTTAAAATTGGTTCCAGGGGAACACGGGCAGCAGTAGACAGGTCAGTGGAGGCCTAGTGGAAGGAGGGACCGCAGACAGGCTTCGAAGCCCTAACATAATAAATTGGGCTTGCTGTCGGCAATTTTAAATTGGTTCCAGGGGAACACGGGCGGCAGTAGCCAGGTCAGTGTAGTAGTAGTGGAAAGAACGGGCCGCAGACAGGCTTAGAAGGCCTAACATAACAAAAATTGGGCTGTAGGCAATTTAAAATTGGTTCCAGGGGAACACGGGCAGCAGTAGACAGGTCAGTGGAGGCCTAGTGGAAGGAGGGACCGCAGACAGGCTTCGAAGCCCTAACATAATAAATTGGGCTTGCTGTCGGCAATTTTAAATTGGTTCCAGGGGAACACGGGCGGCAGTAGCCAGGTCAGTGTAGTAGTAGTGGAAAGAACGGGCCGCAGACAGGCTTAGAATGCCTAACATAACAAAAATTGGGCTGTAGGCAATTTAAAATTGGTTCCAGGGGAACACGGGCAGCAGTAGACAGGTCAGTGGAGGCCTAGTGGAAGGAGGGACCGCAGACAGGCTTCGAAGCCCTAACATAATAAATTGGGCTGGCTGTAGGCAATTTAAAATTGGTTCCAGGGGAACACGGGCAGCAGTAGACAGGTCAGTGGAGGCCTAGTGGAAGGAGGGACCGCAGACAGGCTTCGAAGGCCTAACATAATAAATTGGGCTGGCTGTAGGCAATTTAAAATTGGTTCCAGCGGAACACGGGCAGCAGTGGCCTGGTCAGTGTAGTAGTAGTGGAAAGAACGGGCCGCAGACAGGCTTCGAAGGCCTAACATAACAAAAATTGGGCTGTAGGCAATTTAAAATTGGTTCCAGGGGAACACGGGCAGCAGTAGACAGGTCAGTGGAGGCCTAGTGGAAGGAGTGACCGCAGACAGGCTTCGAAGGCCTGACATAAGAAAAATGTCAATACAATGGTATTGACAGTGCCAGGCATTGAAGGATGTCAGCGCATAGACTAAACATTGGTGGAGCTGTGAGAGAAAATTTTGCAAGTGGTAGAGCACTGTTTGAGCTGGGGGGGGAGGGGACTGTCTTGTGGCCGGCGGTACAGGCCCAGGGCCCCTCATATTACAACGGTGTGTCTGACGTTGGGTGCGCACCACCACCGCCAGACACTTTATTGTACTATGAGGGACCTAGTGGCAGTGCCGTCGACCAAAAGCGGGCACACCCACCTCCTCAGACAAACAGTACTCTCACGGGTGCTGGCGCCAAGTGGCGATACCACGGCCCCGTGTGGGGACTTTGGCCATTTAGGGAGGTGTTAACATGTCGGATGCTGGACAATCAGGTGCTGCAAATTACGAGATTGGAAAAGTCGTTCAGAATAGTCCACAGGCAAGACCTTTTCATAGGAAAGCTAGGTGTCAGCCGGGCAAGGTGGGGCAAAAGATTTCGAAATCCATTTGTGGTTCATTTTAATGAAGGTTAGATCATCTACATTTTGGGTAGCCAGACGAGTCCTTTTTTCTGTTAGTATTGAACCTGCAGCACTGAATACTCTTTCTGATAGGACACTAGCTACCGGGCAAGCAAGCTCCTGCAATGCATATTCTGCCAATTCTGGCCAGATGCCCAGTAATCAAATGGGAATGACGGTTGAGGGAGAACGTCGATAAGGGATGAAAAATAGTTAGTAACCATACTGGACAAATGTTGTCTCCTGTCACTTTGAATTGATGCTGCAGTACCTGTCCTGTCTGCGGTCATAGCAAAATCACTCCACAACCTGGTCAGAAAACCCCTCTGGCCAACGCCACTTCTGATTTCTGCCCCTCTAACACCTCTGGTCTGCTGGCCCCTGCAGCTCGTGTTAGAACGATCACGGGCGCTGTGTGCAGGGAATGCCAGAAGCAAACGGTCAACAAGAGTTGATTGTTTGGTTGCTAATATTAGTTCCAAGTTCTCATGTGGCATTATATTTTGCAATTTGCCTTTATAGCGAGGATCAAGGAGGCAGGCCAACCAGTAATCGTCATCGTTCATCATTTTTGTTATGCGTGTGTCCCTTTTGAGGATACGTAAGGCATAATCCGCCATGTGGCCCAAAGTTCCAGTTCTCAAATCTGTGGTTGTGCTTGGTTGAGGGGCAGTTTCAGGCAAATCCACGTCACTTGTGTCCCTCCAAAAACCAGAACCCGGCCTTGCCGCACCAACAATTTCCACTGGCCCCGGAAAAGCTTCCTCATTAAAAATATAATCATCCCCATCATCCTCCTCCTCCTCCTCCTCCTGTTCGCCCGCTACCTCGTCCTGTACACTGCCCTGGCCAGACAATGGCTGACTGTCATCAAGGCTTTCCTCTTCCTCAGCTGCAGACGCCTGATCCTTTATGTGCGTCAAACTTTGCATCAGCAGACGCATTAGGGGGATGCTCATGCTTATTATGTCGTTGTCTGCACTAACCAGCCGTGTGCATTCCTCAAAACACTGAAGGACTTGACACATGTCTTGAATCTTCGACCACTGCACACCTGACAACTCCATGTCTGCCATCCTACTGCCTGCCCGTGTATGTGTATCCTCCCACAAAAACATAACAGCCCGCCTCTGTTCACACAGTCTCTGAAGCATGTGCAGTGTTGAGTTCCACCTTGTTGCAACGTCTATGATTAGGCGATGCTGGGGAAGGTTCAAAGAACGCTGATAGGTCTGCATACGGCTGGAGTGTACGGGCGAACGGCGGATATGTGAGCAAAGTCCACGCACTTTGAGGAGCAGGTCGGATAACCCCGGATAACTTTTCAGGAAGCACTGCACCACCAGGTTTAAGGTGTGAGCCAGGCAAGGAATGTGTTTCAGTTGGGAAAGGGAGATGGCAGCCACGAAATTCCTTCCGTTATCACTCACTACCTTGCCTGCCTCAAGATCTACAGTGCCCAGCCACGACTGCGTTTCTTTCTGCAAGAACTCGGACAGAACTTCAGCGGTGTGTCTGTTGTCGCCCAAACACTTCATAGCCAATACAGCCTGCTGACGTTTGCCAGTAGCTGCCCCATAATGGGAGACCTGGTGTGCAACAGTGGCAGCTGCGGATGGAGTGGTTGTGCGACTGCGGTCTGTGGACGAGCTCTCGCTTCTGCAGGAGGACGAGGAGGAGGGGGTGCGAACGGCTACAGCCAACTGTTTCCTAGACCGTGGGCTAGGCAGAACTGTCCCAAACTTGCTGTCCCCTGTGGACCCTGCATCCACCACATTTACCCAGTGTGCCGTGAAGGACACGTAACGTCCCTGGCCATGCCTACTGGTCCATGCATCTGTTGTCAGGTGCACCTTTGTGCTCACAGATTGCCTGAGTGCATGGACGATGCGCTCTTTAACATGCTGGTGGAGGGCTGGGATGGCTTTTCTGGAAAAAAGTGTCGACTGGGTAGCTCGTAGCGTGGTACAGCGTAGTCCATCAGGGCTTTGAAAGCTTCGCTTTCAACTAACCGGTAGGGCATCATCTCTAACGAGATTAGTCTAGCTATGTGGGCGTTCAAACCCTGTGTACGCGGATGCGAGGCTAAGTACTTCCTTTTTCTAACCATAGTCTCATGTAGGGTGAGCTGGACTGGAGAGCTGGAGATCGTGGAACTAGCGGGGGTGCCGGTGGACATGGCAGACTGAGAGACGGTGGGAGATGGTATTGTTGCCGCCGGTGCCCTAGATGCAGTGTTTCCTACTACGAAACTGGTGATTCCCTGACACTGACTGCTTTGGCCTGGCAAAGAAACCTGCACAGATACTGCAGGTGGTGCAGAAAATGGTGGCCCTACACTGCCGGAAGGGATGTTGCGTTGATGACTAGCTTCATTGGCCGAGGGTGCTACAACCTTAAGGGACGTTTGGTAGTTAGTCCAAGCTTGCAAATGCATGGTGGTTAAATGTCTATGCATGCAACTTGTATTGAGACTTTTCAGATTCTGCCCTCTGCTTAAGGTAGTTGAACATTTTTGACAGATGACTTTGCGCTGATCAATTGGATGTTGTTTAAAAAAATGCCAGACTGCACTCTTTCTAGCATCGGATACCTTTTCAGGCATTGCAGACTGAGCTTTAACCGGATGGCCACGCTGTCCTCCAACAGGTTTTGACTTTGCCACGCGTTTTGGGCAAGATACTTGCCCGGCAGATGGAACCTGTTGCGATGTTGATGCCTGCTGCGGCCCCTCCTCCTCCGCTTCAGAACTGCTGCCGCCTGCACCCTGTTCCCCCAATGGCTGCCAATCGGGGTCAAGAACTGGGTCATCTATTACCTCTTCTTGTAGCTCGTGTGCAACTTCGTCTGTGTCACCGTGTCGGTCGGTGGTATAGCGTTCGTGATGGGGCAACATAGTCTCATCAGGGTCTGATTCTTGATCAGCACCCTGCGAGGGCAATGTTGTGGTCTGAGTCAAAGGACCAGCATAGTAGTCTGGCTGTGGCTGTGCATCAGTGCACTCCATGTCAGATTCAACTTGTAATGGGCATGGACTGTTAACTGCTTCACTTTCTAAGCCAGGGACGGTATGTGTAAAGAGCTCCATGGAGTAACCCGTTGTGTCGCCTTCTGCATTCTTCTCTGTTGTTGTTTTTGCTGAAGAGGACAAGGAAGCGACTTGTCCCTGACCGTGAACATCCACTAACGACGCGCTGCTTTTACTTTTACCAGTTTCACGAGAGGAGGCAAAAGAGCTAGAGGCTGAGTCAGCAAGATAAGCCAAAACTTGCTCTTGCTGCTCCGGCTTTAAAAGCGGTTTTCCTACTCCCAGAAAAGGGAGCGTTCGAGGCCTTGTGTAGCCAGACGACGAACCTGGCTCCACAGCTCCAGACTTAGGTGCAATATTTTTTTTCCCACGACCACCTGATGCTCCACCACTACCACTACCCTCATTACCAGCTGACAATGAACGCCCCCGGCCACGACCTCTTCCACCAGACTTCCTCATTGTTTTAAAAACGTTACCAAACTAACGGTATTTGTTGCTGTCACACAACTTACACGGTGAGCTATAACTTCAGTATGATTTAGCTACCCCTTTACAGGTGGGTGAGACCACAACGAAAATCAGGCACAATGTTACACACTCTGTTGTTGGTGGCAACAAATGAGAGAGATGCCACACACGCAGGACTGTCACTGAAGCGCAAATGTAAATATTAATCTCCCACTGATTTGTTTTTTTTTTTTTTAAAGGGAGACTTTAGAAAAAAAAAATAATAAAAAAAAATGATTTTTTAAGGAAGAATTTATAAACCAAATAAAATGAAATGATTGTTTCAGGGAGAATTTAGAAAACAAATAAAAAAAAATAGGCTTTCTAGGGCCCACTGAGTGAGAGAGGACGCACACAGGAGTCAGGAGTGGCACACAAGCCCAGAGGCCAATATTTATCTCCCACTGATTGATTTAGTGATTTTTTCAGGTAGATTTTGGAACCCAAATCAAGCAAAAAAATTAATAGGCTTTCTATGGCCCACAATTGGAGAGAGAGAGATGGCACACCCAGGAGTCAAGACTGGCACACAAGCAAAAAGGGCAATATTAATCTCCCACTGATTTGATTTTTTTTTTTTTTTCAGGGAGACTTTAGAAAAAAAAATACAAAAAAAATCATTTTTTCAGGAATAATTTAGAAACCAGATAAATGTAAGGTTATACACATGGGAAGAAGGAATCAATGTCACCATTACACACTGAATGGGAAACCACTGGGTAAATCTGACAGGGAGAAGGACTTGGGGATCCTAGTTAATGATAAACTTACCTGGAGCAGCCAGTGCCAGGCAGCAGCTGCCAAGGCAAACAGGATCATGGGGTGCATTAAAAGAGGTCTGGATACACATGATGAGAGCATTATACTGCCTCTGTACAAATCCCTAGTTAGACCGCACATGGAGTACTGTGTCCAGTTTTGGGCACCGGTGCTCAGGAAGGATATAATGGAACTAGAGAGAGTACAAAGGAGGGCAACAAAATTAATAAAGGGGATGGGAGAACTACAATACCCAGATAGATTAGCGAAATTAGGATTATTTAGTCTAGAAAAAAGACGACTGAGGGGCGATCTAATAACCATGTATAAGTATATAAGGGGACAATACAAATATCTCGCTGAGGATCTGTTTATACCAAGGAAGGTGACGGGCACAAGGGGGCATTCTTTGCGTCTGGAGGAGAGAAGGTTTTTCCACCAACATAGAAGAGGATTCTTTACTGTTAGGGCAGTGAGAATCTGGAATTGCTTGCCTGAGGAGGTGGTGATGGCGAACTCAGTCGAGGGGTTCAAGAGAGGCCTGGATGTCTTCCTGGAGCAGAACAATATTGTATCATACAATTATTAGGTTCTGTAGAAGGACGTAGATCTGGGTATTTATTATGATGGAATATAGGCTGAACTGGATGGACAAATGTCTTTTTTCGGCCTTACTAACTATGTTACTATGTAAATAAAATAAAATGATTTTTTCAGGGAGAATTTAGAAAACAAATAAAACAAAAAATAGGCTTTCTAGGGCCCACTGAGTGAGAGATGACGCACACAGGAGTCAGGAGTGGCACACAAGCCCAGAGGCCAATATTTATCTCCCACTGATTGATTTAGTGATTTTTTCAGGTAGATTTTGGAACCCAAATCAAGCAAAAAAATAAATAGGCTTTCTATGGCCCACAATTGGAGAGAGAGAGAGAGATGGCACACCCAGGAGTCAAGACTGGCACACAAGCAGAAAGGGCAATATTAATCTCCCACTGATTTGATTTTTTTTTTTTTTCAGGGAGACTTTAGAAAAAAAAATACAAAAAAAATGATTTTTTCAGGAATAATTTAGAAACCAAATAAAATAAAATGATTGTTTCAGGGAGAATTTAGAAAACAAATAAAAAAAAAAATAGGCTTTGTAGGGCCCACTGAGTGAGAGAGGACACACACAGGAGTCAGGAGTGGCACACAAGCCCAGAGGCCAATATTTATCTCCCACTGATTGATTTATTGATTTTTTCAGGTAGAATTTAGAACCCAAATCAACCAAAAAAATAAATAGGCTTTCTATGGCCCACTATTTGTGAGAGAGATGGCATGCTCAGGACTGGCACACAAGCCCAGAGGCCAATATTAATCTCCCACTTTTTTTTTTTTTCCAGGGAAAATTTATAAACCCAATAAAAAAAATAATAAATAGGCTTTCTATGGCCCACTATCTGAGAGAGAGAGATGGCACGCTTAGGACTGGCACACAAGCCCAAAGGCCAATATTAATCTCCCACTGATTGATTTATTGATTTTTTCAGGTAGAATTTAGAACCCAAATCAACCCAAAAAATAAATAGGCTTTCTATGGCCCACTATTTGTGAGAGAGATGGCACGCTCAGGACTGGCACACAAGCCCAGAGGCCAATATTAATCTCCCACTTTTTTTTTTTTTCCAGGGAAAATTTATAAACCCAATAAAAAAAATAATAAATAGGCTTTCTATGGCCCACTATCTGAGAGAGAGAGATGGCACGCTTAGGACTGGCACACAAGCCCAAAGGCCAATATTAATCTCCCACTGATTGATTTATTGATTTTTTCAGGTAGAATTTAGAACCCAAATCAAGCAAAAAAATTAATAGGCTTTCTATGGCCCACTGAGTGAGAGATGGCACACACAGGAGTCTGGAGTGGCACACAAGCCCTGAGGCCAATATTTTTCTCCCACTGATTGATGTTGTGATTTTTTCAGGTAGATTTTGGAACCCAAATCAAGCAGAAAAATAAATAGGCTTTCTATGGCCCACTGAGTGAGAGATGACACAGACAGGGATGGCACTCTAGCAGAAATGCCAATCTTAATCTCCCACAAAAAAAAAAAAAAAAAAAAAAGGAACTGTCCTTCAATTACTATCTCCCTGCAGTAATCTCAGCCAGGTATGGCAGGCAGCAATAAGGAGTGGACTGATGCACAAATTAAATAAAAAGTGTGGACAAACAAACAAGATAGCTGTGCAGAAAGGAACGAACAAGAGGATTTGTGCTTTGAAAAAAGCAGTTGGTTTGCACAGCGGCGTACACACAGCAATGCAGCTATCAGGGAGCCTTCTAGGGCAGCCCAATGAGCTACAGCGCTGAGGAAAAAAAAAATGTAGCTTCCACTGTCCCTGCACACCGAAGGTGATGTTGGGCTGTGGAAATCGCTACAGCACAAGCGGTTTGGTGGTTAATGGACCCTGCCTAACGCTATCCCTGCTTCTGACGAAGCGGCAGCAACCTCTCCCTAAGCTCATATCAGCAGCAGTAACATGGCGGTCGGCGGGAACGCCCCTTTATAGCCCCTGTGACGCCGCGGACAGCAAGCCAATCACTGCAATGCCCTTCTCTAAGATGGTGGGGACCAGGACCTATGTCATCACGCTGCCCACACTCTGCGTTTACCTTCATTGGCTGAGAAATGGCGCTTTTCGCGTCATTGAAACGTGACTTTGGTGCGAAAGTCACGTACCGCATGGCCGACCCCGCACAGGGGTCGGATCGGGTTTCATGAAACCCGACTTTGCCAAAAGTCGGCGACTTTTGAAAATGAACGACCCGTTTCGCTCAACCCTAGTGCCTACCTTTAACACCAAGAGTCTGTGCAGTTCAATTAAACTACAGCATGTCTGTGTATGGGAGTGTAAGAGTGCTGCAGTCTAAATACAGAGCTGAAAATGCTTTAATGTTCTGAAAAATGGCTTTAACTGATTGAAAGAACCTTATCTGGCATTTTCATTGAACTTTTTTTGACAAAATGTAAATGCAATGACAATTTCCTACTTTTTTTTGCAAATGTCAAAAATTGCCAGAAAAAAGTTAGCCATAATGAATCTTCTGTTTGAAACACGTCAAAATACATATCTAATCTTCAGAAGTTGACTTTTGTGCATATCTGTAGTAAGTCAAGATTTTGTGAAAAGTTTTTTAGGCATTATTTTTTAGTTAACCTTTAGAAAAGATCTTTGAGGATAACTAATGTTGCCACTGCTTCACTGGGAGGAACCTTCTTTTAATTTAGGTTTTTTTGCATCAACGTATCCCTTAATATTGTGGTGTACATTAGAAATAAACTGAGGCTTTTGTAATGCACTGAATATCACGTAAATTCAACTTTCAAAGTAAAGATATCATGTTTAAATGATTATTATTCAGAATAATATTTTTTTACATCAATATATGCCAGATTTGTGCCTACTAAGCAATGAAAAAAATTAACCTTTTTTTTTCAAATTTTTCTTGACAATTCTTCAAATCTTAAAAATTTTGGTTTTGCATATGAGACTAAACTTAGGAACAATGAAAACTGGTAGTTTCTAAAGATCATATGTAATCAACATAGAAGGAGCAATATTGACAGAAGCATTCTATTATCGATGATAGCAAACCTATGTATTAGCTTTCAAGGAAAATGTATGACCCTTGAGATCCTTGTCATGCTGCAAGATAGAATTACTGGCTTTGAAGGTCAGAGGGCATAAGGATGGCAGAAACCAGTGAGATGATCTAGATATTTTTATTTCTGGGGTCAAGATCTCCGAATAAGCCAGGATTCTAACATTATGACATTGATGCACGCTAATGCGAAAAAGGCCAGGACAGGGTGTTCCAGCCCTACTAGTGATTCTCTATAAATCATCCATGTGTGAACACTCTGTAGAGAAAATTTTATTGGCAAAGCAGTATTTTCTGTTGTTGGTCTACATAAAATTAAAACCCCACCAGTCACACATACATTATTGGTAAAGCGATTTAATGATAGTAGCCACAGTCCTGATGCTGTAGATCTCATTCAGACTTGTACATTTTGTGCCAAAAGTCATATATTTTTGCAAATAGTAGGTTTAAATCTTTCAAAGAACTGAAACCTTCCCAAACAAAATCTTTTTAAAAAGCCATAGCTGTTTTTCACTGGTAAGGTCCATTCCTATACTTGGCAGAACATTTGTGATTCACATAGGGAGACATAATTAATTTTGAATACTTGAATACAGCAATTTAATGTTCTATTACATTCTGTTATGTCACATGGATGTCACATACAGTACACTGGAGTCATGCTAGCATTATATGTGGGTTCTGGCTCTAACATACAAATGTTGTAGACTGCTTCAACAATCTAGATTAGAGATTAGGCTCGAGTTCATATGAGGACATCCAGCAGAGGGCGCATCACTGCGAATGAAGGTAACTACAGTTCATTGGCCTATTTTCCATTCATTCGCTGGGGTTTTACAGGCACGAGCACAGCTGTATTATAGCAGAGCTCCTGCCTGTAAAATAATTTAACCCCTTCAGATGGATTTACATCATGGGACATATTGACGGAAGGTATGAGATATTGTTGGTTTATTATTTTTAATTTTTTACAGGTCGAGGGTCTTCAGGTTGATTGAGAGTGGAATAAAATATTACAACAACCTGTGTGTTTATTTCATTAAAATACTTTGAAATATTGTGTGTGTTTTTTTAACCATTTCATGCTGTTGGATTAATAATGGATAGGTGTCATAATTGACGCCTCTCCATTATTAATCTGGCTTAATGTCACCTTACAATACCAAAGTGACATTAACCCTTCATTATCCCATATCCCACCGCTAAACAGGAGTGGGAAGAGAGTGGCCAAGTGCCAGAATAGGCGCATCTTCCAGATGTGCCTTTTCTGGGGTGGTTGGGGGCAGATGTTTTTAGCCAGGGGGGGCCAATAACCGTGGACCCTCTCTAGGCTATTAATATCTGCCCTCAGTCACTGGCTTTACCATTCTGGCAGAGAAAATTGCGCGGGAGCCCATGCCAATTTTTTCCGCGATTTAACCCTTAAATTTAATAGCTACAGCGCCCAAATTTTGCACATACATACTACCAACATTAGTAGTGTGTAATATGCAAAAAAAATTGGAATGTGACATGGTTTACTGTATGTAAACCATGTCTCATATCATGTCGGGTTTAGGAAGGAGAAATGAAAAGCCGGCAATTGAATTACCGGCTTTTCTGCTATATCGCGCTGAAGTAAAAATAAATATACATATATGTGTCTCAATGACATATATATACAGTGGGGCAAAAAAGTATTTAGTCAGTCAGCAATAGTGCAAGTTCCACCACTTAAAAAGATGAGAGGCGTCTGTAATTTACATCATAGGTAGACCTCAACTATGGGAGACAAACTGAGAAAAAAAAATCCAGAAAATCACATTGTCTGTTCTTTTAACATTTTATTTGCATATTATGGTGGAAAATAAGTATTTGGTCAGAAACAATATTTCATCTCAATACTTTGTAATATATCCTTTGTTGGCAATGACAGAGGTGAAACGTTTTCTGTAAGTCTTCACAAGGTTGCCACACACTGTTGTTGGTATGTTGGCCCATTCCTCCATGCAGATCTCCTCTAGAGCAGTGATGTTTTTGGCTTTTCGCTTGACAACACGGACTTTCAACTCCCTCCAAAGGTTTTCTATAGGGTTGAGATCTGGAGACTGGCTAGGCCACTCCAGGACCTTGAAATGCTTCTTACGAAGCCACTCCTTCGTTGCCCTGGCGGTGCGCTTTGGATCATTGTCATGTTGAAAGACCCAGCCACGTTTCATGTTCAATGCCCTTGCTGATGGAAGGAGGTTTGCACTCAAAATCTCACGATACATGGCCCCATTCCTTCTTTTATGTACCCGGATCAGTCGTCCTGGCCCCTTTGCAGAGAAACAGCCCCAAAGCATGATGTTTCCACCACCATGCTTTACAGTAGGTATGGTGTTTGATGGATGCAACTCAGTATTTTTTTTCCTCCAAACACGACAAGTTGTGTTTCTACCAAACAGTTCCAGTTTGGTTTCATCAGACCATAGGACATTCTCCCAAAACTCCTCTGGATCATCCAAATGCTCTCTAGCAAACTTCAGACGGGCCCGGACATGTACTGGCTTAAGCAGTGGGACACGTCTGGCACTGCAGGATCTGAGTCCATGGTGGCGTAGTGTGTTACTTATGGTAGGCCTTGTTACATTGGTCCCAGCTCTCTGCAGTTCATTCACTAGGTCCCCCCGCGTGGTTCTGGGATTTTTGCTCACCGTTCTTGTGATCATTCTGACCCCACGGGGTGGGATTTTGCGTGGAGCCCCAGATCGAGGGAGATTATCAGTGGTCTTGTATGTCTTCCATTTTCTAATTATTGCTCCCACTGTTGATTTCTTCACTCCAAGCTGGTTGGCTATTGCAGATTCAGTCTTCCCAGCCTGGTGCAGGGCTTCAATTTTGTTTCTGGTGTCCTTTGACAGCTCTTTGGTCTTCACCATAGTGGAGTTTGGAGTCAGACTGTTTGAGGGTGTGCACAGGTGTCTTTTTATACTGATAACAAGTTTAAACAGGTGCCATTACTACAGGTAATGAGTGGAGGAAAGAGGAGACTCTTAAAGAAGAAGTTACAGGTCTGTGAGAGCCAGAAATCTTGATTGTTTGTTTCTGACCAAATACTTATTTTCCACCATAATATGCAAATAAAATGATAAAAAAACAGACAATGTGATTTTCTGGATTTTTTTTTCTCAGTTTGTCTCCCATAGTTGAGGTCTACCTATGATGTAAATTACAGACGCCTCTCATCTTTTTAAGTGGTGGAACTTGCACTATTGCTGACTGACTAAATACTTTTTTGCCCCACTGTATATATATATATATATATATATAATATATATATATATATATATATATATAAATATTTATATATATATATATGAAACCCGACTTTGGTGCGAAGATCGCCGACCGCATGGCCAATCCCACACTAGGATCGGGTCGGGTTTCATGAAACCCGACTTTGCCAAAAGTCAGCGACTTTTGAAATTGTCCAATCTGTTTCGCTCAACCCTAACCAGAGGTTCTGAGGTAACAGGAGGCTGCTCACATTTAGGTCCACCCTATCCTCCTGAATTACTGTTATCTCCATGTAATAGCAGAGGACCTTCCTAATGAAAATGCTCACAGCTACCTCTCTTAACACTTTTGGAAAGGTTTCTGTCAGAGTGAAAAGGTGGCAGACATATTAGTTTGATAGTAAACATGTCCCTAGACATCTCAGTTGTAACTTGCTAATTAAAAGTATTTAGGAAATTATAGTTACATTTTCTTTAGTTATTTATTTTTTTTCAAGGGTTTAATGCATTTTCTGCTTTGGAAGTGCTCTGACTAATATAGGGCAACATTATCTGCAGTTTTTGCTTCAATCAGAAGCAATTCAAAGCTTCAAGCACACAAATTTCAAAAATCAAATTCCCCCACATTTGCCCTTTTAGCTTCTATGGAAAACATACATGATTTATTTTACAGGGCTCCAAATTTGTAACGTAAAAGGCAGCTCCTACACTGTTGTAAAACAGTGTGAAACCTATTTGCAGGCCAATGGAGAAATGTTGAAAATTTGATTTTCCTGCTGCCACCCCATGGCTTGTAAAAATTCTGCTATCGAGAGCTCTTTTAAGAATTGCATATACTACGTTTCTTTTAATATACTAAAATGTAAATCCATATTATCTATCTATCGATTTACGGTAAGTTAAAATTTGACTGAGTTTGGAGGGATTGATCCTAAATTTAATTTTAAGGCATATTGTATATGTAGATGTTTGACCATAAACTTGTCAAAAACAGAAAACAATAAAAATGAATTTGAAGAAACATTAATTACACAGGGATTTCATTACAAAGGGAGATGTGACAATCACAGTCTATTCATATAAACAGTTTAATAACTTCGTGTATCTCTCTGCTATCATCTGGGACCCCTATGATTCCAATACGTGTGATTCGTGTCAAGCTAAGATGTGGTTTTATTAGTTTTTTTATATTCCTTTTACTGATTATATTTATGTACAATAGAGCAACATTATTTGATAATTCTCCCATATATTTATGATATCATGCTGAGCCAGTAATAGATTTTTTGGTTAAGACTGAGAACTAATTTGACCATTACAATACCCTTATTGGTAGGAACCTTTATGGGAATTGTTCCTCTGAGATTGAAAAGTTCATGACTAAAATTCCATTGTTAAAGCATATATTTAAATGTATTGTGTGTGTATGCAGACCAAAAAATAAATAAATTAAAAAACATGATTTTACAATGATATTTAGGCTTGATCTTTTCAACTTTAACAATTTACAAAGAAGGTGTATATACTGTGAAACCATAAAGCTATAGTTATGGTCTAATTAGTCACCTTCTCCCAAAACCTGTTACTACTATTCCAAAATATTATAAATACAATGGAATATTGTCAAATAGTTTGGCTCTGTTTTACATTAAATCGGTAGGCTGGCACTTCTGTCCATAAAATAGCAGTTGATAGAGGATCAAGTGACCAGACAAAAGTTTATCAGACTTCTCCAACAGAAAAATCAGCTTTTCCATGTCAGGTGTTTTACAATTGGAGGAGACTGAGAGATAGGTTTAGTAAGGCCGGGATCACACATGCGAGAAACATGTCCGTGTCTCACATGTGAAATCCAAGCTCTGGCGCCAGCACTGTGGAGTGGACCGTGCGACTCCATGTGTTGCTATGCGGCTGCACGGCACTCCAGAGCGGAGTGTGCGGCTCCATGTGTTGCTATGCGGCTGCACGCTCTGCTCCACAGTGTCGGCGCCAGAGCTTGGATTTCACATGCGAGACTCGGACGTGTTTCTCGCATGTGTGATCCTGGCCTTACACGTGCTCTAGCCATTTTATGAACAGAAGTGCTGCTCAATTTTTGAGTAAAGAAGGATCAAAAGAATAAAATGTTCAGCCCCTTTAATGTGATTATATTTAATCAGTAACTTATACAAATTCACATGTATATTTTCATACCCCCTATAGCCTCTACTATTCTGGCATCATAGATTGCAGCCGTATTTCATTTCTTTTTATGAACGATTAAGTAGATCTCATTGTTCGCTATTTGGAGCGATTGGTTATTAAAATTCTGAAATATTGCATATACCTTGGGCTAAATGTTTGCCTGGTTTAAATAATAGTCTAAAAAATTGAAATTACCCAGTGACATATAGAAGTAAGAAATAAAGTCTTATTTTGTTTTCATTCATCTTCCAATTTACAATTCTTGGATACTAATCCCTTTACCCCAGAGGGTGGTTTGCACGTTAATGACAGGGGAAATTTTCATAATTCTGATAACTATCACTTTATAAGGTTATAACTCTGGATCGCTTCAATGGATCCCAGTGATTCTGTGAATGTTTTTTTCGTCACATATTGTACTTCATGAAACTGGTAAAATTTATTTGCCTTGCGTCTTTTTGTGAAAAAAAAGGAAATTTCGCAATTTTCAAACTTAATTTTCACGCCCTTAAATCACAGAGATATGTCACACAAAATAGTTAATAAATAACATTTTCCACATGTCTACTTTACATCAGCACAATTTTGGAACCCAATATTTTTTTTTTGCTAGGAAGTTTAAGGGCTAAAATTTGACCAACAGTTTTTCATTTTTCCACCAAAATCATTTTTTTTAAGGAACACCGCATTTGAAGTCATTTTGAGGGGTCTATATGAAAGAAGATACTCAAATGTCACACCATCTTAAGAACTGCACCCTTCAAGGTGCTCAAAACCATATTCAATAAGTTTACTAACGCTTCAGGTGCTTCACAGGAATTTTTTTTTCAGAAAAAAATGACTTCAGATCCAATTTTTTTATTTTTACAAGGGTAACAGGAAAAAATGGACCCGAAAAATGATTGTGTAATTTCTTCTGAGCATGCTGATACCCAATATGTGGGAAAAAACCACTGTTTGGGCGCACGGCAGATCTTGGAAGGGAAGGAGCACCATTTGAATTTTTGAATGCAAGATTTGCTGGAACAATTGGAGGACGCCATGTCGTGTTTGGAGACCTCTGATGTGCCTAAACAGTGAAAATCCCCACAAGTGACACTATTTTAGAAACTAGACCCCTCAGTGAACTGATGTAGATGTGTGGTGAGCACATTAAACCCTCAGGTACTTCACAGAATATTATAAGGTTGAGCCATAAAAATAAAAAAATCAAATTTTCCTCCAAATATGTTTTCAGCACAAAATATTGCATTTTCATAAGGGTAACAGGAGAAATTGCACAATAGAGTTTGTTGGGCAATTTCTCCTGAGTATGCCAATAGCCCTTATGAGGGAGAAAACCACTGCTTGGGCTCACGGCAGAGCTTGGAAGGGAAGTAGCACCATTTGACCTTTTTAATGCAAAATTTGCTGGAACAATTGGCGGATGCCACGTCGTGTTAGGAGAGCCTCTGATGTGCCTAAACGGTGAAAATCCCCCACAATTCACACCATTTTGGAAACTCAGGGAACTGATCTAGATGTGCAGTGAGCACATTTAACCCTCTGTTAGTAAATATGGAGATAGTATTGGTATGTTCGCAGCCCGGGGTCCACCGTGCAGGAGTGGAACCTGCTGATAGTAAATGGCGGCACTATATGGCGATATTACGCCTGAACAGACACGGGTTCCATCTGTGTCTGAGCAAACTCTGTTGCTTCACAGAGTCGCCGGGATAAAAGATAATGCTGTGCCCTGTTAACCTCACAGAGGGTCACCGATGCCCGGACCGGAGATTCCAAAGGTTTGGCGAAGGTGAGAGCCAGCTGAAACCTCTGCCTACACTGGGCTTGCTCTAACCTCCGCTCGCAAAAACGGAGGTCAATGCAAGTTGATACAGTTATTAGCTCCTCCAGTGTGGTGGTAATCTCCCTGGTGGCCAAAGTGTCCTTCACATGGTCAGCTAGCCCTCTCCAAAATATAGGGATGAGGGCTTTATCTGGCCACTCCAGCTCAGATACTAAAGTCCAGAAGTGGACCGCAAAGTGGCTGACCATGGATGAGCCCTGGATCAATGCTAGCAGTTGGAGCGCCGTATCATGGGTGACTCTAGGTCCTAAAAAGACCTGTTTCAGAGTGCTCAGAAACAATGGAGCACTCTGCACCACATGATCGTCATGCTCCCACAACGGCGTAGCCCACTCCAACGCCCTGTCCAACAGAAGGGATATAATGAATCCCACATTTGCCTGCTCTGTGGGAAAACGTGCTGCCAGGAGCTTGAGGTGTATTGCGCACTGGCTCACGAATCCCCTACATGATTTGCAATCACCAGAGTATTTATCAGGCAGCAGAAGGCGGGATAAGGTTGGAACTGGGGTGGCAGTGGACAAACTTGCTGCAGCCACGCTAGCAGCGTGAACAGCTACTGCGGTAACATCCACAGCCGAGGTTGCACACTCGAGAGCCGCCAACCTGCCCTCCAGCTGCTGAATGAACCTCTTCAGTCGCTGTTCATCCATCATTACTAACCAGACCCTGGCGCTAGTATACTGTTAGGGCTGGAGGAATGCACCAAGTAAATATGGAGATAATATTGGTGCATTTGCAGCTCGGGGCCCACCGTGCAGGGGTGGAACTTGCTGCTAGCAAATGTCAGCACTATATGACGATATTATGCCTGAACAGACAAGGGTTCCATCACCCGGTCTGTATAGGAGTGAACTCTTGCTTCACAGAGTCGCCGGGATAAAAGATAACGCTGTGCCCTGTTAACCTCACAGAGGGTCACAGCTCTCTAAAGGAGCAGGTTGCATATAGTAGTCACACAATCAGCAACAGTACTCAAAACAATTCCTCTCTGGAGGTGCCGGAAATATAGTGTCTATATGCCAGCCCGGAATTCATACAAACTCCTCTCTGGAGGTGCCGGCATTCTAGTGGCTTTACAGCCGACCCTGAGCACATGCTGACAGCGACCACAAAAGAAGCTCATACACACATGAACTTAAGTTGATACTAGCGCATGGCCGTGTGGCCATGCAAACCTTTTATAGAGGAAGCTCTCCAGGACCATCCTAGTGGTCCAATAGGAACTGCTTCAGGACCTGAGCATGTGACCCCGACCTCCAATGAGAGGTCATCCCTTGGCCATGCCCTGTAAAGGAAAAGCAGGACTTAGTCCCAGGAGCATCTGCTCATCGCAGAACAGTGTTGGTTACAATGGCTGAGTCTGGAAGATCAGCAGTAACCAAGCGCACAGTATCTGCCTGAGCCAGACACTGGACCGATGTCTCCGCTGAGCAGACTCCACTGTGGCCGGAGAAGAATTGGAGACCACAGCGGAGGTGGTTTGAGATTCCTCTTGTGCAGTGGCAGGAACTCGACACCTAACACCCTCAAGTGCTTTGCAGAAATGTATAATGTTTTCCCCACAAATATGTTTTTAGCACAAAATATTGCATTTTTATAAGGGGAACAGGAGAAATTGCATAATACAATTTGTTGTGCAATTTCTCTTGAGTACGCCGATGTCACATATGTGGTGGAATACTACTTTTGAGGAACAGTGCAAAGCTCAGAATGGAAGAGGTGCCATATTGGCATTCAGATGTTGCAGGAATGATTTGAGGGTGCCATATCACATTTTCAAAGCCCCTGAGGTGCCAGAACAACAGAAACCTTCTATGTGTGAGATAATTTCACAAACTACACTCCCCAATGAATTCATCTAGTGATGCAGTGAACATATTGACCCCAATTGTGCCTCAAAGAGTTTTGTACCACTGAGCGGGGAAGAAAGAATAAATTACATTTTTACCACTAAAATGTTGCTTTAGCTCCAAGTTTTTAATTTTTCCAAAGGGCTAATAGGAATTTTTTTTACAACAAACTGAGGTCCATTTTTCCTGACTGTGCCAATGCTCTACATATAATCAGGGAATATTTTTCAGGCACAGTGCAAAGCTCAGAAGGCAAGGAGCGCTAGATTTTACTGTTATGGTAAAACCGTTATGGTTTGCAGATGCCATAAAACACTGGAAAAGCCAATGAGGTGCCAGAACAGAAGCCCCCGTAAGTGACCCCATTTTGCAAACTACATCTCTCAATGAATTCATCTAGTGGTGCAGTGCTCATATTAACACCATGGGTGTGTCACAAAATTTTATACCATTGGGCATTGAAGACAAAATAACTACATTTTTAGCACCAAAATTTTGTTTTAGCCTTTTTTTTTAGATTTTACATTTTAAACAAGTGGGTAAAAATTACACCAAAATTTGTCCCACAATTTCTACTGAACGTGGAAATACCCCATATGTGGCTATACAGTACTACGGAATCTTCAGCCAGAGGTTCCAACTGAATGACATATTTCAGACATTTACACAGAAACCCTGGTGTAAGCGCTCAGCGCAGAGCGCAGCATAGATGTGTGCCAAGCTTTACTGTGATCTTTGGGAGGCAGAATGAAAAAAAACAATAGCATGTGAAGAATTGGTTTTATTTATTTTTCACGCCGTTCCTTATGCGGTAAAAGTGATTTGGTGACTTTATTGTTTGGGTCTGTGCAATTACAGCGATACCAGATTTATAGCGGGTTTTTATAGTGGGTTTTTATGTTTGGCTGTTGTAATGCACTAAAAGACGCTTTTTATTGCAAAAAATAGATTTTGCATCACCACATTTTGTTAGCTATAATTTTTCTATATTTTTGCCCAGAGTCATGTGAGCTATTGTTTTTTGCAAGACAATTTGATGTTTTTATTGGTACTATTTTCAGGTGCATGACATTTTTTAATGGTTTTCTATTCTGAATTTTGTGAGTCAGAACAAAAACCAGCAATTCAGGAATTTTGTTTGGGGTGGAGGGGTTATGTCGTTCCATGTGTGGTAAAATTCATAAGGCAGTTTTATTTTTTGGGTTAGTATGATTACAGCTATACCTCAATAATATGTTTTTAATGTTTTGGCGCTTTTATACAACAAAAGCTATTTTATATAAAAAATAATTATTTTGCTTTACTTTATTCTGAGAGCTATAACTTTTTTATTTTTCTGCTGATGGAGCTATATGACAGCTTGTTTTTTTGTGGGACAAAACTATGTTTTCAGCAGAATCATTTTTATTTATATCTGTATTTTTTATCTTGTTTTATACCACATTTTGTTCGGCAGTATGATGATAAAACATTAGTTTTTGGTGTTCATAAAAACGGTTAACTAGTGGGACAGTTTTATAGATCGGGTCATTGCGATCATGGTGATTCTAAATATGTGTACGTTTATTGATTTTTTGTTTTTTTTTCCATTCATATATTTATTTAGAGGTACGATGTCTTTGCTTTTTTCTATTATTATTTTTTTTTTTTAAATATTTTATAATTATTTTTAATTTTTCTTTACTTTTTTCTAACTTTTTTACTTTGTCTCAATATGGGACAATCATTTTTTGCAGGCTTATCCCTTCTACCGCATTCTACCGCATGGAGATGAAGTAGCCTCTTTATCCTGCTGAAACTGTCAGCTCTGCACTGACAGACAAACTTGCTCATCATGCACTGGGCATGATCAGCAGGTTTGCTAGGTCTGGTGATTCAGATGTCGTCATGATGACATTGAATCACCATGGCAACGATCAGGACCCTGCCTTACACCGTGGGGTCTCTGATCCAAAGGCAGAGGGTCTGTCAGCTCTCTGCCAGCTTCCGGAATGCTGTGATTGTGTATAATCGCAGCATTTTGGGGGTTAAAGTGCTGGAAGCAGTCTGTGATTACCTCTACCACTTATTGCTGGGTATCAGCTGTCAGATTCAACTGACATGAGGCGATGATCGCTCGCACACACCCCGTGTGCGCAGGCGATTGCTCAGATGTAATATTCCATCCCTGGTCAAATTGGCCCAGGGTAGATGAACAGAATGTTACATCTGATGTCGGAAAAAAGGTTAACATTATAGCAAATATTCTTGGTTAACCCCTTCCTTACCTTTGACATATATGTATGTCAAATGTCGTGCCTCTGCTTTCGTGGGCTCACATGTCATGCCAAACGTGCTTATTTCTTGGCGGAGAATTGGTGATTTAATCAGTCATCATGTGTTTTTAACAGCCGCTATTAACCTATGAAGTGCCGCTGTTAAGTCTTCCGCCCATCGGTATGACCGTTAAGTGATCGCAGGACACTGATGGGTCATGACAGCCATTGGTGGATGACAGCCGATTACCTCCTTGCCTGTCATTATGATACTTCAGTGAAAGCCAGCATTTAGCTGGCATTCATAGGTGATGATGACATTTGTTGATAATATTCATTCGCAATCAAACGATCTCAGCTTCAAGGGACTATGAAATACAGTAAAAATTTTACATTAATTTTTGTAAAAAATATGAAAAAAATAAAACGCACAAAAGTTGAACTCACCTCCCTTTTGCTCCATTAATAATAAAATAATTAATAAAAAACAAAATAAACACATATTTGGTGTCACTGCATTAGTAAAATCTGATGTAGCAAAATATAAAGTAAACTAGATGGTGGCCCGATTCTAACGCATCGGGTATTCTAGAATATGCATGTACACGTAGTATATTGCACATCCCACATAGTATATTGACCAACCACGTAGTATATTGCCCAGCGACGTAGTATATTGCCCAGCCACATAGTATATTGCCCAGCCATGTAGTATTTTGCCCAGCCACATAGTATATTGCCCAGTCAGGTAGTATATTGCCCAGCCACGTAGTATATTGCCCAGCCATGTAGTATTTTGCCCAGCCACATAGTATATTGCCCAGTCAGGTAGTATATTGCCCAGCCACGTAGTATATTGCCCAGTGACGTAGTATATTGCCCAGTGATGTAATATATTGGCCAGCCACGTAATATATTGCCCAGTGACGTAGTATATTGCCAAGCCACGTAGTATATTGCCCAGTTACATAGTATATTGCCTAGTGACATAGTATATTGCGCAGCCACATAGTATATTGCCCAGCCACATAGTATATTGCCCAGCCACATAGTATATTGCCCAGTTACATAGTATATTGCGCAGCAACGTAGTATATTGCCCAGTGACGTAGTATACAGCACAGAGCCATGTAGTATATTGCCCAGCTACGTAGTATATTGCCCAGCCAGGTTTGTCACAGGTGAAAAAATAAAAAATAAACATATACTCACCTTTCCGAGGGAGCCCTTGTAGTCCACTGCAGGTTCCGGTCCCAGGGTTGGTATTAGCGCAGGACCTGTGATGATGTAGCGGTCACATGACCGTGACGTCATGGCAGGTCCTTGTTGCGCAGGTGCGCAGGGCCTGTGATGACGTCGTGGTCACATGACGTCGCGGTCAAGGCAGGTCCTTCTGCCAAAGGAACCTGCAACGGAAGATGGCGGCTGGCGCGAGCTGCAACAGAGGGTGAGTATAGCAGGTTTTTTTTATTATTATTATTTTTAACATTACATTTTTTACTGTTGATGCCGCATAGGCAGTGTCAATAGTAAAAAGTTAGGGACACACAGGGTTAATAGCGGCGGTAACGGAGTGCGTTACCCGCGGCATAACGCGGTCCGTTACCACTGGCATTAACCCTGTGTTAGTGGTGACCGGAGGGGACTATGCGGGCGACAGGCACTGACTGCGGGGAGTAAGGATCGGCCATTTTCTTCCGGACTGTGCCCGCCGCTGATTGGTTGCAGCAGCCATGCAGGCAGCTGGCGAGACCAATCAGCGAATGAATATCCATGACAGAAAGATAGAAGAACAGACGGAAGTGACCCTTAGACAATTATATAGTAGATTAATCCAATTGGTAAACAGCATAATGACCAAAAAATCTAAACGGAAGAATTACACTTTTTTTGCTGCCACAACATTGCAACAAAGTTGAATAAGATGCATATTTAAAACCTTGTATCGACCACAAAATGAAAAAAATAAGCCATATCCTGAAAAATGAAAACACTACAGATTTTCAGAAAATGGCAACAATAGCAAGGTTTTTTTTTCTTTACAAAGTTCAGAATTTTCTTTCAGCACTTAAACAAAAAACATTTATGCAGATCTGGTATCTATTTACTTGTACTGACCTGGATAATCATATTTCCACTTCAGTTTTACCATATAGTGAATATGGTGAATAAAAACCTTATAAACCATTGTAGAAAAGCACTGTTTTTGCAGTTTTAATGCACTTATAATTTTTTGTCACATTTTCCAGTCCAATATTTTGTAGAATAAGGCCGGCCTCATACTAGCATGTTTTACGGATGTAAGAGAGGTGCTGAAAATACGGATTGCATACGTACAATGCTTCTCTATGCCCCAGCTTCTATCAGCCGTATTTTACTGATCCGTATTATACGGTGTTCTACGGCCATAGAAAAACGCAGCATGCTGCGTTTGTCACTGTATTGCGCAAAAAACACGCCAATGAAAGTCTATGGGGGCGAGAAAAATACGGATTACACACGGACCAACAGTGTGACTTGCGAGAAATACGCAGCGGTGTTCTAGCGAAAAGCCGGCAATTCAGTGTGGTGTACAGTAAAATCACACTGACAGGTTAGAATAGAATAGCTAAAATAATTGTCTACACATAGTATAGGGGTATATATATATATATATATATATATATAGATATATATATATATATATCTATATATATATATATATATATATATATATATCTGTCAGTGAGACACATATATGTATATATATATTAATATTTCATACAGCGCTAGATAGCTTAAAAGCAGGTAATTCAAACCCGACATAAGAGGCATGGTTTACATACAGTAAGCCATCTCATATCCCTTTTTTGTTTTGCATATTCCACACTGCTAATGTTAGTAGTGTGTATGTGCAAAATTTGGGCGCTCTAGCTATTAAATTAAAGGGTTAAATCGCGGAAAAAATTGGCGTGGGCTCCCGCGCAATTTTCTCCACCAGAATGGTAAAGACAGTGACTGAGGGCAGATATTAATAGCCTGGATAGGGTCCATGGTTATTGGCCCCCCCTGGCTAAAAAAATCTGCCCCCAGCCACCCCAGAAAAGGCAAATCTGGAAGATGTGCCTATTCTGGCACTTGGCCACTCTCTTCCCATTCCTGTGTAGCTGTGGGATATGGGGTAATGAAGGGTTAATGTCACCTTGCTATTGTAAGGTGACATTAAGCCAGATTAATAATGGAGAGGAGTCAATTATGACACCTATCCATTATTAATCCAATAGTATGAAATGGTTAAAAACACACACACACACATTATTACAAAGTATTTTAATGAAATAAATACACAGGTTTTTGTAATATTTTATTTTACTGGTAATCCACCTGATGACCCTCGTTCTGTAAAAAAGGTCAAATAAAAAAACAACTATCCCATACCTTCCGTCGTTCTGTCACGTCCAACGATGTAAATCCATCTGAAAGGGTTAACTAATTTTACAAGCAGAAGCTCTGCTAATGCAGCCTGAAGCCTGCATATGAACTCGAGCGTGGGAAAATATTCTGAAAAGTTCCCAGGCTCGAGTTCATATGAGGGCATCCAGCAGAGGGTGCATCACCGCGACTGAAGGTAACTACAGGTCATTGACCTACATTCCATTCATTCCCCAGGGTTTTACAGGCAGGAGCACAGCTGCATTAGCAGAGCTTCTGCTTGTAAAATTAGTTAACCCCTTCAGATGGATTTACATCGTTGGACGTGACAGAACGACGGAAGGTATGGGATGTTGTTTTTTATTTTACCTATTTTACAGAATGAGGGTTTTTAGGTGGTTTACCAGTATAATAAAATATTACAAAAACCTGTGTATTTATTTCATCAAAATACTTTGTAATTATGTGTGTGTGTTTTTTAACCATTTCATACTATTGGATTAATAATGGATAGGTGTCATAATTGACTCCTCTCCATTATTAATCTGGCTTAATGTCACCTTACAATAGGTGTCATAATTGACGCCTCTCCTTTATTAATTTGGCTTAATGTCACCTTACAATAGCAAGGTGACATTAACCCTTCATTACTCCATATCCCACGGTTACACGGGAATGGGAAGAGAGTGGCCAAGTGCCAGAATAGGTGCATCTTCCAGATGTGCCTTTTCTGGGGTGGCTGTGGGCAGATGTTTTTAGCCAGGGGGGGGGGCAATAACCATGGACTCTCTCCAGGCTATTAATATCTGCCCTCAGTCACTGGCTTTACCATTCTGGTGGAGAAAATTGCGCGGGAGCCCACGCCAATTTTTTCCGCGATGTAACCCTGTAATTTAATAGCTAGAGCGCCCAAGTTTTGCACATACACACTACTAACATTAGTAGTGTGGAATATGCAAAAATAAAGGGATATGAGATGGCTTCCTGTATGTAAACCATGTCTTATATCATGTCGGGTTTGAGAAGGAGATAGGAAAAGCTGGCAATTGAATTACCGGCTTTTAAGCTATCTAGCGCTGTATGATATATATATATATATATATATATATATATAGACAGTAGTGTTGAGCGATACCTTCCAACATTCAAAGGTATCGGTATCGGATGGTATTGGCTGATATCCAAAAAATATCGTATATCGCCGATACCGATACCCGATACTAATGCAAGTCAATGGGACACAAATATCGGAAGGTATCCTGGATGGTTCCCAGGGTCTGAAGGAGAGGAAACTCTCCGTCAGGCCCTGGGATCCATATTCATGTAAAAAATAAAGAATAAAAATTAAAAATATGAATATACTCACCCCTCCGAAGGACCCTTGCTGTCACCGCTGCGAGCGTCTGCCTCTGTCCCCAAGAATGCAGTGAGTGAAGGACCTTCGATGACGTCACAGTCAGGTGACCGGTCACCTGACCGCTCACGTTACCGTGACATCATCGAAGGTCCTACACTCTCTGCATTCTCAGGAACGGAGGCAGTCGCTTGCAGCGGTGACAGCCAGGGTTCGCCGGAGGGGTGAGTATATCCATATTTTTTTATTTTTATTCTTTATTTTTTACATGAATATGGATCCCAGGTGTTGTGAATTCTGTTGTCAAGCTCCCTCCTGTGGTCATGAATGGTACTTCGGCTGGTTCTGTCCATGGGCTTCCTCTGGTCGATGTGAGTGGGGCTGCGGCTTCTGAGGTTCCTTCCACAGGTGACGAGGTTAATTCGTTAGCTTGCTGCTCTATTTAACTCCACTTGATCTTTGCTCCATGCCACCTGTCAATGTTCCAGTATTGGTCTAGTTCACTCCTGGATCGTTCTTGTGACCTGTCTTCCCAGCAGAATCTAAGTTACTGCTTGTTTTTCTCTGGTTTGCTATTTTTCTGTCCAGCTGGCTATTTTGATTGTTGTCTTGCTTGCTGGAAGCTCTGGGACGCAGAAGGAGCGCCTCCGCACCGTGAGTCGGTGCAGAGGGTCTTTTTGCGCCCTCTGCGTGGTCTTTTTGTAGTTTTTTGTGCTGACCGCAAAGCTGCCTTTCCTATCCTCTGTCTGTTCAGTAAGTCGGGCCTCACTTTGCTAAATCTATTTCATCTCTGTGTTTGTAATTTTCATCTTTACTCACAGTCATTATATGTGGGGGGCTGCCTATTCCTTTGGGGAATTTCTCTGAGGCAAGGTAGGCTTTATTTTTCTATCTTTAGGGCTAGCTAGTTCCTTAGGCTGTGACGAGGCACCTAGGGAGCGTCAGGAGCGCTCCACGGCTATTTCTAGTGTGTGTGATAGGATTAGGGATTGCGGTCAGCAGAGTTCCCACGTCTCAGAGCTCGTCCTATATTATTAGTAACTATCAGGTCATTCTGTGTGCTCTTAACCACCAGGTCCATTATTGTCCTGACCACCAGGTCATAACACCCAGGGCCTGAAGGAGAGTCTCCTCTCCTCCAGACCCTTGGAACCATACGCACCGCACACGCCGATTCCGATTTCCGATATCGCAAAAATATCAGAACTCGGTATCGGAATTCCGATACAGCAAATATCGGCCGATACCCGATACTTGCAGTATCGGAATGCTCAACACTAATAGACAATATATATGTTTTTACGATTTTGTGAGCACATGGATCCATTGTATGTCCGTATGTCGGTTTTGCAAGCCTGCGAGAAAATCGCGCAGTACGGATGCCATATGGATTACATACGGAGGATGCCATGCGCAAAATACGCTGACACACCCTGCCTACGGATGACATACGGACCACTATTTTGGGGACTTTTCTGCGTATTACGGCAGTATATAAGGGACCGTATTTTTATATGCTGAGTGTGAGGCCGGCCTAAGTGGTGCCATTCAAAGTACAACTTGTCCCGCAAAAAAGCAAGCCATTATATGTCTATGTGGATGGAAAAATAAAAAGGTTACAACTAGTGTTGAGCGATACCGTCCGATACTTGAAAGTATCGGTATCGGATAGTATCGGCCGATACCCGAAAAATATCGGATATCGCCGATACCGATATCCGATACCAATACAAGTCAATGGGACATCAAGTATCGGAATGTATCCTCATGGATCCCAGGGTCTGAAGGAGAGGAAACTCTCCTTCAGGCCCTGGGATCCATATTAAAGTGTAAAATAAAGAATTAAAATAAAAAATATTGTTATATTCACCTCTCCGGCGGCCCCTGGACATCAGCGGGAGGATCCGGCGTCCGGCACGGCTTCTTTCTTCAAAATGCGCGCCTTCAGGACCTGTGGAATGACGTCCCGGCTTCTGATTGGTCGCGTGCCGCCCATGTGACCGCCACGCGACCAATCAGAAGCCGCGACGTCATTCCTCAGGTCCTAGAAGGCGCTCATTCTAGGACTTTAGCTGAGGAATGACGTCGCGGCTTCTGATTGGTCGCGTGGCGGTCACATGGGCGGCACGCGACCAATCAGAAGCCGGGACGTCATTCCACAGGTCCTGAAGGCGCGCATTTTGAAGAAAGAAGCCGTGCCGGACGCCGGATCCTCCCGCTGATGTCCAGGGGCCGCCGGAGAGGTGAATATAACAATATTTTTTATTTTAATTCTTTATTTTACACTTCCGATACCGATACCCGATATCACAAAAATATCGGATCTCGGTATCGGAATTCCGATACCGCAAGTATCGGCCGATACCCGATACTTGCGGTATCGGAATGCTCAACACTAGTTACAACTCTAGGAAGAAGGGAGAAAAAACCAAAAAGGAAAAATGGAAAATCGCTCGATACTGAAAGGGTTAAGCCTTTACTTTTACATGGAATCAAATTTTTTTTTATATTGACATTGACAACTCAAATGCAAATAGCACTTGTTTGGCATATGAAGGGATTTTTTAAATTAGAAATTAAAATTAAATGTTTTGAGGAGGAACCAGTGCCATGGTTCCTTATTGTAATTACATCATATTATTGTACAATGCTCAATCTGTCTTTGTAAAACGTAAAACAATCTTTAACAGCAACGTTTTGGCCAAATCTGTCTTTAAGGAGACTCATGTGTGTTTAATATCCTTCTCACATTGGCAAATACTTGTTTTAACATTTTTGCTTTTTTTTATCTCTTCTTCCAAAGACCATAACTTTTAATTTTTCAGTCCACATAGACATATGATGGCTTGTTCATTGTGGGATGAGCTATACTTTTGAATTACATGATTAATTTTACCACACAATATATTGGACAATGGAAAAAAAATCCAAGTGCGGTGAAATGGCGGCACTGTTTTTTGGATTTTATTTTATGCCATTCATAGCATGGTAAAAATGACATGAAATCAAGATTCTCCAGGTCAGTGCAATTTGTCTATTAGTATAAAGTTGAAAAAGACAACATAAACTAAAACTGTAGGTTAGAGGGATGTGTCGCCATTTTCAAAGACCTGTTACATTTTTAGATTTTAGGTTCCACAAAGCTGAGTCAGGTTTTTTTGGAAGGGTGAGCAGATGATTTAATTGATACGATTTTGGAATAGATTTTGACATTTTGATTGCTCCTCATTGTTTTTTGGCATTTCTGCAACCAAAGAAAAACACAATTTTGGTGTTTTAAATTCTTTCCTACTTACGGTCTTTACCAATTGGGTTAAAGGGACCCAATCTTGCCTTGTGCAGGCATGTACTACGGAAGACAGAGAATGAACTTCAATCCAATATTGCAGCCAGCATGCAGCCAGCGGGTAAGGAAAGGGTGAATCAAACACCCAAAAACCCCGCCTCAATGGATAAAGATTGTTCCCTCCAAATTCAGGTGACAGTGTCCCTTTAATTAATTTTACAATTTTATAGATCGAACTTTTATAGTTGCAGTGATACTGTATATGTTTTTTTAATTTTTAATACTTATTATTAATGGGGTAAATGTGATGATTAAATTTTTGCTTTTTTAAAACATTTTTTCTTTGACTTTTTACTTTATTTACTAATCTGTTTGGGGACTTGAACATTGTCTAATCACTAATGCTCTATACAGCCGTGTATATTAAAAATAACAGTTTACTATGAAACCCTTTGCTGATGAACCTTTGTAAGGGTATGTGTCCACGTTCAGGATGGCTGGCGCTTTGGACAGAGCGGAAAACTCGCTCCGCCCAAAGCTCCGCCCCTTTCATAGACACGATGATGCCTGATGTGTTCATTGCACACATCTGGAATCATCGCACTCCACACATAGGGCCCTGTGTTTCACCTTGCGGCAGCGCATCTTACAGATGTGCCTTTTCTGGGGTGGCTGGGGACAGATGTTTTCAGCCAGGGGGTCCTATAACCATGGTTCCTCTCTAGGCTATTAATATCTGCCCTCAGTCACTGGCTTTCCCACTCTGGCAGAGAAAATTGCGCGGGAGCCCACGCCAATATTTTCCGTGATTTAACCCTTTATTTTAACAGCTAGAGCTCCCAAATTTTGCACACAGAAACTTGGAACATTATTAGTGAGGAACATGTTAAAACATAAGGGATATGAAATGGCTTACTGTATGTAAACCATGTCTCATATCCTGTCAGGTTTGGGAAGGAGATAGCAAAAGACGGCAATTGAATTACCGGCCTTTAAGCTATTTAGCGCTGTATTAAAAAAAAAAAAAAAAAATATATATATATATATATATATATATGTGTGTCTCACTGACATATATATATATATATATATATATATATATATATATATATATAGACTGTATATATGTTTTAATGAATATTTCAGTCCATGGATCCATTGTATGTCCGTTTTGCAAACCGGCAAGAAAATCTCGCTGTACGGATGCCATACGGATTACATACGGAGGATGACATGCGTAAAATACGCTGCCACACCCTGCCTATGGATGACGTACGGATCACTGTTTTGGGATCATTTCTGCATATTACGCATGTAAAATACGGACCGTATTTCCCTATGCTGAGTGTGACTCCGGTCTAAATAGTGAAGCATAATATATCTTTATACTTTTTTAAATTATTAAATTACCTTGAATCATTTTTTTTAGGAAGATCAAACATTTACATTTTTAAAAATAATTTGCAAACCCTGAATCAAGCTGTTGGCTTGACATGTACCAGTATGAATGATGTGTACTACAGTATATATGTGTAAAAAACAGGTAAAACTAAAAAGGTTATATGAAAATTTTATTAATTAAATCCATGTCTTCAGAAATATTTTACTGGCTTGATCCCTTGAGGATTACAGATCCGTGTTTGTAGTATTGTGTTAAGCAATGTTGTCAAGATACTGTTTTTTAATTATCTATCTCCTTCCATTCATTGACCTTTGATTTGGTTCCACCTTTATTGCTTGTGCAGTAGAGTTTAATTTACAAGAACCCATGTTGTCTTCATAAATCAGTGCTGAAATACATTCATGCTTTGTGACAAATGAATGAGTAGATTTGTATTTAATTTATCCTGCTGACAAGGATTCCCACAAGAAAAGCTTTAATAAAGGATGCAATGCACCAATAATAATAATAATAATAAGTTAGCTCAAGTGCCCTAACCTGCTGGTCACCCGCTCCAGTACCAGGTTTCTGTCAATGCATTTCAAGTCCTCTGCTTGACACTAGTTGACTATTCCTGTGGCAGCACATGACTGGAGCAGTAAAGGAGTGCAACTCCCTTTATCAATAATCAAGCCAGCTGCCTCTTCTATAAATGTATCAGGCCGGCATCACACTCAGCGTATGAAAATATGGTCCGTTATTTATGACCGTAATATGCAGAAAAGTCCCCAAAATAGTGATCTGTATGTCATCCGTAGGCATGGTTTGTCAGCGTATTTTGTGCATGGCATCCTCCGTATGTAATCCGAATGGCATACGTACTGCGAGATTTTCTCGCAGGCTTGCAATACGGACATACAATGGAGCCATGGGCTCAAATAATCGTAAAAACATATATACTGTCTATATATATATATATATATATATATATATATATATATATATCAGTGAGACACATATATATACAGTATATATTAATATATCATACAGCGCTAGATAGGAAAAGCCGGCAATTGAATTACCGGCTTTTAAGCTATCTACTTCTCGAACCCGACATGATATGAGACATGGTTTACATACAGTAAACCATCTCATATTCCCTTTTTTTGCATATTCCACACTACTAATGTTAGTAGTGTGTATGTGCAAAATTTGGGTGCTCTAGATATTAATTTAAAGGGTTAAATTGCGGAAAAAATTGGCGTGGGCTCCAGCGCAATTTTCTCCGCCAGAGTGGGAAAGCCAGTGACTGAGGGCAGATATTAATAGCCTGGAGAGGGTCCATGGTTATTGGCCCCCCCGGCTAAAAACATCTGCCCCCAGCCACCCCAGAAAAGTCACATCTGGAAGATATGCCTATTCTGGCACTTGGCCACTCTCTCCCCATTCCCGTGTAGCGGTGGGATATGGGGTAATGAAGGGTTAATGTCACCTTGCTATTGTAAGGTGACATTAAGCCAAATTAATAATGGAGAGGCGTCAATTATGACACCTATCCATTATTAATCCAATAGTATGAAATGGTTAAAAAAACACACACATTATTACAAAGTATTTTAATGAAATAAATACACAGGTTTTTGTAATATTTTATTATACTGGTAATCCACCTGAAGACCCTTGTCACCTGAAACAAACGTAAACAAAACAAACAACAATATTCCATACCTTCCGACGATCAGTCTCGTCCCACGCTGTAAATCCATCTGAAAGGGTTAACTAACTTTACAAGCAGAAGCCTGCTAATGCAGCTGCCCCTGCCTGTAAAAACCCGGCGAATGAAAGGATTGTAGGTGAATGACCTGTAGTTACCTTGAAGTTACGGTGAAGCGCCCTCTGCTGGATGTCCTCATATGAACTCGAGCCTGGGAACTTTTCTGAATATTTTCCCAGGCTCGAGTTCATATGAGGACATCCAGCAGAGGTCGCATGGATGTAAAATCCCAGGGAATTAATGGAATGCAGGGGAATGACCTGTAGTTACCTTGAGTCGCAGTGATGCGCCCTCTGCTGGATGTCCTCATATGAACTCCAGCGTGGGAAAATATTCTGAAAAGTTCCCAGGCTCGAGTTCATAATTCCTAAGTTCTGTCCTCTGGACCGTAACACTTCCAGTCCAACAGATAGTACTTTTTGCCACATGCCACCTTGCATCCCATGATAGTGTTCACCTCTGAATTGTCCATAAACAAACCCGATGTCCCAGCAGATTATACCGGGACATGTGAACGGGTTTTAAGAGGGATGCATGAAAGGTGTTGGTGATACACAGGTGTGGAGGAAGATGGTAGACCACATGGTTAACCTGCTCTAGAACCTAGAAGGGCCCTAAGTAGTGAGGCGCAAACTTAGTGGATTCAACGCGCAGCCTGATATTACAGAAGAAGAGCCACACTAAGTCGCAGGAGCAAAGGTCAGAGCGGGACGCCGATGTGCATCGGCAGAGACCCTCATTCTCTCCTTGGAGGCACGGATGGCATCCTGCATGCGGTCCCAGATGTCCTGTGCTTCCACTGCCCAGTCTGCCACCCTAGAGTCAGCAGAAGACATGGGCATGGGCACAGGAACCCGCGGATGCTGGCCGTAATTAAGGAGAAATGGAGTCTGCCCAGTGGAGTCGGCTACGGCGTTGTTCAAGGCAAACTTCAGCCACCATAGCAGGGATGCCCAGTCATCCTGCCTGGCTGAGACAAAATGTCATAGGTATGAGTCCAGGGTCTGGTTGGCCCTCTCTACCAACCCATTCATCTCAGGATGGTATGCTGAAGAGAGATTCAGCTCAATACTAAGTAGATGACAAAGCTCTTTCCAGAACCGAGATGCAAACTGGGGACCCCGGTCACTGACAATCTTGTCAGGCATATCTTGTAAGCGGAAGACATGTTTGACAAACAACACCGCCAAGGCCCGTGCAGAAGGTAACTGTGGGAGAGGCACTAAATGCACCATTTTAGAGAAATGATCGTTAACTACCCAAATGACGGGACTTGGGTAAGCCAACCACAAAGTCCATCCAGACTATCACCCAAGGTCTTTCAGTCACCAGTAGGGGGTAAAGTAGCCCAGCAAGCCTTTGTCGAGAAGACATAATTTTGGCACAGGAGACGCACGCTCGAATATAGTCTTTGACGTCACGGGCCATATGCGGCCACCAGTACGTCCTCGCCAGAAGCTCTGATTTGCTTTTGATCCCGAAATGTCCACCCACCCTGGATGAGTGAGCCCGAGAGAGAACCTGCGGTCGCAAATTAGATGGCACAAAAGTCTTGCCTGGGGGCACAGACTCTAGTGACACTTGAGCAACAGTTCTCAGACTCTCAGAAGGAACAATTAGCCAATAGTGATGAGTGAACGTGCCACTATTCGTTACTCGCCCGAGTATCGGGGTACTCGCCGAGCAGCAGGCATTTCTGGGATTATTCAAAGGTAACTGCAGTCTCTACCCAGCAGTTTTGGTGGACTTTAGAGACCCAATCACTGTGCAGGGATTGTCTGCCAGGCCATGGAACTCACACCCTTCTTTGTTGTGGTCGTGCAGTGATTGGCTGGGCCATACAGCATCATCCTGAGTATAAGAGACCAGGCGCCACCCTGCTCGCCACATTCTATTCCTGTTTCAGCGAGAGTAGGGGAGCTGCTGCCGAGATAGGGTCAGAAGCGTGGTTTTAGAGTTAGTGTAGGTCTGCAACTCTTACATCCACAACTCCTGAGAAACCAACAGTCCTTTTTAGGGCTAATTCATGGGTCCCAATATTGCAGCGCTAGGCAGGCAGGGCACAGCATATCCACATCAGTGCAAGGCCTGCAGGCACTGTATGTGCGCCCAATGCTCCCACTGCATCCTTCCCAAAGCTCTATAACTTTATGCTGCTGCAGCTTATTTACTGTCTATATACCTTTTCTTTTTTTTCCACAAATTCCCCCCCCAAAAAAAAATAGCCTCTGTCAGGCTGAGGCTTGTTGAAAAGTAATAGTTTGTCAGGCATATGTAGCATAGTGCTACCCTTGTGCTCCTTTTTTTGTGTTTTAAATTCATCGAAAAAGTCCTTAAATATCTCTGTGCTCCAAGTTTGGTCATTGGAGGCCGGTGTACTTATTTTGTGGCTGTGTGATACTCAAATTCTAAACAGCGCTATTTAGCATAAAAAAAAATGAAAGGCCACAGATTTGCCAGTGTGGTATCTCCGTTACAGCCGTCAACCGTCATATATGTCTGTGCTCTAAGTTTGGGCATTGGAGGCCGGTGTACTTACTTTGTGGCTGTGTGATACTAAAATTCTTTACAGCGCTATTTTGCAGATCAAACCCAAAACAAAGGCCACATATTTGCCAGTGTGGTATTTCTGTGACAGCCCTCATATATCTGCATGCTCCATGTTTGGGCATTGTTGGCTGGTGTAACCCTTTTTTGGCTGTCTGATTCTATACTGCACTATTTTGCTTCCAAAATAAAAAAAGAACCATATTTGCCAGTTTTTTATCGCTGTCAGACATCTGATGTATGTGTGGCCTACAAAATGTGGAAATCCAGGCCTACATTCAGCTGTATTTGATGTCTTTTACCCTAGTTTGGTACACTATTTTAGTTTACAAAATTAACAAATACAGGTCACATATCAAACAGTGCGGTATCTCGTAAAAAATACTTCTCTTTGAAGTTGTTATGGCTGCTTCATGACTGTGTTAAATGCTCCAACTCCAACTACAGCCATCATCATCTTCTGCCTAGAGGCAGACACTGCGCACATAGAAAGTCTGAGGAGCAGAGTGTGAATGCTTTTGCCGTGTTTTTCTCTGTCTCTTTATTATGAAGGCATGTGCTCCCGACAATAAAAGCGTTACTGCCAGAAAGCAAGGAGCCATGTTCATATGGCCGCCAGAAAGCGAGGCACCGTGCACTCCATGACTGTGAGTACAGCGCACGTGCGCAGTAGAGAGACAGTTCATGTTGCTTGTTCAGCTTTGCGAAACAATAATTAAAGGGCACAGAGGAATGACAGAGGATGTTGGTGCGGTCAGCAAGGTACTCTCACAGCATTTTCCAAAATAAAGCACTCCTTGTGAGAGTCCTCCATGCCTCAGGGCCAGGGCGATAGGAGGGTGTGAGAAAACTCTCCCTGGACTTTGTCAGTGTTCCACTGCCTCTGCTGGATTGGAGTTGTGTCTCTCTCCCCTGTACTACTTGGTTGGCCACCGAACTGTGACCTCTTCTGCCAGCGTTTTCAGATGGGATTTGTTTTAATATTTCAGCAAGAAGGGCCCTCTGGTCCTCCAACATTGTACTACACCTGTCTGCCTCTGGAATAAGAGAAATAAAGTTCTCCTTGTAGCGTGGGTCTGGAAGTGTCAACAATCAGTATTCCCTGTCACCCAAAATTTAGAGAAGGCAAGGGTGGCGGGAAAGGCAGTGGAACATAAAATCAGGCATGTGTGCAAGACGGCTAACACTCGATACTTCTATGTCATCACCAAGAGGACAACTGACCATGCTCTCCTCCTCCTTGTCCTCCGACCTCCACAACTTTTGGTAAACCTCAGTAATATAATTGTAAATACATCCTTGTAAATACATTCCCCTGTAGTTTTATCTCCCCCACCTCATTGTAGATAGTAAGTTGTCAAGAGCAGGATTTTTTTTTTGGGGGGGGGGTTAATTATTGTTCTCGTTGTTACTTAGTGTAGATTGCAAGTTGTCACGAGCAGGGTTGTTTTATTTCTGTTTAATTATTGCATTATTTTCATCGTTTTTACTTCGGACTGTTGTGTTTCAAACTGTAAATATGTTGACGCTATAAAAATAAGTATAAATATTAATATTACATTCCCTGACAGAAGTTATGTCACTTATCCCTGTTATGTAAGTAAAAGCTTATAAGCTGACGTTAAATTCATCCATTGGTTGTATAAGTTATTCTTTTGAAAGCTGAAACCCTCCAAAATGTGGTTTAGGTCAAGAAAATAAATTGGCATCAATGCAGAAATATTGATCAGTTGATGGACACAGAATGGTCAGATTTTGGCAAGACAAAAGTTTTGTCGCCTGGTCATATAATGCACCCAATCCTAGTTTACATCATCACCTGTGGTCAATAAATGATCGGTTAATTAGTGTGTGTGTATAAAACAAAACCCAGCACCCCAGACCTTCACTTGAACTGCAACTTGAGCTCTGACAACATGCCAAAAATCCACCCTGTGACCAAAGCCTGGATTATCAAGAGGTTGAAGACCAGATCCACTGCAGAGGTGGCTGGCACCTTTAATGTGTCTCTGCATCAAGTACTAAGAGTTAAAAAATATTTGAAGAGACTGGAAATGTGTTTGACAAGCCCAGGTCCAGCAGATCCCACCAGACAACTGCTCAGGAGGAATGTCTGTTGGTTAGAAAATCCAAAGCAAGCCCCTCTTCCACTGCAGCAGAGCTCCAACAGGCCTGGTCACCTCAAGTCCCCGTGTCAACTAGAACAGTTTGTAGGATTCTGTCTCGAAATGGCCTCCATGGTCGAATCAGTGCCCAGAAGCCAGCAGTAAACAAAAGGCAAATAAAAAAACGTGTGGCATTTGCAAAGTCCCACAGCCTGCTAAACAGATAGACTCTGGAGAAGTGGCAGAAGGTGGATTTCTCTGATGAATCTTCAGTAGAATTACAGAAAAGCTGCCACAAATACTGCAGGAGACCTACTGAAGCCCATATGAATCCAAAATACACCCAAAAACAGTTAAATGTGGTAGTGGAAAGATCATGGTCTGGGGTTACATTCAGTATGGGGGTGTGCAAAACATTTGCAATGTGGAAGGCAATATCAATAGCCTAAAATATCAAGAAGCATTAGCTACCTCTTAAATTTTAATTCATAAAAGTGATCAAATTCTGCAGCAGGATGGTGCTCCATCTCATACATCCATCTCTACAACAAAGTTCCTCCAGGCAAAAAAGATCATGGTGCTTAAGGACTGGCCAGCCCAGTCACTAGACATGAACATCATTGAGCATGTTTGGGGTAGGATGAAAAAGGAAGCTTGGAAGACAAAACCAAAGAATTTAGATGAACTCTGGGAGGCATGTAAGACTGCATTCTTTGCTATTCCTGATGACTTCATTAATAAATTGCATGAATCATTGTTGAACTGCATGAATGCAGTCCTTCAAGCTCATGGAGGTCACACAAATATTAAAAATGACTCTAATAGCACAACTTAATTCCCTAATGTTATGCAACTTATATTTGTATTTTAAGTTAATTATTTGTTTGAATATCACATTACTTTCTGTGGGTGACAAAACTTTTGTCTTGCCAAAATCTGACCATTCTGTGTCCATTAACTGATCAGTATTTCTGCATTGATGCCAATTTATTTTTTTAACCTAAACCACATTTCGGAGAGTTTCAGCTTTCAAAAGAATACTTTATACAACTAATGGATGAATTTAACGTCAGGTTATAAGCTTTTATCTACATAACTGTTGTGAATTCTGTGGCTGAATTCACTCCTGTGGTCACAAGTGGTACTGCAGCTTCTGAGCTTCCTCCCTCAGGTGTTCTGGTGAGCTCATTAACTGCTTCATTACTTAACTCCGCCTGATGCTGCTATCCTTGCTCCTTGTCAATGTTTCAGTGTTGGATCTGAGCTTCTCCTGATTGTTCCTGTGACCTGCTGCTCTGTATAGCTAAGTGCTTTTTGCTTTTTTGTTGCTTTTTTCTGTCCAGCTTGTCTTTTGTTTTGCTGGAAGCTCTGAGACGCAAAGGGTGTACCGCCGTGCCGTTAGTTCGGCACGGTGGTTTTTTTTTGCCCCCTTTGCGTGGTTTTGCTTTAGGGTTTTTTGTAGACTGCAAAGTTCGCTTTACTGTCCTCGCTCTGTCCTAGAATATCGGGCCCCACTTTGCTGAATCTATTTCATCCCTACGTTTTGTCTTTTCATCTTACTCACAGTCATTATATGTGGGGGGCTGCCTTTTCCATTGGGGAATTTCTCTGGGGCAAGTCAGGCCTATTTTTCTATCTTCAGGCTAGCTAGTTTCTTAGGCTGTGCCGAGTTGCCTAGGTAGTTGTTAGGCGCAATCCACAGCCACTTTTAGTTGTGTTTAGGATAGGATCAGGTGTGCAGTCTACAGAGTTTCCACGTCTCAGAGCTCGTTCTTGTATTTTTGGGTATTTGTCAGATCACTGGGTGCGCTCTGATCGCTAAGCACACTGTGTTTCTGGATTGCCTTCATAACACCTGTCATTAGCAAACATAACAGTACAAGGAGCCTAACTAATGATTCTCAATAGAGGGAAAGAAAAAGTTCTGACATCATTTTTTTTTTTTTTTTTTTTTTCTGCTCTGTGTTCACTTTTTTTTTTCCCCCTAGACATTTGGGTGATTCTGGACACAGGTGTGGACATGGATATTCAGGGTCTGTGCTCTTCAATGGATAATCTCGTTATAAATGTACAAAAAATTCAAGATACTATTGATCAGAAATCTATGTTAGAACCAAGAATTCCTATTCCTGATTTGTTTTTTGGAGATAGAACTAAGTTTCTAAGTTTCAAAAATAATTGTAAGCTATTTCTGGCCTTGAAACCTCATTCTTCTGGTAATCCTATTCAACAGGTTTTGATTATTATTTCTTTTTTGCGCGGCGACCCTCAAGACTGGGCATTTTCTCTTGCGCCAGGAGACCCTGCATTGAGTAGTGTCGATGCGTTTTTCCTGGCTCTCGGATTGCTGTACGATGAGCCTAATTCAGTGGATCAGGCTGAGAAAAATTTGCTGGCTTTGTGCCAGGGTCAGGATGATATAGAAGTATATTGTCAGAAATTTAGGAAATGGTCAGTACTCACTCAGTGGAATGAATCTGCGCTGGCAGCTTTGTTCAGAAAGGGTCTCTCTGAGGCTCTTAAGGATGTCATGGTGGGATTTCCTATGCCTGCTGGTTTGAATGAGTCTTTGTCTTTGGCCATTCAGATCGGTCGACGCTTGCGCGAGCGTAAATCTGTGCACCATTTGGCGGTACTGCCTGAGGTTAAACCTGAGCCTATGCAGTGCGATAGGACTATGACTAGAGTTGAACGGCAGGAATACAGACGTCTGAATGGTCTGTGTTTCTACTGTGGTGATTCCACTCATGCTATTTCTGATTGTCCTAAGCGCACTAAGCGGTCCGCTATGTCTGCCGTCATTGGTACTGTACAGTCCAAATTCCTTCTGTCCATTACCTTGATATGCTCTTTGTCGTCGTTTTCTGTCATGGCGTTTGTGGATTCGGGCGCTGCCCTGAATCTGATGGATTTGGATTATGCTAAACGTTGTGGGTTTTTCTTGGAGCCTTTGCGGTGTCCTATTCCATTGAGAGGAATTGATGCTACACCTTTGGCCAAGAATAAACCTCAATACTGGGCCCAGCTGACCATGTGCATGGCTCCTGCACATCAGGAAGTTATTCGCTTTCTGGTGTTGCATAATCTGCATGATGTGGTCGTGTTGGGGTTGCCATGGCTACAAACCCATAATCCAGTATTGGATTGGAATTCCATGTCGGTATCCAGCTGGGGTTGTCAGGGGGTACATGGTGATGTTCCATTTTTGTCGATTTCGTCATCCACCCCTTCTGAGGTCCCAGAGTTCTTGTCTGATTATCAGGATGTATTTGAAGAGCCCAAGTCCGATGCTCTACCTCCGCATAGGGATTGTGATTGTGCTATCAATTTGATTCCTGGTAGTAAATTCCCTAAAGGTCGATTATTTAATTTATCCGTGCCCGAACACGCCGCTATGCGCAGTTATGTGAAGGAATCCCTGGAGAAGGGACATATTCGCCCATCGTCATCACCACTGGGAGCAGGGTTCTTCTTTGTAGCCAAGAAGGATGGTTCGCTGAGACCGTGTATTGATTACCGCCTTCTTAATAAGATCACTGTTAAATTTCAGTATCCCTTGCCATTGTTATCTGACTTGTTTGCTCGGATTAAGGGGGCTAGTTGGTTCACTAAGATAGATCTTCGTGGTGCGTATAATCTGGTGAGAATCAGGCAAGGAGATGAATGGAAAACTGCATTCAATACGCCCGAGGGTCATTTTGAGTATCTAGTGATGCCGTTCGGACTTGCCAATGCTCCATCTGTGTTTCAGTCTTTTATGCATGACATCTTCCGTGAGTATCTGGATAAATTCCTGATTGTTTACTTGGATGACATTTTGATCTTCTCAGATGATTGGGAGTCTCATGTGAAGCAGGTCAGAATGGTTTTTCAGGTCCTGCGTGCTAACTCTTTGTTTGTGAAGGGATCAAAGTGTCTCTTTGGTGTGCAGAAAGTTTCATTTTTGGGGTTCATCTTTACCCCTTCTACTATCGAGATGGATCCAGTTAAGGTCCAAGCCATCCAGGATTGGATTCAGCCGACATCTCTGAAAAGTCTGCAAAAGTTCCTGGGCTTTGCTAATTTTTATCGTCGCTTCATCTGTAATTTTTCTAGCATTGCCAAACCATTGACCGATTTGACCAAGAAGGGTGCTGATTTGGTTAATTGGTCTTCTGCTGCTGTGGAAGCTTTTCAGAAGTTGAAGCGTCGTTTTTGTTCTGCCCCTGTGTTGTGTCAGCCAGATGTTTCTCTTCCGTTCCAGGTCGAGGTTGATGCTTCTGAGATTGGAGCAGGGGCGGTTTTGTCACAGAGAGGTTCTGATTGCTCAGTGATGAAACCATGTGCTTTCTTTTCCAGGAAGTTTTCGCCCGCTGAGCGTAATTATGATGTGGGCAATCGAGAGTTGCTGGCCATGAAGTGGGCATTCGAGGAGTGGCGTCATTGGCTTGAAGGAGCTAAGCATCGCGTGGTGGTATTGACTGATCATAAGAACTTGACTTATCTCGAGTCTGCCAAGCGCTTGAATCCTAGACAGGCCCGTTGGTCGTTATTTTTTGCCCGCTTCGACTTTGTGATTTCGTACCTTCCGGGCTCTAAAAATGTGAAGGCGGATGCTCTGTCTAGGAGTTTTGTGCCCGACTCTCCAGGTTTATCTGAGCCAGCGGGTATCCTCAAGGAAGGAGTCATTGTGTCTGCCATCTCCCCTGATTTGCGGCGGGTGCTGCAAAAATTTCAGGCGAATAAACCTGATCGTTGTCCAGCAGAGAAACTGTTCGTCCCTGATAGGTGGACTAATAAACTTATCTCTGAACTTCATTGTTCGGTGTTGGCTGGTCATCCTGGAATCTTTGGTACCAGAGAGTTAGTGGCTAGATCCTTCTGGTGGCCATCTCTGTCACGGGATGTACGTACTTTTGTGCAGTCCTGTGGGATTTGTGCTAGGGCTAAGCCCTGCTGTTCTCGTGCCAGTGGGTTGCTTTTGCCCTTGCCGGTCCCAAAGAGGCCTTGGACACATATTTCGATGGATTTCATTTCTGACCTTCCCGTTTCTCAAAAGATGTCAGTCATTTGGGTGGTCTGTGATCGCTTTTCTAAAATGGTCCATCTGGTGCCCTTGGCTAAATTGCCTTCCTCCTCTGATTTGGTACCTTTGTTCTTTCAGCATGTGGTTCGGTTGCATGGCATTCCTGAGAATATTGTTTCTGACAGAGGTTCCCAGTTTGTTTCAAGGTTTTGGCGAGCCTTTTGTGGTAGGATAGGCATTGACCTATCCTTTTCCTCGGCTTTCCATCCTCAGACTAATGGCCAGACCGAACGAACCAATCAGACCTTGGAAACATATCTGAGATGTTTTGTTTCTGCAGACCAGGATGATTGGGTGTCATTTTTGCCGTTGGCTGAGTTCGCCCTTAATAATCGGGCCAGCTCGGCTACCTTGGTTTCTCCATTTTTTTGCAATTCTGGGTTCCATCCTCGTTTCTCTTCAGGACAGGTTGAGTCTTCGGACTGTCCTGGTGTGGATTCTGTGGTGGATAGGTTGCAGCAGATCTGGACTCAGGTAGTGGACAATTTGATCTTGTCCCAGGAGAAAGCTCAACTTTTCGCTAATCGCAGACGCCGTGTGGGTCCCCGACTTCGTGTTGGGGATCTGGTTTGGTTATCTTCTCGTCATATTCCTATGAAGGTTTCCTCTCCTAAATTTAAACCTCGTTTTATTGGTCCGTATAGGATTTCTGAGGTTCTCAATCCTGTGTCTTTTCGTTTGACCCTCCCAGACTCCTTTTCCATACATAATGTATTCCATAGGTCGTTGTTGCGGAGATACGTGGCACCTATGGTTCCATCTGTTGAGCCTCCTGCCCCGGTTTTGGTGGAGGGGGAATTGGAGTATATTGTGGAGAAGATTTTGGATTCTCGTGTTTCTAGACGGAAACTCCAGTATCTGGTTAAATGGAAGGGTTATGCTCAGGAAGATAATTCCTGGGTTTTTGCCTCTGATGTTCATGCTTCCGATCTTGTTCGTGCCTTTCATGCGGCTCATCCTGGTCGGCCTGGGGGCTCTGGTGAGGGTTCGATGACCCCTCCTCAAGGGGGGGGTACTGTTGTGAATTCTGTGGCTGAATTCACTCCTGTGGTCACAAGTGGTACTGCAGCTTCTGAGCTTCCTCCCTCAGGTGTTCTGGTGAGCTCGTTAACTGCTTCATTACTTAACTCCGCCTGATGCTGCTATCCTTGCTCCTTGTCAATGTTTCAGTGTTGGATCTGAGCTTCTCCTGATTGTTCCTGTGACCTGCTGCTCTGTATAGCTAAGTGCTTTTTGCTTTTTTGTTGCTTTTTTTCTGTCCAGCTTGTCTTTTGTTTTGCTGGAAGCTCTGAGACGCAAAGGGTGTACCGCCGTGCCGTTAGTTCGGCACGGTGGTTTTTTTTTGCCCCCTTTGCGTGGTTTTGCTTTAGGGTTTTTTGTAGACTGCAAAGTTCGCTTTACTGTCCTCGCTCTGTCCTAGAATATCGGGCCCCACTTTGCTGAATCTATTTCATCCCTACGTTTTGTCTTTTCATCTTACTCACAGTCATTATATGTGGGGGGCTGCCTTTTCCTTTGGGGAATTTCTCTGGGGCAAGTCAGGCCTATTTTTCTATCTTCAGGCTAGCTAGTTTCTTAGGCTGTGCCGAGTTGCCTAGGTAGTTGTTAGGCGCAATCCACAGCCGCTTTTAGTTGTGTTTAGGATAGGATCAGGTGTGCAGTCTACAGAGTTTCCACGTCTCAGAGCTCGTTCTTGTATTTTTGGGTATTTGTCAGATCACTGGGTGCGCTCTGATCGCTAAGCACACTGTGTTTCTGGATTGCCTTCATAACACCTGTCATTAGCAAACATAACACATAACATGGATAAGTGACATAACTTCTGACAGGGAGTGTAGAACACAGACAAGCAGGATGGAGATGTTAAATATGGTGTCATTGCCGCTCACCATCTTGGTGAATTCTTCAAAGTTTTGGAGGATGGTACATATGTCTGACATCCATGTCCACTCCTGAGCTCTTATGTGTGAAGTCAGAACTGAATACCAACGGCCTTGTTGATGTTGGTAGTCAACAACTGCCCTCTTCTGCTATCAAATCCTTTCCAAAATATGCAGTGTAGAGTTCCAATGCATGGGGAGGACATCAAACACCAGTCGGTGAGCCAAAAGCTGCAAGCGCTGCAGAATCACGGCACGGGTGGATGAAGCTGTAGCTGACTTTCTAAAATGGGTACGCAGAGCCTCGTACTTTTCCTAGCTGAACTGGCATCCGTGTCGTATTTCAGGAAACATTGAACAATGAGGATAATCACTTGGGCCAGGCATGGCACGTGTGTGAGCTTGCCAGAGCAGCCACCATGTTCCAGCCATTGTCACACACGACCATGCATGGCCGTAGGTTCAGTGGTGGCAGTCACAGATCTGCCTGCTCTTTCAGAGCTGTCCACAACTCGTCATCAATGTGCGGTTTGTCACCAAATCATATTCGCTTCAGCACAGCCTGTTGCCAATTGCCTGAGGCAGTGCTGCAGTGCTTCCAGCTTGTGACTGATGTGTTACTTTGGGAGATGGAGGCCAGAGAGGATGCGAAGGAGGAGGAGGTGCAGGAGCTGTTGACTGTGGTGGCAACCCAGTTTGACATAGGACGAGCAATACTCGGGTTGGGAGGACGTGCACCATCCCAAGGTCGGACTCTGTCCCAGCTTCAACTATCTTAACCCTGTGTGCCATTAGTGAGATACACTGTCCCTGACCACAAGCACTTGTCCACGTGTCTGTGGTTAGGTGGACTTTCCCAATAACAGCATTGTGGAGGGCATGGGTAATGTTGTAGGACATTTGCCTGTGTAATGCCGGGATGGCAAACCGGTACAAATAGTCCGCATGTTCGGGGCTCCGGGGTGATCTTTGACTCTGCCCTCACTTTCAAGATACATATCCATGCCCCTGGCCACTACAACTCAAAAACATTTCCAGGATCCGTACATTCCAAGAAACTGCAAAAATGTTAGTGCACGCCCTCATCATCTCCCGCCTCCACTATTGCAACCTTCTACTCTCTGGCCTCCCCTCTCACACTCTTTCACCACTCCAATCTACCCTAAAGTCTAATGTCCGAGTAAACCACCTGTCCCTCTGTTATTCCCCCGGCTCTCCCCTCTGCCAGGCCCTTCACTGCCTTCCTATTGCCCAGAGGCTACAGTTCAAAACCCTAACTATGACAGACAAAGACTTCCACAACCTGTCTCCATACATCTGCAACATGATTTCCCAATGTCCGACTGGTTCATGGCTTCCTCTACACTAACCCTGTGTGCCATCAGGGAGATGTACCATCCCTGCCCACATGCACTTGTCCAATTGTCCATGTTTAGGTGCACTTTCCCTGTAACAGCATTGTAGAGGGCCCGGGTAATGTTGTGGGATATGTGCTTGCTTGTCGATTGTCATGACGGCAGACAAGGAAAAATTTGAACAGCTGGGTAATGAATACCTTGTGATGGTAACCACCATCAGGTTGCTGAAAGCTTAGGTCTCATATGGGCATAACATGCAACATTTTGAGTGCAAGCAGATGAGAAATGTGTGAATTTAGTACTGTAGCATTCGCTGCTGATTTCCGCTTGGGTTCCAAAGAATGGGGCATGGACAACTGAACACTGCGCTGGGACAAGGATGTGGACGTGCTTATTGATGGTGCTAGTTGAGTTTGTGTACAACTGCAGATGCAGGGCGTGAGGCATCTTTGCATGCACCATGGACAGGGGATTTGCTTGCATGCACAACATTGGAAGAAGCAGTGTTCATGGAGCCTTGTGTTCAACCAACAAAGGTGGGTGCTTTGCTGCCATGTTCCTGATCATGCTTGTGGTGGTTAGGATGGGAGTTTTGCTACCCCTGCTGATGTGGGCCTGGCTGTTGGTGTAAATGGCCTTCTGGAGGTTATCGGCAGAGTCTTTAAAAAACAACCTGGGTGTTACGGGGACATTCAGTGTCTCCCTCTCCCACACCACCTCCTCACCTCGACCACGGTCTTTCGGTATTCCCCAAACTTCAGTTCTAGGACCCCTACTCTTCTTCATCTACATCTTCGGCCTGGGACAGCTGATGTAATGGCACAGTTTGCAATATCATCAGTATGCCGATGACATGCAGATCTACCTGCATGTGAGAATCTGGAATTGCTTGCCTGAGGAGGTGGTGATGGCGAACTCAGTCGAGGGGTTCAAGAGAGGCCTGGATGTCTTCCTGGAGCAGAACAATATTGTATCATACAATTATTAGGTTCTGTAGAAGGACGTAGATCTGGGTATTTATTATGATGGAATATAGGCTGAACTGGATGGACAAATGTCTTTTTTCGGCCTTACTAACTATGTTACTATGTTACTATGTTACCTATCTGTACCTGACATTGCCTCACTATTCCAAATCACACGTCTTGCCACTATTTTATCCTTCTTTTATGCTTGCTTTCAAAAAGTGGACATGGACAAAACAGAATACATCATCTTTCAACCATATCTGGCTAAATAGACAGCTGTGTATGCATCAATCGGTACCACTATAGTAAGAGGGAAAGTTTGCCCAAGAGAAAATGTTTTTGCAGACATTGATGGCCTTTTTTTGCACATTTTTTGCAGCTGTAATCTACATCTTCTTGGTGTGTATGTGGTAAATTAATTTCAAATTCGTCATCAATACCATCATCGTCCATATCGTGTAAAGAGGAAATCTGGTGTTTCCCAGGGTCATGGTTATCTACGCTTAGTACCATTCCTTTAACAGTGTTCGTTACACTAGAACAAATAATATTTGACTGTGACATTTGGATATTATTGGTAATATGTGTGGGTGAAGATGAAGAAGCTTGTGCCACGTGTGTTTATAGTTACGGACGGTGCACTCCTCTTTTTTTAAATCAAATAATTTTTTATTAAAGCATATGAAATGCAGTAACACAGTGTGACACACTTTCCAGACAGGTCCCACTAATACGAAACCGATTTATACATTTTCATTTTACGAAAACAGGACCCTTACCCCATAACCAACCCTCCCTCACCCCAGTCCCTTACCCATTATCCAATACAACCAACTGACAACATCACCTCTTGAAAATTGTACAACGGTACATGTTACAGTCCCTCCAGAAGCAACTAAAGTACCCCCTTTCTACTCTGCAATAACTCAGCAGATGCCATGCCTGGGTTATACATCCATCCGCCCCACACATTTTCAAATTTTGTATTCTGACCTCTTTCGATGTAGATATTCCTTTCCATAAGGAAAATAAAATTAATGTTATTAATAAATTCCTTTTTCCCTGGCGGTTTTTCATCCAACCAGTAAATCTTAATAAGCTTTCTTGCAGCATGCAACAATCTTGCAATAATCAACCTTACACATTCATCTGTAGCAATATCATCCATACAACCCAGAAGGCAAGTCAGCGGGTTACGCAAAACATTTACCCCTGTCACCTCTTGAATAAAGTTAAGCACCTTCACCCAAAAGGGTTGGAGGCGAGCGCAGGACCACATCATAGGTATCAAATCTGAATAATCCTCAACGCACCTTGGGCATTTTGAGTCACCTCTCAGTCCTGCCTTCCTCATCCATGCCGTGGTCCTGTACACCCTATACACCAGGTGTAAGTCCGACACCCTCTTAGCCACACTCAAGGATGCCCTTGGGATGTATTGAAGTAAAGACTCCGACTGGAACTCCAACAAAGGACATACGTCAGCCACTCCTTTTTGATTTAGCCTTAACGGATGTTTCTATAAAAAGGTATCCATAAGACCCCTGTACATCATGGTACTTAACCCCCTCGTACTACTCTGAGGCCCAATAAGATTCAACAAGCTATCGGACTGCAGAATCATGCGCGACCCCTTCTTTTTGCAATTTAGGGCGCATCTCAACTATACAGTATTGATCCAATTAAATTTACTCTAAGGCAGCCACACTGGAGCATTATGCAATATGTAAACGAGCTGAGCCATAAGAATCATTTTGATCAAATTTACTCTTCCTGCATCCAACAGAAATAGCTTCTTCCCAGCCCCAATCTTCTGCTGGAACTTCCCAAGCATAGGAGTCAGGTTGAGATGCGCATAGGAGGCAGGTTGAGCCGCACATTGTCCTCTATTTTGCCTGAAACCACGATACCCAGATATTTACACTCATGTACCACCGTTAAGGGAACCCCAGGGTCTAGTGTTAGAGGAGCCGCCACGTCCATGGGCAACAACACAGACTTATCCAAATTAATAAATAATCTGGAAAGAGCCACAAATTTTTTAATGCTGTTCATAACAGCCCCCAAAGACTACTGTGCATCTTGCAGGGCAGTCTTTTCTTCATAGTTTCCGTATCTAAATTCTTTTATGTCCCTATACCTCTGTATCACAGCCACCAAGGGCTCAACAGCAATTGCAAACAAGAGAGGAGACAAGGAGCACCCCTGCTGCTTTACCCTATACAAAGGGAAATCCCCCGACAAGAGCCCATTTAACCTTATCCTGGCTCTTGGAGAGGCATATAACAATTGCACCCAAATTATAAATCTGTCGCCAAAACCCATAGCCTTTATAACCGACCACAAATAACGCCATTCCACACAATCAAAAGCCTTAGCGGTGTCTAAAGACACCACAACCCTCTGACCCATATTGCCTGACTTTACCTGCATATTGAGAAACAATCATCTAAGATTGCATGCTGTAGAAATAGTGGGCAGAAAACCAGACTGTTCCCAGTTTATTAGCGTCGTTATCACCTTGTTAAGACGATTAGCCAAGATTTTGGCCAAGATTTTGATATCTATGGTTAGTAATGAGAATGGTCAATAAGAAGCCAGATCCGTCAGATCCTTACCCTGTTTTGGCAACACTTAAATTATTGCCTCTGGCATGGACCGTGACAACTCACCCTCCACCAGACCAGCAGCATACACCCCCAACAAAGCGGGAAGCAATACCTAGTCTTACATTTTATTTACACCTCCCATGGGATTCCATCCACCCCTGGGGTTTTATCATTAGGCATAGATGCCAGTGCGGCGTCAAGCTCCTCCAAATGAAATGGCTCTTCATGAGTTCCCCGATCAACCATTAAAAGTATAGGAAGCTGAACCTCTGCCAGAAAACCATCCACCTCCTCCCTCATTGGTTGTACCCGCGATTTACATAGATCCAAATAATACTCCATCATCACCTCCAAAATTGCCCCACAACCAGTATGCTCCGACCCTTCCTTTCCCTTCAAAGCAACTATGTTTGGAGTCTCTCTGTGCCACTAGTATTGTAGAACGGAGATGACCCGCCTTGTCCCCCTCCTCGTGCACTCCTCTTTAAACTTAGTTTTTCACAAGCATCCATCAGTTTGTTTAGTTTTCCTCCAACACTGATCTGCTTTCCATAATTCAGCATCTCACGAACATGTTGCACTTTTCCCTTTAGACACACACATGCATCTTTGGTTTGCCAACATATTTTTGACCAGTATTTTGGGGGGGAATTATTTGGCCGATCATGCACTGCATTACATGTCTCCGAGACACACAACACTACACTGGGCCAAATTCTTAACTCTGTCTCCTGCAATGACTCTTGAATAACTGCCACTAGATCACCAGGGTGAATGTGCTTTGTACTGTTATAGGCTGGTGAAGTTTGTGCAAGGGGGCAGTGATGGCACCAGCATATTTTTAAAAAAGGTACCCCACATTGGTGAAACCACATCCTTGTGGGCAAACACTTCATAACATTTATGTACCTTAAAGAGCTCACTTGAAAAGCTTTTTTTTGTGTTGCCTGGTTACTAACATTGGACACAATACACCTCATATAAATTTGATAAAGCAGTGCTGTTAGTTTGGCTCAGTAGTTCATTAAAATTAATTATTTGCCCACTATATTAGTTTCTCTCCTTCAGAACCTTAACTTTGGCTGCCTTAAATATACAAATGGCGAATATACAAATGGCGATTTGTAACCAATTTTAAAATACTGTATACGCAATGCATTCATACAATGACATAGCTGCATTTCTTGTAAAACATTTACAGATGTGACAGACAATGCTCATAGTGACACAATCTTGATAAATGTTTGTTTATTCACTTCACAAACAGTTCTAAGCCTCTATGTGTTTGCTGTTTATCATTGTAAAACATTAAGGTTTACTGAAACTATGCCTGTGGTGGTTTGATCTAAATCCTTGTGGCTTTTATTTTCTTGGGGCTTATGGCCCCTCGTCTGATGAATCCATGATATCTCAGTTTTCATTCAACCTTGAAAAGTGGCCACTTGAAGGATTTGGTGAAACTAGAGTTACTGCATAGTGGTATCTATAATATAACGCTGGGAGCGTCACTCTGTCTGAAGCCTTTATAGACTGCTCAAGCGCAAGCGCCGGCGCAGTCTGGGCCTCACAGAGTGACGCTCCCAGGAGATCGCGGTATGCGTAAACCCTGAACGCACACCGCGATCTCCACCGGAGAGTCAGGGACCGCCAGGAGGGTAAGTATATTCACCTGTCCCCCGTTCCAGTGCTGCGTGCGGCTCCGTCTCCCGGGTCCTCTGCTGTGACGTTCCCAGTTCAGAAGGCGCGATGACGCGCTTAATGCGCGCTGGCGCCGCCCTCTGACTGAACAGTCACAGCAGAGGACCCGGAAGATGGCGGCGCGCAGCGCTGGAACGGGACAGACAGGTGAGTATAGCAAGTGCTGGGGGCCTGAGCTAGTGGGGACTCCGGCACCTGACCCCCACAGCGCGCCGGTGTCCCCGCCAGCAATCGGCGCCCAGCGACGATAGGTGAGTATGGTATTTTTGTTTTTTTTATATATCGCAGTAGCATACGGGGCATATATAATGGATCATCTTATGGGGGGCATATAATACAATGGCGCAGGATGGGAGCAGCACATGACAGAACGGGGGCGCAGGATGGCAGCAGCACATGACAGAACGGGCGCAGGATGGCAGCAGCACATGACAGAATGGGCACAGGATGGCAGCAGCACATGACAGAACGGGCGCAGGATGGCAGCAGCCCATGACAGAACGGGCGCAGGATGGCAGCAGCACATGACAGAACAGGAGCAGGATGGCAGCAGCACATGACAGAATGGGCGCAGGATGGCAGCAGCACATGACAGAACAGGCGCAGGATGGCAGCAGCACATGACAGAACGGGCGCAGGATGGCAGCAGCACATGACAGAACGGGCGCAGGATGGGAGCAGCACATGACAGAACGGGCGCAGGATGGGAGCAGCACATGACAGAACGGGCACAGGATGGCAGCAGCACATGACAGAATGGGCGCAGGATGGCAGCAGCACATGACAGAACAGGGGCGCAGGATGGCAGCAGCACATGACAGAACGGGGGCGCAGGATGGGAGCAGCACATGACAGAACGGGGGCGCAGGATGGCAGCAGCACATGACAGAACGGGCGCAGGATGGCAGCAGCACATGATAGAACGGGCGCAGGATGGCAGCAGCATATGACAGAACGGGCGCAGGATGGCAGCAGCATATGACAGAACGGGCGCAGGAAGGCAGCAGCACATGACAGAACGGGCGCAGGATGGCAGCAGCACATGACAGAACGGGCGCAGGATGGGAGCAACACATGACAGAACGGGCGCAGGATGGGAGCAGCACATGACAGAACAGGGGCGCAGGATGGCAGCAGCACATGACAGAACGGGGGCGCAGGATGGGCGCAGCACATGACAGAACGGGGGCGCAGGATGGCAGCAGCACATGACAGAACGGGCGCAGGATGGGAGCAGCACATGACAGAACAGGGGCGCAGGATGGGAGCAGCACATGACAGAACAGGGGCGCAGGATGGGAGCAGCACATGACAGAACAGGGGCGCAGGATGGGAGCAGCACATGACAGAACGGGGGCGCAGGATGGCAGCAGCACATGACAGAACGGGGGCGCAGGATGGGAGCAGCACATGACAGAACGGGCGAAGGATGGGAGCAGAATGGGGGCGCAGGATGGGTGCAACACATGACAGAATGGGGGCGCAAGATGGGTGCAGAACATGTCAGAATGGAGGCGCAGGATGGGTGCAGAACATGTCAGAATGGGGGCGCAGGATGGGAGCAGCACATGTCACAATGGGGGCGCAGGATGGAAGCAGCACATGACTGAATGGGGGCGCAGAATGGGTGCAACACATGACAGAATGGGGGCGCAAGATGGGTGCAACACAGGGCAGGATGGGGCGCAGGACGGGTGCAGCACATGACAGGATGGGGACGCAGGATGGAGCAGCACATGTCAGAATGGGGGTGCAGGATGGGTGCAGCACATGTCAGGATGGGGACGCAGGATGGAGCAGCTCATGACAGGATGGGGACGCAGGATGGAGCAGCACATACCAGGATGGAGACCATATACCAATATAGATGCTAGCCACCCAGGCGTAGAACGGGTTCAATAGCTAGTTCACTATATAAGACCAGAGAAACATGACTAAGACAGATGCCAAAACAGGGGTACCTGTACATGTGCAGTGTGCTGATACCTGCATAATTGGGGATGCCCATGCAGTGTAGGTAATCTCCCAGGGGTTCTCTGTCTTGGTGTTGCTTCTATGGTACTCCAGACTAGGGTTGAGCGAAACGGATCCTAGTGTGGGATCGGCCATGCAGTCGGTGATCTACGCACTAAAGCCGGGTTTCGTATATATATATATATATATATATATATATATATATATATATATATATATATATATGTATATATATGTCATTGAGACACATATATATATATATATACAGTGGGGCAAAAAAGTATTTAGTCAGTCAGCAATAGTGCAAGTTCCACCACTTAAAAAGATGAGAGGCGTCTGTAATTTACATCATAGGTAGACCTCAACTATGGGAGACAAACTGAGAAAAAAAAATCCAGAAAATCACATTGTCTGTTTTTTTAACAATTTATTTGCATATTATGGTGGAAAATAAGTATTTGGTCAGAAACAAACAATCAAGATTTCTGGCTCTCACAGACCTGTAACTTCTTCTTTAAGAGTCTCCTCTTTCCTCCACTCATTACCTGTAGTAATGGCACCTGTTTAAACTTGTTATCAGTATAAAAAGACACCTGTGCACACCCTCAAACAGTCTGACTCTAAACTCCACCATGGTGAAGACCAAAGAGCTGTCAAAGGACACCAGAAACAAAATTGTAGCCCTGCACCAGGCTGGGAAGACTGAATCTGCAATAGCCAACCAGCTTGGAGTGAAGAAATCAACAGTGGGAGCAATAATTAGAAAATGGAAGACATACAAGACCACTGATAATCTCCCTCGATCTGGGGCTCCACGCAAAATCCCACCCCGTGGGGTCAGAATGATCACAAGAACGGTGAGCAAAAATCCCAGAACCACGCGGGGGGACCTAGTGAATGAACTGCAGAGAGCTGGGACCAATATAACAAGGCCTACAATAAGTAACACACTACGCCACCATGGACTCAGATCCTGCAGTGCCAGACGTGTCCCACTGCTTAAGCCAGTACATGTCCGGGCCCATCTGAAGTTTGCTAGAGAGCATTTGGATGATCCAGAGGAGTTTTGGGAGAATATCCTATGGTCTGATGAAACCAAACTGGAACTGTTTGGTAGAAACACAACTTGTCGTGTTTGGAGGAAAAAGAATACTGAGTTGCATCCATCAAACACCATACCTACTGTAAAGCATGGTGGTGGAAACATCATGCTTTGGGGCTGTTTCTCTGCAAAGGGGCCAGGACGACTGATCCGGGTACATGAAAGAATGAATGGGGCCATGTATCGTGAGATTTTGAGTGCAAACCTCCTTCCATCAGCAAGGGCATTGAAGATGAAACGTGGCTGGGTCTTTCAACATGACAATGATCCAAAGCACACCACCAGGGCAACGAAGGAGTGGCTTCGTAAGAAGCATTTCAAGGTCCTGGAGTGGCCTAGCCAGTCTCCAGATCTCAACCCTATAGAAAACCTTTGGAGGGAGTTGAAAGTCCGTGTTGCCAAGTGAAAAGCCAAAAACATCACTGCTCTAGAGGAGATGTGCATGGAGGAATGGGCCAACATACCAACAAGAGTGTGTGGCAACCTTGTGAAGACTTACAGAAAACGTTTGACCTCTGTCATTGCCAACAAAGGATATATTACAAAGTATTGAGATGAAATTTTGTTTCTGACCAAATACTTATTTTCCACCATAATATGCAAATAAAATGTTAAAAAAACAGACAATGTGATTTTCTGGATTTTTTTTTCTCAGTTTGTCTCGCATAGTTGAGGTCTACCTATGATGTAAATTACAGACGCCTCTCATCTTTTTAAGTGGTGGAACTTGCACTATTGCTGACTGACTAAATACTTTTTTGCCCCACTGTATATATATTTATACTGTATATATTTATATTTACTTCAGCGCGATATAGCAGAAAAGCCAGAAATTCAATTGCCGGCTTATCATTTCTCCTTCCTGAATCCGACATGATATGAGACATGGTTTACATACAGGAAACCATGTCATATTCCCATTTTTTTGCATATTCCACACTACTAATGTTAGTAGTGTGTATGTGCAAAATTTGGGCGCTCTAGCTATTATATTTTAAAAGATGAGAGAGGCCTGTAATTGATATCATAGATAGACTCCAACTATTTTGAGTCAAAATGAGAAAACAAATCCAGAAAATCACCTTGCCTGATTTGGTAAGATTTATTTTGCAAATTATGTTGGAAAATAAGTATTTGGTCATTAACTAAAGTTCATCTCAATATTTTGTTATATAACATTTATTGTCAATGACAGTGGTTAAGCATTTGCTGTAAGTCTTCACAAGGTTAGCACACACTGTTGGTGGTATGTTGGTCCATTCCTCCATGCAGATCTCCTCTAGAGCAATGATGTTTTGGGCCTGTCACTGGGCAACTCAGACTTTCAACTCAGTCAAAAAAGGTTTTCTATTGGGTTGAGATCTGGAGACTGGCTAGGCCACTCCAGGACCTTCATATGCTTCTTACGAAGCCACTCCTTCATTGCTCTGGTGGTGTGCTTGGGATCATTATCATGCTGAAAGACCCATCCACATTTCATCATCAATGCTATTGCTAATGGAAGGAGATTTGCACTTAAAATCTCACGATACATGGCCCCATTCATTCTTTCATGCACAAGGATCAGTTTTCTGGGTCCCTTTGCAGAGAAACAGCCCCAAAAGCATAATGTTGCCACCCCCATGCTTCACAGTAGGTATGATGTTCTTTGGATGCAAGTCAGCATTCTGAGTTTTGTTTCTTCAAAACCGTTCTACTTTGGTTTCATCAGTCCATATGACATTCTCCCAATACTCTTTTGGATAATCCAAATGCTCTCTAGCAAACTTCAGATGGACCCAGACATGTACTGGCTTAAGCAGGTGGACATGTCTGCTGCTGCAGGATCTTAGTCCTTGGCGGCATAGTATGTTACTGATGGTAGCCTTTAGTTACGGTGGTCCCACCTCTATTCAGGTCATTCACTAGGTCCCCCGTGTGGTTCTGAGATTTTTGCTCACCGTTCTTTGGATCATTTTGACCCCACAAGATGAGATTTTGCATGGAGCCCCAGATCGAGGGAGATTATCAGTGGTCTTGTCTGTCTTCCATTTTTTTTATTATTGCTCCCACAGTTGATTTATTCACACTAAGCTGCTTGCCTATTGCAGATTCAGTCTTCCTAGCCTTGTGCTGGGCTACAATTTTGTTTCTGGTGTCCTTCGACAGCTTTTGGTCTTCACCATAGTGGAGTTTGGAGTGTGACTGTTGTTGTCTTTTATACTCATAACAAGTACAAACAGGTGCTATTACTACAGGTAATTAGTGGAGGACAGAGGAGCCTATTAAACAAGGAGTTACAGGTCTGTCAGAGCCAGAAATCATGCATGTTTTTAGGTGACCAAATACTTATTTTTCACCATATTTTGCAAAATAAATCTTGCCAAATCAGACAAGGTGATTTTCTGGATTTGTTTTCTCATTTTGACTCTCATAGTTGTGGTCTAACTATGATGTATTTTACAAGCCTCTCTCATCTTTTTTAAGTGGGAAAATTAAAAAGAATCGAGAAAGGCTCATACAGAGCCGAAACGTTGCCCAGACATGTGGGTTGATTAAATCCTGCACGTTTTTTCACTGAAGTAATGGAGTGCTGCCTCTTTTTTGAATTTATATGAAGTGTGGACAATCATTGGACAGATTGCTTGGGGACCTTGCACCGAAAGATAAGTATAATATTGTGCTGTTCCCCTTTTTTTTCTAGGTAGATAGATAGTCTGGAGCAGTATATATAATGCCCCCCCCCACACACGCACACACTATACAGTATACACACACACACATATATATATATATATATATATACCCAAATAAAATCAGTGTCATAGTAATGTGAATTTGTATACACAATCTGGGAGTGTGAAGGCATAAAGTAGCAATCATGTGCAATCAGGAGTAAAGACATTTTAGTTTTGTAATGTGCAGTCCAGGTTCTGGAATTTTGACTACCAATAATTGTTTTGCACAGCGGTACTTCTGACCACCCACTATGCGTAGAACTGCAAAACAGCTTAATTCAATTGATGCTACATTCATCTACCATCTAAAAATACTGTGAAATGCAATTGATTGCTATAAGCATAAGGAATAACTTTGATAAGTGTACATGGATGGCAACAATAAATGACCAGTGAACAACAAAAAAAATAATGAAAGTGTGTTTAGTTTAAAGGATCTCATATATAGTTTAGCGGTATGTATGAGAACTGTTAAGTGGCACATGGAGTCCTTACAGTGGGTACGGAAAGTATTCAGACCCCTTTAAATTTTTCCCTCTTTGTTTCATTTCAGCAATTTGGTAGATACAAAAAAGTTCATTTTTTCTCATTAATGTACACTCTGCACCCCATCTTGACAAAATAAAACAGGTGGAATTTTTTGCAAATTTATTAAAAAAGAAAAACTGAAGTATCACATAACCATAAGTATTCAGACCCTTTGCTCAGACACTCATATTTAAGTCACATGCTGTCCATTTCCTTGTGGTCCTACTTGAGATGGTTCTACTCCTTCATTGGAGTCCAGGTGTGTTTAATTAAACTGATAGGACTTAATCTGGAAAGGCACACACCTGCCTATTTAAGACCTCACAGCTCACAGTGCATGTCACACCAAATGAGAATCATGAGGTCAATGGAACTGGCCAAGGGGCTCAGAGACAGAGCAAAGTGGCATCCATAATACTTAAATGGAAGAAGTTTGGGACCACCATAAGTCTTCCTAGACCTGGCCGCCCAGCCAAACTGAGCAATCATGGGAGAAGAGCCTTGGTGAGTGTGGTAAAGAAGAAACCCAAGATCACTGTGGCTAAGCTCCAGAGATGCAGTAGGGAGATGGGAAAAAGTTCCACAAAGTCAACTATCACAGCAGCCCTCTACCCATTGGGCTTTTATGACAGAGTGGCCTGATGGAAGCCTCTCCTCAGTGCAAGACATATGAAAGTGTGCATAGAGTTTGCTAAAACACATGAAGGAATCCTTACTATGAGAAATAAGATTCTCTGTTCTGAAGAGATGAAGATAGACTTTTGTGGTTATAATTCTAAACGGAATGTGTGGAGAAAACCAGGCACTGCTCATCACCTGCCCAATACAATCCCAACAGTGAAACATGGTGGTAGCATCATGCTATGGGGATGTTTTTCAGCTGCAGGGAAAGGACGACCGGTTGCCTTTGAAGGGAAGATGAATGCAGCCAAGTACAGAGATATCCTAGATGAAAACCTCTTCCAGAGTGCTCTGGACCTCAGACTTGGCCAAAGGTTCACCTTCCAACAAGGCAATGACCCTAAGCACACAGCTAAAATAACAAAGGAGTGGCTTCAGAGCAATTATGTGACCTTTCATGACTGGCCCAGCCATTGCCCTGACCTAAACCTAATTGGCCATCTCTGGAGAGACTTGAAAGTGGCTGTCCACCAACGTTCACCATCCAAACTGATGTAACTGGAGAGAATGTGCAAGGAAGAATGGCAGAGGATCCCTAAATCTAGGTATGAAAAACTTGTTGCATCATTCCCAAAAAAGGCTCATGGCTGTACTAGCTCAAAAGGGTACTTCTACTCTATACTGAGCAGAGAGTCTGAATACTTATGACTAGGGTTGAGCGACTTTTACTTTTATAGGATCGGGTCGGGTTTCACAAAACACGACTTTTACAAAAGTCGGGTCGAGTGAAATCGGCCAATCCTATAAAAAAGTCGGAGTCAGCCGAAACTCGAAACCCAATGCAGTGCATTGGGTTTCCAATGGTTCCCAGTGTCTGAAGGAGAGGAAACTCTCCTTCAGGCCCTGTGATCCATATTTAAGTGTAAAATAAAGAATTAAAATAAAAAATATCTCTATACTCACCCTCGGACGCGCCCTGGTACTAACCGGGAACCTTCCTTCCTTCGAATCAGCGCTTGCAGGACCTTGCGGTGACGTCGCGGCTTGTGATTGGTCGCGCGACCGCCCATGTGACCGCTCGCGCGACCAATCACAAGCCGCGACGTCACCTATATACCTAATAGGAATATACTCACCCTCGGACGCGCCCTGCTTCTTTCCGGCAGCCTTCCTTCCTAAGAATCAGCGCTTGCAGGACCTTGCGGTGACGTCGCGGCTTGTGATTGGTCGCGCGAGCTGTCACATGGGCGGACACGCGACCAATCACAAGCCGAGACGTCACCGCAAGGTCCTGCAAGCGCTGATTCGAAGGAAGAAAGGCTGCCGGTTAGTACCAGGGCGCATCAGAGGGTAAGTATAGTGAAATTTTTTATTTTAATTCTTTATTTTACACTTAAATATGGATTCCGATACCGATTTCCGATATTGCAAACATATCGGAACTCGGGATCGGAATTCCGATACCAGATTCAGAAGATCACCGACTTCATGGCCGACCCCACACAGGGGTCGGGTTTCATGAAACCCGACTTTGCCAAAAGTCGACGACTTCTGAAAATGGCCGACCCGTTTCGCTCAACCCTACTTATGACCATGTGATATTTCAGTTTTTCTTTTTTAATAAATTTGCAAACATTTCTACATTTCTGTGTACATTAACAAGAAAAAAAAACTATTTTTGAATTTACCAAATGGCTGCAATGAAACAAAGAGTGAAAAATTTAAAGGGGTCTGAATACTTTCTGCACCCACTGTATGTCTCTGAATTTCATGTGCTGCCATCTAGTATCTCAGTATGGCACCACATTATGGAAATATTCTCTAATAAAATATCTCTGTAATACACATTTCACTGTATGTTTCTGAATCCTGTATAAAATTAGAGGTATATGGAGAAATAATAGGACCCCATATACATCTCTGAGTGTTGTATAAGGTTACATAATCATTTTAATTTTGAATTGGGATACAGCCATAATGCAATCATGGCTGCTACATGGTACTGAAGATGAGCATCTATTCAAAAGATCCTATTTGAATAAAAGCTGATCTGCTTTACCAGGAACAGCCAGTATGATGAAGCCATGGTGTAGATCTGGCCACTGCCAAAATTGGAAGAAGTTGATTCGTGGAGGTATCGGGTGTCGGACCCTCCTTGATCTGATATTGATTACGATGACCTATGAAGATTAAAATTGTAGCCGTAGAAAATCCTTTTAAGTTTAGCTAGATCATGTTAATAGATTTCCCAGTTTGTAATGAATACCGATGGGATTTAAAGAAACGATCAGTTTTGCAGTTATTTAATAATGAAAAAAAATTGTCAGGCATTAGATTTCTAACATTAAAACATTGCAATGATTTAAGAATTTTAGCCTGTGCCCATTTTCTTAACTGAGGTTAGCCATTATGCATAGACTATGTAAAATTCAAATTAGGTCTTGTGGGAGTATGAATAATCTTTGGCAGTTGACATTAAGACTAGTTCACATAGCTATTCCCAGCTTAAATTGGTTCGAATGAAAGTATGGCTGTTAACCCTTTAACAAACGTTATGCACAGTCATATTCACTGATGGGTAGATGGATGGATGGATAGATAGATAGTCTAGGTTATATTATTGTGCTAGACTGAGCCTGTAACGTGGTGAGTTATCTAATTCAGCTAATGTATTTAAATTCATTCTAAAACTGTGTAGTGCTGTTCTCTAAGAGAACCTACTCTTTGCTTTCCATTCTGCTGTGCAGTGACATTCTGCAAAAATCCCCACTGACGGCCATAAGAAATTTTGCCTGAAGCAATGCATACACTATACAAATTTTCCAAGGAATTTGTATGCAGTTCCCTTTTTTTTAAGTTTCATAATCATTTTAGTTTTAAATTTGTTTTCCTAGTCTGTATTACTAACTTTAGCCTTGCTCTAATATACGGCTATATTTTATTTTTCTCTTCCTACTGGTATTTTACATTGCATTTTTCAATCTATAACGATTCTGACATTTGCATATTTTATATTTATTTTCCTATTTCACTTAACCTATGTTTAATAGTAAAGGTCCAGTCAAAGCAATTTTTGTACATAAATTGCAAAAGCAATAATTCAGTAGCGTTATTTGTTGCTTCTCAGCACAGTGGCATCCATATATTTCAATCCTTTTTTTTGGGCAGTGAGGTCAGTGATCTCCATTCTGACCAACAGTCCTGCATAAACTCCCCTGTAAGAGGTTACTGACTTCCTGTGAATTATAGGATTACAAAATCATCTATTAAATCCATTCTGAAATTCCTTCATCACCAAGCTCCACCCTTCACATTTTCATAGCAACATAGGATATAGTTGCTATGTTAAAAATAATAATAATATTTTTATTTTTATAGCGCCAACATATTCCGCATCACTTTACATTATAGAGGGGACTTGCACAGACAATAGGCATTGCAGCATAACAATAAACATATAGATCAAAAGAGATACCAGGAGGAATGAAGGCCCTACGCGTGAGCTTACAATCTATGAGGAAAAAGGGGAGACATGAAAAGTGGATGGAAACAATTGCTTTTGTTGTTTGGGTCAGCCATAGTATAGGAAACAGGTGTTCATGTAATGCTGTTTGAACTTGTTATCGGCCTAAGTATGTAACGGTACAGACACAGAGGGCTGTTTAATGCATAAAGCATGTGAGAACATGATATGAGGAACCTGGTTATGGAAAAATTTTTGAATGGACAACACTGAGATAGGCTAATGCATTGAGGCAGTAGGCCAGTCTGAACAAATGCGTTTTTAGGGCATTCTTAGACTGTCAGGATTGGGGATTAACATGGGTAGTGAATTCCAAAGAATTGGTGCAGCACATGAAAAGTCTTGGAGATGGGAATGGGAGATTCTGAATATTGAGGATGTTAACCTCAGGTCATTAGCAGAATGGAGGGCACGGGTAGGGTGGTAGGCTGAGAACAGGGAGGAGATGTAGGGTGGTGCTGAGCCATGGAGTGCTTTGTGGATGAGGGTAATAAGTTTGTACTGGATTCTGGAGTGGATGGGTAACCAGTGTAATGACTGGCACAGGGTAGAGGCATCGGTGTAATGGTTGGTGAGGAATATGATCCTGGCTGCAGCATTCAGGACAGATTGGAGAGGGGAGAGTTTGGTAAGGGTTAGACCGATTAGTACAAAGTTACAATAGTCCAGACGAGAATTAATGAGTGAAACAGTGAGAGCTTTTGCAGAGTCAAAAGTAAGAAAGGGTCAAATTCTATAAATGTTTTTGATGTGCAGATAACAAGAGCAAGCCAGTGATCGGATGTGGGGGGGGGGGGGGTGAATGAAAGCTCAGAATCAAGTATGACCCCAAGACAGCGGGCATGTTGCTATGGAGTAATGGTAGAACCACAAACGGTGATGGCAATGTCGGGCAAAGGTAGGTTAGTAGAGGGGACTTGTGTTGGTGCCACTCTGCCGACATACGGGGAAAATCACAGCATGCTGCACAAAAAAAGGTGATGTGAGCTTCCCCAAAGATTTACATTGGTCTGAGTGCTATGCGTTGTTTTCTCGCATAGCACTCATCCGTATTATATGCTATTGTGACTTCTAAAATTAATTATCTGACCCTGCTACTGATATTGTGAAGACTTCAGACTCTGGCATTCCTTAGGCAGATCTTGAGACATCTGCATCAAATGTGCCATCTTGTCGCTAAGAATGTGAACAGGATCCATATTTTCAAAAAAGAAACACGCATAGGCTAGATGTAATGTGACACTAAGTCACTTCTCATGGACAAATCATGAGTTGGGGTAGTCAGAAGTCAAAAGTCAAAAATTAGGAGGGTAAGTCATAAACAAAGTGAAGAGACAAAGTCAGGTAATGGTTCGAGTTCACAATACCAAGAAGATATTGTATCAGAACAAGGGTTAAATAGATGGATGGTTGGAACAACGTGCAAGATCAGGCAATGCAAGATGAACAAGCAGAAAACAAGACACAGAGAAACAAACCATATAGAGCTGAATGTACGAGGTCTGGGAGAAACAGCCCTGCTAAGTATCAGAGGAATCACCTGGGACAATGAACACTTGGAGACAACCAGCATATCTCAGTCTCAGATTGGATGGCCAACCTGTCAATCAAAACACAGACAGTTCAGCATACCCCTGCAGCAGACAAGACAATGATCTGTTAAAGTTTTGACAGCTTCAGCACACCCTGCATCAGATTTGATGGCAAAGCTATCAGTAACTGCATCTCAGAGAAACTGAGGGGAGGAATCGTGACAATAACAAGAATAAAAACATTAAAAAAACATTAATGGGATTGCTTCTTTTATTATAAAGAGAGCAAAAAAGTAAATTTAGAAACATTTAAAAGAAAAAATATGCTAAAAAACTGGGGATGATAAAATACATTAAGTGGAAACCTTACTAATTAAGCTTGGCCTATAAACTTTATTAATTAGTACTCAAGTGAAACCATGAATATTGCAATAGCTGAAAAAGACAAAATATACTCAAAAAGAGCACTAGCAAAAAAAATAGAATAAAAGCATGTAAATGAACCAACCCTAGGGCAAGTACAGTTGAAATCAGAAGTTTACATACACTACATAAAAATACACATATCCATCTTTTTCTTAATATCTAACAAGAAATCAGAATGAACTTCTCCCATTTTAGGTCAATTAGGATTACCATAATTATTAATATTTGCTGAATACCATAATAATGAGAGAGAGAGAGAGAGAGAGAGAGAGAATGTGTTCAGGCTTTTTTATTACTTACTGCGAAGTCAAAGGTTTACATACAATTCATTAGTAATTGGTACCATTGCCCTTAAATTGAATGACTTTGAATGAATGAATGAATGTTTGGGATATCCTTCCACAAGCTTCTCACAATAGTTTTTTGGAATTTGGGCCCATTCCTCCTGGCAAAACTAGTGCAACTGTTCCAGGTTAGTAGGTCGCATTGCTCACACCTGCTTTTTCAGCTTTGCCCTTAAATTTCAATAGATTGAGATCAGAGCTTTGTGATTGCCACTCCATCACAAGGATAACATTGACTTTGTTATCAATGAGCCACTTTGTAACCATTTTTGCAGTATGCTTCGAGTTATTGTCTATTTGGAAGACCTATTTCCACCCAAGCTTTAAATTCCTGGCTGATATCTTGGGATGTTACATCCGTATTGCCACATAATCTTCTTTTCTCATGAAGTCATCTATTTTGTGAAGTGCACCAGTCCCTCCTGCAACAAAACAACCCCAAAACATGATGCTGCTGCCCCCTTGTTTCACAGTTGGGATGTGTTCTTAGGCTTCCAAGCTTCTCCCTTTTTTCTCCAAACATAATGATGGTCATTAGGGTTGAGCGACTTTTCTTTTTATAGGATCGGGTCGGGTTTCACGAAACCCGACTTTTTCAAAAGTCGGGTTGAGTGAAATCGTCAGATCCTATAGAAAAGTCGGGGTCGGGGTCGGCCGAAACACGAAACCCAATGCAGTGCATTGGGTTTCTAATGGTTCCCAGGGTCTGAAGGAGAGGAAACTCTCCTTCAGGCCCTGGGATCCATATTTAAGTGTAAAATAAAGAATCAAAATAAAAAAATATTGATATACTTACCCTCGGACGTGCCCTGGTTCTGACCGGCAGCCTTCCTTCCTAAGAATCACCACCTGAAGGACCTTCGATGACGTTGCGGCTTGTGATTGGTCGCGTGAGTGGTCACATGGGCGTCACGCGACCAATCACAAGCCGCGACGTCATCTAAGGTCCTTCAGGCGCTGATTCTTAGGAAGGAAGGCTGCGGGTTAGAACCAGGGCGTGTCCGAGGGTGAGTATATACCTATTAGGAATATTCTCACCCTCTGACACGCCCTCGGACGCTTCCTTACTAAGAATTAGCGCCTGAAGGACCTTAGATGACGTCGTGGCTTGTGATTGGTCGCGTGACCGCCCATGTGACCGCTCACGCGACAAATCACAAGCCGCGACGTCATCGAAGGCCCTTCAGGCACTCATTCTTAGGAAGGAAGGCTGCCGATGAGAACCAGGGCGCGTCCGAGGGTGAGTATATCAATATTTTTTTATTTTTATTCTTTATTTTACACTTAAATATGAATTCCGATACCGATTCCCGATATCTTAAACATATCGGAACTCGGTATCGGAATTCCGATTCCAGATCAGAAGATCGCCGACCTCATGGCTGACCCCACACAGGGGTCGGGTCGGGTTTCATGAAACCCGACTTTGCCAAAAGTCGGCGACTTCTGAATCTGGCCAACCCGTTTCGCTCAACCCTAATGGTCATTATGCCCAAAAAGTTCAACTTTAGTTTCATCAGCCCACAGGACGTGTCTCCAAAAATTAAGGTCTTTGTTTCTGTGTGCATTTGCAGACAATCTGTTTTTTATATTTCTTTTTGAGTAATCTCTTCTTCTTGAGTGGCCTTTCAGCCATGTTTATACAGTACTTGTTTCACTGTGGATATTGACACAATCTTATCAGTTTCCACCATCATCTTCACAAGGGCTTTAGCTTTTTTCCTTGGGTGGATATGCACATGTCAGACCAAAGCACATTCATCTCTGGGACACAGAACCCAACTCCTTCCTGAGCGGTATGATGGCTGGACATTCCCATGTTGCTTGTACTTGCATAAAATTGTTTGAACACATGAATGAGGAACCTTCAGGTATCTTGAAATTGTACCGAAGAATGAGCCAGACTTGTGCAAGCCCTCAATTCTCTTCCTGATGTCTTGGCAGATTTCTTGAAACTTTTCCATGATGCTACACAAAGAAGCAGTGTGTTTCAGCTGTGCATTAAAAAACATCCACAGGTGTGTCTCTAATTAACTCAGATGTTCCCATAAAACTCAGAAGTTTCCAAACACTTGACATTCTCATATGGGCAGTCCATAATTGTTTAAAGGCATAGCAATCTTAGTGTATGGAAACTTTTGGCTTTGCAGTAAGTAATAAAAATGCTTTAAAACATTCTCTCATTATTCTGGCATTTAGTAAATAATAATTATGATAATCCTAATTGACCTAAAACGGGAAAGGTTTATTCTGATTTCATGTCATATTTTGAGAAAAACATGCATACGTGTCTTTCTACATAGTGCATGTAAACTTCTGGTTACAACTGTAGATAAAGCATACCCAGCAGTTATGCTTTTTAACTTTATATAGGCATCATATAAAAGATGATGTACTGGCTGCATTATTGACAATATTGTCAGTTGTTGTGCACTATTTCTGTAAATTTTATGGTTTTGTCATTTTACTTTGTGTGTCACAAGAATCTATTGCCCCCAGATTCCAGGCAATATTGGAGCCAGTTCTAGCAGGGAGGTCACATATATTTTATGTTGATCTTATATTTTAATGTATAATAGAAGGAGAGGGAGACTTGACTGCCACTTTGGCCACATTTTTTTCTGAAAATACATTTAAATAGAAAACATTCATTACATTGCTTTTCCTTTCCTCATTGGAAAGAGTAAACAAAATATAACTTTTTAAAGGTTTCAAAGTACATGCAAGTCTTGTCTTTTGGAATTGATTTAATCCAATGTAGCACTAAATATACCTTTTGTCACTGGAAACATTTAATTGAAAGCGTTGTCAAAATGACTCTGGTCAGTGAAGCGTCTAACCAATAAGCTGATATCTCTTGTGGAAGGGAATGGCATACCGGACAGAAAATGTATTGTAACATTTAATAAACATGTGGACCAAGTTTACCAACGCAAAACCTACTATGTATCATCTGCACCCTGGTCCTAGGTAATAGAAAAATTTGCGTTTTGCATTAGCTTTTTGAGACAATCCTACTAATCAAAGACCAACTTACATTCTCACAACCAATATCAAGCAGGGGAATCTGTCAGCAGGTTTTGCTATGTAATCTGAAAACAGCTTGAGGTAGGGATTAAAGAACTAACTAAGGCTACATTCAGACTAGCGTTGCGCGCCGCTGCGTCGGCGACGCAACGCACGACGCACACAAAAACGCGGCAAAACGCACGCAAAAAGGCTGCGTTTTGCGACGCGTGCGTCGTTTTTTGCCGAAAATCGGACGCAAGAAAAATGCAACTTGCTGCGTTTTCTTGGTCCGACGCTAGCGGCAAAACGCAACACACAAAAACGCATGCGTCCCCCATGTTAAACATAGGGGCGCATGACGCGTGCGTCGCCGCTGCTTCGCCCGATGCTAAGGCGACGCACACTAGCAGAACGCTAGTGTGAACGTAGCCTTAAACAATGTGTCACTTATCAAGAAGTGTGCTGTTTACTTGCAGTTAAGGCTTTATCACTTGGACATTATCGCTGCCAGGTCTGATGTGCACTGGACTTCTAGTCCAACTCCACCCCCTCCTGTAATAAGTATCTCACTGTCAATAGCCTATGTACATAGAGAGCCTGGTGTGGGCGGGGTTAGCTTTCTCAGCTCTGCTGCATTCTTCATCTAAAAACTCTAATTGTGTAACAACTGCTGCACCCAGTAAACTAAATGATATATCTTTAGATTCGGGGTCTCTTTGCCTACATCATGCTGCTTTAAGATGAAGGAGCAAAAACCTGATGACAGATTCCCATTAAATCAAGATATTGTAAGTGACACTGTATCTTTTCCTGCAAAACTGTATGTCTATCTTCTCAGTCCTATCCTAACACGTTTCCCACTTAGGAGTTATTTAAGCTATTTCCAAAAATACTGCATATGTATTGGCATACTTTACTTAGTAGTGATGTTATTATTTTCTTCAATATGTCTTCAATAGCCAGACAGAAAAAAAGCTGCTTGCAGCAATTATGTGACACTTATAATGTCACAACTAAGTTTCAAATGTAAACGTGCTATAATAGGAAACCGTGCTATCAACATAGGCATCATTTTGGAGAAAACATGTAAGGGTCCCTATTAAAGTACGAAATCGGTCACTTTTTTTATCCTGTTTTTGGGCTATAAACAGAGGAACAGAAAACAAGATCAATTGTTTAATATCTAGATTTTAGAGTTTAGTGCAACAAAAAGTGGATAGAGGGAGTTTGCTTCCAAATAAATATGTTCTATAGCTACAATAACAGCCCGCCTTGGATTAGCACCAATCATTTTCTCCATTGATTGCTTTGTATGTGTTGGTCTTGCCACTTATGTCATGAGCCAAAAAACATTCTCGTCAGCCAGATTGTTTGTGCTTGCTCTTTGGAACAAGATGGATTATTGTATGCATTATAAATCCTAAATATGCCATGATTTCTCCTTAGAGATAATAAGAAATAATCATGTGCAGAGCAATTTTACGATTCTGTACCTGTTTTACCGCATTTATGCAAAATAACCCAATTTTTCGCTCTATGAATGAAATGTTCCTGTAATAGAAATCCAGCGTATGCAAAAGATGAGCATTTTCTTTTAAATATCCGTACCTTATGTACCTTCCTTGCACTTTGTGGTATATTTTATTAAAGCGGCTCCAGCAATGGTTTTATTCTCTTGCCTTGACACTGAACTCTTGGAGAAGGTGTCGTACCTACGGCTTTTGATTCTTGTGACCTTTGTGTTCCTGACATGCAGATCCATTTGTTTTTGTAAGTTTATATGAGGATTTTCTAAACGGTTGACAAAATTACAAGAAAACACTGCCCTCTTGTGATTAAAAGGGATAAAACGGACTTTGTTGTGTAATGAAATGTAAGGTAGCATGATTGCCTTTATCTTAGTTTGCAGGTCAGGCATCAAAGATGTATAAAACAATGAGATATAAAAGATTATTGGTACATGTAATTATAATAAAAGTCTTTTATTTTAATAAATATTACAAACCAACTGAATGATGTCTAACAGATATAATAAATAGATACAACTTCATCGCATAATAGCAATAAAACCTCTAACGAGCTGCAATATATAGCAATATAAACACTGATTATGTAAAGTCCTATTTCTTATGCTTTCTCTCATCCAGTTGCTCTGGGAACAAAAGATGGAAATACAATTTCACAAACATAACTTGCAAAATCGAACAAGGTGAACTACAGAATAAATAAATGTAGTCATCTGTATTTTGGTTTTGTTGCAGTTTTTTTGATGCTGAGAATGCTTGCTCATTGTTCCTGTAGAACAGTCATCAATGTAAGTGGTTTCTCATTGGGAGGAATTAAATGAAGTGGCTCATCATTATGAGAATTGCTTGTTTGCTCTATGATACTGCAATTAATCATGGGAGTTTGTTTACGAGGAGAAAAAAAAAGACAAATGATTGCTTTTGTTTACAATATCCGAAAGCAAAATACTGCATGGAAACGTATGTGTGTTTCCGGCCAAAGCCAAGCCAAAGTAGCTAGTCATGAATAAAATAGTTCTAATCTTTCATTTAGCAGTCATACAGTGATATTATACCAATAGGAACCCTTTATGTGCTAAAGATAACACAGATAAAATATAGCTTTTAATTAATATACCAATTAAAACCATGCCACAAATACAACCAGATAAACACATAAAACACACAACCGTGCACTCTAGGATAACCCTGCCAAACAATACCTCTTAGTACTGCCTACCTATCAGTGGAGGTTGGCACCCTAAACACAGATACGAGATTGGCGCCCCCACTCACCGTCCGCTGTCCCTATGTCTCCTAGTATGGATCCTAATATAGGTGTCACATACAGACCAGCACTTACACTAGACAGGAAAAAGATAGGTAGACTAACTGGCTGATTGTATATATATATATATTTTTGAATAATCATATATATAAACTAGGTTTGTGACAGGGTGAGATACACGGACTAAAGACCAACAATGTGCATAACAAAAAAGTGCTCATGTATTAAAAATAGGCCTCACTACTTCTGTACCCTACTGCTGTGCAGCCTGCCTAGCTATGGAGGTTGGCACCCTACTGGTCAGCGGAATGGCGCCCCCACTCAGCGACGACTGGCCCTGGGAAGCCCTAATATTAAATCCCAGCCTGATAATGATCAGACACAGATGTGTAAATACACAAAAATGGCAAGACGCAAAAACATATATAGCTGCAGGGAGAAAAAAAAACACCCTTATCTTCAGCCGAAGATAGCCTAGTGCTTAGATATATGCATGGTAAACAGAGGGTGAGACCGATACTTATCAGTGTTGATATTTCATACGCCTTTTTTTTTTTTTTTGGCAAAATGGGTCAGAAGAGAGATTTGACGGGCTCTGAAAAGTCCAAAATTGTGAGATGTCTTGCAGAGGGATGAAGCAGTGTTGAAATTGCCAAACTTTTGAAGTGTGATCACCGAACAATCAAGCATTTTGTGGCAAATAGCCAACAGGGTCGCAAGAAGCGTGTTGAGCAAAAAACGTGCAAAATAACTGCCCATGAATTGAGGAAAATCAAGCGTGAAGCTGCAAAGATGCCATTTGCCACCAGTTGTGCCATATTTCAGAGCTGAAACGTTATTGGAGTAACAAAAAAGCACAAGGTGTGTGATACTCAGGGACATGGCCAAGGTAAGGAAGGCTGAAAAACGACGACCTTTGAACAAGAAACAGAAGATAAAATGTCAAGACTGGGCCAAGAAATATCTTAAGACTGACTTTTCAAAGGTTTTATGGACTGATAAAATGAGAGTGAATCTTGATGGGCCAGAAGCTGGATCAGTAAAGGGCAGAGAGCTCCACCTAGACTCAGACGCCAGCAAAATGGAGGTGGTGTACTGGTATAGGCTGGTATCATCAAAGATGAACTTGTGGGACCTTTTCGGGTTGAGGATGGAGTGAAGCTCAACTCCCAGACCTACTGCCTGCCAGTTTCTGGAAGACAACTTCTTCAAGCAGTGGTACAGGAAGAAGTCAGTATCGTTCAATAAAAACATGATTTTCATGCAGGACAATGCTCCATCAGATGCCTCCAACTACTCCACAGTGTGGCTGGCCAGTAAAGGTCTCACAGAAGAAAAAATAATGACATGGCCCCCTTGTTCACCTGATTTTAACCCCATAGAGAACCTGTGGTCCCTCATAAAATGTGAGATCTACAGGGAGGGAAAACAGTACACCTCTCGGAACAGTGTCTGGGAGGCTGTGGTGGCTGCTGCACGCAATGTTGATTGTGAAAAAGATCAAGCAACTGACAGAATCTATGGATGGAAGGCTGATAGTGTCATCATAAAGAAAGGTGGCTATATTGGTCACTAATTTTTTGAGGTTTTGTTTTTGCATGTTAGAAATTTTCATTTCTAAATTTTGAGCAGTTATATTGGTTTACCTCGTGAAAATAAACAAGTGAGATGGGAATATATTTGTTTTTTATTAAGTTGCCTAATAATTCTGCACAGTAATAGTTACCTGCACAAACAGATATCCTCCTAAGATAGCCAAATTAAAAAAAAACTACTCCAACTCCAAAAATTTTAAGCTTTGATATTTACGAGTCTTTTGGGTTGATTGAGAACATAGTTGTTGATCAATAATAAAAATAATCCTCTAAAGTACAACTTGCCTAATAATTCTGCACGCAGTGTAATGGCTGAGCCTTTCCTGTCACATGCCAATGCCTGAGAATTTCCCGCAAGTCACACGCATATTCTGTGTGCTGTGCTATTTTTTCTCACACCCATAGACTTGCATTGGCGTTTCTCAGCTGAGATACGTGGACAATCACAGATATTTTTATTCTTTTTTTTTAACATGAATATGGTTCCCGGGACCTGGGAACAATACAGGACCGCTCCCTGCACACACCGTACCCGACGTATAAGACGATCCCCGACTTTTGAGATGATTTTCAGGGGTTAAAAAGTCATCTTATACGCCGGAAAATACGGTAACTAACACAGAAAAGGAGAAATTCAATTTGTTTTCTTGTCTGCCTGTGAAAAGGAAGCTGAAGCTGAGCAAAATCTGCAGATGTGTCCATTGTAATCACACACAACTCTGTAGTGAGATCAGGAGAGCAGAGAGATTACATTACACATCGCACTCGTAACTCCCCCTTCATGTAAAATAAGTTCTGGAGGCAGAGTTATCTTCCAGGCAGTTTCTTTCCCTGATAGCAAATATGTAAAAGTAGCTCAGTGGTAGAACAACAGCCTATGAACGTGGAGACATAGTTTCTTTCCCTGAGCCTGAAAGAGGTCACTTAAGTGAAGATGATTTATCAGCAACAAGGCATCTGATATGAGGCATAAATCTATAGAAAGTGAGGAATAGAACTAAGCAATAGCACGTGTGACAATGATTTGGGTATACTAATAAATCACAGTCTGCCCATGAGTCAACTGTGCAAAAAAGGCAAACATAGTTCTAGGATGTATTAAGAGAAGCATGGAGTCTAGGTCATGTGAAGTAATTATCCCCCTTTATTCCTCCTTGGTCAGGCCTCATCTGGAATACTGAGTCTAGTTCTGAGCACCACATTTTATAAAAGGACATTGAAAAACTGGAGTAAGTTCAGAGAAGTACTACCTGGATAGTGAGCGGACTGCAAAACATGTCATACCTATAAGGAATGGTTAAAGGATCTGTGAATGTTTAGCTTGCAAAAAAAGAAGGCTAAGAGAAGACTTAGTAGTTGTCTACAAATATCTGAAGAGATGTCACAGTGTAGAGGGATCTCATTATTCTCATTTGCCCATGGAAACATGAGAAGCAATGGAATTAAACTGAAAGAAAAAAGATAATGATTAGATATTAGACAAACCTTTTTGACAGTGAGGGTGATCAATAAGTGGAACAGGTTGCCATGAGAGGTGGTGAGTTCTCTTTCAATGGAAGTCTCCAAACAGAGTCTGGACAGACAGTCTGAGATGGTTTAGTGAATCCTCTATTGAGCAACGCGGTTATAAATGTTGACCCTTGAGGTCCATTCCAACATTCTATGACTCTCCTCAGCAGACTATTACCTGTATGTTAATATTAATAATTTAGATAATAATAATAATAATTTTATTTATATAGCGCCAACATATTCCGCAGCGCTTTACGAATTATAGAGGGGACTTGTACAGACAATAGACATTACAGCATAACAGAAATCACAGTTCAAAACAGATACCAGGAGGAATGAGGGCCCTGCTCGCAAGCTTGCAAACTATGAGGAAAAGGGGAGACACGAGAGGTGGATGGTAACAATTGCTTTAGTTATTCGGACCGGCCATAGTGTAAGGCTCAGGTGTTCATGTAAAGCTGCATGAACCAGTTAACTGCCTAAGTATGTAGCAGTATAGACACAGAGGGCTATTAACTGCATAAAGTGTATGAGAACATGATGCGAGGAACCCAATTATTATTTTTTTTTGAATGGGCCACACAGGGATAGTTAGGTTAATGCGTTGAGGTGGTAGGCCAATCTGAACAAATGAGTTTTTAGGGCACGCTTAAAACTGTGGGGATTGGGGATTAATCATATCAACCTAGGTAGTGCATTCCAAAGAATCGGCGCAGCACGTGTAAAGTCTAGGAGACGGGAGTGGGAGGTTCTGATTATTGAGGATGCTAACCTGAGGTCATTAGCGGAGCGGAGGGCATGGGTAGGGTGGTAGACTGAGACCAGAGAGGATATGTAGGGTGGTGCTGAGCCATGGAGTGCTTTGTGGATGAGGGTAGTAGTTTTGTACTGGATTCTTGAGTGGATGGGTAACCAGTGTAATGACTGGCACAAGGTAGAGGCATCGGTGTAACCGTTGGTGAGGAATATGATCCTGGCTGCAGCATTCAGGACAGATTGGAGCGGGGAGAGTTTGGTAAGAGGGAGGCCGATTAGTAGAGAGTTTCTATAGTCCAGACGAGAATGAATAAGTGAAACAGTAAGAGTTTTTGCAGAGTCGAAAGTAAGAAAAGGGCGAATTCTAGAAATGTTTTTGAGATGCAGATAAGAAGAGCGAGCCAGTGATCAGATGTGGGGGGTGAATGAAAGCTCGGAATCAAGTATGACCCAAAGGCAGCGGGCATGTTGCATAGGAGTAATGGTGGAACCGCACACAGAGATAGCAATGTTGGGCAAAGGTAGGTTAATAGAGAGAGAAAACACGTGGAGTTCAGTTTTTGACAGGTTCAGTTCCAGATAGAGGGAGGACATGATATTAGAGACTGAAATATGTAATCACACCAGCGCTACAACGCTAAAATATGTACCTCAGCAGCTGGACTCAAAGCCGGGAAGACGCCACACCGGATATAAATAAAATACAGGAAAAAGGTATGAGACCGCGCATAAAGGAAAAAAACTGCGAAGAAAGGGGAATGGCTAGCCCTTACTGTAAAGAGTCCCACAACGGAACTATACACACACCTGAATCAATAATAGCCACAAGGAAAGGACTAGTATGATTGCGCAAACACATAAAAATAAAACAATGTCAGACTAAGCAAACTTCCGCAATGGCCCCGACCCCATATACAACAATACCTGCAACTTGAGCAATGAAGCTGGGCGATGGATCGAAGGGAGACACCGCTATGTCCAGTGAAGAGTTGAGCCTGACGCCCCAGGAGAATTGGTCATACAATAGGTGCAGGGATGCAATGGGGGTCTGCAGGTGTCTGGAGCGGAGCTGCACGCGGTAGTGGCGGGAAGGCTACGTAGAGCCAGGGAGAGCCCCGGTCGGTGGCGTCCCTGGATACGAGCGCAGGAAAGATGGCCGACGGAGGACTAAGCGTGTGACGTCACAGCTGAAGAGCTACGGAGCGGCGCAGAGAACAGGTAGAAACCGTCCGGGGCTCTCCCTGGCTCTACGTAGCCTTCCCGCCACTACCGCGTGCAGCTCCGCTCCAGACACCTGCAGACCCCCATTGCATCCCTGCACCTATTGTATGACCAATTCTCCTGGGGCGTCAGGCTCAACTCTTCACTGGACATAGCGGTGTCTCCCTTCGATCCATCGCCCAGCTTCATTGCTCGAGTTGCAGGTATTGTTGTATATGGGGTCGGGGCCGTTGCGGAAGTTTGCTTAGTCTGACATTGTTTTATTTTTATGTGTTTGCGCAATCATACTAGTCCTTTCCTTGTGGCTATTATTGATTCAGGTGTGTGTATAGTTCCGTTGTGGGACTCTTTACAGTAGGGGCTAGCCATTCCCCTTTCTTCGCAGTTTTTTTCCTTTATGCGCGGTCTCATACCTTTTTCCATGATATTAGAGACAGTGGTAAGACAATCACTGGTGTTTACTAAAAAGGTTGGCATGATAACAGGAGAAGAAGTGTATAATTGAGTGTCGTCAGCATAGAGATGGTACTGTGTGTGTGTGTATGTATCGCCCACACCTACTCCACATAGCCTCGCCCACTACACAACCAATCACTAAGCATCTTTCATTTCACCAGAACTGTTTGAAAGATGAAAGCTGAGCTGTGATTGGTTGCTACGAGCAACAGTTTTCCTTGTAGACAGTTGAGGTAACTGAGGCCTATTATTCTTATTATTTCTATGGTTTTAGCATCCTTCTGCAAAGCTCGAAATACCACAAATTATTACCATGCTGACACAGACCACCCTCTGCAACAGACTGCAGGGGGAGCCCAGAATCAGGAACTTCTCTTTGTCTGGCATGAAGCATCTCATTAACTTAAAAATTCAAGCACAGATTAAAAAAAGAAGCGCAAGGCGAATTTCTCCAACCTAGGTATCATTTTAATTGGTGTAACGGCACCAACCTGACAATGTTGGCTCTGACGGGATGATGTAGGATATTAGGGGTACTAGTCCGGTGGCTCTGGCTGATGGGATGATGTGGGACATTAGTGGCAGTAGTCCGGTGGCTGTGGCTGATGGGATGATGTGGGATATTAGTGTTAGTAGTCCGGTGGCTATGATGGGATGATGTGGGATATTAGGGATAATAGTCCGATGGCTCTGGCTGAAGGGATGATGTGGGATATTAGGGATAATAGTCCGGTGGCTCTGGCTGAAGGGATGATGTGGGATATTAGGGGTAGCAGTCTGGTGGCTCTGATGGAATGATGTGGGATATTAGCGATAGTAGTCTGGTGGCTCTTGCTGATGAGATGATGTGGGATATTATGGGTAGTAGTCCGGTGGCTATGACGGGATGATGCCGGATATTAGGGATAGCAGTCCAGTGGCTCTGGCTGACGGCATGATGTGGGATATTAGGGGTAGTATTCCGGTGGCTCTTGTTAATGGGATGATGTGGGATATTATGGGTAGTAGTCCTGTGGCTATGACGGGATGATGTGGGATATTAGGGATAGCTGTCCGGTGACTCTGGCTGATGGCATGATGTGGGATATTAGGGGTAGCATTCCAGTTGCTCTTGTTGATGGGATGATGTGGGATATTAGTGGTAGTAGTCCGGTTACTCTGGCTGATGGGATGATGTGGGATATTAGGGGTAGTAGTCTGGTGGCTCTGGCTGACGAGTCATGTGGCATATTAGATTGAGTGTGGCTATGCGGCGTGGGCAGGGCTATACACTCTGCTTTATATATATAGATATAATCATTATAATTTCTTAAAACTAACCACAGTTAGTTACTATGCCCGGGTGACGCCAGGCTCTTCAGCTAGTATATACATAAAGATGACTTTCATTGAACACAATGGATCATACTGTGGTATGTATAATGGCAGTAAGTTGACACAATCTGGTGTTATTAGTTAAGCATTGTGAGGTCTAATGTGTTAAAGGAAAGCAATGATCATTTGCAATTTAGTGTCCCACATGTCATTATAATTTTCAATTATAGTTTCTACACTCTGTTTCACTGTAGTTATTATTATTATTATTTATTGTTATAGCGCCATTTATTCCATGGCACTTTACATGTGAGGAGGGGTATACATAATAAAAACAAAGTACAATAATCTTAAACAATACAAGTCATAACTGGTACAGGAGGAGAGAGGACCCTGCCCGCGAAGGCTCACAATCTACAAGGGATGGGTGAGAATACAGTAGGTGAGGATAGAGCTGGTCATGCTGCGGTTTGGTCGATCGGTGGTTACTGCAGGTTGTAGGCTTGTCGGAAGAGGTGTGTCTTCAGGTTCTTTTTGAAGGTTTCGATGGTAGGCGAGAGTCTGATGTGTTGTGGTAGAGGGTTCCAGAGTAGGGGTGATACACGAGAGAAATCTTGTATGCGATTGTGGGAAGAGGAGATAAGAGGGGAGTAGAGAAGGAGATCTTGTGAAGATCGGAGGTTGCGTGTAGGTAAGTACCGGGAAATGAGGTCACAGATGTATGGAGGAGACAGGTTGTGGATGGCTTTGTACGTCATGGTTAGGGTTTTGTAGTGGAGTCTCTGGGCAATGGGGAGCCAGTGAAGGGATTGACAGAGGGGAGAGGCGGGGGGACAGGTGGATTAGTCAGACAGCAGAGTTTAGAATAGATTGGAGGGGTGCGAGAGTGTTGGAAGGGAGGCCACAGAGCAGGAGGTTGCAGTAGTCAAGGCGAGAGATGATGAGGGCATGGACTAGAGTTTTTGCAGATTCATGGTTGAGGAATGAACGGATTCATGAAATATTTTTGAGTTGAAGTCGGCAGGAAGTGGAAAGGGCATGGATATGTGGTTTGAAGGAGAGATCAGCATCAAGGATTACCCCGAGGCAGCGAGTTGTGCCTATGCCAAAAATAAGATGAACTAAATCACAATAATAATATCTCTTCCATGATGAATACTCCTAGAATGAAATATAAAGCAAAAAAGTAAAAAATTCAAGCACATATACTACCCAGCAATACAGTCCCAGATGTATTATGCACATTTACCTATTTTGCGTATAACAGGTTGGTCAGAAGATATAAGTTAGGTGGATACTAGATATTAAACATCAAACTGCAAGTGTGAGTCTGTGAAATTGATGCGCATCCATCATTTTATCTCTCAATCCCCCATAATATGAATTAATATCTTCACTAAGAAAAAAATAACTTAGACTGGTACCTTAAAATTTGTGGACCAAAGGCAGTGGGCAACAGATGCAAGTTATTGGAGAAGTCGGACATATACACTATTTGGATGGATCTTGCTGTACAGTACCTGAGGTGCGACGATTCCACCATCTTTAGGTGCAACACATCCATGGTCGGTTTATTCTGCTTTCTTCCAAGTAGCATAAAGGGAATTTGTGAATTGAACAAATAGGTCTGCAAAAAGAATAATGAACTCAGCTGAATAATATACAGGATTATTGGAAAAGGTTCAATACAGCTTGTATTTTATTAATTGACATCCCCACTGCTTACCTACTTGAATTCAGTGATTGACAGCTATTTTTATATGCGCAGTCATACATGGATGAATGTAAGCCTCTGAATAAGACCTCTCACTGGACTCATATACAAACAGATTTCAATTAATAAAATACAAATTTTACTGAAACTTTTCCCAAAGAAATGTACATTAATCTGATCAGCTCTTCCTGCACTGCAATATTCTGGATGCCGATTAGATCTAGATGCCATTTTCAACATAACAGGTTCCATTTTTAAAAAAAAAAAACCCTTCTATTACTTCATTAAGCATAAACAATACAAGATTGTCACATCTTATGTCATCCAATTCTATGGCATTTTGCAATCTGGCACTGAAAGAATAGATGTTTAAAGCACTAATCCTGAAGGAAGCCACAGATGTAATGGCTACCTTTAATAATGAAGGCATCAACGATAATCATTCATTATATTAATGTGGTCTATGACTGTGCAAATAAACATTAGTGTCAGATATGTCTATGACACTTTTCCATAGAAAATTATTCTAATTACTGGAAAACTATTCACATGTTCAGCCTTGTACCAATGTCAAAGTTCATCATCTTCTAGTATTTATTTTCCCATAAAAGCAGCTATTCAGTACAATATTCTTCACTGTCAGTAAAATAGTAGAAAAATATATATTCAGCACAAAATGAAACATTACGCTCAAAAAACTAAAAATACACATTAATTTCATTAATGTGCATGTTCATTTATCAATGGTCCAGCTTTCATTATTTTGCAGCAACTTGCAATTAGCTTTTCAAAGAAATCTAAAAGTCTATTTACAATATCGCTTGTTGCTTCTAAACATATTAATTGTTCATTCTAAGTCACTGAAGGCATTTTATCTATCCAAGACCAGATGAACCAACTACCAACTTAACAGCTGCAGTATTAATTGGCTATAGAGCAGCACACTAAAACTGTATGTATACCATACTCCTTAATTGTGGTTTCACGAGAATTCGAACATTTTGATTTTCAATTTGCGGTTCACAAAAAAATTGCCAGTCACCATTTCCCACACTGCTGATGCATCGGTGAGCAGGCTAAGGGGCTAAGGTCATTTTGCTAGGCCATATAGGCTTCCCCACAATGCTCTAGAGCTATGACATTTTACAGATTTCCATTCACTGAACAGTGATTGTCAGTACCTGGGCAATCAGATATCAGTGGATACCAGTGAAGTGCAGTTTTCCAGAGTCAATAAATCTCTATTTTCTGTAGTTTGATGTATAATAAAAAATTATATTGTGGTAGTGTGCAAGCTCTTATGGTCTCTCTTTTCTGTAAAATATAAGCTCTCACCATCAGTGGAGTCCTTTCTCTCCATTGTGCCTGTAAAATGTAAGCTCTTATGGTCAGCAGAATCTTCTCTCTCTCGCCTGTAAAATGTAAGCTCTTTAAGTCATTGGTGTCCTCTCCTCTAGAAATATCTTATGGTCAGTCGGGGTCCTATTTCTCTTCTGTAGATCATAAGCTCTCATTGTCAGCAGGGTTATAGCTCTCTCTCTCCCCTCTCCAAGATTATCTTTAAAGCACTTGCAAGTTTTCCAATTTTGAGATTTGCACAAATTTAGATGTGCAAATAAAATTTTGAGGTAAAATTTGGTGAAGACGGCAATTTTGAATTTCAAAAGATCCGTTCATCTCTAATTTCCACCTTTCTCTGGCTCCTTTAAACCTTTATATGGCTCTTCAATCAAAGTACTAGGGGTACACCAAGAGCCAGATTTTCTTCTTCTTCTTCTCCTTCATAATAATAATAATGTTTACGTCTATAGCACCAGTATATTCTGCGGCACTTTACAATTCAGAGAAGACATGTACAGACTAAAACATAACAGAGTAAACACATAATTCAACAGATACTAAGATACTAAGCCCTGCTTGCAAACTTATAATCTAAGAGGAAATAGGGGAATCATAAAAGGTAAATGGTTAAAATTGATTGTATTGTATGGTCCAGCCATCAATATAATAGAGTGTTCACATAACGCTGCATAAACTGGTGACCAGCCAGTATGAACTGGTGACCAGCCAGTATATGTACAGTACAGATACAGAGTACTAATAAGTGCATGGAAGATGTGTAAATGAATGACTCAAGGGACAAGATTAGGTAGGAAATTTTGGAAGAGAAAATCAGGAATGGTTAGGGTTTCACATCATGGCTCCATGATTTAGTTGTAGGGTACTTCAAGGTACAGTGGTGCATCAGCATTGTATCTCTATATTCAATGTCCTTGAACTTTACCACTAACCTATCCCCAAAGAACAAAAAATACTGTATTTTCTGGCGTATAAGACTACTTTTTAACCCTTGAAAATCTTCTCAAAAGTCGGGTGTCGTCTTATACGCCAGGTGTCGTCCTATAGGGCAGATGGGGAGTAATCTGCGGTCGCCACATATTGTGGGGAGAGCGGTCCCAATGACGAGGTGAGGGGGCACCTCACCGGGAAGGTGTAAGTGAAGCAGAGGCAGAGAAGGAGATAATAGGATACAAGGGTGAGCCAGATGAGTGAAAGAGGAGTGTTTTTCTAGGCACAGCACCGCTCTCTCTCTTTTTTGCATAACCCATGGCATCCCAGACGCTGACAGTTTGCTTCACTTACACCTTCCTGGTGAGGCGCTCCCTCACCTCTTCATCGGGACCACTCCCCCCACTATATACGTCGACCGCAGATTGCTCCGCACCCACCCTATAAGACAACACTCGGCATATAAGACAACCCCCGACTTTTGAGAAGATTTTATATTTTAACTGGAAAAGTTGGGGGTCGTCTTATACGCCCAGTCGTCTTATACGCCGGAAAATACGGTACATGTTTTTATACATACTACAACTGTTATATGTTTATCCCATTTGTAATGATCAGTGTATGAGTGTAAATTGTTATTCTTTTTTTTTAGGTGATGAAAAATATAAATGTGGATGATCAAAGAATTCCAGATGCATGGCATTTTGATTCTACCGTCTACTGCTTATGCTAACCTGATTTAATGTGACTGAAAGCCTTGACTATACATGCAGTGCAATGGTCACATAAACCTTTGTAGAGGAGTGGAAACTCACTTCATTATCCTGATCACATCATCACTTTAGTATGAAATAAAGAGACATTGGAAATTTGCAAAAACTCAATATACAAAGCAAAACATGAATCATATCGTAAAGCTGAGAAGGAGCTTCCGAACACTTGTAATTCTCTTAGCCACCTTTTGCCTTGTAAGTATAGTAATTTCTGCTTACTATTTGTATTCTGGTCACAAGCAGGCAATAGTACTTATTGAAACATCAACTCAATCTGGTTGTGAAAACATGAACATGTTGCCATATCGAACTATAGACATAAAATTAACAAGGCCTGTCGATATTTCCAAGACAGATCTCACAATATTACTTTTCGTAGAAAGTCAGTACTCACAGCTTGGACAGGATATCGTAGCAATATTGGAATCTAGTAGATTTCAGTATGACATTGTAATTGCACCTGGAAAAGGAGACATCCCTCCCCTTACAAAGGGTGGCAGAGGCAAATATGCAATTATAATTTATGAAAATGTTTTGAAGTATGTAGCAATGGATGCATGGAATCGGGAACTGTTAGAAAAGTACTGTGTTGAGTTTAGTGTGAGCATCATTGCTTTCCATAAAGCTACAGAGAACAGCTTTCCAAGTTCCAAACTGAAAGGCTTTCCTTTACTTCTATACAACAATGTAGCTCTAAAGGACTGTTTTGTAAACTCAAACTCCCCACTGCTGCACATAACAAGAGCTTCAACCATTGAAAAAGGTAATTTGCCAGGAGAAGACTGGACTGTTTTCCAATACAACCATTCGACTTATCAACCAGTGATTTTATCTGAGCTTCAAGCACCAGAGCAGCATGAATACTATTTATCCAGATCTTCCCATCATGCCACAGTCATCCAGGATTTAGGACTTCATGATGGAATTCAACGAGTCTTGTTTGGCAACAACTTGAATTTTTGGTTGCACAAATTAATTTTTATAGATGCTATATCTTTTCTGTCTGGGAAGAAGCTTAGTTTATCTTTGGACAGATATATTCTTGTTGACATTGATGATATATTTGTTGGAAAAGAAGGAACTAGGATGAATGTAAACGATGTTAAGGTAAGGTAAATTAATTTGAAGAAATATGTATATAATGATGAAAAATGTCCTAATTTTGATCACCATCTGGTACATAAATCTTTGAGTGACAAAATGCTAGTTGAAATTTGTTTTGTACAAATAATTTTAAACTATTTGTCAGAATTTAAGGTAATTAAAGCAATATATTTATATTCTGTTCAATACTTTTACATTGCAAAATTATGTATAATTCTTCTTATTATTATTATCTAGCAATGGTCAAGTTTTTTTGGTAAAAAAATTACTTAGTAGTTTTGTTACGGAACAATAACTAGGAAACCAATGATGCAAACACAACTAAATTCTTATGCCATTATTAATTTGTTTTACAATCATAGATCTTCATCAGACAGATTTCAGATACTGCAAAAGGAACATGAGAAGTAGCACTATGAGTGCTGGGGTGGCAGTGCAGTCTGTCACTGAGTAAACATGCTGCTGCTGTGAAGTGTGGCACATTTCATAGCGACATATGTCACTGTCAGACCTGCACTCACATTGCTAGCTCTCATGTTCTGTTTACAATACATGCAATCTGTTTTATGAATGTCTGGGATTGTGGTCTGAAATCTCACAAATATCTTTTTAGATTGCATAAAAATAGTTGCATCTACTTCATTGGAGTGCTGAATTATTCATCTCTGAATTGTATGCGGTGTAGAGTCCAATTCAAGCACATGCTAAAAAGACCAGAAGTGTCATATTCTTACAAATCTATAGTTTTGCTCGTCTTTGCTTTATCCATCAGAGGAATGAATTGAAACTGTGACACTTATTTGACTTTTTCCCTTTGTACTGAAATTTCTGATACACCATTTCTCACCATGGCATGTCCTTAAAATCCTCCTCACTGTCCATAGATATGTGTGAAAACGCTAGAGGAACCCCAAAGGTGGACCCGCTGGTCCGCGATAGCGAACCTTCCCACAGCGAGTAGACCCATTGGACCACCCCCTATACAGGGTGTGTTATGGGCAGGCCCAAGGGAGACTACTGCCGCGGCTAAAGGAGATGTACAGGAGTGGGAGTAACATGGCTGGAGCACAAGAATATGGGCTGGACAGAGATGTAGGTATTAACGGCAGGAACGACAGGAGTACGGGACACTAGGACAGGATTGGGAAGCAGACAGACTGATTTGGAAAAGAGATGGAAGCAAGGATAATAAGACGACCCTGGGAGACTGGCAATATAAGACACCGGGAGACTGACAGGAGGGGAACGAGACACAGACTGACTGGAAAGATGAAGGCACGGCAGCGAGGACAACCAGGAGACACTGGGAGACTGGCAGGAGAGGATAGAGACACAGACTAACTGGAATGTTGTGGGCACGGCAGTGAGGACAATCAAGAGACACTGGGAGATTGGTAGGAGATGGTATATAAGGAAATACTAAGCAAGGAGGCAACCTAAGGGCAGCAGGCTAATAAAGCAGGCTGGAGGATGGAATGACAGAAGGACTAAGGGCCAGAATCAAATGTGATACACAAATGACAATCAGGCACAGCTGGAGGAAGAGGTGGGCTGATAAGGAAAGCGGTGGCATACCTTCCGGGTCAGAGTCCTCCAGGAGCACAGAGTGGGGAAGGAAGAGCAGCTGGGATCAACGAGAGAAGTGTGCACGTGCGCCGCAGAACCCAGTGCTCGCGCCTGAGAAGAAGCAGGAGCCGGCCGTGCGAGAAGAGCAGAAGCCCGGGGATGAGCAGGCACAAAAACGGGAAGCTGCAGAGCGGTGAGTATAGCGGGATACAGGCGGCAAGGCAAGCGGGAGCATGACAGTACCCCCTCTTATGCCCCTCATTCCTAAGACCAGAAAGAAATTTTGCCAAGATTCAAAGAGCGTGAATGGCCTCCCAAAGCTCCCAAGAACTTATTTCAGGACAAAAACCCTTCCAATCAACTAGAAAAAGGTCCTCACTCTTATCTTTTTCATCGCAAGAATGTCCTTAACTTCAAAGATATCATTACAAAAAATAGGCTGAGGTGAAAGAGTGGAAGCAGTATGGAAATGATTAAGAACCACATGCTTCAGGAGAGAAACGTGAAAGGAATTGGGAATGCGGAGCGAGGCGGGTAATCTCAACTTATAAGAGACATCGTTGATACGGGTCAAAACGTCGAAGGGTCCAATATAGCGAGGAACTAATTTGTGCGAGGGGATTTTTAAGCGGACAAGCTTGGAAGATAACCACACCTTATCACCAGGATGAAATAGAGGGGAATCTAAGCGCCTCTTGTCCGCATGTCTCTTCATTCTGTCGCAGGCTTCTTTGAGAGTGTTCTTGGTCTCCTGCCAAATCCTGGCGAACTCCCTGAACAGAAGATCAGCCACTGGGACACCTGAGACAGGAGGAACCAGAAGAGGTATTCCAGGATGTTGCCCATAGACGATAAAAAAGATTCGCTGGTGTCATTCTGATGGGAGTTAGAGAAATAACGAAGATAAATCACCAAAGTCTGATTGGTATGCTCCACTTGACCATTGGTTTGTGGGTGGTAGGCTGAAGAAAGATCAAGCGTGATGTCAGACGATGAAGTACGGGACAATGAAGTACGGGGGCAGAGGCGAAGGCTTGTTACAGAGGCAAGAATGCGTCTTTGGCCTCAGATTACCAGCTCTGAGGGTTGGCTTTCTTGCATATCAGAGAGATGATAGGTCCGGTCAAAGAGGAAAAGTGAGAGATGAACTGCCAGTAGTAATTTGCGAAAAACGAGGAATCGCTGGAAAGCTTTGACACCGTTAGGACGTGGCCAGTTGAGCACGGCCGACACCTTCTCCGGATCCATGTGTAGACCAGAGTCAGAGATAATGTAACCCAGGAAAGGAAGAGATGACTGATCAAAGACGCACTTCTCAAGCTCGGCATAAAGACGATTCTCCCTCAGACGCAAATACAACCAGACGGATATGCTTTCTATGGGAGGAAAGATCCGGAGAGAAGATAAGGCAATCGTTCAAGAGTACAGGAGGTCTCAAAAAACATCATTAACAAACTCCTGGAATACTCCAGGAGCATTGCATAAACCAAAGGGCATGACTAAATACTCATAGTGCCCATCCCTGGTGTTAAAGGCAGTCTTCCACTCGTTACCAGAGCGAATAATGACTAGATTGCAGGCTCAAACATATAAAAGAGAAACAGCCACACTCAAGTCTTTGCGTTTATGTAGAAAGTTTAGTTGCTTTTATTCACGTGTACAGGCACCACAAAATAATTTTCAAAAGAAGGAGGGAGGGGGTTGATTGCTGACAACAAGGTTAACGTTTCGACCAGGCACGATCTTTCTCAAAACCTCACTGTAAAACAAATATATTGTATGAGTGTGCTGTACAAATATACATGTGCTAAAATACAGGTGAACAGGTGAAGTACATATATATACATACATACCAGGAAAAAAAACATAACATCCGACTGAAAAAATTCAGAAAATATATACAGCTCTCGTCAAAATCCAAGAGAAGTCTATCACAGTATGCCACATATTAAAGTCCTATTGGTGTTGACTGGAGCAAGGACCATTACAGAATACGTCTATGTATTGGAACAAATCTTTAAGGCTAGGTACAAGCAAATAAAACAGAAAAAGCCGCCATGATGATGTACTGACCATTGTGAAGGGAGTAGATAGGAAAAAAAGGGAAGTATAGGGGGAGAGTCCCAAAAGGCTAGAGGAAACAGAGGAAAGAACATGGGTAAGTATATAGTAAAAGCAAATATATCTATACAGGCAAGGGCACTGAGTAATTATGAATAAGTAACATTACCAGCTCCAGGAAAAATTCAGGGGTAGAGTGACCGACTCATTGGGGATGCAGTGGTTGTTGTGGCGACTAGTAGTGCTTTAAATAAGGTGCTGGTAAAGCAATATCCGGCGCATGGTGGCGCACAGCTCATGGGCGCTGGAATGGAGGCTTCCACCGCAGTAATGCGCGCGCATCGTTACGGCGCATGCGCAATGGGTGTCGGGGCCGAGAATATGTATTGCGGCTGCGTGATTAGAAAAAAGGAGCTGGAGCATGTGTAATGTGTTCAAGGAAGCCAAGCTATATAGCACTTGCGCAGGAGAAAATACTGGATGTTTCTAGTGTTGGGCATACATAACGGCCAGGTTAACTATTACCAGTGACGTTGGAGGGTAGTGCATAGTTACTGGCATAACATTAGAGTCATAGAAGTGGAGGGAACTTGCGCATAAGGGAGAAAAAGGGGGGGAGAAAAAATGAGGGGTTGGAGTAGGGGTAGAGAAGGAGTACAGAAAAAAGGGAGAAGGAGAACAAAAAAAGGAGGCAAAATTATTAATGATACAAATAAAAAATATATAAAAAATATAAAAAAGATAAAAAGTAAAAACCCAGAAAATAAAGGGATGAGAGAAATTACAATAAAACAAAACAAAAACCAGGCATAACACGGGTAAACTGTAGTTATGATGCTGCTGTGGAAATAAGACTGTTAAATCAGACATGAAAAATCAGAAATAAAAAATAAAAAATAAACTGAAAATAATAATAACAGCCAAGAGACAGAAAAATAAAAAAAAACCAAAAAATAAAAAAGTAGAAAAATTAAAAAATTAAAAAAAGAATGATAACAAAATGAGAAAAGTGATATAAAGAAAAATGGGGATAAAATGACGAAAATGAAATAGAACTGAGTATGAAAAAAGGGGGGATGGGGGAAACGAAAATAATAATAATAATAATAATAATAATAAATGAACAATAAAAAAGGGAGGAAGAAGAAACAATGGAAAATTGAAAAAAAATGAAAAAAAAAATAAATTAATAAAAACATGAATGAAATGCAAAAAATGGAAAAGAAAAAAATATGGGGGGGAACTATTGGATCCTAAGGAACTTACCAAAAGGTAGTGGATTGTAGTGAAAAAACGAAAAAAGGGATTCGTGTATGTTAGGACTGGCGGAACGCACCAAGACAGATGATATAGATGCGTTCGCAGTCCGGGGTCCACCGTGCAGGTGAAAACCTGCTGCTAGCAATTTGCAGACTATATGGCGGTACACTAAAGTATACACGCGTGGGTTAACCTCACCCAGCGTGAAAGAAGCAATTCTGTTGAGTCACAGGACCGCGGTACCGCACCTAAAGCGCGAGCAAGTAGTCAGCGAACTCAACCCCAACTAGGATTGAAGTCCGATTAGACCCTTGCTGGCACAACACCGCAACTGGGTGTGTAAGGAAACTGAACAACAATATTAAGGCACAAGAGTGCATGTGGTGCCTCACTGACCCACTAACCACCCAGGCTTGGGTAAGGAAAGCACAGAGGAAGTGCACGGCGCCGTACTGGCGGTCACAGCAACTGGACGCTGTAATGTGTGATTAGTGCTGTAGGATAAGTCGGGCGCTAGATAGCAACCATACACCTTCCGCGAACAGACATTCAATAGGGTAGGGGTATCCAAGGATGACTTGCACTCACAACATACACACATAAACAATTGTAAGACAATACTAGCGCATGGCCGTGCGGTCATGCGCAGATTATATAGCTGCAGCACAGGAAGTGGCCACAGCACCTTTGCCCTTCCAAGACCTGCCAAGAGGACCAATGGAATGTGCTGCAGAGCCTGAGCACATGACCCTCGATCTCCAACGGGAGATCTTACCCTGGGCATGCTCAGTACGTGCAGACAAGGACTTAGTCCCAGAGAAGTCCGCTCGCTGCTGACCAGCACTGACTTTAATGGCAGAGACTGGAGAAGCAGCAGTAACTCTCAGAACAGAGTGAGAATGAGCAAGACGCTGGGACCGACGTCTTTGCTGAGCAGACTCCACTGCGGCCGGACAAGAATGGGAGACCGCAGCGGAGGTGGCTTGAGATTCCCCCTGTGCAGAAGCGGGAACTCGACCCCTAACATTACACCCCCTCCTAGGGCCCCCCCTCCTTGGGCCTCGCTACGTTCGAAGGCAGCAATGAGCTGCGGAGCCCGAATGTGCTCAGCAGGCTCCCAGTATCTATCCTCAGGACCGTAACCCCTCCAGTCCACCAAATAAAATTTTTTGCCACGAACCACCTTGTACCCCAAGATAGCGTTCACCTTGTAATCGTCCGTAGACGAACCCGAAGTTCCAGTAGATGACTCAGAAAACCGGGACATGTAGACGGGTTTAAGGAGGGACACATGAAAGGTGTCGGTGATACCTAGGCGTGGAGGAAGGGCCAGACGGTAAACCACAGGATTAACCTGTTTGAGGACCTTAAAAAGGACCTAAGTAGCGAGGTGCAAACTTGTTAAACTCAACTCGCAGCCTGATGTTACGGGCGGAGAGCCACACTAAGTCGCCAGGAGCAAAGGTTGGAGCGGGGCGCCGATGTGCGTCGGCGGACGACCTCATTCTCTCCTTGGAAGCCTGAATGGCATCCTGAGTGCGATCCCAAATGTCCCGTGCCTCCACAGCCCAGTCTGCCACCCTGGAATCGGCGGAAGACACAGGCATGGGCACAGGTACCCGCGGATGCTGACCGTAGTTAAGGAGGAATGGAGTCTGTCCAGTGGAATCAGCGACAGCATTGTTAAGAGCAAACTCCGCCCACGGTAGCAAAGATGCCCAGTCATCCTGCTTAGCAGAAACAAAATGTCGCAGATATGTGACCAAGGTCTGGTTGGCTTTCTCTAACAACCCATTCGTCTCGGGATGATAAGCCGAAGAGAGATTCAACTCGATACTGAGAAGACGACAAAGCTCTCTCCAGAACCGAGACGCAAACTGGGGACCTCGGTCACTGACAATTTTGTCTGGCATACTGTGAAGACGAAAGATGTGTTTGACAAACAACGCTGCCAAGGCCCGTGCAGAAGGTAACCGGGGAAGCGGCACCTAATGCACCATTTTAGAAAAATGGTCGGTGATTACCCAAATAATGGTACAGCCACAAGACTTGGGCAGACCCACAACAAAATCCATCCCGACGATCTCCCAGGGCCTGTCTGCCACTGGCAGAGGGTATAACAAACCAGCTGGCCGTTGTCGGGAAGACTTATTCTTGGCACAAGAGACACATGCCTGAACGTAGTCTCTGACGTCACGAACCATATGTGGCCACCAGTACATTCTCGCCAGTAACTCAGATGTCCTTTTTGCCCCAAAGTGTCCATCCACTCTGGACGAATGAGCCCAAGAGAGAACCTTCGGATGCAAATTGATGGGAACAAAAGTCTTGCCCGGGGGCACAGACTCTAGCGAAACCGGAGCTACAGTTCTCAGAGTCTCTGAAGGGACAATGAGCCGAGGCTCGTCCTCCTCCTCCTCAGCTGACACGAAGGAGCGAGAGAGAGCGTCAGCACGAATGTTCTTCTCCCCGGCGAGATAATGTAGGGTAAAGTGGAACCGGGAGAAAAACAAGGACCATCTGGCCTGATGAGAATTCAGCCGCTGGGCTGTTTGTAAATAGACCAAATTCTTGTGATCCGTGAAAACTTGGAATGGGAACCGAGCACCCTCCAAGAGATGTCTCCACTCCAAAAAATGCCAACTTCATTGCCAGCAACTCTCTATCCCCGATGGAGTAATTTCTCTCCGCTGGTGTGAAGGTCTTTGAGAAAAAGAAGCATGGGTGCTTCCGACCCTGAGCATCCTTTTGATAGAGGACTGCTCCAGCACCAACGGATGAGGCATCCACTTCCAAAAGGAATGGCTTACCCACATCGGGACGATGTAAGATGGGAGCGCTAGCAAAATGGGACTTTATAGAAGTGAAGGCCTTGGAGACCCCTTCGGACCACGATTTGGGATTCGCTCCCTTCTTGGTGAGGGATACCAAGGGAGCTACCAAAGTTGAGAAGTGGGGAATGAACTGGCGATAGTAATTTATGAACCCCATAAAGCGCTGCACCACTTTAAGAGAATGGGGTTCCTGCCAGTCCATCACTGCTTGTAGTTTGGCAGGATCCATAGCCAATCCCTGGGCCGAGATGATATAGCCCAGGAAAGGCAAGGACTCCTGTTCAAACACACACTTCTCCAACTTTCCATATAAGGAATTCGCCCGTAAGAGTTCGAAGACTCTGCCAACATCTTTCCGGTGGGAGTCAATATCTGGAGAGAAGATGAGAATATCATCCAGATAGACTACGACCGAGGTAGAAAGCATATCCCGGAAGATATCGTTGACAAAGTCCTGAAAAACGGCTGGGGCATTACAGAGCCCGAAAGGCATCACCAGGTACTCATAGTGCCCATCCCTGGTATTGAAAGCCGTTTTCCACTCGTCCCCCTCACGGATGCGAATCAGATTGTAGGCACCCCGCAGATCTAATTTGGTGAATATTTTAGCTCCCCTTAATCTGTCAAAGAGCTCCGATATCAGGGGCAACGGGTATTTGTTCTTAATAGTGATAGCATTGAGACCCCTGTAATCGATGCAAGGACGTAACTCCCCGTTCTTCTTTTGCACGAAGAAGAATCCCGCCCCTGCCGGAGACACTGACTTCCTTATAAACCCTCTTGCCAAATTCTCCTGAATGTATTGAGACATAGCCTCCGTCTCAGGGAGAGAGAGGGGATATACCCTTCCCCGAGGAGGTTCGGCTCCAGGCAAGAGGTCGATAGGACAGTCGTAAGGGCGATGGGGCGGTAGAGTCTCAGCAGCCTTTTTAGAGAACACGTCTGCATAACACCAATAATACCTGGGAAGTGATGAAAGATCTGCGGGTACCTCGGTAGTAGAGACCTGTACACACTCACTCACACACCTGCCCAAACAAGACTTACTCCAACCCAATATTCTCCCTGAGGACCACTCAATATGTGGGGAGTGGAAACGGAGCCAGGGTATTCCCAGCAAAATCTCATCCATTCCCTCAGGAAGGACAAGAAGGGAAATAATCTCCTGGTGGGAAGGAGATATGGACAGCGAGAATGGAACTGTCTGGTGTGTGATTTGCAGTGGGAGTGTCGCCCCATTCACAACTCTAACCATTATTGGTTTGGCGAGCATGACTAGTGGTATAGCATGACGTGTAGCAAAAGCAGAGGACATGAAGTTTCCCTCTGCTCCTGAATCCACACAAAGCTCGACTGTTAGAGTGGAGGAGCCTAACAGGATTGTCCCTTTAAAGGACAGTTTGGAGGAGAATGCTGCTGTGTCTAGTGAACCTCCCCCAATGGTTACTAGACGCGATCGTTTCCCGACCGCCGCGGACATTTATTGGCGTAGTGTCCATGTTGTTGACAGTTATTACAAACCACGGGTACTCGAGCGGCTAGAGATTTAGATCCCGCTCGAGAAACCTCCATGGCCTCATGGGAATCTGACGCCAAGACAGGGGATTCCAGAGGTCTGGCGAAAGTTGGAGCCAGCTGAAACCTCTGCCTACACTGGGTCCGCTCCAACCTCCGCTCGTGAAAACAGAGGTCGATGCGGGTAGACACAGAAATAAGTTCCTCCAGTGTGGCCGGTATCTCCCTAGTGGCCAAGGCGTCCTTCACATGGTCTGCCAGTCCCCTCCAGAACACCGGAATAAGAACTTTGTCTGGCCACTCTAACTCTGAAGCTAGAGTCCGGAACTGGATGGCAAACTGGCTGACCACGGATGTACCCTGTGTAATAGACAACAATTGGAGTGCGGTGTCGTGGGTAACCCGAGGCCCTAAAAAGACCTGCTTCAGAGTGTCCAAGAAGAGAGGAGCACTCTGTACCACACGATCATCTCGCTCCCAGAGTGGCATTGCCCACTCCAACGCCCTGCCCGACAAGAGAGATAGGATAAATCCCACTCTCGCCCGCTCCGTAGGAAAACGTGACGCCAGGAGCTCAAGATGTATAGAGCACTGGCTCATGAATCCGCGACAATGTTTACTGTCACCAGCAAACTTGTCAGGAAGCGGGAGACGGGATAAAGTCGGAGCAGGGGATGCAGCGGACAAACTGGCTGCAGCTACACTTGCAGCCTGCACAGCTACAGCAGTGACATCCACAGCTGAGGTTGTACGCTCAAGAGCCGCCAACCTTCCCTCCAGCTGCTGGATGTACCGCTGTAAACGCTGGTCGTCCGCCATTTTACTAGCCAGACCCTGGCGCTAGTATTCTGTTAGGACTGGCGGAATGCACCAAGACAGATGATATAGATGCGTTCGCAGTCCGGGGTCCACCGTGCAGGTGAAAACCTGCTGCTAGCAATTTGCAGACTATATGGCGGTACACTAAAGTATACACGCGTGGGTTAACCTCACCCAGCGTGAAAGAAGCAATCCTGTTGAGTCACAGGACCGCGGTACCGCACCTAAAGCGCGAGCAAGTAGTCAGCGAACTCAACCCCAACTAGGATTGAAGTCCGATTAGACCCTTGCTGGCGCAACACCGCAGCTGGGTGTGTAAGGAAACTGAACAACAATATTAAGGCACAAGAGTGCATGCGGTGCCGCACTGACGAACGCCACTAACCACCCAGGCTTGGGTAAGGAAAGCACAGAGGAAGTGCACGGCGCCGTACTGGCGGTCACAGCAACTGGACGCTGTAATGTGTGATTAGTGCTGTAGGATAAGTCGGGCGCTAGATAGCAACCATACACCTTCCGCGAACAGACATTCAATAGGGTAGGGGTATCCAAGGACGACTTGCACTCACAACATACACACATAAACAATTGTAAGACAATACTAGTGCATGGCCGTGCGGTCATGCGTAGTTTTAATAGCTGCAGCACAGGAAGTGGCCACAGCACCTTTGCCCTTCCAAGACCTGCCAAGAGAACCAATGGAATGTGCTGCAGAGCCTGAGCACATGACCCTCGATCTCCAACGGGAGATCTTACCCTGGGCATGCTCAGTACGTGCAGACAAGGACTTAGTCCCAGAGAAGTCCGCTCGCTGCTGACCAGCACTGACTTTAATGGCAGAGACTGGAGAAGCAGCAGTAACTCTCAGAACAGAGTGAGAATGAGCAAGACGCTGGGACCGACGTCTTTGCTGAGCAGACTCCACTGCGGCCGGACAAGAATGGGAGACCGCAGCGGAGGTGGCTCGAGATTCCCCCTGTGCAGAAGCGGGAACTCGACCCCTAACAATGTATTTCCTTCCTAAGAAGTCTAGAACAAGAAAGAGAATCAAAGGGAAGTGAGTAGGTGATTAGGTCAGCGGACTTGATCCAGAACCTGAAAGAAACAGTAACCAAAATAGTTAAAATGTGACCATCACGTATACCAACACTCTAGAAAGTAAAGTCCAATTCCCTATTAAGGCCCCTCAGGGCCAAAGTCTGCAGTGTATATATCCAGAAGGATTCTCGTTCCTTGAGGAGTTTGATGTGATCGCCACCCCATCTCGGTTGTTCTACTCTCTCTATTACCTGGTACCGGAGTTGAGATACGGAGTGGTTGGCCAAGGCAAAATGATGGGGAAGCGGGAGCCAGGTCTTCTTAAGTCTAATGGTAGACCTATGGCTTGAAATTTTGTCACGTACATGCTGTATGGTCTCACCGACGTACATAAGGCCGCAGGAACATTTGATTAGGTATACGACATAGTTGGTTTCACAAGTGTAAAATCCCTTAATCTTAAACCTCTTACCCGTATGTGGATGGGCAAACTCACTTGATCTGATCACGTTGGCACAACAGGCACACCCGAAGCACGGGAACGTGCCCACTCTCTGAGTTCCAAGAAATTGTTGTATTGGTTGTTTGGTGAAACTCCCGTTGTCAGCCTTAACCAGGCTGTCTTTGAAATTTCTCGGTCTGCGCTTGCACATCAGTTCTGGGGCTTGGAAGGAAACTACCTGTGGGTAGGCCTCAGAGAGCAGGGGCCAATGCTTATTAATGGTCTTGTAGATCAAAGGCATGGTAGGATGGTGAGTATGTATATAGGGTATTTGTTCCGGTTTAAAGGTTTGTGATCTGGGAGGAGAGTACTCAAGAGCCCTCATTTTTTCTTTTTGGAGAATCCTATCGGGGTAATTTCTGTCTTTGAATTTCTGTACCATGTCATCTAGTCGAGATTCAGTCCATTTAGAAATAGAGACAATGTTGGTAACTCTGCGGAATTGGAAGCATGGAAGGCTTTCTCTTGTCGATTTGGGATGGCAGCTTGAGAACAGAAGTAGATTGTTAGAATCAGTGGGTTTTATGAAAATGTCCGTATCAAGGCCCCCCGGTTATTCTTGATAACCAAGGTGTCAAGAAATGGAATTTTTTGAGTGTCTCAGTTGGGTGTAAATTGTAATTCGGGTATGACATCGTTGATCTGTGATACAAAGAGGGAAAAGGTGTCAGCTGGTCCGTCCCATAGACAAAAGACGTCATCTATGTAGCGGAGCCAGCATTTCGAATGTAACCTGAAGAGTGTATTATTATAGATGTACCTGTTCTCAAAGGTGTCCATGTAGATGTTGGCATATGCTGGTGCCATGTTGGACCCCATGTCGGTCCCACAGATTTGCAAGAAAAACTGGTCACCAAACAAAAAGTAGTTCTCCCTGAGGACCGTGGAAAGAAGATCCAGGATGAGGTGTTGGGCTTGTGGACTCAAGTCAGACGTCTGTAAGAGGTTGCTCACCGCTTCTAGACCCAAATCGTGTTTTATTGAGGTATTGAGACTCTTAACACCCAAGGTTGTTAAAAGACATTGTGGTGATAATATAGAGAACTGTTTGATTATACTGATAAAGTGACCCATGTCAAGGACAAAAGATTTGGTTTTCTTAACAAATGGGGTAAGGTATTTTTCCAAGAAAATTGAAAGAGGAGAAAGGATGCCACTATGGGACGACCCAGGGGATTGGTCAGGGACTTGTGGATTTTAGGGAGGATGTATAAAAATGGTATTGTTGGGTGTGGGTTTGTTAGAAAAGTGACCATTTTCTGGTCTATGCAGTTATTGGTAAGATATTTCCTAAGTATTACGTCAATTTTGGACCTAATACTGGGGGTGGGGTCATGTGTTAACCTCTGATAGGTAGATGTATTAGACAGTTGGTTGTTTATTTCCCTAATGTAGTCATTACGATTTAGGATGACTATGGCCCCACCCTTCTCTGCTGGTTTAATGATTATATCCTTATTGATACGTAGAAATTCTATAACCTGTTTTTCTAAGGGTGTAATATTGTTCCTGGTGAGGAAGTCACTTTTTTTCTGCTTCAAGAGTATATCTTGAATGTCCCTCTGTATGAGGTCAATGCACGCTTCTGCTGCATGGTATGTGTGTGGTGGGCGGAAAGAGCTTTTTTTGTATAGACCTAGGGAGGAAATAGATAAATCGGGGATAGAGCTACCCCAAGTGGGAGTAGATCTATTACTGTCAGGATTACTTTGTAAACCAAAGTGGGTTTTCAACCTGATGCTACGGTAAAAGTATTGCAAGTCCTGTTCAAGCTTGAAGCTAATCCATGGGGGGGGGGGGTCGGGCAAAAGGAATGACCCCTTTGTAGGACTAAGAGTTCAACAGGATTTAGGGTGTAGGAGGAAATGTTTACCACGGATTTGTTATTCCTACCTGTCACCTCGTTACCATATGCTCGGTTAGGTTTACGCCTTGACCTCCTTGTCGGTCTCCTCCTCGTTGTCTCGAATTGCCCCTCACGGGTGGTCTGTTCCCTAAAAACATCCCTGGTAAGAAGACCATTTTTTTTCTTTTTCCTTTTTCCCCCTTTTTTCCCCCTTTTTTTTCCTTTTTTTCATTTTTTTTTCATTTTTTCCCCTCCTTTTTTTCTTTTTTTAATTTTCTTTTCATTTTTTTCTATGTTCATTTATTATTATTATTATTATTATTATTATTATTATTATTATTATTATTATTATTTTCATTTCCCCCCATCCCCCCTTTTTTTCATACTCAGTTCTATTTAATTTTCATCGTTTTATCCCCATTTTTCTTTACATCACTTTTCTCATTTTGGTATCATTCATTTTTTTATTTTTCTATTTTTTTATTTTTCGGTTTTTATTCTTTTCATTTTTTCATTCTTCTGTCTCTTGGCCGTTATCATTATTTTCAGTTTATTTTTTTATTTTTTTTTTCTATTTCTGATTTTTCATGTCTGATTTAACGGTCTTATTTCCACAGCAGCATCATAACTACAGTTTACCCGTGTTATGCCTGGTTTTTGTTTTCTTTTTATCTTTTTATATATTTTTTTATATATATTTTATTTGTTTCATTATTAATTTTGCCCCCTTTTTTATACTTCTTCCCCCTTTATTCTGTACTCCTTTTCTACCCCTCCTCCTTCCTCCTTTTTTTTTCTCCCCCCCCCCTCTTTTTCTCCCTTATGCGCTAGTTCCCTCCACTTCTATGACTCTAATGTTATACCAGTAACTATGGGCTACCCTCCGACGTCACTGCTAATAGTTAACCTGGTCATTATGTATGCCCAACACTAGAAACGTCCAGTATTTTCTCCTGCGCAAGCGCTATATAGCTTGGCTTCCTTGAACACATTACGCATGGTCCAGATCCTTTTTTCTAATCACGCAGCCGCAATGCATATCCTCGGCCCTTGCACCCATTGCGCATGCACCGTAACGATGCGCGCGCATTACTGCGGTGCAAGCCTCCATTCCAGCACTCATGAGCTGTGCGCCGTTATGCACCGGATATTGCGGTACCAGCGCCTTATTTAAAGCACTACTAGTCGCCACTCTAGCCACTGCATCACCAATGAGACAGACACTCTACCCCTGAATTTTTCCTGGAGCTGGTAATGTTACTTAAGGTACCTTCACACTAAACGATATCGCTAGCAATCCATGACGTTGCAGCGTCCTCACTAGCGATATCGTTTAGTTTGACACGCAGCAGCGATCAGAATCCTGCTGTGATGTCGTTGGTCGGGGCTAGAGGGCCAGACCTTTCTTTGGTCGCTGGCTCTCCCACTGACATCGCTGAATCGGCGTGTGTGACACCGATTCAGCGATGTCTTCGCTGGTAACCAGGGTAAACATCGGGTTACTAAGCGCAGGGCCGCGCTTAGTAACACGATGTTTACCCTGGTTACCATCCTAAAAGTAAAAAAAACAAACGCTACATACTTACCTACCGCTGTCTGTCCCCGGCGCTGTGCTTCTCTGCTCTGGCTGTGAGCACAGCGGCCGCAAAGCAGAGCGGTGACGTCACCGCTCTGCTTTCCGGTTGCCCGGCGCTCACAGCCAGAGCAGAGAAGCAAAGCGCCGGGGACAGACAGCGGTAGGTAAGTATGTAGCGTTTTTTTTTTTACTTCTAGGATTGTAACCAGGGTAAACATCGGGTTACTAAGCGCGGCCCTGCGCTTAGTAACCCAATGTTTACCCTGGTTACCGGCATCGTTGGTCGCTGGAGAGCTGTCTGTGTGACAGCTCTCCAGCAACCAAACAGCGACGCTGCAGTGATCCGGATCGTTGTCTGTATCGCTGCAGCGTTGTTTAGTGTGACAGTACCTTAATGCATAATTACTCAGTGCGCTTGCCTGTATAGATATATTTGCTTTTACTATATAGTAAGTATATAGAAAATGAGGTGCTCACTACCCTTTGATAAGGTGCTCAGAAGAAAAATAGAGATATCCAAAAAAGTAACTCCGGCACACAATGGAAGTCAATATAATTCACATATGAGTTTATTGGAAATTCCCATCACGTTGCAAATGACATTTCAAATGACGTTTAATCCGTTTGAAGAAAAGATTAACACCGCATACGTAGTGAGACAAAAAAAACAATAGTATTCATCACTTCACAGGTAATTATTTCAACGTTTCGGCTTATAAGCCTTTTTTAAGAAAACCTGTACATGAATCAGTGACGGGGTCCAGCCGTGCGAGGTCCGTGGTGTGTCTCAGGGCTCAATGGATCACTGCAATCAATCTTAAACACATGTGATAATTAGTTTTCCAAGTAATTCTAATGAAAGGAAAACTACTTAAAAATGATGTTCCACATTATTAAGCAGGCCACAGGTTTCAAGCAATATGGGAAATAAAAATGATCTCTCTGCTGCTGAAAAGCGTTAAATAATGCAATGCCTTGGACAAGGTATGAAAACATTAGATATTTCGCAAAAACTTAAGAGTGATTATAATACTGTGAAGAGATTTGTGACTGAAACAGAGCACAGACAGAGTTCATGCAGATAAAGGCATAATGAGGAAGGTTTCAGCTAGACAAATTCATTAGATTAGGAGAGCAGCTGCCAAACTACCATTACAAAGCAGCAAGCAGTTATTTGAAGCTGCTGGTGCCTCAAACCTCAAGGTGTAGGATCCTTCAAAGCCTTACTGTGGTGCATAAACCTACTATTCGGCCTCCCCTAAACAGTGTTCACAAGCAGAAATGGTTGCAGTGGGCCCAGACATATCTGAAGATTAATTTTCAAACAGTCTTGTTTACTGATGATTGTCGAGCAACCCTGGATGGTCCAGATGGATGGAGTATTGGATGGTCGGTGGATGGCCACCATGTCCCAACAAGGCTGCAACGTCAGAATGGAGGTGGAGGAGTCATGTTTTGGGCTGGAATCATGGGGGAACAGCTAGTAGTGCCCTTTAGGGTTCCTGAAGGTGTGAAAATGACATCTGCAAAGTATATAGAGTTTCTGACTGACAATGGTATAAAAAGCAGAAACGTGCCTTCAGGAGCAAAATCATCTTCATGCATGACAATGCACCATCTCATGCTACAAAGAATACCTCTGAGTCATTGGCTGATATGGGCATGAAAGGAGATAAACTCATGGTGTGGCCACCATCTTCCCCTGACCTCAACCCTATAGAGAACCTTTGGAGTACCATCAAGCAAAAGATCTATCAGGGTGGGAGGCAGTTTACATCAAAAACAGCAGCTCTGGGAGGCTATTCTGACTTCATACAAAGAAATACAAGCAGAAAATCTCCAAAAACTCACAAGTTCAATGGATGCAAGAATTGTGAAGGTGATATCAAAGAAGGGTTCCTATGTTAACATGTAACTTGGCCTGGTAGGATGTTTTGGAGTTAAATAGCTTTTTTGTTCAGTGAATGTGACCTCCTAATGCTGCAAATTCCACAAATGAACATTTTCAGTTTTTTAAAACATATCAAATGTTTAGAAATTCTATTGTGCCTAATAATTTGGAACAGTGCATTTTGATTTTTTTTTCATTTTGGAGATTATACCATTATCATTGGGAGGTTTCTTCAATAAAATTCGATGTATACTCTAACGGGTGATGACTTTTATTAGACTGGCTGTCATTTGCTCTGACCATTTAGGAAAATCCAAGAAAAATGTAATTTGCATAATAATTTGGAACATAGTGTATTTTCTGTATTTTTTCGGTCGGATGTTATGGTTTTTTTCCTGGTATGTATGTACAGTATATATATGTACTTCACCTGTTCACGTGTATTTTAGCACATGTTTATTTGTACAGCACACTTATACAATATATTTGTTTTACAGTGAGGTTTTGAGAAAGACCGTGCCTGGTCGAAACGTTAACCTTGTTGTCTGCAATCAACCCCCCCCTTCTTTTGAAAATTATTTGGTGGTGGCTGTACACGTGAATAAAAGCAACTAAACTTTCTACATAAATGCAAAAACTTGAGTGCGGCTGTTTCTCTTTTATATGTTTGACTTTGAATGTCCAGCCGGCACCTCCCTTCCTGAACTCTACAGTGTGCACATCATATCTTCCTCTAGATTGTAGGCTCAACGGAGATCCAGTTTGCTGAAGATACGTGCTCCCCGTAGACAGTCGAATAGCTCCGGAATAAGAGGAAGCAGGTACTTGTTCTTAATTGTGATATTATTGAGACCCCGGTAGTCGATGCAGGGGCGAAGAGAACCATCCTTCTTCTTGACAAAAAAGAAACCCTGCACCCGTGGGTGAAGAAGACTTCCTGATAAAACCTCTAGCAAGATTCTCCTGAAAATACTCAGTCATGGCTTGAGATTTAAGAGGATTCAGCGGATAAAGGTTGATAGGGCAATCATATGGGCGATGTGGGGGCAGGTTCTCCACCTCCTTCTTGTCAAAGACATCCGCGAAGGACCAGTAGGCCGAAGGCAAGTCTGCAGGTACCAAGGTAGACCGAGGGATCCTCCGCGGTTGAATGGAAAGCTGGCACCTGGTCTGACAGGCATGACCCCAACTTAAAACATCACCAGATCGCCAATCCAGGATGGGTTTATGAGTTCTTAACCAAGGAAGACCCAAAAGGAATGTATGAGACAACAGGGGCAGCACGTAGAAGGCAACTCCCTCCTGATGCAGTGCTCCAATTTGTAACTCCATCTCCTCAGTGATCAGGGTAACGGTCTCCTGCAAAGGCCTACCATCGACCAAAGCTATCTGCCGAGGAGTCTCCAGGGATCTGACAGGAATGCGAAGTCTCCTGACCGCCTCCAACTGGATAAAGTTTCCTGCTGCACCAGAATCTACATTATATAAGCCACCTCATAAAAATGACTAGCACCTAAATTCACTAAAACAAAGAGTTAAATGTATAGAGGAATCAGTGATAGCTAGGGAGGCCTCTCTTACCTGGCCGAGGTCAAGGCATTTCCTGGCCTCACTGAACAAGAACGCAGGAGATGGGAAGCGCTGCCACAGTAAAAGCAGAGACCTTGTGCGATTCTTTCCTTGTGGCATTGTTCTGCTGGCCTTAGACGATCCACTTGCATGGGTTCTGGTGCCGAAACCGGAGACGAAGAGGCAAGTCGCAAATGAGGAGGACTGTGAGTGGCCAAGGATAGATGAAGAGGTATTTTCTCTCTAGCTGCTTCGCAGAGACATTCCTGGAAACGTAAATCAATGTGAGTTGCTAGAGATATGAGGTCCTCCAAGGAGGTTGGTGTGTCTTGACTCGCCAACTGATCCTTGATTCGGGAAGACAGACCGTGCCAAAAAGCTCCCACCAGATCCTCATTGTTCCACCCCACCTCTGAGGATAAAGTACGAACCCGAATGGCGTACTTGCCGACAGAAAGAATACTGTGGTGAAGATTAAAAAGGGACTCCGTAGTAGAGGCTAGGCGTCTAGGTTCATCGAACACCTTCCGGAAAGTCTCCAAAAAAGCAGAGAGTTGGAAAACCAGAGGATCATCCCGCTCCCAGAGTGGATTCACCCAGGCCACAGCCTCCCCCTCCAAGTGGGACACAACAAAAGCCACTTTAGCCCGATCTCCGGGGGGTATTGTTGTGGCAATAATTCAAAATGTAGTAGACATTGGTTTAAGAAACCCCGGCATAATTTAGGGTCCCCACTATACCGGGAAGGTTTAGCCAGATGAGGCGGTGGATGCACAGTGGGAGCCGGGGCAGGGGCAGAGGCGGCAGACTGTAGGGAGAGAAGACAGTTATCCCCCGAAGCCATGTAGTTAAGGATGTGACCCTGGGTCTCACGCTGCTGAGCGAGTTCCTGCTGGAGACTGTCCAGCTGGGAAACGTTCCCCAGGGCAGAGTGCTGTAACGTCAATAAGTGTGACTCCATGGCTTTTAGAAAGGCAATGATCCTGGTTTGATTCTCACCAAGAACCCCTAATTCCTTTTGGGCGGTAGCAGAGGTACCAGCGGGGTCCATGGCCTGATTGTACTGTGAAAACGCTAGAGGAACCCCAAAGGTGGACCCGCCGGACCGCGACAGTGAACCTTCCCAGAGCAGGTAGACCCAGTGGACCATCCCCTATACAGGGGGTGTTAGGGGCAGGCCCAAGTGAGACTACTGCTGTGCCAGCTAGTACCTAAAGGAGATGGGAGGAGGAGTGGGAGTAACACGGCTGGAGCACAATAACACAGGCTGGACAGAGATGTAGGTATTAACGGCAGGAACAACAGGAGTACAGGACACTAGGACAGGATTGGGAAGCAGACAGACTGATTTGGAAAAGACTTGGAAGCAAGGATAATTAGACGACCCTGGGAGACTGGCAATATAAGACTCCGGGAGACTGACAGGAGGGGAACAAGACACAGACTGACTGGAAAGATGAAGGCACGGCAGCGAGGACAACCAGGAGACATTGGGAGACTGGCAGGAGAGGATAGAGACACAGACTAACTGGAATGTTGTGGGCACAGCAGCGAGGACAATCAAGAGACACTGGGAGACTGGCAGGAGATGGTAGATAAGGAATTACTAAGCAAGGAGGCAACCTAAGGGTAGCAGGCTAATAAAGCAGGCTGGAGGACGGAATGACAGAAGGACTAGGGGCCAGAATCAAATGTGATACACAAATGACAATCAGGCACAGCTGGAGGAAGAGGTGGGCTGATAAGTAAAGCGGTGGCATACCTTCCGGGTCAGAGTCCTCCAGGAGCACAGAGTGGGGAAGGAGGAGTGGCTAGGATCAATGAGAGAAGTGTGCGCGCACACTCGAGAAGAAGCAGGAGCCGGCCATGCGAGAGGAGCAGAAGCCCGGAGGACAAGCAGGAATGCATTGGGACTCCATAGAGCGTTGAGTATAGCGGGATACAGGAGGCAAGACGAGCGGGAGCATAACAGTATCATGATCAATTAAGGCAATCTAGAGCAAAAACCGCCGCACAGCCCTTCCTTAACCGACAGCGATATACACAGTGTGCGTGTCACTTCTTATGGGTCCGACTCTCCGGTCGAGGTGCACGCTGGAAATAAGTCACGCCACTGGTACTATGTAAGAAGAAGCGGCAACACTCACCGGTCCTGTGTGGTCCAAGTTTTATTGATAAAACACAAACATGATATCTTCACGGCATCGGGAAACAGACGAACAGGGAGGTGAGCAGGATGTGACGACGGCCATTTCGCGCCGACGATAGCGCTTCCACGGGTCTAAGGAGCAGGAGCGAGACGCGGGTCTAAGAAGGAAGGCGAGGGGAAAAGAGCCCCTCCCCTCCTCCAGATCCCCGTCCTCCCGCCCACTGTACCTACAGACAAGGTAATCAACGTGACAGGTGAGTTAAAAAAGAGCCGGGGCTGATCCGGATCATTAACACCATAGCTCCCAGTTAAAAACATGAATATAAACAGAGAGATACAAAACCCTAACGGCCGAAACGGGCATGAGGATCAGATGTGACAATACCATCCTCTTACAAAGCGCAATGAGTCAATCACATAATATCAAATTCATTTATAACCGTTGGGATAATATCAATACCCCACCACGAAAAGGTAATGCGTCCAACATGCACAAATAGCAGTACATAGGAGTCTAACATAAAGCGGAACAGAAAGCCTGGAAACGCAACTTATCCCAAAAAGACAGCCATATCGATTTTATCGTTTAAGCCTGCTGGGCCAACCGCCCGCGTGCGCAAGATCCACTGTGCCTCCTTCCTAAGCAGCAATTTATGCACATCGCCACCCTGTGCTGGAACGACCACCTTCTCAATGCCTGCAAAAGTAAGAACATCAGGATCCCCCCGATGGGTATCCCTGACGTGCTCAATTAGCCTCGGTGCACCTATGCCAGTACGAATGGACCTATAATGTTCTCTAAATCTAGTGCACAAATGCCTAATAGTTTTGCCGATATAGTATCTCTTACAGGGACAAAACACTACATACACCACGTAATCGGTCTTGCAGGATATAAACTGCTGGACGGTATATTTAATAGGTCCAATGTCCAAAGACCGTCCAGTTAGGTGCTGTTTACATGAGAGGCAGTGACCACAACGGAAATTCCCTTTAGGAATGCACTGTTCCAACCAATTAGATTTCGGATTGGAGAAACGATTCCGCACCAGTACATCCCTGATTCGTGTGCTTCGTCTATTAGATATGAGCGGCCCTCTCGCCACTTTTTCCGCCAGGTCTCTGTCGCCTGCCAGCACGTGCCAGAGTCTCCTAATCGAAGCTCGGATCTCACGGTCCATAGGACCAAACCGAAAACAAAAGGAAAACCTCTGGCCCCCAGGAACTCCACCCCTACCCGTCCCGAACCGCTCACGTCCAGCCACCCGCTCCACTGCCCCTTGTAACAAACTGGCGGGGTAACCCCTAGCTCGAAGTCTCTCGCATAACTCACCAGACTGCCTCTTCAATCCCAACTGTGTGTTATTAATCCTTCTCGTTTGGAGAAGTTGGCTATAAGGCAGTGAACGTTTTGTGTGTAAAGGGTGGAAACTGTCAAAATGTAGGACAGAATTGGTGGCAGTGGGTTTTCGATGGACCGAGGTGCAGATATCCCCATCTTGAATTTTCACTGCTACATCCAAGAACTCTAGATTCTCTCCCCCAAACACGGAGGTAAAATACATCCCCATAGAATTCAAATTCAGATAATCTACAAAGGAATGAAAGCTATCCTCTGTCCCGTCCCATACCAGGAATACATCGTCCACATAACGAATGAAAAGTTTGATGTGTTTAAGGAAAGGATTGTTAGCGGAATACACGTAAGTATCCTCAAAAACTGCCAAAAACAGATTGGTGAACGTACATGCAGCCGGGGTCCCCATGGCAGTCCCGGTGGTCTGGACAAACCAGGTATCCAGAAACATAAAGGCATTATGGGTTAAAATAAACTTTAACCCATTGCATACAAAGTCGATGAAAGTCGGACTCTTATCAGTGGTGTCCAACACCCGCCTGATAGTGTCCACTCCCAAGGACTGAGGGATCCTAGTATATAAATTGACCACGTCAGTGGACGCCAGGGAGAACCCCGGCTGCCATGTAATGCCATGAATCTGTTTGAGAAAGGAGTTCGTATCCCTGGTATAGGAGGGGACAGAAAGGAGCAAGGGTCTAAGGAGCCAGTCCATATTACGGGACAATGGCTCAGTCAAAGAACCAACCCCGGACACGATGGGCCTGCCCGGGGGTTGGAAGATGGACTTGTGTATCTTAGGTAGATAATACCAATGGGGTCTTACCGGGAAATCTGGAAGTAATTTTTCCGCTTTTTTCTGCGTAATGACCCCTAATTCAACCGACCCCCTTAAAAAGGAGCGTAACTCCTCTTCAAACTTATTAGTATGATCCCCCGATAGCTGCTTATACGTACCCAAGTCCGACAATTGACGCCTAGCTTCAGATAAGTACGCTTCCCTAGGAAGTAACACAACCTTGCCGCCCTTATCGGCTGGTCTCACGATCACATCACTCCAACCAGCTATTTCCCTCAGGGCCGTCCTTTCTGCATCAGTTAGATTATTAGGGGCTCGCTTATAAACTAAGGCCTCCATATCCTTCAACACCAAAGACTCAAACACATCAACCAAATTACCCGGGGACGTGACAGGCATGAAGGAAGAAGGGACCCCCCCTGTGAATGGGGTCACCCGATTAGACACTTCTATATTGGTAGTGATATCGTAATCTTCAAGGCTCAATAATTAAGTCACGTCTCCACGCATATTAGTGAGCGTATCATCAGATGAGCCTGCCATAAACCCTAGGGGTCCTACGGTACAAGGTTTGTCCCCCTCCATGCAAACGGTACTAGTAGGGCTGGAAGAAAAAGCTTTGTATAAGTGAATTTTTCTTATAGCCTTGAACATATCGATCTGAAAATCAGTGAAATCAAAGTCATCGGGGATACAAAAGTTAAGACCTTTGGACAATAACCTTTAGAAAGAGAACTCGAAGGGGGAAGCGGCGGCCACGTCCCAGCTTGGAGACACAAGAGGAAGAATGTGTCTTGGCGGTAGACCTAAGTGAGGAATTTCCCCCTGAACACGTTGTCCTAAATTTGACCGAGCGTGTTTTAGAACCTGCGCAATTGTTGTTATTGTCCAAAGGTCTTAACTTTTGTATCCCCGATGACTTTGATTTCACTGATTTTCAGATCGATATGTTCAAGGCTATAAGAAAAATTCACTTATACAAAGCTTTTTCTTCCAGCCCTACTAGTACCGTTTGCATGGAGGGGGACAAACCTTGTACCGTAGGACCCTTAGGGTTTATGGCAGGCTCATCTGATGTTACGCTCACTAATATGCGTGGAGACGCGACTTTATTATTGAGCCTTGAAGATGACGATATCACTACCAATATAGAAGTGTCTAATCGGGTGACCCCATTCACGGGGGGGTCCCTTCTTCCTTCATGCCTGTCACGTCCCCGGGTAATTTGGTTGATGTGTTTGAGTCTTTGGTGTTGAAGGATATGGAGTCCTTATTTATAAGCGAGCCCCTAATAATCTAACTGATGCAGAAAGGACGGCCCTGAGGGAAATAGCTGGTTGGAGTGATGTGATCGTGAGACCAGCCGATAAGGGCGGCAAGGTTGTGTTACTTCCTAGGGAAGCGTACTTATCGGAAGCTAGGCGTCAATTGTCGGACTTGGGTACGTATAAGCAGCTATTGGGGGATCCTACTAATAAGTTTAAAGAGGAGTTACGCTCCTTTTTAAGGGGGTCGGTTGAATTAGGGGTCATTACGCAGAAAAAAGCGGAAAAATTACTTCCAGATTTCCCGGTAAGACCCCATTGGTATTATCTACCTAAGATACACAAGTCCATCTTCCAACCCCCGGGCAGGCCCATCGTGTCCGGGGTTGGTTCTTTGACTGAGCCATTGTCCCGTTATATGGACTGGCTCCTTAGACCCTTGCTCCTTTCTGTCCCCTCCTATACCAGGGATACGAACTCCTTTCTCAAACAGATTCATGGCTTTACATGGCAGCCGGGGTTCTCCCTGGTGTCCATTGACGTGGTCAATTTATATACTAGGATCCCTCAGTCCTTGGGAGTGGACACTATCAGGCGGGTGTTGGACACCACTGATAAGAGTCCGACTTTCATCGACTTTGTATGCAATGGGTTAAAGTTTATTTTAACCCATAATGCCTTTATGTTTCTGGATACCTGGTTTGTCCAGACCACCGGGACTGCCATGGGGACCCCGGCTGCATGTACGTTCGCCAATCTGTTTTTGGCAGTTTTTGAGGATACTTACGTGTATTCCACTAACAATCCTTTCCTTAAACACATCAAACTTTTCATTCGTTACGTGGACGATGTATTCCTGGTATGGGACGGGACAGAGGATAGCTTTCATTCCTTTGTAGATTATCTGAATTTGAATTCTATGGGGATGTCTTTTACCTCCGTGTTTGGGGGAGAGAATCTAGAGTTCTTGGATGTAGCAGTGAAAATTCAAGATGGGGATATCTGCACCTCGGTCCATCGAAAACCCACTGCCACCAATTCTGTCCTACATTTTGACAGTTTCCACCCTTTACACACAAAACGTTCACTGCCTTATAGCCAACTTCTCCGAACGAGAAGGATTAATAACACACAGTTGGGATTCGAGAGGCAGTCTGGCGAGTTATGCGAGAGAATTCGAGCTAGGGGTTACCCCGCCAGCTTGTTACAAGGGGCAGTGGAGCGGGTGGCTGGACGTGAGCGGTTCGGGACGGGTAGGGGTGGAGTTCCTGGGGCCAGCGATTTTCCTTTTGTTTTCGGTTTAGTCCTATGGACCGTGAGATCCGAGCTTCGATTAGGAGACACTGGCACGTGCTGGCAGGCGACAGAGACCTGGCGGAAAAAGTGGTGAGAGGGCCGCTCATATCTAATAGACGAAGCACACGAATCAGGGATGTACTGGTGCGGAATCGTTTCTCCAATCCGAAATCTAATTGGTTGGAACAGTGCATTCCTAAAGGGAATTTCCGTTGTGGTCACTGCCTCTCATGTAAACAGCATCTAACTGGACGGTCTTTGGACATTTGACCTATTAAATATACCGTCCAGCAGTTTATATCCTGCAAGACCGATTACGTGGTGTATGTAGTGTTTTGTCCCTGTAAGAGATACTATATCGGCAAAACTATTAGGCATTTGTGCACTAGATTTAGAGAACATTATAGGTCCATTCGTACTGGCATAGGTGCACCGAGGCTAATTGAGCACGTCAGGGATACCCATTGGGGGGATCCTGATGTTTTTACTTTTGCAGGCATTGAGAAGGTGGTCGTTCCAGCACAGGGTGGCGATGTGCATAAATTGCTGCTTAGGAAGGAGGCGCAGTGGATCTTGCGCATGCGGGTGGTTGGCCCAGCAGGCTTAAACGATAAAATCGATATGGCTGTCTTTTTGGGATAAGTTTTCCAGGCTTTCTGTTCCGCTTTATGTTAGACTCCTATGTACTGCTATTTGTGCATGTTGGACGCATTACCTTTTCGTGGTGGGGTATTGATATTATCCCAACGGTTATAAATGTATTTGATATTATGTGATTGACTCATTGCGCTTTGTAAGAGGATGGTATTGTCACATCTGATCCTCATGCCCGTTTCGGCCGTTAGGGTTTTGTATCTCTCTGTTTATATTCATGTTTTTAACTGGGAGCTATGGTGTTAATGATCCGGATCAGCCCCGGCTCTTTTTTAACTCACCTGTCACGTTGATTACCTTGTCTGTAGGTGCAGTGGGCGGGAGGGCGGGGATCTGGAGGAGGGGAGGGGCTCTTTTCCCCTCGCCTTCCTTCTTAGACCCGCGTCTCGCTCCTGCTCCTTAGACCCGTGGAAGCGCTATCGTCGGCGCGAAACGGCCGTCGTCACATCCTGCTCACCTCCCTGTTCGTCTGTTTCCCGATGCCGTGAAGATATCATGTTTGTGTTTTATCAATAAAACTTGGACCACACAGGACCGGTGAGTGTTGCCGCTTCTTCTTACATAGTATCATGATCAATTAGATCACAAGATGATGGAGAATATTTGATTTACTCCAGAGACCACATACCTAGCTATTTCCTTAAAGCAAGCCGCTGTCAGACCTCACTACTAACATCTTATTCTCCTCCAAAACCAAAAGGATAGGGTCTTGATATTTCAATTGCCCAATTCTTCTTTTTCACGACATCATCTTTTGGAGAGCATTGGGAAGCTTTCATACTCGTCAGATACAGTATCTCCCACTGAAATCATCTAACGTTTAGGGGTATTTTGATGTGAATCTGTCAACAGGTTTTCCATCCCATCTGAAAGCAACGTGATGTATGGGTAGAGATTCTGAGTACAGTGATGTATCATTTACTGGAAGCTTGCTACAGCTTTGATAAGATCATTGGTTTATCGGCAATAGTTTTCGGAATGATGAGCAATGTTCATCCCTGGGCACACCACATTTCTGTCTTCCCTGTCCATGGGCAGAATGTTGCAAATCAGTAATGAGGTTATACAGGGCTCATGAATATTGAGGACTACAGGCAGTAGGTTTACTAGTCTGCAAGTGATAATCTGCTGATAAATTAGTGATTTTATCAGAGGTACAGGAAAGTATGTGACACAACTATGAAATCAGCGTGGCAAAAACTTGGTAGCAAATTCCATTTTAGAGACTTTATTAACACTGACATTGATACTTATGACCAATCACAATCACTGTTACACTTTCAAATTCATAATGTCATTTTAATTGAAAGCAACAGATATGGTTTTCAGTGTGATATTTGAACATAATAGTTTTATTGTGCAAAAAGGAATATTAAGTATATCATTTTTTTTATAAACTTAGAAAACAGCTATGTGTTTTGAATTTTGGAAAATTTCCAAACTAATCATATCTGGAATATAGCTGTCCAAATAAGGCCTATAAATTATCTTCAATAGTGATCTTCACTGCGAAAAAAAGAATCTGGATGATATGTATATGTTAATGAGTTATAGTAAGAACATTTTGGTATAGACAAGCAAATGATAGGTAAAGAAATTGAGAGATTTCATCTGGAAAATAAACATTCTAATGTAAAATATAAAATATTCCAAAGCTCAAAAGACATTGAAGGTCTTAGTCTCGTAAACATTTGTTTATTTTTCGGCCAAAAAAGTTAATATCATAAGGACTAGGAAACTTTTAGTCTTTTTATCCAAAAATATGCAAAAAAATGATCAAAAACGGACTGATATCTGGTTTAGAGACAAACACATGCTACTGAGAAAGACAGGCTTCTTCTCCAAACATTATTTTTGATGCATACATTTTGGGCTAGAATTATGAAGTAAGTAACTGTAAGTGGCAGACAGTCAAAATAATATATTACTCAAGGAATAAGTAAAGCATTCTTTTTTTTTTACAACAAATAGAGATTAGAGTAGACTCTAAAAACCCAATATGAAACCCATCAGAAAGAAATGATGTAACTGGTCAAATATAAAGAAAATCAATATAAACTTTATTAAATAGCAATTAAAAACACATAACATAACATCAGACCAAAAATGGGAAAGAGGGTGAAACTAGAACACCAAATACGTGATACATAGGTGACTGACACCCACACCCGGTATAAGCACCAAACTCCCGGTAGCTATATATAGATATCCGAATATGTATTAAGTGCAATATATGGACTGATACCAGCCGTAGCGGCCAAAAGCACAATGGCGTAACCAATCTCCTGCTCTCCTAGCACTATCTTTTCGCTGGTGTAACTATAGCGTATACCCCCATATAGCAAATAGCCTAAGGGCCAAACCACAAGCGCCGTAAAGTCAGCAGTAATTACCTCTATATTAGGGGTACCAGGGTAAGGTGGGCGTGCGGGTGAAAGCGTCTGCCCCGACGCGCGTTTCGGACCTTGTTCCTTTCTCAAGGGGCAAAAAGTCTAGCTCAGGTAGTAGTAGTGTGCGGAGATTGGAAAATGACAGAGCTAGTGCATAGTCTGTACTGCAGCCTAAGAGGTTCCTGAAATATCGAATTGGTGAGACCATTTTATTTACTTTGCCTTAGCTAGAGAGAGGAATATTTTGCTATTTATTTGTGCTGAAAAAAAAGGCTGTTTGATTTTACAGTAGATCTTCAAAGTTTATCAAGGACAATAAATGTTATTCTGTTTTGATATAAAAACATTGTGCCTGTGCATATCCAAGTGGCTACCAGAGAGCTGAAACCTCTACACTTTGTAAATGTTAGTATTGTATAGTGTCAGAGTGTTAATATACACACCAATTCTTGTCTCCTCTGGTATCCAACACCATTATGGTCTTATTTTCAGTCACCTGATGGCAATTGAGACTGTCCAGATAACGCTGCACTATGTAGAAGCCAGACGTCTCTATTACAATGTGAGCCTTTGGAACCTTGTTTCTCCAGTGTTTTTTATTTTGTGAAAGCAACTTCATGGTCACACATAGCGCTTTGTGATCCAGATGGTCTGAATTGCCATCACGTTACTTAAGAGGGGACTAGAATGGCGTTGGATACCTGAGAAGATGGGAGCCTCTTAATTAATAATACTGTCAAGAATGTCTCCAAATCGATATTAATGGGCATTTTGCCCCATAGTAAGTATTAATGCCTATATAAAAGAAAAATGATAAAATACATAGTTACCTGACTTTAAACGCATTATCCCATATCATATTGCTTCTGTGCATTCAGCAGTGCAGCGCAGGTAGCACCTATGCAAGGATGCTGACACCTGGCTCTGCTACCTTATAAGTCACAAGCCAAAAATGGCCTGCAGTTTATTAGTAATCTTTGCTATCCCGGTCACTAGACTACAAATTCAGAACACATTAGTATAGTTGACTTCACTCTGCACATTGAATTGAGCTCAGTTTTAGCAGATAACAGAAATGGTGCCTATACAAGGTTCAAGAGCCAGTGACAAATTCAGCATGACTGTTGCTCTCATGATCAGTAGTTTAGTGACCAGAATAACAAATATAATTATCACCATTTTCTTAATTCCAGCAGTGAGCTCATCCTCATTAGCGAGCTTGAGAAAGCTGCTCCCTCTACTCCCTGCAATCTGAAAATCTGATCCAAAGTGTCTAAAATGATTGCTACTCTTTACGCTCAAAGTCATATCTTTTTGGACCCATGGATGGGTTAGCATTGGACATTTAAGTAAAAATTGTTGTAAATGATTTATTAAGCTGGCCATAAACATCAGATATATTTGCCTGCAAGTTTTTACAGGATCAGTCAACTGATAGCTTTTTTTTAATGATCCCCTTAAAGCAGATTTTGAGGGTGATTAGAATTACCAGTTTGATTTTAACAGGAAAGATATTTTCACAGCATGTATGTAAGTACTTAGATAAGCATATAGTAATTAACCAGAGCAAGAATAGGTTTGTAGTAAATAAGTCATGCCATATTAATTTTCTTCTACTTTGTAATCAATGACTTGTTGTATCAGGGAAATGCAGTAGATATAGCAAAACATTTAATAAAGCATCTCATACTATGCCTATTGAAAAATGACCAAGTATGGGCTTGATAATGCTATGGTTAGGAGGATTCCTAACTTGCTCAGTGATCATACTCAAAGGGTGGTAATAAATGGTTGCAGATCCAACTGGAAAAGTGTTTCAAGCGGGGTGTCACAAGGTTTTTCTTGGCCCCAGTGTTGTTTAGCATTTTTATTAATGATCTAGATAAAGGAACTGAAGGTAAACTAATAAAATGTGCAGATAATGCAAAGCTAGGCGGGATAGCTAACACTATAGAAACAGAGAAAGGATTCAAAAGGATCTAGATAAGCTTAAATAATAGGCAATTACTAATAAAATGATATTCAACAGAGAGAAATGCAAAATTCTACATCTGGGAAATAAAAATGAAAATTACATCTACAGAATGGGAGGAATAGAACTAAGCAACACCTGGATATTTTGGGTATACTAGTGGATCATAGACTTCACATGAGTCAGCAGTGTGGTGCAACAGCAAAAAAAGGCAAAATGTCACAACTCTGTTGTTGGATGTCCCAGGACCAGAGGCCCCTTCCTTGTTCCTAACACAAGGGGTGACTTAGCTCACCAGTTCTAATGGTGAAGATGCCGGGGCTACGTACCTTGCCTTTGCAACTGAATCCACCCTCATTCTGTACCCTTCCCCCATCCAGGGAAGAGAGAAGTAGTAGTGTACCATAATAACTCAACCAAACTAACAAGGTAATATGAACAGGGATAAAGGAAAATACCAGTCATACAAATATACAGACATAAACAACAGAAGTAAATACCGGGGAGTGGAGGATGGGGTTAAACCAAAGTATGATAAGAAAGGGAATTATCACACACTCAAAACGAAGCAACAGTCACAGATAAATACACCAAACTACTTCTTCAACAACAACCACCAACAACCTGCAACCATGCAGCATGTTAGGAGATAGGAGTGGCTAATAGTGCACAGCTGAGAGCATTAACATAAGAAAGCTTAGAGGGGCTCTCAGCTGAACAGATTAACCCCTGCACTGCCAAAATAAATCTCCACCATTTATTTTGAAGGCGAAGTGCTTCTAATCAGTGCAGGAGTAGGAGAAATCATATATCAAGTTCTTCTTGATCATCTATGCCACGTTAAACCTGTGACACAAACACAGTTCTGTGATGTATTAAAAGAAGCATAGAGTCTAGATCACGTGAAGCAATTATCCCTCTCTACGCCTCCTTGGTCAGTCCTCATCTGAAATACTATGTCCAGTTCTAGTCACCACATTTTAAGAAAGGCATTGAATACTGGGGCAAGTTCAGAGAAGAACTACCAGGTTGTTGAGCGGACTGCAAGGTATGTCCTACGAGGAACAGTTAAAGGATCTGGAAATGTTTAACTTGCAGAAAAGAAGGCTAAGAGGAGACTTAATAGCTGTCTACAAATATCTTAAGGGGTGTCACAGTGTACAGCACATTGAAACACGAGAAACAGTGGAATGAAACTGAAAGGAAGAAGGTACAGATTAGATATTAGAAAAAACTTTTTGACAGTAAGGGTGATCAATGAATGGAACAGGCTGCCACAAGAGGTGGTTGGTTCTCCTTCAATGGAAGTCTTCAAACAGAGGCTGGACACATTCCTTAATATTAGATTCAATTAACTCCTATCAAGTATAAATATCTCTAAAATTATTTTTTCATTTTTTATTATATATCAATATACTTCAAAAGAAGCATAATTAAAGAACTAATAATGAATAATTTATTTTGGATGCATTAGTTTGGTCACCGCAGGATTAACTTCACAAATACTTTTATGAGTTAGGATGCCACTTTTTCCTTAAAAAAGATGATTTTAGGTCGACGAACTAGGAATTGCTCCTTCCAAATTATTTCATTTTATTTATGTATTATATGTAATTTTCTACACTGTATAAGTATTGTGTTTGTAGGAGGAGGTGAGGATTTTGAGCTTTTGCTCAGTTATTACATTTTTTCATTCTATAAAGTCAGAGTATATTTAAATTTTTTTTTTTTTTTTAAAAGGTTGCATTTTTGAGGATAAAGTTAAGGAATAGGGCAAAAATTGAGGACACTTGTAACGTGTATGACTTCCATTCAGGCATGGATTTTAAAAACTGCTTCAAAGAGTCTGAATTTTCAAACTATGTTTTATTCCTTTAAAAACTTAAATATTTTTAATGATATAGATATTTTATGAAAAAATGTTTTTTTTATCTCTTAATTTTAGCTGCTTACAGATTGTAATCATGCATTTTTGCTATTTTTTACCTTGATTATTCAATGGAACAAAAGGTAATCATTGCTATGTGAATTAAATTAGCCAAACCATTAAGGCAGTTTGAACAAAATAAATAGCAGATTAGTATTACTAGGTAATTATTAATGGGTAATTTTCAAGCCATTAACAGAAAACTCTCTTTAATCTATGAACAATTTTCAATTTTAAACCAATTAATAAAAAATAAAAAAATATCTATGAAAATTATTGATCAGTCCAAATGATTCCATGTCATTGCTGGCTTTCACAGATGTATGTGACTCCTAAGACTCCTATGTCAATGAAGGAAGCTTTGACATACAGTATGAGTGCTGGTAATCATCACAGACACATCAAACAATCTCTGTGCCTGCAGCACACCTGAGCTGTACAAAGTGAACCAAACAACACCATTAAATCACCTTTGTCATTTATCTTTCAGGGAATGGCAATGCTGTGTGAATCTAATAGAAAACACACAGAACAGGAGGTACTTACTATCACGGCATAAATATATTAGACAGAATATGCTCAGGAAAGAAATACATATCATGCATTTTAATGACTTTGTTCCTGCTTACCTAAACAAATTTCCATTTTTTCCATATTATAAAATAATTTAACATTCCTTTTTAAATAAATGCTTAGAAATGTTTAATCCAATAGTTTGTAAGATGAATTAAATAATTGGATTCTGATTTAATATTATGCAAACATTAATTTGAAATTTATAGTGATATATCATAGATTGACTTTTGGAGGAGTTGGCTCATGAACAACATTTATCAACCCCAGCGATCATACGTTTATCAACTATCCTTTGAATAGATAATACAGGTAGTTCATAGGCCAACCTTTTTACAACTTAACTATGCAAATTATGGGCTAATACTGAAACGGTATTCCTCTCAGCAACCTTGTGATTACTAAGCAAAATAGAAAAGTTACTCCATAGGCAAAATGTAAAATATGTACAGTATGTATATGCAGACATGGCACTTTTCCAAGAACTTAGTCAGTTTGGAGAACTGAATTACTGTACAAGCACACTATTATAGTACCAATGTAAATGTTAATCTATGGTCCTCTGGCGGACGCCACTAGCCACCCTAACTAGGGCCTGGAAAGTGCACTGGTTGCACATGGCGCCACACTGGCGTATGCTGCTAAAATGATGCAGTATTTCCTGCTCTTGCGCTAGTCAGTTTCAAACACCCAACCACATACAAACAACACTAGGGAAGGGGATCATTAGGAGCTTACATCAGATAAGATACATGCATGCACACACACACACACAAACATTTTATAGCTGCATCCTTCTGGGACCTTCCCAGTAGTTCAATCAGGGCTGCTTCAGGAACTGAACATGTGACCCTCGAACTCCAATGAGAGGTCATCCCACGGGCATGCTTAGTTGACTGAAAGCAGTACTTAGTCCCGGGAGCATCTGCTCGCCACTGATTACTGCTGGTTACATTAGCAGAAGCTGGGATGGCAGCAGTAACCACTCAGCATCAGCCTGAGTAAGATGCTGGGAGGGATGAGCAGGTTCCTCTGTGGCTGGAGAAGAATGGGAGACTGCAGAGGACATGGTTCAAGATTCCCCCTGTGCAGCAGTGGCAACTTGACACCTAACATTAACATAACTATTTTTTTAACTAGAAGGTCTGACCTTGCACTTAACTAGTAGAGATTATTATGAAAATTAATTTGCCATGAGTTTCCAATTTGGGCATTTTTTTAAAGTAATATCAATTCCCAAAAAGATGTCTTGAAAATAGCTGCTATTATTTTTATTACATTTGTAATAATGTTAGGTAACATAGTAACACATAGTTAGTAAGTGTTATCATTTACATAGTAATGTGATATGGATAGGTCAACCATATAGTTCATAGGTCATTCTATTTCTGAATTAGGTACACAAATAATGTGCTAATTCTGAAACCTTATTAATCTAATTAATCTTAACAACCTTGTGATTACTAAGCAAAATAAAAAAGTTACGCCTTGTACACAATTAAAAATATGCGTATACATATATTGTGATGCATTGACCCCTGTTACAGCTAGGCGGCACTGCATGTTCTTCTCAGAATATGCACAGAGGCATATGGAGGCCATGGGAATGCATGGCAGGCACAGGCATAACTATAATGGTGAGACAACGTTTGGCATTATTGTAAACGGCCACTATGTTTCGCAGAGGAGATCCTCTGCACTATAAGCCGATAATGTTGTTCTGGGACCTGTAGTCACACAAGCATTGGTTTAGTTTTAAAGGGAGGCCTACAGGGTTAGTCGGAGAGTTTGGCTGGTCTGACTAAACACACACACCTCCCACATTTGGGAGTGGTTACAAGTATATAATGTGGTCATGGTGTGGTCACATGGTCTCTGCTTGGAAGGTCCTTTGTGTGGACTGTATTGTGATCCTGAGAAGCACATGGTGGAGACATGTGCCTGCAGAGACCGTGATGGCTATCTGAGTCTGGAACTGAGTGATGTGTGCCTGCCAAGCAAGTTGGTGATCCCAGTAACGCAGCTTCTCCGGAGGTAAGGACCCATGTGATGCCAGTCTGTGAAAACCTGCAACGTGGTCAAGCAGGAAATACAGACTGTGTGTGTTTGGCTCCAGAGCGAGCATGAATTTGGACTCTACCAAGTATAGTCATGGTCCTGATTCAGCAGAGTCTGTTATGGCACTGCGCTGGGGAAGCTACTATTTCTTCTGTGGATCTGAACTGTCGTAAGTGCCCTGGTCACAAGGACAGTGATCTCAGTAAGACAGCTTTCCCTGGAGAGAGGACTGACAGGAGATCAGTGTGTGGAGCAGAAACTCCAGGAAGATAACTCCAGTAAGGGGTTAATGATGGCAGAGAAGTATCTGCTATTAGAACTGACTAAGGTGTGCCTGACAGGCAAGTCTGTGGTTGTTATATTCCGTGGATGCACATAATGGACTGCATGAATGTAACCGCAGCTGAAATGGATTATATGTCGGTTCTGTGATGTTCAAATGCCCTTCCATATGGAGCTTAGAGGTATAATAAACCAGGCACAGACTTCTGTTAAAGAAAACACTGTCTTGCTGTGTGTTATATCGCTGCCAAGCGAGTATTCCTCAACCCGTTAGTGATTGCTGCATCAAAATATATACAATGCCTTGCAAAAGTATTCGGCCCCCTGGAACTTTTCAACCTTTTCCTACATATTATGCTTCAAACATAAAGATACCAAATGTAAATTTTTGGTGAAGAATCAACAAAAAGTGGAACACAATTGTGAAGTTTAACAAAATTTATTGGTTATTTTAAATTTTTGTGCAAATTCAAAAGCTGAAAAGTGGGGCGTGCAATATTATTTGGCCCCTTTCTTTTCAGTGCAGCAAACTCACTCCAGAAGTTTATTGTGGATCTCTGATTGATCCAATGTTCTCATAAATGCCTAATGATGATAAATATAATCCACCTGTGCGTAATCAAGTCTCTGTATAATTGCACCTTCTCGGTGATAGTTTCAGGGTTCTGTTTGAAGCACAGAGAGCATCATGAAGATCAAGGAACACAACAGGCAGATCCGTGATACTGTTGTGGAGAAGTTTAAAGCTGGATTTGGATACAAAATGATTTTCAAAACTTTAAACATCCAAAGGAGCACTGTGCAAGCAATCATATTGAAATGGAAGGAGTATCATACTACTGCAAATCTTCCAAGATCCAGCCATCCCTCTAAACTTTCAACTCAATCAAGGAGAAGACTGATCAGAGATGCAGTCAAGAGGCCCATGATCACTCTGGATGAACTGCAGAGATCTACAGCTGAGGTGGGACAGTGTGTCCATAGGACAACAATCAGTCGTTCACTGCACAAATCTGGCCTTTATGGAAGAGTGGCAAGACGAAAGCCAGTTCTCAAAGATATCCATAACAAGTGTTGTTTAAAGTTTGCAACAAGCCACCTGGGAGACACCCCAAACATGTGGAAGAATGTGCTCTGGTCAGATGAAACCAAAATCGAACTTTTTGGCAACTATGCCAAACGATATGTTTGGCGTAAAGGCAACACAGCTCATCACCCTGAACACACTATCCCCACTGTCAAACATGGTGGTGGCAGCATCATTCTTTGGGTTTCTTTTCTTCTGCAGGGACAGGGAAGATGGCTAAAATTGATGGGAAGATGGATGAAGCCAAATACAGGACCATCCTTGAGAAAAACCTGTTGGAGTCTGCAAAAGACCTGAGACTTGGATGGAGATTTGTCTTTCAACAAGACAATGGTCCCAAACAAGATGCAAAATCTACAATAAAATAGTTCACAAATAAACGTATCCAGGTGTTAGAATGGCCAAGTCAAAGTCCAGACCTCAATCCAATCGAGAATCTGTGGAAAGAGTTGAAAACTGCTGTTCACAAACGATCTCTAACATACCTCACTGAGCTCAATCTGTTTGCCAAGGAAGAAAGGGCAATAATTTCACTCTCTCGATATACAAAACTGAAAAAGACATACCCCAAGCGACTTGCAGCTGTAATCGCAGCAAAAGGTGGCGCAACAAAGTATTAAGTTAAAGGGGCTGTATAATATTGCACGCCCCATTTTTCAGTTTTTGAATTTCCACAAAAATTTAAAATAACCAATAAATTTCATTAAACTTCACAATTGTGTACCACTTGTTGATTCTTCAGTAAAAATTTTCATTTGGTATCTTTATGAATGAAGCATGATCTGTTGGAAAAGGTTAAATAGCTCCAGGGGGCCGAATACTTTCTCAAGGCACTGTACACACACACACACATATATATATATATATATATATATATATATATATATATACATACAGTACAGACCAAAAGTTTGGACACACCTTCTCATTTAAAGATTTTTCTGTAGTATTTTCATGACTATGAAAATTGTACATACACACTGAAGGCATCAAAACTTTGAATTAACACAAGTGGAATTATATGCTTAACAAAAAAGTGTGAAACAACTGAAATTATGTCTTATATTCTAGGTTCTTCAAAGAAGCTACCTTTTGCTTTGATGACTGCTTTGCACACTCTTGGCATTCTCTTGATGGGCTTCAAGAGGTAGTCACCGTGAATGGTTTTCAATTCACAGTTGTGCCCTGTAAGGTTTAATAAGTGGGATTTCTTGCCTTATAAATGGGATTGGGACCATCAGTTGTGTTGTGCAGAGGTCTGGTGGATACTAATAGACTGTTAGAATTTGTATTATGGCAAGAAAAAAACAGCTAGGTAAAGAAAAACAAGTGGTCATCATTACTTTAAGAAATGAAGGTCAGTCAGTCTGAAAAATTGGGCAAACTTTGAAAGTGTCCTCAAGTGCAGTAGCAAAAACACATTGTCTGTTTTTTTAACATTTTATTTGCATATTATGGTGGAAAATAAGTATTTGGTCAGAAACAAAATTTCATCTCAATACATTGTAATATATCCTTTGTTGGCAATGACAGAGGTCAAACGTTTTCTGTAAGTCTTCACAAGGTTGCCACACACTGTTGTTGGTATGTTGGCCCATTCCTCCATGCAGATCTCCTCTAGAGCAGTGATGTTTTTGGCTTTTCGCTTGGCAACACAGACTTTCAACTCCCTCCAAAGGTTTTCTATAGGGTTGAGATCTGGAGACTGGCTAGGCCACTCCAGGACCTTGAAATGCTTCTTACGAAGCCACTCCTTCGTTGCCCTGGCGGTGTGCTTTGGATCATTGTCATGTTGAAAGACCCAGCCACGTTTCATCTTCAATGCCCTTGCTGATGGAAGGAGGTTTGCACTCAAAATCTCACGATACATGGCCCCATTCATTCTTTCATGTACCCGGATAAGTCGTCCTGACCCCTTTGCAGAGAAACAGCCCCAAAGCATGATGTTTCCACCACCATGCTTTACAGTAGGTATGTTGTTTGATGGATGCAACTCAGTATTCTTTTTCCTCCAAACATGACAAGTTGTGTTTCTACCAAACAGTTCCAGTTTGGTTTCATTAGACCATAGGACATTCTCCCAAAACTCCTCTGGATCATCCAAATGCTCTCTAACAAACTTCAGACGGGCCTGGAAATGTACTGGCTTAAGCAGTGGGACACATCTGGCACTGCAGGATCTGAGTCCATGGTGGCGTAGTGTGTTACTTATGGTAGGCCTTGTTACATTGGTCCCAGCTCTCTGCAGTTCATTCACTAGGTCCCCCCGCGTGGTTCTGTTCTGGGATTTTTGCTCACCGTTCTTGTGATCATTCTGACCCCACGGGGTGGGATTTTGCGTGGAGCCCCAGATCGAGGGAGATTATCAGTGGTCTTGTATGTCTTCCATTTTCTAATTATTGCTCCCACTGTTGATTTCTTCACTCCAAGCTGGTTGGCTATTGCAGATTCAGTCTTCCCAGCCTGGTGCAGGGCTACAATTTTGTTTCTGGTGTCCTTTGACAGCTCTTTGGTCTTCACCATAGTGGAGTTTGGAGTCAGACTGTTTGAGGGTGTGCACATGTGTCTTTTTATACTGATAACAAGTTTAAACAGGTGTCATTACTACAGGTAATGAGTGGAGGAAAGAGGAGACTCTTAAAGAAGAAGTTACAGGTCTGTGAGAGCCAGAAATCTTGATTGTTTGTTTCTGACCAAATACTTATTTTCCACCATAATATGCAAATAAATTGTTAAAAAAACAGACAATGTGATTTTCTGGATTTTTTTTTCTCAGTTTGTCTCCCATAGTTGAGGTCTACCTATGATGTAAATTACAGACGCCTCTCATCTTTTTAAGTGGTGGAACTTGCACTATTGCTGACTGACTAAATACTTTTTTGCCCCACTGTATATATACATATATATACTGTATATAGCATAAATAATACCATTTGGCAGCATAAAGAGACATATTGCTCTATTCCAAGAACTTGTTCAGTTTGGAGAATTTATTTATAAGCAAACTATTATATTTCCAACAGAAATTTACATATATGGTTAACGCGAAAGGCAAAACCAAAGGTTCTTGGTTTATGTTTGTGTCTATGATCAGTGTTGAATCTAATATATGCTCTCCCATTAATGAAATCATCAGAATTTCTCAATAATATGAAAAATATCAGCATAGTCCAAACTGATTATTTACTTACAGATAAATGAAGATATGCACATTCTTAAATAGTTTCTATGGGCTTTAAAAATGACCACATAAACATGGTTACTTCTTGACCTATCTATGAGCATCCATCTTGGAAACTTTTTTAACATTATCAATTCCCATACAGATGCTTGGAGTTCAACTTCTGTTACTTTGCTTTACTTACTATATATATGGATATTATCATTTATATAGTAACATATATATATTTATATATATATATATATATATATATATATATATATATATATATATATACAGTGTAAAACATAGTAAAATATTTCATATCAGCTAAGTCAAAAACATTCTGTAGTCATGCTAAAACTGCATATTTGTATGCATATTAGAATCCAAATATTGGAATTCGGAAAACTCTGACTTATATAATACACTATTGCATTTTTGTAACATGTAGAGTTAATGTACATGTCTGTCTTAATAAATTATTTTACCACATAATGAAGGATGGACCAAGGATGTTATTTGTCTGTTTAGTCAATAATGATTGAGTTGGTAACTGTCATTTTCACAAAATACATTTTGCAGGAAGAGAGAATTTGTTTTGCACCTGCTGTTTGTTTGCAACTCATTCCCTTGCAATTACTGAGACATTTATAATTATTCAAAATGTGTGAAATGTTCAAGACATTCCAACATTAATAGTTAATATGACTGTCACTGCCTCTCAGCTTATATATCTTTACTTACAGCATGTAATTATTAAATCTTTTATTTAGATGCCAAACTGAAAATGTATGTAATTTTTAGAAAATATGTGATACAAAAGAAAAGAATTTTCAGTGCAGGCAATGTAAACAAAATGCATTTAGGTTACATTGTCATTATTAAGATTTAGATGTTTTGGATTACAATACTCAAGTACTAGAGCTCTTATGCTAAAAAGAAAAAGGACTAAAATAAACATGTAAAACCATGCCGACATTGATTTTGCCATCAGATCTTGTTCAAATTTGTATAGCTTTATACTTTATGATGTATCACACATTTTTCATGAATGTAATAAAGAAAAGATTAAAGACTTATTGTCACTGACAAGTAATATATATATATATATATATATATATATATATATATATATATATATATATATACAGTGGGGCAAAAAAGTATTTAGTCAGTCAGCAATAGTGCAAGTTCCACCACTTAAAAAGATGAGAGGCGTCTGTAAATTACATCATAGGTAGACCTCAACTATGGGAGACAAACTGAGAAAAAAAAATCCAGAAAATCACATTGTCTGTTTTTTTAACAATTTATTTGCATATTATGGTGGAAAATAAGTATTTGGTCAGAAACAAACAATCAAGATTTCTGGCTCTCACAGACCTGTAACTTCTTCTTTAAGAGTCTCCTCTTTCCTCCACTCATTACCTGTAGTAATGGCACCTGTTTAAACTTGTTATCAGTATAAAAAGACACATGTGCACACCCTCAAACAGTCTGACTCCAAACTCCACTATGGTGAAGACCAAAAAGCTGTCAAAGGACACCAGAAACAAAATTGTAGCCCTGCACCAGGCTGGGAAGACTGAATCTGCAATAGCCAACCAGCTTGGAGTGAAGAAATCAACAGTGGGAGCAATAATTAGAAAATGGAAGACATACAAGACCACTGATAATCTCCCTCGATCTGGGGCTCCACGCAAAATCCCACCCCGTGGGGTCAGAATGATCACAAGAACGGTGAGCAAAAATCCCAGAACCATGCGGGGGGACCTAGTGAATGAACTGCAGAGAGCTGGGACCAATGTAACAAGGCCTACCATAAGTAACACACTACGCCACCATGGACTCAGATCCTGCAGTGCCAGACGTGTCCCACTGCTTAAGCCAGTACATGTCCAGGCCCGTCTGAAGTTTGCTAGAGAGCATTTGGATGATCCAGAGGAGTTTTGGGAGAATGTCCTATGGTCTAATGAAACCAAACTGGAACTGTTTGGTAGAAACACAACTTGTCGTGTTTGGAGGAAAAAGAATACTGAGTTGCATCCATCAAACACCATACCTACTGTAAAGCATGGTGGTGGAAACATCATGCTTTGGGGCTGTTTCTCTGCAAAGGGGCCAGGACGACTTATCCGGGTACATGAAACAATGAATGGGGCCATGTATCGTGAGATTTTGAGTGCAAACCTCCTTCCATCAACAAGGGCATTGAAGATGAAACGTGGCTGGGTCTTTCAACATGACAATGATCCAAAGCACACCGCCAGGGCAACGAAGGAGTGGCTTCGTAAGAAGCATTTCAAGGTCCTGGAGTGGCCTAGCCAGTCTCCAGATCTCAACCCTATAGAAAACCTTTGGAGGGAGTTGAAAGTCTGTGTTGCCAAGCGAAAAGCCAAAAACATCACTGCTCTAGAGGAGATCTGCATGGAGGAATGGGCCAACATACCAACAACAGTGTGTGGCAACCTTGTGAAGACTTACAGAAAACGTTTGACCTCTGTCATTGCCAACAAAGGATATATTACAATGTATTGAGATGAAATTTTGTTTCTGACCAAATACTTATTTTCCACCATAATATGCAAATAAAATGTTAAAAAAACAGACAATGTGATTTTCTGGATTTTTTTTTCTCAGTTTGTCTCCCATAGTTGAGGTCTACCTATGATGTAAATTACAGACGCCTCTCATCTTTTTAAGTGGTGGAACTTGCACTATTGCTGACAGATTAAATACTTTTTTGCCCCACTGTATATATATATATATATATATATATATATATATATTTATTATTTTATATCTTGCTAATGGATACAGTAATCAGAGGAGACCGCAGTCTTAACTAGGCTATAGTTTCACACAACAGCTATATTCTTACCTTGAAGAAGTCAAATTTAGGAAAATAGTTTTTCTGAAGGAAAAATGTACAAACATTTTACAAAACCCCACCTTGATCAGCAGTAAACCACATTTTCAAGCCATGCTAAAAGTCAGATTGTCACTTCTTTCTATAAAGTTTAATTTGGGTAATAAAAGTGGTTAAAAGTATATTTCCCTTTATTTTCTTTATTTCTCGAATGACAATGTACTGGATCCAAATAACAGTGACAGATTATGCTCAAATACCATTGCCACATAAATATCACAATGTGGTGCCCAACTTATTATATAGTCCAATGCTCATATAATTGTTTAATAGGGTGTCCACGAAATGCCACCTTACAGTTTTTAGGTCATTGCTACACCATTTGAATGTACAGTTGTGGCCAAAAGTATTGACACCCCTGCAATTCTGTCAGATAATACTCAGCTTCTTCCTGAAAATGATTGCAATCATAAATTTTTTGGTATTATTAGCTTCGTTTAATTTGTCTTAAATGAAAAAACACAAAAGAGAATGAAGCAAAAAGCAAAACATTGATCATTTCACACAAAACTCCAAAAATTGGCCAGACAAAAGTATTGGCACCCTCAGCCTAATACTTTGGTTGCACAACCTTTAGCCAAAATAACTACGACCAACCGCTTCCGGTAACCATCAATGAGTTTCTTACAACGCTCTGATGGAATTTTAGACCATTCTTCTTTGGCAAACTGCTCCAGGTCCCTGATATTTTAAGGGTGCCTTCTCCAAACTGCCATTTTTAGATCTCTCCACAGGTGTTCTATGGGATTCAGGTCTGGACTCATTGCTGGCCACCTTAGAAGTCCCCAGTGCTTTCTCTCAAACCATTTTCTAGTGCTTTTTGAAGTGTGTTTTGGATCATTGCCCTGCTGGAAGACTCATGACCTCTGAGGGAGACCCAGATTTCTCGCACGGGGCCCTACATTATGCTGCAAAATTTGTTGGTAGTCTTCAGACTTCATAATGCCATGCACACGGTCAAGCAGTCCAGTGCAAGAGGCAGCAAAGCAACCCCAAAACATCTGGGAACCTCCGCCATGTTTGACTGTCTCTGATTTTCTCCTGTAAACTCTATGTTGATGCCTTTGCCCAAAAAGCTCTACTTTTGTCGCATCTGAAGAGGGCAACCACAGCCAATATGGAATAATCCAAGAACGTACGTTCTGGTACATTGGTGTTTTCCACATTTTTCTCCACAGGACGCTAGTCACTGGCACTAATATACATATTTTATTTTATTTTATGTTGATTTTATTATTTATTGGCATTTAGTAATTGGTGGATCTGTGGTTGCTGTTTAATTTTGTTGCATCTGACCAGAGAACATTCTTCCAAAATGTTTTAGGTTTTTTCAGGTAAGTTTTGGCAAACTCCAGCCTGGGCTTTTTTATGTCTCGGGGTAAGAAGTGGGGTCTTCCTGGGTCTCCTACCATACAGTCCCTTTTCATTCAGATGCTGACGGATAGTATGGGTTGACACTGTTGTACCCTCGGACTGCAGGGCAGCTTTAACTTGTTTGGATGTTAGTCAAGGTTCTTTATCCAACATCCGCACAATCTTGCATTGAAATCTCTTGTCAATTTTTCTTTTCCATCCACATCTAGGGAGGTTAGCCACAGTGCCATGGGCTTTAAACTTCTTGATGACACTGCGCACGGTAGACACAGGAACATTCAGGTCTTTGGAGATGGACTTGTAGCCTTGAGATTACTCATGCTTCCTCACAATTTGGTTTCTCAAGTCCTCAGACAGTTCTTTGGTCTTCTTTCTTTTCTCCATGCTCAATGTGGTACACACAAGGACACAGGACAGAGGTTGAATCAACTTTAATCCATGTCAACTGGCTGCAAGTGTGATTTAGTTATTGCCAACACCTGGTAAGTGCCACAGGTAAGTTACAGGTGCTGTTAATTACACAAATTAGAGAAGCATCACATGATTTTTCGAACAGTGCCAATACTTTTGTCCACCCCCTTTTTCATGTTTGGTGTGGAATTATATCCAATTTGGCTTTAGGACAATTCTTTTTTTGTTTTTTTATTTAAGACAAATTAAAGGAAGATAATAACAAAGAATTTGTGTTTGCAATCATTTTCAGGAAGAAACTGAGTATTATCTGACAGAATTGCAGGGGTGTCAATACTTTTGGCCACAACTGTAACTGTGCTATACAAACCTCAAATAACATACCCTATCTATTTATATAATTGCTTTGTAATATTCTAATTTCCTGTTCTGTCCAGATGTCACCATATACCAGAATTCCAAGAGGAGGAAGTTCACCGACCGCCATATTAGGACACTCAAGTGATGGATGTCTCAATATGGAAACTGCTGTTGGTACCAACCTATTGCGTGGTACCACCAGCGGAACACCTTCGCGAACAAGCTGCCGCCAGGATTAGCTGAACGATTCACTTACTGCCGCAAACTTTGTCCAGGAGGAGTATATACGCAGTTTTAATGTGACCAACACTATCTCGCTGCACAAAGATGGCGGCGGTTTGATTTGCTGCGCTTGTGCGAATTATGCGCAGGTGCAGTGAATCATTCGGCTGAGCCCGGTGGCAGATGCATGACGTGTCTACAGGCAGAGGAAGCCGGTCACATTAAAGGGGTTTTCCCATGAACGAAAGTTCATTTTAAAAATTGACTGTGTTTGACCATGTACGGAGCATACCACATCTCCTGGGCAGGGGAGGATGCAAAAGATAATACTGCCATTACAGCAGGGGAACAAAGTGGATTCATTTTGTGAGGTAAAATATTTAACTGAATGTTTTTAAAAATATTTTACCTCACAAAATGTATCCTCTGGAATCTCCTGCTGTAATGTCAGTATTGTACTTTGCTTCCTCCCCTGCCCAGGACAGGTGGTATGTTCTGTACATGGTCAGACACAGGGGTGAGTGTGTCTGACAGTGTATGGAGCAGACCACATCTCCTGGGCAGGGGAGGAAGCAAAAGTCAATACTGACATTCCAGCAGGGGATCACAGTAGATTCATTTTGTGAGGTAAAATTTTTCACTGACTGTTTTTAAAAAATATTTTACCTCACAAAACATATCCTCTGCGATCTCCTGCTGTAATGTCAGTATTGTCTTTTGCTTCCTCTCCTTGCCAGGAGCTGTGGTATGTTCGATACATGGTCGACACACACAATTTTTAAAATGAACTTTTGTTCGTGGGAAATCCACTTTAAAATGCAAATATCAACGCCAACATGGCTCCTCATAAAAAGTACACCAATGACAATGAAAGGAAAGCAGCAAAGGCACAATGTCGAAGACAACAAAGGGCAAATGAGACTCTTAAAGAGCAACAGCAGCATCACTTGGACAAAAACAATACATATAAGCGCAGGCGTCAAGCACATGAGTCCCCTGGTGCAAAATTCATTAGATTATCACAGGATGACATTAGGCAACAACAGTGCCACATGCCTGCCCCCATGGTGACATTTCCACCCTCCCGATGCGATAGCATTAGGCCTCCATCTAGTAGTTCATAAATAATAATATTCTCATGTTGTTACTGTAATAGTACGTGAATCCAATCACACACAGTCACAATGCCTTATAATGCTATCTAATCTTGTGTTTCCACATCCCTATAGTTTTAAAAGGAATCAGTCAGCATGATCCATCCCTACCCTACTCAAAAAATTTTTTAAAAGGTCACATTGCTCTCTGTAGATAATATTATTCATACCTTTATTGATGCAATCTGCTGTTCCCTGAAGTAGTTCTGTATTTTTTTTCTTGTAATTCTGTTTGCCGATTGTTTATTTTTAAAACCTTTTTTCACTCTTTACATTGTTTAACCCCTTTACGTCCAATTATGGACAGGATAGCCTGTCATGGCTGGGTGTCATTTCCCATACCAGGACGTACTATGCCATCAAGCATTTAAACTGTCACTGCATTTAAACATGCAGTGACAGTTCAGTGCCAACATCTGTGATAGCTGAGATACAGGAAGAGGTGCAGGGACCCATGCTGTCGGTCCCCACACCCAGATCACTGTGATCACGCTGGAGATGCTGAAATATCAGCACTTCCTGCCCGATCAGTGCAGTAGCTCAGCTCTGCCAGTGGCTGAGCATTTGCACTAACAGCCAGGAGAGGTGTCAGTGCCGCCCCTGGCTGTTAACCCCCTAAATGCTATGATCGAGTGCAATTTGCAGAATTCAGGAAGGAGGCAGAGGGACGGGAGCTCCCTCTGCCTTCAGATCGGCATCAACGAGACAAGATTGTGGGGCCTGATCATTGCCATCATGACCCAGGTCATCATGATGACCCCCGGATCACCAAGCTACAGAAAGCTTCTGAAAACCACAGCATGGTGTCAGAAGTAGTGATGAGCGAGTATACTCATTGCTCGGGTTTTCCTGAGCGTGCTCTGGTGATCTCCAAGTATTTGTTAGTGCTCGGGGATTTAGTTTTCGTCACGTCAGCTGCACAATTTAGGCTTCTGGACAGCTTGAATACATGTGGGAATTCCCTAAGAAACAGGCATTCCTCACATGTATTCAGCCTGTCTAGCAGCAGTAAATCATGCATCTGCGGCAATGAAAACTAAATCTCCGAGCACTAACAAATACTTGGAGACCACCAGAGCATGCTCGGGAAAACCCTAGTGACGAGTATACTCGCTCATCACTAGTCAGAAGCTTTCAGTATTGGTATAATTCAGTGCAATGCTAGTGCATTGCACTGCAATATACTGTCAATCAAAGTAAAAAAAGTGAAAGTCCCATAAAGGGACTAGGTAAAGGAGAAAAAAAATAAAAAAATATGTAACATATATGACGAAATAATAATAATAATATTAATAATAATAAATAATCCACTAATAAATACACATTTTTATGTGAAAAAAAATAAACCTAAAAAGTACACATGTTTGGTATCACCGTGTCTGGAACAATCTGATCTATAAAAGTGGCATGTTAGATAAGCCCTTGAGTGAATACCGTAAACAACACTAAAAAAGAAGCAAACAATGCTTTATCTTCATACCACTAGGAAAATGTGGAATAAAATGCAAACAAAAAGACAAATGTAAATAAAAATAATATAACAGAAAACGCCATCTTGTCCCGCAAAAAACAAGCTGCTATACATCTCCATTAGTGGAAAAATTCAAAAGTTATAGCTTTCAGAATAAAGAGATACAAAAATAATTATTTTTTCTATAAAAGTTTTTATTGTGTAAAAGCGCCAAAACAAAGTAAAAATATAAATGTGTAATCGTACTGACCTGAAGATTAAAGCGTCCTTATCAAGTTTACCACATGCAAAATTGAGAAAAAAACACAAAAAATGCTGTTTTTTGTTCATTCTGCCTTCCCAAAAATTGGAATAGAAAGCGATCAAAAAATGTCATGTGCCCAAAAATTCTACTAATAAAAAAAGTCAACTTGTCCTGCAAAAAGCAATACCTCACATGACTCTGTGGGACGAAATATGGAAAAATTACAGCTCTCAAAATATGGAGATGCAAAAACTTCTTCTTGCAAAAAAAGCATCTTTTAGTATGTGATATCAGCCAAACATAAAAACCTGACTATAAATATGTTGTCCCTTTAATCGCACCAACCTGAAGAATAAAGACGCCTAATCACTTATACCACATGAGGAACGGCGTAAAAAATAAATAAAACCAATTCTTCACCTGCTGTGGATTTGTTCATTCAGCCTCCCAAAGATCGCAGAATGGCTTGGTACACATTTATGCTATGCTCTACACTGAGCGCTTACATAGGGGTTTCCATGTAAATCTCTGAAATACATGATTCAGACAGAACTGCTGGCGGAAGATTCCGTATAATGAAACAGATGAAGGCACTGTGAATGCCATAGGACCTGTGATCCGGCAGTGTCCATCTTTTTAGGCATGCATAAGAACGTGGTCCACCATAGTTTTGTGCACCTCTGAAAGGAAGGACAACGCTGAACAGGGGGGAGACAGAGTCCACAGTAAGGCTGGAGTCACCCACAATGTATAAAAATACGGTCCGTTCTATGGACATAGAAAGGATCCATGGGCTCAAATATTTGTGAAAACATATATACAGTCTATATATATATATACAGTACATACCAAAAGTTTGGACACACCTTCTCATTTAAAGATTTTTCTGTATTCTCATGACTATGAAAATTGTACATTCACACTGAAGGGATCAAAACTATGAATTAACAGATGTGGAATTATATACTTAACAAAAAAGTGTGAAACAACTGAAATTATGTCTTATATTCTAGGTTCTTGAGAAGGTGTGTCCAAACTTTTGGTCTGTACTGTATATGTGTGTGTCCTATTCTATGTGTAGACATTCATTTTAGCTATTCTATTCTAACCTGTCAGTGAGATTTTACTGTACACTGCACTGAATTACCAGCTTTTCTATAGGACACAGGTGCGTATTTCCTGCAAATCACACGCATGGTCCGTGTGTAATCCGTATTTTTCTCACCCCCATAAACTTTCATTGGCGGATTTTTTTGCGCAATGTGCTGACAAATGCAGCATGCTGCGATTTTCTCTTCCCGTAAAATACGGCAGAGAAGTATATGGCAGATAGGAGCTGCCCCATAGAGAAACATTGGTCTGTGTGCAATGCGTTGTTTTTGCGCCTTTCATATGTCTGTATTCCTCTCTAGTGTGACCCCGGCCTAACTCTGCTGCCTCATTACAGTGATTGGATCCAACGGGGGTTTCATCTGTCACATCACTTGGAGATTTGGATGGAAATCCCAATGTAAGTGCTCAGCGTAGAGCGCCGGATAAATGTGATCCCAAACGTTTTGAATAATGGTCCCAATGAAAGCTTCAACTCAATCCCTCAAAAAAGGCAAGTCCTCACTCTGGTCCATCATCTGTTAACTGAATTATAGGAGGCTTCCACGTTACTGAAATCTCTGGAAAAGCAAAATGGATCATTGCCCCTGTTAGGGTTGGCAAATTGCAATAAATAAATTTATTAGAGAATTGCATTCGCAACCTCAGGTCCACCGTGCAGAGATGTAAAGCTGCAGCTAGTGTGAGCAATGACGTGAAACGATGGCCGGGGAACCACCACGCTGCAGGAAGACTACTGTACACAAGATGAGGTGCAAACAACAAAGGGTAGATTTATTGGGAGGCAAGGAATGAAGGGAATGAGGAAGATGCAAACAGGGGTATACAATGGCAAAAGACAATTTACAAGAGTAATAAACTTTATCTTTTCCGTAAAATAGCACGGTGCTCCAGCTATAACAGACTCAAAATATGTCTAACAAGCAAAAGTAAACAATAAATGAGTGATGATGCTACTCTATGTATAACCTCCTTGGCCTTTACTAAGCAGGCCACACGGCTCCCATGTACTGACTATTGAAGCCTACACTAGGCCCTAAGAGGTGCACCAAACAGGAACAAACTCACGGTAATGTTGTAAAATAAGGTCCAGTCTCAGGGGGGCCCCCAGCAGTCCAATACGGTGGTGCACATGGCTTTCTGTCAGCTCTGTGAAACGTGGTCTTCTCCTTGTTTCTGGATCCTAGGGATGCTCCAGGAAACTGTAAATCCCTTTCTCTGTATCTTCGTGGCTCTCTTGCAGCTATATCAGGACACAGTTCTTCTCTCTTTCAGCTATCAGCACAACAAGTCCTCTCTCCAGCAGCCTCAGCTCACACACACTGCTCCAGCTCCACACCTGCACTCTGTGCAGACTAGCTCATTACAATGATTGCAGGGGAGAAGCAGAACATTCCATTACGCCAGACAAGGGGGTGCAGCCTCTTAAAGTGACAGCGTGTTCCTTACTGTCCATAACAGCACCACCCTCTTACAGACGGAAAACTATTATGATCTGGTGGCCTTGGAGCAGCATGAGACGTACTCTGGAGAAGGTGGAACCTGTACTGACCGCAAACCCTGAACTTAACAGCGCAACTAGAAGTAGCCGTGGGGGGTACCTAACACTCCCTAGACCCCTCGACACAGCCTAAGAAATAACTACTCTTAAAGACAGAAACAGGAAACCTATCTTGCCTCAGAGAAAATCCCCAAAGGAAAGACAGCCCCCCACAAATATTGACTGTGAGAGGAGAGGGAAATAACATACGCAGAAATGAAATCAGGATTTAGCATAGAAGGCCATACTAGCTAAAAAGAAAGAATAGAACAGAGTACTATGCGGTCAGTATTAAAACACTAGAAAATATCCACCACAGAAAATACAAAACACCACATCTGACTAAAGACATGGAGGGTATATCTGCATCTCCAGAGAAATAGCTAGGCTGCAAAAAATCCTTCACAGACTAAGCTGGACAAGACAAAAACATGAAAATGCACAGAACTATAAGGTCCACAGCAGGTGGACAGCAAAAACAAAGCCAGGACTTATCTTTGAAGAAAAGCACAGCAAACAGGAGAGACCAGAAGGGATGTGAATCCTCCAAAAACAATGGACAACTGGCACTGACTAAAGGATCAAGCAAGGCTATATAGCCCAGCCCAAATTGCAAAAAATAGATACACCTGATAAATGCTGCGATCCAACTACCGCAGCACTACCACTCATAACCACCAGAGGAAGCCCAAGAGCAGAATTCACAACAGAAAACACAGCGAGTGATTACTTGCATACACTGTATCACTCGCGCACAGTATTGGTATAGATGCTCTGCAATAGAGCTCTGTCATTCGCACACAGTAACGGATAAGATGCACTGCAGTAGATCTGTGTCACTCGCACACAGTAATGGAAAAGCTGCTCTGCAGTAGAGCTGTGTCAATCGCACACAGTAATAGAAAAGGAATGATGCTAGATACGATCCCTGTTAACCTCACAGGTGAACGAATCCCGCTCATGGGGTAAAAAGCAATCAGTAGTCACACAGTCGGCAAAAGCACCCAACAAACTCTCCTCCGGAGGTGCTGGAATTCTAATGGCTAAATGCTAGCCCTAAATTCCTACAATCTCCTCTCTTGAGAACTGGAATTCTAATAGCGTACCGCCAACCCTGAGCACATGCTGACAAAGACCACACTGATGCAGTGTCCCATACACACATGTTGTGAGATTGATAGTAGAGCTGCCGTGTGCGCCTCTGAGACCCTTTTATATGTTCAGCTCATGTCCAGTCAGACAGGACCTTAGTCGTGGACCAATCTGGAGCTGCCACATCACCAGAGCAGCTGATGACTGACCACCAATGAGACATTGCCACATCACGAACATGCCCAGTAGGGTGATTTCTGGACTTAGTTTCCAAGGCATTCGCCCGTCGCTGCCTACTGCTGGTTACCGTAGGCTTGGCTAAAGAGCCAGCAGTAACTATATGAACAGGATGAGCCTGAGAAAGACACTAGTACCCACAGTGGCCAAAGCTGAATGGGAGACCACAGATGCAGGCAAGGCTTGGGATCTACCTTGTGCAGCCAGAGAATCCCGATGCCTAACAGCCCCCCAAAACTAATTAAGCAAATTTTACGCTCCCAATTTGAATGCCCCCTTCATTCTGAGCCCCAGTGTGCATAATCTACCTTCAGTATTCACATTTGGCAGGGTTATAATTTCCAAAATGGGGTCACTTGGGGGAGATTCTGTTCTCTAGCACTTAGAGTCTCTTTATATGGAGTTCTTAAACTGTTCTAGGAAAATCTGCACTCCAGGAGGCAAATAGCCCTCCACACTACCAAGACTGTCTGTATGGCTAAGCAGTACTGAACAGCCACATATGGGGTATTTCTATGTTCAGCAGACATTATGGGACAAATTCTGTTGCAAATGTTACCTACTTGTGTGAAAATGTGAAATCTTTGGCTAAAATAACATTTGTGTAGTAAAAATATAGTTATTTTTTCTTCACTGTCCAATGGCATAAAATTCTGTGACCCAATAATGGTGTCAAAATGATCACTGCACCCTTAGATTAATTCATCAAGTGGTGTATTTTATAAAATTGGGTCACTTATGAGGAGTCCTGCTGTTCTGTAACCTCAGGGGCTCTCCTAGTGGGTCATGGCACCCTCAAACCATAATAGTAAAATCTGCTCTACAATATGATGCTCTTTCCCTTTTGAGCTTTGCACTGCGCCTCACACATGCGGAATTGGCACACTCCTGAGAAATTGCACCATAAATTTTGGGGTCCATTTTCTCCTGATACCCTTGAGAAAATAAAAAAATTGGAGCTAAAAGAAAAATGTTGCTGAAAAAATATGATTTTAATTAAAAATAAATTCTTAGCTCTGTTATAAACTTCTGTAAAGCACCTCGTGGTTCAAGATGGTCACCACACATTTAGATAAGTTCCTTGAAGGGTCTTATTTCCAAAATGGTATCACTTGTGGGAGTTTCCACTGTTTAGGTACCTTTGTTAAAATAAAAAAAAGGTGCTAAAAGATGATTATTGTGGGAAAAAATGTGATTTTTCATTTTCATGGCTCTACTTTATAAACTTATGTGAAACATTTGGGGATTCAGGTTGCTTAAAAAACATCTATATAAGTCACTTGAGGGGTCTAGTTTCCAAAATAGGGTAACTTGTGGGGGTTTCCACTGTTTAGGCACATAAGAGGCTCTACAAATGTGACATGGCGCCATCTCTCAATTCCAGCAAATTTTATGTTCAAAACCTCAAATGGTGCTCCTTCCATTCCGAGCCCTGCCATGCACCTAAATAGTGGTCTTCCTTCACACATGGAGCGTCGGCATACTCAGAAGAAATTTCACAACAAATCATGTGGTTGATTTTCTCCTGATACCCTTGAAAAATTTAAACAAATTGTGTCTGAAGTAAATTTTTTGTGAAAAAAAGTTAAATGCTCATTTTTTCCTTCCACATTGCTTCAGTTCTTGTGAAGCATCGGAAGGATTAAAAAACTTCTTGAATGTGGTTTTGAACATCTTGAGGGGTGCAGTTTTTAGAATGGTGTAAATTTTGGGTATTTTCAGTCTTATAGGGTCCAAAGTCACTTCAAATATAATGTGGTCCCTAAAAAAACATGGTTTTGTAAATTTTTTGGGAAAAATGAGAAATCGCTGGTCAAATTTTAACAGTTATAACTTCCTAACAAAATAAAATTGTTTCAAAAATTGTGCTGATGTACAGTAGACATGTGGAAAATGTTATTAACTATTTTGTGTGAGATAACGCTCTGGGGCTTAAAAATTAATAGTTTGAAAAATGTGAAATTTTCAAAATTTTTGCCAAATTTACATTTTTTTTAGAAACACAAATAATGTTGAAGAAATTTTACAAATATCATAAAGTACAATGTGTCATAAAAAACATCTCAGAATCAGTGTGATCAATTGAAGGGTTCTAGAGTTATAACCACATAAAGTGACAGTGGTTAAATGTCAAAATTAAGGCCTGGTCATTAACCTACAAAGTGGTTTGGTACTTAAGGGGTTAATCCCTTCACCTTCGCCTTGCTGACCAGGTCAATTTTTTCAATTCTGACCACTGTCACATTATGATACTATGGAATTCTTCAATGGATCCCACTGATTCTGAGACTGTTTTTTCATAACATATTGTACTTCATGATAGTGGTAAAATTTATTTGCTATAATTTACGTTTATTTGTGAAAAAAATTGAAAATTTTGAGAAAATGTTGAAAGTTTAGAAATGTTCAAATTTTATTTTTCATGCCTTTAATTCAGAAATTCATATCACTTAAAATAGTTAATAAATAACATTTTTCAGAAGCCTATTTTACAACAGTACAATTTTTGAAACATTATTTTTTGGTTAGGAAATTATAAGGGTTTAAAGTTGACCAGTGATTTTCTAAATTTTACAACAAAATTTTAAAAATACTTTTTTTAGGGACCACCACAAATTTGAAGTGACTTTAAGGGACCTATATGACATAGAATACCACAAATTGACCCCATTCTAATAACTAAACCCCTCATGGTGTTCAAAACCAAATTACCAAAGTTTTTTTTAACCCTTCTGGTGCTTCAGTGGAATTAATAAAATGTGGAAGGAAAAAAATAAACTTGCAACTATTTTTCACAAAAATTTTCATTCAGACCTATTTTTTTTCACTTTTTCAAGCATAACAAAGAAAATAGACCATAAAATTTGTTGTTCAATTTCTCCTGAGCATGCCGATACCCCATATGTATGGTAAAACCGATGGTTGTGCACACAGCAGGGCTCGGAAGGGAAGGAAATCCATTTCACTTTTTGAATGTAAAATTTGCTGGAATAATTAGAGGCTGCCATGTTGTGATTGGGGAAGGAGCCCCTGACGCGCCTAAACAGTGGAACCCCCAATGTTTCACCATTTTGGAAAGCAGACCCCTCAGGGAATTTATCTAGATGTGTATTGAGTACCTTGAACCCGAGGTGCTTCACATAAGCTTACAAAATTGAGCATCAATTTCCAGCAAAATGATTTTTTGCCCTAAATTTTGCATTTTCACAAGGGCAAGAAGAGAAATGAATGCCAACAAATGCGCAATTTCTCCTGAGTACACCAATACCACATATGAGGTTGAAAACTACTATTGAAGCACAAAGCAGTGCTTTATAGGGAAAGAGCACAATATTACAGTGCAGATTTTGCTTCACTGGTTCGAGGGTGCCTTGTCACATTGGCATAGCCCCTGAGGTGCCAGAACAGCACAATGGCTAATAAGTGACCCCATTTTACAAACTATACCTCTCAATGAATTAATCTAGGGCTGCAGTGATCATATTGACACCACAGGTGTGTGACCGGATTTTATACTATTTTGCAGTGAAGAAAAATTAATTTACATTTTTACCACCAAGACTCTGTGTGAGCCCCAAATTTTACATTTTCATTCTGGGAAATGGGTAAAAATGGCACCAAAATTTGTCCCACAATGTCTGTATGTAGAAAAAACCCATATGTGGCTGTAAAGTACTGCTTAGCTACATGGTGAGACATGAGAGGGATGGGGCTCTATTTGTCTCCTGGAAGGCAGATTTTCTTAGAAGTTTACGGACTCCATATACTGAGCCCCTAAGTGCTAGAAGAGCAGAATCCCCCTTCAAGTGATCACATTTGGGAAATTACACCTCCTTGGGAATTTATCTACAGCTGTAGTGATGATTTTTACTTCATGGGTGTTTTCCAGAAACAAGCAGTAGTGGATGTTGATGGATGAAAATTGTAAACTACCATTGTAGTGACCAGTGTGTTGAAGTGATCTGTATGTTTTAGTGATCAGTACATTATGCTTCTGGAGGCATGCTCTTGTAAATTAGGCATGCTCTCATCACTGCAGAAATGCAAAACATGTGAGCACCAAATATGGTTTAGACACACTGGGACTCAAAAGGGAGGGGTGCATTTAGATTTGCTGGAGGATAAATTGCTGATTTTCTTTTGAGGGATAAGGAGCCATTTCACTTTTCCAGAGCCTTAAACCAGTAACATGGAAACCCCCATTATTTCCATTGACAGATGACGGACCTAAGTGGGGACTTGCTTTTTTTGTAGAGTGAGTTGAATCTTGTACTGGGAACATTTTACATAACATTTAGGATCACATTTATCCAGTGCACTACGCTGAGCACTTACTTTGGGGTGTTCATCTAAATATCCGAGTGACATTACAGGGATGCTTCACTATAGTGAGGCAGCAAAGTTACTCTGGACTCCATCTGACCTCTGTTCAGCATTGTTCTTCTTTTCAGAAATGTACAAGACTGTGATTAACCACGCTTTTATGCATGTCTACAAAAGCAGACACCGCAAGATCACAGGTCCGATGGCTTCTACAGTTCCTCTATCTGCCTCATTATATTCACTATTCCGCTGGGGGTTCCATCTGAATTATGTATTTCAGAGATTTACACAAAAACCTCAGTGTAAGTGCTCAGCGCAGAGTGCAGAATAAATGTGAGCCGAGCCTTACTGTGATCTTTGGTAGGCAGAATGAACAAATTAACAGCAAATGAAGAAATAGATTTATTTTTTACACCCTTCTTGTGCGGTATACGTGATTAGACAACTTTATTCTTTGGGTCTGTGCAATTACAGCAATACCAGATTTATGTTGAGTTTTAATGTTTGACTGCTGCCGCCATATTAAGACAGCTATAATTTGTTTTCATATTTCAGCCAAGAGACATGTACCATTCTTTTTGTGAGAGGAGTTGATGTTTTTGTGGGTACCATTTTCGGGCATATGACATTTTTCGATCCCTTTCTGTTAGGATTTTTGGGAGGTAGAATGAACCAAAGACAGAAATTCATGAATTTATACCATTCTGCATATTGTAAAATTGATAAGGCAACTTTTTTCTTTGTGTCAGTACGAATGCAGCGATACCACTATTTAATAGAAAAAAATTATTATTTTTGCATCGCTTTATTCTGAGAGCTCTGCTTTATTGTTTTAATTTTTCCGCTGAAGGAGCTTCATGGAGGCTTACTTTTTGCGGGACAAGGTGATGTTTTCAAAGTAACAATTTCTTTTTACATTCATCTTTTTAATTGCATTTTATTAGACTTTTTGTTCAGAGGTATGATTGTAGAGTATTCTTTTTTGCCTTTTTTTAATTTATTTTTTTGAGGTTTTTACTGAAGATGTTAACTAGTGGGACAGTTTTATAGGATGGGTCGCTGCAAACACGGCAATACCATATATGTGTACTTTTATTGTTTTTTTTATATGTATTTATATATTTAAATATTGGAGAATTTTTTTAATTTTTTATTTATTTTTGTTCTTCATTTGGGGATTTTTAAAAATAGTTTCTGACCTCGGACAGAATAGTACGACATACGAGGTCAGATTCTCTGCTTTGATGTGGGCACCGGCAGTGAGCCGGCATCAAAGCCGGGACATGTCAGCTGTTTTGTACAGCTGACATGTGCCCGCAATAGCAGAGGGTGGAATTGCAATCCACCCACTGGTATTAACCAGTTAAATACTGCTGTCAAACGCTGACAGCGGCATTTAACTAGCGCTTCTGGCCATCGGGTCGGAAATGAGCGCATTACTGACCCCCATCACGTGATCTGGGGTCAGCGATGCGTCCGCATGACAACCAGAGGTCTATTGAAGACCTCTATGGGGGTTGATGCCAGATTGCTGTGAGCGCCACCCTGTGGTCGGCGGTCATAGCAATGTAGAAATTCTACTACATAGGAGCGATCTGAGCATCGCTCCTATGTAGCAGAGCTGATCTGGCTATGCCAGCTTTTAGCCTCCGATGGAGGCTATTGAATCATGGCAAAAGTAAAAAAAAATGTTTTAAAAAATATGAAAAAATAAAAAAAATTAAAGTTTAAATCACCCCCCTTTCGCACCATTCAAAATAAAACAATAAAAAAATCAAATATACACATATTTGGTATCGCCGCATTCAGAATTGCAAGATCTATCAATAAAAAAATTTACCTAATCGCTAAATGGCGTAGCGAGAAATAAAAATTGAAATGCCAGAATTATGTTTTTTTGCATTAAAATGCAATAGCGGGCGATCAAAAGAACGTATCTGCATCAAAATGGTATCATTAAAAATAGCTCAGCATGCAAAATATAAGCCCTGATGCAACCCAGATCACAAAAGTTGGAGATGCTACGGGTATCAGAAAATTGCGCACATTTTTTTTTAGCAAAGTTTGGAACTTTTTTTTACCACTTAGATAAAAAATAGCCTTGACATGTTTGGTGTCTATGAACTCATAATGACTTGGAAAATCATAATGGCAGGTCAGTTTTAGCATTTAGTGAACCTAGCCAAAAAGTCAAACAAAAAACAAGTGTGGGATTGCACTTTTTTTGCAATTTCATCGCACTTGGAATTTTTTCCTGTTTTCCAGTACATGCAAAAACCAATGATGTCTTTCAAAAGTACAACTTGTCCCGCAAAAAGCCCTCACATGGCCATATTGACAGATTAACCCCTTCCCGACCCATGACGCCACGTAGGCGTCATGAAAGTCGGTGCCAATCGGACCCATGACACCTATGTGGCGTCATGGAAAGATCTGCAGGGAGAGGGGGAGTGGTACTTCAGCCCAGGGGGGTGGCTTCACCCCCTCATGGCTACGATCGCTTTGAAGGTGAAACTGCCAATCAGAGCGATTTTTAATATTTCACCTAAAAAACTGGTGAAATATTACAATCCAGCCATGGCCGATGCTGCAATATCATCGGCCATGGCTGGAAACACTGATGTGCCTCCACCACCCCACCAATCGTCCCCCCAAGCCACCAATCTGTGGTCCGCTCCCCTCCATCCTGTGCTCAGCTCCCCGTCCTCCTGTCCGCTCCCCCGTGCTCCTATGCCACCCCCCATGCTCCGACGCCCCCCGTGCCCCGATCTCCCCCCTCTTTTACTTACCGAGGCTCCCGGTGTCTGTCCGTCTTCTCCATGGGCGCCGCCATCTTCCAAAATGGCATGCGCAGTGCGCCCACCGAATCTGCCGGCCGGCAGATTCGTTCCATGTACATTTTGATCACTGTGATAAAACCTATCACAGTGAACAAAATAAAAAAAAAGTAAATGAACCCCCCCTGTATCACCCCCATAGGTAGGAACAATAATAAAATAAAGAAAAAAATTTTTTTTTTCCACTACAGTTAGAACTAGGGTTAGGGTTAGAGTATGTGCACATGTATTCTGGTCCTCTGCGGATTTTTCCGCAGCGGTTTTTATAAATCCGCAGCGCAAAACCGCTGCGGATTTATCGCGGTTTTTCTGCTGATTTTACTGTGGTTTTCTATTGGAGCAGTTGTAAAACCACTGCGGAATCCGCAGAAAGAAGTGAAATGTGCGGAATGTAAACCGCTGTGTTTCCGCGCAGTTTTTTCCGCAGCATGTGCGTAGCGTTTTTTGTAAACTCATGGGAAACTGCTGCGGACATGCAGCAGCAGAAACGCTGTGGATCCGCAGCGTTTTCCGCATCGTATGCAGATACCCTAAGAATTAGGCTATGTGTACACTGTGCGGATTTTGCTGCGGATCCGCAGCTGATTGGCCGCTGCGGATTCGTAGCAGTTTTCCATCAGCTTTAGAGTTCCATGTAAACCTATGGAAAACCAAATCCGCTGTGCCCATGGTGCGGAAAATACCGTGCGGGAACGCTGTGTTGTATTTTCCGCAGCATGTCAATACTTTGTGCGGATTCCGCAGCGTTTTACATCTGTTCCTCAATAGGAATCCGCAGGTGAAATCTGCACAAAAAACACTGGAAATCCACGGTAAATCCGCAGGTAAAACGCAGTACCTTTTACCTGCGAATTTTTTAAAAATGGTGCCGAAAAATCTCACACGAATCCGCAACGTGGGCACATCGCCTTAGGGTTAGGGTTGGAATTGGAGTTAGGGTTGGAATTAGGGCTAGGGTTGGAAATAGGGTTAAGATTAGGCTTGTGGTTAGGGTTATGGTTAGGGGTGTGTTGGGGTTAGGGTTGTGATTAGGGGTGTGTTGGGGCTAGGGCTCTGATTAGGTTTATGGCTAGAGTTGAGATTAGGGTTAGGGTTGGGATTAGGGTTAGGGGAGTGATGGGGTTAGGGCTGTGGTTAGTGGTGTGTTGGGGCTAGGGTTCTGATTAGGTTTATGGCTAGAGTTGAGATTAGGGTTAGGGGTGTGTTGGGGTTAGTCTTGGAGTTAGAATTGAGGGGTTTCCACTGTTTAGGCACATCAGGGGTCTCCAAACGCAACATGGCGCCACCATTGATTCCAGCCAATCTTGCGTTCAAAAAGTCAAATGGTGCTCCCTCCCTTCCGAGTCCCGACATGCGCCAAAACAGTGGTTTACCCCCACATATGGGGTACCAGCATACTTGGGACAAACTGAGCAACAAGTATTGGGGTCCAATTTCTCCTGCTACCCTTGTGAAAATAAAAAACTGCTTGCAAAAACATCATTTTTGCAGAAAGAAAAAATATTTTTTTATTTTCACGGCTCTGCATTCTAAACTTCTGTGAATCACTTGGGGGTTCAAAGTGCTCACCACATATCTAGATAAGTTCCTTTGGGGGTCTAGTTTCCAAAATAGGGTTACTTGTTGGGGGTTTTACTGTTTAGGCACATCAAGGGCTCTGCAAATGCAACGTGACGCCCGCAGACCATTCCATCAATGTCTGCATTTCAAAACGCCACTACTTCCCTTCCGAGCCCCGACGTGTGCCCAATCAGTAGTTTACCCCCACATGTGGGGTATCAGCGTACTCAGGAAAAACTGGGCAACAATTATTGGGGTCCAATTTCTCCTGTTACCCTTGTGAAAATAAAAAATTGCTTGCTAAAACATCATTTTGAGGAAAGAAAAAATATTTTTTTTATTTTCACGGCTCTGCGTTGTAAACTTCTGAGAAGCACTTGGGGGTTCAAAGTGCTCACCACATATCTAGATATGTTCCTTGGGGGGTCTAGTTTCCAAAATGGGGTCACTTGTGGGGGGTTCCTACTGTTTAGGCACATCAGGGGCTCTGCAAATGCAACATGATGCCCGCAGACCATTCCATCAAAGTCTGCATTTCAAAGCATCACTACTTCCCTTCCGAGCCCCGACATGTGCCCAAACAGTGGTTTACCCCCACATATGGGGTACCAGCATACTCAGTGCAAACTGGGCAACAACTACTGGGGTTCAATTTCTCCTGTTACCCTTGTGAAAATAAAAAATTGCTTGCTAAAACATCATTTTGAGGAAAGAAAAATTATTTTTTTATTTTCACGGCTCTGCGTTGTAAACTTCTGTGAAGCACTTGGGGGTTCAAAGTGCTCACCACATATCAATATAAGTTCCTTGGGGGGTCTAGTTTTCAAAATGGGGTCACTTGTGGGGGTTTCTACTGTTTAGGCACATCAGTGGCTCTGCAAACGCAACCTGATGCCCGCAGACCATTCCATACGGATCAATTTGTGAAGCACCTGGGGGTTCAATGTGCTCACTATGCATCTAGATAAGTTTCTTGGGGGTCTAGTTTCCAAAATAGGGTCACATGTGTGGGAGCTCCAATGTTTAGGCACACAGGGGCTCTCCAAATGGGACATGGTGACCGCTAACGATTGGAGCTAATTTTTCATTCAAAAAGTCAAATGGCGCTCCTTGCTTTCCGAGCCCTGCCATGTGCCCAAACAGTGGTTTACCCCCCACATATGAAGTATCAGTGTACTCAGGATAAATTTCCCAATAAATTTTAGGATCCATCTTATCCTGTTGCCCATGTGGAAATGAACAAATTGAGGCTAAAATACATTTTTTGTGAAAAAAAAGTACTTTTTCATTTTTACGGATCAATTTGTGAAGCACCTGGGGGATCAAAGTGCTCACTATGCACCGACTTAAGTTCCTTGCGGGGTCTAGTTTCCAAAATGGGGTCACATGTGGGGGGCTCCAATGTTTAGGCATACAGGGGCTCTCCAAATGCGACATGGTGTCCGCTAACGATTGAAGGTAATTTTTCATTCAAAAGTCAAATGGCGCTCCTTCCCTTCCGAGCCTTGCCGCGTGCCCAAACAGTGGTTTGTGACCACATATGAGGTATCGGTGTACTCAGGAGAAATTGCCCAACACATTTTAGGATCCATTTTATCCTGTTGCCAATGTGGAAATGAACAAATTGAGGCTAAAATAAATTTTTTGCGAAAAAAAAGTTATTTTTCATTTTTACAGAACAATTTGTGAAGCACCTGGGGGTTCAAATTGCTCACTATGCATCTAGATAAGTTCCTTGGGAGATCTAGTTTCCAAAATAGGGTCACATGTGTGGGAGCTCCAATGTTTAGGCACACAGGGGCTCTCCAAACGCGACAAGGTGACCGCTAACGATTGGAGCTAATTTTTCATTCAAAAAGTCAAATGGCGCTCCTTCCTTTCCGAGCCCTGCCGTGTGCCCAAACAGTGGTTTACCCCCACATATGAGGTATCAGTGTACTCAGGATAAATTTCCCAATAAATTTTAGCATCCATCTTATCCTGTTGCCCATGTGGAAATGAACAAATTGAGGCTAAAATAAATTTTTTGTGAAAAAAAAGTACTTTTTCATTTTTTCGGATCAATTTGTGAAGCACCTGGGGGTTCAAAGTGCTCACTATGCATCTAGATAAGTTCCTTGGGGGGTCTAGTTTTCAAAATGGGGTCACTTGTGGGGAGCTCCAATGTTTAGGCACACAGGGGCTCTCCAAACACGACATTGTGTCCGCTAAAGATTGGCCAATTTTTCATTGAAAAAGTCAAATGGCGCTCCTTCCCTTCGGAGCCCTGTCGTGCGCCCAGACAGTGGTTCCCCCCCACATATGAGGTATCGGCGTACTCAGGACAAATTGAACAATAACGTCTGAGGTCCAGTTTCTCTTTTTACCCTTGGGAAAATAAAAAAATTGTTGCTAAAAGATCATTTTTGTGACAAAAAAGTTAAATGTTCATTTTTTCCTTCCATGTTGCTTCTGCTGCTGTGAAGCACCTGAAGGGTTAATAAACTTCTTGAATGTGGTTTTGAGCACATTGAGGGGTGCAGTATTTAGAATGTTGTCACTTTTGGGTATTTTCAGCCATATAGACCCCTCAAACTGACTTTAAATGTGAGGTGGTCCCTAAAAAAAATGGTTTTGTAAATTTTGTTGTAAAAATGAGAAATCGCTGGTCAAATTTTAACCCTTATAACTTCCTAGCAAAAAAAAAATATTGTTTCCAAAATTGTGCTGATGTAAAGTAGACATGTAAGAAATGTTATTTATTAACTATTTTGTGTCACATAACTCTCTGGTTTAACAGAATAAAAATTCAAAATTTGAAAATTGCAAATTTTCAAAATATTAGCCAAATTTCCAATATTTTCACAAATAGATGCAAAAATTATTGACCTAAATTTACCACTAACATGAAGCCCAATATGTCATGAAAAAACATTCTCAGAACCGTTAGGATCCGTTGAAGCGTTCCCGAGTTATTACCTCATAAAGGGACACTGGTCAGAATTGCAAAAAGCGGCCAGGTCATTAAGGTCAAAATAGGTTGGGTCATGAAGGGGTTAATAAAAAATTTATGGCTCTGGGAAGGAGGGGAGTGAAAAACGAAAATGCAAAACCGAAAAACGCTGGAGTCATGAAGGGGTTAAGAACTTTGAATATTTTTCCACATTGTCCCAGGTTGTCACATCGCTGTATAGTTACAAATCACTGATCTACAGTTAGGGCCAGAAATATTTGGACAGTGACACAAGTTTTGTTATTTTAGCTGTTTACAAAAACATGTTCAGAAATACAATTATATATGTAATATGGGCTGAAAGTGCACACTCCCAGCTGCAATATGATAGTTTCCACATCCAAATCGGAGAAAGGGTTTAGGAATCATAGCTCTGTAATGCATAGCGTCCTCTTTTTCAAGGGACCAGAAGTAATTGGACAATGGACTCTAAGGGCTGCAATTAACTCTGAAGGCGTCTCCCTCGTTAACCTGTAATCAATGAAGTAGTTAAAAGGTCAGGGGTGGATTCCAGGTGTGTGGTTTTGCATTTGGAAGCTGTTGCTGTGAGCAGACAACATGCGGTCAAAGGAACTCTCAATTGAGGTGAAGCAGAACATCCTGAGGCTGAAAAAAAAGAAAAAATCCATCAGAGAGATAGCAGACATGCTTGGAGTAGCAAAATCAACAGTTGGGTACATTCTGAGAAAAAAGGAATTGACTGGTGAGCTTGGGAACTCAAAAAGGCCTGGGCGTCCACGGATGACAACAGTGGTGGATGATCGCCGCATACTTAATTTGGTGAAGAAGAACCCGTTCACAACATCAACTGAAGTCCAGAACACTCTCAGTGAAGTAGGTGTATCTGTCTCTAAGTCAACAGTAAAGAGAAGACTCCATGACAGTAAATACAAAGGGTTCACATCTAGATGCAAACCATTCATCAATACCAAAAATAGACAGGCCAGAGTTAAATTTGCAGAAAAACACCTCAAGAAGCCAGCTCAGTTCTGGAAAAGTATTCTATGGACAGATGAGACAAAGATCAACCTGTACCAGAATGATGGGAAGAAAAAAGTTTGGAGAAGAAAGGGAACGGCACATGAACCAAGGCACACCACATCCTCTGTAAAACATGGTGGAGGCAACGTGATGGCATGGGCATGCATGGCTTTCAATGGCACTGGGTCACTTGTGTTTATTGATGACATAAGAGCAGACAAGAGTAGCCGGATGAATTCTGAAGTGTAACGGGATATACTTTCAGCCCAGATTCAGCCAAATGCTGCAAAGTTGATTGGACGGCGCTTCATAGTACAGATGGACAATGACCCCAAGCATACAGCCAAAGCTACCCAGGAGTTCATGAGTGCCAAAAAGTGGAACATTCTGCAATGGCCAAGTCAATCTCCAGATCTAAACCCAATTGAGCATGCATTTCACTTGCTCAAATCCAGACTTAAGACGGAAAGACCCACAAACAAGCAAGACCTGAAGGCTGCGGCTGTAAAGGCCTGGCAAAGCATTAAGAAGGAGGAACCCAGCGTTTGGTGATGTCCATGGGTTCCAGACTTAAGGCAGTGATTGCCTCCAAAGGATTTGCAACAAAATATTGAAAATAAAAATATTTTGTTTGGGTTATGTTTATTTGTCCAATTACTTTTGACCTCCTAAAATGTGGAGTGTTTGTAAAGAAATGTGTACAATTCCTACATTTTCTATCAAATATTTTTGTTCAACCCTTCAAATTAAACGTTACAATCTGCACTTGAATTCTGTTGTAGAGGTTTCATTTCAAATCCAATGTGGTGGCATGCAGAGCCCAACTCGCGAAAATTGTGTCACTGTCCAAATATTTCTGGCCCTAACTGTATTACTCTGCAATGCTTCTGCACTGCAGAGTATCAGAGCAACGTCTGACAGGCAGGGGAAGCGGCATTTCAGCTCCTTCTTTTAGCAGGTGCTCACAAGCAACCTTCCCTGCAGGAACAAGGACCCCGTGGCCATCTTATTTCTGGTAGTCATCATGGAGGCCATCAGCAAAATGTGATCATGTTGTGTTGATGGAAACTCACTCACTGTGCGATTCTCCTCAATATTGCTGTCACTATTGACAGCGGCATTAGAGTTTTAAACACCCATTATTGTGTTTCAGCACTGCTACATGTAACAGAAATCACAATCTCCTATAAACGCTCCATGGACTGGCGTTCATTGGAGCCTTATAATGACAGGCACGGGGTGATATGCAGAACACCGGTTGAAATGACAAATTAGCAGCACCACACAATCGTGTGACATGGATGCCGATGGTGGGTTGAATGTCGTGCTTCCGGCAAGCACATGTTAAATCAGTTGATTGACGACAGTATTTAACTAGTTAACATTTGAGGGTGGAGCACCTCTCCACCTGTGACTGTTTAAGGCTCATGATGGCTGGATTGAATCAGTGATCATATGTGGGGAAAATGTGTGCACTGTGTGCAAGCCCCCATCAAAGGCAGGGAAGAGACCTTTGTCATAAATATATATCAAAGGTCGTAAAGGCGTTAAAGAAGCACTTTCTTTTCCCAACAAGAAAGAAAAGCCCCGGGAAGCTACTAGGCACAATCCCAGTAACATGGTGCAGTAAACGACTGGAGCAGCACTGGAAAAGAAGGAAGGCCGTGATGCAAAAAAATGTTTCGCCTTGGAGCTGTAGCCAGTTTTGGCCATTATGACACAATTTTTTGAAATGTATTCCTGTTGTGTTCTAGGAGCAGTAACTTTATTTTTTTCATAACGGCATAGACATTTGAGGTATTTGCTTTATTTATTTATTTATTAGTTATATTTGACATCATTTGGTGAAGCACATAACTTATTAACAAACTATTGGAGTAAGCAATAAAGGCAAAACAGGAATAGTAACAATGTTTTTGCATTTTAAATTTTACGCTTTTGACCATGCTACACAAGTAAAATGTTAACTACATTGTGTGGATAGCATGGAATATACAAAATTTCCGTAATTTTATTTTTTGTATTTGGATAACCATATTCTGAGATCTTTTTTTGCTGTTTTCAGTAAGCAGGCCCATATAAGGGCTTAACTTTTGAGTGACAAGTTATAGTTTTCATTAGTGCCATTTTTTTTTTTTAGCATACATTTGACTTTTTGATCACTTTTAATTTTACTCTTTTGGTGGCAAGATGAACAAGCATTGGATATATTAGACATTTTATCTTATTCTCTGTGACAATGTGATCACCACAATACCAAAATGATACCTTTATTCATATTTTGTTGCTTTTACACAATTAAAATATTTCAATTTTTTTTCTTTATTACAATTTTCGGAACCCCAGAAATTACAATTTTTTTCCTAGATGGAGTAGTGTGAGAAATTGTTTTTTTTTTAGCGGGACAAGCTATAATTTTCACTGGTATCATTAATCGATAAATACAACTTTTTGATCACTTTTTCATTTTTTTTTATATTCTTCTCACTCTGTCAAACTCACATGCCACTGGCCCTATTGACTGGAACATGTTGTTAGTAATATTGCTGGTACTGGAGAAAGTTCTGGTCCCAGCACATACAGGAGTTGGTTAGCTTTGTATTAAGATCTTGCTGTGGATGGCACAGACAAAATTCCTGCCATCCCTGAAATGTAACTGTTCTTATCAATTGCAGTCAACTGCTTGTAATCTAGGAGCACAGATATATTAATTTGTGAGAAGTGGTTACACATTGTACACACACTACTAAGGGAGTAGGCAATAATAATAAAAATCCCTGGAATAGTCCTTTAGAATTAACTTTGCTTTGACTGCAAGTTTTGTAATTCAGTTTAAATAAAAATCATAGGACTATCTTCCTGTATCGTGTATTGCATTAACCTAGTGTTTAAAATGATTTATGTTAAAGTGCCAGAGGTTTTTTTTTGGCAGGATAACTAAAAAATCAGGTATGATTTATTTCCCCATCTGCTATCAACCCTGTGAGATGTAAATACGCTGTCTTATTTCCATTGTGAACTTATTAATATAAGGCTTAAAAAGGGAAACTGTGTGATTGCTTTATATAATTTTATAGAGTTTTTTTTAAGTAGCAATGATATTTGTCTCTCTTTCTGTTCATCATATAGAAATATTCGATATCATAACAAAGAAAACATCAAAAGCACATTGTGATCTATGATAACTAGTGTTGAGCATTCCGATAACGCAAGTATCGGGTATCGGCCGATACTTGCGGTATCGGAATTCCGATACCGAGTTCCGATACTTTTGTGGTATCGGGAATCGGTATCGGATCCATATTAATGTGTAAAATAAAGAATGAAAATAAAAAATATTGATATGCTCACCTCTCCGGAGGCCCCTGGACATGGTAACCAGCAGCCTTCTTTGTTTAAAATGAGCGAGTTTAGGGACTTCCATGACGTCACGGCTTCTGATTGGTCGCGTGCCGCTCATGTGACCGCCACGCGACCAATCAGGAGCTGCGACGTCATTCTCAGGCTCTAAACTCCTCATTCTAGGAATTTAGGACCTGAGAATGACGTTGCGGCTTCTGATTGGTCGCGTGGCGGTCACATGAGCGGCACGCAACCAGTCAGAAGCCGCGACGTCATTCTCAGGTCCTAAACGCGCTCATTTTAAGCAAAGAAGGCTGCCGGTTACCAGCGGTGATGTCCAGGGGCCTCCGGAGAGGTAATTATATCAATATTTTTTATTTTAATTCTTCATTTTACACATTAATATGGATCCCAGGGCCTGAAGGAGAGTTTCCTCTCCTTCAGACCCTGGGAACCATCAGGATACCTTCTGATACTTGGTGTCCCATTGACTTGTATTGCTATCAGGTATCGGCAATATCCGATACTTTTCGGGTATCGGCCGATACTATCCGATACCGATACTTTCAAGTATCGGACGGTATCGCTCAACACTAATGATAACATATAGTTTGTTGGTCTTGTCCAGAACATTATATATATCTTAAGGCTCTAAAGACACATATTTTACAATAAAATTACCTTCTGTAATTATACTAATAATTCAAATATTGATACCTACTTATAGATGTATTTAATAGATACTGTAACTATACTATATGTTATACAAAAACATGATAATACAGTTTGTCATAGTCTTCAAGGGATTCGTCGAATAATTGAATGTACACTTTCTGTATTCTATTTTTTATTCTTATTTATTTCTAAGTTTTAAAAAAGAAGTGTCAAGTACCCTCTAAAATGTGTTATTATTTTTTATTAGGTAATTTTTTGCAGGACTATTTTATGGACTAAACTATACAGTAAGTGTAATTAAAACAAGGCTTTAAAGGGGCAGTTTGTCAGGTTTCAGAACACTCTGATGTGAATTGTAGTTTTTTTTCTACATGGCCTGATATTTGACACTTAATCCCTTTATGACCTTGGATATATAGATACATCCAATGTAGCCTTGCACCTGTTTGCGGCAGGCCCCAGTGATGAGCCTGCATCTTTTCCAGCACACGTCAGCTGATTTCCTCATCTGACATGTGCCCCTAACAGCAGTTGGTGGAATTGCGATCCATCCGGCTGTTAATATGTTAAATGCCGCTGTCAATCTCCTATTTGGTATCACCTCTTTCAGAATAGCCCAATCTCTAACTATATAAAAATAATTAATTATATCGCTAAACAACGTAATGATAAAAAAATCAAAATGCCAGAATTGTTTTTTTTTGGTCATTGTTACATTGCATTAAAATGCAATAATGTGCAATCAAGATGGTATCAATGAAAACGTCAGCTCAGCACATATAAAATAAGCCCTCACCCAGCCACAGATCATGAAAAATGCTTTTTTTTCAATTTTTTTTTTGTTGAACAAAAAAGAAGAAAAAAGCCAGCTCACCTAATGAAACAGCGGTGCACGGAGGGCCATCCTGGTCAGACGTGAATGCATAATGAAGAAAAAAAGTTCACCTCGAGTTCCTGGGATAAAATTAGCAAATTTGTTTATTCCCAAATATCTTTAAAATTCCATTAAGGATTCTGGGACACAAAACATCAGACAGATGAAAGAGCGAAGTGTTTCGATCAATACAGTGATCTTTGTCAAAGCTCTTTGTTTTTTGTTCACCACTTAGATAAAAATGAACCTATAACCTATAACCCTAATGACCTACCTGGGTAATCATAATGTTAAGTCAGTTTTAGCATTTAAAACATGTTAAAAAAATAAAAAAAAAACAATTGTGGAATTGCGCTTTTTTGTAATTTCATCACACTTTTAAATTTTCTGTCCTGTTTTCCAGTAATTTAAATAAAACCAATTGTCTCATTCCAAAGTACAACTCATCAATCAACAAACAAGCCCTCACATGGCCATGTTGATGGAAAAATAAAATGTTATGGCTCTGGGAAAATGGGGAAGAAAAAATGGAAACTCAAAAACAAAAAACCCAAAGGGGTGAAGGGGCTAAAGAGGTTGTTCACTACCCTGACTCATCAATGAGTTTTGCCAGAAATGTTTGAGAATAACGCCATTCAAGATTCCCATATTGTTTTGATGCCAAGTTTCATGTTTTCTTATGTGCATTTTTGCTTCACTTTCTGTGCCCTGGCACCAGCTCTGTTGTCTGAGTGATCACTTCGTCTTCAGAATATTTGACGGTCTTATTATTACATTTTGCATTATTCCTCCTTCTGGGCTGTAAGCCAGCAGTGAGCATAGACCTTTAACTCCACGTAAACCTCTCCCACTTCTCTTGATACACACAGCATCAGCATAACCTCCTGTAGAGGACACCGAACTGAACAGAAGTAATTCACAAAGCAATATTACAACAGCAATGACAATCATTATCCACTACTCTCCATCACTGCTGTGAATGATGGGATGGATTGTGGGTTTTTCTGTCATTAAACGAGGGGTACCAACAATTTTGACCATGTGTGTTTATAGAAATTACACATAGTATACAGAAGTCTGTGTACATGTACTGTATATACACTTTGCTACATTCATGTAGTTGCAAATAAGATCTGGCAGCATTCACAGTAAATATGCAGTGACAGTTCAGTGCCGACAGCTCTCAGTGACAGCTAAGCAACATGGGAATAGCTGCTGGGAACCATGCCCTAAATCCCTGCACTCATACTGTATATCAGCACCTCCTGCCTGATCACAGCAGGAGCTCAGTGCTTCTAGTGGCCGAGCTCCTTCACTAACAGCCAGGGATGGTGCCAGCACTGCCTATGGCTGTTTAACCCCCTAAATGTTGTGTTCAAGAGTTGTGATGAGCGAGCATGCTCGGAAGTGCTTGGTGCTAGAGTGTCAAGCATTTCTGGGGTTGCTCGGTGGGAGTTCGGGTCCCTGCCCTGCATGTTTGCAGCTCTTTAGGCTATATTCACACTTTGCGGATTTTGCTACGGATCCGCAGCGGATTTGACCGCTGCGGATCCGCAGCAGTTTCCCATGAGTTTACAGAACAATGTAAACCTGTGGGAAACAAAAAACGCAGTGCACATGCTGCGGAAAAAACCGCGCGGAAACGCTGCGGATTACATTCCGCAGCATGTCACTTCTTTTCTGCGGATTTTCACCTGCTCCAATAGAAAACTGCAGATGAAAATCCGCAGAAGAAACCGCAGTTAAAACCGCGATAAATCCGCAGTAAAAACGGGTTTTCACTGCGGATTTTGTAATTCTGCTGCGGAAAAATCCGCAGTGGAATCTGCAAAGTGTGCACATAGCCTTACAGAGCCAATCATGCAGTGATTGTCTGCCACATTCTGTAATGCCACAGCCATGTTGGTCATGGCATTATAGTGATTGGCTGGCTGCACAGCTTCATCAGGTCTATATCAGACCTGTGGGCCGCCCTGCTCGTCACAGTCTGCTCTGGACTTAGGCAGTGTAGGGAGAGTTGCTGCAGAGATAGGAACAAATTTGGTGTTGTTTTACCATCTTTCATACACAAATCTATCTAAACCAACAGTCCTTCTGAGGACTAATCAAAGCGGATAGATATCAGTACTAGGTAGGCAGGCAGTGTATGTGGCAGACTTCAATGCATAAAGCAAGAGGGTCCATTACAGTACTGTCTGCTGCTGCCTATTACAGATATTTATGGTATATACATAGCCCTAGGTATCATGGACCAGGTATATTTTTTTTTGCATCTTAATCCTGATTATTTTCTTCAAAAGCAATCCAGAGCACACCGTTATTTTGCTCCATTTGCTTGTTGGCATTGCAGAATACAGCCAGCCCAGATACTTTCCATATTACAGTGTGAAAATCCAGCTATCTTAAACAGGGGTTTGGCTGTTACAGGGTTCACAACTTAGTGTGCTGAAAATTCTGCCATTTCTGGGCTACTGTAAAATTTTGTTGGAGTGTCTTATACAAGTTATTGACACCAGTTTCCAGAAAAAAATAGTTACTTACAGGGCATTTATTTTAAACAGGGTTTTGGCCATCACAGCGATCAAATCTTAGTGCACAGAACATTCTGCCATTTTTGGCCAGCTGTAACATTTTGTTGCAGTGTCTTATACAAGTTATTGACACCAGTTTGCTGAAAAATAGTCATCTACAGTCCAGCTATTTTAAACAGGGTTTGGCCGTTACAGTGATCACAGCTGACAATTCTACCATTTCTGGGCTACTGTAAAATTTCTTTGGAGTGTCTTATACAAGTTATTGACACCAGTTTGCTGAAAAAAAATATATAGTTACCTACAGGCCAGCTTTTTTAAACTCAGCCAATTGAAGTCATCATGCAAAATATTGTCCTCAATTAAAAATGGGCAAGGAGAGCGGCAAGAGTCAGGGAACTGGACGTGATGGTGCACGCAGAGGCCGAGCCCATGGGCAAGCTGAAATTGTGCCACAACAAACACCCACATCTTCTAGCCTGACCTTCCTGTCACAATTACTGGGAGATCGCAGCAGCATACCACTATTGAACCCAGAGCAGTGTCAAAAGGTTGTTGGTTGGATAGCGGATAATGCTTCCAGTCACTTTGCCACCACCACCACCACCACCACCCTGTCTTCCATGGTCAAGTCTGAGTAGCCGTGAATCAGAACCGCATATTTCTCACCCTGATCCTCCTTCCTCCCACCATGCTGAGTGCCCGGAGACAACTGATCCCACACTTGGACACTCCGAAGAGCTGTTCACTTTTCCATTTATAGATTCTGGAATCTCGCCTGGTCCAATTGAAGCGTGGCAAGAGGAGATGGCATGTAGCGTTGCCCAAATATTTGAGCAGCCATGGTCACACGAAGGCGGCAGTGGGAACCTGTCACAAGAGGTGGATGATGATGAGAGACAATTGCCATAAAACCAGGAGGAGGACCAGGGTGCAGAAGTGGAAGATGAGGTGGTGGATGATATAGAAACTGACCAAACCTGGCAGGAGGACATGCCGAGCGAGGACAGCAGCACACAGGAGGAGGGAGTATAGAAAGAGGATGTGGGAACCACAAACACAAAACCGACCGAAAGTCCATTTGTATAAAAAGTCAAACTTTATTAAGACATTAATAAATAGAGACCAGAGCAGATGGGACGATAAAAGGAAGAAAGGTACTGGATTTATGTTTGGACGTGGGGGACGTCAGGAACCATCCCGGGAAGTCAAAAAACCACCCCAATGACTAGTCGCCCTGGTGGGAGGTAGACTTTCTGCCTTCTACCCAGCCTGGTCCAAAATCTCCAGTAGCGATTGGATTTTGGGAATAATAGCTACGGGTCTGCGGCTAGAGTTCTCCTCTATCCCTCAGAATTGCTTCAGAATTACGCCACTCAGGTCTTCTCCAGCAGAACAGGCGGCCCTGAAAATGGAAGTTCGCGACCTGCTCGTTAAGAATGTCCTATCAGAGGTTCCGGAAGGAGAACAGGGTAGAGGGTTCTACTCTCCTCTATTCCTGATACGTAAGCCTGACGGCTCCTTTAGAACTATTATTAATCTTAGGGCTCTTAACAATTTCCTGAAGGTACAGTCATTTAACATGGAGACTATTAACACCGCAATAAAGCTACTGTTTAAAAACTGCTTTATGGTAGTATTGGATTTAAAGGACGCCTATTACCATATCCCCATTTATGCAGGACACCAACGATTCCTGAGGGTGGCGGTGCAGTTGGAGGGGGTAGTCAGACATTTTCAGTATAGGGCCCTCCCTTTTGGTATATCAGTCGCCCCTCGGGTGTTTACCAAGGTAATGGCTGAGGTTATGGCACACCTACACGAGTCTGACATTCTAATAATCCCCTACCTGGACGATCTCCTTATCGTGGGTAAAATGGCGGATCACTGTCTGGAACAATTACATAAAGTAATGTCTGCTCTGGAGCGTCTGGGGTGGATGCTAAATGTTAAAAAATCTTGGTTACAGCCCATGGCGGTGCAGCGATTTTTAGGCCTGACCCTGGATTCTCAGGTTCAGGAATGCCGTCTGCCTCTCGAGAAAATTGATCGCCTGCACCTTCAGGTGCTGAATGCCTCTAAAAACCCCACCATGTTCCTTAGAAGAGCCATGTCTCTGTTAGGCTCTCTCTCGTCCTGTATTCCAGCGGTCCGATGGGCCCAGTATCATACGAGGATACTTCAGGGCGAGGTGCTGTCACAACAAAAAAGGTTGGGGGGATGTCTGGAGAGCCTGCTGACCCTATCCCAATATGCTATTGTATCCCTCGAATGGTGGCTAGACCGAGGGAACCTGTCCACGGGGGTCCCCTGGGAATATAATGTAACCCGTATAGTCACCTCAGACGCTAGCCCTTCTGGTTGGGGGGCTCACATGGGGGATATATTGGTACAGGGGCGTTGGGATCAGTGTCAGATGGAAATGTCCTCCAACCTGAAAGAGTTAACGGCAGTGGAACAGGCTGTTAAATCACTCCTTGTCTATCTACAGGGCCACCACGTGCGGGTTTTCTCGGACAATCGGGTCACCGTGGCATACATAAACCACCAAGGCGGGACCCGTTCCAAATCCCTAATGTGCGTAGCAGATCGTCTGTTCCAGCTAGCAGAGCAACATCTCCTCTCATTGTCGGCTCTTCACATAAGAGGAGCAGAAAACACTATGGCGGATTTCTTAAGCCGCAACACATTAATGCAGGGAGAGTAGTCCCTGAACGGCTCCATCTTCAACCTCATCGTGGAAAGGTGGGGTCAACCGGAGGTGGACCTGTTCGCCACAAAAGAAAACAGAAGAGTGACTCAATTCTGCACTCTGAACCCGAGAGAAAATCCCCTGTCAGTAAACGCCCTCCTCATAGACTGGAACTTCAGGCTAGCTTACGCCTTTCCTCCCCTGTCTCTAATTCCTCTGGTGGTGAGGAAAATCGGGAAGGACAAAGCCACAGTGATATTAATTGCCCCCTTCTGGCCCAGAAGGATGTGGTTTCCATGCCTAAGGGCTATGTCGATATCCGACCCATGGGTCTTGCCAGACATCCCGGATCTCCTATCCCAGGGCCCAGTCTACCATCCTCGGGTGGTTGGCCTTCATCTGACGGCGTGGATTTTGAGCGGGCGCTGTTAAAAGATAAAAAAAATGGACAGAAAAAACCAGCTCACCTACTAGGCATTTGTTGTGGGGAAGCCCGGATGACGTGCAGTCTTCACGTGAAACAGTGGAACAAATAGAAGAGAAAATCCAGCTTCCAGAAATATCCAATTTATTAAAGTTAAAATCCAAGGTCCAAAAACATGGTTCACAGGAGAGAAGATAGCAGCATGCTACGCGTTTCGAACACTAAGTTCTTTTTCAAAGCTTAGTGTTCGAAACGCGTAGCATGCTGCTATCTTCTCTCCTGTGAACCATGTTTTTGGACCTTGGATTTTAACTTTAATAAATTGGATATTTCTGGAAGCTGGATTTTCTCTTCTATTTGTTCCGCTGTTAAAAGATAGGGGGTTCTCTCCGGGCCTCATTAACACTCTGCTGAAGAGCAGAAAAATAATCACCACAAAAATTTATGTCAGGATCTGGAAGAGATTTCTTCAGAACTCGGGGGTAATAGCTAGTCAGTCAATACCAATAAACCAGATTTTGGAATTCCTACAGAAGGGGTTAGATATGAGGTTATCTACAAATACTCTTAAAGTGGAGGTATCAGCCTAAGGGGCTCTCTTTGGCTGCAACATTGCTGAGAATCACTGGGTCAGCAGATTCATCAGGGCGACAAAACGGGCTAGGCCAATGGTAAAAAAGAGGGTCATGCCATGGGACCTGAACCTAGTCCTCTCATCCATGACAGAGGCCCCATTTGAGCCGATTACTTCAGCCTCTATTAAAAATCTATCCCTTAAAGTAGCCTTCCTGGTGGCCCTAACATCGGCACGTAGGATAGGCGACATCCAAGCATTATCCAGGGTTCCCCCTTACATGCAGCTTAGGGATGATAGAGTAATACTGTCCCCTGATCCAGCATATCTTCCTAAAGTAGTGTCCAGATTCCACAGAACACAGGAAATAGTTCTTCCATCTTTTCTCCCCAATCCTACTAACGATAAGGAAAGGAAGCTACACACTTTAGATGTAAAAAGATGTATCCTGGAGTATCTAGCAGTAACCGATCCCTGGAAGATAGATAACGCCCTATTCGTGTCCTATCAGGGTAGTAGGAAAGGTCATAGAGCATCAAAATCTACTCTAGCTAGATGGATCAGTGAGGCTATCTCGCTGGCATACGTCTCAAAAGGCAAGCCGGCGCCTGAAGGTCTTAAAGCGCATTCCACTAGAGCTATGGCGGCTTCGTGGGCGGAATGATTGGAGGTTTCGATTGACCAGATTTGTAAGGCTGCTACTTGGTCTTCCCCAAACACATTCTATAACCACTATAGATTGAACCTGGGTGCCTCTTCTGACCTCTCTTTTGGTGTAAGGGTGCTGCAAGCTGTAGTCCCTCCCTAGTTAGTTACTCTTTGTAATTCTCTCCGTAGTGCTGTCATGGACGACCGATAAAGTCTTAGTTACTCACTGGTTAACGGTGTTTCTCGGAGTCCATGACAGCACCTGTACATACCCTCCTGTCTTCTTAAGTACTGGGTGTACACCTCTTCCTTTGTTTATATAATTCACGGGTAGTGAATAGTTAGTTATTGTATTATTGTTTATTATGTATGCTATTAACCGTGGTGGTCCTCTTGTGCTCTGTAAACCAACTGATGCGTGGGAGAGGTGCCGCCCTTATGTATCTGTAGGTTTCCTGTTCCTGAAGGGCGGATCCCCTCTCTCCGTAGTGCTGTCATGGACTCCGAGAAACACCGTTAACTGGTGAGTAACTAAGACTTTCATAAAAAAGTAAATGAAAAAAAGGTAACCATATTTGGTATAGAACAAATAAACGACCTGACCTATGAAAGTGTTCCACCAGTTAACCCCTTTAGTGAACATCGTAGAAATTTTTTTTAAAAACTAGGCAAAAAAGTTAAACAAAAAGTGGAATAAAACATGATCAAAAAGACAATTGTGAATAAAAATGATATTGATAAAAATTATCTTGCAAAAAACAAATTGCAATGCAGCTCAGTCAGCAGAAAAATAAAAACGTTGCATCTCTCAGATATAAAACGATGCAAAAAATTTTTTTTTTATATAAAATAGTTTTCTTTGCATAAAAGAGCCAAAACACAAAATACTATATAAATGTGGTATCACTGTAATTGTATTGACCCGAAGAATAAAGAGCCTTATCAATTTTACAACCCGGCAAATGACATAAAAATAAAACCTCAAAAAACTATTTTTTAATTGCTAGTGTTTGTTCATTCTACCTCCCATAAATTAAAATAGAAAGCATCAAAAAATGTAATCTGCCCCAAAATGGTAGCAATAAAAACATCAAGTCATCCTGAAAAAATCAAATTGTAACATGACTGTCAGCAGAAATATGGAAAATGTATACATCTAAAAATAAGGTGATGCAAAAACTTGTTTTTGTAAAAAAAAGATTTTTTAGTGTGTGACAGCAGCCAAACACAAATTTGGCATCACCATAATCGTACCGACCCAAAGCATAAAGTCATGTAATCATTTATACCACACAAGGAATGACATAAAGAATAAATAACGTTCTTCACCTGTTATAATAATAATAATAATAATAATAATTTTTATTTATATAGCGCCAACATATTCCGCAGCACTTTACAACTTATAGAGGGGACTTGTACAGACAATAGACATTACAGCATAACAGAGATCACAGTTCAAAACAGATACCAGGAGGAATGAGGGCCCTGCTCGCAAGCTTACAAACTATGAGGAAAAGGGGAGACACGAGAGGTGGATGGTAACAATTGCTTTAGTTGATTTGTTCATTCTGCCTGCTAAAGATCGCAGTAAGGTTTGGCTCTCATTTATCCTGCACTCTGTACTGTAGACTTACACCAGGGTATCCACTTAAATCTCTGAAATACTTGATTCAGACTGAACCCTCAGTGGAAAGTTCCTTATAATGAGGCAGACAGAGGCACTGTGGATGCTTTCTGACCTAGGATCCAATGGTGACTGTCTTTTTAGGAGTTCATAAAAGTGCCGTAGGCCACAGTTTTGTGCACCTCTGAAAAAAAGGACACCTCGGAACAGGTTAGATGGAGTCCAGAATAACTCTTCTGCCTCATTATAGCGAATGGATCCCTATGGAGTTTCTTCTGAATCATGTCACTCAGAGACTTAGATGGAAACCCTAAAGTATGTGCTCAGCTAAAGTACCAGATAGACTCAACCCCGGGAGGCTCAGCACCAGGCAAGAGGTCAATAGGACAGTCATAGGGGCGATGAGGCGGAAGGGTCTCTGCAGCCCTTTTGGAGAACATGTCCGTATAGGGTCAATATTTCTTAGGGAGAGAGGATAAATCTGCAGGTACATCAGTTGTAACAACTTGAACGCTTTCCCTCTGACATCTACCCACACAAGATTCACCCCATCCTAAAATTCTGCCTGTGGACCAATAAATATATATGAGGAGAGTGATACCGTAGCCAAGGCATCCCCAACAGGATCTCATCAATTCCCTTAGGAATGATGAGCAGAGATATAATCTCCTGATGAGATGGTGACAAGGACAGAGAAAAAGGGATGGTCTGGTGTGTTATCTGTGAGGACCGTGTAGACCCATTCACCACTCGTACAGTTACTGGTTGAGCTAGCATTACCAGGGGAATTGCATGATGTTGGGTGAAGGCCGAAGACATAAAATTGCCCGCCACCCCAAAATCCACGCAGAGCTCTGCCGAGTGAGTGAATGAGCCTATTGTAAATGTCCACTTAAAGAACAATTTGGAGGCAAATGTCGCCATGTCTAGTGTACCTCCACCTACTACCACTAGACGCTGAAGTTTAATCGACCACTGTGAAGATCTGGTGGCAAGTAGGGTTGAGCGACCTTGACCTTTTTAGAGTCGAGCCGTGTTTCGCGAAACCCGACTATCTTAGAAGTCGAGTCGAGTGGAATCGGCCGATTATTGCGAAAAGTCGGGTATCGCCCGAAACACGAAACCCAATGCAAGTCAAAGGGGGAGCAGAGTCGGCAGTGAGTGGAGGCCAGGAAAACACCTACACTGCCCATTTTAATGGCAAAAACATCCATTCTTGTTACAGAAGCTTGTCAATCGTAATTTACCTTATAATAATTGGAAGGCATTTGAAATTGGGGGTCATTTGGCTATAGTTGTGGGGGGTAGGGCTGGTTCAATAATTAGTGGGCCCAGGAAATCTGGAACACGTCACGGCAGTGGAGCAGGGAGAGGTAAGTATTTCAACTTTGCAAGTGCTGAGATCCTGAGCAAGCAGGCAGGGCCCACTCGTTGGCATTGGCACTGGCACAGGGCCCCTCAAAGTACAGCGGTGTGTTTGCACGGCCGGGGCGCCTCCCTCCGGCAGCAACACTTTTGCGTACTATGAGAGGCCCTGTGCCAGTGACGTTGCCAACTAGTATTCCTCCCCCACCTGATGAAGGAACCTGCACTTTCATCTGCACCTTCCTCTTTGTCCCCGTGTAAGGTGGTATGGTATGCGGGAAGAGGAACCTGACTTTCAGCAGGGTCACAATCTTGCTGTGTAGCGTGCACGGAGAATTTTGTGTTATGGGTCAATGTACCAGCAGACTCATCTATCACTGGCTGGGCAATGGGCAGGATGAGGAGGAAACACAGATATAGGCCCAAAGAATAAAGTGGGCTAAATGCAGTTCAAAATTGGTAACACAGGACTAACCAGGGGGCATTGCAGTGGAGGACAACTGGAATGAGAGGCTGACACAGAGAGTAGGCCCAAATCAGTAAGTAGTCAAAATGCAGTTCAAAATTGGCAACCGTAGTAAACAGGCGGCACAGCTTTGTTCAGTGGAGGAGAACAGCAAGGAGTGGCAGACACCGATAGTAGGCCCCAACCCAACTAGTAGGCCAAATGCAGTCTAACATTAACAACTACTTAACGAGAGCCTGAAAATGGAATTTCAGGACAGGAAACCAGGAGAACAGCAAGGATCGGCAGACACTGTTAGTAGGCCCCAAACCAACTAGTACGCCAAATGCAGTTGTTCCATTTAACCACTATTTAACAAGAGCCTGAAGATAGAAGCTCAGGAAAGGCAACCTGGAGAACACCTTGGAGTGGAACACACCGTCTCTACACCCCATACACAATTTGTAGGCCTAATGCAGTGTAGTTTCCAACAACTACTAAACGAGAGCATTAAGATCGAAGCAATGGCGAGGAAACCTGGGGAACACCTTGGAGTGTAACACACCATCTGTCTACACCCCATACCCAATTTGTAGGCCTAATGCAGCGTAGTTTCCAACAACTACTAAACGAGAGCATTAAGATTGAAGCAATGGCGAGGAAACCTGGGGAACACCTTGGAGTGGAACACACCATCTCTCTACACCCCATACCCAATTTGTAGGCCTAATGCAGCGTAGTTTCCAACAACTACTAAACGAGAGCATTAAGATGGAAGCAATGGCGAGGAAACCTGGGGAACACCTTGGAGTGGAACACACCATCTCTCTACACCCCATACCCATTTTGTAGCCCTAATGCAGTGTAGTTTCCAACAACTACTAATCGAGAGCCTGAAGATAGAAGCTCAGGAAAGGCAACCTGGAGAACATCTTGGAGTGGAACACACCATCTCTCTACACCCCATACCCAATTAGTAGGCCTAATGCAGTGTAGTTTTCTACAACTACTAAACGAGAGTCGGAAGACTGAAGCAATGTGGACGAAACCTGGGAAACACCTTGGAGTGGAACACACCATCTCTCTACACCCCATACCCAATATGTAGGCCTAATGCAGTGTAGTTTCCAACAACCACTAAACGAGAGCCAGAAGATCGAAGCAATGGAGAGGAAACCTGGGGAACACCTTGGAGTGTAACACACCATCTCTCTACACCCCATACCCAATTTGTAGGCCTAATGCAGCGTAGTTTCCAACAACTACTAAACGAGAGCATTAAGATCGAAGCAATGGCGAGGAAACCTGGGGAACACCTTGGAGTGGAACACACCATATCTCTACACCCCATACCCATTTTGTAGGCCTAATGCAGTGTAGTTTCCAACAACTACTAAACGAGAGCCTGAAGATAGAAGCTCAGAAAAGGCAACCTGGAGAACACCTTGGAGTGGAACACACCATCTCTCTACACCCCATACCCAATTTGTAGGCCTAATGCAGCGTAGTTTCCAACAACTACTAAACAAGAGCATTAAGATCGAAGCAATGGCGAGGAAACCTGGGGAACACCTTGGAGTGTAACACACCATCTCTCTACACCCCATACCCAATTTTTAGGCCTAATGCAGCGTAGTTTCCAACAACTACTAAACGAGAGCATTAAGATGGAAGCAATGGCAAGGAAACCTGGGGAACACCTTGGAGTGGAACACACCATCTCTCTACACCCCATACCCATTTTGTAGGCCTAATGCAGTGTACTTTCCAACAACTATTAAACGAGAGCCTGAAGATAGAAGCTCAGGAAAGGCAACCTGGAGAACACCTTGGAGTGGAACACACCGTCTCTACACCCCTTACCCAATTTGTAGGCCTAATGCAGTGTAGTTTCCAACTACTACTAAATGAGAGCATTAAGATCGAAGCAATGGCGAGGAAACCTGGGGAACACCTTGGAGTGGAACACACCATCTCTCTACACCCCATACCCAATTTGTAGGCCTAATGCAGCGTAGTTTCCAACAACTACTAAACGAGAGCATTAAGATGGAAGCAATGGCAAGGAAACCTGGGGAACACCTTGGAGTGGAACACACCATCTCTCTACACCCCATACCCATTTTGTAGGCCTAATGCAGTGTACTTTCCAACAACTATTAAACGAGAGCCTGAAGATAGAAGCTCAGGAAAGGCAACCTGGAGAACACCTTGGAGTGGAACACACCGTCTCTACACCCCTTACCCAATTTGTAGGCCTAATGCAGTGTAGTTTCCAACTACTACTAAATGAGAGCATTAAGATCGAAGCAATGGCGAGGAAACCTGGGGAACACCTTGGAGTGGAACACACCATCTCTCTACACCCCATACCCATTTTGTAGGCCTAATGCAGTGTAGTTTCCAACAACTACTAAACGAGAGCCTGAAGATAGAAGCTCAGGAAAGGCAACCTGGAGAACACCTTGGAGTGGAACACACCATCTCTCTACACCCCATACCCAATTTGTAGGCCTAATGCAGCGTAGTTTCCAACAACTACTAAACGAGAGCATTGAGATCGAAGCAATGGCAAGGAAACCTGGGGAACACCTTGGACTGTAACACACCATCTCTCTACACCCCATACCCAATTTGTAGGCCTAATGCAGCGTAGTTTCCAACAACTACTAAACGAGAGCATTAAGATCGAAGCAATGGCGAGGAAACCTGGGGAACACCTTGGAGTGGTACACACCATCTCTCTACACCCCATACCCAATTTGTAGGCCTAATGCAGCGTAGTTTCCAACAACTACTAAACGAGAGCATTAAGATGGAAGCAATGGCGAGGAAACCTGGGGAACACCTTGGAGTGGAACACACCATCTCTCTACACCCCATACCCATTTTGTAGGCCTAATGCAGTGTAGTTTCCAACAACTACTAAACGAGTGCCTGAAGATAGAAGCTCAGGAAAGGCAACCTGGAGAACACCTTGGAGTGGAACACACCATCTCTACACCCCATACCCAATTTGTAGGCCTAATGCAGTGTAGTTTCCAACAACTACTAAACGAGAGCATTAAGATCGAAGCAATGGCGAGGAAACCTGGGGAACACCTTGGAGTGGAACACACCATCTCTCTACACCCCATACCCATTTTGTAGGCCTAATGCAGTGTAGTTTCCAACAACTACTAAACGAGAGCCTGAAGATAGAAGCTCAGGAAAGTCAACCTGGAGAACACCTTGGAGTGGAACACCTTGGAGTGGAACACACCGTCTCTACACCCCATACCCAATTTGTAGGCCTAATGCAGTGTAGTTTTCTACAACTACTAAACGAGAGTGGGAAGACCGAAGCAATGTGGACGAAACCTGGGGCACACCTTGGGGCGGCAGACACCGTTAGTAGGCCCTACCAAAGTTGTACCCCCAATGCAGTTTTAAAATTCCTAGAGGCTGAAAACAAGACTATTGACGCTCAGCTTTTTTCAAAGGAACACAGCTGAATTGAGTGGCGCAGACAGACACAGGTAGTAGGCCTTAAACCAAAAATTGTGGCTCACTGCAGCTTAAAAAAGGTTACAGGGGTACACAGGCAGCATTGCCCTGGGCAGTGGAGGACAATTTCAATAGTGGACCGCAGACAGACTTTGTACGCCTACTATTAAAAAAAGGATGCTCTATGCAATAAAAAATAGGTTCCAGGGGTACACGGGCAGCAGTGGTCTGGTCAGTGTAGGAGTAGTAGAAAGAAGGGACCGCAGACAGGCTTCGAAGGCCTAACATAACAAAATAGGGCTGTTGGCAATTTAAAATTGGTTCCAGGGGTACACGGGCAGCAATGGTCTGGTCAGTGTAGTAGTAGTAGAAAGAAGGGACCGCAGAAAGGCTTCGAAGGCCTAACATAACAAAATAGGGCTGTTGGCAATTTAAAATTGGTTCCAGGGGTACACGGGCAGCAGTAGAATGGTCAGTGGAGGCCTAGTGGAAGGAGGGACCGCAGACAGGCTTCGAAGGCCTAACATAAAAAAAAATTGGGCTGGCTGTAGGCAATTTAAAATTGGTTCCAGGGGTACACGGGCAGCAGTAGAATGGTCAGTGGAGGCCTTGTGGAAGGAGGGACCGCAGACAGGCTTCGAAGGCCTAACATAACAAAATAGGGCTGTTGGCAATTTAAAATTGGTTCCAGGGGTACACGGGCAGCAGTAGAATGGTCAGTGGAGGCCTAGTGGAAGGAGGGACCGCAGACAGGCTTCGAAGGCCTAACATAACAAAATAGGGCTGTTGGCAATTTAAAATTGGTTCCAGGGGTACACGGGCAGCAGTAGAATGGTCAGTGGAGGCCTTGTGGAAGGAGGGACCGCAGACAGGCTTCGAAGGCCTAACATAAAAAAAAATTGGGCTGGCTGTAGGCAATTTAAAATTGGTTCCAGGGGTACACGGGCAGCAGTAGAATGGTCAGTGGAGGCCTAGTGGAAGGAGGGGCCGCAGACAGGCTTCAAAGGCCTAACATAAAAAAATTGGGCTGTAGGCAATTTAAAATTGGTTCCAGGGGTACACGGGCAGTAGTAGAATGGTCAGTGGAGGCCTTGTGGAAGGAGGGACCGCAGACAGGCTTTGAAGGCCTAACATAACAAAATAGGGCTGTTGGCAATTTAAAATTGGTTCCAGGGGTACACGGCAGCAGTAGAATGGTCAGTGGAGGCCTAGTGGAAGGAGGGACCGCAGACAGGCTTCGAAGGCCTAACATAACAAAATTGGGCTGTAGGCAATTTAAAATTGGTTCCAGGGGTACACGGGCAGCAGTAGAATGGTCAGTGGAGGCCTTGTGGAAGGAGGGACCGCAGACAGGCTTCGAAGGCCTAACATAACAAAATAGGGCTGTTGGCAATTTAAAATTGGTTCCAGGGGTACACGGGCAGCAGTAGAATGGTCAGTGGAGGCCTAGTGGAAGGAGGGACCGCAGACAGGCTTCGAAGGCCTAACATAACAAAATAGGGCTGTTGGCAATTTAAAATTGGTTCCAGGGGTACACGGGCAGCAGTAGAATGGTCAGTGGAGGCCTAGTGGAAGGAGGGACCGCAGACAGGCTTCGAAGGCCTAACATAAAAAAAATTGGGCTGGCTGTAGGCAATTTAAAATTGGTTCCAGGGGTACACGGGCAGCAGTAGAATGGTCAGTGGAGGCCTAGTGGAAGGAGAGACCGCAGACAGGCTTCAAAGGCCTAACATAAAAAAAATTGGGCTGGCTGTAGGCAATTTAAAATTGGTTCCAGGGGTACACGGGCAGCAGTAGAATGGTCAGTGGAGGCCTAGTGGAAGGATGGACCGCAGACAGGCTTCAAAGGCCTAACATAAAAAAATTGGGCTGTAGGCAATTTAAAATTGGTTCCAGGGGTACACGGGCAGCAGTAGAATGGTCAGTGGAGGCCTTGTGGAAGGAGATACCGCAGACAGGCTTCGAAGGCCTAACATAACAAAATAGGGCTGTTGGCAATTTAAAATTGGTTCCAGGGGTACACGGGCAGCAGTAGAATGGTCAGTGGAGGCCTAGTGGAAGGAGAGACCGCAGACAGGCTTCGAAGGCCTAGCATAAAAAAAATTGGGCTGGCTGTAGGCAATTTAAAATTGGTTCCAGGGGTACACGGGCAGCAGTAGAATGGTCAGTGGAGGCCTAGTGGAAGGAGGGACCGCAGACAGGCTTCAAAGGCCTAACATAAAAAAATTGGGCTGTAGGCAATTTAAAATTGGTTCCAGGGGTACACGGGCAGCAGTAGAATGGTCAGTGGAGGCCTTGTGGAAGGAGGGACCGCAGACAGGCTTCGAAGGCCTAACATAACAAAATAGGGCTGTTGGCAATTTAAAATTGGTTCCAGGGGTACACGGGCAGCAGTAGAATGGTCAGTGGAGGCCTAGTGGAAGGAGGGACCGCAGACAGGCTCGAAGGCCTAACATAACAAAATAGGGCTGTTGGCAATTTAAAATTGGTTCCAGGGGTACACGGGCAGCAGTAGAATGGTCAGTGGAGGCCTAGTGGAAGGAGGGACCGCAGACAGGCTTCGAAGGCCTAACATAAAAAAAATTGGGCTTGCTGTAGGCAATTTAAAATTGGTTCCAGGGGTACACGGGCAGCAGTAGAATGGTCAGTGGAGGCCTAGTGGAAGGAGGGACCGCAGACAGGCTTCGAAGGCCTAACATAAAAAAATTGGACAGGCTGTAGGCACCTTATAATTGGTTCCAGGAGTACACGGGCAGCAGTAGACAGGTCAGTGTAGTAGTAGTTGAAAGAACGGGCCGCAGACAGGCTTCGAAGGCCTAACATAATAAAATGGGCTGGCTGTAGGCAATTTAAAATTGGTTCCAGGGGTAGATGGGCAGCAGTGGTCTGGTCAGCGGAGGCCGATTGTAATGAGTGTCTGCCAGTTAGTAGTCCAAAACAATAAATAAATGTGAATGTCTCGCATTAAAACAAAACGAAAACACTAAAGGGTGCAATCATTAGGTTCAGGGTGGGATCCTCTGCGTAGTTTCAGACCTACTAATTTAGCGCAAAGTATTTACTGTGGTAAATAGAGGACACTGCCCCTGACTATGTTAAGTGCCATCATACATGTCAACACAATGGTATTGTCAGTGGCAGGAATGGAAGGATGTCAGCGCATAGACTAAACATTGGTGGAAGTGTGAGAGATAACTGTGGAAGTGGTAGAGCAATGTTTGACCTGGGGTTGGGTGAACTCTCTTGTGGCCGGTGGTACAGGCCCAGGGCCCCTCATGTTACAACAGTGTGTCTGACGCTGGGTGCGCACCACCACCGCCAGAGACACTTTATTGTACTATGAGGGACCCAGTGGCAGTGCCGTCGACCAAAAGCGGGCACACCCAACTCTTCAGACAAACAGTACTCTCACGGGTGCTTGCGCCAAGTCGCGATACCACGGCCCCGTGTGGGGAGTTTGGCCATTTAGGGAGGTGTAAACATGTCGTATGCTGGACAATCAGCTGCAGCAAATTAGACATTCGAAAAGTAATTCACAGTAGTCCACAGGCAAGAGCTTTTCGTAGGAAAGCTAGGTGTCTGCCGGGCAAGGTGGGGCAAAAGAATTCGAAATCCAGTTGTGATTCATTTTAATGAATGTTAGATCATCAACATTTTGGGTAGCCAGACGAGGCCTTTTTTCGTTTAATATTGAACCTGCAGCACTGAATACTCTTTCTGATAGGACACTAGCTTCCGTGCAAGCAAGCTCCTGCAATGCATATTCTGCCAATTCTGGCCAGGTGTCTAATTTTGATGCCCAGTAATCAAATGGGAATGACGGTTGAGGGAGAACATCGATAAGGGATGAAATATAGTTAGTAATCATACTGGACAAATGTTGTCTCCTGTCACTTTCAGTTGATGCAGCAGTACCTGTCCTGTCTGCGGTCATAGCAAAATCACTCCACAACCTGGTCAGAAAACCCCTCTGTCCAACGCCACTTCTGATGTGTGCACCCCTAACACTCCTGGTCTGCTGCCCCCTGGAGCTCGTGTGAGAACGATCACGGGCGCTGTGTGCTGGGAATGCCTGAAGCAAACGGTCAACAAGAGTTGATTGTTTGGTTGCTAATATTAGTTCCAAGTTCTCATGTGGCATAATATTTTGCAATTTGCCTTTATAGCGAGGATCCAGGAGGCAGGCCAACCAGTAATCATCATCGTTCATCATTTTAGTAATGCGTGTGTCCCTTTTGAGGATACGTAAGGCATAATCCGCCATGTGGGCCAAAGTTCCAGTTGTCAAATCTGCGGTTGTGATTGGTTGAGGGGCAGTTTCAGGCAAATCTACGTCACTTGTGTCCCTCAAAAAACCAGAACCCGGCCTTGCCACGCAACCAATTTCCAGTGCCCCCGGGAAAGCTTCCTCATTAAAAATATACTCATCCCCATCATCCTCCTAGTCCTCCACCTCCTCTTCGCCCGCTACCTCGTCCTGTACACTGCCCTGACCAGACAATGGCTGACTGTCATCAAGGCTTTCTGTTGTGAATTCTGTGGCTGAATTCACTCCTGTGGTCACAAGTGGTGCTGCGGCTTCTGAGCTTCCTCCCTCGGGTGTTCTGGTGAGCTCGTTAACTGCTTCATTACTTAACTCCGCCTGATGCTGCTATCCTTGCTCCTTGTCAATGTTTCAGTGTTGGATCTGAGCTTCTCCTGATTGTTCCTGTGACCTGCTGCTCTGTATAGCTAAGTGCTTTTTGCTTTTTTGTAGCTTTTTTTCTGTCCAGCTTGTCTTTTGTTTTGCTGGAAGCTCTGAGACGCAAAGGGTGTACCGCCGTGCCGTTAGTTCGGCACGGTGGGTTTTTTTTTGCCCCCTTTGCGTGGTTTTGCTTTAGGGTTTTTTGTAGACTGCAAAGTTCGCTTTACTGTCCTCGCTCTGTCCTAGAATATCGGGCCCCACTTTGCTGAATCTATTTCATCCCTACGTTTTGTCTTTTCATCTTACTCACAGTCATTATATGTGGGGGGCTGCCTTTTCCTTTGGGGAATTTCTCTGGGGCAAGTCAGGCCTATTTTTCTATCTTCAGGCTAGCTAGTTTCTTAGGCTGTGCCGAGTTGCCTAGGTAGTTGTTAGGCGCAATCCACAGCCGCTTTTAGTTGTGTTTAGGATAGGATCAGGTGTGCAGTCTACAGAGTTTCCACGTCTCAGAGCTCGTTCTTGTATTTTTGGGTATTTGTCAGATCACTGTGTGCGCTCTGATCGCTAAGCACACTGTGTTTCTTGATTGCCTTCATAACACCTGTCATTAGCAAACATAACAGTACAAGGAGCCAAACTAATGATTCTCAATAGAGGGAAAGAAAAAGTTCTGACATCATTTTTTTTTTTTCTCTGCTCTGTGTTCACTTTTTTTTTCCCCTAGACATTTGGGTGATTCTGGACACAGGTGTGGACATGGATATTCAGGGTCTGTGCTCTTCAATGGATAATCTCGTTATAAATGTACAAAAAATTCAAGATACTATTGATCAGAAATCTATGTTAGAACCAAGAATTCCTATTCCTGATTTGTTTTTTGGAGATAGAACTAAGTTTCTAAGTTTCAAAAATAATTGTAAGCTATTTCTGGCCTTGAAACCTCATTCTTCTGGTAATCCTATTCAACAGGTTTTGATTATTATTTCTTTTTTGCGCGGCGACCCTCAAGACTGGGCATTTTCTCTTGCGCCAGGAGACCCTGCATTGAGTAGTGTCGATGCGTTTTTCCTGGCGCTCGGATTGCTGTACGATGAGCCTAATTAAGTGGATCAGGCTGAGAAAAATTTGCTGGCTTTGTGCCAGGGTCAGGATGATAAAGAAGTATATTGTCAGAAATTTAGGAAATGGTCAGTACTCACTCAGTGGAATGAATCTGCGCTGGCAGCTTTGTTCAGAAAGGGTCTCTCTGAGGCTCTTAAGGATGTCATGGTGGGATTTCCTATGCCTGCTGGTTTGAATGAGTCTTTGTCTTTGGCCATTCAGATCGGTCGACGCTTGCGCGAGCGTAAATCTGTGCACCATTTGGCGGTACTGCCTGAGGTTAAACCTGAGCCTATGCAGTGCGATAGGACTATGACTAGAGTTGAACGGCAGGAATACAGACGTCTGAATTGTCTGTGTTTCTACTGTGGTGATTCCACTCATGCTATTTCTGATTGTCCTAAGCGCACTAAGCGGTCCGCTAGGTCTGCCGTCATTGGTACTGTACAGTCCAAATTCCTTCTGTCCATTACCTTGATATGCTCTTTGTCGTCATTTTCTGTCATGGCGTTTGTGGATTCGGGCGCTGCCCTGAATCTGATGGATTTGGATTATGCTAAACGTTGTGGGTTTTTCTTGGAGCCTTTGCGGTGTCCTATTCCATTGAGAGGAATTGATGCTACACCTTTGGCCAAGAATAAACCTCAATACTGGGCCCAGCTGACCATGTGCATGGCTCCTGCACATCAGGAAGTTATTCGCTTTCTGGTGTTGCATAATCTGCATAATGTGGTCGTGTTGGGGTTGCCATGGCTACAAACCCATAATCCAGTATTGGATTGGAATTCCATGTCGGTATCCAGCTGGGGTTGTCAGGGGGTACATGGTAATGTTCCATTTTTGTCGATTTCGTCATCCACCCCTTCTGAGGTCCCAGAGTTCTTGTCTGATTATCAGGATGTATTTGAAGAGCCCAAGTCCGATGCTCTACCTCCGCATAGGGATTGTGATTGTGCTATCAATTTGATTCCTGGTAGTAAATTCCCTAAAGGTCGATTATTTAATTTATCCGTGCCCGAACACGCCGCTATGCGCAGTTATGTGAAGGAATCCCTGGAGAAGGGACATATTCGCCCATCGTCATCACCACTGGGAGCAGGGTTCTTCTTTGTAGCCAAGAAGGATGGTTCGCTGAGACCGTGTATTGATTACCGCCTTCTTAATAAGATCACTGTTAAATTTCAGTATCCCTTGCCATTGTTATCTGACTTGTTTGCTCGGATTAAGGGGGCTAGTTGGTTCACTAAGATAGATCTTCGTGGTGCGTATAATCTGGTGAGAATCAGGCAAGGAGATGAATGGAAAACTGCATTTAATACGCCCGAGGGTCATTTTGAGTATCTAGTGATGCCGTTCGGACTTGCCAATGCTCCATCTGTGTTTCAGTCTTTTATGCATGACATCTTCCGTGAGTATCTGGATAAATTCCTGATTGTTTACTTGGATGACATTTTGATCTTCTCAGATGATTGGGAGTCTCATGTGAAGCAGGTCAGAATGGTTTTTCAGGTCCTGCGTGCTAACTCTTTGTTTGTGAAGGGATCAAAGTGTCTCTTCGGTGTGCAGAAAGTTTCATTTTTGGGGTTCATCTTTACCCCTTCTACTATCGAGATGGATCCAGTTAAGGTCCAAGCCATCCAGGATTGGATTCAGCCGACATCTCTGAAAAGTCTGCAAAAGTTCCTGGGCTTTGCTAATTTTTATCGTCGCTTCATCTGTAATTTTTCTAGCATTGCCAAACCATTGACCGATTTGACCAAGAAGGGTGCTGATTTGGTTAATTGGTCTTCTGCTGCTGTGGAAGCTTTTCAGGAGTTGAAGCGTCATTTTTGTTCTGCCCCTGTGTTGTGTCAGTCAGATGTTTCTCTTCCGTTCCAGGTCGAGGTTGATGCTTCTGAGATTGGAGCAGGGGCGGTTTTGTCACAGAGAGCTTCTGATTGCTCAGTGATGAAACCATGTGCTTTCTTTTCCAGGAAGTTTTCGCCCGCTGAGCGTAATTATGATGTGGGCAATCGAGAGTTGCTGGCCATGAAGTGGGCATTCGAGGAGTGGCGTCATTGGCTTGAAGGAGCTAAGCATCGCGTGGTGGTATTGACTGATCATAAGAACTTGACTTATCTCGAGTCTGCCAAGCGCTTGAATCCTAGACAGGCCCGTTGGTCGTTATTTTTTGCCCGCTTCGACTTTGTGATTTCGTACCTTCCGGGCTCTAAAAATGTGAAGGCGGATGCTCTGTCTAGGAGTTTTGTGCCCGACTCTCCGGGTTTATCTGAGCCAGCGGGTATCCTCAAGGAAGGCGTCATTGTGTCTGCCATCTCCCCTGATTTGCGGCGGGTGCTGCAAAAATTTCAGGCGAATAAACCTGATCGTTGTCCAGCAGAGAAACTGTTCGTCCCTGATAGGTGGACTAATAAACTTATCTCTGAACTTCATTGTTCGGTGTTGGCTGGTCATCCTGGAATCTTTGGTACCAGAGAGTTAGTGGCTAGATCCTTCTGGTGGCCATCTCTGTCACGGGATGTACGTACTTTTGTGCAGTCCTGTGGGATTTGTGCTAGGGCTAAGCCCTGCTGTTCTCGTGCCAGTGGGTTGCTTTTGCCCTTGCCGGTCCCAAAGAGGCCTTGGACACATATTTCGATGGATTTCATTTCTGACCTTCCCGTTTCTCAAAAGATGTCAGTCATTTGGGTGGTCTGTGATCGCTTTTCTAAAATGGTCCATCTGGTGCCCTTGGCTAAATTGCCTTCCTCCTCTGATTTGGTACCTTTGTTCTTTCAGCATGTGGTTCGGTTGCATGGCATTCCTGAGAATATTGTTTCTGACAGAGGTTCCCAGTTTGTTTCAAGGTTTTGGCGAGCCTTTTGTGGTAGGATGGGCATTGACCTATCCTTTTCCTCGGCTTTCCATCCTCAGACTAATGGCCAGACCGAACGAACCAATCAGACCTTGGAAACATATCTGAGATGTTTTGTTTCTGCAGACCAGGATGATTGGGTGTCCTTTTTGCCGTTGGCTGAGTTCGCCCTTAATAATCGGGCCAGCTCGGCTACCTTGGTTTCTCCATTTTTTTGCAATTCTGGGTTCCATCCTCGTTTCTCTTCAGGACAGGTTGAGTCTTCGGACTGTCCTGGTGTGGATTCTGTGGTGGATAGGTTGCAGCAGATCTGGACTCAGGTAGTGGACAATTTGATCTTGTCCCAGGAGAAAGCTCAACTTTTCGCTAATCGCAGACGCCGTGTGGGTCCCCGACTTCGTGTTGGGGATCTGGTTTGGTTATCTTCTCGTCATATTCCTATGAAGGTTTCCTCTCTTAAATTTAAACCTCGTTTTATTGGTCTGTATCGGATTTCTGAGGTTCTCAATCCTGTGTCTTTTCGTTTGACCCTCCCAGACTCCTTTTCCATACATAATGTATTCCATAGGTCGTTGTTGCGGAGATACGTGGCACCTATGGTTCCATCTGTTGAGCCTCCTGCCCCGGTTTTGGTGGAGGGGGAATTGGAGTATATTGTGGAGAAGATTTTGGATTCTCGTGTTTCTAGACGGAAACTCCAGTATCTGGTTAAATGGAAGGGTTATGCTCAGGAAGATAATTCCTGGGTTTTTGCCTCTGATGTTCATGCTTCCGATCTTGTTCGTGCCTTTCATGCGGCTCATCCTGGTCGGCCTGGGGGCTCTGGTGAGGGTTCGGTGACCCCTCCTCAAGGGGGGGGTACTGTTGTGAATTCTGTGGCTGAATTCACTCCTGTGGTCACAAGTGGTGCTGCGGCTTCTGAGCTTCCTCCCTCGGGTGTTCTGGTGAGCTCGTTAACTGCTTCATTACTTAACTCCGCCTGATGCTGCTATCCTTGCTCCTTGTCAATGTTTCAGTGTTGGATCTGAGCTTCTCCTGATTGTTCCTGTGACCTGCTGCTCTGTATAGCTAAGTGCTTTTTGCTTTTTTGTTGCTTTTTTTCTGTCCAGCTTGTCTTTTGTTTTGCTGGAAGCTCTGAGACGCAAAGCGTGTACCGCCGTGCCGTTAGTTCGGCACGGTGGGTTTTTTTTTGCCCCCTTTGCGTGGTTTTGCTTTAGGGTTTTTTGTAGACTGCAAAGTTCGCTTTACTGTCCTCGCTCTGTCCTAGAATATTGGGCCCCACTTTGCTGAATCTATTTCATCCCTACGTTTTGTCTTTTCATCTTACTCACAGTCATTATATGTGGGGGGCTGCCTTTTCCTTTGGGGAATTTCTCTGGGGCAAGTCAGGCCTATTTTTCTATCTTCAGGCTAGCTAGTTTCTTAGGCTGTGCCGAGTTGCCTAGGTAGTTGTTAGGCGCAATCCACAGCCGCTTTTAGTTGTGTTTAGGATAGGATCAGGTGTGCAGTCTACAGAGTTTCCATGTCTCAGAGCTCGTTCTTGTATTTTTGGGTTTTTGTCAGATCACTGTGTGCGCTCTGATCGCTAAGCACACTGTGTTTCTGGATTGCCTTCATAACACCTGTCATTAGCAAACATAACAGCTTTCCTCTTCCTCTGATGCAGACGCCTGATCCTTTATGTGCGTCAAACTTTGCATCAGCAGACACATTAGGGGGATGCTCATGCTTATTATGGCGTTGTCTGCACTAACCAGCCGTGTGCATTCCTCAAAACACTGAAGGACTTGACACATGTCTTGTATCTTCGACCACTGCACACCTGACAACTCCATGTCTGCCATCCTACTGCCTGCCCGTGTATGTGTATCCTCCCACAAAAACATAACAGCCCGCCTCTGTTGGCACAGTCTCTGAAGCATGTGCAGTGTTGAGTTCCACCTTGTTGCAACGTCTATGATTAGGCGATGCTGGGGAAGGTTCAAAGACCGCTGATAGGTCTGCATACGGCTGGAGTGTACAGGCGAACGTCGGATATGTGAGCAAAGTCCACGCACTTTGAGGAGCAGGTCGGAGAACCCAGGATAAGTTTTCAATAAGCACTGCACCACCAGGTTTAAGGTGTGAGCCAGGCAAGGAATGTGTTTCAGTTGGGAAAGGGAGATGGCAGCCATGAAATTCATTCCGTTATCACTCACTACCTTGCCTGCCTCAAGATCTACTGTGCCCTGCCACGACTGCGTTTCTTGTTGCAAGAACTCGGACAGAACTTCCGCGGTGTGTCTGTTGTCGCCCAAACACTTCATAGCCAATACAGCCTGCTGACGCTTGCCAGTAGCTGGCCCATAATGGGACAACTGGTGTGCAACAGTGTCAGCTGCCGATGGAGTGGTTGGCCGACTGCGGTCTGTGGAAGAGCTGTCGCTTCTGCAGGAGGACGAGGAGGAGGAGGAGGGGGTGCGAACGCCTACAGCCAACTGTTTCCTAGACCATGGGCTAGGCACAACTGTCCCGAAATTGCTGTCCCCTGTGGACCCTGCATCCACCACATTCACCCAGTGTGCCGTGATGGACACGTAACGTCCCTGGCCATGCCTACTGGTCCATGCATCTGTAGTCAGGTGCACCTTTGTACTCACAGATTGCCTGAGTGCATGGACGATGCGCTGTTTAACATGCTGGTGCTGGGCTGGGATGGCTTTTCTGTAAAAAAAGTGTCGACTGGGTAGCTCGTAGCGTGGTTCAGCGTACTCCATCAGGGCTTTGAAAGCTTCACTTTCAACTAACTGGTAGGGCATCATCTCTAACGAGATTAGTCTAGCTATGTGGGCGTTAAAACCCTGTGTACGCGGATGCGAGGATAAGTACTTCCTTTTTCTAACCAGAGTCTCATGTAGGGTGAGCTGGACTGGAGAGCTGGAGATCGTGGAACTTGCGGGTGTGCCGGTGGACATGGCAGACTGAGAGACGGTTGGAGACGGTATTGTTTCCGCCGGTGCCCTAGATGCAATATTTCCTCCTACAAAACTGGTGATTCCCTGACCCTGACTGCTTTTGGCTGGCAAAGAAACCTGCACAGATACTGCCGGTGGTGCGGAAAATGGTGGCCTTACAGTGACGGAAGGGATGTTGCGTTGCTGACTAGCTTCATTGGCCGAGGGTGCTACAACCTTAAGGGACGTTTGGTAGTTAGTCCAGGCTTGAAAATGCATGGTGGTTAAATGTCTATGCATGCAACTTGTATTGAGACTTTTCAGATTCTGACCTCTGCTTAAAGGGAACCTGTCACCTGAATTTGGCGGGACTGGTTTTGGGTCATATGGGCGGAGTTTTCGGGTGTTTGATACACCCTTTCCTTACTCGCTGGCTGCATGCTGGCTGCAATATTGGATTGAAGTTCATTCTCTGTCCTTCGTAGTACATGCCTGCACAAGGCAAGATTGCTTTGCGCAGGCATGTACTACGGAGGACATAGAATGAACTTCAATCCAATATTGCAGCCAGCATGCAGCCAGCAGGTAAGGAAAGGGTGAATCAAACACCCGAAAACTCCGCCCATATGACCCAAAACCAGTCCCGCCAAATTCAGGTGACAGAGTCCCTTTAAGCTAGTTGAACATTTTTGACAGATGACTTTGCGCTGATCAATTGGATGTTGTTTAAAAAAATGCCAGACTGCACTCTTCCTAGCATCGGATCCCTTTTCAGGGATTGCAGACTGAGCTTTAACCGGATGGCCACGCTGTCCTCCAACAGGTTTTGGCTTTGACACGTGTTTTGGGCCAGATACGGGCCCGGCAGATGGAACCTGTTGCGATGTTGATGCCTGCTGCGGCCCCTCCTCCACCTCCGCTTCTGAACTACTGCCGCCTGCACCCTGTTCCCCCAATGGCTGCCAATCGGGGTCAACAACTGGGTCATCTATTACCTCCTCTTCTAGCTCGTGTGCAACTTCGTCTGTGTAACCGTGTCGGTCGGTGGTATAGCGTTCGTGACGGGGCAACATAGTCTCATCAGGGTCTGATTGTGGATCAGTACCCTGAGAGGGCAATGTTGTGGTCTGAGTCAAAGGACCAGCATAGTAGTCAGGCTGTGGCTGTGCATCAGTGCACTCCATGTCAGAATCTACTTGTAATGGGCATGGCCTGTTAAGTGTTTCACTTTCTAAGCCAGGGACGGTATGTGTAAAGAGCTCCATGGAGTAACCCGTTGTGTCGCCTGCTGCATCCTTGTCTCTTGTTGTTGTTTTTGCTGAAGAGGACAAGGAAGCGACTTGTCCCTGACCGTGAACATCCACAAGCGACGCGCTGCTTTTACATTTACCAGTTTCAGAAGAGGAGGCAAAAGAGCTAGAGGCTGAGTCTGCAAGGTAAGCCAAAACTTGCTGTTACTGCTCCGGCTTTAAAAGCGGTTTTCCTACTCCCAGAAAAGAGAGCGTTCGAGGCCTTGTGTAGCCAGACGACGAACCTGGCTCCACAGCTCCAGACTTAGGTGGAATATATTTTTTCCCACGACCACCTGATGCTCCACTACCACTACCATCATTACCAGCTGACAATGAACGCCCACAGCCACGACCTCTTGCACCAGACTTCCTCATTGTTTTAAAAACTTAACCAAAGTAACTTTATTTGTTGCTGTCAAACAACTTACACGGTGACCTATAACTTCAGTATGATTTCAATATCCCTTTACAGGTTGGTGAGACCACAAGGAAAATCAGGCACAATGTTACACACTCTGTTTTCTGTGGCACCAAATCACAGAGATGCCACACACGCATGACTGTCACTCAAGCACAAATGTCAATATTAATCTCCCACTGTTTTATTTTTATTTTATTTTTTTCAGGGAGACTTCAGAAACAAAATTAAAAAAAATGATTTTTTCAGGAAGAATTTAGAAACCAAATAAAAAAACAAAAAAAGGCTTTCTATGGCCCACTGAGTGAGAGATGGCACACACAGGAGTCAGGAGTGGCACACAAGCCGAGAGGCCAATATTTTTCTCCCACTGATTGATGTAGTGATTTTTTCAGGTAGATTTTGGTACCCAAATCAACCAAAAAAAAAAATAGGTTTTCTATGGCCCACAATTTGAGAGAGAGAGAGAGAGATGGCACACCCAGGAGTCAAGACTGGCACACAAGCAGAAAGGGCAATATTAATCTCCCACCTATTTTTTTTTTTTTTTCAGGGAGACTTTAGAAACAAATAAAAATAAAATGATTTTTTCAAGAAGAATTTAGAAACCAATAAAATAAAATGATTTTTTCAGGGACAATTTAGAAACCAAATAAAAAAATCAAAAAAGGCTTTCTATGGCCCACAGCGTGAGAGATGGCACACACAGGAGTCAGGAGTGGCACACAAGCCCAGAGGCCAATATTTTTCTCCCACTGATTGATGTAGTGATTTTTTCAGGTAGATTTTGGAACCCAAATCAATAAAAAAAAATAAATAGGCTTTCTATGGCCCACAATTTGAGAGAGAGAGAGAGAGAGATGCCACACCCAGGAGTCAAGACTGGCAAACAAGCAGAAAGGGCAATATTAATCTCCCACTGTTTTATTTTTATTTTTTTTTCAGGGAGACTTTAGAAACAAAATAAAATAAAAAGATTTTTTCAGGAAGAATTTAGAAGCCAAATAAAATGAAATGATTTTTTCAAGGCCAATTTAGAAACCAAATTAAAAAAAAAAAAAAAAAGGCTTTCTATGCCCCACTGAGTGAGAGATGGCACACACAGGAGTCAAGACTGGCACACAAGCAGAAAGGGCAATATTAATCTCCCACTGTTTTATTTATTTATTTTTTTTTTCAGGGAGACTTTAGAAACCAAATAAAATAAAATGATTTTTTCAAGGACAATTTAGAAACCAAATAAAAAAAAAAATAAAGGCTTTCTATGCCCCACTGAGTGAGAGATGGCACACACAGGAGTCAGGGATGGCACACAAGCCCAGAGGCCAATATTTTTCTCCCACTGATTGATGTAGTGATTTTTTCAGGTAGATTTTGGAACCCAAATCAAGCAAAAAAATAAATAGGCTTTCTATGGCCCACAATTTGAGAGAGAGAGAGAGAGAGAGAGATGCCACACCCAGGAGTCAAGACTGGCACACAAGCAGAAAGGGCAATATTAATCTCCCACTGTTTTATTTATTTTTTTTTTTTTTCAGGGAGACTTTAGAAACAAAATAAAATAAAATGATTTTTTCAGGAGGAATTTAGAAACCAAATAAAAAAAAATAAAATAAAAATAAATAGGCTTTCTATGGCCCACTGAGTGAGAGATGGCACACACAGGAGTCAGGAGTGGCACACTAGCCCTGAGGCCAATATTTATCTCCCACTGATTTATGTAGTGATTTTTTCAGGTAGATTTTAGAACCCAAATCAAGCAAAAAAATAAATAGGCTTTCTATGGCCCACTGAGTGAGAGATGGCACACACAGGAGTCAGGAGTGGCACACAAGCCCTGAGGCCAATATTTTTCACTCACTGATTGATGTAGTGATTTTTTCAGGTAGATTTTAGAACCCAAATCAAGCAAAAAAATAAATAGGCTTTCTATGGCCCACTGAGTGAGAGATGGCACACACAGGAGTCAGGAGTGGCACACAAGCCCAGAGGCCAATATTTATCTCCCACTGATTGATGTAGTGATTTTTTCAGGTAGATTTTAGAACCCAAATCAAGCAAAAAAATAAATAGGCTTTCTATGGCCCACTGAGTGAGAGATGGCACACACAGGAGTCAGGAGTGGCACACAAGCCCTGAGGCCAATATTTTTCTCCCACTGATTGATGTAGTGATTTTTTCAGGTAGATTTTAGAACCCAAATCAAGCAAAAAAATAAATAGGCTTTCTATGGCCCACTGAGTGAGAGATGGCACACACAGGAGTCAGGAGTGGCACACAAGCCCTGAGGCCAATATTTATCTCCCACTGATTGATGTAGTGATTTTTTCAGGTAGATTTTGGTACCCAAATCAAGCAAAAAAAATAGGTTTTCTATGGCCCACAATTTGAGAGAGAGAGAGATGGCACACCCAGGAGTCAAGACTGGCACACAAGCAGAAAGGGCAATATTAATCTCCCACCTATTTTTTTTTTTTTTTCAGGGAGACTTTAGAAACAAATAAAAATAAAATGATTTTTTCAGGAAGAATTTAGAAACCAATAAAATAAAATGATTTTTTCAGGGACAATTTAGAAACCAAATAAAAAATTAAAAAAAGGCTTTCTATGGCCCACTGAGTGAGAGATGGCACACACAGGAGTCAGGAGTGGCACACAAGCCCAGAGGCCAATATTTTTCTCCCACTGATTGATGTAGTGATTTTTTCAGGTAGATTTTGGAACCCAAATCAATCAAAAAAATAAATAGGCTTTCTATGGCCCACAATTTGAGAGAGAGAGAGATGCCACACCCAGGAGTCAAGACTGGCACACAAGCAGAAAGGGCAATATTAATCTCCCACTGTTTTATTTTTATTTTTTTTTTCAGGGAGACTTTAGAAACAAAATAAAATAAAATGATTTTTTCAGGAAGAATTTAGAAGCCAAATAAATTAAAATGATTTTTTCAAGGCCAATTTAGAAACCAAATAAAAAAAAAAAAAAAAAAAAAAAGGCTATCTATGCCCCACTGAGTGAGAGATGGCACGCACAGGAGTCAAGACTGGCACACAAGCAGAAAGGGCAATATTAATCTCCCACTGTTTTATTTATTTATTTATTTATTTTTTCAGGGAGACTTTAGAAACAAAATAAAATGAAATGATTTTTTCAGGAAGAATTTAGAAACCAAATAAAATAAAATGATTTTTTCAAGGACAATTTAGAAACCAAATAAAAAAAAAAAATAAAGGCTTTCTATGCCCCACTGAGTGAGAGATGGCACACACAGGAGTCAGGAGTGGCACACAAGCCCAGAGGCCAATATTTTTCTCCCACTGATTGATGTAGTGATTTTTTCAGGTAGATTTTGGAACCCAAATCAAGCAAAAAAATAAATAAGGCTTTCTATGGCCCACAATTTGAGAGAGAGAGAGAGAGATGCCACACCCAGGAGTCAAGATTGGCACACAAGCAGAAAGGGCAATATTAATCTCCCACTGTTTTATTTATTTTATTTTTTTTCAGGGAGACTTTAGAAACAAAATAAAATAAAATGATTTTTTCAGGAAGAATTTAGAAACCAAATAAAATAAAATGATTTTTTCAAGGACAATTTAGAAACCAAATAAAAAAAAAATAAAATAAAAATAAATAGGCTTTCTATGGCCCACTGAGTGAGAGATGGCACACACAGGAATCAGGAGTGGCACACAAGCCCTGAGGCCAATATTTTTCTCCCACTGATTGATGTAGTGATTTTTTCAGGTAGATTTTAGAACCCAAATCAAGCAAAAAAATAAATAGGCTTTCTATGGCCCACTGAGTGAGAGATGGCACACACAGGAGTCAGGAGTGGCACACAAGCCCTGAGGCCAATATTTATCTCCCACTGATTGATGTAGTGATTTTTTCAGGTAGATTTTAGAACCCAAATCAAGCAAAAAATAAATAGGCTTTCTATGGCCCACTGAGTGAGAGATGGCACATACAGGAGTCAGGAGTGGCACACAAGCCCTGAGGCCAATATTTATCTCCCACTGATTGATGTAGTGATTTTTTCAGGTAGATTTTAGAGCCCAAATCAAGCAAAAAAATAAATAGGCTTTCTATGGCCCACTGAGTGAGAGATGGCACACACAGGAGTCAGGAGTGGCACACATGCCCTGAGGCCAATATTTTTCTCCCACTGATTGATGTAGTGATTTTTTCAGGTAGATTTTAGAACCCAAATCAAGCAAAAAAATAAATAGGCTTTCTATGGCCCACTGAGTGAGAGATGGCACACACAGGAGTCAGGAGTGGCACACAAGCCCTGAGGCCAATATTTTTCTCCCACTGATTGATGTAGTGATTTTTTCAGGTAGATTTTAGAACCCAAATCAAGCAAAAAAATAAATAGGCTTTCTATGGCCCACTGAGTGAGAGATGGCACACACAGGAGTCAGGAGTGGAACACAAGCCCTGAGGCCAATTTTTTCTCCCACTGATTGATGTAGTGATTTTTTCAGGTAGATTTTAGAACCCAAATCAAGCAAAAAAATAAATAGGCTTTCTATGGCCCACTGAGTGAGAGATGGCACACACAGGAGTCAGGAGTGGAACACAAGCCCTGAGGCCAATATTTATCTCCCACTGATTGATGTAGTGATTTTTTCAGGCAGATTTTAGAACTCAAATCAAGCAAAAAAATAAATAGGCTTTCTATGGCCCACTGAGTGAGAGATGGCACAGGTGTCAGGAGTGGCACACAAGCCCAGAAGCCAATATTTATCTCCCACTGATTGATGTAGTGATTTTTTCAGGTAGATTTTAGAACCCAAATCAAGCAAAAATAAATAGGCTTTCTATGGCCCACTGAGTGAGAGATGGCACACACAGGAGTCAGGAGTGGCACACAAGCCCTGAGGCCAATATTTTTCTCCCACTGATTGATGTAGTGATTTTTTCAGGTAGATTTTAGAACCCAAATCAAGCAAAAAAATAAATAGGCTTTCTATGGCCCACTGAGTGAGAGATGGCACACACAGGAGTCAGGAGTGGCACACAAGCCCTGAGGCCAATATTTTTCTCCCACTGATTGATGTAGTGATTTTTTCAGGTAGATTTTAGAACCCAAATCAAGCAAAAAAATAAATAGGCTTTCTATGGCCCACTGAGTGAGAGATGGCACACACAGGAGTCAGGAGTGGCACACAAGCCCTGAGGCCAATATTTTTCACCCACTGATTGATGTAGTGATTTTTTCAGGTAGATTTTAGAACCCAAATCAAGCAAAAAAATAAATAGGCTTTCTATGGCCCACTGAGTGAGAGATGGCACACACAGGAGTCAGGAGTGGCACACAAGCCCTGAGGCCAATATTTATCTCCCACTGATTGATGTGATTTTTTCAGGTAGATTTTAGAACCCAAATCAAGCAAAAAAATAAATAGGCTTTCTATGGCCCACTGAGTGAGAGATGGCACACACAGGAGTCAGGAGTGGCACACAAGCCCAGAGGCCAATATTTATCTCCCACTGATTGATGTAGTGATTTTTTCAGGTAGATTTTAGAACCCAAATCAAGCAAAAAAATAAATAGGCTTTCTATGGCCCACTGAGTGAGAGATGGCACACACAGGAGTCAGGAGTGGCACACAAGCCCAGAGGCCAATATTTTTCTCCCACTGATTGATGTAGTGATTTTTTCAGGTAGATTTTGGAACCCAAATCAATCAAAAAAATAAATAGGCTTTCTATGGCCCACAATTTGAGAGAGAGAGAGAGAGATGCCACACCCAGGAGTCAAGACTGGCACACAAGCAGAAAGGTCAATATTGATCTCCCACTGTTTTATTTTTATTTTTTTTTTCAGGGAGACTTTAGAAACAAAATAAAATAAAATGATTTTTTCAGGAAGAATTTAGAAGCCAAATAAAATAAAATGATTTTTTCAAGGCCAATTTAGAAACCAAATAAAAAAAAAAAAAAAAAAAAAAAAAAGGCTATCTATGCCCCACTGAGTGAGAGATGGCACACACAGGAGTCAAGACTGGCACACAAGCAGAAAGGGCAATATTAATCTCCCACTGTTTTATTTATTTATTTTTTTCAGGGAGACTTTAGAAACAAAATAAAATAAAATGATTTTTTCAGGAAGAATTTAGAAACCAAATAAAATAAAATGATTTTTTCAAGGACAATTTAGAAACCAAATAAATAAAAAAAAAAAAGGCTTTCCATGCCCCACTGAGTGAGAGATGGCACAAACAGGAGTCAGGAGTGGCACACAAGCCCAGAGGCCAATATTTTTCTCCAACTGATTGATGTAGTGATTTTTTCAGGTAGATTTTGGAACCCAAATCAAGCAAAAAAATAAATAGGCTTTCTATGGCCCACAATTTGAGAGAGAGAGAGAGAGAGAGATGCCACACCCAGGAGTCAAGACTGGCACACAAGCAGAAAGGGCAATATTAATCTCCCACTGTTTTATTTATTTTTTTTTTTCAGGGAGACTTTAGAAACAAAATAAAATAAAATGATTTTTTCAGGAAGAATTTAGAAACCAAATAAAATAAAATGATTTTTTCAAGGACAATTTAGAAACCAAATAAAAAAATAAATAAAATAAACATAAATAGGCTTTCTATGGCCCACTGAGTGAGAGATGGCACACACAGGAGTCAGTAGTGGCACACAAGCCCTGAGGCCAATATTTATCTCCCACTGATTTATGTAGTGATTTTTTCAGGTAGATTTTAGAACCCAAATCAAGCAAAAAAATAAATAGGCTTTCTATGGCCCACTGAGTGAGAGATGGCACACACAGGAGTCAGGAGTGGCACACAAGCCCTGAGGCCAATATTTTTCTCCCACTGATTGATGTAGTGATTTTTTCAGGTAGATTTTAGAACTCAAATCAAGCAAAAAAATAAATAGGCTTTCTATGGCCCACTGAGTGAGAGATGGCACACACAGGTGTCAGGAGTGGCACACAAGCCCAGAAGCCAATATTTATCTCCCACTGATTGATGTAGTGATTTTTTCAGGTAGATTTTAGAACCCAAATCAAGCAAAAAAATAAATAGGCTTTCTATGGCCCACTGAGTGAGAGATGGCACACACAGGAGTCAGGAGTGGCACACAAGCCCTGAGGCCAATATTTATCTCCCACTGATTGATGTAGTGATTTTTTCAGGTAGATTTTAGAACCCAAATCAAGCAAAAAAATAAATAGGCTTTCTATGGCCCACTGAGTGAGAGATGGCACACACAGGAGTCAGGAGTGGCACACAAGCCCTGAAGCCAATACTTTTCTCCCACTTATTGATGTAGTGATTTTTTCAGGTAGATTTTAGAACCCAAATCAAGCAAAAAAATAAATAGGCTTTCTATGGCCCACTGAGTGAGAGATGGCACACACAGGAGTCAGGAGTGGCACACAAGACCTGAGGCCAATATTTTTCTCCCACTGATTGATGTAGTGATTTTTTCAGGTAGATTTTAGAACCCAAATCAAGCAAAAAATAAATAGGCTTTCTATGGCCCACTGAGTGAGAGATGGCACACACAGGAGTCAGGAGTGGCACACAAGCCCTGAGGCCAATATTTATCTCCCACTGATTGATGTAGTGATTTTTTCAGGTAGATTTTAGAACCCAAATCAAGCAAAAAAATAAATAGGCTTTCTATGGCCCACTGAGTGAGAGATGGCACACACAGGAGTCAAGAGTGGCACACAAGCCCTCAGGCCAATATTTTTCTCCCACTGATTGATGTAGTGATTTTTTCAGGTAGATTTTAGAACCCAAATCAAGCAAAAAAATAAATAGGCTTTCTATGGCCCACTGAGTGAGAGATGGCACACACAGGAGTCAGGAGTGGAACACAAGCCCTGAGGCCAATATTTATCTCCCACTGATTGATGTAGTGATTTTTTCAGGTAGATTTTAGAACCCAAATCAAGCAAAAAAATAAATAGGCTTTCTATGGCCCACTGAGTGAGAGATGGCACACACAGGATTCAGGAGTGGCACACAAGCCCACAGGCCAATATTTATCTCCCACTGATTGATGTAGTGATTTTTCAGGTAGATTTTAGAACCCAAATCAAGCAAAAAAATAAATAGGCTTTCTATGGCCCACTGAGTGAGAGATGGCACACACAGCAGCCAGGAGTGGCACACAAGCCCTGAGGCCAATATTTTTCTCCCACTGATTGATGTAGTGATTTTTTCAGGTAGATTTTAGAACCCAAATCAAGCAAAAAAATAAATAGGCTTTCTATGGCCCACCGAGTGAGAGATGGCACACATAGGAGTCAGGAGTGGCACACAAGCCCTGAGGTCAATATTTTTCTCCCACTGATTGATGTAGTGATTTTTTCAGGTAGATTTTAGAACCCAAATCAAGCAAAAAAATAAATAGGCTTTCTATGGCCCACTGAGTGAGAGATGGCACACACAGGAGTCAGGAGTGACACACAAGCCCTGAGGCCAATATTTATCTCCCACTGATTGATGTAGTGATTTTTTCAGGTAGATTTTAGAACCCAAATCAAGCAAAAAAATAAATAGGCTTTCTATGGCCCACTGAGTGAGAGATGGCACACACAGGAGTCAGGAGTGGCACACAAGCCCTGAAGCCAATACTTTTCTCCCACTTATTGATGTAGTGATTTTTTCAGGTAGATTTTAGAACCCAAATCAAGCAAAAAAATAAATAGGCTTTCTATGGCCCACTGAGTGAGAGATGGCACACACAGGAGTCAGGAGTGGCACACAAGCCCTGAGGCCAATATTTTTCTCCCACTGATTTATGTAGTGATTTTTTCCGGTAGATTTTAGAACCCAAATCAAGCAAAAAAATAAATAGGCTTTCTATGGCCCACTGAGTGAGAGATGGCACACACAGGAGTCAGGAGTGGCACACAAGCCCTGAGGCCAATATTTTTCTCCCACTGATTGATGTAGTGATTTCTTCAGGTAGATTTTAGAACCCAAATCAAGCAAAAAAATAAATAGGCTTTCTATGGCCCACTGAGTGAGAGATGGCACACACAGGAGTCAGGAGTGGAACACAAGCCCTGAGGCCAATATTTATCTCCCACTGATTGATGTAGTGATTTTTTCAGGTAGATTTTAGAACCCAAATCAAGCAAAAAAATAAATAGGCTTTCTATGGCCCACTGAGTGAGAGATGGCACACACAGGATTCAGGAGTGGCACACAAGCCCAGAGGCCAATATTTATCTCCCACTGATTGATGTAGTGATTTTTCAGGTAGATTTTAGAACCCAAATCAAGCAAAAAAATAAATAGGCTTTCTATGGCCCACTGAGTGAGAGATGGCACACACAGGAGTCAGGAGTGGCACACAAGCCCTGAGGCCAATATTTTTCTCCCACTGATTGATGTAGTGATTTTTTCAGGTAGATTTTAGAACCCAAATCAAGCAAAAAAATAAATAGGCTTTCTATGGCCCACTGAGTGAGAGATGGCACACACAGGAGTCAGGAGTGGCACACAAGCCCTGAGGTCAATATTTTTCTCCCACTGATTGATGTAGTGATTTTTTCAGGTAGATTTTAGAACCCAAATCAAGCAAAAAAATAAATAGGCTTTCTATGGCCCACTGAGTGAGAGATGGCACACACAGGAGTCAGGAGTGGCACACAAGCCCTGAGGCCAATATTTTTCTCCCACTGATTGATGTAGTGATTTTTTCAGGTAGATTTTAGAACCCAAATCAAGCAAAAAAATAAATAGGCTTTCTATGGCCCACTGAGTGAGAGATGGCACACACAGGAGTCAGGAGTGGCACACAAGCCCAGAGGCCAATATTTATCTCCCACTGATTGATGTAGTGATTTTTTCAGGTAGATTTTAGAACCCAAATCAAGCAAAAAAATAAATAGGCTTTCTATGGCCCACTGAGTGAGAGATGGCACACACAGGAGTCAAGAGTGGCACACAAGCCCTCAGGCCAATATTTTTCTCCCACTGATTGATGTAGTGATTTTTTCAGGTAGATTTTAGAACCCAAATCAAGCAAAAAAATAAATAGGCTTTCTATGGCCCACTGAGTGAGAGATGGCACACACAGGAGTCAGGAGTGGAACACAAGCCCTGAGGCCAATATTTATCTCCCACTGATTGATGTAGTGATTTTTTCAGGTAGATTTTAGAACCCAAATCAAGCAAAAAAATAAATAGGCTTTCTATGGCCCACTGAGTGAGAGATGGCACACACAGGATTCAGGAGTGGCACACAAGCCCACAGGCCAATATTTATCTCCCACTGATTGATGTAGTGATTTTTCAGGTAGATTTTAGAACCCAAATCAAGCAAAAAAATAAATAGGCTTTCTATGGCCCACTGAGTGAGAGATGGCACACACAGCAGCCAGGAGTGGCACACAAGCCCTGAGGCCAATATTTTTCTCCCACTGATTGATGTAGTGATTTTTTCAGGTAGATTTTAGAACCCAAATCAAGCAAAAAAATAAATAGGCTTTCTATGGCCCACCGAGTGAGAGATGGCACACATAGGAGTCAGGAGTGGCACACAAGCCCTGAGGTCAATATTTTTCTCCCACTGATTGATGTAGTGATTTTTTCAGGTAGATTTTAGAACCCAAATCAAGCAAAAAAATAAATAGGCTTTCTATGGCCCACTGAGTGAGAGATGGCACACACAGGAGTCAGGAGTGACACACAAGCCCTGAGGCCAATATTTATCTCCCACTGATTGATGTAGTGATTTTTTCAGGTAGATTTTAGAACCCAAATCAAGCAAAAAAATAAATAGGCTTTCTATGGCCCACTGAGTGAGAGATGGCACACACAGGAGTCAGGAGTGGCACACAAGCCCTGAAGCCAATACTTTTCTCCCACTTATTGATGTAGTGATTTTTTCAGGTAGATTTTAGAACCCAAATCAAGCAAAAAAATAAATAGGCTTTCTATGGCCCACTGAGTGAGAGATGGCACACACAGGAGTCAGGAGTGGCACACAAGCCCTGAGGCCAATATTTTTCTCCCACTGATTTATGTAGTGATTTTTTCCGGTAGATTTTAGAACCCAAATCAAGCAAAAAAATAAATAGGCTTTCTATGGCCCACTGAGTGAGAGATGGCACACACAGGAGTCAGGAGTGGCACACAAGCCCTGAGGCCAATATTTTTCTCCCACTGATTGATGTAGTGATTTCTTCAGGTAGATTTTAGAACCCAAATCAAGCAAAAAAATAAATAGGCTTTCTATGGCCCACTGAGTGAGAGATGGCACACACAGGAGTCAGGAGTGGAACACAAGCCCTGAGGCCAATATTTATCTCCCACTGATTGATGTAGTGATTTTTTCAGGTAGATTTTAGAACCCAAATCAAGCAAAAAAATAAATAGGCTTTCTATGGCCCACTGAGTGAGAGATGGCACACACAGGATTCAGGAGTGGCACACAAGCCCAGAGGCCAATATTTATCTCCCACTGATTGATGTAGTGATTTTTCAGGTAGATTTTAGAACCCAAATCAAGCAAAAAAATAAATAGGCTTTCTATGGCCCACTGAGTGAGAGATGGCACACACAGGAGTCAGGAGTGGCACACAAGCCCTGAGGCCAATATTTTTCTCCCACTGATTGATGTAGTGATTTTTTCAGGTAGATTTTAGAACCCAAATCAAGCAAAAAAATAAATAGGCTTTCTATGGCCCACTGAGTGAGAGATGGCACACACAGGAGTCAGGAGTGGCACACAAGCCCTGAGGTCAATATTTTTCTCCCACTGATTGATGTAGTGATTTTTTCAGGTAGATTTTAGAACCCAAATCAAGCAAAAAAATAAATAGGCTTTCTATGGCCCACTGAGTGAGAGATGGCACACACAGGAGTCAGGAGTGGCACACAAGCCCTGAGGCCAATATTTTTCTCCCACTGATTGATGTAGTGATTTTTTCAGGTAGATTTTAGAACCCAAATCAAGCAAAAAAATAAATAGGCTTTCTATGGCCCACTGAGTGAGAGATGGCACACACAGGAGTCAGGAGTGGAACACAAGCCCTGAGGCCAATATTTATCTCCCACTGATTGATGTAGTGATTTTTTCAGGTAGATTTTAGAACCCAAATCAAGCAAAAAAATAAATAGGCTTTCTATGGCCCACTGAGTGAGAGATGGCACACACAGCAGTCAGGTGTGGCACACAAGCCCTGAGGCCAATATTTTTCTCCCACTGATTGATGTAGTGATTTTTTCAGGTAGATTTTAGAACCCAAATCAAGCAAAAAAATAAATAGGCTTTCTATGGCCCACTGAGTGAGAGATGGCACACACAGGAGTCAGGAGTGGCACACAAGCCCTGAGGCCAATATTTTTCTCCCACTTATTGATGTAGTGATTTTTTCAGGTAGATTTTAGAACCCAAATCAAGCAAAAAAATAAATAGGCTTTCTATGGCCCACTGAGTGAGAGATGGCACACACAGGAGTCAGGAGTGGCACACAAGCCCTGAGGCCAATATTTATCTCCCACTGATTGATGTAGTGATTTTTTCAGGTAGATTTTAGAACCCAAATCAAGCAAAAAAATAAATAGGCTTTCTATGGCCCACTGAGTGAGAGATGGCACACACAGGAGTCAGGAGTGGCACACAAGCCCAGAGGCCAATATTTATCTCCCACTGATTGATGTAGTGATTTTTTCAGGTAGATTTTAGAACCCAAATCAAGCAAAAAAATAAATAGGCTTTCTATGGAACACTGAGTGAGAGATGGCACACACAGGAGTCAGGAGTGGCACACAAGCCCAGAGGCCAATATTTATCTCCCACTGATTGATGTAGTGATTTTTCAGGTAGATTTTAGAACCCAAATCGAGCAAAAAAATAAATAGGCTTTCTATGGCCCACTGAGTGAGAGATGGCACACACAGGAGTCAGGAGTGGCACACAAGCCCTGAGGCCAATATTTTTCTCCCACTGATTGATGTAGTGATTTTTTCAGGTAGATTTTAGAACCCAAATCAAGCAAAAAAATAAATAGGCTTTCTATGGCCCACTGAGTGAGAGATGGCACACACAGGAGTCAGGAGTGGCACACAAGCCCTGAGGCCAATATTTTTCTCCCACTGATTGATGTAGTGATTTTTTCAGGTAGATTTTAGAACGCAAATCAAGCAAAAAAATAAATAGGCTTTCTATGGCCCACTGAGTGAGAGATGGCACACACAGGAGTCAGGAGTGGAACACAAGCCCTGAGGCCAATATTTATCTCCCACTGATTGATGTAGTGATTTTTTCAGGTAGATTTTAGAACTCAAATCAAGCAAAAAAATAAATAGGCTTTCTATGGCCCACTGAGTGAGAGATGGCACACACAGGTGTCAGGAGTGGCACACAAGCCCAGAAGCCAATATTTATCTCCCACTGATTGATGTAGTGATTTTTTCAGGTAGATTTTAGAACCCAAATCAAGCAAAAAAATAAATAGGCTTTCTATGGCCCACTGAGTGAGAGATGGCACACACAGGAGTCAGGAGTGGAACACAAGCCCTGAGGCCAATATTTATCTCCCACTGATTGATGTAGTGATTTTTTCAGGTAGATTTTAGAACTCAAATCAAGCAAAAAAATAAATAGGCTTTCTATGGCCCACTGAGTGAGAGATGGCACACACAGGTGTCAGGAGTGGCACACAAGCCCAGAAGCCAATATTTATCTCCCACTGATTGATGTAGTGATTTTTTCAGGTAGATTTTAGAACCCAAATCAAGCAAAAAAATAAATAGGCTTTCTATGGCCCACTGAGTGAGAGATGGCACACACAGGAGTCAGGAGTGGCACACAAGCCCTGAGGCCAATATTTTTCTCCCACTGATTGATGTAGTGATTTTTTCAGGTAGATTTTAGAACCCAAATCAAGCAAAAAAATAAATAGGCTTTCTATGGCCCACTGAGTGAGAGATGGCACACACAGGAGTCAGGAGTGGCACACAAGCCCTGAAGCCAAAACTTTTCTCCCACTTATTGATGTAGTGATTTTTTCAGGTAGATTTTAGAACCCAAATCAAGCAAAAAAATAAATAGGCTTTCTATGGCCCACTGAGTGAGAGATGGCACACACAGGAGTCATGAGTGGCACACAAGCCCTGAGGCCAATATTTTTCTCCCACTGATTGATGTAGTGATTTTTTCAGGTAGATTTTAGAACCCAAATCAAGCAAAAAATAAATAGGCTTTCTATGGCCCACTGAGTGAGAGATGGCACACACAGGAGTCAGGAGTGGCACACAAGCCCTGAGGCCAATATTTATCTCCCACTGATTGATGTAGTGATTTTTTCAGGTAGATTTTAGAACCCAAATCAAGCAAAAAAATAAATAGGCTTTCTATGGCCCACTGAGTGAGAGATGGCACACACAGGAGTCAAGAGTGGCACACAAGCCCTGAGGCCAATATTTTTCTCCCACTGATTGATGTAGTGATATTTTCAGGTAGATTTTAGAACCCAAATCAAGCAAAAAAATAAATAGGCTTTCTATGGCCCACTGAGTGAGAGATGGCACACACAGGAGTCAGGAGTGGAACACAAGCCCTGAGGCCAATATTTATCTCCCACTGATTGATGTAGTGATTTTTTCAGGTAGATTTTAGAACCCAAATCAAGCAAAAAAATAAATAGGCTTTCTATGGCCCACTGAGTGAGAGATGGCACACACAGGATTCAGGAGTGGCACACAAGCCCAGAGGCCAATATTTATCTCCCACTGATTGATGTAGTGATTTTTCAGGTAGATTTTAGAACCCAAATCAAGCAAAAAAATAAATAGGCTTTCTATGGCCCACTGAGTGAGAGATGGCACACACAGCAGCCAGGAGTGGCACACAAGCCCTGAGGCCAATATTTTTCTCCCACTGATTGATGTAGTGATTTTTTCAGGTAAATTTTAGAACCCAAATCAAGCAAAAAAATAAATAGGCTTTCTATGGCCCACTGAGTGAGAGATGGCACACACAGGAGTCAGGAGTGGCACACAAGCCCTGAGGTCAATATTTTTCTCCCACTGATTGATGTAGTGATTTTTTCAGGTAGATTTTAGAACCCAAATCAAGCAAAAAAATAAATAGGCTTTCTATGGCCCACTGAGTGAGAGATGGCACACACAGGAGTCAGGAGTGGCACACAAGCCCTGAGGCCAATATTTTTCTCCCACTGACTGAAGTAGTGATTTTTTCAGGTAGATTTTAGAACCCAAATCAAGCAAAAAAATAAATAGGCTTTCTATGGCCCACAATTTGAGAGAGAGAGAGAGAGAGAGAGGTGCCACACCCAGGAGTCAAGACTGGCACACAAGCAGAAAGGGCAATATTAATCTCCCACTGTTTTATTTATTTTATTTTTTTTCAGGGAGACTTTAGAAACAAAATAAAATAAAATGATTTTTTCAGGAAGAATTTAGAAACCAAATAAAATAAAATGATTTTTTCAAGGACAATTTAGAAACCAAATAAAAAAATAAATAAAATAAAAATAAATGGGCTTTCTATGGCCCACTGAGTGAGAGATGGCACACACAGGAGTCAGGAGTGGCACACAAGCCCTGAGGCCAATATTTATCTCCCACTGATTTATGTAGTGATTTTTTCAGGTAGATTTTAGAACCCAAATCAAGCAAAAAAATAAATAGGCTTTCTATGGCCCACTGAGTGAGAGATGGCACACACAGGAGTCAGGAGTGGCACACAAGCCCTGAGGCCAATATTTTTCTCCCACTGATTGATGTAGTGATTTTTTCAGGTAGATTTTAGAACCCAAATCAAGCAAAAAAATAAATAGGCTTTCTATGGCCCACTGAGTGAGAGATGGCACACACAGGAGTCAGGAGTGGCACACAAGCCCTGAGGCCAATATTTATCTCCCACTGATTGATGTAGTGATTTTTTCAGGTAGATTTTAGAACCCAAATCAAGCAAAAAAATAAATAGGCTTTCTATGGCCCACTGAGTGAGAGATGGCACACACAGGAGTCAGGAGTGGCACACATGCCCTGAGGCCAATATTTTTCTCCCACTGATTGATGTAGTGATTTTTTCAGGTAGATTTTAGAACCCAAATCAAGCAAAAAAATAAATAGGCTTTCTATGGCCCACTGAGTGAGAGATGGCACACACAGGAGTCAGGAGTGGCACACAAGCCCTGAGGCCAATATTTTTCTCCCACTGATTGATGTAGTGATTTTTTCAGGTAGATTTCAGAACCCAAATCAAGCAAAAAGATAAATAGGCTTTCTATGGCCCACTGAGTGAGAGATGGCACACACAGGAGTCAGGAGTGGAACACAAGCCCTGAGGCCAATATTTATCTCCCACTGATTGATGTAGTGATTTTTTCAGGTAGATTTTAGAACTCAAATCAAGCAAAAAAATAAATAGGCTTTCTATGGCCCACTGAGTGAGAGATGGCACACACAGGTGTCAGGAGTGGCACACAAGCCCAGAAGCCAATATTTATCTCCCACTGATTGATGTAGTGATTTTTTCAGGTAGATTTTAGAACCCAAATCAAGCAAAAAAATAAATAGGCTTTCTATGGCCCACTGAGTGAGAGATGGCACACACAGGAGTCAGGAGTGGAACACAAGCCCTGAGGCCAATATTTATCTCCCACTGATTGATGTAGTGATTTTTTCAGGTAGATTTTAGAACTCAATTCAAGCAAAAAAATAAATAGGCTTTCTATGGCCCACTGAGTGAGAGATGGCACACACAGGTGTCAGGAGTGGCACACAAGCCCAGAAGCCAATATTTATCTCCCACTGATTGATGTAGTGAATTTTTCAGGTAGATTTTAGAACCCAAATCAAGCAAAAAAATAAATAGGCTTTCTATGGCCCACAATTTGAGAGAGAGAGAGAGAGAGAGAGAGAGAGAGATGCCACACCCAGGAGTCAAGACTGGCACACAAGCAGAAAGGGCAATAATAATCTCCCACTGTTTTATTTATTTTTTTTTTTTCAGGGAGACTTTAGAAACAAAATAAAATAAAATGATTTTTTCAGGAAGAATTTAGAAACCAAATAAAATAAAATGATTTTTTCAAGGACAATTTAGAAACCAAATAAAAAAATAAATAAAATATAAATAAATAGGCTTTCTATGGCCCACTGAGTGAGAGATGGCACACACAGGAGTCAGGAGTGGCACACAAGCCCTGAGGCCAATATTTATCTCCCACTGATTTATGTAGTGATTTTTTCAGGTAGATTTTAGAACCCAAATCAAGCAAAAAAATAAATAGGCTTTCTATGGCCCACTGAGTGAGAGATGGCACACACAGGAGTCAGGAGTGGCACACAAGCCCTGAGGCCAATATTTATCTCCCACTGATTGATGTAGTGATTTTTTCAGGTAGATTTTAGAACCCAAATCAAGCAAAAAAATAAATAGGCTTTCTATGGCCCACTGAGTGAGAGATGGCACACACAGGAGTCAGGAGTGGAACACAAGCCCTGAGGCCAATATTTATCTCCCACTGATTGATGTAGTGATTTTTTTAGGTAGATTTTAGAACTCAAATCAAGCAAAAAAAAAAATAGGCTTTCTATGGCCCACTGAGTGAGAGATGGCACACACAGGTGTCAGGAGTGGCACACAAGCCCAGAAGCCAATATTTATCTCCCACTGATTGATGTAGTGATTTTTTCAGGTAGATTTTAGAACCCAAATCAAGCAAAAAAATAAATAGGCTTTCTATGGCCCACTGAGTGAGAGATGGCACACACAGGAGTCAGGAGTGGCACACAAGCCCTGAGGCCAATATTTTTCTCCCACTGATTGATGTAGTGATTTTTTCAGGTAGATTTTAGAACCCAAATCAAGCAAAAAAATAAATAGGCTTTCTATGGCCCACTGAGTGAGAGATGGCACACACAGGAGTCAGGAGTGGCACACAAGCCCTGAAGCCAATACTTTTCTCCCACTTATTGATGTAGTGATTTTTTCAGGTAGATTTTAGAACCCAAATCAAGCAAAAAAAAAATAGGCTTTCTATGGCCCACTGAGTGAGAGATGGCACACACAGGAGTCAGGAGTGGCACACAAGCCCTGAGGCCAATATTTTTCTCCCACTGATTGATGTAGTGATTTTTTCAGGTAGATTTTAGAACCCAAATCAAGCAAAAAATAAATAGGCTTTCTATGGCCCATTGAGTGAGAGATGGCACACACAGGAGTCAGGAGTGGCACACAAGCCCTGAGGCCAATATTTATCTCCCACTGATTGATGTAGTGATTTTTTCAGGTAGATTTTAGAACCCAAATCAAGCAAAAAAATAAATAGGCTTTCTATGGCCCACTGAGTGAGAGATGGCACACACAGGAGTCAAGAGTGGCACACAAGCCCTGAGGCCAATATTTTTCTCCCACTGATTGATGTAGTGATTTTTTCAGGTAGATTTTAGAACCCAAATCAAGCAAAAAAATAAATAGGCTTTCTATGGCCCACTGAGTGAGAGATGGCACACACAGGAGTCAGGAGTGGAACACAAGCCCTGAGGCCAATATTTATCTCCCACTGATTGATGTAGTGATTTTTTCAGGTAGATTTTAGAACCCAAATCAAGCAAAAAAATAAATAGGCTTTCTATGGCCCACTGAGTGAGAGATGGCACACACAGGATTCAGGAGTGGCACACAAGCCCAGAGGTAAATATTTATCTCCCACTGATTGATGTAGTGATTTTTCAGGTAGATTTTAGAACCTAAATCAAGCAAAAAAATAAATAGGTTTTCTATGGCCCACTGAGTGAGAGATGGCACACACAGCAGCCAGGAGTGGCACACAAGCCCTGAGGCCAATATTTTTCTCCCACTGATTGATGTAGTGATTTTTTCAGGTAGATTTTAGAACCCAAATCAAGCAAAAAAATAAATAGGCTTTCTATGTCCCACCGAGTGAGAGATGGCACACACAGGAGTCAGGAGTGGCACACAAGCCCTGAGGTCAATATTTTTCTCCCACTGATTGATGTAGTGATTTTTTCAGGTAGATTTTAGAACCCAAATCAAGCAAAAAAATAAATAGGCTTTCTATGGCCCACTGAGTGAGAGATGGCACACACAGGAGTCAGGAGTGGCACACAAGCCCTGAGGCCAATATTTTTCTCCCACTGATTGAAGTATTGATTTTTTCAGGTAGATTTTAGAACCCAAATCAAGCAAAAAAATAAATAGGCTTTCTATGGCCCACTGAGTGAGAGATGGCACACACAGGAGTCAGGAGTGGCACACAAGCCCTGAGGCCAATATTTATCTCCCACTGATTGATGTAGTGATTTTTTCAGGTAGATTTTAGAACCCAAATCAAGCAAAAAAATAAATAGGCTTTCTATGGCCCACTGAGTGAGAGATGGCACACACAGGAGTCAGGAGTGGCACACAAGCCCAGAGGCCAATATTTATCTCCCACTGATTGATGTAGTGATTTTTTCAGGTAGATTTTAGAACCCAAATCAAGCAAAAAAATAAATAGTAGGGTTGAGCGAAACGGGTCGAACATTTTCAAAAGTCGCCGACTTTTGGCTAAGTCGGGGTTTCATGAAACCCGATCCGACCCCTGTGCGGGGTCGGCCATGCGGTACGCGACTTTCGCGCCAAAGTCGCGTTTCAATGACGCGAAAAGCGCCATTTCTCAGCCAATGAAGGTAAACGCAGAGTGTGGGCAGCGTGATGACATAGGTCCTGGTCCCCACCATCTTAGAGAAGGGCATTGCAGTGATTGGCTTGCTGTCTGCGACGTCACAGGGGCTATAAAGAGGCGTTCCCGCCGACCGCCATCTTACTGCTGCTGATCTGAGCTTAGGGAGAGGTTGCTGCCGCTTTGTCAGAAGCAGGGATAGCGTTAGGCAGGGTCCATTAACCACAAAACCGCTTGTGCTGCAGCGATTTGCACTGTCCAACACCACCCTCAGTGTGCAGGGACAGTGGAAGTTTTTTTTTTTTTTTTTTCCCCTCAGCGCTGTAGCTCATTGGGCTGCCCTAGAAGGCTCCCTGATAGCTGCATTGCTGTGTGTACGCCGCTGTGCAAACCAACTGCTTTTTTCAAAGCACAAATCCTCTTGTTCCTTCCTTTCTGCACAGCTATCTTTTTTGTTTGTCCACACTTTTTATTTAATTTGTGCATCAGTCCACTCCTTATTGCTGCCTGCCATACCTGGCTGAGATTACTGCAGGCAGGGAGATAGTAGCTGCCTGCCATACCTGGCTGAGATTACTGCAGGCAGGGAGATAGTAATTGTAGGACATTCCCTGTTTTTTTTTTTTTTGGTGGGAGATTAAGATTGGCAATTTGGCATTTCTGCTAGAGTGCCATCCCTGTGTGTGCCATCTCTCTCACATAGTGGGCCATAGAAAGCCTTTTCATTTTTCTGTATTTTTTTTTGTGGGGTGTATAAATTCTCCCTGATAAAAATACAGTGGGAGATTAATATTGGCCTTTGGGCTTGTGTGCCAGTCCTGAGTGTGCCATCTCTCTCACAAATAGTGGGCCATAGAAAGCCTATTTTATTTTTTTTTGGGTTTTATAAATTCTCCCTGAAAAAAAGGGAGATTAATATTGGCCTCTGGGCTTGTGTGCCAGTCCTGAGCGTGCCATCTGTGCCAGCCCTGAGCGTGCCATCTCTCTCACAAATAGTGGGCCATAGAAAGCCTATTTATTTTTTTTTTTGGTTTTATAAATTCTCCCTGAAAAAAAGGGAGATTAATATTGGCCTCTGGGCTTGTGTGCCAGTCCTGAGCGTGCCATCTGTGCCAGCCCTGAGCGTGCCATCTCTCTCACAAATAGTGGGCCATAGAAAGCCTATTTAATTTTTTTTTTGTTTTATAAATTTTCCCTGAAAAAAGGGAGATTAATATTGGCCTCTGGGCTTGTGTGCCAGTTGTGAGCGTGCCATCTGTGCCAGTCCTGAGCGTGCCATCTCTCTCACAAATAGTGGGCCATAGAAAGCCTATTTAATTTTTTTTTTGGTTTTATAAATTTTCCCTGAAAAAAGGGAGATTAATATTGGCCTCTGGGCTTGTGTGCCAGTTGTGAGCGTGCCATCTGTGCCAGTCCTGAGCGTGCCATCTCTCTCACAAATAGTGGGCCATAGAAAGCCTATTTAAATATTTTTTTGGTTTTATAAATTCTCCCAGAAAAAAAGGGAGATTAATATTGGCCTCTGGGCTTCTGTGCCAGTCCTGAGCGTGCCATCTGTGCCAGTCCTGAGCGTCCCATCTCTCTCACAAATAGTGGGCCATAGAAAGCCTATTTTTTTTTTTTTTTGGGTTTTAGAAATTCTCCCTGGAAAAAAAAAGGGAGATTAATATTGCCCTTTGGGCTTGTGTGCCAGTACTAAGCGTTCCATCTCTCTCTCTCTCTCAGTCAGTGGGCCATAGAACGCCTATTTTTGGTTTTATTTGTTTTCTAAATTCTCCCTGAAAAAATCATTTTATTTTATTTGGTTTCTAAATTCTTCCTGATAAAATCATATTTTTTTTATTATTTTTTTTTCTAAAGTCTCCCTGAAAAAAAAAAAAAAAAACAGTGGGAGATTAATATTGGCCTTTCTGCTTGTGTGCCAGTCTTGACTCCTGGGTGCGTCATCTCTCAGTCAGTGGGCCATAGAACGCCTATTTTTGGTTTTATTTGTTTTCTAAATTCTCCCTGAAAAAATCATTTTATTTTATTTGGTTTCTAAATTCTTCCTGATAAAATCATATTTTTTTTATTATTTTTTTTTCTAAAGTCTCCCTGAAAAAAAAAAAAAAAAAAACAACCAAAAAAAACAGTGGGAGATTAATATTGGCCTTTCTGCTTGTGTGCCAGTCTTGACTCCTGGGTGTGCCATCTCTCTCTCTCTCTCTCTCTCTCTCTCTCTCTCTCTCTCTCTCTCTCTCTCTCTCTCCAATTGTGGTCCATAGAAAGCCTATATTTTTTTTCCTTGATTTGGGTTCTAAAATCTACCAGAGAAAATAACTACATCAATCATTGGTAGAAAAATATTGGCCTCTGGGTTTGTGTGCCACTCCTGACTCCTGTGTGCGTCATCTCTCAGTCAGTGGGCCATAGAACGCCTATTTTTGTTTTTATTTGTTTTATAAATTCTCCCTGAAAAAATCATTTTATTTTATTTGGTTTCTAAATTCTTCCTGATAAAATCATATTTTTTTTATTATTTTTTTTTCTAAAGTCTCCCTGAAAAAAAAAAAAAAAAAAACAAACAAAAAAAACAGTGGGAGATTAATATTGGCCTTTCTGCTTGTGTGCCAGTCTTGACTCCTGGGTGTGCCATCTCTCTCTCTCTCTCTCTCTCTCCAATTGTGGTCCATAGAAAGCCTATATTTTTTTTCCTTGATTTGGGTTCCAAAATCTACCAGAGAAAATAACTCCATCAATCATTGGTAGAAAAATATTGGCCTCTGGGCTTGTGTGCCACTCCTGATTCCTGTGTGCGTCATCTCTCACTCAGTGGCCCATAGAAAGCATATAGTTTGTTACATTTGTTTTCTAAATTCTCCCTGCAAAAATCTATTTTTTTTTTTTTGGGGGGTTTCTAAAGTGTTCCTGAAAAAAATAAAAATAAAAAAAAAATAATAGTGTGACATTAATATTAACATTTGTGCTTCAGTGACAGTCCTGCGTGTGGGGCATCTCTCTAATTTGCAGCCACCAAAAAAAGAGTGTGTAACATTGGGCCTGATTTTCGCTGTGGTCTCACCAACCTGTAAAGGGGTAGCTAAATCATACTGAAGTTATAGCTCACCGTGTAAGTTGTGTGACTGCAACAAATAACGTTAGTTTGGTTACGTTTTTAAAACAATGAGGAAGTCTAGTGGAAGAGGTCGTGGCCGGGGGCGTTCATTGTCAGCTGGTAATGAGGGTAGTGGTAGTGGTGGAGCATCAGGTGGTCGTGGGGAAAAAAATATTGCACCTAAGTCTGGAGCTGTGGAGCCAGGTTCGTCGTCCGGCTACACAAGGCCTCGAACGCTCCCTTTTCTGGGATTAGGAAAACCGCTTTTAAAGCCGGAGCAGCAAGAGCAAGTTTTGGCTTATCTTGCTGACTCAGCCTCTAGCTCTTTTGCCTCATCTCGTGAAACTGGTAAAAGTAAAAGCAGCGCGTCGTTAGTGGATGTTCACGGTCAGGGACAAGTCACTTCCTTGTCCTCTTCAGCAAAAACAACAACAGAGAAGAATGCAGCAGGCGACACAACGGGTTACTCCATGGAGCTCTTTACACATACCGTCCCTGGCTTAGAAAGTGAAGCAGTTAACAGTCCATGCCAATTACAAATTGAATCTGACATGGAGTGCACTGACGCACAGCCACAGCCAGACTACTATGCTGGTCCTTTGACTCAGACCACAACATTGGCCTCGCAGGGTGCTGATCAAGAATCAGACCCTGATGAGACTATGTTGCCCCATCACGAACGCTATACCACCGAACGACACGGTGACACAGACGAAGTTGCGCAGGAGGTACAAGAAGAGTTATTAGATGACCCAGTTCTTGACCCCGATTGGCAGCCATTGGGGGAACAGGGTGCAGGCGGCAGCAGTTCTGAAGCAGAGGAGGAGGAGGGGCCGCAGCAGGCATCAACATCGCCACAGGTTCCATCTGCCGGGCCCGTATCTTGCCCAAAACGCGTGGCAAAGCCAAAACCTGGTGGAGGACAGCGTGGCCATCCGGTTAAAGCTCAGTCTGCAATGCCTGAAAAGGTATCCGATGCTAGAAAGAGTGCAGTCTGGCATTTTTTTAAACAACATCCAATTGATCAGCGCAAAGTCATCTGTCAAAAATGTTCTACTTCCTTAAGCAGAGGTCAGAATCTGAAAAGTCTCAATACTAGTTGCATGCATAGACATTTAACCACCATGCATTTGAAAGCTTGGACTAACTACCAAACGTCCCTTAAGGTTGTTGCACCCTCGGCCAATGAAGCTAGTCATCAACGCAACATCCCTTCCGGCAGTGTAGGACCACCATTTAGCGCACCACCTGCTGTATCTGTGCAGGTATCTTTGCCAGGCCAAAGCAGTCAGGGTCAGGGAATCACCAGTTTCGTAGTAGGAAACACTGCATCTAGGGCACCGGCGGCAACAATACCATCTCCCACCGTCTCTCAGTCTGCCATGTCCACCGGCACCCCCGCTAGTTCCACGATCTCCAGCTCTCCAGTCCAGCTCACCCTACATGAGACTATGGTTAGAAAAAGGAAATACTTAGCCTCGCATCCGCGTACACAGGGTTTGAACGCCCACATAGCTAGACTAATCTCGTTAGAGATGATGCCCTACCGGTTAGTTGAAAGCGAAGCTTTCAAAGACCTGATGGACTACGCTGTACCACGCTACGAGCTACCCAGTCGACACTTTTTTTCCAGAAAAGCCATCCCAGCCCTCCACCAGCATGTTAAAGAGCGCATCGTCCATGCACTCAGGCAATCTGTGAGCACAAAGGTGCACCTGACAACAGATGCATGGACCAGTAGGCATGGCCAGGGACGTTACGTGTCCATCACGGCACACTGGGTAAATGTGGTGGATTCAGGGTCCACAGGGGACAGCAAGTTTGGGACAGTTCTGCCTAGCCCACGGTCTAGTAAACAGTTGTCTGTAGCCGTTCGCACCCCCTCCTCCTCCTCCTCCTCCTCGTCCTCCTGCAGAAGCAAGAGCTCGTCCACAGACCGCAGTCGCACAAACACTCCATCCGCACCTGCCACTGTTGCACACCAGGTCTCCCATTATGGGGCAGCTACTGGCATACGTCAGCAGGCTGTATTGGCTATGAAGTGTTTGGGCGACAATAGACACACCGCGGAAGTTCTGTCCGAGTTCTTGCAGCAAGAAACGCAGTCGTGGCTGGGCACTGTAGATCTTGAGGCAGGCAAGGTAGTGAGTGATAACGGAAGGAATTTCATGGCTGCCATCTCCCTTTCCCAACTGAAACACATTCCTTGCCTGGCTCACACCTTAAACCTGGTGGTGCAGTGCTTCCTGAAAAGTTATCCGGGGTTATCCGACCTGCTCCTCAAAGTGCGTGGACTTTGCGCACATATCCGCCGATCGCCTGTACACTCCAGCCGTATGCAGACCTATCAGCGTTCTTTGAACCTTCCCCAGCATCGCCTAATCATAGACGTTGCAACAAGGTGGAACTCAACACTGCACATGCTTCAGAGACTGTGCGAACAGAGGCGGGCTGTTATGTTTTTGTGGGAGGATACACATACACGGGCAGGCAGTAGGATGGCAGACATGGAGTTGTCAGGTGTGCAGTGGTCGAAGATTCAAGACATGTGTCAAGTCCTTCAGTGTTTTGAGGAATGCACACGGCTGGTTAGTGCAGACAACGCCATAATAAGCATGAGCATCCCCCTAATGCGTCTGCTGATGCAAAGTTTGACGCACATAAAGGATCAGGCGTCTGCACCAGAGGAAGAGGAAAGCCTTGATGACAGTCAGCGATTGTCTGGTCAGGGCAGTGTACATGACGAGGTACCGGGCGAAGAGGAGGTGGAGGATGAGGAGGATGATGGGGATGAGTATATTTTTAATGAGGAAGCTTTCCCGGGGGCACGGGAAATTGGTGGCGTGGCAAGGCCGGGTTCTGGTTTTTTGAGGGACACAAGTGACGTAGATTTGCCTGCAACTGCCCCTCAACCAAGCACAACCGCAGATTTGACAACGGGAACTTTGGCCCACATGGCGGATTATGCCTTGCGTATCCTCAAAAGGGACACACGCATTACAAAAATGATGAACGATGACGATTACTGGTTGGCCTGCCTCCTTGATCCTCGCTATAAAGGCAAATTGCAAAATATTATGCCACATGAGAACTTGGAACTAATATTAGCAACAAAACAATCAACTCTTGTTGACCGTTTGCTTCTGGCATTCCCTGCACACAGCGCCCGTGATCGTTCTCACACGAGCTCCAGGGGCCAGCAGACCAGAGGTGTTAGAGGGGCAGAAATCAGAAGTGGCGTTGGCCAGAGGGGTTTTCTGACCAGGTTGTGGAGTGATTTTTCTATGACCGCAGACAGGACAGGTACTGCAGCATCAATTCAAAGTGACAGGAGACAACATTTGTCCAGTATGGTTACAAACTATTTTTCATCCCTTATCGACGTTCTCCCTCAACCGTCATTCCCATTTGATTACTGGGCATCCAAATTAGACACCTGGCCAGAATTGGCAGAATATGCATTGCAGGAGCTTGCTTGCCCGGCAGCTAGTGTCCTATCAGAAAGAGTATTCAGTGCTGCAGGTTCAATACTAACAGAAAAAAGGACTCGTCTGGCTACCCAAAATGTAGATGATCTAACCTTCATTAAAATGAACCACAACTGGATTTCAAAATCTTTTGCCCCACCCTGCCCGGCTGACACCTAGCTTTCCTATGAAAAGGTCTTGCCTGTGGACTATTCTGAATGACTTTTCCAATCTCGTAATTTTCTTCACCTGATTGTCCAGCATACGACATGTTTCCACCTCACGAAATGGCCAAACTCCCCACACGGGGCCGTGCTATCGCCACTTTGCGCTTGGACCCTTGAGAGTGCTGTTTGTCTGAAGAGGTGGGTGTGGCCGCTTTTGGTCGACGGCACTGCCACTGGGTCCCTCATAGTACAATAAAGTGTCTCTGGCGGTGGTGGTGCGCACCCAACGTCAGACACACCGTTGTAATATGAGGGGCCCTGTGCCTGTACCGCCGGCCACAAGACAGTTCCCCCCCCCAGCTCAAACAGTGCTCTACCAGTAGCAAAATTATCTCTCACAGCTTCACCAATGTGTAGTCTAGGCGCTGACATCCTTCAATGCCTGGCACTGACAATACCATTGTTTTGACATTTTTGTTATGTTAGGCCTTCGAAGCCTGTCTGCGGTCCCTTCTTTCTACAACTACTACACTGACCAGGCCACTGCTGGCCGTGTTACCCTGGAACCAATTTAAAAGTGCCTACAGTCAGCCCAATTTTGTTATGTTAGGCCTTCGAAGACTGTCTGCCGTCACTCCTTCCACTAGACTTCCACTGACCATACACTGCTGCCCATGTACCCCTGGAACCAATTTAAAGTGCCTACAGCCAGCCCAAGTTTGTTATGTTAGGCCTTCGAAGCCTGTCTGCGGTCACTCCTTCCACTAGACTTCCACTGACCAGACCACTGCTGCCCGTGTACCCCTGGAACCAATTTAAAAGTGCCTACAGCCAGCCCAAGTTTGTTATGTTAGGCCTTCGAAGCCTGTCTGCGGTCACTCCTTCCACTAGACTTCCACAGACCAGACCACTGCTGCCCGTGTACCCCTGGAACCAATTTAAAAGTGCCTACAGCCAGCCCAAGTTTGTTATGTTAGGCCTTGGAAGCCTGTCTGCGGTCACTCCTTCCACTAGACTTCCACTGACCAGACCACTGCTGCCCGTGTACCCCTGGAACCAATTTAAAAGTGCCTACAGCCAGCCCAAGTTTGTTATGTTAGGCCTTCGAAGCCTGTCTGCGGTCACTCCTTCCACTAGACTTCCACAGACCAGACCACTGCTGCCCGTGTACCCCTGGAACCAATTTAAAAGTGCCTACAGCCAGCCCAAGTTTGTTATGTTAGGCCTTGGAAGCCTGTCTGCGGTCACTCCTTCCACTAGACTTCCACTGACCAGACCACTGCTGCCCGTGTACCCCTGGAACCAATTTAAAAGTGCCTACAGCCAGCCCAAGTTTGTTATGTTAGGCCTTCGAAGCCTGTCTGCGGTCACTCCTTCCACTAGACTTCCACAGACCAGACCACTGCTGCCCGTGTACCCCTGGAACCAATTTAAAAGTGCCTACAGCCAGCCCAAGTTTGTTATGTTAGGCCTTGGAAGCCTGTCTGCGGTCACTCCTTCCACTAGACTTCCACTGACCAGACCACTGCTGCCCGTGTACCCCTGGAACCAATTTAAAAGTGCCTACAGCCAGCCCAAGTTTGTTATGTTAGGCCTTGGAAGCCTGTCTGCGGTCACTCCTTCCACTAGACTTCCACTGACCAGACCACTGCTGCCCGTGTACCCCTGGAACCAATTTAAAAGTGCCTACAGCCAGCCCAAGTTTGTTATGTTAGGCCTTGGAAGCCTGTCTGCGGTCACTCCTTCCACTAGACTTCCACTGACCAGACCACTGCTGCCCGTGTACCCCTGGAACCAATTTAAAAGTGCCTACAGCCAGCCCAAGTTTGTTATGTTAGGCCTTGGAAGCCTGTCTGCGGTCACTCCTTCCACTAGACTTCCACTGACCATACACTGCTGCCCATGTACCCCTGGAACAAATTTAAAAGTGCCTACAGCCAGCCCAAGTTTGTTATGTTAGGCCTTCGAAGCCTGTCTGCGTCCCGTTCTTTCAACTACAACTACACTGACCAGGCCACTGATGGCCGTGTTCCCCTGGAACCAATTTTAACTTGCCTACAGCCAGCCCAATGTTAGGCCTTTGATGCCTGTCTGCCGTCACTCCTTCCACTAGGCCTCCACTGACCTGTCTATTGCTGCCCGTGTACCCCTTGAACCAACATCATTAAATATAAAAAAAATTAATTTGATTATAAAAAATAAGATCGTGTTGAGATCTCAAATGCAGACATTTTAACAATCAAAACAAACACACAACAAATATCTGGAACTGTACTACAAAGGTCCAACAGCTACAATTTCTTTCTCCTGCAAGAAGTTAACTGAAAGTTTTTTGGAGTTGTTAACACAGATATGGCATCCACCGAGTGTTGTCCTGTCGCGTCTCCTTTAAATTATTTCCAATAAGATGTTAAACTATTAATTTAATAAAATCAATAATTAAAAAAATAATTGAGTAAGTCAAAGCACATTGCAAATAAACATTAATTACAAATCAAGAAGCATGGCGCGTCCGAGGGTGAGTAGATACCGAATAAGAATATAATCACCCTCGGACGCGCAATGCTTATTTACAACAGCCTTCCATCCTAAGAATCAGCCCTTCCGTGGTGTAGAGAGAGGTTGTGTTACACTCCAAGGTGTTCCCCAGGTTGCCTTTCCTGAGCTTCGATCTTCCGGCTCTCGTTTAGTAGCTGTTGGAAACTACGCTGCATTAGGCCTACTAATTGTGTATGGGTGAAACAGTGGCGCATCTGCGGTCCCTCCTTCCACTAGGCCTCCACTGACCTGTCTACTGCGGCCCGTGTACCCCTTGAACCAACCTAATAAAATATTTAAAAAATTAATTTGATTATAAAAAATAAGATCGTGTTGAGATCTCAAATGCAGACATTTTAACAATCAAAACAAACACACAACAAATATCTGGAACTGTACTACAAAGGTCCAACAGCTACAATTTCTTTCTCCTGCAAGAAGTTAACTGAAAGTTTTTTGGAGTTGTTAACACAGATATGGCATCCACCGAGTGTTGTCCTGTCGCGTCTCCTTTAAATTATTTCCAATAAGATGTTAAACTATTAATTTAATAAAATCAATAATTAAAAAAATAATTGAGTAAGTCAAAAGCACATTGCAAATAAACATTAATTACAAATCAAGAAGCATGGCGCGTCCGAGGGTGAGTAGATACCGAATAAGAATATAATCACCCTCGGACGCGCAATGCTTATTTACAACAGCCTTCCTTCCTAAGAATCAGCCCTTTCGTGGTGTAGAGAGAGGTTGTGTTACACTCCAAGGTGTTCCCCGGGTTGCCTTTCATGAGCTTCGATCTTCCGGCTCTCGTTTAGTAGTTGGTGGAAAAGTACACAGCATTAGGCCTACAAAATGGGTATGGGGTGGAGAGAGATGGTGTGTTACACTCCAAGGTGTTCCCCAGGTTGCCTTTCCTGAGCTTCGATCTTCATGCTCTCGTTTAGTAGGTGTCGGAAAGTAGGCTGCATTAGGCCTAAAAAATGGGGAATGGGGTGGAGAGAGATGGTGTGTTACACTCCAAGGTGTTCCCCAGGTTTCCTTGCCATTGCTTCGGTCTTCCGACTCTCGTTTAGTAGTTGTAGAAAAGTACACAGCATTAGGCCTACAAAATGGGTATGGGGTGGAGAGAGATGGTGTGTTACACTCCAAGGTGTTCCCCAGGTTGCCTTTCCTGAGCTTCTATCTTCAGGCTCTCATTAAATTGTGGTTAAATGGAACAACTGCATTTGGCGTACTAGTTGGTTTGGGGCCTACTATCGGTGTCTGCCACTCCTTGCTGTTCTCCTCCACTGAACAAAGCTGTGCCGCCTGTTTACTACGGTTGCCAATTTTGAACTGCATTTCGACTACTTACTGATTTGGCCCTACTCTCTGTGTCAGCCTCTCATTCCAGTTGTCCTCCACTGCAATGCCCCCTGGTTATTCCTGTGTTACCAATTTTGAACTGCATTTAGCCCACTTTCTTCTTTGGGCCTATATCTGTGTTTCCACTTCATCGTGCCCATTGCCCAGCCAGTGATAGATGAGTCTGCTGGTACATTGACCCATAACGCAACATTCCCCGTGCACGCTACACAACAACATTGTGACCCTGCTGAAAGTCAGGTTGCTCTTCCCGCATACCATACCACCTTACACGGGGACAAAGAGGAAGGTGCAGATGAAAGTGCAGGTTCCTTCATCAGGTGGGGGGAGGAATACTAGTTGGCGACGTCACTGGCACAGGGCCTCTCATAGTACGCAAAAGTGTTGCTGCCGGTGGGAGGCGCCCCCGCCGTGCAAACACACCGCTGTACTTTGAGGGGCCCTGTGCCAGTGCCAATGCCAACGAGTGGGCCCCCCCTGCTTGCTCAGGTTCACAGCACTTGCAAAGTTGAAATACTTACCTCTCCCTGCTCCACTGCCGTGACGTGGTCCAGATTTCCTGGGCCCACTAATTACTTGAACCAGCCCTACCCCCCACAACTTTAGCCAAATGACCCCCAATTTCAAATGCCTTCCAATTATTAGAAGGTAAATTACGCTTGACAAGCTTCATTAAGAAGAATGGATGGTTTTGACATTAAAATGGGCACTCTAGGTGTTTTCCTGGCCCCCACTCACTGCCGACTATGCTGCCCCATTGACTTGCATTGGGTTTCGTGTTTCGGTCGATCCCGACTTTACGTCATAATCGGCCGATTTCACTCGACCCGACTTTGGACATAGTCGGGTTTCGCAAAACCCGGCTCGACTCTAAAAAGGTCAAGGTCGCTCAACTCTAATAAATAGGCTTTCTATGGCCCACTGAGTGAGAGATGGCACACACAGGAGTCAGGAGTGGCACACAAGCCCTGAGGCCAATATTTATCTCCCACTGATTGATGTAGTGATTTTTTCAGGTAGATTTTAGAACCCAAATCAAGCAAAAAAATAAATAGGCTTTCTATGGCCCACTGAGTGAGAGATGGCACACACAGGAGTCAGGAGTGGCACACAAGCTCTGAAGCCAATACTTTTCTCCCACTTATTGATGTAGTGATTTTTTCAGGTAGATTTTAGAACCCAAATCAAGCAAAAAAATAAATAGGCTTTCTATGGCCCACTGAGTGAGAGATGGCACACACAGGAGTCAGGAGTGGCACACAAGCCCTGAGGCCAATATTTTTCTCCCACTGATTTATGTAGTGATTTTTTCCGGTAGATTTTAGAACCCAAATCAAGCAAAAAAATAAATAGGCTTTCTATGGCCCACTGAGTGAGAGATGGCACACACAGGAGTCAGGAGTGGCACACAAGCCCTGAGGCCAATATTTTTCTCCCACTGATTGATGTAGTGATTTTTTCAGGTAGATTTTAGAACCCAAATCAAGCAAAAAAATAAATAGGCTTTCTATGGCCCACTGAGTGAGAGATGGCACACACAGGAGTCAGGAGTGGAACACAAGCCCTGAGGCCAATATTTATCTCCCACTGATTGATGTAGTTATTTTTTCCTGTAGATTTTAGAACCCAAATCAAGCAAAAAAATAAATAGGCTTTCTATGGCCCACTGAGTGAGAGATAATATAAATAATAATAATAATTTTATTTATATAGCGCCAACATATTCCGCAGCGCTTTACAAATTATAGAGGGGACTTGTACAGACAATAGACATTACAGCATAACAGAAATACAGTTCAAAACAGATACCAGGAGGAGTGAGGGCCCTGCTCGCAAGCTTACAAACTATGGGGAAAAGGGGAGACACGAGAGGTGGATGGTAACAATTGCTTTAGTTATTCGGACCAGCTATAGTGTAAGGCTCAGGTGTTCATGTAAAGCTGCATGAACCAGTTACCTGCCTAAGTATGTAGCAGTACAGACACAGAGGGCTAATACTGCATAAAGTGTATGAGAACATGATGCGAGGAACCTTTTTTTTTTTTTTTATTATAAATAGGCCACACAGGGATCGTTAGGTTAATGCATTGAGGCGGTAGGCCAGTCTGAACAAATGAGTTTTTAGGGCACGCTTAAAACTGTGGGGATTGGGGATTAATCGTATTAACCTAGGTAGTGCATTCCAAAGAATCGGCGCAGCACGTGTAAAGTCTTGGAAACGGGAGTGGGAGGTTCTGATTATTGAGGATGCTAACCTGAGGTCATTAGCGGAGCGGAGGGCACGGGTAGGGTGGTAGACTGATACCAGGGAGGAGATGTAGGGTGGTGCTGAGCCATGGAGTGCTTTGTGGATGAGGGTAGTAGTTTTGTACTGGATTCTGGAGTGGATAGGTAGCCAGTGTAATGACTGGCACAGGGTAGAGGCATCGGTGTAACGGTTGGTGAGGAATATGATCCTGGCTGCAGCATTCAGGACAGATTGGAGCGGGGAGAGTTTTGCAAGAGGGAGACCGATTAGTAGAGAGTTACAATAGTCCAGACGAGAATGAATAAGTGAAACAGTCAGAGTTTTTGCAGAGTCGAAATTAAGAAAAGGGCGAATTCTAGAAATGTTTTTGAGATGCAGGTAAGAAGAGCGAGCCAGTGATCGGATGTAGGGGGTGAATGAAAGGTCAGAATCAAGGATGACCCCAAGGCAGCGGGCATGTTGCTTTGGAGTAATGGTGGAACCGCACACGGAGATGGCAATGTCAGGCAAAGGTAGGTTAGTAGAGGGAGAGAACACGAGGAGTTCAGTTTTTGACAGGTTTAGTTTCAGATAGAGGGAGGACATGATGTTAGAGACAGCGGTAAGACAATCACTGGTGTTTTCTAAAAAGGTCGGTGTGATATCGGGAGCAGAAGTGTATAATTGGGTGTCGTCAGCATAGAGATGGTACTGGAAACCAAATCTACTGATTGTTTGTCCAATAGGGGCAGTATACAACGAGAAGAGTAGGGGGCCTAGGACTGATCCTTGAGGAACCCCAACAGTAAGGGGAAGGTGAGAGGAGGAGGAACCAGCAAAACATACAGTGAAGGATCGGTCAGAGAGATAGGAGGAGAACCAGGAGAGAACGGTGTCCACAGGACACCGGAGAGATGGCACACACAGGATTCAGGAGTGGCACACAAGCCCAGAGGCCAATATTTATCTCCCACTGATTGATGTAGTGATTTTTCAAGTAGATTTTAGAACCCAAATCAAGCAAAAAAATAAATAGGCTTTCTATGGCCCACTGAGTGAGAGATGGCACACACAGCAGTCAGGAGTGGCACACAAGCCCTGAGGCCAATATTTTTCTCCCACTGATTGATGTAGTGATTATTTCAGGTAGATTTTAGAACCCAAATCAAGCAAAAAAATAAATAGGCTTTCTATGGCCCACTGAGTGAGAGATGGCACACACAGGAGTCAGGAGTGGCACACAAGCCCTGAGGTCAATATTTTTCTCCCACTGATTGATGTAGTGATTTTTTCAGGTAGATTTTAGAACCCAAATCAAGCAAAAAAATAAATAGGCTTTCTATGGCCCACTGAGTGAGAGATGGCACACACAGGAGTCAGGAGTGGCACACAAGCCCTGAGGCCAATATTTTTCTCCCACTGATTGAAGTAGTGATTTTTTCAGGTAGATTTTAGAACCCAAATCAAGCAAAAAAATAAATAGGCTTTCTATGGCCCACTGAGTGAAAGATGGCACACACAGGAGTCAGGAGTGGCACACAAGCCCTGAGGCCAATATTTTTCTCCCACTGACTGAAGTAGTGATTTTTTCAGGTAGATTTTAGAACCCAAATCAAGCAAAAAAATAAATAGGCTTTCTATGGCCCACAATTTGAGAGAGAGAGAGAGAGAGAGAGAGAGAGAGATGCCACACCCAGGAGTCAAGACTGGCACACAAGCAGAAAGGGCAATATTAATCTCCCACTGTTTTATTTATTTTTTTTTTTCAGGGAGACTTTAGAAACAAAATAAAATAAAATGATTTTTTCAGGAAGAATTTAGAAACCAAATAAAATAAAATGATTTTTTCAAGGACAATTTAGAAACCAAATAAAAAAATAAATAAAATAAAAATAAATAGGCTTTCTATGGCCCACTGAGTGAGAGATGGCACACACAGGAGTCAGGAGTGGCACACAAACCCTGAGGCCAATATTTATCTCCCACTGATTTATGTAGTGATTTTTTCAGGTAGATTTTAGAACCCAAATCAAGCAAAAAAATAAATAGGCTTTCTATGGCCCACTGAGTAAGAGATGGCACACACAGGAGTCAGGAGTGGCACACAAGCCCTGAGGCCAATATTTTTCTCCCACTGATTGATGTAGGGATTTTTTCAGGTAGATTTTAGAACCCAAATCAAGCAAAAAAATAAATAGGCTTTCTATGGCCCACTGAGTGAGAGATGGCACACACAGGAGTCAGGAGTGGCACACAAGCCCTGAGGCCAATATTTATCTCCCACTGATTGATGTAGTGATTTTTTCAGGTAGATTTTAGAACCCAAATCAAGCAAAAAAATAAATAGGCTTTCTATGGCCCACTGAGTGAGAGATGGCACACACAGGAGTCAGGAGTGGCACACATGCCCTGAGGCCAATATTTTTCTCCCACTGATTGATGTAGTGATTTTTTCAGGTAGATTTTAGAACCCAAATCAAGCAAAAAAATAAATAGGCTTTCTATGGCCCACTGAGTGAGAGATGGCACACACAGGAGTCAGGAGTGGAACACAAGCCCTGAGGCCAATATTTATCTCCCACTGATTGATGTAGTGATTTTTTCAGGTAGATTTTAGAACTCAAATCAAGCAAAAAAATAAATAGGCTTTCTATGGCCCACTGAGTGAGAGATGGCACACACAGGTGTCAGGAGTGGCACACAAGCCCAGAAGCCAATATTTATCTCCCACTGATTGATGTAGTGATTTTTTCAGGTAGATTTTAGAACCCAAATCAAGCAAAAAAATAAATAGGCTTTCTATGGCCCACTGAGTGAGAGATGGCACACACAGGAGTCAGGAGTGGAACACAAGCCCTGAGGCCAATATTTATCTCCCACTGATTGATGTAGTGATTTTTTCAGGTAGATTTTAGAACTCAAATCAAGCAAAAAAATAAATAGGCTTTCTATGGCCCACTGAGTGAGAGATGGCACACACAGGTGTCAGGAGTGGCACACAAGCCCAGAAGCCAATATTTATCTCCCACTGATTGATGTAATGATTTTTTCAGGTAGATTTTAGAACCCAAATCAAGCAAAAAAATAAATAGGCTTTCTATGGCCCACTGAGTGAGAGATGGCACACACAGGAGTCAGGAGTGGCACACAAGCCCTGAGGCCAATATTTTTCTCCCACTGATTGATGTAGTGATTTTTTCAGGTAGATTTTAGAACCCAAATCAAGCAAAAAAATAAATAGGCTTTCTATGGCCCACTGAGTGAGAGATGGCACACACAGGAGTCAGGAGTGGCACACAAGCCCTGAAGCCAATACTTTTCTCCCACTTATTGATGTAGTGATTTTTTCAGGTAGATTTTAGAACCCAAATCAAGCAAAAAAAAAATAGGCTTTCTATGGCCCACTGAGTGAGAGATGGCACACACAGGAGTCAGGAGTGGCACACAAGCCCTGAGGCCAATATTTTTCTCCCACTGATTGATGTAGTGATTTTTTCAGGTAGATTTTAGAACCCAAATCAAGCAAAAAAATAAATAGGCTTTCTATGGCCCACTGAGTGAGAGATGGCACACACAGGAGTCAGGAGTGGAACACAAGCCCTGAGGCCAATATTTATCTCCCACTGATTGATGTAGTGATTTTTTCAGGTAGATTTTAGAACTCAAATCAAGCAAAAAAATAAATAGGCTTTCTATGGCCCACTGAGTGAGAGATGGCACACACAGGTGTCAGGAGTGGCACACAAGCCCAGAAGCCAATATTTATCTCCCACTGATTGATGTAGTGATTTTTTCAGGTAGATTTTAGAACCCAAATCAAGCAAAAAAATAAATAGGCTTTCTATGGCCCACTGAGTGAGAGATGGCACACACAGGAGTCAGGAGTGGAACACAAGCCCTGAGGCCAATATTTATCTCCCACTGATTGATGTAGTGATTTTTTCAGGTAGATTTTAGAACTCAAATCAAGCAAAAAAATAAATAGGCTTTCTATGGCCCACTGAGTGAGAGATGGCACACACAGGTGTCAGGAGTGGCACACAAGCCCAGAAGCCAATATTTATCTCCCACTGATTGATGTAATGATTTTTTCAGGTAGATTTTAGAACCCAAATCAAGCAAAAAAATAAATAGGCTTTCTATGGCCCACTGAGTGAGAGATGGCACACACAGGAGTCAGGAGTGGCACACAAGCCCTGAGGCCAATATTTTTCTCCCACTGATTGATGTAGTGATTTTTTCAGGTAGATTTTAGAACCCAAATCAAGCAAAAAAATAAATAGGCTTTCTATGGCCCACTGAGTGAGAGATGGCACACACAGGAGTCAGGAGTGGCACACAAGCCCTGAAGCCAATACTTTTCTCCCACTTATTGATGTAGTGATTTTTTCAGGTAGATTTTAGAACCCAAATCAAGCAAAAAAATAAATAGGCTTTCTATGGCCCACTGAGTGAGAGATGGCACACACAGGAGTCAGGAGTGGAACACAAGCCCTGAGGCCAATATTTATCTCCCACTGATTGATGTAGTGATTTTTTCAGGTAGATTTTAGAACTCAAATCAAGCAAAAAAATAAATAGGCTTTCTATGGCCCACTGAGTGAGAGATGGCACACACAGGTGTCAGGAGTGGCACACAAGCCCAGAAGCCAATATTTATCTCCCACTGATTGATGTAATGATTTTTTCAGGTAGATTTTAGAACCCAAATCAAGCAAAAAAATAAATAGGCTTTCTATGGCCCACTGAGTGAGAGATGGCACACACAGGAGTCAGGAGTGGCACACAAGCCCTGAGGCCAATATTTTTCTCCCACTGATTGATGTAGTGATTTTTTCAGGTAGATTTTAGAACCCAAATCAAGCAAAAAAATAAATAGGCTTTCTATGGCCCACTGAGTGAGAGATGGCACACACAGGAGTCAGGAGTGGCACACAAGCCCTGAGGCCAATATTTTTCTCCCACTGATTGAAGTAGTGATTTTTTCAGGTAGATTTTAGAACCCAAATCAAGCAAAAAAATAAATAGGCTTTCTATGGCCCACTGAGTGAAAGATGGCACACACAGGAGTCAGGAGTGGCACACAAGCCCTGAGGCCAATATTTTTCTCCCACTGACTGAAGTAGTGATTTTTTCAGGTAGATTTTAGAACCCAAATCAAGCAAAAAAATAAATAGGCTTTCTATGGCCCACAATTTGAGAGAGAGAGAGAGAGAGAGAGAGAGAGAGATGCCACACCCAGGAGTCAAGACTGGCACACAAGCAGAAAGGGCAATATTAATCTCCCACTGTTTTATTTATTTTTTTTTTTCAGGGAGACTTTAGAAACAAAATAAAATAAAATGATTTTTTCAGGAAGAATTTAGAAACCAAATAAAATAAAATGATTTTTTCAAGGACAATTTAGAAACCAAATAAAAAAATAAATAAAATAAAAATAAATAGGCTTTCTATGGCCCACTGAGTGAGAGATGGCACACACAGGAGTCAGGAGTGGCACACAAACCCTGAGGCCAATATTTATCTCCCACTGATTTATGTAGTGATTTTTTCAGGTAGATTTTAGAACCCAAATCAAGCAAAAAAATAAATAGGCTTTCTATGGCCCACTGAGTAAGAGATGGCACACACAGGAGTCAGGAGTGGCACACAAGCCCTGAGGCCAATATTTTTCTCCCACTGATTGATGTAGGGATTTTTTCAGGTAGATTTTAGAACCCAAATCAAGCAAAAAAATAAATAGGCTTTCTATGGCCCACTGAGTGAGAGATGGCACACACAGGAGTCAGGAGTGGCACACAAGCCCTGAGGCCAATATTTATCTCCCACTGATTGATGTAGTGATTTTTTCAGGTAGATTTTAGAACCCAAATCAAGCAAAAAAATAAATAGGCTTTCTATGGCCCACTGAGTGAGAGATGGCACACACAGGAGTCAGGAGTGGCACACATGCCCTGAGGCCAATATTTTTCTCCCACTGATTGATGTAGTGATTTTTTCAGGTAGATTTTAGAACCCAAATCAAGCAAAAAAATAAATAGGCTTTCTATGGCCCACTGAGTGAGAGATGGCACACACAGGAGTCAGGAGTGGAACACAAGCCCTGAGGCCAATATTTATCTCCCACTGATTGATGTAGTGATTTTTTCAGGTAGATTTTAGAACTCAAATCAAGCAAAAAAATAAATAGGCTTTCTATGGCCCACTGAGTGAGAGATGGCACACACAGGTGTCAGGAGTGGCACACAAGCCCAGAAGCCAATATTTATCTCCCACTGATTGATGTAGTGATTTTTTCAGGTAGATTTTAGAACCCAAATCAAGCAAAAAAATAAATAGGCTTTCTATGGCCCACTGAGTGAGAGATGGCACACACAGGAGTCAGGAGTGGAACACAAGCCCTGAGGCCAATATTTATCTCCCACTGATTGATGTAGTGATTTTTTCAGGTAGATTTTAGAACTCAAATCAAGCAAAAAAATAAATAGGCTTTCTATGGCCCACTGAGTGAGAGATGGCACACACAGGTGTCAGGAGTGGCACACAAGCCCAGAAGCCAATATTTATCTCCCACTGATTGATGTAATGATTTTTTCAGGTAGATTTTAGAACCCAAATCAAGCAAAAAAATAAATAGGCTTTCTATGGCCCACTGAGTGAGAGATGGCACACACAGGAGTCAGGAGTGGCACACAAGCCCTGAGGCCAATATTTTTCTCCCACTGATTGATGTAGTGATTTTTTCAGGTAGATTTTAGAACCCAAATCAAGCAAAAAAATAAATAGGCTTTCTATGGCCCACTGAGTGAGAGATGGCACACACAGGAGTCAGGAGTGGCACACAAGCCCTGAAGCCAATACTTTTCTCCCACTTATTGATGTAGTGATTTTTTCAGGTAGATTTTAGAACCCAAATCAAGCAAAAAAAAAATAGGCTTTCTATGGCCCACTGAGTGAGAGATGGCACACACAGGAGTCAGGAGTGGCACACAAGCCCTGAGGCCAATATTTTTCTCCCACTGATTGATGTAGTGATTTTTTCAGGTAGATTTTAGAACCCAAATCAAGCAAAAAAATAAATAGGCTTTCTATGGCCCACTGAGTGAGAGATGGCACACACAGGAGTCAGGAGTGGAACACAAGCCCTGAGGCCAATATTTATCTCCCACTGATTGATGTAGTGATTTTTTCAGGTAGATTTTAGAACTCAAATCAAGCAAAAAAATAAATAGGCTTTCTATGGCCCACTGAGTGAGAGATGGCACACACAGGTGTCAGGAGTGGCACACAAGCCCAGAAGCCAATATTTATCTCCCACTGATTGATGTAGTGATTTTTTCAGGTAGATTTTAGAACCCAAATCAAGCAAAAAAATAAATAGGCTTTCTATGGCCCACTGAGTGAGAGATGGCACACACAGGAGTCAGGAGTGGAACACAAGCCCTGAGGCCAATATTTATCTCCCACTGATTGATGTAGTGATTTTTTCAGGTAGATTTTAGAACTCAAATCAAGCAAAAAAATAAATAGGCTTTCTATGGCCCACTGAGTGAGAGATGGCACACACAGGTGTCAGGAGTGGCACACAAGCCCAGAAGCCAATATTTATCTCCCACTGATTGATGTAATGATTTTTTCAGGTAGATTTTAGAACCCAAATCAAGCAAAAAAATAAATAGGCTTTCTATGGCCCACTGAGTGAGAGATGGCACACACAGGAGTCAGGAGTGGCACACAAGCCCTGAGGCCAATATTTTTCTCCCACTGATTGATGTAGTGATTTTTTCAGGTAGATTTTAGAACCCAAATCAAGCAAAAAAATAAATAGGCTTTCTATGGCCCACTGAGTGAGAGATGGCACACACAGGAGTCAGGAGTGGCACACAAGCCCTGAAGCCAATACTTTTCTCCCACTTATTGATGTAGTGATTTTTTCAGGTAGATTTTAGAACCCAAATCAAGCAAAAAAATAAATAGGCTTTCTATGGCCCACTGAGTGAGAGATGGCACACACAGGAGTCAGGAGTGGAACACAAGCCCTGAGGCCAATATTTATCTCCCACTGATTGATGTAGTGATTTTTTCAGGTAGATTTTAGAACTCAAATCAAGCAAAAAAATAAATAGGCTTTCTATGGCCCACTGAGTGAGAGATGGCACACACAGGTGTCAGGAGTGGCACACAAGCCCAGAAGCCAATATTTATCTCCCACTGATTGATGTAATGATTTTTTCAGGTAGATTTTAGAACCCAAATCAAGCAAAAAAATAAATAGGCTTTCTATGGCCCACTGAGTGAGAGATGGCACACACAGGAGTCAGGAGTGGCACACAAGCCCTGAGGCCAATATTTTTCTCCCACTGATTGATGTAGTGATTTTTTCAGGTAGATTTTAGAACCCAAATCAAGCAAAAAAATAAATAGGCTTTCTATGGCCCACTGAGTGAGAGATGGCACACACAGGAGTCAGGAGTGGCACACAAGCCCTGAAGCCAATACTTTTCTCCCACTTATTGATGTAGTGATTTTTTCAGGTAGATTTTAGAACCCAAATCAAGCAAAAAAAAAATAGGCTTTCTATGGCCCACTGAGTGAGAGATGGCACACACAGGAGTCAGGAGTGGCACACAAGCCCTGAGGCCAATATTTTTCTCCCACTGATTGATGTAGTGATTTTTTCAGGTAGATTTTAGAACCCAAATCAAGCAAAAAATAAATAGGCTTTCTATGGCCCATTGAGTGAGAGATGGCACACACAGGAGTCAGGAGTGGCACACAAGCCCTGAGGCCAATATTTATCTCCCACTGATTGATGTAGTGATTTTTTCAGGTAGATTTTAGAACCCAAATCAAGCAAAAAAATAAATAGGCTTTCTATGGCCCACTGAGTGAGAGATGGCACACACAGGAGTCAAGAGTGGCACACAAGCCCTGAGGCCAATATTTTTCTCCCACTGTGTTAGGACTGGCGGAACGCACCAAGACAGATGATAAAGGTGCGTTCGCAGTCCGGGGTCCACCGTGCAGGTGAGAACCTGCTGCTAGCAATTAGCAGACAATATGGCGGTACACTAAAGTATACACGCGTGGGTTAAACCTCACCCAGCGTGAATAAAGCGATCCTGTTAATTCACAGGACCGCAGTACCGCACTAGTGCGCGAGCAAGTGGTCAGCGGACTTAACCCCAGAAGGGATTGGAGCCCGATTAGACCCTTGCTGGCGTAACACCGCAACTGGGTGTGTAGAGAACCTTAAGCAATCTATGTGCACAAGAGTGCGAGCGATGCCGCACTAACGGACGCCACTAACCACCCAGACTCGGGTATGGAAAGCGCAAGGCAGGCGCACGGCGCCGTACTGGCAGGCACAGCTACAGGACGCTGTGATGTGTGTTAGTGCTGTAGGCTAAGTCGGGCGCTAGGTAGCAGCCATACACCTTCCGCGAACAGACATTCAATAGGGTAGGGGTTTCCAAGGACGACTTGCACTCACAACATACACACATAAGCAATTGTAAAACAATACTAGCACATGGCCGTGCGGTCATGCGCAGTTTATATAGCAGCAGCACAGGAAGTGGCCACAGCACTTTTGCCCTTCTAGGACCTGCCAAGAGGACCAATGGAATGTGCTGCAGAGCTTGAGCACATGACCCTCGATCTCCAACGGGAGACCTTACGCTGGGCATGCTCAGTACATGCAGACAAGGACTTAGTCCCAGAGAAGTCCGCTCGCTGCTGACCAGCACTGACTTTAAAGGCAGAGACTGGAGAAGCAGCACTAACTCTCAGAACAGAGTGAGAATGAGCAAGACGCTGGGACCGACGTCCTTGCTGAGCAGGCTCCACTGCGGCTGGACAAGAATGGGAGACCGCAGCGGAAGTGGCTCGAGATTCCCCCTGTGCAGAAGCGGGAACTCGACCCCTAACATTACCCCCCCTCCTAGGGCCCCCCCCTCCTTGGGCCTCGCTACGTTCGAAGGCAGCAATGAGCTGCGGGGCCCGAATGTGCTCAACAGGTTCCCAGGACCTGTCCTCGGGGCCATAACCCTTCCAGTCCACCAAATAAAATTTTTTACCACGCACCACCTTGCACCCCAAAATAGCGTTCACCTCATAATCGTCCGTAGACGAACCCGATGTCCCAGCAGATGACTCGGAAAAGCGGGACATATACACGGGTTTCAAGAGGGACACATGAAAGGTGTCGGTGATACCCAGGCGTGGCGGAAGGGCCAAACGATAGACCACAGGATTAACCTGCTCGAGGACCTTGAATGGACCCAAGTAGCGAGGAGCAAATTTAGTGGACTCAACTCGCAGCCTGATGTTACGGGCGGAGAGCCACACCAAGTCGCCAGGAGCAAAGGTCGGGGCGGGGCGCCGATGAGCATCAGCGGAGGACCTCATTCTCTCCTTAGAGGCCCGAATGGCATCCTGAGTGCGGTCCCAAATATCCCGTGCCTCCACAGCCCAGTCTGCCACCCTGGAGTCGGCGGAAGACACGGGCATAGGCACAGGTACCCGTGGATGCTGACCATAGTTGAGGAGGAATGGGGTTTGTCCAGTGGAGTCGGCAACGGCGTTGTTCAGTGCAAACTCTGCCCATGATAGCAAGGATGCCCAGTCATCCTGCCTGGCTGAAACAAAATGTCGCAGGTATGTGACCAAGGTCTGGTTGGCCCTCTCTACCAACCCATTCGTCTCGGGATGATAAGCGGAAGAGAGATTCAACTCAATACTGAGAAGACGACAGAGCTCTCTCCAGAACCGAGACGCAAACTGGGGACCCCGGTCACTGACAATTTTGTCTGGCATACCATGTAGGCGGAAGATATGTCTGATGAACAACGCTGCCAAGGCCCGTGCAGAAGGTAACCGCGGCAGCGGCACCAAATGCACCATTTTTGAGAAATGATCGGTGATGACCCAAATGATGGTACAGCCGCGAGACTTGGGCAAACCCACAACAAAGTCCATCCCGACCATCTCCCAGGGCCTATCTGCCACCGGCAAGGGATAGAGCAAACCAGCTGGCCTTTGACGCGGAGATTTATTTTTGGCGCAGGAGACACACGCCAGAACATAATCCCTGACATCCCGGACCATATGCGGCCACCAGTACGTCCTCGCCAGTAGCTCAGATGTCCTCTTTGTCCCAAAGTGTCCACCCACCCTGGACGAATGAGCCCAAGAGAGAACCTCCGGTCGCAAATTAATGGGCACAAAAGTCTTGCCCGGAGGCACAGACTCTAGCGATACCGGCGCCACGGTTCTCAGGCTCTCGGAAGGGACAATAAGCCGAGGCTCCTCTTCCTCCTCCTCAGTTGACATAAGGGAGCGAGAGAGAGCGTCAGCACGGATATTCTTCTCCCCGGTGAGATAATGCAGGGAAAAGTGGAACCGGGAGAAGAACAGGGACCATCTGGCCTGGCGAGAATTTAGCCGCTGGGCTGTCTGCAAATAGACCAAATTTTTGTGGTCCGTGTAAACTTGGAAGGGAAACCGCGCACCTTCCAGAAGGTGTCTCCACTCCGAAAAGGCCAACTTCATTGCTAGCAACTCCCTGTCCCCGATGGAGTAGTTCCTCTCCGCTGGCGTGAAGGTCTTGGAGAAGAAGAAGCATGGATGCTTCCGACCTTGAGCATCCTTTTGGTAGAGGACTGCTCCAGCACCAACGGACGAGGCATCCACCTCCAGTAGGAATGGCTTATCCACATCGGGACGATGTAAGATGGGAGCGCTAGCAAAGTGGGACTTAATAGAAGTGAAGGCCTTGGAGACCTCTTCCGACCACAATTTGGGATTCGCTCCTTTCTTGGTGAGGGCTACCAAGGGAGCCACCAGAGTTGAGAAGTGGGGAATGAACTGGCGGTAATAGTTTATGAACCCCATAAAGCGCTGCACCGCTTTAAGAGAATGGGGCTCTTGCCAGTCCATCACAGCCTGTAGTTTGGCAGGATCCATAGCCAATCCCTGGGCGGAGATGATATAGCCCAGGAAAGGTAAGGACTCCTGCTCAAACACACACTTCTCCAACTTTGCGTAAAGAGAGTTTGCCCGTAGGAGGTCGAAGACTCTGCCAACATCTCTCCGGTGGGAGTCAATATCTGGAGAAAAGATGAGAATATCATCCAGATAGACTACAACCGAGGTGGAAAGCATATCCCGGAAGATGTCGTTGACAAAGTCTTGAAAAACGGCAGGTGCATTACAGAGCCCGAAGGGCATCACCAGATACTCATAGTGCCCATCTCTGGTGTTAAATGCCGTTTTCCACTCGTCCCCCTCACGGATGCGAATCAGGTTGTAAGCACCCCGCAGATCTAGTTTCGTAAACACTCTAGCTCCCCGAAGCCTATCGAAAAGCTCAGATATCAACGGCAAAGGGTACTTGTTCTTAACTGTGATAGCATTAAGACCCCTGTAGTCTATGCATGGACGTAGTTCTCCATTCTTCTTCTGCACGAAGAAGAACCCTGCCCCAGCAGGTGACACTGACTTCCTAATGAACCCTCTTGCCAGATTCTCTTGTATGTACTGAGACATTGCCTCCGTTTCCGGGAGAGATAATGGATAGACTCGACCCCGGGGAGGCTCAGCACCAGGCAAGAGATCGATAGGACAGTCATAGGGGCGATGGGGCGGAAGGGTCTCCGCCGCCTTCTTGGAGAACACGTCTGCATAAGACCAATATTGCTTGGGGAGAGAGGATAGATCTGCGGGTACCTCAGTAGTAGCAACCTGAACGCACTCTCGGTGACACCTACCCCCACATGATTCACCCCATCCCAGAATTCTGCCTGAGGACCACTCGATGTGAGGAGAGTGGTACCGTAGCCAAGGTATCCCCAACAGGACCTCATCAATACCCTCAGGAATGACGAGTAGAGAAATAATCTCCTGATGGGATGGCGACAGGGACAGAGTAACAGGGATGGTCTGATGTGTTATCTGTGCGGGGAGTGTCGACCCATTCACCACCCGTACCGTTACTGGTTGGGATAGCATAACCAGGGGTATTGCGTGACGTTGGGCGAAGGCAGAAGACATAAAATTGCCCTCCGCCCCAGAATCCACGCAGAGGTCTACCGAGTGGGAGGATGAGCCAAAGGTAATTGTCCCCTTAAAGGACAATTTGGAGGCAAACGTCGCAGTGTCTAGTGCACCTCCACCTACTACCACTAGACGCTGACGTTTCCTCGACCGCTGATGACATCTGGTGGCAAGATGTCCTGACTGTTGGCAAACCTGGCAACCCTGGAGTGCACGAGCAGTCTGGGACTTAGATCCCGCTCGTGACACCACCTTAGGTTCCTGAAACTCAGGAGCCTGAACTGGAGATTCCAAAGGTTTGGCGAAGGTGGGAGCCAGCCGAAACCTCTGCCTACACTGGGCTCGCTCTAACCTCCGCTCGTGAAAACGGCGGTCAATGCGAGTAGATACTGCTATTAACTCCTCCAGTGTGGCGGGAATCTCCCTAGTGGCCAGAGCGTCCTTAACATGGTCAGCCAGCCCCCTCCAAAATATAGGGATAAGGGCTTTATCCGACCACTCCAGCTCAGATGCCAGAGTGCGGAAATGGACGGCAAAAAGGCTGACCAAGGACGAGCCCTGAGTCAGTGCCAACAGTTGGAGCGCCGTGTCATGGGTGACACGAGGTCCAAGAAAGACCTGTTTCAGAGTGCTCAGGAATAACGGAGCACTCTGCACCACATGATCGCCACGCTCCCACAGCGGCGTAGCCCACTGCAACGCCCTGTCCGACAATAAGGAAATTATAAAGCCCACCTTAGCCCGCTCTGTAGGGAAACGAGAGGCCAGAAGCTCGAGATGTATTGAGCACTGACTCACGAAACCCCTACAGGACTTACTGTCACCAGAAAATTTCTCTGGTAGCGGGAGGCGAGATAGCGTCGGTACAGGAGCGGCAGTGGACAAGGTAGCTGCAGCCACACTTGCAGCCTGAACAGCGACAGCAGTAACATCCACAGCTGAGGTTGAACGCTCAAAAGCCGCCAACCTTCCCTCCAGCTGCTGGATGTACTGCTGTAAACGCTGATCGTCCGCCATTTTACTAGCCAGACCCTGGCGCTAGTATTCTGTTAGGACTGGCGGAACGCACCAAGACAGATGATAAAGGTGCGTTCGCAGTCCGGGGTCCACCGTGCAGGTGAGAACCTGCTGCTAGCAATTAGCAGACAATATGGCGGTACACTAAAGTATACACGCGTGGGTTAAACCTCACCCAGCGTGAATAAAGCGATCCTGTTAATTCACAGGACCGCAGTACCGCACTAGTGCGCGAGCAAGTGGTCAGCGGACTTAACCCCAGAAGGGATTGGAGCCCGATTAGACCCTTGCTGGCGTAACACCGCAACTGGGTGTGTAGAGAACCTTAAGCAATCTATGTGCACAAGAGTGCGAGCGATGCCGCACTAACGGACGCCACTAACCACCCAGACTCGGGTATGGAAAGCGCAAGGCAGGCGCACGGCGCCGTACTGGCAGGCACAGCTACAGGACGCTGTGATGTGTGTTAGTGCTGTAGGCTAAGTCGGGCGCTAGGTAGCAGCCATACACCTTCCGCGAACAGACATTCAATAGGGTAGGGGTTTCCAAGGACGACTTGCACTCACAACATACACACATAAGCAATTGTAAAACAATACTAGCGCATGGCCGTGCGGTCATGCGCAGTTTATATAGCAGCAGCACAGGAAGTGGCCACAGCACTTTTGCCCTTCTAGGACCTGCCAAGAGGACCAATGGAATGTGCTGCAGAGCCTGAGCACATGACCCTCGATCTCCAACGGGAGACCTTACGCTGGGCATGCTCAGTACATGCAGACAAGGACTTAGTCCCAGAGAAGTCCGCTCGCTGCTGACCAGCACTGACTTTAAAGGCAGAGACTGGAGAAGCAGCACTAACTCTCAGAACAGAGTGAGAATGAGCAAGACGCTGGGACCGACGTCCTTGCTGAGCAGGCTCCACTGCGGCTGGACAAGAATGGGAGACCGCAGCGGAAGTGGCTCGAGATTCCCCCTGTGCAGAAGCGGGAACTCGACCCCTAACACACTGATTGATGTAGTGATTTTTTCAGGTAGATTTTAGAACCCAAATCAAGCAAAAAAATAAATAGGCTTTCTATGGCCCACTGAGTGAGAGATGGCACACACAGGAGTCAGGAGTGGAACACAAGCCCTGAGGCCAATATTTATCTCCCACTGATTGATGTAGTGATTTTTTCAGGTAGATTTTAGAACCCAAATCAAGCAAAAAAATAAATAGGCTTTCTATGGCCCACTGAGTGAGAGATGGCACACACAGGATTCAGGAGTGGCACACAAGCCCAGAGGCCAATATTTATCTCCCACTGATTGATGTAGTGATTTTTCAGGTAGATTTTAGAACCTAAATCAAGCAAAAAAATAAATAGGTTTTCTATGGCCCACTGAGTGAGAGATGGCACACACAGCAGCCAGGAGTGGCACACAAGCCCTGAGGCCAATATTTTTCTCCCACTGATTGATGTAGTGATTTTTTCAGGTAGATTTTAGAACCCAAATCAAGCAAAAAAATAAATAGGCTTTCTATGGCCCACCGAGTGAGAGATGGCACACACAGGAGTCAGGAGTGGCACACAAGCCCTGAGGTCAATATTTTTCTCCCACTGATTGATGTAGTGATTTTTTCAGGTAGATTTTAGAACCCATATCAAGCAAAAAAATAAATAGGCTTTCTATGGCCCACTGAGTGAGAGATGGCACACACAGGAGTCAGGAGTGGCACACAAGCCCTGAGGCCAATATTTTTCTCCCACTGATTGAAGTAGTGATTTTTTCAGGTAGATTTTAGAACCCAAATCAAGCAAAAAAATAAATAGGCTTTCTATGGCCCACTGAGTGAGAGATGGCACACACAGGAGTCAGGAGTGGCACACAAGCCCTGAGGCCAATATTTATCTCCCACTGATTGATGTAGTGATTTTTTCAGGTAGATTTTAGAACCCAAATCAAGCAAAAAAATAAATAGGCTTTCTATGGCCCACTGAGTGAGAGATGGCACACACAGGAGTCAGGAGTGGCACACAAGCCCAGAGGCCAATATTTATCTCCCACTGATTGATGTAGTGATTTTTTCAGGTAGATTTTAGAACCCAAATCAAGCAAAAAAATAAATAGGCTTTCTATGGCCCACTGAGTGAGAGATGGCACACACAGGAGTCAGGAGTGGCACACAAGCCCTGAGGCCAATATTTATCTCCCACTGATTGATGTAGTGATTTTTTCAGGTAGATTTTAGAACCCAAATCAAGCAAAAAAATAAATAGGCTTTCTATGGCCCACTGAGTGAGAGATGGCACACACAGGAGTCAGGAGTGGCACACAAGCTCTGAAGCCAATACTTTTCTCCCACTTATTGATGTAGTGATTTTTTCAGGTAGATTTTAGAACCCAAATCAAGCAAAAAAATGAATAGGCTTTCTATGGCCCACTGAGTGAGAGATGGCACACACAGGAGTCAGGAGTGGCACACAAGCCCTGAGGCCAATATTTTTCTCCCACTGATTTATGTAGTGATTTTTTCCGGTAGATTTTAGAACCCAAATCAAGCAAAAAAATAAATAGGCTTTCTATGGCCCACTGAGTGAGAGATGGCACACACAGGAATCAGGAGTGGCACACAAGCCCTGAGGCCAATATTTTTCTCCCACTGATTGATGTAGTGATTTTTTCAGGTAGATTTTAGAACCCAAATCAAGCAAAAAAATAAATAGGCTTTCTATGGCCCACTGAGTGAGAGATGGCACACACAGGAGTCAGGAGTGGAACACAAGCCCTGAGGCCAATATTTATCTCCCACTGATTGATGTAGTGATTTTTTCAGGTAGATTTTAGAACCCAAATCAAGCAAAAAAATAAATAGGCTTTCTATGGCCCACTGAGTGAGAGATGGCACACACAGGATTCAGGAGTGGCACACAAGCCCAGAGGCCAATATTTATCTCCCACTGATTGATGTAGTGATTTTTCAGGTAGATTTTAGAACCCAAATCAAGCAAAAAAATAAATAGGCTTTCTATGGCCCACTGAGTGAGAGATGGCACACACAGCAGTCAGGAGTGGCACACAAGCCCTGAGGCCAATATTTTTCTCCCACTGATTGATGTAGTGATTTTTTCAGGTAGATTTTAGAACCCAAATCAAGCAAAAAAATAAATAGGCTTTCTATGGCCCACTGAGTGAGAGATGGCACACACAGGAGTCAGGAGTGGCACACAAGCCCTGAGGTCAATATTTTTCTCCCACTGATTGATGTAGTGATTTTTTCAGGTAGATTTTAGAACCCAAATCAAGCAAAAAAATAAATAGGCTTTCTATGGCCCACTGAGTGAGAGATGGCACACACAGGAGTCAGGAGTGGCACACAAGCCCTGAGGCCAATATTTTTCTCCCACTGATTGAAGTAGTGATTTTTTCAGGTAGATTTTAGAACCCAAATCAAGCAAAAAAATAAATAGGCTTTCTATGGCCCACTGAGTGAGAGATGGCACACACAGGAGTCAGGAGTGGCACACAAGCCCTGAGGCCAATATTTATCTCCCACTGATTGATGTAGTGATTTTTTCAGGTAGATTTTAGAACCCAAATCAAGCAAAAAAATAAATAGGCTTTCTATGGCCCACTGAGTGAGAGATGGCACACACAGGAGTCAGGAGTGGAACACAAGCCCTGAGGCCAATATTTATCTCCCACTGATTGATGTAGTGATTTTTTCAGGTAGATTTTAGAACCCAAATCAAGCAAAAAAATAAATAGGCTTTCTATGGCCCACTGAGTGAGAGATGGCACACACAGGATTCAGGAGTGGCACACAAGCCCAGAGGCCAATATTTATCTCCCACTGATTGATGTAGTGATTTTTCAGGTAGATTTTAGAACCCAAATCAAGCAAAAAAATAAATAGGCTTTCTATGGCCCACTGAGTGAGAGATGGCACACTCAGGTGTCAGGAGTGGCACACAAGCCATGAGGCCAATATTTTTCTCCCACTGATTGATGTAGTGATTTTTTCAGGTAGATTTTAGAACCCAAATCAAGCAAAAAAATAAATAGGCTTTCTATGGCCCACTGAGTGAGAGATGGCACACACAGGAGTCAGGAGTGGCACACAAGCCCTGAGGCCAATATTTTTCTCCCACTGATTGAAGTAGTGATTTTTTCAGGTAGATTTTAGAACCCAAATCAAGCAAAAAAATAAATAGGCTTTCTATGGCCCACTGAGTGAGAGATGGCACACACAGGAGTCAGGAGTGGCACACAAGCCCTGAGGCCAATATTTATCTCCCACTGATTGATGTAGTGATTTTTTCAGGTAGATTTTAGAACCCAAATCAAGCAAAAAAATAAATAGGCTTTCTATGGCCCACTGAGTGAGAGATGGCACACACAGGAGTCAGGAGTGGCACACAAGCCCAGAGGCCAATATTTATCTCCCACTGATTGATGTAGTGATTTTTTCAGGTAGATTTTAGAACCCAAATCAAGCAAAAAAATAAATAGGCTTTCTATGGCCCACTGAGTGAGAGATGGCACACTCAGGAGTCAGGAGTGGCACACAAGCCCTGAGGTCAATATTTTTCTCCCACTGATTGATGTAGTGATTTTTTCAGGTAGATTTTAGAACCCAAATCAAGCAAAAAAATAAATAGGCTTTCTATGGCCCACTGAGTGAGAGATGGCACACACAGGAGTCAGGAGTGGCACACAAGCCCTGAAGCCAATACTTTTCTCCCACTTATTGATGTAGTGATTTTTTCAGGTAGATTTTAGAACCCAAATCAAGCAAAAAAAAAAATAGGCTTTCTATGGCCCACTGAGTGAGAGATGGCACACACAGGAGTCAGGAGTGGCACACAAGCCCTGAGGCCAATATTTTTCTCCCACTGATTGATGTAGTGATTTTTTCAGGTAGATTTTAGAACCCAAATCAAGCAAAAAATAAATAGGCTTTCTATGGCCCATTGAGTGAGAGATGGCACACACAGGAGTCAGGAGTGGCACACAAGCCCTGAGGCCAATATTTATCTCCCACTGATTGATGTAGTGATTTTTTCAGGTAGATTTTAGAACCCAAATCAAGCAAAAAAATAAATAGGCTTTCTATGGCCCACTGAGTGAGAGATGGCACACACAGGAGTCAAGAGTGGCACACAAGCCCTGAGGCCAATATTTTTCTCCCACTGATTGATGTAGTGATTTTTTCAGGTAGATTTTAGAACCCAAATCAAGCAAAAATATAAATAGGCTTTCTATGGCCCACTGAGTGAGAGATGGCACACACAGGAGTCAGGAGTGGCACACAAGCCCAGAGGCCAATATTTATCTCCCACTGATTGATGTAGTGATTTTTTCAGGTAGATTTTAGAACCCAAATCAAGCAAAAAAATAAATAGGCTTTCTATGGCCCACTGAGTGAGAGATGGCACACACAGGAGTCAGGAGTGGCACACAAGCTCTGAAGCCAATACTTTTCTCCCACTTATTGATGTAGTGATTTTTTCAGGTAGATTTTAGAACCCAAATCAAGCAAAAAAATAAATAGGCTTTCTATGGCCCACTGAGTGAGAGATGGCACACACAGGAGTCAGGAGTGGCACACAAGCCCTGAGGCCAATATTTTTCTCCCACTGATTTATGTAGTGATTTTTTCCGGTAGATTTTAGAACCCAAATCAAGCAAAAAAATAAATAGGCTTTCTATGGCCCACTGAGTGAGAGATGGCACACACAGGAATCAGGAGTGGCACACAAGCCCTGAGGCCAATATTTTTCTCCCACTGATTGATGTAGTGATTTTTTCAGGTAGATTTTAGAACCCAAATCAAGCAAAAAAATAAATAGGCTTTCTATGGCCCACTGAGTGAGAGATGGCACACACAGGAGTCAGGAGTGGAACACAAGCCCTGAGGCCAATATTTATCTCCCACTGATTGATGTAGTGATTTTTTCAGGTAGATTTTAGAACCCAAATCAAGCAAAAAAATAAATAGGCTTTCTATGGCCCACTGAGTGAGAGATGGCACACACAGGATTCAGGAGTGGCACACAAGCCCAGAGGCCAATATTTATCTCCCACTGATTGATGTAGTGATTTTTCAGGTAGATTTTAGAACCCAAATCAAGCAAAAAAATAAATAGGCTTTCTATGGCCCACTGAGTGAGAGATGGCACACACAGCAGTCAGGAGTGGCACACAAGCCCTGAGGCCAATATTTTTCTCCCACTGATTGATGTAGTGATTTTTTCAGGTAGATTTTAGAACCCAAATCAAGCAAAAAAATAAATAGGCTTTCTATGGCCCACTGAGTGAGAGATGGCACACACAGGAGTCAGGAGTGGCACACAAGCCCTGAGGCCAATATTTTTCTCCCACTGATTGAAGTAGTGATTTTTTCAGGTAGATTTTAGAACCCAAATCAAGCAAAAAAATAAATAGGCTTTCTATGGCCCACTGAGTGAGAGATGGCACACACAGGAGTCAGGAGTGGCACACAAGCCCTGAGGCCAATATTTATCTCCCACTGATTGATGTAGTGATTTTTTCAGGTAGATTTTAGAACCCAAATCAAGCAAAAAAATAAATAGGCTTTCTATGGCCCACTGAGTGAGAGATGGCACACACAGGAGTCAGGAGTGGAACACAAGCCCTGAGGCCAATATTTATCTCCCACTGATTGATGTAGTGATTTTTTCAGGTAGATTTTAGAACCCAAATCAAGCAAAAAAATAAATAGGCTTTCTATGGCCCACTGAGTGAGAGATGGCACACACAGGATTCAGGAGTGGCACACAAGCCCAGAGGCCAATATTTATCTCCCACTGATTGATGTAGTGATTTTTCAGGTAGATTTTAGAACCCAAATCAAGCAAAAAAATAAATAGGCTTTCTATGGCCCACTGAGTGAGAGATGGCACACTCAGGTGTCAGGAGTGGCACACAAGCCCTGAGGCCAATATTTTTCTCCCACTGATTGATGTAGTGATTTTTTCAGGTAGATTTTAGAACCCAAATCAAGCAAAAAAATAAATAGGCTTTCTATGGCCCACTGAGTGAGAGATGGCACACACAGGAGTCAGGAGTGGCACACAAGCCCTGAGGCCAATATTTTTCTCCCACTGATTGAAGTAGTGATTTTTTCAGGTAGATTTTAGAACCCAAATCAAGCAAAAAAATAAATAGGCTTTCTATGGCCCACTGAGTGAGAGATGGCACACACAGGAGTCAGGAGTGGCACACAAGCCCTGAGGCCAATATTTATCTCCCACTGATTGATGTAGTGATTTTTTCAGGTAGATTTTAGAACCCAAATCAAGCAAAAAAATAAATAGGCTTTCTATGGCCCACTGAGTGAGAGATGGCACACACAGGAGTCAGGAGTGGCACACAAGCCCAGAGGCCAATATTTATCTCCCACTGATTGATGTAGTGATTTTTTCAGGTAGATTTTAGAACCCAAATCAAGCAAAAAAATAAATAGGCTTTCTATGGCCCACTGAGTGAGAGATGGCACACACAGGAGTCAGGAATGGCACACAAGCCCAGAGGCCAATATTTATCTCCCACTGATTGATGTAGTGATTTTTCAGGTAGATTTTAGAACCCAAATCAAGCAAAACAATAAATAGGCTTTCTATGGCCCACTGAGTGAGAGATGGCACACACAGAAGTCAGGAGTGGCACACAAGCCCTGAGGTCAATATTTTTCTCCCACTGATTGATGTAGTGATTTTTTCAGGTAGATTTTAGAACCCAAATCAAGCAAAAAAATAAATAGGCTTTCTATGGCCCACTGAGTGAGAGATGGCACACACAGGAGTCAGGAGTGGCACACAAGCCCTGAGGCCAATATTTTTCTCCCACTGATTGAAGTAGTGATTTTTTCAGGTAGATTTTAGAACCCAAATCAAGCAAAAAAATAAATAGGCTTTCTATGGCCCACTGAGTGAGAGATGGCACACACAGGAGTCAGGAGTGGCACACAAGCCCTGAAGCCAATACTTTTCTCCCACTTATTGATGTAGTGATTTTTTCAGGTAGATTTTAGAACCCAAATCAAGCAAAAAAAAAAAGGCTTTCTATGGCCCACTGAGTGAGAGATGGCACACACAGGAGTCAAGAGTGGCACACAAGCCCTGAGGCCAATATTTTTCTCCCACTGATTGATGTAGTGATTTTTTCAGGTAGATTTTAGAACCCAAATCAAGCAAAAAAATAAATAGGCTTTCTATGGCCCACTGAGTGAGAGATGGCACACACAGGAGTCAGGAGTGGAACACAAGCCCTGAGGCCAATATTTATCTCCCACTGATTGATGTAGTGATTTTTTCAGGTAGATTTTAGAACCCAAATCAAGCAAAAAAATAAATAGGCTTTCTATGGCCCACTGAGTGAGAGATGGCACACACAGGATTCAGGAGTGGCACACAAGCCCAGAGGCCAATATTTATCTCCCACTGATTGATGTAGTGATTTTTCAGGTAGATTTTAGAACCTAAATCAAGCAAAAAAATAAATAGGTTTTCTATGGCCCACTGAGTGAGAGATGGCACACACAGCAGCCAGGAGTGGCACACAAGCCCTGAGGCCAATATTTTTCTCCCACTGATTGATGTAGTGATTTTTTCAGGTAGATTTTAGAACCCAAATCAAGCAAAAAAATAAATAGGCTTTCTATGGCCCACCGAGTGAGAGATGGCACACACAGGAGTCAGGAGTGGCACACAAGCCCTGAGGTCAATATTTTTCTCCCACTGATTGATGTAGTGATTTTTTCAGGTAGATTTTAGAACCCAAATCAAGCAAAAAAATAAATAGGCTTTCTATGGCCCACTGAGTGAGAGATGGCACACACAGGAGTCAGGAGTGGCACACAAGCCCTGAGGCCAATATTTTTCTCCCACTGATTGAAGTAGTGATTTTTTCAGGTAGATTTTAGAACCCAAATCAAGCAAAAAAATAAATAGGCTTTCTATGGCCCACTGAGTGAGAGATGGCACACACAGGAGTCAGGAGTGGCACACAAGCCCAGAGGCCAATATTTATCTCCCACTGATTGATGTAGTGATTTTTTCAGGTAGATTTTAGAACCCAAATCAAGCAAAAAAATAAATAGGCTTTCTATGGCCCACTGAGTGAGAGATGGCACACACAGGAGTCAGGAGTGGCACACAAGCCCTGAGGCCAATATTTATCTCCCACTGATTGATGTAGTGATTTTTTCAGGTAGATTTTAGAACCCAAATCAAGCAGAAAAATAAATAGGCTTTCTATGGCCCACTGAGTGAGAGATGGCACACACAGGAGTCAGGAGTGGCACACAAGCTCTGAAGCCAATACTTTTCTCCCACTTATTGATGTAGTGATTTTTTCAGGTAGATTTTAGAACCCAAATCAAGCAAAAAAATAAATAGGCTTTCTATGGCCCACTGAGTGAGAGATGGCACACACAGGAGTCAGGAGTGGCACACAAGCCCTGAGGCCAATATTTTTCTCCCACTGATTTATGTAGTGATTTTTTCCGGTAGATTTTAGAACCCAAATCAAGCAAAAAAATAAATAGGCTTTCTATGGCCCACTGAGTGAGAGATGGCACACACAGGAGTCAGGAGTGGCACACAAGCCCTGAGGCCAATATTTTTCTCCCACTGATTGATGTAGTGATTTTTTCAGGTAGATTTTAGAACCCAAATCAAGCAAAAAAATAAATAGGCTTTCTATGGCCCACTGAGTGAGAGATGGCACACACAGGAGTCAGGAGTGGCACACAAGCCCTGAAGCCAATACTTTTCTCCCACTTATTGATGTAGTGATTTTTTCAGGTAGATTTTAGAACCCAAATCAAGCAAAAAAAAATAGGCTTTCTATGGCCCACTGAGTGAGAGATGGCACACACAGGAGTCAGGAGTGGCACACAAGCCCTGAGGCCAATATTTTTCTCCCACTGATTTATGTAGTGATTTTTTCAGGTAGATTTTAGAACCCAAATCAAGCAAAAAATAAATAGGCTTTCTATGGCCCATTGAGTGAGAGATGGCACACACAGGAGTCAGGAGTGGCACACAAGCCCTGAGGCCAATATTTATCTCCCACTGATTGATGTAGTGATTTTTTCAGGTAGATTTTAGAACCCAAATCAAGCAAAAAAATAAATAGGCTTTCTATGGCCCACTGAGTGAGAGATGGCACACACAGGAGTCAAGAGTGGCACACAAGCCCTGAGGCCAATATTTTTCTCCCACTGATTGATGTAGTGATTTTTTCAGGTAGATTTTAGAACCCAAATCAAGCAAAAAAATAAATAGGCTTTCTATGGCCCACTGAGTGAGAGATGGCACACACAGGAGTCAGGAGTGGCACACAAGCCCTGAAGCCAATACTTTTCTCCCACTTATTGATGTAGTGATTTTTTCAGGTAGATTTTAGAACCCAAATCAAGCAAAAAAAAATAGGCTTTCTATGGCCCACTGAGTGAGAGATGGCACACACAGGAGTCAAGAGTGGCACACAAGCCCTGAGGCCAATATTTTTCTCCCACTGATTGATGTAGTGATTTTTTCAGGTAGATTTTAGAACCCAAATCAAGCAAAAAAATAAATAGGCTTTCTATGGCCCACTGAGTGAGAGATGGCACACACAGGAGTCAGGAGTGGAACACAAGCCCTGAGGCCAATATTTATCTCCCACTGATTGATGTAGTGATTTTTTCAGGTAGATTTTAGAACCCAAATCAAGCAAAAAAATAAATAGGCTTTCTATGGCCCACTGAGTGAGAGATGGCACACACAGGATTCAGGAGTGGCACACAAGCCCAGAGGCCAATATTTATCTCCCACTGATTGATGTAGTGATTTTTCAGGTAGATTTTAGAACCTAAATCAAGCAAAAAAATAAATAGGTTTTCTATGGCCCACTGAGTGAGAGATGGCACACACAGCAGCCAGGAGTGGCACACAAGCCCTGAGGCCAATATTTTTCTCCCACTGATTGATGTAGTGATTTTTTCAGGTAGATTTTAGAACCCAAATCAAGCAAAAAAATAAATAGGCTTTCTATGGCCCACCGAGTGAGAGATGGCACACACAGGAGTCAGGAGTGGCACACAAGCCCTGAGGTCAATATTTTTCTCCCACTGATTGATGTAGTGATTTTTTCAGGTAGATTTTAGAACCCAAATCAAGCAAAAAAATAAATAGGCTTTCTATGGCCCACTGAGTGAGAGATGGCACACACAGGAGTCAGGAGTGGCACACAAGCCCTGAGGCCAATATTTTTCTCCCACTGATTGAAGTAGTGATTTTTTCAGGTAGATTTTAGAACCCAAATCAAGCAAAAAAATAAATAGGCTTTCTATGGCCCACTGAGTGAGAGATGGCACACACAGGAGTCAGGAGTGGCACACAAGCCCTGAGGCCAATATTTATCTCCCACTGATTGATGTAGTGATTTTTTCAGGTAGATTTTAGAACCCAAATCAAGCAAAAAAATAAATAGGCTTTCTATGGCCCACTGAGTGAGAGATGGCACACACAGGAGTCAGGAGTGGCACACAAGCCCAGAGGCCAATATTTATCTCCCACTGATTGATGTAGTGATTTTTTCAGGTAGATTTTAGAACCCAAATCAAGCAAAAAAATAAATAGGCTTTCTATGGCCCACTGAGTGAGAGATGGCACACACAGGAGTCAGGAGTGGCACACAAGCCCTGAGGCCAATATTTATCTCCCACTGATTGATGTAGTGATTTTTTCAGGTAGATTTTAGAACCCAAATCAAGCAGAAAAATAAATAGGCTTTCTATGGCCCACTGAGTGAGAGATGGCACACACAGGAGTCAGGAGTGGCACACAAGCTCTGAAGCCAATACTTTTCTCCCACTTATTGATGTAGTGATTTTTTCAGGTAGATTTTAGAACCCAAATCAAGCAAAAAAATAAATAGGCTTTCTATGGCCCACTGAGTGAGAGATGGCACACACAGGAGTCAGGAGTGGCACACAAGCCCTGAGGCCAATATTTTTCTCCCACTGATTTATGTAGTGATTTTTTCCGGTAGATTTTAGAACCCAAATCAAGCAAAAAAATAAATAGGCTTTCTATGGCCCACTGAGTGAGAGATGGCACACACAGGAGTCAGGAGTGGCACACAAGCCCTGAGGCCAATATTTTTCTCCCACTGATTGATGTAGTGATTTTTTCAGGTAGATTTTAGAACCCAAATCAAGCAAAAAAATAAATAGGCTTTCTATGGCCCACTGAGTGAGAGATGGCACACACAGGAGTCAGGAGTGGCACACAAGCCCTGAAGCCAATACTTTTCTCCCACTTATTGATGTAGTGATTTTTTCAGGTAGATTTTAGAACCCAAATCAAGCAAAAAAAAATAGGCTTTCTATGGCCCACTGAGTGAGAGATGGCACACACAGGAGTCAGGAGTGGCACACAAGCCCTGAGGCCAATATTTTTCTCCCACTGATTTATGTAGTGATTTTTTCAGGTAGATTTTAGAACCCAAATCAAGCAAAAAATAAATAGGCTTTCTATGGCCCATTGAGTGAGAGATGGCACACACAGGAGTCAGGAGTGGCACACAAGCCCTGAGGCCAATATTTATCTCCCACTGATTAATGTAGTGATTTTTTCAGGTAGATTTTAGAACCCAAATCAAGCAAAAAAATAAATAGGCTTTCTATGGCCCACTGAGTGAGAGATGGCACACACAGGAGTCAAGAGTGGCACACAAGCCCTGAGGCCAATATTTTTCTCCCACTGATTGATGTAGTGATTTTTTCAGGTAGATTTTAGAACCCAAATCAAGCAAAAAAATAAATAGGCTTTCTATGGCCCACTGAGTGAGAGATGGCACACACAGGAGTCAGGAGTGGAACACAAGCCCTGAGGCCAATATTTATCTCCCACTGATTGATGTAGTGATTTTTTCAGGTAGATTTTAGAACCCAAATCAAGCAAAAAAATAAATAGGCTTTCTATGGTCCACTGAGTGAGAGATGGCACACACAGGATTCAGGAGTGGCACACAAGCCCAGAGGCCAATATTTATCTCCCACTGATTGATGTAGTGATTTTTCAGGTAGATTTTAGAACCTAAATCAAGCAAAAAAATAAATAGGTTTTCTATGGCCCACTGAGTGAGAGATGGCACACACAGCAGCCAGGAGTGGCACACTAGCCCTGAGGCCAATATTTTTCTCCCACTGATTGATGTAGTGATTTTTTCAGGTAGATTTTAGAACCCAAATCAAGCAAAAAAATAAATAGGCTTTCTATGGCCCACCGAGTGAGAGATGGCACACACAGGAGTCAGGAGTGGCACACAAGCCCTGAGGTCAATATTTTTCTCCCACTGATTGATGTAGTGATTTTTTCAGGTAGATTTTAGAACCCAAATCAAGCAAAAAAATAAATAGGCTTTCTATGGTCCACTGAGTGAGAGATGGCACACACAGGAGTCAGGAGTGGCACACAAGCCCTGAGGCCAATATTTTTCTCCCACTGATTGAAGTAGTGATTTTTTCAGGTAGATTTTAGAACCCAAATCAAGCAAAAAAATAAATAGGCTTTCTATGGCCCACTGAGTGAGAGATGGCACACACAGGAGTCAGGAGTGGCACACAAGCCCTGAGGCCAATATTTATCTCCCACTGATTGATGTAGTGATTTTTTCAGGTAGATTTTAGAACCCAAATCAAGCAAAAAAATAAATAGGCTTTCTATGGCCCACTGAGTGAGAGAAGGCACACACAGGAGTCAGGAGTGGCACACAAGCCCAGAGGCCAATATTTATCTCCCACTGATTGATGTAGTGATTTTTTCAGGTAGATTTTAGAACCCAAATCAAGCAAAAAAATAAATAGGCTTTCTATGGCCCACTGAGTGAGAGATGGCACACACAGGAGTCAGGAGTGGCACACAAGCCCTGAGGCCAATATTTATCTCCCACTGATTGATGTAGTGATTTTTTCAGGTAGATTTTAGAACGCAAATCAAGCAAAAAAATAAATAGGCTTTCTATGGCCCACTGAGTGAGAGATGGCACACACAGGAGTCAGGAGTGGCACACAAGCTCTGAAGCCAATACTTTTCTCCCACTTATTGATGTAGTGATTTTTTCAGGTAGATTTTAGAACCCAAATCAAGCAAAAAAATAAATAGGCTTTCTATGGCCCACTGAGTGAGAGATGGCACACACAGGAGTCAGGAGTGGCACACAAGCCCTGAGGCCAATATTTTTCTCCCACTGATTTATGTAGTGATTTTTTCCGGTAGATTTTAGAACCCAAATCAAGCAAAAAAATAAATAGGCTTTCTATGGCCCACTGAGTGAGAGATGGCACACACAGGAGTCAGGAGTGGCACACAAGCCCTGAGGCCAATATTTTTCTCCCACTGATTGATGTAGTGATTTTTTCAGGTAGATTTTAGAACCCAAATCAAGCAAAAAAATAAATAGGCTTTCTATGGCCCACTGAGTGAGAGATGGCACACACAGGAGTCAGGAGTGGAACACAAGCCCTGAGGCCAATATTTATCTCCCACTGATTGATGTACTGATTTTTTCAGGTAGATTTTAGAACCCAAATCAAGCAAAAAAATAAATAGGCTTTCTATGGCCCACTGAGTGAGAGATGGCACACACAGGATTCAGGAGTGGCACACAAGCCCAGAGGCCAATATTTATCTCCCACTGATTGATGTAGTGATTTTTCAGGTAGATTTTAGAACCCAAATCAAGCAAAAAAATAAATAGGCTTTCTATGGCCCACTGAGTGAGAGATGGCACACACAGCAGTCAGGAGTGGCACACAAGCCCTGAGGCCAATATTTTTCTCCCACTGATTGATGTAGTGATTTTTTCAGGTAGATTTTAGAACCCAAATCAAGCAAAAAAATAAATAGGCTTTCTATGGCCCACTGAGTGAGAGATGGCACACACAGGAGTCAGGAGTGGCACACAAGCCCTGAGGTAAATATTTTTCTCCCACTGATTGATGTAGTGATTTTTTCAGGTAGATTTTAGAACCCAAATCAAGCAAAAAAATAAATAGGCTTTCTATGGCCCACTGAGTGAGAGATGGCACACACAGGAGTCAGGAGTGGCACACAAGCCCTGAGGCCAATATTTTTCTCCCACTGATTGAAGTAGTGATTTTTTCAGGTAGATTTTAGAACCCAAATCAAGCAAAAAAATAAATAGGCTTTCTATGGCCCACTGAGTAAGAGATGGCACACACAGGAGTCAGGAGTGGCACACAAGCCCTGAGGCCAATATTTATCTCCCACTGATTGATGTAGTGATTTTTTCAGGTAGATTTTAGAACCCAAATCAAGCAAAAAAATAAATAGGCTTTCTATGGCCCATTGAGTGAGAGATGGCACACACAGGAGTCAGGAGTGGAACACAAGCCCTGAGGCCAATATTTATCTCCCACTGATTGATGTAGTGATTTTTTCAGGTAGATTTTAGAACCCAAATCAAGCAAAAAAATAAATAGGCTTTCTATGGCCCACTGAGTGAGAGATGGCACACACAGGATTCAGGAGTGGCACACAAGCCCAGAGGCCAATATTTATCTCCCACTGATTGATGTAGTGATTTTTCAGGTAGATTTTAGAACCCAAATCAAGCAAAAAAATAAATAGGCTTTCTATGGCCCACTGAGTGAGAGATGGCACACTCAGGTGTCAGGAGTGGCACACAAGCCCTGAGGCCAATATTTTTCTCCCACTGATTGATGTAGTGATTTTTTCAGGTAGATTTTAGAACCCAAATCAAGCAAAAAAATAAATAGGCTTTCTATGGCCCACTGAGTGAGAGATGGCACACACAGGAGTCAGGAGTGGCACACAAGCCCAGAGGCCAATATTTATCTCCCACTGATTGATGTAGTGATTTTTCAGGTAGATTTTAGAACCCAAATCAAGCAAAAAAATAAATAGGCTTTCTATGGCCCACTGAGTGAGAGATGGCACACACAGGAGTCAGGAGTGGCACACAAGCCCTGAGGCCAATATTTTTCTCCCACTGATTGATGTAGTGATTTTTTCAGGTAGATTTTAGAACCCAAATCAAGCAAAAAAATAAATAGGCTTTCTATGGCCCACTGAGTGAGAGATGGCACACACAGGATTCAGGAGTGGCACACAAGCCCAGAGGCCAATATTTATCTCCCACTGATTGATGTAGTGATTTTTCAGGTAGATTTTAGAACCCAAATCAAGCAAAAAAATAAATAGGCTTTCTATGGCCCACTGAGTGAGAGATGGCACACTCAGGTGTCAGGAGTGGCACACAAGCCCTGAGGCCAATATTTTTCTCCCACTGATTGATGTAGTGATTTTTTCAGGTAGATTTTAGAACCCAAATCAAGCAAAAAAATAAATAGGCTTTCTATGGCCCACTGAGTGAGAGATGGCACACACAGGAGTCAGGAGTGGCACACAAGCCCTGAGGCCAATATTTTTCTCCCACTGATTGAAGTAGTGATTTTTTCAGGTAGATTTTAGAACCCAAATCAAGCAAAAAAATAAATAGGCTTTCTATGGCCCACTGAGTGAGAGATGGCACACACAGGAGTCAGGAGTGGCACACAAGCCCTGTGGCCAATATTTATCTCCCACTGATTGATGTAGTGATTTTTTCAGGTAGATTTTAGAACCCAAATCAAGCAAAAAAATAAATAGGCTTTCTATGGCCCACTGAGTGAGAGATGGCACACACAGGAGTCAGGAGTGGCACACAAGCCCAGAGGCCAATATTTATCTCCCACTGATTGATGTAGTGATTTTTTCAGGTAGATTTTAGAACCCAAATCAAGCAAAAAAATAAATAGGCTTTCTATGGCCCACTGAGTGAGAGATGGCACACACAGGAGTCAGGAATGGCACACAAGCCCAGAGGCCAATATTTATCTCCCACTGATTGATGTAGTGATTTTTCAGGTAGATTTTAGAACCCAAATCAAGCAAAAAAATAAATAGGCTTTCTATGGCCCACTGAGTGAGAAATGGCACACACAGGAGTCAGGAGTGGCACACAAGCCCTGAGGCCAATATTTTTCTCCCACTGATTGATGTAGTGATTTTTTCAGGTAGATTTTAGAACCCAAATCAAGCAAAAAAATAAATAGGCTTTCTATGGCCCACTGAGTGAGAGATGGCACACACAGGAGTCAGGAGTGGAACACAAGCCCTGAGGCCAATATTTATCTCCCACTGATTGATGTAGTGATTTTTTCAGGTAGATTTTAGAACTCAAATCAAGCAAAAAAATAAATAGGCTTTCTATGGCCCACTGAGTGAGAGATGGCACACACAGGTGTCAGGAGTGGCACACAAGCCCAGAAGCCAATATTTATCTCCCACTGATTGATGTAGTGATTTTTTCAGGTAGATTTTAGAACCCAAATCAAGCAAAAAAATAAATAGGCTTTCTATGGCCCACTGAGTGAGAGATGGCACACACAGGAGTCAGGAGTGGAACACAAGCCCTGAGGCCAATATTTATCTCCCACCGATTGATGTAGTGATTTTTTCAGGTAGATTTTAGAACTCAAATCAAGCAAAAAAATAAATAGGCTTTCTATGGCCCGCTGAGTGAGAGATGGCACACACAGGTGTCAGGAGTGGCACACAAGCCCAGAAGCCAATATTTATCTCCCACTGATTGATGTAGTGATTTTTTCAGGTAGATTTTAGAACCCAAATCAAGCAAAAAAATAAATAGGCTTTCTATGGCCCACTGAGTGAGAGATGGCACACACAGGAGTCAGGAGTGGCACACAAGCCCTGAGGCCAACATATTTCTCCCACTGATTGATGTAGTGATTTTTTCAGGTAGATTTTAGAACCCAAATCAAGCAAAAAAATAAATAGGCTTTCTATGGCCCACTGAGTGAGAGATGGCACACACAGGAGTCAGGAGTGGCACACAAGCCCTGAAGCCAATACTTTTCTCCCACTTATTGATGTAGTGATTTTTTCAGGTAGATTTTAGAACCCAAATCAAGCAAAAAAATAAATAGGCTTTCCATGGCCCACTGAGTGAGAGATGGCACACACAGGAGTCAGGAGTGGCACACAAGCCCTGAGGCCAATATTTTTCTCCCACTGATTGATGTAGTGATTTTTTCAGGTAGATTTTAGAACCCAAATCAAGCAAAAAATAAATAGGCTTTCTATGGCCCACTGAGTGAGAGATGGCACACACAGGAGTCAGGAGTGGCACACAAGCCCTGAGGCCAATATTTATCTCCCACTGATTGATGTAGTGATTTTTTCAGGTAGATTTTAGAACCCAAATCAAGCAAAAAAATAAATAGGCTTTCTATGGCCCACTGAGTGAGAGATATCACACACAGGAGTCAAGAGTGGCACACAAGCCCTGAGGCCAATATTTTTCTCCCACTGATTGATGTAGTGATTTTTTCAGGTAGATTTTAGAACCCAAATCAAGCAAAAAAATAAATAGGCTTTCTATGGCCCACTGAGTGAGAGATGGCACACACAGGAGTCAGGAGTGGAACACAAGCCCTGAGGCCAATATTTATCTCCCACTGATTGATGTAGTGATTTTTTCAGGTAGATTTTAGAACCCAAATCAAGCAAAAAAATAAATAGGCTTTCTATGGCCCACTGAGTGAGAGATGGCACACACAGGAGTCAGGAGTGGCACACAAGCCCAGAGGCCAATATTTATCTCCCACTGATTGATGTAGTGATTTTTTCAGGTAGATTTTAGAACCCAAATCAAGCAAAAAAATAAATAGGCTTTCTATGGCCCACTGAGTGAGAGATGGCACACACAGGAGTCAGGAGTGGCACACAAGCCCAGAGGCCAATATTTATCTCCCACTGATTGATGTAGTGATTTTTTCAGGTAGATTTTAGAACCCAAATCAAGCAAAAAAATAAATAGGCTTTCTATGGCCCACTGAGTGAGAGATGGCACACACAGGAGTCAGAAGTGGCACACAAGCCCTTAGGCCAATATTTATCTCCCACTGATTGATGTAGTGATTTTTTCAGGTAGATTTTAGAACCCAAATCAAGCAAAAAAATAAATAGGCTTTCTATGGCCCACTGAGTGAGAGATGGCACACACAGGAGTCAGGAGTGGCACACAAGCCCTGAAGCCAATACTTTTCTCCCACTTATTGATGTAGTGATTTTTTCAGGTAGATTTTAGAACCCAAATCAAGCAAAAAAATAAATAGGCTTTCTATGGCCCACTGAGTGAGAGATGGCACACACAGGAGTCAGGAGTGGCACACAAGCCCTGAGGCCAATATTTTTCTCCCACTGATTTATGCAGTGATTTTTTCCGGTAGATTTTAGAACCCAAATCAAGCAAAAAAATAAATAGGCTTTCTATGGCCCACTGAGTGAGAGATGGCACACACAGGAGTCAGGAGTGGCACACAAGCCCTGAGGCCAATATTTTTCTCCCACTGATTGATGTAGTGATTTTTTCAGGTAGATTTCAGAACCCAAATCAAGCAAAAAAATAAATAGGCTTTCCATGGCCCACTGAGTGAGAGATGGCACACACAGGAGTCAGGAGTGGAACACAAGCCCTGAGGCCAATATTTATCTCCCACTGATTGATGTAGTGATTTTTTCAGGTAGATTTTAGAACCCAAATCAAGCAAAAAAATAAATAGGCTTTCTATGGCCCACTGAGTGAGAGATGGCACACACAGGATTCAGGAGTGGCACACAAGCCTAGAGGCCAATATTTATCTCCCACTGATTGATGTAGTGATTTTTCAGGTAGGTTTTAGAACCCAAATCAAGCAAAAAAATAAATAGGCTTTCTATGGCCCACTGAGTGAGAGATGGCACACACAGCAGTCAGGAGTGGCACACAAGCCCTGAGGCCAATATTTTTCTCCCACTGATTGATGTAGTGATTTTTTCAGGTAGATTTTAGAACCCAAATCAAGCAAAAAAATAAATAGGCTTTCTATGGCCCACTGAGTGAGAGATGGCACACACAGGAGTCAGGAGTGGCACACAAGCTCTGAGGTCAATATTTTTCTCCCACTGATTGATGTAGTGATTTTTTCAGGTAGATTTTAGAACCCAAATCAAGCAAAAAAATAAATAGGCTTTCTATGGCCCACTGAGTGAGAGATGGCACACACAGGAGTCAGGAGTGGAACACAAGCCCTGAGGCCAATATTTATCTCCCACTGATTGATGTAGTGATTTTTTCAGGTAGATTTTAGAACCCAAATCAAGCAAAAAAATAAATAGGCTTTCTATGGCCCACTGAGTGAGAGATGGCACACACAGGAGTCAGGAGTGGCACACAAGCCCAGAGGCCAATATTTATCTCCCACTGATTGATGTAGTGATTTTTTCAGGTAGATTTTAGAACCCAAATCAAGCAAAAAAATAAATAGGCTTTCTATGGCCCACTGAGTGAGAGATGGCACACACAGGAGTCAGGAGTGGCACACAAGCCCAGAGGCCAATATTTATCTCCCACTGATTGATGTAGTGATTTTTTCAGGTAGATTTTAGAACCCAAATCAAGCAAAAAAATAAATAGGCTTTCTATGGCCCACTGAGTGAGAGATGGCACACACAGGAGTCAGGAATGGCACACAAGCCCTTAGGCCAATATTTATCTCCCACTGATTGATGTAGTGATTTTTTCAGGTAGATTTTAGAACCCAAATCAAGCAAAAAAATAAATAGGCTTTCTATGGCCCACTGAGTGAGAGATGGCACACACAGGAGTCAGGAGTGGCACACAAGCCCTGAAGCCAATACATTTCTCCCACTTATTGATGTAGTGATTTTTTCAGGTAGATTTTAGAACCCAAATCAAGCAAAAAAATAAATAGGCTTTCTATGGCCCACTGAGTGAGAGATGGCACACACAGGAGTCAGGAGTGGCACACAAGCCCTGAGGCCAATATTTTTCTCCCACTGATTTATGTAGTGATTTTTTCCGGTAGATTTTAGAACCCAAATCAAGCAAAAAAATAAATAGGCTTTCTATGGCCCACTGAGTGAGAGATGGCACACACAGGAGTCAGGAGTGGCACACAAGCCCTGAGGCCAATATTTTTCTCCCACTGATTGATGTAGTGATTTTTTCAGGTAGATTTCAGAACCCAAATCAAGCAAAAAAATAAATAGGCTTTCCATGGCCCACTGAGTGAGAGATGGCACACACAGGAGTCAGGAGTGGAACACAAGCCCTGAGGCCAATATTTATCTCCCACTGATTGATGTAGTGATTTTTTCAGGTAGATTTTAGAACCCAAATCAAGCAAAAAAATAAATAGGCTTTCTATGGCCCACTGAGTGAGAGATGGCACACACAGGATTCAGGAGTGGCACACAAGCCTAGAGGCCAATATTTATCTCCCACTGATTGATGTAGTGATTTTTCAGGTAGGTTTTAGAACCCAAATCAAGCAAAAAAATAAATAGGCTTTCTATGGCCCACTGAGTGAGAGATGGCACACACAGCAGTCAGGAGTGGCACACAAGCCCTGAGGCCAATATTTTTCTCCCACTGATTGATGTAGTGATTTTTTCAGGTAGATTTTAGAACCCAAATCAAGCAAAAAAATAAATAGGCTTTCTATGGCCCACTGAGTGAGAGATGGCACACACAGGAGTCAGGAGTGGCACACAAGCCCTGAGGTCAATATTTTTCTCCCACTGATTGATGTAGTGATTTTTTCAGGTAGATTTTAGAACCCAAATCAAGCAAAAAAATAAATAGGCTTTCTATGGCCCACTGAGTGAGAGATGGCACACACAGGAGTCAGGAGTGGCACACAAGCCCTGAGGCCAATATTTTTCTCCCACTGATTGAAGTAGTGATTTTTTCAGGTAGATTTTAGAACCCAAATCAAGCAAAAAAATAAATAGGCTTTCTATGGCCCACTGAGTGAGAGATGGCACACACAGGAGTCAGGAGTGGCACACAAGCCCTGAGGCCAATATTTATCTCCCACTGATTGATGTAGTGATTTTTTCAGGTAGATTTTAGAACCCAAATCAAGCAAAAAAATAAATAGGCTTTCTATGGCCCACTGAGTGAGAGATGGCACACACAGGAGTCAGGAGTGGAACACAAGCCCTGAGGCCAATATTTATCTCCCACTGATTGATGTAGTGATTTTTTCAGGTAGATTTTAGAACCCAAATCAAGCAAAAAAATAAATAGGATTTCTATGGCCCACTGAGTGAGAGATGGCACACACAGGATTCAGGAGTGGCACACAAGCCCAGAGGCCAATATTTATCTCCCACTGATTGATGTAGTGATTTTTCAGGTAGATTTTAGAACCCAAATCAAGCAAAAAAATAAATAGGCTTTCTATGGCCCACTGAGTGAGAGATGGCACACACAGCAGTCAGGAGTGGCACACAAGCCCTGAGGCCAATATTTTTCTCCCACTGATTTATGTAGTGATTTTTTCTGGTAGATTTTAGAACCCAAATCAAGCAAAAAAATAAATAGGCTTTCTATGGCCCACTGAGTGAGAGATGGCACACACAGGAGTCAGGAGTGGCACACAAGCCCTGAGGCCAATATTTTTCTCCCACTGATTGAAGTAGTGATTTTTTCAGGTAGATTTTAGAACCCAAATCAAGCAAAAAAATAAATAGGCTTTCTATGGCCCACTGAGTGAGAGATGGCACACACAGGAGTCAGGAGTGGAACACAAGCCCTGAGGCCAATATTTATCTCCCACTGATTGATGTAGTGATTTTTTCAGGTAGATTTTAGAACTCAAATCAAGCAAAAAAATAAATAGTCTTTCTATGGCCCACTGAGTGAGAGATGGCACACACAGGAGTCAGGAGTGGCACACAAGCCCAGAGGCCAATATTTATCTCCCACTGATTGATGTAGTGATTTTTTCAGGTAGATTTTAGAACCCAAATCAAGCAAAAAAATAAATAGGCTTTCTATGGCCCACTGAGTGAGAGATGGCACACACAGGAGTCAGGAGTGGCACACAAGCCCAGAGGCCAATATTTATCTCCCACTGATTGATGTAGTGATTTTTCAGGTAGATTTTAGAACCCAAATCAAGCAAAAAAATAAATAGGCTTTCTATGGCCCACTGAGTGAGAGATGGCAAACACAGGAGTCAGGAGTGGCACACAAGCCCTGAGGCCAATATTTTTCTCCCACTGATTGATGTAGTGATTTTTTCAGGTAGATTTTAGAACCCAAATCAAGCAAAAAAATAAATAGGCTTTCTATGGCCCACTGAGTGAGAGATGGCACACACAGGAGTCAGGAGTGGCACACAAGCCCTGAGGCCAATATTTTTCTCCCACTGATTGATGTAGTGATTTTTTCAGGTAGATTTTAGAACCCAAATCAAGCAAAAAAATAAATAGGTAGCAAAAGAAAAAAGCAGGATGCACTCACCAATCTTCAAAGTAGCAAATTTTATTGAGTCTTCACAATTAAAACTTCATGGCCGGGAGAGAAGAAAAGGAGCTCGAGCTCCTTTTCTTCTCCCCCGGCCATGAAGTTTTAATTGTGAAGACTCAATAAAATTTGCTACTCTGAAGATTGGTGAGTGCATCCTGCTTTTTTCTTTTGCTACCTGGGACACATATGTTATTTATGGTTTTGCACCCAATATCTTTTTCGCCATGGCTGTTGCTGACATGATATAGCTTTTTAGTACCGGCTTTCCTGAAGATTATGGATTTAGTTGGGGCAGTGCCGTCCATATGCTATTTTTTCTCTTTTATTCAAAAAAATAAATAGGCTTTCTATGGCCCACTGAGTAAGAGATGGCACACACAGGGATGGCACTGTTAGGACTGGCGGAACGCACCAAGACAGATGATATAGATGCGTTCGCAGTCCGGGGTCCACCGTGCAGGTGAAAACCTGCTGCTAGCAATTGCAGACTATATGGCGGTACACTAAAGTATACACGCATGGGTTAACCTCACCCAGCGTGAAAGAAGCAATCCTGTTAAGTCACAGGACCGCGGTACCGCACCTAAAGTGCGAGCAAGTAGTCAGCGAACTCAACCCCAACTGGGATTGAAGTCCGATTAGACCCTTGCTGGCACAACACCACAACTGGGTGTGTAAGGAAACTGAATAACAGTATTTAGGCACAAGAGTGCATGCGGTGCCGCACTGACGAACGCCACTAACCACCCAGGCTTGGGTAAGGAAAGCACAATGGAAGTGCACGGCGCCGTACTGGCGGTCACAGCAACTGAACGCTGTAATGTGTGATTAGTGCTGTAGGATAAGTCGGGCGCTAGATAGCAACCATACACCTTCCGCGAACAGACATTCAATAGGGTAGGGGTATCCAAGGACGACTTGCACTCACAACATACACACATAACAATTGTAAGACAATACTAGCGCATGGCCGTGCGGTCATGCGCATTTTATATAGTTGCAGCACAGGAAGTGGCTACAGCACTTTTGCCCTTCCAAGACCTGCCAAGAGGACCAATGGACTGTGCTGCAGAGCCTGAGCACATGACCCTCGATCTCCAACGGGAGATCTTACCCTGGGCATGCTCAGTACGTGCAGACAAGGACTTAGTCCCAGAGAAGTCCGCTCGCTGCTGACCAGCACTGACTTTAATGGCAGAGACTGGAGAAGCAGCAGTAACTCTCAGAACAGAGTGAGAATGAGCAACACGCTGGGACCGACGTCTTTGCTGAGCAGACTCCACTGCGGCTGGACAAGAATGGGAGACCGCAGCGGAGGTGGCTCGAGATTCCCCCTGTGCAGAAGCGGGAACTCGAGCCCTAACATTACCCCCCCTCCTAGGGCCCCCCCCCTCCTTGGGCCTCGCTACGTTCGAAGGCAGCAATGAGCTGCGGAGCCCGAATGTGCTCAGCAGGCTCCCAGGATCTATCCTCAGGACCGTAACCCCTCCAGTCCACCAAATAAAAATTTTTGCCACGAACCACCTTGTACCCCAAGATAGCGTTCACCTCGTAATCGTCCGTAGAAGAACCCGACGTCCCAGTAGATGACTCAGAAAAACGGGACATGTAGACGGGCTTAAGGAGGGACACATGAAAGGTGTCGGTGATACCTAGGCGTGGAGGAAGGGCCAGACGATAAACCACAGGATTAACCTGTTCGAGGACCTTAAAAGGACCTAAGTAGCGAGGTGCAAACTTGGTAGACTCAACTCGCAGCCTGATGTTACGGGCGGAGTGCCACACTAAGTCGCCAGGAGCAAAGGTTGGAGCGGGGCGCCGATGTGCGTCGGCGGAGGACCTCATTCTCTCCTTGGAAGCCTGAATGGCATCCTGAGTGCGATCCCAAATGTCCCGTGCCTCCACAGCCCAGTCTGCCACCCTGGAATCGGCGGAAGACACGGGCATGGGCACAGGTACCCGCGGATGCTGACCATAGTTAAGGAGGAATGGAGTCTGTCCAGTGGAATCAGCGACAGCATTGTTAAGAGCAAACTCTGCCCATGGTAGCAAAGATGCCCAGTCATCCTGCTTAGCAGAAACAAAATGTCGCAGATATGTGACCAAGGTCTGGTTGGCTCTCTCTACCAACGCATTCATCTCGGGATGATAAGCCGAAGAGAGATTCAACTCGATACTGAGAAGACGACAAAGCTCTCTCCAGAACCGAGACGCAAACTGGGGACCTCGGTCACTGACAATTTTGTCTGGCATACCGTGAAGACGAAAGATGTGTTTGACAAACAACGCTGCCAAGGCCCGTGCAGAAGGTAACCGGGGAAGCGGCACCAAATGCACCATTTTAGAAAAATGGTCGGTGATTACCCAAATAATGGTACAGCCACGAGACTTGGGCAGACCCACAACAAAATCCATCCCGACCATCTCCCAGGGCCTGTCTGCTACCGGCAGAGGGTATAACAAACCAGCTGGCCGTTGTCGGGAAGACTTATTCTTGGCACAAGAGACACATGCCTGAACGTAGTCTCCGACGTCACGAACCATATGTGGCCACCAGTACATTCTCGCCAGTAACTCAGATGTCCTTTTTGCCCCAAAGTGTCCACCCACTCTGGATGAATGAGCCCAAGAGAGAACCTCCGGACGCAAATTGATGGGAACAAAAGTCTTGCCCAGGGGCACAGACTCTAGCGAAACCGGAGCTACAGTTCTCAGACTCTCCGAAGGGACAATGAGCCGAGGCTCGTCCTCCTCCTCCTCAGCTGACACGAAGGAGCGAGAGAGAGCATCAGCACGAATGTTCTTCTCCCTGGCGAGATAATGTAGGGTAAAGTGGAACCGGGAGAAAAACAAGGACCATCTGGCCTGACGAGAATTCAGCCGCTGGGCTGTTTGTAAATAGACCAAATTCTTGTGATCCGTGAAAACTTGGAATGGGAACCGAGCACCCTCCAAGAGATGTCTCCACTCCGAAAAGGCCAACTTCATTGACAGCAACTTCCTATCTCCGATGGAGTAATTTCTCTCCGCTGATGTGAAGTTCTTTGAGAAAAAGAAGCATGGGTGCTTCCGACCCTGAGCATCCTTTTGATAGAGGACTGCTCCAGCACCAACAGATGAGGCATCCACCTCCAAAAGGAATGGCTTACCAACATCGGGACGATGTAAGATGGGAGCGCTAGCAAAATGGGACTTTATAGAAGTAAAGGCCTTGGAGACCCCTTCGGACCACGATTTGGGATTCGCTCCCTTCTTGGTGAGGGATACCAAGGGATCTACCAAAGTTGAGAAGTGGGGAATGAACTGGCGATAGTAATTTATGAACCCCATAAAGCGCTGCACCGCTTTAAGAGAATGGGGTTCCTGCCAGTCCATCACTGCTTGTAGTTTGGCAGGATCCATAGCCAATCCCTGGGCCGAGATGATATAGCCCAGGAAAGGCAAGGACTCCTGCTCAAACACACACTTCTCCAACTTTGCATATAAGGAATTCGCCCGTAAGAGTTCGAAGACTCTGCCAACATCTCTCCGGTGGGAGTAAATATCTGGAGAGAAGATGAGAATATCATCCAGATAGACTACGACCGAGGTAGAAAGCATATCCCGGAAGATATCGTTGACAAAGTCCTGGAAAACGGCTGGGGCATTACAGAACCCGAAAGGCATCACCAGGTACTCATAGTGCCCATCCCTGGTATTGAAAGCCGTTTTCCACTCGTCCCCCTCACGGATGCGAATCAGATTGTAGGCACCCCGCAGATCTAATTTGGTGAATATTTTAGCTCCCCTTAATCTGTCAAAGAGCTCCGATATCAGGGGCAATGGGTATTTGTTCTTAATAGTGATAGCATTGAGACCCCTGTAATCGATGCAAGGACGTAACTCCCCGTTCTTCTTTTGCACGAAGAAGAATCCCGCCCCTGCCGGAGACACTGACTTCCTTATAAACCCTCTTGCCAAATTCTCCTGAATGTATTGAGACATAGCCTTCGTCTCAGGGAGAGAGAGGGGATATACCCTTCCCCGAGGAGGTTCGGCTCCAGGCAAGAGGTCGTTAGGACAGTCGTAAGGGCGATGGGGCGGTAGAGTCTCAGCAGCCTTTTTAGAGAACACGTCTGCATAACACCAATAATACCTGGGAAGTGATGAAAGATCTGCGGGTACCTCGGTAGTAGAGACCTGTACACACTCACTCACACACCTGCCCAAACAAGACTTACTCCAACCCAATATTCTCCCTGAGGACCACTCAATATGTGGGGAGTGGAAACGGAGCCAGGGTATTCCCAGCAAAATCTCATCCATTCCCTCAGGAAGGACAAGAAGGGAAATAATCTCCTGGTGGGAAGTAGATATGGACAGCGAGAATGGAACTGTCTGGTGTGTGATTTGCAGTGGGAGTGTCGCCCCATTCACAACTCTAACCGTTATTGGTTTGGCGAGCATGACTAGTGGTATAGCATGACGTGTAGCAAAAGCAGAGGACATGAAGTTTCCCTCTGCTCCTGAATCCACACAAAGCTCGACTGTTAGAGTGGAGGAGCCTAACAGGATTGTCCCTTTAAAGGACAGTTTGGAGGAGAATGCTGCTGTGTCTAGTGAACCTCCCCCAATGGTTACTAGACGCGATCGTTTCCCGACCGCCGCGGACATTTATTGGCGTAATGTCCATGTTGTTGACAGTTATTACAAACCATGGGTACTCGAGCGACTAGAGATTTAGGTCCCGCTCGAGAAACCTCCATGGCCTCATGGGAATCTGACGCCAAGGCAGGGGATTCCAGAAGTCTGGCGAAAGTTGGAGCCAGCCGAAACCTCTGCCTACACTGGGTCCGCTCCAACCTCCGCTCGTGAAAACGGAGGTCGATGCGGGTAGACACAGAAATAAGTTCCTCCAGTGTGGCCGGTATCTCCCTAGTGGCCAAGGCGTCCTTCACATGGTCTGCCAGTCCCCTCCAGAACACCGGAATAAGAACTTTGTCTGGCCACTCTAACTCTGAAGCTAGAGTCCGGAACTGGATGGCAAACTGGCTGACCACGGACGTACCCTGTGTAATAGACAACAATTGGAGTGCGGTGTCGTGGGTAACCCGAGGCCCTAAAAAGACCTGCTTCAGAGTGTCCAAGAAGAGAGGAGCACTCTGTACCACACGATCATCTCGCTCCCAGAGTGGCGTTGCCCACTCCAACGCCCTGCCCGACAAGAGAGATAGGATAAATCCCACTCTCGCCCGCTCCGTAGGAAAACGTGACGCCAGGAGCTCAAGATGTATAGAGCACTGGCTCACGAATCCGCGACAATGTTTACTGTCGCCAGCAAACTTGTCAGGAAGCGGGAGACGGGATAAAGTCGGAGCAGGGGTGGCAGCGGACAAACTGCCTGCGGCTACACTTGCAGCCTGCACAGCTACAGCAGTGACATCCACAGCTGAGGTTGTACGCTCAAGAGCCGCCAACCTTCCCTCCAGCTGCTGGATGTACCTCTGTAAACACTGGTCGTCCGACATTTTACTAGCCAGACCCTGGCGCTAGTATTATGTTAGGACTGGTGGAACGCACCAAGACAGATGATATAGATGCGTTCGCAGTCCGGGGTCCACCGTGCAGGTGAAAACCTGCTGCTAGCAATTGCAGACTATATGGCGGTACACTAAAGTATACACACGTTGGTTAACCTCACCCAGTGTGAAAGAAGCAATCCTGTTAAGTCACAGGACCGCGGTACCGCACCTAAAGTGCGAGCAAGTAGTCAGCGAACTCAACCCCAACTGGGATTGAAGTCCGATTAGACCCTTGCTGGCACAACACCACAACTGGGTGTGTAAGGAAACTGAATAACAGTATTTAGGCACAAGAGTGCATGCGGTGCCGCACTGACGAACGCCACTAACCACCCAGGCTTGGGTAAGGAAAGCACAATGGAAGTGCACCGTACTGGCGGTCACAGCAACTGGACGCTGTAATGTGTGATTAGTGCTGTAGGATAAGTCGGGCGCTAGATAGCAACCATACACCTTCCGCGAACAGACATTCAATAGGGTAGGGGTATCCAAGGATGACTTGCACTCACAACATACACACATAACAATTGTAAGACAATACTAGCGCATGGCCGTGCGGTCATGCGCAGTTTATATAGTTGCAGCACAGGAAGTGGCTACAGCACTTTTGCCCTTCCAAGACCTGCCAAGAGGACCAATGGAATGTGCTGCAGAGCCTGAGCACATGACCCTCGATCTCCAACGGGAGATCTTACCCTGGGCATGCTCAGTACGTGCAGACAAGGACTTAGTCCCAGAGAAGTCCGCTCGCTGCTGACCAGCACTGACTTTAATGGCAGAGACTGGAGAAGCAGCAGTAACTCTCAGAACAGAGTGAGAATGAGCAACACGCTGGGACCGACGTCTTTGCTGAGCAGACTCCACTGCGGCTGGACAAGAATGGGAGACCGCAGCGGAGGTGGCTCGAGATTCCTCTGTGCAGAAGCGGGAACTCGACCCCTAACAGGCACTCTAGCAGAAATGCCAATCTTAATCTCCCACAAAAAAACAAACAAAAAAAAACAGGGACTGTCCTACAATTACTATCTCCCTGCAGTAATCTCAGCCAGGTATGGCAGGCAGCAATAAGGAGTGGACTGATGCACAAATTAAATAAAAAGTGTGGACCAACAAACAAGATATCTGTGCAGAACAGGATTTGTGCTTTGAAAAAAGCAGTTGGTTTGCACAGCGGCGTACACACAGCAATGCAGCTATCAGGGAGCCTTCTAGGGCAGCCCAAAGAGCTACAGCGCTGAGAAAAAAAAAAATGTAGCTTCCACTGTCCCTGCACACCGAAGGTGATGTTGGACAGTGGAAATCGCTACAGCACAAGCGGTTTGGTGGTTAATGGACCCTGCCTAACACTATCCCTGCTTCTGACGAAGCGGCAGCAACCTCTCCCTAAGCTCAGATCAGCAGCAGTAAGATGGCGGTCTTCGGGAACGCCCCTTTATAGCCCCTGTGACGCCGCAGACAGCAAGCCAATCACTGCAATCCCTTCTCTAAGATGGTGGGGACCAGGACCTATGTCATCACGCTGCCCACACTCTGCGTTCACCTTCATTGGCTGAGAAATGGCGCTTTTCGTGTCATTGAAACGCGACTTTGGCGCGAAAGTCGCGTACCGCATGGCCGACCACGCACAGGGGTCGGATCGGGTTTCATGAAACCCGACTTTGCCAAAAGTCGGCGACTTTTGAAAATGAACGACCCGTTTCGCTCAACCCTAGTGGCAAGATGTCCTGACTGCTGGCAAACATGGCATACCTTGAGTGCAGGAGCGATCCGGGACTTAGATCCCACTCGTGACACTTCCATGGCCTCATGTGACTCAGGGACCAGGACCGGAGATTCCAAAGGTTTGGCGAAGGTGGGAGCCAGCCAAAACCTCTACCTACACTGGGCCCGCACGACCTCCGCTCGTGAAAACGGAGGTCAATACGGGTAGACACAGCTATTAACTCCTCCAGTGTGGCAGGAATCTCCCTTGAGGCCAGAGCGGCCTTCACGTGGTCAGCCAGCCCCCTCCAAAATATAGGGATAAGGGCTTTATCCCACCACTCCAGCTCAGATGCTAGGGTGCAGAAGTGGACGGCAAAGTGGCTGACCAAGGACGAGCCCTGAGTCAATGCCAACAGTTGGAGCACTGTATCATGGGTGACTTGAGGCCCTAAAAAGACCTGCTTCAGAGTGCTCAGGAACAGCAGAGCACTCTGCACCACATGATCGCCATGCTCCCACAGCGGCATAGCCCACTCCAACGCCCTGTCCAACAGGAGAGACACAATAAATCCCACCTTTGCCCGCTCTGGGGGGAAACGTGCGGCAAGGAGCTTGAGATGTATAGAGCACTGGTTCACGAAACCCCTACAAGATTTACTATCACCAGAAAATTTTTCTGGCAGCGGGAGGTGAGATAGAGTCGGAATAGGGGTGGCCGTGTACATGGTTGCTACAACCACGTTAGCAGCCTGAACAGCAATTGTGGTAACATCCATAGCTGAGGTTGTGCGCTCGAGAGACACCAACCTACCTTACAGCTGCTGAATGTACCGCAAAGATTTCTGTTTGTCTGCCATTTACTAGCCAGACCCTGGCGCTAGTATTATGTTATGGTTGGCGGAACGCACCGAGTAAATATATGTATAAATAGGTGCGTTTGTAACTCGTGGTCCACCGTGCAGGAGAGGAACCTGCTGCTGGCAAATGGTGGCGCTATATGGTGGTATAAGCGAACTCTGTTAACTCCACAGAGTCACTAGAAATAAGACGCTGTGACCTGTTAGCATCACAGGGGAACACAGCTAACTGCTGAGCTGATGGCAGTCAGTGGTCACGCACCCAGAAAAGCACACAAACACTCCTCACCGGAGGTGCCGGTATTCTAGGGGCTTATTTCAGCCTGGTCCCTGAATACATACATGCAAACACCTTACCGGAGGTGCAGGTATTCTAGGGGCTTATTTCAGCCGGGTCCCTGAATACACATACAGACGTGACCACAAATAACAAGCTCATGACATGAGGTGATACTAGCGCATGGCCGTGTGGCCATGCAAACCCCTTATAGCTGCAGCAGCTTCAGAACCTTCCTAGGAACCAATGGAAGTTGCTACAGTACCTGAGCAACTTCAGGCCCTTGCTAGAGGACCAATGATTGCTGCTGCAGTACCTGAGCATGTGACCGCTGACCGCCAATGAGAGGTCTTACCTTGGGCATGTTCAGTGTGTGCAAAGCAGAACTTAGTCCCAGAAAAGCCTGCTCGCTGCTGACCAGTGCAGGCTACAACAGCAGAGCCTGGAAAGGCAGTAGTAATCCTTTACATAGTATCAGACTGAATGAAACGCTGGGACTGACGTCTCTGCTGAGCAGGCTCCACTGCGGCTGATGTAGAATGGGAGACTGCAGCAGACATGGCTCGAGATTCCCCCTGTGCAGCGGTGGGAACTCAACTCCTAACATATGATTGCATAATTATGTCAATTTAGCAAGAAAATCCTATAATTTCACACCCTGCTTTAGCTGTCTATCATTAACAAAATATGAAATACAGTAAGTAAGGGACTAGTGCAACAGAATGTGGAATTATTAACAAATTGCTTATATTCTCAACCTTGAAATTACCTAAAAACTACACTGACTAGCTGCTAAAATAGGCTTCCAGGCATACCCAACATATTTCACCAGCTAGATGAGATTTATCAAGGGCTGAGGCTTTAAAGAAGCGAGTCCAGCTGGTGAAACATGTTGGGGAGGCCTGGGAGCTTATTTTAGCAGCTAGTCAGTGTGTTTGTTGGGTAATTTGAAGGTTGAGAATATAGGTAGCGGCTGCACCAATATATCCTTCGCCCATATGATACACTGGTAATGGGACAAGAGATTGAATATTAATCAAATAAAATAGCATAATAAGCAATATCCTGTTCAGAGATACATAATGACTAAGCAGATTTTAAATGTTTTCCTTTAATAGTTTGTTTAAAAGTTATATTTTATAGTCTTTAGTTAAGGTCCATTTGACTCTGGCAATTTGTTAATAATTGTATGTTTACCCTACGATGACTATTGAACAGCAACTGCTGTTTATCAGAATATAGAATGAGACTTAAAGGGACACTGTCACCTGGATTTGGAGGGAACAATCTTCAGCCATGGAGGCGGGGTTTTCGGGTTTTTGATTCACCCTTTCCTTACCCGCTGGCTGCATGCTTGCTGCAATATTGGATTGAAGTTCATTCTCTGTCCTTCATAGTACACGCCTGCGCTGTGCAAGATTGCCTTGTGCAGGCATGTACTACGGAGGACAGAGAATGAACTTCAATCCAATATTGCAGCCAGCATGCAGCCAGCGGGTAAGGAAAGGGTGAATCAAGAACCCCAAAACCCCGCCTCCATGGTTGAAGATTGTTCCCTCCAAATCCAGGTGACAGTGTCCCTTTAATTCTGTATAACTCCAGCATCTCAGAGTTGAATTAGTGGCTCAGATTAGGAAAGATGCCTGTTATACAATCCAAAAAGAAGAGAAAGAATCATTGATATGCACAGTATTAGGATGACCAAGATAAGAAATAAAGTAGGTTATACAAGATTATTTTTCTGCCATATACGCTACTCAACATGACATTGGTAGATCGCAAGAGACCACATGAGTATCCTAAGCCTCCTAGAGGCAGCTTTAACTTTGCTACCTCTGGTTTCTTTCAGGCAACTAATCTGTACTAACTTTTAATATGCATATCAGCCCAAAAGAAGCTGTCATGTTAGAGGTTTAAGCTGTTCTCTTGTATATTCAATCAGTGGTCATGAGACTGTGTTCTCACATCAATCACATGCACCACAGGACAATGTTCAGGTGCAGCAGAAATGAACCATCAATACTATATTTGGTGATCTTAGATCATCTTCCACGCTGCTAACAATCTCATCAATGAAGCCAACTTAAAAACCTTATGATTTGTGCTTAGATTAACTGCCATCTAACAATTAAAGTATGCTTGCACATTTGCAAAAATATACAGTTAGGTCCATATATATTTGGACAGAGACAACATTTTTCTAATTTTGGTTATAGACATTACCACAATGAATTTTAAACAAAACAATTCAAATGCAGTTGAAGTTCAGACTTTCAGCTTTCATTTGAGGGTATCCACATTAAAATTGCATAAAGGGTTTAGGAGTTTCTGCTCCTTAACATGTGCCACCCTGTTTTTAACCCCTTTCTGACATCAGACGTACTATCCCGTCGAGGTGGGGTGGGCCCCTATGACCACCGACGGGATAGTACGTCATATGCGATCGGCAGCGCTCACGGGGGGAGCGCCGCCGATCGCGGCCGGGTGTCAGCTGCTTATCGCAGCTGACATTCGGCACTATGTGCCAGGAGCGGTCACGGACCGCCCCGGCACATTAACCCCCGGCACACCGCGATCAAAGATGATCGCGATGTGCCGGCGGTACAGGGAAGCTTCCCGCAGGGAGGGGGCTCCCTGCGGGCTTCCTTGAGCCCCCAGCAGCAACGCGATGTGATCGCGTTGCTGCGAGGGTCTTACCTCCCTCCCTGCCTGCTCCAGCCCCGGATCCAAGATGGCCACGGATCCGGGTCCTGCAGGGAGGGAGGTGGCTTCACCTTAGGGGGTCTACTTTCCAAAATGGTGTCACTTGTGGGGGGTTTCTACTGTTTAGGTACATTAGTGGCTCTGCAAACGCAATGTGACACCTGCAGACCATTCCATCTAAGTCTGCATTCCAAATGGCGCTCCTTCCCTTCCAAGCCCTCCCATGCGCTCAAACAGTGGTTCCCCCCCACTTATGGGGTATCAGCGCACTCAGGACAAATTGGACAACAAATTTTGGGGTCCAATTTCTCCTGTTACCCTCGGGAAAATACAAAACTGGGGGCTAAAAAATAATTTTTGTGGGAAAAAATTTTTGTTTTATTTTTATGGCTCTGCATTATAAACTTCTGTGAAGCCCTTGGTGGGTCAAAGCGCTCACCACACATCTAGATGAGTTCCTTAGGGGGTCTACTTTCCAAAATGCTGTCACTTGTGGGGGGTTTCTACTGTTTAGGTACATTAGGGGCTCTGCAAACGCAATGTGACACCTGCAGACCATTCCAGCTAAGTCTGCATTCCAAATGGCGCTCCTTCCCTTCTGAGCCCTCCCATGCGCCCAAACAGTGGTTACCCCCACTTATGGGGTATCAGCGCACTCAGGACAAATTGGGCAACAAATTTTGGGGTCCAATTTCTCCTGTTACCCTTGGGAAAATACAAAACTGGGGGCTAAAAAAATAATTTTTGTGGGAAAAAATTTTTGTTTTATTTTTACGGCTCTGCATTATAAACTTCTGTGAAGCCCTTGGTGGGTCAAAGCGCTCAAAACACATCTAGATAAGTTCCTTAGGGGGTCTACTTTCCAAAATGGTGTTACTTGTGGGGGGTTTCCATGTTTAGGCACATCAGTGGCTCTCTAAACGCAACATGGCGTCCCATCTCAATTCCTGTCAATTTTGCATTGAAAAGTCAAACGGCGCTCCTTCCCTTCCGAGCTCTCCCATGCGCCCAAACAGTGGTTTACCCCCACATATCAGCGTACTCAGGACAAATTGTACAACAACTTTTGGGGTCCAATTTCTTCTCTTACCCTTGGGAAAATAAAACATTGGGGGCAAAAAGATAATTTTTGTGAAAAAATATAATTTTTTATTTTTACGGTTCTGCATTATAAACTTCTGTAAAGCACTTGGTGGGTCAAAGTGCTCACCACACCTCTAGATAAGTTCCTTAGGGGGTCTACTTTCCAAAATGGTGTCACTTGTGGGGGGTTTCAATGTTTAGGCACATCAGGGGCTCTCCAAATGCAACTTGGTGTCCCATCTCAATTCCAGTCAATTTTGCATTGAAAAGTCAAACGGCGCTCCTTCGCTTCCGAGCTCTGTCATGCGCCCAAACAGTGGTTTACCCCCACAAATGGGGTATCGTTGTACTCAGGACAAATTGTGCAACAACTTTTGGGGTCCATTTTCTCCTGTTACCCTTGGTAAAATAAAACAAATTGGAGCTGAAGTAAATTTCTTGTGAAAAAAAGTTAAATGTTCATTTTTATTTAAACATTCCAAAAATTCCTGTGAAGCACCAGAAGGGTTAATAAACTTCTTGAATATGGTTTTGAGCACCTTGAGGGGTGCAGTTTTTAGAATGGTGTCACACTTGGGTATTTTCTTTCATATAGACCCCTCAAAATGACTTCAAATGAGATGTGGTCCCTAAAAAAAAATGGTGTTGTAAAAATGAGAAATTGCTGGTCAACTTTTAACCCTTATAACTCCCTAACAAAAAAAAAATGTTGGTTCCAAAATTGTGCTCATGTAAAGTAGACATGTGGGAAATGTTACTTATTAAGTATTTTGTGTGACATATCTCTGAGATTTAATTGCATAAAAATTCAAATTTGGAAAATTGCGAAATTTTCATAATTTTCGCCAAATTTCTGTTTTTTTCACAAATAAACGCAGGTAATATCAAAGAAATGTTACGACTGTCATGAAGTACAAAATGTCTCGAGAAAACAATTCAGAATCACTGGGATCCGTTGAAGCGTTCCAGAGTTATAACCTCATAAAGGGACAATGGTCAGAATTGTAAAAATTGGCCCGGTCATTAACGTGCAAACCACCCTTGGGGGTAAAGGGGTTAAAGGGACCAAAAGTAATTGGACAGATTCAATAATTTTAAATAAAATGTTCATTTGTAGTACTTGTTTGAAAACCCTTTCTTGGCAATGACTGCCTGAAGTCTTGAACTCATGGACATCACCAGACGCTGTGTTTCCTCCTTTTTGATGCTCTGCCAGGCCTTCAATGCAGTGGTTTTCAGTTGCTGCTTGTTTATGGGCCTTTCTGACTGAAATTTAGTCTTTAACAAGTGAAAAGCATGCTTAATTGGGCTGAGATCAGGTGACTGACTTGGCCATTCAAGAATATTTCACTTCTTTGCTTTAATAAACTCCTGGGTTGCTTTGGCTTTATGTTTTGGGTCGTTGTCCATCTGTAGTATGGAACGACGACCAATCAGTTTGGCTGCATTTGGCTGGATCTGAGCACAGTATGGATCTGAATACCTCAGAATTAATTCGGCTGCTTCTGTCCTGTGTCACATCATCAATAAACACTAGTAACCCAGTGCCACTGGCAGCCTTGCATGCCCAAGCCATCACACTGCCTCTGCTGTGTTGTACAAATGATGTGGTATGCTTTGGATCATGAGCTGTACCACGCCTTAGCCATACTTTTCTCTTTCCATCATTCTGGTAGAGGTTGATCTTGGTTTCATCTGTCCAAAGAATGTTCTTCCAGAACTGTGCTGGCTTTTTTAGATGTTTTATAGCAAAGTCCAGTCTAGCCTTTTTATTCTTGATGCTTATGAGTGGCTTGCACCGTGCAGTGAACCCTCTGTATTTAATTTCATGAAGTCTTCTCTTCATGGTAGATTTGGATATTGATACGCCTACCTCATGGAGAGTGTTGTTCACTTGGTTGGCTGTTGTGAAGGGGTTTCTCTTCACCATGGAGATTATTCTGCGATCATCCACCACTGTTGTCTTCCATGGGCGCCCAGGTTTTTTTGCATTGATTAATTCACCAGTGCTTTCTTTCTTTCTCAGGATATACCAAACTGTAGTTTTTGCCACTCCTAATATTGTAGCAATTTCTAGGATGGGTTTTTTCTGTTTTCGCAGCTTAAGGATGGCTTGTTTCACCTGCATGGAGAGCTCCTTTGAGTGCATGTTTACTTCACAGCAAAACCTTCCAAATGCAAGCACCACACCTCAAATCAACTCCAGGCCTTTTATCTGCTTAATTGTGAATGACATAATGAAGGGATTGCCCACACCTGTCCATGAAATAGCCTTGGAGTCAATTGTCCAACTACTTTTGGTCCCTTTAAAAACAAGGTGGCACACGTTAAGGAGCTGAAACTCCTAAATCCTTCATCCAATTTTAATGTGGATACCCTCAAATGAAAGCTGAAAGTCTGAACTTCAACTGCATCTGAATTGTTTTGTTTAAAATTCATTGTGGTAATGTCTATAACCAAAATTAGAAAAATGTTTCTCTGTCCAAATATATATAGACCTAACTGTAGTTGTGATATTGGCAATAACACACCTACTGTTTATAGAGTGGGTTGTTGCCTTGAATTATAAATGAACACAAATGAGGCTTGCATAGGGTGTCAGTCACACAGGTAAGTGTAATAAACAGTGTGTGGTTTACAATCTATTAGATTGGGCATGATGAGTATCACTAAGTATCTGCACCTCACAAGGAAAGACATCTCAATTCCCCAAGCCAACAATAAAGGGCCTGACTGCACCCTGCAAAAGATCAAACGTGTCCAACAAAAAGATGTACAAAATTAATGTAGTAATATACAATATTTTGGCCATAATACGCAAGTTCCCAACTCACATCATGATTCCTCATCGTCTTGTGAGTCCTTACACTGTAACCAAGACACTATGAGCTACATTAACCTGTGTGACTGGTGCCCTATACAAGCCCTATCTATGTGCATTTGTAATGCTTGACAACCATTTTCTCTCCTTGAATAATTGAAATGTGAATGGTTTTTCATCTACATTTTGCACATGTGTTGCCTTAGCCTTTATCATTAGGACCCTTTGCACTGATGATGATGATAAGTGCATTAATATTGGTGACTTTTTTCTGTGATTTTTTTTAATTTTATGTCCTTTTCAGAGAGTTATACTTGCAAAAAGATATTCATTTTTGAAAGCTAATAACATTCAATGGGTTAATATACTGCTGGGGCCTTCTCATCACATGCAATAGCTTCAGTTCTACTTTTCTACATTCAGTATAAGCAATGCAACTGAAAGAGGACTGTTAATTTCTTCCATTATCTGCAATGTCCAGCAACCAATGGTATGTGAGGCACCCAAATGAGGAATAATCTTTGAACCCATAGTGACTTGTATCTTCAGAGAGGAAGAGAACTAGAACTCTAGTGCCACCTATTGGAAGTAGCAATCCTAACAGTCAATGTCGACCCTTTAACGAGCCTTGTCACATGACTTAGGATAAGCGCCAAACCAGATCTCAATTTGCATTGCAGCTTTACGTTTCCTCACCTCTACATGCTTAACATGTCACTCTCCGCAAGGAGAAACAATACTTCTTAGATCCCATAGTGACAAAATCTTCCAACTTGAACTAAATGAATTGCTACAGGATCAGTGAGTGTTAAATATTTTCTCATTGTGTTATATTCAGTTACTGTTAATTATCCTTTGACTAGCATCAGATTGGAATTCCCTTGGAAGGAGCTTGAAATATTTCTCACCGTTCATTTATATGCACATCTGTATCCAGATCTAATTTTCTTCTACTGTTAAGTGCACTGCCTTTAAAATTGAATTTACCTGCCTATTCACATTACAGTGGCCACTTTCACTTTTTACTATTTTATTTCTGGATTTCCGGACCACTTCCGCTAACACTGTATTGAGCTCTAAATGGCTGTTATTTGTCCCCTATTCCTTCATGCTATTAATAACCCCACCTATGCCTAAGATTATCATTTTTGAGAAAAAGAGGGACTAAGGTGCATTTACACTTCAAGATAATTGTGAACAAGCATTGTCAAAAAATCTCATTTCACTATTCTCTTGCCATGTTAACAGGCTGACCATCATCCGATGAATAAGCATTCATTTTGAGAAATTATTTTTTATGCAGAATAAAATATCATTGTTCTCAGTAGTGCAAGGTCCTGTGCAAACAGGTTCTCTCTCTCTTATTTAAATCACTCAGTGCGCATCATTTATTTTGGTCTTCCTATAAAATAAGCATTTAATCAAAAACAGTTTACATATCAGTGGTCACATTATCCCGTTTTCTGTTGGTGTAAAAGGACCCTTAGTGTTGGTATTTCTGACAATCTAGCGTTAAATCTGCCATAGACAGCATGGATAGCTTTATCAACAATCTTGCCAAGTCAGACCTCATGAATTATGTAAACTTCACAAACTCCACCTATTAAATTAAAACAAATATGATAATACTTTTTATGGAGCAAAAGCATCCTACTATTTTTGCATCAGGGCTTGCGTCAGCAACCGGCACACCCTGGCAAGTGCCAGGGCCCTGGCGAGAAGGGGGGCCCATTGACGGTACGAAACTGAGGTTCCTGGGGGCCCCCGCAGCCGGACTACATCCCCTGTCCCCTGTAATACACACTACAACTCCCAGGACTCGGAGCACATCTCTGGCAGCTGGCGGCACAGAGCTCTGGGAGTTTTGCAGCTGTTGGAGAGCCATGACGCATCACCATTGATTAGCAGTCTCACCATGGATACGCAGAGTGTCTTCTGGTCTGTGTCATCACTTGCGGGTGAGAGTGAGGATGACCTCGTAATCCTAAGAGCTCACAGTGGTCTGTCCTGCCCTGGGAATCATCGTCCAGCAGCGTGCTGCGCGCGGGGTCCGTCTGTCCAGTGCCTTGCGAATGAGCCACGCATCGCCAAGCAGAAAGACAAGCAACAGTGCAGCACCTGTGTGTGTCCATGACGGTAAAAGTGAAGCAGTCTTCCTTCCTGGAGCAAAGGCAGACCTACAGTATGGCATGTGAGAGAGTGAGTGATGCTGGGACTTGTAGACTACTGTCTGTATATACTACACTACATGGCTGTGTTATATCCTACGTGGGCTGTGCTATATAGTACGTGGGCTGTGCTATATAGTACGTAGGTTGTGCTATATAGTACAATGGCTGTGCTATATACTACATGGCTGTGCTATATTGCACATGGGCTGTTATATATTACCTGGGCTGTGCTATATACTATGTGGACTGCTATATACTACGTGGGCTGCTATATACTACGTGGGCTGCTATATATTATGTAGGCTGTAATATACTACGTGGCAGGCTGTGCTATAAATTATGTGGCTGTGCATATACTACATATACTGCATGGCTGTGCTCTATACTACATGGGCTGTTATATACTCTGTGGGCTGTTATATACTACGTGGGCTGATATATACTACATGTGCTGTGGTATATACTATGTGGGTTTTGCTATATACTACGTGGGCTGCTATATACTATATGGGCTGTTGTATACTACATGGCAGGCTGTGCCATATACTACATGGCTGTGCTATATAATATGTGGTCTGTGCTATATACTACATGGTCTGTGCTATATACTACGTGGGCTGTGATATACACTACATGGGCTGTGCTATATAGTATGTGGGCTGTTACATACTACGTAGCTGTGCTATATACTATGTGGGCTGTTATATACTACATAGGCTGTGCTATAAACTACGTGGGCTGTGCTACATAATACGTGGGCTGCTATATACTACATGGGCTGTTATATACTACGTGGGCTGTGCTATATACTACATGGGGTGTGCTATATACTACATAGGCTGCTATATACTATGTGGGCTGCTATATACTATGTGGACTGTTATATACTACGTGGCAGGCTGTGCTATATACTACGTGGCTGTGCTATATACTACATGGCTGTGCTATATACTACGTAGGCTGTGCTATATACTACGTGGGCTGTTATATACTACGTTACAAGCTGTGCTATATACTACGTGGGTTGTGCTATATACTATGTGGACTGTGCTATATACTACTATATTTTTGTTTGGTACCCTATGTGATCATTATAGTTATGTCTTGCGGCAGGGCTATGTATGATACTTTTTGTATTTGGGGCACATATGATTTGATATTGATTGTGAGACTTTACTCGCACCTAGCACTTTATGCTATTTCTTTTTGGTCGAACAGTCTTCCCTGATCCTGTTTACTTACTGTGATGTGGCCTGATCCTCAGACCTGAGCCTTTCTTGTCTGTTTGACTTGTATCATATATTTAATAAAACTTATATTTAAATAAAACATTTTTAATTTATTTCTTTGGACTTTAGCTCCGTTGATTTTTGTAGGCTGTATTCTGTTTACTGTTTCACTGATATCTGGTATAGGTTGTGTTTTAGTTCTGTCATTACCCCCCCAGTCAATCTTACATAGTAAATATTTACTCCCTACTAATATTAATAAAAAACAAAGGAAAAACATGAAAGTATGTATCTTATTAGCAACAATGATGTATAAAGTAAATCTGCAACTATGCAGTGTAATATGTCAATAAACACTATGTTATGATGTAGGATTGTAAAAAACATAGGACAGGCAGAATAATTGAGAAAAGGAAATGATCAGAAAAGTCCATATAATTAAGGATATAGTAAAATGCAAAACTGTACTGAATGAAAAAAAAATAGGCATATTGTCTGGCACTCAGCTACAATAGATTTCTCCTATTGGTTCATTTTGATCACTGTGATAGACCCAGTCACAGTGATCAAAGTAAAAAAAAATATTAAATCAAGCTCCTTTTATCACCCCCTTAGTTAGGTAAAAATAATAAAATAAAAAAGTATTCATTTCTATTTTTCAATTAGAGTTAGGGTTGAGCTAGGATTGGGGTTAGGGTTATGGTTGGGCTAGGGTTAGGGTTGGGGTTAGGGTTCGAGCTAGAGTTAGGGATGGGCTAGGGCTAAGGTTGGGGCTAGGATTTGGGTTAGGGTTGTGTTGGGGTTAGAGTTGTGGTGCTGGGGTTATGGTTAGGGTTAACATTAGGGTTAGGGGTGTGTTGGGGTTATGGTTGTGATTAGGGCTGTGTTAGGGTTGGAGTTACAATTGGAAGGTTTCCACTGTTTAGGTACATCAGGGGGTCTCCAAACCCAACATGGCGCCTGCCATTGATTCCAGCCAATTTTGCGTTCAAAAGGTCAAACTGTGCTCCTTCCTTTCTGAGCCCTGCAATGCACCCAAGCAGTGACTTTCCCACACAACGGGTATCATCGTACTAAGGGGAAATTGCACAACAAATTTTGTGATCCATTTTCTCCTCATACCCTTGTTAAAATAAACAAGTTTGGCTTCAAAGTACATTTTTTGTGAAAAAGATTAATGGTTATTTTTTCCTTCAACGTTAGTTCTCATGAAGCACCTGAAGGGTTAATAAACTTCTTGAATGTGGATTTGTGCGTGCACCTTGATGGGTGCAGTTTTTAGAATATCACTTTTGGGTATTTTCTGCTATATCGACCTCTCAAACTCACTTCAAATGTGAGGTGGTCCTTAAAAAATTGGGTTTGTAAATTTTGTTTGAAAAATTAGAAATCACTGGTCAAGTTTTAACCATTATATCGTCCTAACAAAAAAATTATGTTTCTAAAATTGTGCTTATGTAAAGTAGATACTGTATGTGGGAAATGTTATTTATTAACTATTTTGTACGATAGAACTCTCTGACTTAAGGACCTAAAAATGGGTAAAGTTTGAAAATTGCAACATTTTCAAAATTGTTGACAAATTTCTATTTTTTTCAAAAATAAATGCAAGTCATATTGAAGAAATGTTACCGCTAACATGAAGGACAATATGTCATGAAAAAATGTCCTCAGAATTAGTGGGATCCATTGAAGTGTTACAGAGCTATATTCTCATAAAATGACAGTGGTCAGAATTGTAAAAATTGGCTTGTTCATTAACCCCTTCACCCCCGGAGCTTTTTCCGCTTTTTCATTTTCTTTTTTTGCTCCCCTCCTTCCCAGAGCCATAACTTTTTTATTTTTCCGTCAATATGGGCATGTGAGGACTTATTTTTTGCAGGACGAGATGTACTTTTAAACGATGCCATTAGTTTTACCATGCCATGTAACATGAAACGGGAAAAAAATTCCAAGTGTGATGAAATTGCAAAAAAAGTGCAATCTCACACTTGGCTTTTTTGCTAGGTTCACCAAATGCTAAAACTAACCTGCCATTATGATTCTTCAGGTCATTACAAGTTCATGGACACCTAACATGTCTAGGTTATTTTTTTATTTAAGTGGTGAAAAAAAATTCCAAACTTTGCTTAAAAAAAAAAAAATTCCGATTTTCCAATACCCGTAGCGTCTCCAATTTTCGTGATCTGGGGTCAGGTGAGGGCTTATTTTTTGTGGGCCGAGCTGGTGTTTTTAATGATACCAATTTGGTGTAGATACATTCTTTTGATCGCCCATTATTGCATTTTAATGCAATGTCATGGCGACCAAAAAAACGTAATTTTGGCGTTTTGATTTTTTTTCTCGCTACACCATTTAGCGGTCAGGTTAATCCTTTGTTTTTATTGATAGATTGGGCGATTTTGAACGCGGCGATACCAAATATGTGTATGTTTGATTTTTTTTAATTGTTTTATTTTGATTGGGGCGAAAGGGGGGTGATTTGAACTTTTATATATTTTTTATTTTTTTTATATTTTTAATCACTTGTTTTTTAATTTTGGCATGCTTCAATAGCCTCCATAGGAGGCTAGAAGCATGCACAATTCGATCGCCTCTGCTACATAGAGGTGATGCACAGATCACCTATATGTAGCAGAAATGCAGGGTTGCTTTGAACGCCGACCACAGGGTGGTGCTCAAAGCAATCGGCCATCAACAACCATAGAGGTCTCAAGAAAACCTCTGGTTGTTATGGCAATGCACTGCTGACCCCCGATCATGTGATGAGGGTCAGCAGTGCGAGCACTTCTGGGCGCTCGGCTGGGAGCGCTAGTTAAATGCCGCTGTCAGCGCTTGACGGCGGCATTTAACTAGTTCATGGGCGCGGGCAGATAGCGATTCCGCTCGCGCTCAATGCGCGCACATATCAGCTGTACAAAACAGCTTACATGTCGCGGCTTTGAGGTGGGCTCACCGCCGGAGCCCACCTCAAAGCAGGGGATCTGCCAGCTGACGTACCATTCCGTCAGCTGGCAGAAAGGGGTTAAGTACCAAATTGGCTCAGTCATTAAGGGGTTAAACTAGGCTAAGTCTTTATAAAATAAGAAAAATATTATACAGTTTTGTGTATTTAGAGTAGGTGAAAATGGTCATTGCAAAAAAAAAATTGGCAAGCAATTTCTCAGCCACAAATTTGGCTGACAGATTACTGTGTATATGATTGTGCTCTGAGGAAATTTTCAGAACATATGGCTTTCTTTTCAGCACACAGTTTCAGTTTATCAAGTACAGTTGGTGTATTAAAATTGTCTAAAAAAATGAAAAATGTTTAGAACAAAATATGACAATTTAAACAAAGATATAATTATCAATTCTAAATATGTATATAATATTCATTATTTAATTTATTAGATTAGGTAAATATGATCAGAAATTTATAAATTGACATGTATTGGCTACACTAAATGGTTACGTCAGTAAATTTGTATTTTGTTCAAAAACTTGTTGACTGAGCTATTATGTTTTCCGAACCCCTTCCAGATACACGTTTTGCCATTTGTACACTCCTGGCTGTGAAAATCCTAGTTCATTCAGCTAAAATACAGTGATAATGCATGGGGTAAAGCTTAACTTACTTTTCCTTTGGCCAGAGTTCAGATGGTTTCCCGTCTACCACAAATAATGTTCTTTCTTTGTAGTTAAGAGTTTTCATATCTTAGATATTTATGGCAGATCAACTGGGTATCAATGGATATCATAATGTTCAATATATGTTGGAGGGCTCATCTGTACATTGAACTCCTACTGAATTAATGGAGAAAGGAGTGTGTGAGCGTCATCTTGCCCTTCAAATTCCCTGTGAAACAAGGAAGGTGAAGGTGGTTGAAGGACCTTTGTTCTGGATACTGTTTTGGGTCCAATGGGTGGGTATTAGATCTTTATGTACTTTCCATTGAATATGTCTTGTTAAGAATACACCATGCTAAGTCAGCTATCGGAATAGTGGGTATACCATTTTTTATTAAACTTTAGCAATGCTTCTTGTTTCTAGCAACATTGGGAAAACTCTAGTAAAAACAAGTGGACAACCATCACACATGGATGTGCCCTTACAAAATTCAGCTTTAGAGTTACCTATTTATTAGAGAAAACCTCTATATGCTTTTTAAAGTGAAACTATTCCAACAAGCCAATAATTTAGATTTTTAATAAAGCGCAGAATTTTCTGCAAATTACTTTTATGACATTAATTGCAAAATGCTTTTATTGCAAACTAAAAAACAATTCTGGTAATGAAAGTGTAAAAATGTTGGGAACTATTTTCCAGACACTAACCTGCAGGGGTCGTTAGCACTGAATGTTTCTGAATACAATATACCTTGCAGATTCCGCATCCATTGCCAAAGTTATTAGCCAAATTTAAACTATTAGTAGATTATGGCATGTCACAATGACAGATAGAGAAAAACGATTAGCTTGCCACCCTAGGAAACATCATTAGCACTGTCAGACAAAATAACTTGCTTTCGTGCATGGTGTTTTGAGCTTTAAGCCAGACCTTGGCACCAATATGGATGAAATAGGATATTATTCTCTAGCATCTTTACTTTGGATTAAAACCACCTAATTTTGAATCATTTTTCAAAGTAGCATGGTACATATTTACATCGATAGATTGTCACAGCACTGGCATATATCATAAAAATAAAATATAAGTACAATGTCATAATATTTTTTTATTTTCATGTAACATTGATATTTATTTATTTACTACAGGGAATTTGCTTTTTTTGTGTTTTTTTGTCTTCGATTTTCTCTCTTTAGTGGCCACTGTGAACATGCACCTACACATTGCATGCATACCTGAGTATAGATAGGTAGCTATAAGGTGCGCTCGCAACCCAGGGTCCACTGTGCAGAGCTATCTGCTGCAAAGTAACAGCGCATAACCTCTGAGCTCACACGTGGGTTAAGCTTCACCCCGTGTGAACTGGAAGCGATTTCTAGTGACTCACAGAGTCGCGCTGTACACAAAACTATTACCCTAACTAAGGGTTGTGCTTGCTCTGGAACTCTTCTGAGCTAACCGCACACATGAAGAAACCAGATGCTAAGCCAAGGCTAATTGCCCCCACTGACGCTAGCTGCAAGCCTGAGTGTACAGTCCCAAAGCTACAGCCTCAAACCACATAAGTATAGAGAGGTATAGTATCCACTGGCATAAGCCAAACACATTTGATACTAGCGCATGGCCGTGCGGCCAAGCAAACCTTTTATAGTTGCAGCTCTACAGGACCTTCATGGTGGACCAAGAGGAGCTGCAACAGGGCGTGAGCATGTGACCCCCGACCTCCAATGAGAGGTTCTCCCTTGGGCATGCTCAGTGCATGAAAAGCAGGACTTGGTCCCAGAAAAGCCTGCTTGCCGTTGACCAGTGCTGGCTACAAGGGCAGAGCTTGGAAAGGCAACAGTAACTATTAGCACAGTATCAGGCTGAGCCAGACACTGGGACCGACGTCTCCGCTGAGCAGGTTCCACTGCGGCTGGAGGAGAATGGGAGGCCGCAGCAGACATGGTTCAAGATTCCCCCTGTACAGTGGCGGGAACTTAACACCTAACACATACCAACTTATATTCAGTTCATGTCTTTCGGTTTTTCTCTCAGGTGTTTCCACTCTGTGCAAATCAAGGGTGTGGTCTCCCTTCTTGAGCTGGACATTAAGTTTATATAGCTGCCCATTAGTCAGGATCTCAATCCTGCTCGGCCTTTATTCACATTTACGTCATTTGATATATGGTAAGATTTTAATAGTAGAGGTTAGGACCATCCCAAATAGGGTCACATTGTTGTGGAGAGATGGCTTTTACATTTTTTCATCAAAATTATGCTAACTATGCTATTTATTTACTGCTGAACATTTGCTCATTTTATGTTTATCTTCGGTTTTGGATTAATGGAAGTGTTAAAATATTAAACAGAGCTGGGTTGGACTAATGGCAAACAAGAGTTTATGTAGGTAGTAGTCAGCATGGGTGAAACACTACCTGAGTACCTCCACCTGAGCCAGCCAATAAGGCCAAAGCAGGACACATAGGAGATTAGTGGCATGTTACCATGGTAACCTGACGTGCATTACAGTAGAGGGACCTGGTTGCCAATGAAGGGAGAAGCAAAGCCTGGATGGAGCTGGTACAAATAACTCTGATTAAAGGAGGGGTTATCTAGTATCTCAAAAAGGTTTCTTAAAACCATTTTAAAACACGTGATTGGGTAATTTTAATATTTTATGTGGATGAGCCAGAAAAACATGTATCAAACCAGCAGCTAATTGATTTCTATGGAAACTGTGTAATGCCTAATTTCACCAGTGGTAAAAATGCAGAGAATTCTAATATTTCTCTTGTGGTTCTTCCACAGATCGTCGGTGATTACTGAGGGTCCTTTATTTATTTATTTATTTTTTTAATAATTCTTTATTTAAAGAAACATATAGGATAATAATAACCATACATTTTGAGATGTGAATACAAATGAAAAGTGTGATGCAGGAGAGAATAATAAAGGTATATAAGCCATTTAAGAATTGAAATATACAAACAGGAATTTTAAATAGTAATAAAGAGCATAATAATATTTAAACCAGGTGAGTCCATCAAATACTACAGTAGTGTAAAGGCTGAAATCAATAATGTCCAAAAAATATGGGTAATTAGTTGACAGTGCATACGAGATCTATGGTGGGTGGAGTGAGAAAGGGGGAAGGACAAGTTAGGGTTGGGTTTTATCATCTATTTGCTTGTGCCAAATTTTTGGAACTGAGGTGCACAATTTTCTGAAATAACAAATGCATGTGCATTTCCTAGCTGGACAATTCTTCTAGACAATAAATCAGATCTTTTTTGTCCAGCCATTCTGAAAGGGTTTCAAGAGAGGGTTGCTTCCAGTGTATTGGGATTAAATGCTTTTCTAATTAAATGATTTTCTAATGCTACCATCAGAAGTGTCAGGTCATTTTTTTTGTTTAAAAGTTTGTGGATGGGTAGGGAAAAAGGACGTCAGCTGTATGTAAGTCCTTTGTTATTAGCCCAAAGCTTCTTAAAGTCCAGTTAATAACTGCTCAATATTGTTAAGCTAGATCAATACCAAAATATGTGTGATAAGTTCCCAACATCTGCAACACAAATTGGAGTAAGAAAGACCTAAATGATGTAGGAATTCAGAGGTTCTGTACCAGGGAGATAGAAAAATATTTAGAATTGAGAGTCCTCAGTGGTTGATACCTTTTAATGGCTAACTGAAAAGATGGTAACAAATAGACTAATACAAATTCTGAAGAATCACATACTTATGCACAATACAGCACAGAAATGTCATGGATAAGACAGGTGACGGAAAGCAGAACTACCATTATGGGAGAGTGATAGTTTTCTTTCTACTGGCTAACACGGTGCAAAGATATATATCTTTCCTGTACCAGGGAGATATTTTGTGCATCTAGAAATCCATGTGAGTTGAAAAGAATACTATTGATTTCAGTATCAGTTGACTTAACATCTAGTTCATTTTCACAGGAAGTCAGATGTAATGGTTTATACAGTAATGTGGGGAAAGTTAGATGGTTGTCTAGTTTACAAATTATCTTGGGGAAAGGAAACTTGGAGAGTAGATCAAGCCAGAACCAGCTCCCCAAAGTTGGGAAATTTAGTTTGAATTGTTCAAAAACATGACTAACATGAGCCAAAAAAGAAACAAAGCACTACCGTAAAGCCCGCACACTATTGGGTACATCAACACAGCAAAAAAACATAAAACATAAGTAAAAACAAAACAGCACCCCACTCATCGACCCCCTACGGATAAAACATCCATATAGTGCATGACAAGTGGAAAATCACAATAAATATATAATATAATGATACAAGCATAAATAGACAGTAATAGTAATATATCCCACTATGCATATATCAAAAGATGCAAGTACATCTGTAATGACAAATAGGCAGGATCCCCTATATATCAAGGCTAGCACAACTGAATGGGTGTGAATCACAACCCCATCATATGTGCAGAAAAAGCAGCCCAAAGCTCGAAGTCCGAGCCATAATGGTGACCAAGACCCAACCAGGATGAAGAGGAAGATACCCACCAAAGGGGCCCCCAGATAGAAATAGGAGCTCATATGTTAGGGCTAGCGGAACGCACCAAATAATAAGACAGATAGAGTATGGTGCGTTTGCAGCCCGGGGTCCACTGTGCAGAGATGGAACCTGCTGCCAAGTAATGACGGACTATAAGGCGGTACAAAGTGAATACACACATGGGCTAACCTCACCCTGTGTGAAGGAAGCGGACCCTGTTACGTCACAGGGCCGTGGTACCACACCAAGAGCGCAAGCAACGAGTCTCAGAACTCAATCCCAAGAGACAGGATTTGAGTACATAGACCTCATGCGCTCGACACCGCTACTGAGGTGTCAGAGTGACAGCAATAGAAGCACGAGAGTGTATGCAGTGCCGCACTGGCGAACGCCACTAACCACCCAGGCTTGGGTCAGGAAAGTGCTGTGAAAGCACAAGGCGCCGCACTTGCGGTCACAGCAATAAGACGCTGTATTGTGTGTTTATGTGCTGATGGCTAAGTCGGGCGCTATATAGCAAACATACACCTTCTGCGAACAGTCATCCAATAGGGAGGGTTATTTAAAGAGCGACTTTCACTCACAACACACACACATTTACAAATGTACACTAGCGCATGGCCGTGCGGTCATGCGCAGCTTATATAGTTGCAGCACGTTCAGGACCTTCCAATAAAGGACCAATGGGAAGCTGCTACCAAAGTTTTGCCCTTTCAGGACCTTCCTGGAGGACCAATGGGATGTGCTGCAGTACCTGAGCATGTGACCCTCGATCTCCAATGGGAGATCTTGCCCTGGGCATGCTCAGAAAGAGAAAAGCAGGACTTAGCCCCAAAAGCATCTGCTCGCCGCTGCCCAACACTGACTTCAATGGCAGAAGCAGGAAAAGCAGCAGTAACTCTTTGTACAGAGTGAGACTGAGCAAGACGCTGGGACCGACGTCTCTGCTGAGCAGACTCCACTGCGGCTGGTTAAGAATGGGAGACCGCAGCGGAGATGGCTCGAGATTCCCCTTGTGCAGAAGGGGGAACTCGACACCTAACATCCTATTTGGGGTTGTGATTCACACCCATTCAGTTGTGCTAGCCTTGATATTGGTTCTTATATGGACCATGGCACTATATGTATCTTATATTTAGCCTGGGTCATTCCGGATGTGGGATGGTCTTCTATTTCTTTCTGTCCCATCTGGATTTGGACTGGCCATTTGACCGACCATATACCGTATGATTATTATAGGGGATCCTGCCTATTTGTCATTACAGATGTACAGTGGGGCAAAAAAGTATTTAGTCAGTCAGCAATAGTGCAAGTTCCACCACTTAAAAAGATGAGAGGCGTCTGTAATTTACATCATAGGTAGACCTCAACTATGGGAGACAAACTGAGGAAAAAAAAAATCCAGAAAATCACATTGTCTGTTTTTTTAACATTTTAATTGCATATTATGGTGGAAAATAAGTATTTGGTCAGAAACAAACAATCAAGATTTCTGGCTCTCACAGACCTGTAACTTCTTCTTTAAGAGTCTCCTCTTTCCTCCACTCATTACCTGTAGTAATGGCACCTGTTTAAACTTGTTATCAGTATAAAAAGACACCTGTGCACACCCTCAAACAGTCTGACTCCAAACTCCACTATGGTGAAGACCAAAGAGCTGTCAAAGGACACCAGAAACAAAATTGTAGCCCTGCACCAGGCTGGGAAGACTGAATCTGCAATAGCCAACCAGCTTGGAGTGAAGAAATCAACAGTGGGAGCAATAATTAGAAAATGGAAGACATACAAGACCACTGATAATCTCCCTCGATCTGGGGCTCCACGCAAAATCCCACCCCGTGGGGTCAGAATGATCACAAGAACGGTGAGCAAAAATCCCAGAACCACGCGGGGGGACCTAGTGAATGAACTACAGAGAGCTGGGACCAATGTAACAAGGCCTACCATAAGTAACACACTACGCCACCATGGACTCAGATCCTGCAGTGCCAGACGTGTCCCACTGCTTAAGCCAGTACATGTCCGGGCCCGTCTGAAGTTTGCTAGAGAGCATTTGGATGATCCAGAGGAGTTTTGGGAGAATGTCCTATGGTCTGATGAAACCAAACTGGAACTGTTTGGTAGAAACACAACTTGTCGTGTTTGGAGGAAAAAGAATACTGAGTTGCATCCATCAAACACCATACCTACTGTAAAGCATGGTGGTGGAAACATCATGCTTTGGGCTGTTTCTCTGCAAAGGGGCCAGGACGACTGATCCGGGTACATGAAAGAATGAATGGGGCCATGTATCGTGAGATTTTGAGTGCAAACCTCCTTCCATCAGCAAGGGCATTGAAGATGAAACGTGGCTGGGTCTTTCAACATGACAATGATCCAAAGCACACCGCCAGGGCAACGAAGGAGTGGCTTCGTAAGAAGCATTTCAAGGTCCTGGAGTAGCCTAGCCAGTCTCCAGATCTCAACCCTATAGAAAACCTTTGGAGGGAGTTGAAAGTCCGTGTTGCCAAGCGAAAAGCCAAAAACATCACTGCTCTAGAGGAGATCTGCATGGAGGAATGGGCCAACATACCAACAACAGTGTGTGGCAACCTTGTGAAGACTTACAGAAAACGTTTGACCTCTGTCATTGCCAACAAAGGATATATTACAAAATATTGAGATGAAATTTTGTATCTGACCAAATACTTATTTTCCACCATAATATGCAAATAAAATGTTAAAAAAACAGACTATGTGATTTTCTGGATTTTTTTTTCTCAGTTTATCTCCCATAGTTGAGGTCTACCTATGATGTAAATTACAGACGCCTCTCATCTTTTTAAGTGGTGGAACTTGCACTATTGCTGACTGACTAAATACTTTTTTGCCCCACTGTACTTGCATCTTTTGATATATGCATAGTGGGATATATTACTATTACTGTCTATTTATGCTTGTATCATTATATTATATATTTATTGTGATTTTCCACTTGCACTATATGGATGTTTTATCTGTAGGGGGTCCATGAGTGGGGTGCTGTTTTGTTTTTACTTATATTTTATGTTTTTTTGCTGTGTTGATGTACCCAATAAAGTTTGATATATTGCTACTTTTGGTGTATTGTGCGGGCTTTACGGTAGTGCTTTGTTTCTTTTTTGGCTCATGTTGTTTCATGCTACTGGTCCTTTTGCACCTCCCTTTTGTACTTTCAGATTATAGCTGTGCACCTTGTCCCATTTGTTATAAACATGACTAACATGTCATTATTGCAGGAAGTTGGTAGGGTGTTTCTTGGTCTCCTTTGGGCATGAGTTTTCCATGGGGACTTTGTTAGTTAACCCCTTCATGACATGTGCCTTATATATACAGCACATGTCGTGTCTCCCCCTTTAGTTTGGACTACACCACTGAGACCACACAAAAGAGGTGAACAAAAAATAAGCCCTCACCCAAAGATCCTGAAAAATTGAGACACTACGTGTCACAGAAAATAACTCCATTTTTTTTAACAAACTTTGTTTTTTTTTCTCCACTTAAGTTAAAAAGGACCTATACATGTTTGGTATCTACAAACTCAAAATGACCTGTAGAATCATAATGGAAATTATTTGGTGAACATGGTAAAAAATTTCATCACACTTGGAATTTTTTTCCCATTACCAGTACAGTTTTTTCCATTACCAGTTTCACCAGTACATTACATGGTAAAATCAATGGTGTTGTTCAAAAGTCCAGCTCGTCCCACAAAAGAATAGCCCCTTCACAAGGCAATATCTTCAGAAAAATAAAACAATTATTGCTCTGGGAAGAAGATGAGCAAAAAAACACAAACACAAAAGCAGAAAATGGCCCAGGAGGGAAAGGTCTAAAGGGGTTGGGCCATTAACAAAAGTATATTTTAATAACATATGTGCCCCTGTGTAATGGCTGTGTTGAACCATGCAGGAACAGGTCACATATATCACTGCTACTGACCAGGGGAGAAAGCAAAAGACTATAGAGACATTACAGGAGGGAATCACAGCCAATTCTTTGCTTGAGATAAAATATTTTTTAACCCCTTTACCCCTAAGGGTGGTTTGCACGTTAATGACCAGGCCAATTTTTACAATTCTGAGCACTGTCCATTTATGAGGTAATAACTCTGGAATGCTTCAACGGATCCCAGTGATTCTGACACTGTTTTCTCATGACATATTGTACTTCATGAAAGTGGTAAAATTTCTTTGATATTACCTGCGATTATTTGTGAAAAAAATGGAAATTTGGCAAAAATTTGGAAAATTTCGCAATTTTCCAACTTTGAATGTTTATGCAATTAAATCACAGAGATATGTCACACAAAATACTTAATAAGTAACATTTCCCACATGTCTACTTTACATCAGCACAATTTTGGAACCAACATTTTTTTTTGTTAGAGAGTTATAAGGGTTAAAATTTGGCCAGCAATTTCTCATTTTTACAACACCATTTTTTTTAGGGACCACATCTCATTTGAAGTCATTTTGAGGGGTCTATATGATAGAAAATACCCAATTGTGACACCATTCTAAAAACTGCACCCCTTAAGGTGCTCAAAACCACATTCAAGAAGTTTATTAACCCTTCAGGTGTTTCACAGGAATTTTTGGAATGTTTAAATAAAAATGAACATTTAACTTTTTTTTACAAAAAATTTACTTCAGCTCCAATTTGTTTTATGTTACCAAGGGTAACAGGAGAAAATGGACCCCAAAAGTTGTTGTACAATTTGTCCTGAGTACGCGATACCCCATATGTGGGGGTAAACCACTATTTGGGCGCATGACAGAGATCGGAAGGAAGGAGCGCCATTTGACTTTTCAAGTAGACCCCCTATGGAACTTATCTAGAGGTGTGGTGAGCACTTTGACCCACCAAGTGCTTCACAGAAGTTTATAATGCAGAACCGTAAAAATAAAAAAATCATATTTTTTCACAAAAATTATATTTTTGCCCTTAATTTTTTATTTTCCCAAGGGTAAGAGAAGAAACTGGACCCCAAAGGTTGTTGTACAATTTGTCCTGAGTACACTGATACCCCATATGTGGGGGTAAACCACTGTTTGGGCGCATGGGAGGGCTCGGAAGGGAAGGAGCGCTGTTTGACTTTTCAATGCAAAATTGACAGGAATTGAGCTGGGACGCCATGTTGCATTTGGAGAGCCACTGATGTGCCTAAACATTGAAACCCCCCACAAGTGACACCATTTTGGAAAGTAGACCCTCTAAGGAACTTATCTAGATTTGGGGTGAGCACTTTGACCCACTAAGGGCTTCAGAGAAGTTTATAATGCAGAGACGTAAAAATAAAACTAACATTTTTTCCCACAAAAAATATTTTTTAGCCCCCAGTTTTGTATTTTCCCGAGGGTAACAGGAGAAATTGGACCCCAAAAGTTGTTGTCCCATTTGTCCTGAGTATGCTGATACCCCATATGTGGGGGGAACCACCGTTTGGGCACATGGGATGGCTCGGAAGGGAAGGAGCGCCATTTGGAATGCAGTCTTAGATGGAATGGTCTGCAGGCGTCACATTGCATTTGCAGAGCCCCTAATGTACCTAAACAGTAGAAACCCCCCACAAGTGACACCATTTTGGAAAGTAGACCCCCTAAGGAACACATCTAGATGTGTTGTGAGAGCTTTGAACCCCCAAGTATTTCACTACAGTTTATAACGCAGAGCCGTGCAAATGACATTTTTTTTTCCACAACAATTATTTTTTAGCCACAAGTTTTGTATTTTTCCAAGGGTAACAGGAGAAATTGAACCCTAAATTTTGTTGTCCAATTTGTCCTGAGTACGCTGATACCCGATATGTGGGGGAACCACCGTTTGAGCGCATGGCAGAGCTCGGAAGGGAAGGAGCGCCATTTGGAATGCAGACTTAGATGGAATGGTCTGCAGGTGTCACATTGCATTTGCAGAGCCCCTAATGTACCTAAACAGTAGAAACATCCCACAAGTGACACCACTTTGGAAAGTAGACCCCCTAAGGAACTCCTCTAGATGTGTTGTGAGAACTTTGACCCACTAAGGGCTTCAGAGAAGTTAATAATGCAGAGCCGTAAAAATAAAACAAAATTTTTTTCCCACAAAACTTATTTTTTAGCCCCCAGTTTTGTATTTTCCCAAGGGTAACAGGAGAAATTGGACCCCAAAAGGTGTTGTCCAATTTGTCCTGAGTACGCTGATACCCCATATGTTGGGGTAAACCCCTGTTTGGGCACACGGGAGAGCTTGGAAGGGAAGGAGCACTGTTTTACATTTTCAATGCAGAATTGTCTGGAATTGAGTTTGGATGCCATGTCGCGTTTGGAGAGCCCCTGATGTACCTAAACAGTGGAAACCCCCCAATTATAACTGAAACCCTAATCCAAACACACTCCTAACCCTAATCCCAATGGTAACCCTAACCACACCTCTAACCCAGACACACCCCTAACCCTTATCCCAACCCTATTCTCAACGTAAATGTAATTCAAACCCTAACCCTAACTTTAGCCCCAACCCTAACCCTAACTTTAGCCCCAACCCTAACTGTATCCTTAACCCTAGCCCTAACCCTAACTCTAGCCCTAACCCTAGCCCTAACCCTAACCCTAGCCCTAATCCTAACCCTAGCCCTAACCCTAGCCCTAATCCTAACCCTAGCCCCAACCCTAACCCTAACCCTAGCCCTAGCCCCAACCCTAGCCCTAACCCTAACGGGAAAATGGAAATAAATACATTTTTTTAATTTTTAATTTTTCCCTAACTAAGGGGGTGATGAAGGGTGTTTGATTTACTTTTATAGTGTTTTTTTTAGCGGATTTTTATGATTGGCAGCCGTCACACACTGAAAGACGCTTTTTATTGCAAAAAATATTTTTTGCGTTACCACATTTTGAGTCCACAGAGTCATGTGAGGTCTTGTTTTTTGCGGGACGAGTTGATGTTTTTATTGGTAACATTTTCGGGCACGTGACATTTTTTGATCGCTTTTTATTCCGATTTTTGTGAGGCAGAATGACCAATAACCAGCTATTCATGAATTTATTTTGGAGGAGGCGTTTATACCGTTCCTCTTTTGGTAAAATTGATAAATCAGTTTTATTTTTCTGGTCAGTACGATTACAGCGATACCTCATTTATATCATTTTTTTATGTTTTGGCGCTTTTATACGATAAAAACTATTTTATAGAAAAAATAATTATTTTTGCATCGCTTTATTCTGAGGACTATAACTTTTTTATTTTTTCGCTGATGATCCTGTATGGTGGCTCATTTTTTGCAGGACAAGATGACGTTTTCAGCGGTACCATTGTTATTTATATTCATCTTTTTGATTGCGTGTTATTCCACTTTTTGTTTGGCGGTATGAGAATAAAGCGTTGTTTTTTACCTCGTTTTTTTTTTACGGTGTTCACTGAAGGGGTTAACTAGTGATATAGTTTTATAGGTGGGGTCGTTACGGATGCGTCGATACTAAATATGCGTACTTTTATTGTTTTTTATTATTATCCAGGTCTATAACTGGTGATACAGGAACAAGTACAAAACCAGGAAAAATAATAAACTCTGAGAAAGGGGTCAAAGTCAGGGGGAAATGCAGAATCAGATGAAGTAGGGATCACATACAGGATCAGGATATAACAGCAAGGATAGCTCATCAGGATTTTAGGAATAGGTCAATTAAAATAGTTGATGATTCCTAGCAAACTAAAGAAAGTCTGAATAGGATGCGGTGCTGTCCTATTGGACACATAAATACTAATAAAACTACTGACTATCCCAACAATAGATTGGTTAGCAGAAATATTCACTAGTTGACTAGCATCCAGCAATACTAGTACACTTAGCTGGACCATGGCTGCACTGTTAAGTAATGCAGGCATTTTTGCCTTCTTCATCGCCAGTCCTACCCACAGAGTTGGTGCCTTTGCAGATACTATTGAAGCATCAACTATGTTGATATATTTCATAAACCCATTCAATATGATATACTAGAGAAGATCCAACTCAATTAAAAATCTCTCACTTCAGCCAACTTGTTAGGAACATTATTTAGTTGCCCACTGGCCACTTCTACAGTATGGTGTTTCCATTAAGCAGTTATTGGTTCCTGGATAACATCTGCAAAGAGTTTGTATGTTCTCTCTGTGTTTGCGTGGGTTTCCTCCGGGTACTACGGTTTCCTCCCACATTCCAAAGACATACTGATAGGGAATTTAGATTGTGAGCCCCATCGGGGACAGCGATGATAATGTGTGCAACCTGTAAAGCGCTGCGGAATATGTTAGCGCTGTATAAAAATAAAGATTATTATTATTATTGGTTGAAGTTACTACACCTGTATAAATCAATTCATTACACAAACCAGTTCCGATAACTCCATCCCTTCCTGACCAGGCACATTTTACATAATTTTTTTATGCACTTTTAATATCAGTAAAAAAAAATGTCATTTAGATAATCATGTAAGTTTTGCCTTTTTATTTACATTTGGCTTCATTATTATATATTGAAAAAAAAATTTGCTTTTTCAATGTGGACGAGGCTCGAAAAAATTATATTCAGACTGGCTGTGCCCCATTTTTTTTTAGTTTAGGAGGCGGTGGGGAAATTGAGCATGTTTGCTTTTTATTTTTATTTATGATTACCTACATAACAGAATTGATAGGGTCTCCTAGTACCCAGTGGTTTTGTCCTTACACCCACAGAATCCCTGGATCTGGAGGAGAAAGTGCTATGAGTGCTTCTTATACTATACACACAGCACTTGTTCTGGCAATAAACCATCTCTGCCTTCTGTGGACTGTTTCTGGCAGCCTTTCACCTGCTTCAGTAGCTGATTAACCTTGTGCCAACTGCTTATACTGCACTAGCGTTTTAGAACATCAGTGCAGAGAAAATTGGAATGGTTAAAAATGCTTTGGAATTTTCCAGTAATAGTGGCTAGACGAGAGACCCAATCGATAATCTGAATGTAGTGTAGTTATAAATTTTGCCATGTAAATGTAAGAGCAAGTACCATTACTTGTTAGCAATCATTTACACTGGGTCATAAAGGGATCGTAAGTGATGGATTCCACTCTAATGAATTATTAATATGCCTCTATGAAGCTATTTATTGGTGTTAGCAAATTACATTGTGTCCTTCGTAGGCCATGTGCACACGTTGCGGAAAGTGGTGCGGATTTTTCCGGACTGATTTTGGTAAATCCGCAGGTAAACCACACTGCACATTTCCTGCGGAATTACCCCAGATTTACCACAATTTTTTTGCGGATTTTGTGCAGATTCCACCTGTGGTTTACACCTGCGGATTCCTATTATGGAGCAGGTGTACACCGCTGCGAAATCAGCACAAAGAATTGACATGCTGCGGAATAAACAAGGTTTTTTTCCGCAGCATGTGCACTGCGGATTTTGTTTTCCATAGATTTACATGGCACTGTAAACTCATGGAAAACTGCTGCAAATCCACAGCGGCCAATCCGCTGCGGATCCGCAGCAAAATCCGCAACGTGTGCACATACCCTTGCAATAAAAAGCTTCTGAAATAAATGTACATGTGATTGAATTTTAATGAAAGATAGATCAATTTCCATGACCATTAATTGAAACACTGAATAATAAGAGAAAAAAATACTCCTCATTAGCACCTGCTTCAACCTAAACAAGAGCATATTTTCTTTTGCTTCATATCTAGGTCTACATATTAGACTGCCTGATCTTACCGAAATAGCTAAATTATTATTATACCAATTTTATCATGCTAGATTTAATTATGATCAAGTGATAATTTTCTTTGTTATTGTTATTATAATAACAATATACCATATAATATTTATTTATAGAGAGTCATACAGCTTTAAAACTTTTATCTAAAGCTTAAATTTAGATCTTCCTGAAAGTAACAACGAAACAATAACAGATTGCATAACTGAGTGACAATTTAGTACTTCAGTCAATTTTCTGTACTTCCTTCATAGATTTGTTTTTACAGGCTGCAAAATTAAAACAGAAAAAAAATATCTGAATTGCTGTTCCTGCAGGTCAGGAGATAGGAATTTGGCTCAATAATTGATTGGTAATAACTGATTTGACCTTTTTCATTCCTACTTCCTGTATGAGACCTGCGCAATTGTTAGAAAATCTTATACTAGGTGATGAGAGAGCCGGAGATGAAGGGAATGTTTCTTTTTCCTGCAAACCTACAAGCGAGGCTTAATTAAAAATACTTGTTGTGGAAATTGATGTAATAAGAAACGAAGCATCAGTTTTTCAACAAAGGAAAGAAACAAAAATAGAAGAGGAAGAAAATTTGGAAAAAAGAAAATACCAAAGTCAGCAGTACATTGAATAGAAATATTAAGTTATGTTGGGGTATGTCTAAAGAGGGAGCAAAGAGAATAGTCACACTTTGGCTGTCTACTACATACAAAGATAACAATGAATAATAAACTTCACAAGGTAGGTGGTGAAGGGGTTGTTAAAGATTTGCATTGGGACCTAAAATATATATATATATATATATATATATATATATATATATATATATATACACAGTACAGACCAAAAGTTTGGACACACCTTCTCATTTAAAGATTTTTCTGTATTTTAATGACTATGAAAATTGTACATTCACACTGAAGGCATCAAAACTAGGAATTAACACATGTGGAAGTATAAACTTAACAAAAAAGTGTGAATCAACTGAAATTATGTCTTATATTCTAGGTTCTTCAAAGTAGCCACCTTTTGCTTTAATGACTGCTTTGAACACTCTTCGCATTCTCTTGATGAGCTTCAAGAGGTAGTCACCAGGAATGGTTTTCCAACAATCTTGAAGGAGTTCCCAGAGATGCTTAGCACTTGTTGGCCCTTTTGCCTTCACTCTGCGGTCCAGCACCCCCCAACCCATCTCAATTGGGTTTAGGTCTGGTGACTGTGGAGGCCAGGTCATCTGGCGTAGTACCTCATCACTCTCCTTCTGGGTGAAATAGCACTTACACAGCCTGGAGGTGTGTTTGGGGTCACTGTCCTGTTGAAAAATAAATGATGGTCCAACTAAATGCAAAACTGATGGAATAGCATGCCGCTGCAAGATGCTGTGGTAGCCATGCTGGTTCAATATGCCTTCAATTTTGAATAAATCCCCAACATTGTCACCAGCAAAGCACCCCCACACCATCACACCTCCTCCTCCATGCTTCACGGTGGGAACTAGGCATGTAGAGTCCATCTGTTCACCTTTTCTGCGTCGCACAAAGACACTGTGGTTGGAACCAAAGATCTCAAATTTGGACTCATCAGACCAAAGCACAGATTTCCACTGGTCTAATGTCCATTCTTTGTGTTCTTTAACCCAAACAAGTCTTTTCTGCTTGTTGCCTGTCCTTAGCAGTGGTTTCCTAGCAGCTATTTTACCATGAAGGCCTGCTGCACAAAGTCTCCTCTTAACAGTTGTTGTAGAGATGTGTCTATTGCAAGAACTCTGTGTGGCATTGGCCTGGTCTCTAATCTGAGCTACTGTTAACCTGCGATTTCTGAGGCAGGTGACTTGGATAAACTTATCCTCAGAAGCAGAGGTGACTCTTGGTCTTCCTTTCCTGGGCCGGTCCTCATGTGAGCCAGTTTCTTTGTAGCACTTGGTGGTTTTTGCCAATGAACTTGGGGACACTTTCAAAGATTTTCCCAATTTTTCGGACTGACTGACCTTCATTTCTTAAAGTAATGATGGCCACTTTTCTTTACTTCGCTGCTTTTTTCTTGCCATAATACAAATTCTAACAGTCTATTCAGTAGGACTATCAGCTGTGTATCCAGCAGACTTCTGCACAACACAACTGATGGTCCCAACCCCATTTATAAGGCAAGAAATCCCATTTATTAAACCTGTGAAGTGAAAACCATTCCCTGTGACCAGGTACGGACTGGGACTGAAATTCAGCCCTGGCATTTGCAATCATACAGGCCCATGTTGTCCCATTTCCAAGCAACAGATGGGGATATGTTATTAACATTATCGTGGATGGAGGAAAGCAAGATTTACAAGACCAATATTTCTAATGATACCTGTGGCCTGCTGGAGTAAGTGACGGAGTCAGCGACTTTGTGCTCCATCACAACTGTTAACAGTATGGGAGTCTTGAGAACACTGATTCTGCTAACAACATAGCAGACAAGGCAGCCCATGACCAGACAGGCCCTTCTGGCATTTGCCAGAATTGCCCAATGGCCAGTCCGGCCCTGCCAGTGACAACCTCTTGAAGCTCATCAAGAGAATGCCAAGAATGTGCAAAGCAGTCATCAAAGCAAAAGGTGGCTACTTTGAAGAACCTAGAATATAAGACATAATTTCAGTTGTTTCACACTTTTTTGTTAAGTATATAATTCCACATGCGTTAATTCATAGTTCTGATGCCTTCAGTGTGAATGTACAATTTTCATAGTCATGAAAAAATACAGAAAAATCTTTAAATGAGAAGGTGTGTCCAAACTTTTGGTCTGTACTGTATATGTATAGAATAAAAAAAAAAAAAAAATATATATATATATATATATATATATATATATATGTATATATATATATATATGGTGTAACAGTTCAATATTTGATTTGTACACACGCCACCTAAGCACAGTGGCCTGTAGCAGATGCTATTGTTTGGTAGTGAAACTTTCTGGCTTATTTTGTTCATACCTATTTTTAAACCCTTAATGACCTTAATGACCAAAACAAATTTTTCAATTCTGAACAGCGTAAATTTATATGGTAATAACTCTGGAATAGGGTTGAGCGAAACGGATCGGACAAATTAAAAAATCGCTGACTTTCGGCAAAGTCGGGTTTCATGAAACCCGACCCAATCCTAGTCTGGGATCGGCCATGAGGTCGGCGATCTTCACGCCAAAGTTGCGTTTCATATGACGCTTTCAGCGCCATTTTTCAGCCAATGAAGGAGGATGCAGAGTGTGGGCAGCGTGATGACATAGGTCTCAGTCCCCACCATCTTAGAGAAGGGCATGACAGTGATTGGCTTGCTTTCTGCGGCATCACAGGGGCTATAAAGGGATATGCACGCCGACCGCCATCTTACATCTGCCGATCTTAGCATAGGGAGAGGTTGCTGCAGCTTCATCAGAAGAAGGGATATAGTTAGGGAGGGAAGATTAAGCCCCAAAACTGCTTGTGCTGTAGAGATTTCCACTGTCCAACACCACCATTTGTTTGCAGGGACAGTGGAGGCTAGATTTTTGTGCATCGGCTCTGTAGCTTATTAGGCTGCCTTATAAGGCTCCCTGAGAGCAGCATTGCTGTTTGCACGCTGCTGTGCAAACCAACTGCTTTTTTAAAAGCAAAAATCCTGTTGCTCCTTTCTGCACAGCTACAGTGGGGCAAAAAAGTATTTAGTCAGTCAGCAATAGTGCAAGTTCCACTACTTAAAAAGATGAGAGGCATCAGTAATTTACATCATAGGTAGACCTCAACTATGGGAGACAAACTGAGAAAAAAAATCCAGAAAATCACATAGTCTGTTTTTTTTAACATTTTATTTGCATATTATGGTGGAAAATAAGTATTTGGTCAGAAACAAAATTTCATCTAAATACTTTGTAATATATCCTTTGTTGGCAATGACAGAGGTCAAACATTTTCTGTAAGTCTTCACAAGGTTGCCACACACTGTTGTTGGTATGTTGGCCCATTCCTCCATGCAGATCTCCTCTAGAGCAGTGATGTTTTTGGCTTTTCGCTTGGCAACACGGACTTTCAACTCCCTCCAAAGGTTTTCTATAGGGTTGAGATCTGGAGACTGGCTAGGCCACTCCAGGACCTTGAAATGCTTCTTACGAAGCCACTCCTTCGTTGCCCTGGCGGTGTGCTTTGGATCATTTTCATGTTGAAAGACCCAGCCACGTTTCATCTTCAATGCCCTTGCTGATGGAAGGAGGTTTGCACTCAAAATCTCACGATACATGGCCCCATTCATTCTTTCATGTACCCGGATCAGTCGTCCTGGCTAGAGTTGAGCGACCTTGACCTTTATAAAGTCGAGCCGGGTTTCGCGAAACCCGACTATCTCAAAAGTCGGGTCGAGTGAAATCGGCCGATTATGACGTAAAGTCGGGATCGACCGAAACACGAAGCCCAATGCAAGTCAATGGGGCAGCATAGTCGGCAGTGAGTGGGGGCCAGGAAAACACCTAGAGTGCCCATTTTAATGTCAAAACCATCCATTCTTCTTAATGAAGCTTGTCAAGCGTAATTTACCTTATAATAATTGGAAGGCATTTGAAATTGGGGGTCATTTGGCTGAAGTTGTGGTGGGTAGGGCTGGTTCAAGTAATTAGTGGGCCCAGGAAATCTGGACCACGTCACGGCAGTGGAGCAGGGAGAGGTAAGTATTTCAACTTTGCAAGTGCTGTGAACCTGAGCAAGCAGGGGGGGCCCACTCGTTGGCATTGGCACTGGCACAGGGCCCCTCAAAGTACAGTGGTGTGTTTGCACGGCGGGGGCGCCTCCCACCGGCAGCAACACTTTTGCGTACTATGAGAGGCCCTGTGCCAGTGACGTCGCCAACTAGTATTCCTCCCCCCACCTGATGAAGGAACCTGCACTTTCATCTGCACCTTCCTCTTTGTCCCCGTGTAAGGTGGTATGGTATGCGGGAAGAGCAACCTGACTTTCAGCAGGGTCACAATGTTGTTGTGTAGCGTGCACGGGGAATGTTGCGTTATGGGTCAATGTACCAGCAGACTCATCTATCACTGGCTGGGCAATGGGCAGGATGAGGAGGAAACACAGATATAGGCCCAAAGAATAAAGTTGGCTAAATGCAGTTCAAAATTGGTAACACAGGAATAACCAGGGGGCATTGCAGTGGAGGACAACTGGAATGAGAGGCTGACACAGAGAGTAGGCCCAAATCAGTAAGTAGTCGAAATGCAGTTCAAAATTGGCAACCGTAGTAAACAGGCGGCACAGCTTTGTTCAGTGGAGGAGAACAGCAAGGAGTGGCAGACACCGATAGTAGGCCCCAACCCAACTAGTAGGCCAAATGCAGTCTAACATTAACAACTACTTAACGAGCGCCTGAAAACGGAATTTCAGGACAGGAAACCAGGAGAACAGCAAGGAGCGGCAGACACTGTTAGTAGGCCCCAAACCAACTAGTACGCCAAATGCAGTTGTTCCATTTAACCACAATTTAACGAGAGCCTGAAGATAGAAGCTCAGGAAAGGCAACCTGGAGAACACCTTGGAGTGGAACACACCATCTCTCTCCACCCCATACCCATTTTGTAGGCCTAATGCAGTGTAGTTTTCTACAACTACTAAACGAGAGTCGGAAGACCGAAGCAATGGCAAGGAAACCTGGGGAACACCTTGGAGTGTAACACACCATCTCTCTCCACCCGATACCCATTTTGTAGGCCTAATGCAGTGTAGTTTTCTACAACTACTAAACGAGAGTCTGAAGATCGAAGCAATGGCGAGGAAACCTGGAGAACACCTTGGAGTGTAACACACCATCTCTCTCCACCCCATAGCCAATTTGGAGGCCTAATGCAGTGTAGTTTCCAACAACTACTAAACGAGATCATTAAGATCGAAGCTCTGGAAAGGTAACCTGGAGAACACCTTGGAGTGGAACACACCATCTCTCTCCACCCTATACCCATTTTGTAGGCCTAATGCAGTGTAGTTTTCTACAACTACTAAATGAGAGTCGGAAGACCGAAGCAATGGCAAGGAAACCTGGGGAACACCTTGGAGTGTAACACACCATCTCTCTCCACCCGATACCCATTTTGTAGGCCTAATGCAGTGTAGTTTTCTACAACTACTAAACGAGAGTCTGAAGATCGAAGCAATGGCGAGGAAACCTGGAGAACACCTTGGAGTGTAACACACCATCTCTCTCCACCCCATAGCCAATTTGGAGGCCTAATGCAGTGTAGTTTCCAACAACTACTAAACGAGAGCATTAAGATCGAAGCTCTGGAAAGGCAACCTGGAGAACACCTTGGAGTGGAACACACCATCTCTCTCCACCCTATACCCATGTTGTAGGCCTAATGCAGTGTAGTTTTCTACAACTACTAAACGAGAGTCGGAAGACCGAAGCAATGGCAAGGAAACCTGGGGCACACCTTGGAGTGTAACACACCATCTCTCTCCACCCCATACCCAATTTGTAGGCCTAATGCAGCCTACTTTCCGACAACTACTAAACGAGAGCATGAAGATCGAAGCTCAGGAAAGGCAACCTGTGTTATTCCACTTTTTGTTTGGCGGTATGAGAATAAAGCGTTGTTTTTTACCTCGTTTTTTTTTACGGTGTTCACTGAAGGGGTTAACTAGTGATATAGTTTTATAGGTGGGGTCGTTACGGACGCGTCGATACTAAATATGCGTACTTTTATTGTTTTTTATTATTATCCAGGTCTATAACTGGTGATACAGGAACAAGTACAAAACCAGGAAAAATAATAAACTCTGAGAAAGGGGTCAAAGTCAGGGGGAAATGCAGAATCAGATGAAGTAGGGATCACATACAGGATCAGGATATAACAGCAAGGATAGCTCATCAGGATTTTAGGAATAGGTCAATTAAAATAGTTGATGATTCCTAGCAAACTAAAGAAAGTCTGAATAGGATGCGGTGCTGTCCTATTGGACACATAAATACTAATAAAACTACTGTCTATCCCAACAATAGATTGGTTAGCAGAAATATTCACTAGTTGACTAGCATCCAGCAATACTAGTACACTTAGCTGGACCATGGCTGCACTGTTAAGTAATGCAGGCATTTTTGCCTTCTTCATCGCCAGTCCTACCCACAGAGTTGGTGCCTTTGCAGATACTATTGAAGCATCAACTATGTTGATATATTTCATAAACCCATTCAATATGATATACTAGAGAAGATCCAACTCAATTAAAAATCTCTCACTTCAGCCAACTTGTTAGGAACATTATTTAGTTGCCCACTGGCCACTTCTACAGTATGGTGTTTCCATTAAGCAGTTATTGGTTCCTGGATAACATCTGCAAAGAGTTTGTATGTTCTCTCTGTGTTTGCGTGGGTTTCCTCCGGGTACTACGGTTTCCTCCCACATTCCAAAGACATACTGATAGGGAATTTAGATTGTGAGCCCCATCGGGGACAGCGATGATAATGTGTGCAACCTGTAAAGCGCTGCGGAATATGTTAGCGCTGTATAAAAATAAAGATTATTATTATTATTGGTTGAAGTTACTACACCTGTATAAATCAATTCATTACACAAACCAGTTCCGATAACTCCATCCCTTCCTGACCAGGCACATTTTACATAATTTTTTTATGCACTTTTAATATCAGTAAAAAAAAATGTCATTTAGATAATCATGTAAGTTTTGCCTTTTTATTTACATTTGGCTTCATTATTATATATTGAAAAAAAAATTTGCTTTTTCAATGTGGACGAGGCTCGAAAAAATTATATTCAGACTGGCTGTGCCCCATTTTTTTTTAGTTTAGGAGGCGGTGGGGAAATTGAGCATGTTTGCTTTTTATTTTTATTTATGATTACCTACATAACAGAATTGATAGGGTCTCCTAGTACCCAGTGGTTTTGTCCTTACACCCACAGAATCCCTGGATCTGGAGGAGAAAGTGCTACGAGTGCTTCTTATACTATACACACAGCACTTGTTCTGGCAATAAACCATCTCTGCCTTCTGTGGACTGTTTCTGGCAGCCTTTCACCTGCTTCAGTAGCTGATTAACCTTGTGCCAACTGCTTATACTGCACTAGCGTTTTAGAACATCAGTGCAGAGAAAATTGGAATGGTTAAAAATGCTTTGGAATTTTCCAGTAATAGTGGCTAGACGAGAGACCCAATCGATAATCTGAATGTAGTGTAGTTATAAATTTTGCCATGTAAATGTAAGAGCAAGTACCATTACTTGTTAGCAATCATTTACACTGGGTCATAAAGGGATCGTAAGTGATGGATTCCACTCTAATGAATTATTAATATGCCTCTATGAAGCTATTTATTGGTGTTAGCAAATTACATTGTGTCCTTCGTAGGCCATGTGCACACGTTGTGGAAAGTGGTGCGGATTTTTCCGGACTGATTTTGGTAAATCCGCAGGTAAACCACACTGCAGATTTCCTGCGGAATTACCCCAGATTTACCACAATTTTTTTGCGGATTTTGTGCAGATTCCACCTGTGGTTTACACCTGCGGATTCCTATTATGGAGCAGGTGTACACCGCTGCGAAATCGGCACAAAGAATTGACATGCTGCGGAATAAACAAGGTTTTTTTTCGTAGCATGTGCACTGCGGATTTTGTTTTCCATAGATTTACATGGCACTGTAAACTCATGGAAAACTGCTGCAAATCCACAGCGGCCAATCCGCTGCGGATCCGCAGCAAAATCCGCAACGTGTGCACATACCCTTGCAATAAAAAGCTTCTGAAATAAATGTACATGTGATTGAATTCTAATGAAAGATAGATCAATTTCCATGACCATTAATTGAAACACTGAATAATAAGAGAAAAAAATACTCCTCATTAGCACCTGCTTCAACCTAAACAAGAGCATATTTTCTTTTGCTTCATATCTAGGTCTACATATTAGACTGCCTGATCTTACCGAAATAGCTAAATTATTATTATACCAATTTTATCATGCTAGATTTAATTATGATCAAGTGATAATTTTCTTTGTTATTGTTATTATAATAACAATATACCATATAATATTTATTTATAGAGAGTCATACAGCTTTAAAACTTTTATCTAAAGCTTAAATTTAGATCTTCCTGAAAGTAACAACGAAACAATAACAGATTGCATAACTGAGTGACAATTTAGTACTTCAGTCAATTTTCTGTACTTCCTTCATAGATTTGTTTTTACAGGCTGCAAAATTAAAACAGAAAAAAAATATCTGAATTGCTGTTCCTGCAGGTCAGGAGATAGGAATTTGGCTCAATAATTGATTGGTAATAACTGATTTGACCTTTTTCATTCCTACTTCCTGTATGAGACCTGCGCAATTGTTAGAAAATCTTATACTAGGTGATGAGAGAGCCGGAGATGAAGGGAATGTTTCTTTTTCCTGCAAACCTACAAGCGAGGCTTAATTAAAAATACTTGTTGTGGAAATTGATGTAATAAGAAACGAAGCATCAGTTTTTCAACAAAGGAAAGAAACAAAAATAGAAGAGGAAGAAAATTTGGAAAAAAGAAAATACCAAAGTCAGCAGTACATTGAATAGAAATATTAAGTTATGTTGGGGTATGTCTAAAGAGGGAGCAAAGAGAATAGTCACACTTTGGCTGTCTACTACATACAAAGATAACAATGAATAATAAACTTCACAAGGTAGGTGGTGAAGGGGTTGTTAAAGATTTGCATTGGGACCTAAAATATATATATATATATATATATATATATATATATATATATATATATATATATATATATATATATATATATATATACACAGTACAGACCAAAAGTTTGGACACACCTTCTCATTTAAAGATTTTTCTGTATTTTAATGACTATGAAAATTGTACATTCACACTGAAGGCATCAAAACTAGGAATTAACACATGTGGAAGTATAAACTTAACAAAAAAGTGTGAATCAACTGAAATTATGTCTTATATTCTAGGTTCTTCAAAGTAGCCACCTTTTGCTTTAATGACTGCTTTGAACACTCTTCGCATTCTCTTGATGAGCTTCAAGAGGTAGTCACCAGGAATGGTTTTCCAACAATCTTGAAGGAGTTCCCAGAGATGCTTAGCACTTGTTGGCCCTTTTGCCTTCACTCTGCGGTCCAGCACCCCCCAACCCATCTCAATTGGGTTTAGGTCTGGTGACTGTGGAGGCCAGGTCATCTGGCGTAGTACCTCATCACTCTCCTTCTGGGTGAAATAGCACTTACACAGCCTGGAGGTGTGTTTGGGGTCACTGTCCTGTTGAAAAATAAATGATGGTCCAACTAAATGCAAAACTGATGGAATAGCATGCCGCTGCAAGATGCTGTGGTAGCCATGCTGGTTCAATATGCCTTCAATTTTGAATAAATCCCCAACATTGTCACCAGCAAAGCACCCCCACACCATCACACCTCCTCCTCCATGCTTCACGGTGGGAACTAGGCATGTAGAGTCCATCTGTTCACCTTTTCTGCGTCGCACAAAGACACTGTGGTTGGAACCAAAGATCTCAAATTTGGACTCATCAGACCAAAGCACAGATTTCCACTGGTCTAATGTCCATTCTTTGTGTTCTTTAACCCAAACAAGTCTTTTCTGCTTGTTGCCTGTCCTTTGCAGTGGTTTCCTAGCAGCTATTTTACCATGAAGGCCTGCTGCACAAAGTCTCCTCTTAACAGTTGTTGTAGAGATGTGTCTATTGCAAGAACTCTGTGTGGCATTGGCCTGGTCTCTAATCTGAGCTACTGTTAACCTGCGATTTCTGAGGCAGGTGACTTGGATAAACTTATCCTCAGAAGCAGAGGTGACTCTTGGTCTTCCTTTCCTGGGCCGGTCCTCATGTGAGCCAGTTTCTTTGTAGCACTTGGTGGTTTTTGCCAATGAACTTGGGGACACTTTCAAAGTTTTTCCCAATTTTTCGGACTGACTGACCTTCATTTCTTAAAGTAATGATGGCCACTTTTCTTTACTTCGCTGCTTTTTTCTTGCCATAATACAAATTCTAACAGTCTATTCAGTAGGACTATCAGCTGTGTATCCAGCAGACTTCTGCACAACACAACTGATGGTCCCAACCCCATTTATAAGGCAAGAAATCCCATTTATTAAACCTGTGAAGTGAAAACCATTCCCTGTGACCAGGTACGGACTGGGACTGAAATTCAGCCCTGGCATTTGCAATCATACAGGCCCATGTTGTCCCATTTCCAAGCAACAGATGGGGATATGTTATTAACATTATCGTGGATGGAGGAAAGCAAGATTTACAAGGCCAATATTTCTAATGATACCTGTGGCCTGCTGGAGTAAGTGACGGAGTCAGCGACTTTGTGCTCCATCACAACTGTTAACAGTATGGGAGTCTTGAGAACACTGATTCTGCTAACAACATAGCAGACAAGGCAGCCCATGACCAGACAGGCCCTTCTGGCATTTGCCAGAATTGCCCAATGGCCAGTCCGGCCCTGCCAGTGACAACCTCTTGAAGCTCATCAAGAGAATGCCAAGAATGTGCAAAGCAGTCATCAAAGCAAAAGGTGGCTACTTTGAAGAACCTAGAATATAAGACATAATTTCAGTTGTTTCACACTTTTTTGTTAAGTATATAATTCCACATGCGTTAATTCATAGTTCTGATGCCTTCAGTGTGAATGTACAATTTTCATAGTCATGAAAAAATACAGAAAAATCTTTAAATGAGAAGGTGTGTCCAAACTTTTGGTCTGTACTGTATATGTATAGAATAAAAAAAAAAAAAATATATATATATATATATATATATGTATATATATATATATATATATATGGTGTAACAGTTCAATATTTGATTTGTACACACGCCACCTAAGCACAGTGGCCTGTAGCAGATGCTATTGTTTGGTAGTGAAACTTTCTGGCTTATTTTGTTCATACCTATTTTTAAACCCTTAATGACCTTAATGACCAAAACAAATTTTTCAATTCTGAACAGCGTAAATTTATATGGTAATAACTCTGGAATAGGGTTGAGCGAAACGGATCGGACAAATTAAAAAATCGCTGACTTTCGGCAAAGTCGGGTTTCATGAAACCCGACCCAATCCTAGTCTGGGATCGGCCATGAGGTCGGCGATCTTCACGCCAAAGTTGCGTTTCATATGACGCTTTCAGCGCCATTTTTCAGCCAATGAAGGAGGATGCAGAGTGTGGGCAGCGTGATGACATAGGTCTCAGTCCCCACCATCTTAGAGAAGGGCATGACAGTGATTGGCTTGCTTTCTGCGGCATCACAGGGGCTATAAAGGGATATGCACGCCGACCGCCATCTTACATCTGCCGATCTTAGCATAGGGAGAGGTTGCTGCAGCTTCATCAGAAGAAGGGATATAGTTAGGGAGGGAAGATTAAGCCCCAAAACTGCTTGTGCTGTAGAGATTTCCACTGTCCAACACCACCATTTGTTTGCAGGGACAGTGGAGGCTAGATTTTTGTGCATCGGCTCTGTAGCTTATTAGGCTGCCTTATAAGGCTCCCTGAGAGCAGCATTGCTGTTTGCACGCTGCTGTGCAAACCAACTGCTTTTTTAAAAGCAAAAATCCTGTTGCTCCTTTCTGCACAGCTACAGTGGGGCAAAAAAGTATTTAGTCAGTCAGCAATAGTGCAAGTTCCACTACTTAAAAAGATGAGAGGCATCAGTAATTTACATCATAGGTAGACCTCAACTATGGGAGACAAACTGAGAAAAAAAATCCAGAAAATCACAGTCTGTTTTTTTTAACATTTTATTTGCATATTATGGTGGAAAATAAGTATTTGGTCAGAAACAAAATTTCATCTAAATACTTTGTAATATATCCTTTGTTGGCAATGACAGAGGTCAAACATTTTCTGTAAGTCTTCACAAGGTTGCCACACACTGTTGTTGGTATGTTGGCCCATTCCTCCATGCAGATCTCCTCTAGAGCAGTGATGTTTTTGGCTTTTCGCTTGGCAACACGGACTTTCAACTCCCTCCAAAGGTTTTCTATAGGGTTGAGATCTGGAGACTGGCTAGGCCACTCCAGGACCTTGAAATGCTTCTTACGAAGCCACTCCTTCGTTGCCCTGGCGGTGTGCTTTGGATCATTTTCATGTTGAAAGACCCAGCCACGTTTCATCTTCAATGCCCTTGCTGATGGAAGGAGGTTTGCACTCAAAATCTCACGATACATGGCCCCATTCATTCTTTCATGTACCCGGATCAGTCGTCCTGGCTAGAGTTGAGCGACCTTGACCTTTATAAAGTCGAGCCGGGTTTCGCGAAACCCGACTATCTCAAAAGTCGGGTCGAGTGAAATCGGCCAATTATGACGTAAAGTCGGGATCGACCGAAACACGAAACCCAATGCAAGTCAATGGGGCAGCATAGTCGGCAGTGAGTGGGGGCCAGGAAAACACCTAGAGTGCCCATTTTAATGTCAAAACCATCCATTCTTCTTAATGAAGCTTGTCAAGCGTAATTTACCTTATAATAATTGGAAGGCATTTGAAATTGGGGGTCATTTGGCTGAAGTTGTGGTGGGTAGGGCTGGTTCAAGTAATTAGTGGGCCCAGGAAATCTGGACCACGTCACGGCAGTGGAGCAGGGAGAGGTAAGTATTTCAACTTTGCAAGTGCTGTGAACCTGAGCAAGCAGGGGGGGCCCACTCGTTGGCATTGGCACTGGCACAGGGCCCCTCAAAGTACAGTGGTGTGTTTGCACGGCGGGGGCGCCTCCCACCGGCAGCAACACTTTTGCGTACTATGAGAGGCCCTGTGCCAGTGACGTCGCCAACTAGTATTCCTCCCCCCACCTGATGAAGGAACCTGCACTTTCATCTGCACCTTCCTCTTTGTCCCCGTGTAAGGTGGTATGGTATGCGGGAAGAGCAACCTGACTTTCAGCAGGGTCACAATGTTGTTGTGTAGCGTGCACGGGGAATGTTGCGTTATGGGTCAATGTACCAGCAGACTCATCTATCACTGGCTGGGCAATGGGCAGGATGAGGAGGAAACACAGATATAGGCCCAAAGAATAAAGTTGGCTAAATGCAGTTCAAAATTGGTAACACAGGAATAACCAGGGGGCATTGCAGTGGAGGACAACTGGAATGAGAGGCTGACACAGAGAGTAGGCCCAAATCAGTAAGTAGTCGAAATGCAGTTCAAAATTGGCAACCGTAGTAAACAGGCGGCACAGCTTTGTTCAGTGGAGGAGAACAGCAAGGAGTGGCAGACACCGATAGTAGGCCCCAACCCAACTAGTAGGCCAAATGCAGTCTAACATTAACAACTACTTAACGAGCGCCTGAAAACGGAATTTCAGGACAGGAAACCAGGAGAACAGCAAGGAGCGGCAGACACTGTTAGTAGGCCCCAAACCAACTAGTACGCCAAATGCAGTTGTTCCATTTAACCACAATTTAACGAGAGCCTGAAGATAGAAGCTCAGGAAAGGCAACCTGGAGAACACCTTGGAGTGGAACACACCATCTCTCTCCACCCCATAGCCAATTTGGAGGCCTAATGCAGTGTAGTTTCCAACAACTACTAAACGAGATCATTAAGATCGAAGCTCTGGAAAGGCAACCTGGAGAACACCTTGGAGTGGAACACACCATCTCTCTCCACCCTATACCCATTTTGTAGGCCTAATGCAGTGTAGTTTTCTACAACTACTAAATGAGAGTCGGAAGACCGAAGCAATGGCAAGGAAACCTGGGGAACACCTTGGAGTGTAACACACCATCTCTCTCCACCCGATACCCATTTTGTAGGCCTAATGCAGTGTAGTTTTCTACAACTACTAAACGAGAGTCTGAAGATCGAAGCAATGGCGAGGAAACCTGGAGAACACCTTGGAGTGTAACACACCATCTCTCTCCACCCCATAGCCAATTTGGAGGCCTAATGCAGTGTAGTTTCCAACAACTACTAAACGAGAGCATTAAGATCGAAGCTCTGGAAAGGCAACCTGGAGAACACCTTGGAGTGGAACACACCATCTCTCTCCACCCTATACCCATGTTGTAGGCCTAATGCAGTGTAGTTTTCTACAACTACTAAACGAGAGTCGGAAGACCGAAGCAATGGCAAGGAAACCTGGGGCACACCTTGGAGTGTAACACACCATCTCTCTCCACCCCATACCCAATTTGTAGGCCTAATGCAGCCTACTTTCCGACAACTACTAAACGAGAGCATGAAGATCGAAGCTCAGGAAAGGCAACCTGGGGAACACCTTGGAGTGTAACACACCCTCTCTCTACACCACGGAAGGGCTGATTCTTAGGAAGGAAGGCTGTCGGAAAGAAGCAGGGCGCGTCCGAGGGTGATTATATTCTTATTAGGTATATACTCACCCTCGGACGCGCCCTGCTTCTTTATTTGTAATGAATGTTTATTTGCAATGTGGTTTTGACTTACTCTATTTTTTTGGTAAATAATGATTTTATTATTTTCATTGTTTTGCATCTTCTTGGCAATAATATAAAGAAGACGCGACAGGACAACACTCGGTGGATGCCATATCTGTGTTTTAAATTGAAAAAAACTTTCAGTTAACTACTTGCAGGAGAAAGTTATTGTAGCTGGTGGCCATTTTTAGTACTGTACCAGATTTTTGTTGTATGTGTTTGTTTTTAATGTTAAAATGTCTGCATTTGATATCTCTCCAGTATTTTCTTTTTTATAAGCAAAATACTTATTTTTATATTTTCTGATGTTGGTTCCAGGGGAACACGGGCAGCAGTAGACAGGTCAGTGGAGGCCTAGTGGAAGGAGGGACCGCAGACAGGCTTCGAAGCCCTAACATAATAAATTGGGCTGGCTGTAGGCAATTTAAAATTGGTTCCAGGGGAACACGGGCAGCAGTAGACAGGTCAGTGGAGGCCTAGTGGAAGGAGGGACCGCAGACAGGCTTCGAAGCCCTAACATAATAAATTGGGCTGGCTGTAGGCAATTTAAAATTGGTTCCAGGGGAACACGGGCAGCAGTAGACAGGTCAGTGGAGGCCTAGTGGAAGGAGGGACCGCAGACAGGCTTCGAAGCCCTAACATAATAAATTGGGCTGGCTGTAGGCAATTTAAAATTGGTTCCAGGAGAACACGGGCAGCAGTAGACAGGTCAGTGGAGGCCTAGTGGAAGGAGGGACCGCAGACAGGCTTCGAAGCCCTAACATAATAAATTGGGCTGGCTGTAGGCAATTTAAAATTGGTTCCAGGGGAACACGGGCGGCAGTAGACAGGTCAGTGGAGGCCTAGTGGAAGGAGGGACCGCAGACAGGCTTCGAAGCCCTAACATAATAAATTGGGCTGGCTGTAGGCAATTTAAAATTGGTTCCAGGGGAACACGGGCAGCAGTAGACAGGTCAGTGGAGGCCTAGAAAAATGTCAATACAATGGTATTGACAGTGCCAGGCATTGAAGGATGTCAGCGCATAGACTAAACATTGGTGGAGCTGTGAGAGAAAATTTTGCAAGTGGTAGAGCACTGTTTGACCTGGGGGGGACTGTCTTGTGGCCGGCGGTACAGGCCCAGGGCCCCTCATATTACAACGGTGTGTCTGACGTTGGGTGCGCACCACCACCGCCAGACACTTGATTGTACTATGAGGGACCTAGTGGCAGTGCCGTCGACCAAAAGCGGGCACACCCACCTCTTCAGACAAACAGTACTCTCACGGGTGCTGGCGCCAAGTGGCGATACCATGGCCCCTGTTGTGAATTCTGTGGCTGAATTCACTCCTGTGGTCACAAGTGGTAGTGCAGCTTCTGAGCTTCCTCCCTCAGGTGTTCTGGTGAGCTCGTTAACTGCTTCATTACTTAACTCCGCCTGATGCTGCTATCCTTGCTCCTTGTCAATGTTTCAGTGTTGGATCTGAGCTTCTCCTGATTGTTCCTGTGACCTGCTGCTCTGTATAGCTAAGTGCTTTTTGCTTTTTTGTTGCTTTTTTTCTGTCCAGCTTGTCTTTGGTTTTGCTGGAAGCTCTGAGACGCAAAGAGTGTACCGCCGTGCCGTTAGTTCGGCACGGTGGGTTTTTTTTTGCCCCCTTTGTGTGGTTTTGCTTTAGGGTTTTTTGTAGACTGCAAGACTGTAGACTTTGCTGAATCTATTTCATCCCTACGTTTTGTCTTTTCATCTTACTCACAGTCATTATATGTGGGGGGCTGCCTTTTCCTTTGGGGAATTTCTCTGGGGCAAGTCAGGCCTATTTTTCTATCTTCAGGCTAGCTAGTTTCTTAGGCTGTGCCGAGTTGCCTAGGTAGTTGTTAGGCGCAATCCACAGCCGCTTTTAGTTGTGTTTAGGATAGGATCAGGTGTGCAGTCTACAGAGTTTCCACGTCTCAGAGCTCGTTCTTGTATTTTTGGGTATTTGTCAGATCACTGTGTGCGCTCTGATCGCTAAGCACACTGTGTTTCTGGATTGCCTTCATAACACCTGTCATTAGCAAACATATCAGTACAAGGAGCCAAACTAATGATTCTCAATAGAGGGAAAGAAAAAGTTCTGACATCATTTTTTTTTTTTTTCTGCTCTGTGTTCACTTTTTTTTTCCCCTGGACATTTGGGTGATTCTGGACACAGGTGTGGACATGGATATTCAGGGTCTGTGCTCTTCAATGGATAATCTCGTTATAAATGTACAAAAAATTCAAGATACTATTGATCAGAAATCTATGTTAGAACCAAGAATTCCTATTCCTGATTTGTTTTTTGGAGATAGAACTAAGTTTCTAAGTTTCAAAAATAATTGTAAGCTATTTCTGGCCTTGAAACCTCATTCTTCTGGTAATCCTATTCAACAGGTTTTGATTATTATTTCTTTTTTGCGCGGCGACCCTCAAGACTGGGCATTTTCTCTTGCGCCAGGAGACCCTGCATTGAGTAGTGTCGATGCGTTTTTCCTGGCGCTCGGATTGCTGTACGATGAGCCTAATTCAGTGGATCAGGCTGAGAAAAATTTGCTGGCTTTTTGCCAGGGTCAGGATGATATAGAAGTATATTGTCAGAAATTTAGGAAATGGTCAGTACTCACTCAGTGGAATGAATCTGCGCTGGCAGCTTTGTTCAGAAAGGGTCTCTCTGAGGCTCTTAAGGATGTCATGGTGGGATTTCCTATGCCTGCTGGTTTGAATGAGTCTTTGTCTTTGGCCATTCAGATCGGTCGACGCTTGCGCGAGCGTAAATCTGTGCACCATTTGGCGGTACTGCCTGAGGTTAAACCTGAGCCTATGCAGTGCGATAGGACTATGACTAGAGTTGAACGGCAGGAATACAGACGTCTGAATGGTCTGTGTTTCTACTGTGGTGATTCCACTCATGCTATTTCTGATTGTCCTAAGCGCACTAAGCGGTCCGCTAGGTCTGCCGTCATTGGTACTGTACAGTCCAAATTCCTTCTGTCCATTACCTTGATATGCTCTTTGTCGTCGTTTTCTGTCATGGCGTTTGTGGATTCGGGCGCTGCCCTGAATCTGATGGATTTGGATTATGCTAAACGTTGTGGGTTTTTCTTGGAGCCTTTGCGGTGTCCTATTCCATTGAGAGGAATTGATGCTACACCTTTGGCCAAGAATAAACCTCAATACTGGGCCCAGCTGACCATGTGCATGGCTCCTGCACATCAGGAAGTTATTCGCTTTCTGGTGTTGCATAATCTGCATGATGTGGTCGTGTTGGGGTTGCCATGGCTACAAACCCATAATCCAGTATTGGATTGGAATTCCATGTCGGTATCCAGCTGGGGTTGTCAGGGGGTACATGGTGATGTTCCATTTTTGTCGATTTCGTCATCCACCCCTTCTGAGGTCCCAGAGTTCTTGTCTGATTATCAGGATGTATTTGAAGAGCCCAAGTCCGATGCTCTACCTCCGCATAGGGATTGTGATTGTGCTATCAATTTGATTCCTGGTAGTAAATTCCCTAAAGGTCGATTATTTAATTTATCCATGCCCGAACACGCCGCTATGCGCAGTTATGTGAAGGAATCCCTGGAGAAGGGACATATTCGCCCATCGTCATCACCACTGGGAGCAGGGTTCTTCTTTGTAGCCAAGAAGGATGGTTCGCTGAGACCGTGTATTGATTACCGCCTTCTTAATAAGATCACTGTTAAATTTCAGTATCCCTTGCCATTGTTATCTGACTTGTTTGCTCGGATTAAGGGGGCTAGTTGGTTCACTAAGATAGATCTTCGTGGTGCGTATAATCTGGTGAGAATCAGGCAAGGAGATGAATGGAAAACTGCATTCAATACGCCCGAGGGTCATTTTGAGTATCTAGTGATGCTGTTCGGACTTGCCAATGCTCCATCTGTGTTTCAGTCTTTTATGCATGACATCTTCCGTGAGTATCTGGATAAATTCCTGATTGTTTACTTGGATGACATTTTGATCTTCTCAGATGATTGGGAGTCTCATGTGAAGCAGGTCAGAATGGTTTTTCAGGTCCTGCGTGCTAACTCTTTGTTTGTGAAGGGATCAAAGTGTCTCTTCGGTGTGCAGAAAGTTTCATTTTTGGGGTTCATCTTTACCCCTTCTACTATCGAGATGGATCCAGTTAAGGTCCAAGCCATCCAGGATTGGATTCAGCCGACATCTCTGAAAAGTCTGCAAAAGTTCCTGGGCTTTGCTAATTTTTATCGTCGCTTCATCTGTAATTTTTCTAGCATTGCCAAACCATTGACCGATTTGACCAAGAAGGGTGCTGATTTGGTTAATTGGTCTTCTGCTGCTGTGGAAGCTTTTCAGGAGTTGAAGCGTCGTTTTTGTTCTGCCCCTGTGTTGTGTCAGCCAGATGTTTCTCTTCCGTTCCAGGTCGAGGTTGATGCTTCTGAGATTGGAGCAGGGGCGGTTTTGTCACAGAGAGGTTCTGATTGCTCAGTGATGAAACCATGTGTTTTCTTTTCCAGGAAGTTTTCGCCCGCTGAGCGTAATTATGATGTGGGCAATCGAGAGTTGCTGGCCATGAAGTGGGCATTCGAGGAGTGGCGTCATTGGCTTGAAGGAGCTAAGCATCGCGTGGTGGTATTGACTGATCATAAGAACTTGACTTATCTCGAGTCTGCCAAGCGCTTGAATTCTAGACAGGCCCGTTGGTCGTTATTTTTTGCCCGCTTCGACTTTGTGATTTCGTACCTTCCGGGCTCTAAAAATGTGAAGGCGGATGCTCTGTCTAGGAGTTTTGTGCCCGACTCTCCGGGTTTATCTGAGCCAGCGGGTATCCTCAAGGAAGGAGTCATTGTGTCTGCCATCTCCCCTGATTTGCGGCGGGTGCTGCAAAAATTTCAGGCGAATAAACCTGATCGTTGTCCAGCAGAGAAACTGTTCGTCCCTGATAGGTGGACTAATAAACTTATCTCTGAACTTCATTGTTCGGTGTTGGCTGGTCATCCTGGAATCTTTGGTACCAGAGAGTTAGTGGCTAGATCCTTCTGGTGGCCATCTCTGTCACGGGATGTACGTACTTTTGTGCAGTCCTGTGGGATTTGTGCTAGGGCTAAGCCCTGCTGTTCTCGTGCCAGTGGGTTGCTTTTGCCCTTGCCGGTCCCAAAGAGGCCTTGGACACATATTTCGATGGATTTCATTTCTGACCTTCCCGTTTCTCAAAAGATGTCAGTCATTTGGGTGGTCTGTGATCGCTTTTCTAAAATGGTCCATCTGGTGCCCTTGGCTAAATTGCCTTCCTCCTCTGATTTGGTACCTTTGTTCTTTCAGCATGTGGTTCGGTTGCATGGCATTCCTGAGAATATTGTTTCTAACAGAGGTTCCCAGTTTGTTTCAAGGTTTTGGCGAGCCTTTTGTGGTAGGATGGGCATTGACCTATCCTTTTCCTCAGCTTTCCATCCTCAGACTAATGGCCAGACCGAATGAACCAATCAGACCTTGGAAACATATCTGAGATGTTTTGTTTCTGCAGACCAGGATGATTGGGTGTCCCTTTTGCCGTTGGCTGAGTTCGCCCTTAATAATCGGGCCAGCTCGGCTACCTTGGTTTCTCCATTTTTTTGCAATTCTGGGTTCCATCCTCGTTTCTCTTCAGGACAGGTTGAGTCTTCGGACTGTCCTGGTGTGGATTCTGTGGTGGATAGGTTGCAGCAGATCTGGACTCAGGTAGTGGACAATTTGATCTTGTCCCAGGAGAAAGCTCAACTTTTCGCTAATCGCAGACGCCGTGTGGGTCCCCGACTTCGTGTTGGGGATCTGGTTTGGTTATCTTCTCGTCATATTCCTATGAAGTTTTCCTCTCCTAAATTTAAACCTCGTTTTATTGGTCCGTATAGGATTTCTGAGGTTCTCAATCCTGTGTCTTTTCGTTTGACCCTCCCAGACTCCTTTTCCATACATTATGTATTCCATAGGTCGTTGTTGCGGAGATACGTGGCACCTATGGTTCCATCTGTTGAGCCTCCTGCCCCGGTTTTGGTGGAGGGGGAATTGGAGTATATTGTGGAGAAGATTTTGGATTCTCGTGTTTCTAGACGGAAACTCCAGTATCTGGTTAAATGGAAGGGTTATGCTCAGGAAGATAATTCCTGGGTTTTTGCCTCTGATGTTCATGCTTCCGATCTTGTTCGTGCCTTTCATGTGGCTCATCCTGGTCGGCCTGGGGGCTCTGGTGAGTAGGGTTGAGCGAAACGGGTCGAACATTTTCAAAAGTCGCCGACTTTTGGCTAAGTCGGGGTTTCATGAAACCCGATCCGACCCCTGTGCGGGGTCGGCCATGCGGTACGCGACTTTCGCGCCAAAGTCGCGTTTCAATGACGCGAAAAGCTCCATTTCTCAGCCAATGAAGGTAAACGCAGAGTGTGGGCAGCGTGATGACATAGGTCCTGGTCCCCACCATCTTAGAGAAGGGCATTGCAGTGATTGGCTTGCTGTCTGCGACGTCACAGGGGCTATAAAGAGGCGTTCCCGCCGACCGCCATCTTACTGCTGCTGATCTGAGCTTAGGGAGAGGTTGCTGCCGCTTTGTCAGAAGCAGGGATAGCGTTAGGCAGGGTCCATTAACCACAAAACCGCTTGTGCTGCAGCGATTTGCACTGTCCAACACCACCCTCGGTGTGCAGGGACAGTGGAAGTTTTTTTTTTTTTTTTTTTCCCCTCAGCGCTGTAGCTCATTGGGCTGCCCTAGAAGGCTCCCTGATAGCTGCATTGCTGTGTGTACGCCGCTGTGCAAACCAACTGCTTTTTTCAAAGCACAAATCCTCTTGTTCCTTCCTTTCTGCACAGCTATCTTTTTTGTTTGTCCACACTTTTTATTTCATTTGTGCATCAGTCCACTCCTTATTGCTGCCTGCCATACCTGGCTGAGATTACTGCAGGCAGGGAGATAGTAGCTGCCTGCCATACCTGGCTGAGATTACTGCAGGCAGGGAGATAGTAATTGTAGGACATTCCCTGTTTTTTTTTTTTTTTTTTTTTTGGTGGGAGATTAAGATTGGCAATTTGGCATTTCTGCTAGAGTGCCATCCCTGTGTGTGCCATCTCTCTCACATAGTGGGCCATAGAAAGCCTTTTCATTTTTCTGTATTTTTTTTTGTGGGGTGTATAAATTCTCCCTGATAAAAATACAGTGGGAGATTAATATTGGCCTTTGGGCTTGTGTGCCAGTCCTGAGTGTGCCATCTCTCTCACAAATAGTGGGCCATAGAAAGCCTATTTTATTTTTTTTGGGGTTTTATAAATTCTCCCTGAAAAAAAGGGAGATTAATATTGGCCTCTGGGCTTGTGTGCCAGTCCTGAGCGTGCCATCTGTGCCAGCCCTAGGCGTGCCATCTCTCTCACAAATAGTGGGCCATAGAAAGCCTATTTATTTTTTTTTTTTGTTTTATATATTCTCCCTGAAAAAAAGGGAGATTAATATTGGCCTCTGGGCTTGTGTGCCAGTCCTGAGCGTGCCATCTGTGCCAGCCCTGAGCGTGCCATCTCTCTCACAAATAGTGGGCCATAGAAAGCCTATTTAATTTTTTTTTTTGTTTTATAAATTTTCCCTGAAAAAAGGGAGATTAATATTGGCCTCTGGGCTTGTGTGCCAGTTGTGAGCGTGCCATCTGTGCCAGTCCTGAGCGTGCCATCTCTCTCACAAATAGTGGGCCATAGAAAGCCTATTTAAATATTTTTTTGGTTTTATAAATTCTCCCAGAAAAAAAGGGAGATTAATATTGGCCTCTGGGCTTGTGTGCCAGTCCTGAGCGTGCCATCTGTGCCAGCTCTGAGCGTGCCATCTCTCTCACAAATAGTGGGCCATAGAAAGCCTATTTAATTTTTTTTTTTGTTTTATAAATTTTCCCTGAAAAAAGGGAGATTAATATTGGCCTCTGGGCTTGTGTGCCAGTTGTGAGCGTGCCATCTGTGCCAGTCCTGAGCGTGCCATCTCTCTCACAAATAGTGGGCCATAGAAAGCCTATTTAAATATTTTTTTGGTTTTATAAATTCTCCCAGAAAAAAAGGGAGATTAATATTGGCCTCTGGGCTTCTGTGCCAGTCCTGAGCGTGCCATCTGTGCCAGTCCTGAGCGTCCCATCTCTCTCACAAATAGTGGGCCATAGAAAGCCTATTTTATTTTTTTGGGGGGTTTTATAAATTCTCCCTGAAAAAAAGGGAGATTAATATTGGCCTCTGGGCTTGTGTGCCAGTTGTGAGCGTGCCATCTGTGCCAGTCCTGAGCGTGCCATCTCTCTCACAAATAGTGGGCCATAGAAAGCCTATTTAAATATTTTTTTGGTTTTATAAATTCTCCCAGAAAAAAAGGGAGATTAATATTGGCCTCTGGGCTTCTGTGCCAGTCCTGAGCGTGCCATCTGTGCCAGTCCTGAGCGTCCCATCTCTCTCACAAATAGTGGGCCATAGAAAGCCTATTTTATTTTTTTTGGGGGTTTTATAAATTCTCCCTGAAAAAAAGGGAGATTAATATTGGCCTCTGGGCTTGTGTGCCAGTCCTGAGCGTGCCATCTGTGCCAGCCCTGAGCGTGCCATCTCTCTCACAAATAGTGGGCCATAGAAAGCCTATTTAATTTTTTTTTTTGTTTTATAAATTTTCCCTGAAAAAAGGGAGATTAATATTGGCCTCTGGGCTTGTGTGCCAGTTGTGAGCGTGCCATCTGTGCCAGTCCTGAGCGTGCCATCTCTCTCACAAATAGTGGGCCATAGAAAGCCTATTTAAATATTTTTTTGGTTTTATAAATTCTCCCAGAAAAAAAGGGAGATTAATATTGGCCTCTGGGCTTCTGTGCCAGTCCTGAGCGTGCCATCTGTGCCAGTCCTGAGCGTCCCATCTCTCTCACAAATAGTGGGCCATAGAAAGCCTATTTTATTTTTTTTTTGGGTTTTAGAAATTCTCCCTGGAAAAAAAAAGGGAGATTAATATTGCCCTTTGGGCTTGTGTGCCAGTACTAAGCGTTCCATCTCTCTCTCTCTCTCAGTCAGTGGGCCATAGAACGCCTATTTTTGGTTTTATTTGTTTTCTAAATTCTCCCTGAAAAAATCATTTTATTTTATTTGGTTTCTAAATTCTTCCTGATAAAATCATATTTTTTTTATTATTTTTATTTCTAAAGTCTCCCTGAAAAAAAAAAAAAAAAAACAACCAAAAAAACAGTGGGAGATTAATATTGGCCTTTCTGCTTGTGTGCCAGTCTTGACTCCTGGGTGTGCCATCTCTCTCTCTCTCTCTCTCTCTCTCCAATTGTGGTCCATAGAAAGCCTATATTTTTTTTCCTTGATTTGGGTTCTAAAATCTACCAGAGAAAATAACTACATCAATCATTGGTAGAAAAATATTGGCCTCTGGGTTTGTGTGCCACTCCTGACTCCTGTGTGCGTCATCTCTCAGTCAGTGGGCCATAGAACGCCTATTTTTGGTTTTATTTGTTTTCTAAATTCTCCCTGAAAAAATCATTTTATTTTATTTGGTTTCTAAATTCTTCCTGATAAAATCACATTTTTTTTATTTTTTTTTTTCTAAAGTCTCCCTGAAAAAAAAAAAAAAAAACAGTGGGAGATTAATATTGGCCTTTCTGCTTGTGTGCCAGTCTTGACTCCTGGGTGCGTCATCTCTCAGTCAGTGGGCCATAGAACGCCTATTTTTGGTTTTATTTGTTTTCTAAATTCTCCCTGAAAAAATCATTTTATTTTATTTGGTTTCTAAATTCTTCCTGATAAAATCACATTTTTTTTATTTTTTTTTTTCTAAAGTCTCCCTGAAAAAAAAAAAAAAAAAACAGTGGGAGATTAATATTGGCCTTTCTGCTTGTGTGCCAGTCTTGACTCCTGGGTGCGTCATCTCTCAGTCAGTGGGCCATAGAACGCCTATTTTTGGTTTTATTTGTTTTATAAATTCTCCCTGAAAAAATCATTTTATTTTATTTGGTTTCTAAATTCTTCCTGATAAAATCATATTTTTTTTATTATTTTTTTTTCTAAAGTCTCCCTGAAAAAAAAAAAAAAAAAACAACCAAAAAAAACAGTGGGAGATTAATATTGGCCTTTCTGCTTGTGTGCCAGTCTTGACTCCTGGGTGTGCCATCTCTCTCTCTCTCTCTCTCTCTCTCTCTCTCTCTCCAATTGTGGTCCATAGAAAGCCTATATTTTTTTTCCTTGATTTGGGTTCTAAAATCTACCAGAGAAAATAACTACATCAATCATTGGTAGAAAAATATTGGCCTCTGGGTTTGTGTGCCACTCCTGACTCCTGTGTGCGTCATCTCTCAGTCAGTGGGCCATAGAACGCCTATTTTTGTTTTTATTTGTTTTATAAATTCTCCCTGAAAAAATCATTTTATTTTATTTGGTTTCTAAATTCTTCCTGATAAAATCATATTTTTTTTATTATTTTTTTTTCTAAAGTCTCCCTGAAAAAAAAAAAAAAAAAAAAAAAAAAAAAAAAACAGTGGGAGATTAATATTGGCCTTTCTGCTTGTGTGCCAGTCTTGACTCCTGGGTGTGCCATCTCTCTCTCTCTCTCTCTCCAATTGTGGTCCATAGAAAGCCTACATTTTTTTTCCTTGATTTGGGTTCCAAAATCTACCAGAGAAAATAACTCCATCAATCATTGGTAGAAAAATATTGGCCTCTGGGCTTGTGTGCCACTCCTGATTCCTGTGTGCGTCATCTCTCACTCAGTGGCCCATAGAAAGCATATAGTTTGTTACATTTGTTTTCTAAATTCTCCCTGCAAAAATCTATTTTTTTTTTTTGGGGGGGTTTCTAAAGTGTTCCTGAAAAAAATAAAAATAAAAAAAAAATAATAGTGTGACATTAATATTAACATTTGTGCTTCAGTGACAGTCCTGCGTGTGGGGCATCTCTCTAATTTGCAGCCACCAAAAAAAGAGTGTGTAACATTGGGCCTGATTTTCGCTGTGGTCTCACCAACCTGTAAAGGGGTAGCTAAATCATACTGAAGTTATAGCTCACCGTGTAAGTTGTGTGACTGCAACAAATAACGTTAGTTTGGTTACGTTTTTAAAACAATGAGGAAGTCTAGTGGAAGAGGTCGTGGCCGGGGGCGTTCATTGTCAGCTGGTAATGAGGGTAGTGGTAGTGGTGGAGCATCAGGTGGTCGTGGGGGAAAAAATATTGCACCTAAGTCTGGAGCTGTGGAGCCAGGTTCGTCGTCCGGCTACACAAGGCCTCGAACGCTCCCTTTTCTGGGATTAGGAAAACCGCTTTTAAAGCCGGAGCAGCAAGAGCAAGTTTTGGCTTATCTTGCTGACTCAGCCTCTAGCTCTTTTGCCTCATCTCGTGAAACTGGTAAAAGTAAAAGCAGCGCGTCGTTAGTGGATGTTCACGGTCAGGGACAAGTCACTTCCTTGTCCTCTTCAGCAAAAACAACAACAGAGAAGAATGCAGCAGGCGACACAACGGGTTACTCCATGGAGCTCTTTACACATACCGTCCCTGGCTTAGAAAGTGAAGCAGTTAACAGTCCATGCCAATTACAAATTGAATCTGACATGGAGTGCACTGACGCACAGCCACAGCCAGACTACTATGCTGGTCCTTTGACTCAGACCACAACATTGCCCTCGCAGGGTGCTGATCAAGAATCAGACCCTGATGAGACTATGTTGCCCCATCACGAACGCTATACCACCGAACGACACGGTGACACAGACGAAGTTGCGCAGGAGGTACAAGAAGAGTTATTAGATGACCCAGTTCTTGACCCCGATTGGCAGCCATTGGGGGAACAGGGTGCAGGCGGCAGCAGTTCTGAAGCAGAGGAGGAGGAGGGGCCGCAGCAGGCATCAACATCGCCACAGGTTCCATCTGCCGGGCCCGTATCTTGCCCAAAACGCGTGGCAAAGCCAAAACCTGGTGGAGGACAGCGTGGCCATCCGGTTAAAGCTCAGTCTGCAATGCCTGAAAAGGTATCCGATGCTAGAAAGAGTGCAGTCTGGCATTTTTTTAAACAACATCCAATTGATCAGCGCAAAGTCATCTGTCAAAAATGTTCTACTTCCTTAAGCAGAGGTCAGAATCTGAAAAGTCTCAATACTAGTTGCATGCATAGACATTTAACCACCATGCATTTGAAAGCTTGGACTAACTACCAAACGTCCCTTAAGGTTGTTGCACCCTCGTCCAATGAAGCTAGTCATCAACGCAACATCCCTTCCGGCAGTGTAGGACCACCATTTAGCGCACCACCTGCTGTATCTGTGCAGGTATCTTTGCCAGGCCAAAGCAGTCAGGGTCAGGGAATCACCAGTTTCGTAGTAGGAAACACTGCATCTAGGGCACCGGCGGCAACAATACCATCTCCCACCGTCTCTCAGTCTGCCATGTCCACCGGCACCCCCGCTAGTTCCACGATCTCCAGCTCTCCAGTCCAGCTCACCCTACATGAGACTATGGTTAGAAAAAGGAAATACTTAGCCTCGCATCCGCGTACACAGGGTTTGAACGCCCACATAGCTAGACTAATCTCGTTAGAGATGATGCCCTACCGGTTAGTTGAAAGCGAAGCTTTCAAAGACCTGATGGACTACGCTGTACCACGCTACGAGCTACCCAGTCGACACTTTTTTTCCAGAAAAGCCATCCCAGCCCTCCACCAGCATGTTAAAGAGCGCATCGTCCATGCACTCAGGCAATCTGTGAGCACAAAGGTGCACCTGACAACAGATGCATGGACCAGTAGGCATGGCCAGGGACGTTACGTGTCCATCACGGCACACTGGGTAAATGTGGTGGATTCAGGGTCCACAGGGGACAGCAAGTTTGGGACAGTTCTGCCTAGCCCACGGTCTAGTAAACAGTTGTCTGTAGCCGTTCGCACCCCCTCCTCCTCCTCCTCCTCCTCCTCGTCCTCCTGCAGAAGCAAGAGCTCGTCCACAGACCGCAGTCGCACAAACACTCCATCCGCACCTGCCACTGTTGCACACCAGGTCTCCCATTATGGGGCAGCTACTGGCATACGTCAGCAGGCTGTATTGGCTATGAAGTGTTTGGGCGACAATAGACACACCGCGGAAGTTCTGTCCGAGTTCTTGCAGCAAGAAACGCAGTCGTGGCTGGGCACTGTAGATCTTGAGGCAGGCAAGGTAGTGAGTGATAACGGAAGGAATTTCATGGCTGCCATCTCCCTTTCCCAACTGAAACACATTCCTTGCCTGGCTCACACCTTAAACCTGGTGGTGCAGTGCTTCCTGAAAAGTTATCCGGGGTTATCCGACCTGCTCCTCAAAGTGCGTGGACTTTGCGCACATATCCGCCGTTCGCCTGTACACTCCAGCCGTATGCAGACCTATCAGCGTTCTTTGAACCTTCCCCAGCATCGCCTAATCATAGACGTTGCAACAAGGTGGAACTCAACACTGCACATGCTTCAGAGACTGTGCGAACAGAGGCGGGCTGTTATGTTTTTGTGGGAGGATACACATACACGGGCAGGCAGTAGGATGGCAGACATGGAGTTGTCAGGTGTGCAGTGGTCGAAGATTCAAGACATGTGTCAAGTCCTTCAGTGTTTTGAGGAATGCACACGGCTGGTTAGTGCAGACAACGCCATAATAAGCATGAGCATCCCCCTAATGCGTCTGCTGATGCAAAGTTTGACGCACATAAAGGATCAGGCGTCTGCACCAGAGGAAGAGGAAAGCCTTGATGACAGTCAGCGATTGTCTGGTCAGGGCAGTGTACATGACGAGGTACCGGGCGAAGAGGAGGTGGAGGATGAGGAGGATGATGGGGATGAGTATATTTTTAATGAGGAAGCTTTCCCGGGGGCACGGGAAATTGGTGGCGTGGCAAGGCCGGGTTCTGGTTTTTTGAGGGACACAAGTGACGTAGATTTGCCTGCAACTGCCCCTCAACCAAGCACAACCGCAGATTTGACAACGGGAACTTTGGCCCACATGGCGGATTATGCCTTGCGTATCCTCAAAAGGGACACACGCATTACAAAAATGATGAACGATGACGATTACTGGTTGGCCTGCCTCCTTGATCCTCGCTATAAAGGCAAATTGCAAAATATTATGCCACATGAGAACTTGGAACTAATATTAGCAACAAAACAATCAACTCTTGTTGACCGTTTGCTTCTGGCATTCCCTGCACACAGCGCCCGTGATCGTTCTCACACGAGCTCCAGGGGCCAGCAGACCAGAGGTGTTAGAGGGGCAGAAATCAGAAGTGGCGTTGGCCAGAGGGGTTTTCTGACCAGGTTGTGGAGTGATTTTTCTATGACCGCAGACAGGACAGGTACTGCAGCATCAATTCAAAGTGACAGGAGACAACATTTGTCCAGTATGGTTACAAACTATTTTTCATCCCTTATCGACGTTCTCCCTCAACCGTCATTCCCATTTGATTACTGGGCATCCAAATTAGACACCTGGCCAGAATTGGCAGAATATGCATTGCAGGAGCTTGCTTGCCCGGCAGCTAGTGTCCTATCAGAAAGAGTATTCAGTGCTGCAGGTTCAATACTAACAGAAAAAAGGACTCGTCTGGCTACCCAAAATGTAGATGATCTAACCTTCATTAAAATGAACCACAACTGGATTTCAAAATCTTTTGCCCCACCCTGCCCGGCTGACACCTAGCTTTCCTATGAAAAGGTCTTGCCTGTGGACTATTCTGAATGACTTTTCCAATCTCGTAATTTTCTTCACCTGATTGTCCAGCATACGACATGTTTCCACCTCACGAAATGGCCAAACTCCCCACACGGGGCCGTGCTATCGCCACTTTGCGCTTGGACCCTTGAGAGTGCTGTTTGTCTGAAGAGGTGGGTGTGGCCGCTTTTGGTCGACGGCACTGCCACTGGGTCCCTCATAGTACAATAAAGTGTCTCTGGCGGTGGTGGTGCGCACCCAACGTCAGACACACCGTTGTAATATGAGGGGCCCTGTGCCTGTACCGCCGGCCACAAGACAGTTCCCCCCCCCAGCTCAAACAGTGCTCTACCACTAGCAAAATTATCTCTCACAGCTTCACCAATGTGTAGTCTAGCCGCTGACATCCTTCAATGCCTGGCACTGACAATACCATTGTTTTGACATTTTTGTTATGTTAGGCCTTCGAAGCCTGTCTGCGGTCCCTTCTTTCTACAACTACTACACTGACCAGGCCACTGCTGGCCGTGTTACCCTGGAACCAATTTAAAAGTGCCTACAGTCAGCCCAATTTTGTTATGTTAGGCCTTCGAAGACTGTCTGCCGTCACTCCTTCCACTAGACTTCCACTGACCATACACTGCTGCCCATGTACCCCTGGAACCAATTTAAAGTGCCTACAGCCAGCCCAATTTTGTTATGTTAGGCCTTCGAAGCCTGTCTGCGGTCACTCCTTCCACTAGACTTCCACTGACCAGACCACTGCTGCCCGTGTACCCCTGGAACCAATTTAAAAGTGCCTACAGCCAGCCCAAGTTTGTTATGTTAGGCCTTGGAAGCCTGTCTGCGGTCACTCCTTCCACTAGACTTCCACTGACCAGACCACTGCTGCCCGTGTACCCCTGGAACCAATTTAAAAGTGCCTACAGCCAGCCCAAGTTTGTTATGTTAGGCCTTGGAAGCCTGTCTGCGGTCACTCCTTCCACTAGACTTCCACTGACCAGACCACTGCTGCCCGTGTACCCCTGGAACCAATTTAAAAGTGCCTACAGCCAGCCCAAGTTTGTTATGTTAGGCCTTCTAAGCCTGTCTGCGGTCCATTCTTTCAACTACTACTACACTGACCAGGTCACTGCTGCCCGTGTACCCCTGGAACCAATTTAAAATTGCCTACAGCCAGCCCAATTTTTTTATTTTAGGCCTTCGATGCCTGTCTGCGGTCCATTCTTTCAACTACTACTACACTGACCAGGTCACTGCTGTCCGTGTACCCCTGGAACCAATTTAAAATTGCCTACAGCCATGTGTTATTATTTTAGGCCTTCGATGCCTGTCTGCGGTCACTCCTTCCACTAGGCCTCCACTGACCACACCACTGCTGTCCGTGTACCCCTGGAACCAATTTAAAATTGCCTACAGCCAGCCCAATTTTTTTATTTTAGGCCTTCGATGCCTGTCTGCGGTCCATTCTTTCAACTACTACTACACTGACCAGGTCACTGCTGCCCGTGTACCCCTGGAACCAATTTAAAATTGCCTACAGCCATGTGTTATTATTTTAGGCCTTCGATGCCTGTCTGCGGTAACTCCTTCCACTAGGCCTCCACTGACCACACTACTGCTGTCCGTGTACCCCTGGAACCAATTTAAAATTGCCTACAGCCATGTGTTATTATTTTAGGCATTCGATGCCTGTCTGCGGTCCATTTTTTCAACTACTACTACACTGACCAGGTCACTGCTGCCCGTGTACCCCTGGAACCAATTTAAAATTGCCTACAGCCATGTGTTATTATTTTAGGCCTTCGATGCCTGTCTGCGGTCACTCCTTCCACTAGGCCTCCACTGACCACACCACTGCTGTCCGTGTACCCCTGGAACCAATTTAAAATTGCCTACAGCCATGTGTTATTATTTTAGGCCTTCGATGCCTGTCTGCGGTCACTCCTTCCACTAGGCCTCCACTGACCACACCACTGCTGTCCGTGTACCCCTGGAACCAATTTAAAATTGCCTACAGCCATGTGTTATTATTTTAGGCATTCGATGCCTGTCTGCGGTCCATTTTTTCAACTACTACTACACTGACCAGGTCACTGCTGCCCGTGTACCCCTGGAACCAATTTAAAATTGCCTACAGCCATGTGTTATTATTTTAGGCCTTCGATGCCTGTCTGCGGTCACTCCTTCCACTAGGCCTCCACTGACCACACCACTGCTGTCCGTGTACCCCTGGAACCAATTTAAAATTGCCTACAGCCAGCCCAATTTTTTTATTTTAGGCCTTCGATGCCTGTCTGCGGTCCATTCTTTCAACTACTACTACACTGACCAGGTCACTGCTGCCCGTGTACCCCTGGAACCAATTTAAAATTGCCTACAGCCATGTGTTATTATTTTAGGCCTTCGATGCCTGTCTGCGGTCACTCCTTCCACTAGGCCTCCACTGACCACACCACTGCTGTCCGTGTACCCCTGGAACCAATTTAAAATTGCCTACAGCCATGTGTTATTATTTTAGGCATTCGATGCCTGTCTGCGGTCCATTTTTTCAACTACTACTACACTGACCAGGTCACTGCTGCCCGTGTACCCCTGGAACCAATTTAAAATTGCCTACAGCCATGTGTTATTATTTTAGGCCTTCGATGCCTGTCTGCGGTCACTCCTTCCACTAGGCCTCCACTGACCACACCACTGCTGTCCGTGTACCCCTGGAACCAATTTAAAATTGCCTACAGCCAGCCCAATTTTTTTATTTTAGGCCTTCGATGCCTGTCTGCGGTCCATTCTTTCAACTACTACTACACTGACCAGGTCACTGCTGCCCGTGTACCCCTGGAACCAATTTAAAATTGCCTACAGCCATGTGTTATTATTTTAGGCCTTCGATGCCTGTCTGCGGTCACTCCTTCCACTAGGCCTCCACTGACCACACCACTGCTGTCCGTGTACCCCTGGAACCAATTTAAAATTGCCTACAGCCAGCCCAATTTTTTTATTTTAGGCCTTCGATGCCTGTCTGCGGTCCATTCTTTCAACTACTACTACACTGACCAGGTCACTGCTGCCCGTGTACCCCTGGAACCAATTTAAAATTGCCTACAGCCATGTGTTATTATTTTAGGCCTTCGATGCCTGTCTGCGGTCACTCCTTCCACTAGGCCTCCACTGACCACACCACTGCTGTCCGTGTACCCCTGGAACCAATTTAAAATTGCCTACAGCCATGTGTTATTATTTTAGGCATTCGATGCCTGTCTGCGGTCCATTTTTTCAACTACTACTACACTGACCAGGTCACTGCTGCCCGTGTACCCCTGGAACCAATTTAAAATTGCCTACAGCCATGTGTTATTATTTTAGGCCTTCGATGCCTGTCTGCGGTCACTCCTTCCACTAGGCCTCCACTGACCACACCACTGCTGTCCGTGTACCCCTGGAACCAATTTAAAATTGCCTACAGCCATGTGTTATTATTTTAGGCCTTCGATGCCTGTCTGCGGTCACTCCTTCCACTAGGCCTCCACTGACCACACCACTGCTGTCCGTGTACCCCTGGAACCAATTTAAAATTGCCTACAGCCATGTGTTATTATTTTAGGCATTCGATGCCTGTCTGCGGTCCATTTTTTCAACTACTACTACACTGACCAGGTCACTGCTGCCCGTGTACCCCTGGAACCAATTTAAAATTGCCTACAGCCATGTGTTATTATTTTAGGCCTTCGATGCCTGTCTGCGGTCACTCCTTCCACTAGGCCTCCACTGACCACACCACTGCTGTCCGTGTACCCCTGGAACCAATTTAAAATTGCCTACAGCCAGCCCAATTTTTTTATTTTAGGCCTTCGATGCCTGTCTGCGGTCCATTCTTTCAACTACTACTACACTGACCAGGTCACTGCTGCCCGTGTACCCCTGGAACCAATTTAAAATTGCCTACAGCCATGTGTTATTATTTTAGGCCTTCGATGCCTGTCTGCGGTCACTCCTTCCACTAGGCCTCCACTGACCACACCACTGCTGTCCGTGTACCCCTGGAACCAATTTAAAATTGCCTACAGCCATGTGTTATTATTTTAGGCATTCGATGCCTGTCTGCGGTCCATTTTTTCAACTACTACTACACTGACCAGGTCACTGCTGCCCGTGTACCCCTGGAACCAATTTAAAATTGCCTACAGCCATGTGTTATTATTTTAGGCCTTCGATGCCTGTCTGCGGTCACTCCTTCCACTAGGCCTCCACTGACCACACCACTGCTGTCCGTGTACCCCTGGAACCAATTTAAAATTGCCTACAGCCAGCCCAATTTTTTTATTTTAGGCCTTCGATGCCTGTCTGCGGTCCATTCTTTCAACTACTACTACACTGACCAGGTCACTGCTGCCCGTGTACCCCTGGAACCAATTTAAAATTGCCTACAGCCATGTGTTATTATTTTAGGCCTTCGATGCCTGTCTGCGGTCACTCCTTCCACTAGGCCTCCACTGACCACACCACTGCTGTCCGTGTACCCCTGGAACCAATTTAAAATTGCCTACAGCCAGCCCAATTTTTTTATTTTAGGCCTTCGATGCCTGTCTGCGGTCCATTCTTTCAACTACTACTACACTGACCAGGTCACTGCTGCCCGTGTACCCCTGGAACCAATTTAAAATTGCCTACAGCCATGTGTTATTATTTTAGGCCTTCGATGCCTGTCTGCGGTCACTCCTTCCACTAGGCCTCCACTGACCACACCACTGCTGCCCGTGTACCCCTGGAACCAATTTAAAATTGCCTACAGCCAGCCCAATTTTTTTATTTTAGGCCTTCGATGCCTGTCTGCGGTCCATTCTTTCAACTACTACTACACTGACCAGGTCACTGCTGCCCGTGTACCCCTGGAACCAATTTAAAATTGCCTACAGCCATGTGTTATTATTTTAGGCCTTCGATGCCTGTCTGCGGTCACTCCTTCCACTAGGCCTCCACTGACCACACCACTGCTGTCCGTGTACCCCTGGAACCAATTTAAAATTGCCTACAGCCATGTGTTATTATTTTAGGCCTTCGATGCCTGTCTGCGGTCCATTCTTTCAACTACTACTACACTGACCAGGGCACTGCTGGCCGTGTACCCCTGGAACCAACATCAGAAAATATAAAAATAAGTATTTTGCTTATAAAAAAGAAAATACTGGTGAGATATCAAATGCAGACATTTTAACATTAAAAACAAACACACAACTAAAATCTGGTACAGTACTAAAAATGGCCACCAGCTACAATTACTTTCTCCTGCAAGTAGTTAACTGAAAGTTTTTTTAAATTGAAAACACACATATGGCATCCACCGAGTGTTGTCCTGTCGCGTCTTCTTTATATTATTGCCGAGAAGATGCAAAATAATGAAAATAATAAAATCATTAATTACCAAAATAATAGAGAAAGTCAACACCACATTGCAAATAAACATTCATTCCAAATAAAGAAGCAGGGCGCGTCCGAGGGTGAGTATATACCTAATAAGAATCTAATCACCCTCGGACGCGCAATGCTTATTTCCAACAGCCTTCCTTCCTAAGAATCAGCCCTTCCGTCGTGTAGAGAGACGTTGTGTTACACTCCAAGGTGTTCCCCAGGTTGCCTTTCCTGAGCTTCGATCTTCCGGCTCTCGTTTAGTAGTTCTTGGAAACTACTCTGCATTAGGCCTTCAAATTGGGTATGGGGTGTAGAGAGATGGTGTGTTCCACTCCAAGGTGTTCCCCAGGTTGCCTTTCCTGAGCTTCGATCTTCCGGCTCTCGTTTAGTAGTTGTTGGAAACTACGCTGCATTAGGCATTCAAATTGGGTATGGGGTGTAGCGAGAGGGTGTGTTACACTCCAAGGTGTTCCCCAGGTTGCCTTTCCTGAGCTTCGATCTTCCGGCTCTCGTTTAGTAGTTCTTGGAAACTACACTGCATTAGGCCTTCAAATTGGGTATGGGGTGTAGAGAGAGGGTGTGTTACACTCCAAGGTGTTCCCCAGGTTGCCTTTCCTGAGCTTCGATATTCCGGCTCTCGTTTAGTAGTTGTCGGAAACTACGCTGCATTAGGCCTACAAATTGGGTATGGGGTGTAGAGAGAGGGTGTGTTACACTCCAAGGTGTTCCCCAGGTTGCCTTTCCTGAGCTTCGATATTCCGGCTCTCGTTTAGTAGTTGTCGGAAACTACGCTGCATTAGGCCTACAAATTGGGTATGGGGTGTAGAGAGAGGGTGTGTTACACTCCAAGGTGTTCCCCAGGTTGCCTTTCCTGAGCTTCGATCTTCATGCTCTCGTTTAGTAGTTGTCGGAAACTACGCTGCATTAGGCCTACAAATTGGGTATGGGGTGTAGAGAGAGGGTTTGTTACACTCCAAGGTGTTCCCCAGGTTGCCTTTCCTGAGCTTCGATCTTCCGGCTCTCGTTTAGTAGTTGTTGGAAACTACGCTGCATTAGGCCTTCAAATTGGGTATGGGGTGTAGCGAGAGGGTGTGTTACACTCCAAGGTGTTCCCCAGGTTGCCTTTCCTGAGCTTCGATCTTCCGGCTCTCGTTTAGTAGTTCTTGGAAACTACACTGCATTAGACCTTCAAATTGGGTATGGGGTGTAGAGAGAGGGTGTGTTACACTCTAAGGTGTTCCCCAGGTTTCCTTGCCATTGCTTCGGTCTTCCGACTCTCGTTTAGTAGTTGTAGAAAAGTACACTGCATTAGGCCATACAAAATGGGTATGGGGTGGAGAGAGATGGTGTGTTACACTCCAAGGTGTTCCCCAGGTTGCCTTTCCTGAGCTTCTATCTTCAGGCTCTCATTAAATTGTGGTTAAATGGAACAACTGCATTTGGCGTACTAGTTGGTTTGGGGCCTACTATCGGTGTCTGCCACTCCTTGCTGTTCTCCTCCACTGAACAAAGCTGTGCCGCCTGTTTACTACGGTTGCCAATTTTGAACTGCATTTCGACTACTTACTGATTTGGCCCTACTCTCTGTGTCAGCCTCTCATTCCAGTTGTCCTCCACTGCAATGCCCCCTGGTTATTCCTGTGTTACCAATTTTGAACTGCATTTAGCCCACTTTCTTCTTTGGGCCTATATCTGTGTTTCCACTTCATCGTGCCCATTGCCCAGCCAGTGATAGATGAGTCTGCTGGTACATTGACCCATAACGCAACATTCCCCGTGCACGCTACACAACAACATTGTGACCCTGCTGAAAGTCAGGTTGCTCTTCCCGCATACCATACCACCTTACACGGGGACAAAGAGGAAGGTGCAGATGAAAGTGCAGGTTCCTTCATCAGGTGGGGGGAGGAATACTAGTTGGCGACGTCACTGGCACAGGGCCTCTCATAGTACGCAAAAGTGTTGCTGCCGGTGGGAGGCGCCCCCGCCGTGCAAACACACCGCTGTACTTTGAGGGGCCCTGTGCCAGTGCCAATGCCAACGAGTGGGCCCCCCCTGCTTGCTCAGGTTCACAGCACTTGCAAAGTTGAAATACTTACCTCTCCCTGCTCCACTGCCGTGACGTGGTCCAGATTTCCTGGGCCCACTAATTACTTGAACCAGCCCTACCCCCCACAACTTTAGCCAAATGACCCCCAATTTCAAATGCCTTCCAATTATTATAAGGTAAATTACGCTTGACAAGCTTCATTAAGAAGAATGGATGGTTTTGACATTAAAATGGCCACTCTAGGTGTTTTCCTGGCCCCCACTCACTGCCGACTATGCTGCCCCATTGACTTGCATTGGGTTTCGTGTTTCGGTCGATCCCGACTTTACGTCATAATCGGCCGATTTCACTCGACCCGACTTTGGACATAGTCGGGTTTCGCAAAACCCGGCTCGACTCTAAAAAGGTCAAGGTCGCTCAACTCTACTGGTGAGGGTTCGGTGACCCCTCCTCAAGGGGGGGGTACTGTTGTGAATTCTGTGGCTGAATTCACTCCTGTGGTCACAAGTGGTACTGCAGCTTCTGAGCTTCCTCCCTCAGGTGTTCTGGTGAGCTCGTTAACTGCTTCATTACTTAACTCCGCCTGATGCTGCTATCCTTGCTCCTTGTCAATGTTTCAGTGTTGGATCTGAGCTTCTCCTGATTGTTCCTGTGACCTGCTGCTCTGTATAGCTAAGTGCTTTTTGCTTTTTTGTTGCTTTTTTTCTGTCCAGCTTGTCTTTGGTTTTGCTGGAAGCTCTGAGACGCAAAGGGTGTACCGCCGTGCCGTTAGTTCGGCACGGTGGGTTTTTTTTTGCCCCCTTTGCGTGGTTTTGCTTTAGGGTTTTTTGTAGACTGCAAAGTTCGCTTTACTGTCCTCGCTCTGTCCTAGAATATCGGGCCCCACTTTGCTGAATCTATTTCATCCCTACGTTTTGTCTTTTCATCTTACTCACAGTCATTATATGTGGGGGGCTGCCTTTTCCTTTGGGGAATTTCTCTGGGGCAAGTCAAGCCTATTTTTCTATCTTCAGGCTAGCTAGTTTCTTAGGCTGTGCCGAGTTGCCTAGGTAGTTGTTAGGCGCAATCCACAGCCACTTTTAGTTGTGTTTAGGATAGGATCAGGTGTGCAGTCTACAGAGTTTCCACGTCTCAGAGCTCGTTCTTGTATTTTTGGGTATTTGTCAGATCACTGTGTGCGCTCTGATCGCTAAGCACACTGTGTTTCTGGATTGCCTTCATAACACCTGTCATTAGCAAACATAACAGGCCCCGTGTGGGGACTTTGGCCATTTAGGGAGGTGTTAACATGTCGGATGCTGGACAATCAGGTGCTGCAAATTACGAGATTGGAAAAGTCGTTCAGAATAGTCCACAGGCAAGACCTTTACATAGGAAAGCTAGGTGTCAGCCGGGCAAGGTGGGGCAAAAGATTTCGAAATCCAGTTGTGGTTCATTTTAATGAAGGTTAGATCATCTACATTTTGGGTAGCCAGACGAGTCCTTTTTTCTGTTAGTATTGAACCTGCAGCACTGAATACTCTTTCTGATAGGACACTAGCTGCCGGGCAAGCAAGCTCCTGCAATGCATATTCTGCCAATTCTGGCCAGGTGTCTAATTTTGATGCCCAGTAATCAAATGGGAATGACGGTTGAGGGAGAACGTTGATAAGGGATGAAAAATAGTTAGTAACCATACTGGACAAATGTTGTCTCCTGTCACTTTGAATTGATGCTGCAGTACTTGTCCTGTCTGCGGTCATAGCAAAATCACTCCACAACCTGGTCAGAAAACCCCTCTGGCCAACGCCACTTCTGATTTCTGCCCCTCTAACACCTCTGGTCTGCTGGCCCCTGCAGCTCGTGTTAGAACGATCACGGGCGCTGTGTGCAGGGAATGCCAGAAGCAAACGGTCAATAAGAGTTGATTGTTTGGTTGCTAATATTAGTTCCAAGTTCTCATGTGGCATTATATTTTGCAATTTGCCTTTATAGCGAGGATCAAGGAGGCAGGCCAACCAGTAATCGTCATCGTTCATCATTTTTGTTATGCGTGTGTCCCTTTTGAGGATACGTAAGGCATAATCCGCCATGTGGCCCAAAGTTCCAGTTCTCAAATCTGTGGTTGTGCTTGGTTGAGGGGCAGTTTCAGGCAAATCCACGTCACTTGTGTCCCTCCAAAAACCAGAACCCGGCCTTGCCGCGCCAACAATTTCCACTGGCCCCGGAAAAGCTTCCTCATTAAAAATATAATCATCCCCATCATCCTCCTCGTCCTCCTCCTCCTCTTCGCCCGCTACCTCGTCCTGTACACTGCCCTGGCCAGACAATGGCTGACTGTCATCAAGGCTTTCCTCTTCCTCAGCTGCAGATGCCTGATCCTTTATGTGCGTCAAACTTTGCATCAGCAGACGCATTAGGGGGATGCTCATGCTTATTATGGCATTGTCTGCACTAACCAGCCGTGTGCATTCCTCAAAACACTGAAGGACTTGACACGTCTTGAATCTTCGACCACTGCACACCTGACAACTCCATGTCTGCCATCCTACTGCCTGCCCGTGTATGTGTATCCTCCCACAAAAACATAACAGCCCGCCTCTGTTCACACAGTCTCTGAAGCATGTGCAGTGTTGAGTTCCACCTTGTTGCAACGTCTAGGATTAGGCGATGCTGGGGAAGGTTCAAAGAACGCTGATAGGTCTGCATACGGCTGGAGTGTACGGGCGAACGGCGGATATGTGAGCAAAGTCCACGCACTTTGAGGAGCAGGTCGGATAACCCCGGATAACTTTTCAGGAAGCACTGCACCACCAGGTTTAAGGTGTGAGCCAGGCAAGGAATGTGTTTCAGTTGGGAAAGGGAGATGGCAGCCATGAAATTCCTTCCGTTATCACTCACTACCTTGCCTGCCTCAAGATCTACAGTGCCCAGCCACGACTGCGTTTCTTTCTGCAAGAACTCGGACAGAACTTCAGCGGTGTGTCTGTTGTCGCCCAAACACTTCATAGCCAATACAGCCTGCTGACGTTTGCCAGTAGCTGCCCCATAATGGGAGACCTGGTGTGCAACAGTGGCAGCTGCGGATGGAGTGGTTGTGCGACTGCGGTCTGTGGACGAGGTCTCGCTTCTGCAGGAGGATGAGGAGGAGGAGGAGGGGGTGCGAACGGCTACAGCCAACTGTTTCCTAGACCGTGGGCTAGGCAGAACTGTCCCAAACTTGCTGTCCCCTGTGGACCCTGCATCCACCACATTTACCCAGTGTGCCGTGATGGACACGTAACGTCCCTGGCCATGCCTACTGGTCCATGCATCTGTTGTCAGGTGCACCTTTGTGCTCACAGATTGCCTGAGTGCATGGACGATGCGCTCTTTAACATGCTGGTGGAGGGCTGGGATGGCTTTTCTGGAAAAAAAGTGTCAACTGGGTAGCTCATAGCGTGGTACAGCGTAGTCCATCAGGGCTTTGAAAGCTTCGCTTTCAACTAACCGGTAGGGCATCATCTCTAACGAGATTAGTCTAGCTATGTGGGCGTTCAAACCCTGTGTACGCGGATGCGAGGCTAAGCACTTCCTTTTTCTAACCATAGTCTCATGTAGGGTGAGCTGGACTGGAGAGCTGGAGATCGTGGAACTAGCGGGGGTGCCGGTGGACATGGCAGACTGAGAGACGGTGGGAGATGGTATTGTTGCCGCCGGTGCCCTAGATGCAGTGTTTCCTACTACGAAACTGGTGATTCCCTGACCCTGACTGCTTTGGCCTGGCAAAGAAACCTGCACAGATACTGCAGGTGGTGCAGAAAATGGTGGCCCTACACTGCCGGAAGGGATGTTGCGTTGATGACTAGCTTCATTGGCCGAGGGTGCTACAACCTTAAGGGACGTTTGGTAGTTAGTCCAAGCTTGCAAATGCATGGTGGTTAAATGTCTATGCATGCAACTTGTATTGAGACTTTTTAGATTCTGCCCTCTGCTTAAGGTAGTTGAACATTTTTGACAGATGACTTTGCGCTGATCAATTGGATGTTGTTTAAAAAAATGCCAGACTGCACTCTTTCTAGCATCGGATACCTTTTCAGGCATTGCAGACTGAGCTTTAACCGGATGGCCACGCTGTCCTCCAACAGGTTTTGACTTTGCCACGCGTTTTGGGCAAGATACGGGCCCGGCAGATGGAACCTGTTTCGATGTTGATGCCTGCTGCGGCCCCTCCTCCTCCGCTTCAGAACTGCTGCCGCCTGCACCCTGTACCCCCAATGGCTGCCAATCGGGGTCAAGAACTGGGTCATCTATTACCTCTTCTTGTAGCTCGTGTGCAACTTCGTCTGTGTCACCGTGTCGGTCGGTGGTATAGAGTTCGTGATGGGGCAACATAGTCTCATCAGGGTCTGATTCTTGATCAGCACCCTGCGAGGGCAATGTTGTGGTCTGAGTCAAAGGACCAGCATAGTAGTCTGGCTGTGGCTGTGCATCAGTGCACTCCATGTCAGATTCAACTTGTAATGGGCATGGACTGTTAACTGCTTCACTTTCTAAGCCAGGGACGGTATGTGTAAAGAGCTCCATGGAGTAACCCGTTGTGTCGCCTGCTGCATTCTTCTCTGTTGTTGTTTTTGCTGAAGAGGACAAGGAAGCGACTTGTCCCTGACCGTGAACATCCACTAACGACGCGCTGCTTTTACTTTTACCAGTTTCACGAGAGGAGGCAAAAGAGCTAGAGGCTGAGTCAGCAAGATAAGCCAAAACTTGCTCTTGCTGCTCCGGCTTTAAAAGCGGTTTTCCTACTCCCAGAAAAGGGAGCGTTCGAGGCCTTGTGTAGCCAGACGACGAACCTGGCTCCACAGCTCCAGACTTAGGTGCAATATTTTTTTTCCCACGACCACCTGATGCTCCACCACTACCACTACCCTCATTACCAGCTGACAATGAACGCCCCCGGCCACGACCTCTTCCACCAGACTTCCTCATTGTTTTAAAAACGTTACAAAACTAACGGTATTTGTTGCTGTCACACAACTTACACGGTGAGCTATAACTTCAGTATGATTTAGCTACCCCTTTACAGGTGGGTGAGACCACAACGAAAATCAGGCACAATGTTACACACTCTATTGTTGGTGGCAACAAATGAGAGAGATGCCACACACGCAGGACTGTCACTGAAGCGCAAATGTAAATATTAATCTCCCACTGATTTGTTGTTTTTTTTTAAAAGGGAGACTTTAGAAAAAAAAAAATAATAAAAAAAAATGATTTTTTAAGGAAGAATTTATAAACCAAATAAAATGAAATGATTGTTTCAGGGAGAATTTAGAAAACAAATAAAAAAAAATAGGCTTTCTATGGCCCACTGAGTGAGAGAGGACGCACACAGGAGTCAGGAGTGGCACACAAGCCCAGAGGCCAATATTTATCTCCCACTGATTGATTTAGTGATCTTTTCAGGTAGATTTTGGAACCCAAATCAAGCAAAAAAATTAATAGGCTTTCTATGGCCCACAATTGGAGAGAGAGAGATGGCACACCCAGGAGTCAAGACTGGCACACAAGCAGAAAGGGCAATATTAATCTCCCACTGATTTGATTTTTTTTTTTTTTTTCAGGGAGACTTTAGAAAAAAAAAATACAAAAAAAAGAATTTTTCAGGAAGAATTTAGAAACCAAATAAAATAAAATGATTGTTTCAGGGAGAATTTAGAAAACAAATAAAAAAAAAATAGGCTTTGTAGGGCCCAGTGAGTGAGAGAGGACGCACACAGGAGTCAGGAGTGGCACACAAGCCCAGAGGCCAATATTTTTCTCCCACTGATTGATGTTGTGATTTTTTCAGGTAGATTTTGGAACCCAAATCAAGCAAAAAAATAAATAGGCTTTCTATGGCCCACTGAGTGAGAGATGGCACACACAGGAGTAAGGAGTGGCACACAAGCCCTGAGGCCAATATTTTTCTCCCACTGATTGATGTAGTGATTTTTTCAGGTAGATTTTAGAACCCAAATCAAGCAAAAAAATAAATAGGCTTTCTATGGCCCACTGAGTGAGAGATGACACAGACAGGGATGGCACTCTAGCAGAAATGCCAATCTTAATCTCCCACAAAAAAAAAAAAAAAAAGGAACTGTCCTTCAATTACTATCTCCCTGCAGTAATCTCAGCCAGGTATGGCAGGCAGCAATAAGGAGTGGACTAATGCACAAATTAAATAAAAAGTGTGGACAAACAAACAAGATAGCTGTGCAGAAAGGAAGGAACAAGAGGATTTGTGCTTTGAAAAAAGCAGTTGGTTTGCACAGCGGCGTACACACAGCAATGCAGCTATCAGGGAGCCTTCTAGGGCAGCCCAATGAGCTACAGCGCTGAGGAAAAAAAAAAAAGTAGCTTCCACTGTCCCTGCACACCGAAGGTGGTGTTGGGCTGTGGAAATCGCTACAGCACAAGCGGTTTGGTGGTTAATGGACCCTGCCTAACGCTATCCCTGCTTCTGACGAAGCGGCAGCAACCTCTCCCTAAGCTCATATCAGCAGCAGTAACATGGCGGTCGGCGGGAACGCCCCTTTATAGCCCCTGTGACGCCGCGGACAGCAAGCCAATCACTGCAATGCCCTTCTCTAAGATGGTGGGGACCAGGACCTATGTCATCACGCTGCCCACACTCTGCGTTTACCTTCATTGGCTGAGAAATGGCGCTTTTTGCGTCATTGAAATGCGACTTTGGCGCGTAAGTCGCGTACCGCATGGCCGATCCCGCACAGGGGTCGGATCGGGTTTCATGAAACCCGACTTTGTCAAAAGTCAGCGACTTTTGAAAATGTTCGACCCGTTTCGCTCAACCCTAGTCCTGGCCCCTTTGCAGAGAAACAGCCCCAAAGCATGATGTTTCCACCACCATGCTTTACAGTAGGTATGGTGTTTGATGGATGCAACTCAGTATTCTTTTTCCTCCAAACACGACAAGTTGTGTTTCTACCAAACAGTTCCAGTTTGGTTTCATCAGACCATAGGACATTCTCCCAAAACTCCTCTGGATCATCCAAATGCTCTATAGCAAACTTCAGACGGGCCCGGACATGTACTGGCTTAAGCAGTGGGACACGTCTGGCACTGCAGGATCTGAGTCCATAGTGGCGTAGTGTGTTACTTATGGTAGGCCTTGTTACATTGGTCCCAGCTCTCTGCAGTTCATTCACTAGGTCCCCCCGCGTGGTTCTGGGATTTTTGCTCACCGTTCTTGTGATCATTCTGACCCCACGGGGTGGGATTTTGCGTGGAGCCCCAGATCGAGGGAGATTATCAGTGGTCTTGTATGTCTTCCATTTTCTAATTATTGCTCCCACTGTTGATTTCTGCACTCCAAGCTTGTTGGCTATTGCAGATTCAGTCTTCCCAGCCTTGTGCAGGGCTACAATTTTGTTTCTGGTGTTCTTTGACAGCTCTTTGGTCTTCACCATAGTGGAGTTTGGAGTCAGACTGTTTGAGGGTGTGCACAGGTGTCTTTTTATACTGATAACAAGTTTAAACAGGTGCCATTACTACAGGTAATGAGTGGAGGAAAGAGGAGACTCTTAAAGAAGAAGTTACAGGTCTGTGAGAGCCAGAAATCTTGATTGTTTGTTTCTGACCAAATACTTATTTTCCACCATAATATGCAAAAAAAAAATGATAAAAAAACAGACTGTGATTTTCTGGATTTTTTTTTCTCAGTTTGTCTCCCATAGTTGAGGTCTATCTATGATGTACAGATTACAGATTACAGACGCCTCTCATCTTTTTAAGTGGTGGAACTTGCACTATTGCTGACTGACTAAATACTTTTTTGCCCCACTGTAACTTGTTTATTTGTCCACACTTTTGAGTGCAGCAGTCTTTTTTACTGCTGCCATACTTTTCCTGAGATCATTTTAGAAGAAAAGGTGCGGGGTCTGGAAGAAAGAATAGCAACTTTGAAACTCATCAAAGAGAATGAAGACTTTCTAGACAGAACAGAAGCATCTCTACTGGTCACAGAAGGTGCAAAAAGTGTCAGAGAACCTCCAAAAGCAGATGAGTGGAGGCATGTGACCAAAAGAAGCAAGTAGACCATGGAGAAATCACCAACCACACAACTGAAGAACCGATATCAAATCTTTGTAGAGGATGAAGATGGCACACCTAAGAATGAAGCAATACCAGCAAGCAAAAAAGAAAAGGGCACACAGCAACAAGTGACAGCAAAAAGTACAGCCAAGAAGCAACGAAGAGTGGTGGTGGTGGGAGACTCACTACTGAGAGGCACCGAAGCAGCCATCTGCAGACCGGACATAACTGCAAGAGAAGTATGCTGCCTTCCAGGTGCGATGATCAAGGATGTGACCGATAGGATACCAAAGCTCTTCAGCTCCAAGGACGTCCACCCATTTCTTCTGATACATGTTGGCACCAATGACACGGCAAGGAAGGACCTACCGACAATCTGCAAGGACTTTGAAGAGTTGGGGAAGAAAGTAAAGGAACTGGATGCACAGGTAGTTTTTTCTTCTATCCTTCCAGTAGACGGGCATGGCACCAGGAGATGGAACAGGATCCTTGATGCAAACAACTGGCTAAGACGATGGTGCAGACAACAAGGATTTGGATTCCTGGACCACGGTGTGAATTACTGGTATGATGGACTCCTCGCCAGAGACGGACTACACCTCAACAAACCTGGGAAACACACATTCGCCAGAAGACTCGCTACACTCATCAGGAGGGCGTTAAACTAGAAGAAGAGGGGACGGGAAGAAAAACATTAAACTCGAACAAAGACGACCCAGGAAAACATACTCAGAAGGGAGGTAAGAACATTTCTAAAACAATCCACAGTGAGGAGATTGGAACAAAACAAAATCCTCTAAACTGCATGCTCGCAAACGCCAGAAGCCTGACAAACAAGATGGAAGAACTAGAAGCAGAAATATCTACAGGTAACTTTGACATAGTGGGAATAACCGAGACATGGTTAGATGAAAGCTATGACTGGGCAGTTAACTTACAGGGTTACAGTCTGTTTAGAAAGGATCGTAAAAATCGGAGAGGAGGAGGGGTTTGTCTCTATGTAAAGTCTTGTCTAAAGTCCACTTTAAGGGAGGATATTAGCGAAGGGAATGAGGATGTCGAGCCCATATGGGTCGAAATTCATGGAGGAAAAAATGGTAACAAAATTCTCATTGGGGTCTGTTACAAACCCCCAAATATAACAGAAACCATGGAAAGTCTACTTCTAAAGCAGATAGATGAAGCTGCAACCCATAATGAGGTCCTGGTTATGGGGGACTTTAACTACCCGGATATTAACTGGGAAACAGAAACCTGTGAAACCCATAAAGGCAACAGGTTTCTGCTAATAACCAAGAAAAATTATCTTTCACAATTGGTGCAGAATCCAACCAGAGGAGCAGCACTTTTAGACCTAATACTATCTAATAGACCTGACAGAATAACAAATCTGCAGGTGGTTGGGCATTTAGGAAATAGCGACCACAATATTGTGCAGTTTCACCTGTCTTTCACTAGGGGGACTTGTCAGGGAGTCACAAAAACATTGAACTTTAGGAAGGCAAAGTTTGAACAGCTTAGAGATGCCCTTAATCTGGTAGACTGGGACAATATCCTCAGAAATGAGAATACAGATAATAAATGGGAAATGTTTAAGAACATCCTAAATAGGCAGTGTAAGCGGTTTATACCTTGTGGGAATAAAAGGACTAGAAATAGGAAAAACCCAATGTGGCTAAACAAAGAAGTAAGACAGGCAATTAACAGTAAAAAGAAAGCATTTGCACTACTAAAGCAGGATGGCACCATTGAAGCTCTAAAAAACTATAGGGAGAAAAATACTTTATCTAAAAAACTAATTAAAGCTGCCAAAAAGGAAACAGAGAAGCACATTGCTAAGGAGAGTAAAACTAATCCCAAACTGTTCTTCAACTATATCAATAGTAAAAGAATAAAAACTGAAAATGTAGGCCCCTTAAAAAATAGTGAGGAAAGAATGGTTGTAGATGACGAGGAAAAAGCTAACATATTAAACACCTTCTTCTCCACGGTATTCACGGTGGAAAATGAAATGCTAGGTGAAATCCCAAGAAACAATGAAAACCCTATATTAAGGGTCACCAATCTAACCCAAGAAGAGGTGCGAAACCGGCTAAATAAGATTAAAATAGATAAATCTCCGGGTCCGGATGGCATACACCCACGAGTACTAAGAGAACTAAGTAATGTAATAGATAAACCATTATTTCTTATTTTTAGTGACTCTATAGCGACAGGGTCTGTTCCGCAGGACTGGCGCATAGCAAATGTGGTGCCAATATTCAAAAAGGGCTCTAAAAGTGAACCTGGAAATTATAGGCCAGTAAGTCTAACCTCTATTGTTGGTAAAATATTTGAAGGGTTTCTGAGGGATGTTATTCTGGATTATCTCAATGAGAATAACTGTTTAACTCCATATCAGCATGGGTTTATGAGAAATCGCTCCTGTCAAACCAATCTAATCAGTTTTTATGAAGAGGTAAGCTATAGACTGGACCACGGTGAGTCATTGGACGTGGTATATCTCGATTTTTCCAAAGCGTTTGATACCGTGCCGCACAAGAGGTTGGTACACAAAATGAGAATGCTTGGTCTGGGGGAAAATGTGTGTAAATGGGTTAGTAACTGGCTTAGTGATAGAAAGCAGAGGGTGGTTATAAATGGTATAGTCTCTAACTGGGTCGCTGTGACCAGTGGGGTACCGCAGGGGTCAGTATTGGGACCTGTTCTCTTCAACATATTCATTAATGATCTGGTAGAAGGTTTACACAGTAAAATATCGATATTTGCAGATGATACAAAACTATGTAAAGCAGTTAATACAAGAGAAGATAGTATTCTGCTACAGATGGATCTGGATAAGTTGGAAACTTGGGCTGAAAGGTGGCAGATGAGGTTTAACAATGATAAATGTAAGGTTATACACATGGGAAGAGGGAATCAATATCACCATTACACACTGAACGGGAAACCACTGGGTAAATCTGACAGGGAGAAGGACTTGGGGATCCTAGTTAATGATAAACTTACCTGGAGCAGCCAGTGCCAGGCAGCAGCTGCCAAGGCAAACAGGATCATGGGGTGCATTAAAAGAGGTCTGGATACACATGATGAGAGCATTATACTGCCTCTGTACAAATCCCTAGTTAGACCGCACATGGAGTACTGTGTCCAGTTTTGGGCACCGGTGCTCAGGAAGGATATAATGGAACTAGAGAGAGTACAAAGGAGGGCAACAAAATTAATAAATGGGATGGGAGAACTACAATACCCAGATAGATTAGCGAAATTAGGATTATTTAGTCTAGAAAAAAGACGACTGAGGGGCGATCTAATAACCATGTATAAGTATATAAGAGGACAATACAAATATCTCGCTGAGGATCTGTTTATACCAAGGAAGGTGACGGGCACAAGGGGGCATTCTTTGCGTCTGGAGGAGAGAAGGTTTTTCCACCAACATAGAAGAGGATTCTTTACTGTTAGGGCAGTGAGAATCTGGAATTGCTTGCCTGAGGAGGTGGTGATGGCGAACTCAGTCGAGGGGTTCAAGAGAGGCCTGGATGTCTTCCTGGAGCAGAACAATATTGTATCATACAATTATTAGGTTCTGTAGAAGGACGTAGATCTGGGTATTTATTATGATGGAATATAGGCTGAACTGGATGGACAAACGTCTTTTTTCGGCCTTACTAACTATCTTACTAACTATGTTACTATTGTAGGGAGATTGAAATTGTATTAAAGTCCTTGTATTTTTTCATATATCTTCCAGCCACTTTCTGCCACTGCATCGATTCAAAGTGACAGGAGACAGCATTTGTCCAGTATGGTTACGAACTACTTTTCCTCCCTTTGATTACTGGGCATCTAAAATAGACAACTGGCCTGTATTGGCAGAATATGCATTACAGGAGCTTGCTTGCCCTGCTTCTAGTGTGCTATCAGAAAGAGTCTTCAGTGCTGCTGGTTCAATACTGACAGAAAAAAGGACATGTCTGGCTACCCAAAATGTTGATGATCTAACCTTCATTAAAATGAACCAGTCTTGGATTTCAATTTATTTTGCTCCACCTTCTCCTGCTGACACGTAGCTTGCCTGAAAAATGTCTTGCTTTTGACCTCCTCTTACTGACTTCTCCAATTCCGCCATTTGCAGAGGCTGAATGTCCACCGTAGGCCATTTTTATACCTCCCTAAATGGGCTGACTCCCCCCACAGGGACACATCGTCGTAATATGGGGGGGCCCTGTGCCAGAACCGCCGCCCATGAGAGTGTTCCCCCCAGCTCGAACAGTGCTCTACAACTTGCAATACTTACCTCTCCCTGCTCCACCACTGTGTAGTCTGTGCTGTTAAATCCTTTAATGGCACTGCTGATACAAATTTGTTGAAATGATAGATGATAGTTAAAATATACAGGGGACCTGGCCTCCATTTAGACCAGTTAATACTTTGCGCCTACTACCACTGTCTGCTACTCAGCAGAGGAGCCCACCCCAGTACCTTGCTATGCCGCCTGTTTAGTCCTGTTACCAATTTTGAACTGCTTTTAGCCTACTTTTGTATTTGGGCCTACTAACCGTGTCTGTGCCACTCATTACAGTTGTCCTCCACTGAACAAAGTAATGCCGCCTGTTTAGTTCTGTTACCAATTTTGAACTGCATTTAGCCAACATTTTTATTGTGGGCCTACAAACTGTGTCTGCGCCACTCATTACAGTTGTCTTCCACTGAACAAAACAATGCCACCTGTTTAGTCCTGTTACCAATTTTGAACTGCATTTAGCCTACTTTTTTATTGTGGGCCTACAAACTATGTCTGCGCCACTCATTACAGTTGTCCTCCACTGAACAAAGCAATGCCTCCTATTTAGTCCTGTTACCAATTTTGAACTGCATTTAGCCTACTTTTTTATTGTGGGCCTACAAACTGTGTCTGTGCCACTCATTACAGTTGTCCTCCACTGGACAAAGCAATGCCACCTGTTTAGTCCTGTTACCGATTTTGAACTGCATTTAGCCTACTTTTTTGTTGTGGGCCTACAAACTGTGTCTGCGCCACTCATTACAGTTGTTCTCCACTGAATAAAGCAATGCCGCTTGTTTAGTCCTGTTACCAATTTTGAACTGCATTTAGCCTACTTTTTTATTGTGGGCCTAAAACTGTGCCTGTGCCACTCATTACAGTTGTCCTCCACTGAACAAAGTAATGCCGCCTGTTTAGTTCTGTTACCAATTTTGAACTGCATTTAGCCAACGTTTTTATTGTGGGCCTACAAACTGTGTCTGCGCCACTCATTACAGTTGTCCACCACTGAACAAAACAATGCCGCCTGTTTAGTCCTGTTACCAATTTTGAACTGCATTTAGCCTACTTTTTTATTGTGGGCCTACAAACTATGTCTGCGCCACTCATTACAGTTGTCCTCCACTGAACAAAGCACTGCCGCCTATTTAGTCCTGTTACCAATTTTGAACTGCATTTAGCCTACTTTTTTATTGTGGGCCTACAAACTGTGTCTGCGCCACTCATTACAGTTGTCCTCCACTGGGCAAAGTAATGCCACCTGTTAAGTCCTGTTACCGATTTTGAACTGCATTTAGCCTACTTTTTTGTTGTGGGCCTACAAACTGTGTCTGCGCCACTCATTACAGTTGTTCTCCACTGAATAAAGCAATGCCGTGTGTTTAGTCCTGTTACCAATTTTGAACTGCATTTAGCCTACTTTTTTATTGTGGGCCTAAAACTGTGCCTGTGCCACTCATTACAGTTGTCCTCCACTGAACAAAGCAATGCCGCCTGTTTAGTCCTGTTACCAATTTTGAACTGCATTTAGCCTACTTTTTTATTGTGGGCCTACAAACTGTGTCTGTGCCACTCATTACAGTTGTCCTCCACTGGACAAAGCAATGCCACCTGTTTAGTCCTGTTACCGATTTTGAACTGCATTTAGCCTACTTTTTTGTTGTGGGCCTACAAACTGTGTCTGCGCCACTCATTACAGTTGTCCTCCACTGGGCAAAATAATGCCACCTGTTTAGTCCTGTTACCGATTTTGAACTACATTTAGCCTACTTTTTTGTTGTGGGCCTACAAACTGTGTCTGCGCCACTCATTACAGTTGTTCTCCACTGAATAAAGCAATGCCGTGTGTTTAGTCCTGTTACCAATTTTGAACTGCATTTAGCCTACTTTTTTATTGTGGGCCTAAAACTGTGCCTGTGCCACTCATTACAGTTGTCCTCCACTGAACAAAGCAATGCCGCCTGTTTAGTCCTATTACCAATTTTGAACTGCAATTAGCCTACTTTATTATTTGGGCCTATATCTGTGTTTCCTCCTCATCCTGCCCATTGCCCAGCCACTGCTAGATGAGTCTGCTGGTACATTGACACAGACCACTACATTCCCCTTGCACTCTACACAGCCTGAATCTGACCCTGCTGAAAGTCAGGTTCCCCTTCCTGCATACTATACCACCTTACACGGGGACAAAGAGGAAGGTGCAAATGAAAGTGCAGGTTCCTTCATCAGGTGGGGGGGCATACTCATTGGCGACGTCACTGGCACAGGGCCCCTCATAGTACGCAAAAGTGTCTCTGGCAGTGGGAGGTGCCACCCGCCGTCAAACACACCGCCGTACTATGAGGGGCCCTGTGCCAGTGCCAAGTGCAAACGAGTGGGCCTCCCTGCTTGCTCAGGATTACAGCACTTTGCAAAGTTGAAATATCTCTCCCTGCTCCACCGCGGTAACGTATTCCGCGTTTCCTGGGCCCACAAAAATCTTGAGCCAGCCCTACCCTCCCACAACTTTAGCCAAATGACTCCCTGTTTTTAATGCCTAACTATTATTATAAAGTAAATTAAGATTGACAAGCTTAAGAAATAAGAATTGATGTTTTTGGCATTAAAATAGGCATTGTAGGTGTTTTCCTGTCCTCCTCTCACTGCCGACATTGATTCCCCATTGACTTGCATTGGCTTTCGTGTTTCGGTCAGCCCCCGACTTTTCAAAATAATCGGCCGATTTCACCCGACCCGACATTTGACAAAGTCGGGTTTCGCGAAACCCGATTCGATCCTAAAAAGGTAAAAGTCGCTCAACTCTACTGTGGAACACTTCAACAGATCCCACTGATTCTGATAATATTTCATGACATATTGTACTTCATGGTAGTGGTAACATTTCTTCGTTATGACTTGAGTTTATGAAAAAAATGGAAATTTGGCAAAGATTTTTAAAATTTTATAATTTTCAAACTTTCAATTTTTGTGCCCTTAAATCAAAGAGTTACGTCACACAAAATAGTTAATAAATAACATTTACCACATGTGTACTTTACATCAGCATAAGTTTGGAAACATAATTTTTTTTGTTCAGATGTTAGAAGGGTGTAAAGTTGACCAACGATTTCTCATATTTCCAACAGAATTTACATAACCAATTTTTTAGGGACCACATCAAATTTGAAATGATATTGAGGAATCTATATGACAGAAATTATCCAAAAGTAACACTATAAAGAAAACTGCACCCCACAAGGTGCTCAAAATTACATTCATGAAGTTTATTAACCCTTCAGGTGCTTCACGAGAACTGAAGCAATTTAGGAGGAAAAAATGAATAATTAACTTTTTAAACAAAAAATGTACTTCAGATGTAAACTTTTTTATTTTCACAAAGGTAACAAGAGACAATGGACCCCAAAATGTGTTGTGCAATTTATCCTGAGTATGCCAGTACCCCATATGTGGGCATAATTCACTGTTTGGGCACATGGCAGAGCTCAGAACGGTAGGAGCACCATTTGGCTGGAATCAAAAGCAGACATCATGCCGCGTTTGGAGAGTTCCTGATGTGCCTAAATGGTGGAAACCCCCACAAGTGATTTTGGAAACCACACCCCTCAACGATCTTATCCACGGGTATAGTGAGCATTTTGAACTCACAGGTGTGACACAGAACTTTCTAACATTTGATTATCATATTGATATGTCATCAAAGTGTTCCCTACTCCAATTTGCATCAGGTGCTCGGGTAGGCATCGAATATTGTGGGTGCTTAACCCTGCTGTTCTGTTTGCATTTGCTATACACTTGTACTGTTCCCGGGTCAATATGACCCGACCTATTAATTCTTGATTTTTAGCTACTCTAAGTGTTTTATTTGAATACTTTTTTAATTATTATACTATATGTGAACATGGTTGATCATAAACAAATGAAAAATTTAAATCTTAAACTTAATAATTATTTATTTCATAAAAAGGTTACACGGGCTTTTTACAATTATCTTTGATTGTTTGCATTCTGCACACAAATAACAAAGAAGCTTTACATTACTATTACTAAAACATGAAATTTAACTTTTTGAAAACAATATTTATAAATCAACAAATGAAAAATCATAAAAACTTCAATCTTTTTAGAAAGAAAAAAGAAAAACTGAACATGTTCATGCGTTTTTACACTGAACACAATAATAAGACACATGTCCTTTACACAGATAGCTACATCTCTTCCTTTTTTTGCTGGTAGTTGTGCTGCTGGTAGCTGTGCTGGTGGAGGCCGTGGATGTGGAGTCTCTTTCTTGAGCATGCTGGACACTTTTTACAATGGCTGTTGCTCCTTCACTTCTGGGGGTCACTTTTCTGCTCTCAATGTATGGCCTAACCAGGGATTTACCCAATTCCTCAAGAAATAATCTTCTTTTATGCAGCTTATTCCGGTTCCAATAGGGGGCGATTTCTCTCCATAACACAAATGAAATCTGGAATCCACGATACTCCGTGCACACCCAAGTACCCAATGCAAACTCGATAGTCATAATATTGTCATCTTTTTTTTTACTTCTGAAAAACTCAATTCTAACTCCAGCCCGAAACCCAACCCTAGCATAAACCTTAAACCCAACTCTAGCCCTAATGCAACGGTAACCACAACCCTAAATCTAACCTTAACACAACTATAACCTCAACCTTAACCCTAACACAACCCTAACCATAACAAAACCTCAACCCCAACCCTAACCTTGACACAACCATAACCACAATCCTAACCCTAGCTGTAACACAAACCCTAACCACAACCCAAACCCTAAAACAACCCTAACCACAACCCTAACAACAACCCTAACTTCAACCCTAACACAAAGCTAACCCTAACACAATGCTAACCCCAACCTTAACCATTACACAACCATAACCCCAATCCTAACCCTAACACAACCCTAACCCTAACACAACCTTAACCATAATACAACCCTAGCCACAACGCTAACCCTAATGCATCACTATCCCCAACCCTAACCACAACTCTAACTTCAAGGAATATAAAAAAATAAAAATTTGTATTTTATAATTTTTTATCTAACTAAAGGGGTGACAAAGGGGGATTTGATTTGCTAATTTTCTTATTTTGGTTACTGTGATAGGGTCTATTACAATGATTAAAAAGAACCAATAAGAAAAATTCCATATTTTTGCTGGGTACAGGCCAGCAGATCTCGACGTGTGTACTTCTCGGGGAAGGAAGATGACACGGAGGGCTGGTGAACCAAATAGGAGGGCCCAGGGATGGTGAAGTTATCAGGGGAATCGAGGGAACCTGTTTCTCTCTTCTCTGATATGATAGATCATATCAGAGGAGAGATAAATTAATTTTATATCAAACTTTTTTTGTTATCAGCGTTATTTGGTGAATAACGGCAATCACGCGATCATGTTCTCCAGGATGTCTCAGCTACCCCAGGGGGGTAGCTGAGACATCAGAGATTTTCAAATGTTGTGAGGCACTACAGACTTAGGGTACCGTCACACTATAACATTTCGATCGCTACGACGGTACGATTCGTGACGTTCCAGCGATATCGTTACGATATCGCTGTGTCTGACACGCAGCAGCGATCAGGGATCCTGCTGAGAATCGTACGTCGTAGCAGATCGTTTAGAACTTTCTTTCATTGCTGGATCTCCCGCTGTCATCGCTAGATCGGTGTGTGTGACACCGATCTAGCGATCTAGCGATGCGATCTAGCGATGCGTTCGCTTGTAAGCAGGGTAAACATCGGGTAACTAAGCGCAGGACCGCGCTTAGTTACCCGATGTTTACCCTGGTTACAAGCGTTAAACTAAAAAAAAACAAACAGCACATACTTACATTCTGGTGTCCGTCAGGTCCCTTGCAGTCTGCTTCCAGCACTGTGACTGCCGGCCGTAAAGTGAAAGCAGAGCACAGCGGCTGTGCTTTCACTTTCACTTTACGGCCGGCAGTCAGTGAGTACGGGAAGCAGAGACTGCAAGGGACCTGACGGACACCAGAATGTAAGTATGTGCTGTTTTTTTTTTTTTAGTTTAACGCTTGTAACCAGGGTAAACATCGGGTAACTAAGCGCGGTCCTGCGCTTAGTTACCCGATGTTTACCCTGGTTACCCAGGGACCTCGGCATCTTGGTCGCTGGAGAGCGGTCTGTGTGACAGCTCCCCAGCGACCACACTACGATTTACCTACGATCACGGCCAGGTCATATCGCTGGTCGTGATCGTAGGTAAATCGTATAGTGTGACGGTACCCTTAGTTCTCAACTCCGTTAAATAGAGGCACTGAGGAATAAGTTCCCTTAACTGTTGCTGTTAAAAGGCATATCGGCGGTCATTAAGGAGTTTAAAGCATATGTTAATTTTTTGATTAATCGTCTAAAGAATGGTAAAATTGTAGTTTTTTAATGCTTGTTTTAATTATTCAATTTATCAACTATACACTGGAGCATCTTAGAGTTACGTAACTTATGTTGTACTTTTGTTCAAAGTGGGACTAGTTAAAATGAAAATAAATGAAATACGTTACAGACCAAAAGTTTGGACACACCTTCTCATTTAATGATTTTTCTTTATTTTCATGACTAGGAAAATTGTACATTCACACTGAAGGCATCAAAACTATGAATTAACACATGTGGAATTATATACTTAACAAAAAAGTGTGAAACAACTGAAATTATGTCTTATATTCTAGGTTCTTCAAAGTATCCACCTTTTGCTTTGATGACATGTCATGAAAATACAGAAAAATCTTTAAATGAGAAGATGTGTCCAAACTTTTTGTCTGTACTGTACATTATAAAAACAAAAAAGGTCAAGATTTTGCAACCGCTTTACTAGTAGATATGAGCAAATATTTTAATGTTTGGTTCAGATTAGATTGCCAACTTTGCAATATTCACCTACCTTTTCATCGAATATTCGTTGAATGTAGCCTAATGCCATTGGTGTCAATAGGAGGCAAAAAATGCATACACAATACCTTAAAATATTCTTAAAAGCTGCCAAAACACATCAAATTTGGGGAGGCACCAGGAAAGTGGAGTCAATTCACCCACAGTGCAAATTTTAGAATGGCAAGGCAGCAATCAGCCATGCATGAGGTATCAGTTTATTCAAATTAAGATGAGGTGGGTGAAGCATCAGTATAGGCCTGCCGTGCTGGGAGCACTGATACCACACGCAACAGCTTAACTTGCTTTTATGCTCAGACACACTCAGGTGGCACAAATATCAGTTTTGTAAACTACTATTGTCAGAAAAATGAAAGGATAGTAACACGGACAGTTGACTCAAAGGAAGTGGAGGCATGTCCGTCTCGGAGGCCTACTGCTACAGGCAACACACATGAGGGAGACCCCTCCAGGAGTATACACATTTCCAAAAATTAGTGGCAGACACTACCAAAGTGGAATCAATTTCACCAGAGTAGAGCTAGTATAATAGGGACCGACACATCTTCCACTGCAGCCTACCTAGCAGATGAACACCCAACCAGGAGTTTTCACGCTTCAAACAATTAATTTCACACAACCAAAGTGGCATAACTTTCACGAGAGGAGAAATAATATAATAGGGACTGACACATTTTCCACTCCAGCCAACCCAGCAGATAGAGGGACCCAATTAGGAGTGCTCACATTTCAAACAATTATTGGCAGACCCTCCAAAGGGGCATCAATTTCACCACAGTAGAAATAGTATTATGGGAAGTGACATATTTTCCACAATAGCCAACATTTCCAAAAATTATTGGCAGACAGACACCACCAAAGTGGCATCAATTTTGTGAGAGTAGAAATAATATAATTGCGACAGACACATCTTCCACTCCAAGCAACACAGCAGATGGAGAGACCCAATAAGGAGTGTTCATATTTCAAACAATTATTGGCAGACACCAGCAAAGTGGTATCAATTTCACCACAGTAGAAATAGTGCTCTGCACTGTTGGAATGCGTGTCTCATTAAAGCAGAGGTTGAGGGCACAGGTGGAAGCCCTAGACAAGGTATAGGAGTAGACGGAAGTAGTGAAAGAAGTGTGAAATATAGAGGTTTGTCCTTCAAGCCTTGAGGATGCTAAGACTTGTGGAGCAGCCCTTTCCCCACCTGCCCCCACAGCCACCAGAGTCACCCAGTGCACAGTCAACAAGATGTAATGCCCTTGGTCTTGCTTACTCGTCCAAGTGTCTGTGGTGAAATGCAGCCTGGCAGAGACAGATTTAGTCAAGAAATTGGTGATGTCTGCTACATGCTGATGTAACATAGGCACAGCTTTTTTAGAAAAGCAATGGCGAATGGGCAACTGGTACTAGGGTACTGCAATGACCATCAGCTATTGGAAACTGTCTGTATCTACCAGGAAGAAAGGCAGCATTTCTGTGGCCAACAGATTGGAGATGGTGGAGTTCAACCTCTTTGGTATGTCATGTGTAGGAGGAAACAATATTTTATGTGACCACAACTGCAGGACCGTGGCAGGTTGCAGTGTTGAGAGAGGGCAGAGTACAGTGAACCAGACAAACTGCTGGACCTTGAGGGAGGTGCAGGTGGAGATTTGGTGGTGGATTGATAAAGTTGTTGTGTGCTCGTTCTCTTAGATCAGTCAAAAACAGCAGGCATGTCCAATTTTGTTGCAGCTGCCGGGTTCTCACTCAGCCTGACTGGAGCGGGTAAAGAACCCAAGGTTTTGTGTTCAGATACCTGCATCATAATTCTTGGCATGGTAAAAGAGGAGGAGAAAGAAGCAACAGATGGATTTTGTGGGGCGGCTGATGGTTTTTGAGATCTGCTGGTCCACATTTAAGCACAGTGGGATTCCCAGAGTAGGACATGTTGATTGCGCATGTGAATATTCATGCATGTAGAAGTCAAATTATTGTACTTTTTCCCTCCACTCAGTTTTTTTGCAAATTTGGCAGATTTTGGATGTCCTCTGGCTGCAATCCCAATCCCATCACCATCACCCAACTTTCCTGATTCTTGTCTCCCTGCATCCGTCTGCTGTTCCTGGTATGTCCTCTGGGCTGCAATCTCAATACCATCACCATCACCCAACTTTCCTGATTCTTGTCGCCCGGTGTCCGTCTGCTATTCCTTGTATGTCCTCTGGCTGCTATTACTGTTTTTTTTTATTATTTGCAACCTGCATGTTTTCCCACCATAATTCTTTGATGCTAACACACAGTTGGCTTTATCTTTTTATTTGATTGTGACTATTTCCTTTTGCATTTTCCCTTCAGACTTCTAATTAGCCCCTCCTGTGTCCCTGATCAGTCTCCCTGCTGCCCCTTCCTCCTTATCACACCTGGCTTATTTCATATGCACTTAGCCTGTTATAAATTCAGAGCTGTAGGTCTGTCTGGACTGTGGTCTGTCTCTATAAGGATGGCTCTAAAAGGATGACAGCAGAAATATGCCAGAAATGAGCCAGAAGTGAACAGAAGGTACAACTAACCACTGTTAATAAATATACTACATTTCTTTCCCTTTCCACCATACTTACTCTCATCATGCTGACATACGCTCTAACAGTTTTGGCTCCATTACTCTTCACTCTCCTTCGCTATCCCCAAACCCCAGCACCCTCTAACCAAGTAATAGTCTCTCCTTCCCTCCTGCCCCCCACCTGATCGCCTCCACTGACTTGCTTCTCAACCTCAGATCTCTCCTAATAAAACACAAAACAAGCCACCCACTCTACTTATCCCACCTGCTCTGCCTCTCTCTGCTTCTCCTCACTGCTGGCAACATATCTCCCAATCCTGGACTCCCACAGCTCATACCTCGCATTATTACCCCTTCTATCGCTCCCAACCCAACATAAACACCAGAAATCTTGCCCACCTCAAATCCATGCCCTCAACCCCCACCACCTGCTAACTCTCTCTGGATCACTCTGGAATGACCGCTCCATCTGCAATAAACTCCACTTGATTCACAACCTCTTTACCTCGTAATATTTCCTTCCTGGGCCTCACCGAAAGATGGCTGACACCCTCTGACACAGCCTCCCCTACTGCACTATGTTATGGCGGCCTCCACTGCACACACACTCCTTGTCCTGGCAACAAACATGATGGAGGAGTGGGCCTTCTCCTTTCTTACAACTTTACCTTTAACCCAATTCCACCACTACCCTCCCTTATCCTCTACTCTTCTGAAGTCCACTCTGTCCACATCTACTCTTCCTCCTGCCTCCAAATGGCCATCATATACCGACCTCCGGGCCCAACCACTGCCTTTATTGACCAATTTTCCACCTGGCTCTTTCACTTTCTGTCTGCTGATATTCCCACCATCATCATGGGTGACTTCAACATCCCCATTGACACCCACAAGTCAGCAGCCTCCAAACTCCTGTCCCTTACTTCATCTTTTGGACTTACTCAGTGGTCCTCCTCAGCCACCAACACAGACGGACACACATTAGAACTGGTCTTCACCCATTTCTGCTCCCTTTCTAACTTCACCACCTCCCCTCTCCCTCTATCTGACCACCATCTACTCACTTTCTCACCACTGTCCTCTACACCTGTCACCCATGTCCAGCAACATGTGCATCCCTGCAGAAACCTCACACAACTAGACCCTCACACACTCTCTGACTTTATTCAGCCACTGTCCTCCATAGCTTCACTCCACGACACAGACACTGCCACTAGATTCTACAATGCCACTCTGGCATCAGCACATCGACTCAGTCACCCCAGTCATGCATAGCAGAGTGTGACGAATAAGTAGACAACCCTGGCACAATAATATCACTAAAAAGCTTCGGCAAGTATCCAGAATTGCAGAGCAGGGTTGAAAGAAAACGCATTTGCAAGAAGATTTCACTGCACTCAAATAAGCAACATTCACATTCAAATTGGCTCTTACCTTTGCTAAACAGGCCTATTTCACATCCCTCATATCTTCTTTATCCCACAACCCCAAACAGTTGTTCAGCATCTTTAACTCCCTCTTCCTCCCTCCACTGACCCTTCCGTCTTCCTTAATCTCTGCTGAGGACTTTGCCACACATTTCAAAAATAAGATAGACCAAACAAGGCAAGTCTTTGTTGTCTGACCACCATAACTCCTTTGTATGCCTGACCAATGCCCTAACCCCATAACTTCCCTCTCCAAAATCACTGAAGGACAGCTTGCTCATCTTCTCTCCAAATCACACCTCACCACTTGACCCCATCCCATCCCACGTCCTCCCCAACCTCACCACTACACTAATCCCATCCCTAACTCATCTCTTCAATCTATCACTAACTTCAGGTACTTTCCCCTCTGCTTTCAAACATGCCACAATCACAGCTATCATCAAATAACCTTCCCTTGACCCAAGCGCTATGTTCAGCTAACGCCCCATATCTTTTCTCCCATTTGCTTCCAAACTACTTGAGCAGCACGTCCATGCTGAACTTTCTCTCACCTTGCATCTAACTCTCTCTTCGACAGCCTAAAATCTGGCTTCCGTCCCCACAATTCCACGGAGACTGCCCTGACCAAATTTAGGAACGACTTACTTACAGCCAAAGCTAACAGACAATTCTCTATACTCCTCCTTCTAGACCTGTCAACTGCCTTCGACACAGTTGCCCACTGCCTCCTACTACAGATCCTCTCTTCTTTTGGTGTCAAAGACCTCACCATATCCTGGATCTCCTCATACCTCACCAACCGCACATTCAGCGTTTCCCACTCCCATACTACCTCTTCATTTCGCCCACTCTCTGTTGGTGTCCCTCAAAGTTCTGTCCTAGGACTTCTTCTCTTCTCAATCTATACCCTTGGTGTGGGACAACTCATATAATCCTATGGCTTCCAGTACCATCTATATGCCAATTACATTCAGATCTACCTCTCTGGCCCAGATGTCACCTCTCTGCTCTCCAGACTCCCAGAGTGTCTATCAGCTATATCCTCCTTCTTCTCCTCTCGTTTCCTCAAACTCAATGTGGAAACAAACAAATTTTTTTTCCTCCATCTCGCACACCTTCCATACCTGATCTATCTATCACAACAAATGAATTCACACTTTCACCATCCCAGTCATCCGCTGCGTCAGAGTAACCCTTGACTCTGCCCTGTCCTTTAAACTGCACATCCAAGCTCTCGCCACCTCCTGTCGCCTCCAACTCAAAAATATTTCCAGAATCCGTCCTTTCCTCAACCCTCACTCTAGCAAAATGCTTGTGCATGCCCTAATCATCTCTCGCCTCAACTACTGCAACATCCTCCTTTGTGGCCTACCCTCTAACACTCTTAATTCTGCTGCCTGACTAATTAATTTCTCTCCTCACTACACTCCTGCTTCCCCTCTTTGCAAATCCCTTCACAGGCTCCCAATTTCCCAGCGTATCCAGTTTAAACTACTAACACTGACCTACAAAGCCATCCATAACCATTCTTCTCCGTTTATTTCCGTACTAATCTCTCAATATCTTCCTTCACATAATCTTTGGTCCTCCCAAGACCTCCTTCTCTCCTCCACGCTTACTCGCTCCTCACCCTATCACCTCCAAGACTTCTCCCGAATATACCCCATCATCTGGAATTCTGTGCCCCAACACATCCAGTTATCCACCACATTTGGATCCTTCAAACGGAACCTGAAAACCCATCTCTTCAAAGATACTTACAACCTCTAATGACCACATGACCACGTCAACACCATCGGAGCTACCGCAACCCCCAACCTACTTTCTCCTTCCCTACAAAGCTGTAGAATGTAAGCCCCCAAAGGCAGGGTCATCTCCCCTCTGTATCAGTCTGTCATTGTTAGTTTTGTTTACTGTAAGTGATATTTGTATTATGATGTAACCTGTTGTGAATTCTGTGGTCAAGCTCCCTCCTGTGGTCATGAGTGGTACTTCGGCTGGTTCTGTCTATGAGCTTCCGCTGGTATATGTGAGTGGGGCTGCGGCTTCTGAGTTTCCTTCCTCAGGTGACGAGGTTAAGTCGTTAGGTGCTGCTCTATTTAACTCCACCTAGTTCTTTGTTTCTGGCCTCCAGTCAATGTTCCAGTATTGGTCAGGCTCTCTCCTGGATCGTTCTTGTGGCCTGTCTGCCCTGCATAAGCTAAGTTCTGCTTGTGTTACTTTTGTTTGCTATATTTTTCTGTCCAGCTTGCTATATTGGTTTTTCTTGCTTGATGGAAGCTCTGAGACGCAGAGGGAGCACCTCCGTACCGTTAGTCGGTGCGGAGGGTCTTTTTGCCCCTCTGCGTGGTTGTTTGTAGGTTTTTGTGTTGACCGCAAAGCTATCTTTCCTATCCTCGGTCTATTCAGTAAGTCAAGCCTCACTTTGCTAAATCTATTTCATCTCTGTGTTTGTATTTTCATCTTAACTCACAGTCATTATATGTGGGGGGCTGCCTTTTCCTTTGGGGAATTTCTCTGAGGCAAGGTAGGCTTATTTTTCTATCTTCAGGGCTAGTTAGTTTCTCAGGCTGTGCCGAATTGCATAGGGAGCGTTAGGCACAATCCACGGCTACCTCTAGTGTGGTATTATAGGATTAGGGATTGCGGTCAGCAGAGTTTCCACGTCTCAGAGCTCGTCCTATGTTAGTAACTATCAGGTCACTTTGTGTGCTCTTAACCACTAGGTCCATTGTGGTTCTGAATCACCTGTTCATAACAGTACTGGAGGCCACTAAAAGTACTAATGCTTCTCAATAGAGGGAAAAGAGAAGTTCTGAGACCATTTTTTTTTCTTTGCACTGTGTTTTGTCTTTCTTTTTTCCTTTACATCAGGGTGGTTCAGAACACAGGTGTAGACATGGACATTCAAGGTCTGTCCTCTTTGATGGATAATCTCGCTATAAGTGTTCAGAACATTCAAGATTTAGTGGTTCAGAATCCTATGTTAGAACCTAAAATTCCTATTCCTGAGTTATTTTCTGGAGATAGAGCTAAGTTTCTGAATTTCAAAAATAATTGTAAGCTATTTCTGGCTTTGAAACCCCGCTCCTCTGGTGACCCAGTTCAACAAGTAAATATCATTATTTCTTTATTACGTGGCGACCCTCAAGACTGGGCATTTTCCCTTGCGCCAGGGGATCCGGCATTGCGTGATGTTGATGCGTTTTTCCTGGCGCTTGGATTGCTTTACGACGAACCTAATTCAGTGGATCAGGCAGAGAGAATCTTGCTGGCTCTGTGTCAGGGTCAGGATGAGGTAGAGATATATTGTCAGAAATTTAGGAAGTGGTCTGTGCTCACTCAATGGAATGAATGTGCTCTGGCAGCAATTTTCAGAAAGGGTCTCTCTCCAGCCCTTAAGGATGTCATGGTGGGATTTCCTATGCCTGCTGGTCTGAATGAGTCTATGTCTTTGGCCATTCAGATCGATCGACACTTACGTGAGCGTAAAACTGTGCACCATTTGGCAGTATTATCTGAGCATAAACCTGAGCCTATGCAATGCAATAGGACTTTGACCAGAGCTGAACGGCAAGAACACAGACGACGGAATGGGCTGTGTTTTTACTGTGGTGATTCCACTCATGCTATCTCCGATTGTCCTAAGCGCACTAAGCGGTTCGCTAGCTCTGCCACCATTGGTACGGTACAGTCGAAATTTCTTTTGTCCGTTACTTTGATCTGCTCTTTGTCATCCTATTCTGTCATGGCATTTGTGGATTTAGGCGCTGCCCTGAATTTGATGGACTTGGAGTATGCTAGGCGCTGTGGGTTTTTCTTGGAGCCCTTGCAGTATCCTATTCCATTGAGAGGAATTGATGCTACGCCTTTGGCCAAGAATAAGCCTCAGTACTGGACCCAACTGACCATGTGCATGGCTCCTGCGCATCAGGAGGATATTCGCTTTTTGGTGTTGCATAATCTGCATGATGTGGTCGTGTTGGGGTTGCCATGGCTACAAGTCCATAACCCAGTATTGGATTGGAAATTAATGTCGGTGTCCAGCTGGGGTTGTCAGGGGGTACATGGTGATGTTCCATTTCTGCCTATTTCATCATCCACCCCTTCTGAGGTCCCAGAGTTCTTGTCGGATTACCGGGATGTATTTGATGAGCCCAAGTCCAGAGCCCTACCTCCGCATAGGGATTGTGATTGCGCTATCGATTTGATTCCTGGTAGTAAGTTTCCTAATGGTCGACTGTTTAATTTGTCTGTGCCTGAGCACGCCGCTATGCAGAGTTACGTAAAGGAATCCTTGGAGAAGGGTCATATTCGCCTGTCGTCGTCGCCATTGGGAGCAGGGTTCTTTTTTGTGGCCAAGAAGGATGGTTCGCTGAGACCTTGTATTGATTACCGCCTTCTAAATAAAATCAAGGTCAAATTTCAGTACCCCTTGCCGCTGCTGTCTGATTCGTTTGCTCGGATTAAGGGGGCTAGTTGGTTCACCAAGACAGATCTTCGTGGTGCGTATAATCTTGTGCGCATTAAACAGGGCGATGAATGGAAAACAGCATTTAATACGCCCGAGGGCCATTTTGAGTACCTGGTTATGCCATTCGGGCTTTCTAATGCTCCATCAGTGTTTCAGTCCTTTATGCATGACATCTTCCGAGAGTACCTGGATAAATTCCTGATTGTATACTTGGATGATATTTTGGTCTTCTCGGATGATTGGGAGTCTCACGTGAGGCAGGTCAGAATGGTGTTCCAGGTCCTGCGTGCAAATTCTTTGTTTGTGAAGGGGTCAAAGTGTCTCTTTGGAGTTCAGAAGGTTTCATTTTTGGGGTTCATTTTTTCCCCTTCTACTATCGAGATGGACCCTGTTAAAGTTCAGGCCATTTATGATTGGACTCAGCCGACATCTCTGAAGAGTCTGCAAAAGTTCCTGGGCTTTGCTACTTTTTATCGTCGCTTCATCAATAATTTTTCTAGTATTGCTAAACCGTTGACTAATTTAACCAAGAAGGGTGCTGATGTGGTCAATTGGTCTTCTGCTGCTGTGGAAGCTTTTCAAGAGTTGAAGCGTCGTTTTTCTTCTGCCCCTGTGTTGTGTCAACCAGATGTTTCGCTCCCGTTCCAGGTCGAGGTTGATGCTTCTGAGATTGGAGCAGGGGCTGTTTTGTCGCAAAGAAGTTCTGATGGCTCGGTGATGAAACCATGCGCCTTCTTTTCCAGGAAGTTTTCGCCTGCTGAGCGTAATTATGATGTTGGCAATCGAGAGTTGCTGGCCATGAAGTGGGCATTCGAGGAGTGGCGTCATTGGCTTGAAGGAGCTAAGCATCGCGTGGTGGTCTTGACTGATCATAAGAACTTGACTTATCTCGAGTCTGCCAAACGGTTGAATCCTAGACAGGCTTGTTGGTCGCTCTTTTTCTCCCGTTTTGACTTTGTGGTTTCGTACCTTCCGGGCTCTAAAAATGTGAAGGCGGATGCCCTGTCTAGGAGTTTTGTGCCCGACTCTCCGGGTTTGTCTGAGCCGGCGGGTGTTCTCAAGGAGGGGGTAATTTTGTCTGCCATCTCCCCTGATTTGCGGCAGGTGCTGCAAAAATTTCAGGCTAACAGACCTGACCGTTGCCCAGCGGAGAAATTGTTTGTCCCTGATAAATGGACGAGTAGAGTTATCTCTGAGGTTCATGGTTCGGTGTTGGCTGGTCATCCTGGAATCTTTGGTACCAGAGATTTGGTGGCTAGATCCTTTTGGTGGCCGTCTCTGTCGCGGGATGTGCGTTCTTTTGTGCAGTCCTGTGGGATTTGTGCTCGGGCTAAGCCCTGCTGTTCTCGTGCCAGTGGGTTGCTTTTGCCCTTGCCAGTCCCAAAGAGGCCCTGGACACATATCTCTATGGATTTTATTTTGGATCTCACCGTCTCTCAAAAAATGTCGGTCATTTGGGTTGTTTGTGATCGCTTCTCGAAGATGGTCCATTTGGTACCCTTGTCTAAATTGCCTTCCTCCTCTGATTTGGTACCATTGTTCTTCCAGCATGTGGTTCGTATACATGGCATTCCGGAGAACATCGTTTCTGACAGAGATTCCCAGTTTGTTTCGAGGTTTTGGCGAGCCTTATGTGCTAGGATGAGCATTGATTTGTCTTTTTCCTCGGCTTTCCATCCTCAGACAAATGGCCAGACTGAACGAACCAATCAGACCTTGGAAACATATCTGAGATGTTTTGTTTCTGCCGATCAGGATGATTGGGTGTCTTTTTTGCCTTTGGCTGAGTTCGCCCTTAATAATTGGGCCAGCTCGGCTACTTTAGTTTCGCCGTTTTTCTGCAATTCTGGTTTCCATCCTCATTTCTCTTCAGGGCAGGTTGAGTCTTCTGACTGTCCTGGTGTGGATACTGTGGTGGATAGGTTGCAGCAGATTTGGACTCATGTGGTGGACAATTTGACATTGTCTCAGGAGAAGGCTCAACGTTTCGCTAACCGCAGGCGCTGTGTGGGTCCCCGACTTCGTGCTGGGGATTTGGTTTGGTTGTCATCTCGTTATATTCCTATGAAAGTTTCCTCTGCTAAGTTTAAGCCTCGTTTCATTGGTCCGTATAGGATTTTTGAGGTTCTTAATCCTGTGTCTTTTCGTTTGACCCTTCCAGCTTGTTTTTCCATCCATAACGTATTCCATAGGTCATTGTTGCGGAGATACGTGTCACCTGTGGTTCCATCCGTTGATCCTCCTGCCCCGGTTTTGGTTGAGGGGGGAGTTGGAGTATATAGTGGAGAAGATTTTGGATTCTCGTATTTCGAGACGGAAACTTCAGTACCTGGTTAAGTGGAAGGGTTATGGTCAGGAAGATAATTCCTGGGTCTTTGCCTCTGATGTTCATGCTGCCGATCTGGTTCGTGCCTTTCATTTGGCTCATCCTGGTCGGCCTGGGGGCTCTGGTGAGGGTTCGGTGACCCCTCCTCAAGGGGGGGTACTGTTGTGAATTCTGTGGTCAAGCTCCCTCCTGTGGTCATGAGTGGTACTTCGGCTGGTTCTGTCTATGAGCTTCCGCTGGTATATGTGAGTGGGGCTGCGGCTTCTGAGTTTCCTTCCTCAGGTGACGAGGTTAAGTCGTTAGGTGCTGCTCTATTTAACTCCACCTAGTTCTTTGTTCCTGGCCTCCAGTCAATGTTCCAGTATTGGTCTGGCTCTCTCCTGGATCGTTCTTGTGGCCTGTCTGCCCTGCATAAGCTAAGTTCTGCTTGTGTTACTTTTGTTTGCTATATTTTTCTGTCCAGCTTGCTATATTGGTTTTTCTTGCTTGCTGGAAGCTCTGAGACGCAGAGGGAGCACCTCCGTACCGTTAGTCGGTGCGGAGGGTCTTTTTGCCCCTCTGCGTGGTTGTTTGTAGGTTTTTGTGTTGACCGCAAAGCTATCTTTCCTATCCTCGGTCTATTCAGTAAGTCGGGCCTCACTTTGCTAAATCTATTTCATCTCTGTGTTTGTATTTTCATCTTAACTCAGTCATTATATGTGGGGGGCTGCCTTTTCCTTTGGGGAATTTCTCTGAGGCAAGGTAGGCTTATTTTTCTATCTTCAGGGCTAGTTAGTTTCTCAGGCTGTGCCGAGTTGCATAGGGAGCGTTAGGCGCAATCCACGGCTACCTCTAGTGTGGTATTATAGGATTAGGGATTGCGGTCAGCAGAGTTTCCACGTCTCAGAGCTCGTCCTATGTTAGTAACTATCAGGTCACTTTGTGTGCTCTTAACCACTAGGTCCATTGTGGTTTTGAATCACCTGTTCATAACAGTAACCCCAACTCACATACAGCACCATGGAATTAATGGTGCTATATAAATAATAATAATCATTACTGTGAGTTGTCTCATCCTTTATGGTGTCAAAAAAGACCCAGGCTAGGCAACTCTTGCTGCCCCTGCCAGCTGCAGTCCCGTGAACGCTTTTGGCCACAGCCATATTTTTGGCTGATGATGCATTGCTCATCATGGCTGCATCAATATGTGTCTGCATTGTACGGTGCAACGTAATGGTGCAATATCTGTATGGAGCATCTTATGGGGTCATAATCAACATTTGTGCAGCGTTATATGGGCATATTTTAATATGAAGCATCTTATGGGGCCCATTATAAACTATATGGAGCATTAAATGGGGCGTATTTTGTATGGAGCATCTTATAGGGCCCATCATGAACTGTATGGAGCATTATATGGGGCTCTTGATTCGATATGGATATTCAAAAACACTTAACCTACTGATCTCTCAATTAATTTTACTTTTATTGGTATCTATTTTTATTTTTGACATTTACCGGTAGCTGCTGCATTTTCCACCCTAGGCTAACACTTGAGTCATTAAGTTTTCCTAGTTTTTTGTGGCAAAATTGGGGGTCTCGGCTTATACTCGGGTCGGCTTATACTCAAGTATATATGGTAGATTTTTTTACGCTGCACGAGCTCTGTATACTCGTAGCTGACTTTCAGCGGCACTAAATGACAAGGTAAAACATTGCATGCTGCATTGCGTTAGTCACAGAAGAAACAATTGTTTGAGTGTGGATAAAAGAAGATATACTCCAAACAATTTCAAGCTGAGATCTCCCCTACTGTATGACGTCAGTAACAGAAGATTTTTTTTTGTCTGGAGGAGGTCTGTCTAACATAGAATAGAAGCTTCAAACAATTTTAAAGTGAGATCTACCCTACTGTATGATGTTAATAACAGAATAATTTTTTTGTGAATGAGGCCTATATAACATAGACTTGATGCTCCAAACAATTTCAAACTGAGATCTCCCCTACTGTATGATGTTAGTAACAGAATTTTGTTTTCTATGCATGAGGCTTGTGTAACATAGACTAGATGCTCCAAATAATTTTCAACTGAGATCTTCTCTACTGTAGATCGTTAGTAATAGAAGCAAGAATTGTTTTGGTGTGGATGAGGTCTGTATGACAAAAAAATATGCTCCAAACAATTTCAAAATGATATCTACCATACTGTATGATGTTAGTAACAGAAGACATTATCTTTTTCTGTTTATGAGACCTGTATAACATAGATTAGATGTTCAGCGTTTTTAAGTGGTGTTCCTGCCTCCTGGCATTTGTTTTTATATGGCCTTTTTTGACCTGGGTAAATTGGTGATTTTTAATCCAAAATTTGCAATCAAATTTTTACAGTAAATTTAGAAATGTAACTGTGCAGGTCAATTTTGTTACAAAAATATCAAATTGGAGATATTTGCACACCATACTTATATTGCAGGCAGACTGTTCTTGACTTACCCTTTTTTGTCTCTTGAACCTAGGTAGAATTTCTGGTTGATTTAATTTTTCCCTGAGCTGGCAAAGTGTGGTAACAAAGTTTACACAAAATAAACATTATTCTTTTGTAAGCAATGAAATGTAAGTCACAAGGTGCTGTTTGCATCAGCAACCATCCCAGTAGTACTAGCACGAAACTCAGGTCACACTTGGCCTTCTTTGCTTCTGGTCAGCAAATCAGTGGAGAGGAAGCAGAGTGAATAATGAAATATCTGCCACACCAATCCTGTTAATCACAGCAAGTATAATACAGATTATGTAGCCTCTGACAGCAACGCCACCAGCTGGATTCAGTTTTCTGCTTGGTCTACCTCCTCCTCTGATATAACACTTTATTTTGTGCAAAGCAGAATTTCCATTCAATGACAGTTGGTTCACTTCTGCTTCATAGTTTCCTAAATCACAGCATCAAGGGAGCAAAAGAAAATACTACACCAGAACAACATCTTCCAACTGATTTATTGGAAGACATGAACAGTCAGCTTCTTTTTTGAATGATTTGGGGCTGTAGAATAGAATTGTATTGCTAAATTAAGTTGCTCACTCTGTAAGCCTGGTGGTAGGTGCATTGGAAATGGTGGAAGCCCTCTGGGCCAGGACAAATCTCAAGTTGGTAATCGGGCAGTGGGAAAGTAGGGGAAGAAGTTTAAGTAATTTCACACACTAAGTCAACGGTAACTCAAATAAGAGATGATGATTCTGTGGAGGAAAAGACCTGAAAACCTTGTAAAGTTGTCATGCACGTGATATCAGAGGACTTTATTGACGTTAGTGATATGCATCACAGGTGATGTCTATCTAAAAGATAATCTGAGGGTAAATCTGCTTGTTCTTCGGTCATCTGTAGAGCAAGTAATGGCTGTTGTTGATATAAACACAAAACACAGTTACATTTTATATGCATAACTCAGTGGTGGTCCACCCTCAACAATACTAACCCCAACTCCAAACGCAAGCACAGTAGATAAGAGGACACGGAGTACATAGGTGCATGAAAATTCATAAATTTATTTATCCATATCAAGCATATCTACTCTGTTGTTGATATAGTAGGATCAACAGTGCCTGAAAGCTGTTGTGGTGATAGTGAGTCTCATTTGCAAACTGTCACGACAGCATATGACACAGTATCATGTTCTGATGTTAAGAAAAGAAAATGACCTTTAAGATTAGCAAATTTCAAGCTGTTCTCCTTTCTCTCTCTGTGATTGTCTTTTTGGTAACCAGTCTGCACCCAGAAGTAGAGTTTTCTCATTGTCATCAGCCCAATGATCCTCACCTTGTTTTCCATACACTTTCATCTATACTTCCATTGCATCTTCAGTTCTCTATTTTTGGTTCATAAAAACATGCATCTAGATATTCAATCACATAAAACCTATTTTCCCACATGAACATCTGCTTTGTATTGCCTTTTGCAAAAGAATCATGCGCACTCTTGAAAACACCAAACCACCAATATGTATTACACTAAAGAGTCATCCCTGCCATATTTGTGCACAAAAAGCTATTTTATTTTTGTTTAACAACAAAATTTATAATATTACATGCATAATTCAATTTTATTGTGACGGCATCTGGTGTGTATTTTCCCTCTAGCACCTTGATCAGGATTTGATCAGGAATGTGAGAAAGGGCATTTTTTAAAGTTATGAAACCAAAATTGTTTGAATTCCAAAACTGAAATTTTCTTTAAAAATATGATTTATTTCAAATTGTTATCTTTCTCTATTTGGTAAAGCTTTTGCACAGCAAATGGTTGCAAACCATATATCTTACCCTCTGTCCTCCTCTCTTTACAAAATTGTTCGAAAGGGCAAAATTGTTTAAAATTATAAAGCCAAAATTATTTCCTTTTCATGACTGTGACTGTAATTTTCTTTTAAGAAATGTACAATTTTTCCCAAAGTGGCTTATCACCAAGGAAATTGTATTTCCTATTCAAATAGGCTCTTATGAGCATCCCCAATGCGGGGCCGGACAGAAAGGGAAAAATTGTTTAAAATTATCAAACCAGAATTCTATGACTTCTGTGGCTGCAATTCTCTTGACCAAAATTATCAATATTTTCTTAAATTTGTACGAAAATTTTGAAGCCGGGGAATTGGGGTATTACCAGCAAAATCTGTTAACTCTAATTATTGAAGCTTTTACACAGTGGACAGTTACTGTCCACATTTATGAATAGGTGTTTAATATGTCATCACTACAGAGTCAACACTTCCTCCAAAATAAGACATTAAATACTAATTATTAAACTCAAATACTTTGAATTCTATAACTGAAATTTTCTTTCACAAAATTAACAATATTTCAAGTAAACTAGTTAGCAGCAACATTTAGGATATCTATGACATGTTGGACTATATGGTTGATCTATCAGTGCAAAAAAATGATGCATATCAGCAGTCAAAGTTGTATCCCATGAACAGCCATGTTCAGTCATACCTGCACCTTGTCCTTTCTCTAACAGATACCCTGAGCTCCAATTGCAGTATTCCTGGGACATCAGACTGGACCAGTTGCAAGAACTTCCCCAGTTTGCTATGAGCATCATGTCCAGCCTCTACAGCCATGTTAGAGAGGATGTTTAGTATGGTTGGTGGCTTTGCCACACACATGTGGACAGAACAGGCTCACTGGAGTTGATGTGCAAGGCCAGATTAAAGGTGTTATGAAAGAGCTCGGAGAATCAATAAACAACACACACAGATAGTGTCCAGCAAGAGAATCTGCTTTAATGAAATGTGGCGGGGTTTACATATACCCATGAACAGAAAGGGCTTTATGCCGAGAAGCAAGCAACTGTTTTCTGGGATTTAGAGAGTGAATCAGGTAATCCACCACACGACAAGCATTGAAAATATTTGGCAAAATAAATCAGGCATTAATCAGTAGCGTCATTTCTTCACCAAAGGAGGAAATAACGCCACTGAAACCAATGCAGATGCATAGAGGCCGCAGAGGGCAGTAAGCCCAGAACACTGCTCAAACTTCATGGTTAATCATATATCCAGCAGCATCAGCACTAGGTGGAGAGGAAGTGGCTGTACCTGAGTCATTTGCAGATAGAGGGGGTTTTGCTGCTCTGCTGCACTCTGCAAAAGATACTAGACAGGACCACTGGATTTCTGATGCAGGAGACTCGCCCCACAAAACTGCAGGGAAAAGTAAGTCATGCTGATCCTCGCAGTCACATAGTGTGTGTAACTCCCTCTGTTTCTGCAAGGCCATGTGGGGGGGGAGGGGTTCTCTGTGTGCCCTGATACCAGTTTTCACATCATGCTGTCTTTCATGTTGATCTGCATGAGGTAGATGAGAGGGACATTGTTAGGTAGGGAGAGACAATTCTGCTTAGTTTCTCAGTGTGAACATTGCCACTAGCCACTATAAGGAGTTTGGAGAGGGCCCCTTATACAGTACTAAGCCCTGCACACTTTGGGGTTTCATCCACTGTCAGCCAATCTTAGACTCTGTTTTATCAGTTCCTCTATTATGGGCTCATAGGGGATGTAGAACAAATGTCTTCTGTACCTTTGAGTCACATCTTGGAGCAGGAAGCTGAGAAAATGACTGTGGATAAGTCTAACAATTGCAGTCTTTCATGAAATTTTTTTAAAGAGTTTTAACAAAATAAAACTTAATTTATGTTACAGGGGTAGTCCACTACTCAGACACCCCATTCTGATTCTGAATGTTTGCTCCCAGTAAAATAATATCACCTTTACTTACCTCCGGTGTAGGAGCTATACCAGCCATGTCGGCACTTGATCTCTCAAGATTGTGTCACATGATCCTTGTGGCAAATTAGAACGGGCTTCATTCTCCCCACATTCGGACAAATAAGATATCAAGAGCTGTGTTAGATGTCGAGTTGCCGCCTCTGCACTGGGGGAATCTCGGACCATCTCTGCTGTGGTCTCCCATTCTTCTCCAGCCGCAGTTGGGTCTGCTCAGTGGAGACGTCGGTCCCAGCATCTTGCTCAGACTCACTCTGTGCATAGGGTTACTGCTGCTTTTCCAGCTTCTGCCATTGAAGCCAGTGCTGGGCAGCGGCGAGCAGACGCTTTTGGGACTAAGTCCTGCTTTTCCTCTTCTGAGCATGCACAGGGCAAGATTTCCCGTTGGAAATCGAGGGTCACATGCTCAGATACTACAGCAGATCCCATTAGTCCTCCAGGAAGGTCCTGAAGGTGCTCAACTTTTGTAGCAGCCTCCCATTGGTCCTTCTGGGAAGGTCCTGTACATGCTGCAGCTATAAAAGGTTTGCATGACCACACGGTCATGCACTAGTGTAAACGTGTGTGTGTTGATGTGAGAAAGTCGTTCATTAATTATCCCCTCCCTTGTGTATGACTGCTCGCGTAAGGTGCATGATTGCTCTCTAGTGCCCGACTTAGCCATCATCACACAAAACAGCATCCAATTGCTGTGACCGCCAGTGCGGCGCTTTGCGCTTTCACAGCGCTTTCCTGACCCAAGCCTGGGTGGTTAGTGGTGTCCGCCAGTGCGGCACCGCACGCACTCTCCTGCATCTTTATTATTATTTCTGTCACTCTGACACCCCAGTTGCAGTGTCGAGCACAAGAGGTCTATATGAACTCAAATCCTTGGGATTGAGTTCTGAAACTCCTTGCTTGCGCTCTTGGTGCGGTACCGTGGCCCCGTGATGCAACAGGGTTTGCTTCCTTCACACAGGGTGAAGTTAACCTGTGTGTGTATCCACATTGTACCGCCATATAGTCCATCATTTCTTGGCAGCAAATTCCATCTCTGCACGGTGGACCCCGGGCTGCGAACGCACCTTACTCAATCTTTCTTATTATTTGGTGCATTCCGCTAGCCCTAACATTACACTAGCGCCAGGGTCTGGCTAGTAATGATGGACAAACAGCAATCCTTGCGATACATCCAGCAGCTAAAGGGTAGGTTGGCGGCTCTCGAGCGCACAACCTCAGCTGTGGATGTAACCGCAGTTGCTGTTCAGGCTGCTAGCGTGGCTGCAGCTACCTTGTCCACTGCCACCCATGTACCAACTCTATCTCGCCTCCCGCTGCCAGAAAAATTTTCTGGTGATAGTAAGTCTTGTAGGGTTTTCGTGAGTCAGTGCTCTAGACATCTCGAGCTTCTGGCCTCTCGTTTCCATACAGAGTGAGCTAAGGTGGGGATTATTGTGTCTCTCCTGTCGGACAGGGTGTTGGAGTGGGCTACGCCGCTGTGGGAGCATGGCGATCATGTGGTGCAGAGTGCCTCATTGTTCCTGAGTACTCTGAAACAGGTCTTTTTAGGACCTCGTGTCACCCATGATATGGCGCTCCAACTGTTGGCATTGACTCAGGGCTCGTCCTTGGTCAGCCATTTTGCCATCCACTTCCGCACCCTAGCATCTGAGCTGGAGTGGTCGGATAAAGTCCTTATTCTGATATTTTGGAGGGGGCTGTCTGACCACGTGAAGGATGCCCTGGTCACTAGGGAGATTCCCACCACACTGGAGGAGTTAATAGCAGTGTCCACTCGTATTGACCTCCTTTTTCACGAGCGGAGGCTAGAGCGAGCCCAGTGTAGGCAGAGGATTCAGCTGGCTCCCACCTTCACCAAACCTTTGGAATCTCCAGTCCAGGCCCCTGAGTCACATGAGGCCATGGAAGTGTCATGAGCAGGATCTAACTCCCGGACCGCTCGTGCACTCCAAGTTTGTCATGTTTGCCAGCAGTCAGGACATCTTGCTACCAGATGTCCCCAGCAGTCGAGGAAACGTCAGCGTCTAGTGGTAGTAGGTGGAGGTACACTAAACATCGCAATGTTTGCCTCCAAATTGTCCTTTAAGGGGACAATCACAATAGGCTAATTCACTCACTCGGAAGAGCTCTGCGTGGATTCTGGGGCGGAGGGCAATTTTATGTCTTCTGCCTTCACCCAACGTCAGGCAATACCCCTGGTAATGCTAGCTCAACCAGTAACTGTATGAGTGGTGAATGGGTCAACACTGCCCTCACAGATAATACACCAGACAATCCCTTTCACTCTGTCCTTGTCGCTATCCCATCAGGAGATTATATATCTGCTCGTCATTCCTGAGGGAATTGATGAGATCCTGTTAGGGATGCCTTGGCTACGGTATCACTCTCCTCATATCGAGTGGTCCACAGGTAGAATTTTAGGATGGGGTGAATCTTTTGGGGTTAGATGTTAGAGGGAGAGCGTTCAGGTTGCTACTACTGAGGTACCTGCAGATTTATCCTCTCTTACCAAGCAATATTGGCCCTATGCGGACGTGTTCTCTAAAAGGGCTGCAGAGACCCTTCCGCCTCACTGCCCCTATGACTGTCCTATTGACCTCTTGCCTGGTGCTGAGCCTCCCCAGGGTCGAGTCTATCCTTTGTCTCTCCCGGAGGTGGAGGCGGAGGCAATGTCACAGTATATCTGAGAGAATCTGGCAAGGGGCTGGGTTCTTCTTCGTACAGAAGAATAGTGGAGAACTACGTCCATGCATAGACTACAGGGTTAAAAATAAGTACCCACTACCCCTGATATCTGAGCTTTTTGATAGGCTACCGGAGGCAAGGGTATTTACTAAATTAGATATGCGGGGTGCTTACAACCTGATTCGCATCCGTGAGGGGGACGAATGGAAGATGGCTTTTAACACCAGGGATGGGCACTATGAATATCTGGTGATGCCCTTCGGGCTCTGTAATGCCCCAGCCGTTTTCCAAGACTTTGTAAACGACATCTTCCGGGATATGCTTTCCACCTTGGTCATAGTTTATCTGGATGATATTCTCATCTACTCTTCAGATATAGACTCCCACCGAAGAGATGTTTGCAAGGTCTTCAACCTCTTACGGGCTAACTCCCTCTATGCCAAGTTGGAGAAGTGTGTATTTGAGCAGGAGTCCTTGCCTTTCCTTGGCTATATCATCTCTCTTTAAATAGCCTCTTATTTACTACTGGTTGTCATCCATTTTCTCCTTGTCAGATACTGTACGTTGAGGGCACTTGGACAATAATAAGACTGTGTTTGCATTACATAGCTCAAAAAAGGTTTAATATACACTTGATACACCTCAGAATGTTATACATATATTTTCCAGGCGATTAGAGGTTTTTCAATAAATGCGTTGTGCCAAAATTCTAAAATATATATATATATATATATATATATACACTGGGGCAAAAAAGTATTTAGTCAGTCAGCAATAGTGCAAGTTCCACCACTTAATAAGATGAGAGGCGTCTGTAATTTACATCATAGGTAGACCTCAACTATGGGAGACAAACTGAGAAAAAAAAATCCAGAAAATCACATTGTCTGTTTTTTTTAACAATTTATTTGCATATTATGGTGGAAAATAAGTATTTGGTCAGAAACAAACAATCAAGATTTCTGGCTCTCACAGACCTGTAACTTCTTCTTTAAGAGTCTCCTCTTTCCTCCACTCATTACCTGTAGTAATGGCACCTGTTTAAACTTGTTATCAGTATAAAAAGACACCTGTGCACACCCTCAAACAGTCTGACTCCAAACTCTACTATGGTGAAGGCCAAAGAGCTGTTAAAGGACACCAGAAACAAAATTGTAGCACTGCACCAGGCTGGGAAGACTGAATCTGCAATAGCCAACCAGCTTGGAGTGAAGAAATCAACAGTGGGAGCAATAATTATAAAATGGAAGACATACAAGACCACTGATAATCTCCCTCGATCTGGGGCTCCACGCAAAATCCCACCCCGTGGGGTCAGAATGATCACAAGAACGGTGAGCAAAAATCCCAGAACCACGCAGGGGGACCTAGTGAATGAACTGCAGAGAGCTGGGACCAATGTAACAAGGCCTACCATAAGTAACACACTACGCCACCATGGACTCAGATCCTGCAGTGCCAGACCTGTCCCACTGCTTAAGCCAGTACATGTCCGGGCCCGTCTGAAGTTTGCTAGAGAGCATTTGGATGATCCAGAGGAGTTTTGAGAGAATGTCCTATGGTCTGATGAAACCAAACTGGAACTGTTTGGTAGAAACACAACTTGTCGTGTTTGGAGGAAAAAGAATACTGAGTTGCATCCATCAAACACCATACCTACTGTAAAGCATGGTGGTGGAAACATCATGCTTTGGGGCTGTTTCTCTGCAAAGGGGCCAGGACGACTGATCCGGGTACATGAAAGAATGAATGGGGCCATGTATCGTGAGATTTTGAGTGCAAACCTCCTTCCATCAGCAAGGGCATTGAAGATGAAATGTGGCTGGGTCTTTCAACATGACAATGATCCAAAGCACACCGCCAGGGCAACGAAGGAGTGGCTTCGTAAGAAGCATTTCAAGGTCCTGGAGTGGCCTAGCCAGTCTCCAGATCTCAACCCTATAGAAAACCTTTGGAGGGAGTTGAAAGTCCGTGTTGTCAAGCGAAAAGCCAAAAACATCACTGCTCTAGAGGAGATCTGCATGGAGGAATGGGCCAACATACCAACAACAGTGTGTGGCAACCTTGTGAAGACTTACAGAAAACGTTTGACCTCTGTCATTGCCAACAAAGGATATATTACAAAGTATTGAGATGAAATTTTGTTTCTGACCAAATACTTATTTTCCACCATAATATGCAAATAAATTGTTAAAAAAACAGACAATGTGATTTTCTGGATTTTTTTTTCTCAGTTTGTCTCCCATAGTTGAGGTCTACCTATGATGTAAATTACAGATGCCTCTCATCTTTTTAAGTGGTGGAACTTGCACTATTGCTGACTGACTAAATACTTTTTTGCCTCACTGTATATATATATATATATATGTATATATATAGATAGATCTATCTATCTATCTATCTATCTATCTATCTATCTATCTATCTATATATATAATATATATATATATATATATATATATATATATATATATATATATATATATATATATATATATATATATATATATATATATATATAAAAAATTTGGCAAAGCCAATGAACTTGAATTTCACATGATTTATCCCCTAACCTCCCTATCCAACATCACTGAAGGGGGGCTTAATTGTCTCCTCTCCAAATCGCACCTCACCACCTGTGCGCTTGACCCCATCCCATCCCACCTCCTCCCCAACCTCACCGCCACTCTTATCCCATCCCTAATCCACCTCTTCAACCTATTACTAACTTCTGGCACATTCCATTCTGCTTTCAAGAATGCCACAATCACGCCTATCCTTAAAAAGAAAACCCTCGATCCGACTGCTATGTCCAGCTATGTCCAGCAATGTTGCTGCTCTCATTCGCTTCCAAACTCCTGGAGCAGCACGTCGACACTGAACTTTCTTCCCACCTCTCATCTAACGTGCTCTAACTTATATTGCCTTATCCCCATATATCAATTGCTTCACAATCAAATAATATTGTGGAGGAAATTTCTTATTGATATGTTAAATATATCTCTTAGATTGTCTCAATAACTGATTTTCTATTTATTTGTCTATCTATGGTGTCTTCAGTATCTATCTATGAAAAAAGAGTCAGAACAGCATCAAATATGCAAAAACGGTGCAAGGCCTCCCAGACAACTATCCCATTGTCATATATGTTAGGGTTGGCGGAACGCACCGAATATATATTTATTAGAGGAAATTAGTGTGTTCGCAACCCGGGATCCACCGTGCAGGAAAGCACCTGCAGCTAGATATGGCGGTACTATATAGTGGTATAAACAGACTCTGTTACTTCACAGAGTCTGTTAGCAAAGATAACGCTGTGCCCTGTTTGACTCACAGAGGCACACAGCTACTTAGTAGAGCAGATGGTGGTCATGCAGTCAAATGCAAACATGAAACTCCTCGCCGGAGGTACCAGCATTCTAGGGGCTTATTTCAGCCGGGTCCCTGAATGCACACACACAAAACTCCTTGCCAGAGGTGCCAGCCTTCTAGGGGCTTATTTCAGCAGGGTCCCTGACTGCATATAAAACATGACCACACTGGCGCTGAGCTCATACATAAATTGACACTAGCGCATGGCCGTGTGGTCATGAGAACTCTTTATAGCTGTAGCACCTACAGGACCTTCCAAGAAGGACCAATGGAAGGCTGCCACAGATCTTAATCAGGTACAGAGCCTTCCTGGAGAACCAATGGAAGTTGCTGCAGTACCTGAGCATGTGACCCTTGATCTCCACTGAGAGATCTTGCCCTGGGCATGCTCAGTGTGTACAAAGCAGGACTTAGTCCCAGAAAAGCCTGCTTGCCGCATACCAGTGCAGGGTACAATATTAAAGCCTAGAGAGGCAGCAGTAACCCTTTGCACAGTATCAGATTCATTGAGATGCTGGGACCGACGTCTCCGCTGAGCAGGCAACACTGCGACCGATGCAGAATGGGAGACCTCAGCAGACATAGTTTGAGAGTCCCCCTGTGCAGCGGTGGGAGCGCAACTCCTAACAATATAGATCAATGTGCTTCTCACTAAATTAGAATATCATCAAAAAGTTAATTTACTTCAGTTGTTCAATACAAAAAGTGAAACTCATATATTATATAGTGTCATTACGCACAGAGTGAAATATTTCAAGTGTTTATTACTGTTAATTTTGATGATTATGGCTTACAGCCAATGAAAACCCAAAATTCCAGTATCTCAATAAAATATAATAATTAACAAAAAACACCTGCAAAAGCTTCTTAAGTGTTTAAAAAAGTCCCGTAGGGGTATTGTCAAGAAGATGAGAGACACCAGGCCTGAATATGCAGACAAGCTGAAGGCTGCTATCAAAGCAACCTGGCCTTCAATAACACCTCAACAATGCCACAGGCCCCCATACCACACCACATTGATACAGTAATTGATGCAAAAGATGCAAAAGGAGCCCCAACCAAGTATTGAGTGCATTTACTGAACAAACTTTTCAGTAGGCCAACATTTCGGATTTTAAATTTTTCAAGCTAGTGTTATAAAGTATTCTAATTTACTGAGATAATGACTTTTGGGTTGTCATTGGCTGTAAGCCATATCATCAACATTAACAGAAATAAACACTTGAAATTGATCACTCTGTTTGTAATGACTCTATATATGAGTTTCACTTTTTGTATTGAAGAACTGAAATAAGTTAACTTTTTGATGATATTCTAATTTAGAGAGAAGCACTTGTATATGTAAAAAAGAAAAGCAGGCAGCACTCCATTAGTTTGAGTGAAAAAAGGAGACTTTATTAGTCCACCTCTTGTTGCAATTTTTTGGCTGTAAATAGCTTTTCTCCAGCCAAAAAAAAAGACTCTTTGCAGCCGAAATCTTGCCACACCAGATGGACTAATAAAGTCAACTTTTTTCACTCAAATTATTGGATTGCTGCCTGGTTTCCTTTTTTCTATCTATCTATCTATCTGTCTGTCTGTCTTTTATCTATAGCATGCATCATCTACAGCATCTAAAATGTTTTTATACTGAGTTTTGGTATAAACATATAACCATTTGTCATATATCTATATATGTAATTGTCTAAGGGTCTGTTTGTCTGTAACCAAAATCCCACGTCCCTGATTGGTCGTGCCCGGCCAGCCTCGACCAATCAGCACTCATAAATAAACTACTTACAAATATTAGAATGAGAATAGCATGAAGGACAGTCTGTGAGGTAGAGAATAACATAGAAAACAGTCTATGAGGGAGATAATAACATGGAGGACAGTCTGTGAGGGAGAGAATAACATGGAGGACAGTCTGTGAGGGAGAGAAAAACATGGAGGACAGTGTGTGAGGGAAAGAATAACATGGAGGACAGTCTGTGAGGGCGAGAATGGCATGAAGGACAGTCTGTGAGGTAAAGAATAACATGGAGGACAGTCCGTGAGGAAGAGAATAACATGGAGGACAGTCTGTGAAGGAGAGAATAACATGGAGGACAGTCTGTGAGGGAGAGAATAACATGGAAGACATTCTGTGAGGGAGAGAATAACATGGAGGACAGTCTGTGAAGGAGAGAATAACATGGAGGACAGTCTGTGAGGGAGAAAATAACATGGAAGACAGTCTGTGAGGGAGAGAATAACATGGAGGACAGTCTGTGAGGGAGAGAATAACATGGAGGACAGTCTGTGAGGAGAGAGCAACATGGAGGACAGTGTGTAAGGGAGAGAACAAAAACGTTCCCCGTTTTTAAGTTTAACATATGGTAAAATAAATGGTGTCTTTGAAAACTATAAGTCATCCTGTAGAAAACAAGCTGTCATAGAAAAACAATGGCAGTGTGTCCAATGGGTTAAACATAAGTGTAAGCACCAATGTTTACAGTTAGGTCCATATATATTTGGACAGAGACAACATTTTTCTAATTTTGGTTATAGACATTACCACAATGAATTTTAAACAAAACAATTCAGATGCAGTTGAAGTTCCGACTTTCAGCTTTCATTTGAGGGTATCCACATTAAAATTGGATGAAGGATTTAGGAGTTTCAGCTCCTTAACATGTGCCACCCTGTTTTTAAAGGGACCAAAAGTAATTGGACAGATTCAATAATTGTAAATAAAATGTTCATTTTTAGTACTTGGTTGAAAACCCTTTGTTGGCAATGACTGCCTGAAGTCTTGAACTCATGAACATCACCAGACGCTGTGTTTCCTCCTTTTTGATGCTCGGCCAGGCCTTCACTGTGGTGGTCTTCAGTTGCTGTTTGTTTGTGGGCCTTTCTGTTTGAAGTTTAGTCTTTAACAAGTGAAATGCATGCTCAATTGGGTTGAGATCAGGTGACTGACTTGGCCATTCAAGAATATTACACTTCTTTGCTTTAATAAACTCCTGGGTTGCTTTGGCTTTATGTTTTGGGTCATTGTCCATCTGTAGTATGAAACGACAACCAATCAGTTTTGCTGCATTTGGCTGGATCTGAGCACATAGTATGTCTCTGAATACCTCAGAATTCATTCAGCTGCTTCTGTCCTGTGTCACATCATCAATAAACACTAGTGACCCAGTGCCACTGGCAGCCATGCATGCCCAAGCCATCACACTGCCTCCGCCATGTTTTACAGATGATGTGGTATGCTTTGGATCATGAGCTGTACCACGCCTTTGCCATACTTTTCTCTTTCCATCATTCTGGTAGAGGTTGATCTTGGTTTCATCTGTCCAAAGAATGTTCTTCCAGAACTGTGCTGGCTTGTTTAGATGTTTTTTAGCAAAGTCCAGTCTAGCCTTTTTATTCTTGATGCTTATGAGTGTCTTGCACCGTGCAGTGAACCCTCTGTATTTACTTTCATGCAGTCTTATCTTTATGGTAGATTTGGATATTGATACGCCGACCTCCTGGAGAGTGTTGTTCACTTGGTTGGCTGTTGTGAAGGGGTTTCTCTTCACCATGGAGATTATTCTGCGATCATCCACCGCTGTTGTCTTCCGTGGGCGCCCAGGTCTTTTTGCATTGATGAGTTCACCAGTGCTTTCTTTCTTTCTCAGGATGTACCAAACTGTAGATTTTGCCACTCCTAATATTGTAGCAATTTCTCAGATGGGTTTTTTCTGTTTTCGCAGCTTAAGGATGGCTTGTTTCACTTGCATGGAGAGCTCCTTTGACCGCATGTTTACTTCACAGCAAAACCTTCCAAATGCAAGAACCACACCTCAAATCAACTCCAGGCCTTTTATCTGCTTAATTGAGAATGACATAACGAAGGGATTGCCCACATCTATCCATGAAATAGCCTTGGAGTCAATTGTCCAATTACTTTTGGTCCCTTTAAAAACAGGGTAGCACATGTTAAGGAGCTGAAACTCCTAAACCCTTCATCCAATTTTAACGTGGATACCTTCAAATGAAAGCTGAAAGTCTGAACTTCAACTCCATCTGAATTGTTTTGTTTAAAATTCATTGTGGGTAATGTCTGTAACCAAAATGAGAAAAATGTTGTCTCTGTCCAAATATATATGGACCTAACTGTATATGAATACTAGATGGTGGCCCTATTCAAACACATCGGTTATCCATTATATAATCGTCAATTCTGTCTTTTTGTCTGTATCGGAAATCCCACGCCGCTGATTGGTCTCGCCAGCTGCCTGTGACCAATCAGCGACAGGCGCAGTTCAGCCACGAATTGGCACGGGATTTGAACCACGCTTCGCTGATTGGTCACGTCCGGCCGGAAGCGACCAATCAGCGATATTGGTGCGGGATTTAAACACCGCTTCACTGACTGGTCGCACCCGGCCGGCCGCGACCAATGAATACCTGATGCGTTAGGCTAGGGTCACATTGCGTTAGTGCAATCCGTTTAGCGCTAGTGCTAGCAGATTGCGCTAACGCAATGTTTTTACCGGGGCCGCGTTCCGGGGTCGCGGTAACGTCCCCGCTCTCGCAGATCGGGGGAACGGACCGCGGGCGCGCCTCGGACGCTGCAAGCAGCGTCCGCAGCGCGCCACAAAACACCGGCGCATCGCTAGCGCGTGCCGAACATGGCACGCGCTAGTGCTGCGCGTTCCCATTGCCGTGAATGGGCGCGCTAACGGACGCGTTGCACGGCGGTAATTTCGCCGTGCAACGCTGTCCGTTAGCACGTTCCCATTAACGCAATGGGAACCTAGCCTTAGAATCGGGCCACCATCTAGTATCTGTATCATTCGGAATATGCCATTTATATTGTCACTGCTATAAAGTGTTGTAAGGGAAATATCAAAATAAAAGGTGTTATTCACATGGGCATTTTATATGTTTTTATATCATTTTTATTGTGCTGCCTATATGTAGTGGAAATCCAGGGCTCAACTTAAATTTTAATGACATCTGTCAGGCTTTGAAAAACAAAGTGGAAATTATTGGATCCCATAAATGCAAGGCAGAGGCAATTTGAACAATTAAACTTAACTTGCCCTGCCAATAGCTGCATTACAGAGCACTATGAAATGAGTTGTATGGAACTCTTTAAAATGGTAATGTGAGTAAATTGCAGAAGCAACCATGACCATTGTCCTATTTACGACCTTGTATGAAGATACTTTGTGAGACTCATATTATAAACACTTATATTATGAAGATGTGTACACTTTATATAAGGTATCAGTCACAAATAAATAAGTGGGGTGCATTTTGTAATTTATTCCTTATTAGTAGATCCAAGGAAACATCCCTAATTATTCTGAATTAGTGTACACAATATTAAAGCAGCCAGTTTATATATCATATTCTATATGAAGTGTCAGCTCCAATATATTAAGACTGGCCTTTTGTATGCCAGTCTTAATGAGGGGTGCAGTGGATTAAGATTTGCTAAATTCATTAAGAGGCGTGCACCTCTTTAATGAACATGGCGCTATTTTCAACTGTTGTGCGCCACTGACAGAAATGTCCTCCAGGCAAGGGCTGGAATACATTTCTGTTATAATTTACATTACATTTGTAGTGTAAACTATGAAGAATTTGTTGATTAACCTCGCCTCATCCCACTCGAGCTCTTCCTATTTTTCAAAAAGTTTGTGGAGCTGACAAGGACAGTTGAGAAAAGGACAAAAGTCTCAAAATGTTTGCTCAACTTCAGGTCAACAACAACAAAATCAAGTAAGAAGAAATCCAATTTAAAAGTGTGCCCCAAAAAGGTCCATCACAATTAAAGGGACACTGTCACCTGAATTTGGAGGGAACAATCTTCAGCCATGGAGGCGGGGTTTTCGGGTGTTTGATTCACCCTTTCCTTACCCACTGGCTACATGCTGGCTCCATATTGGATTGAAGTTCATTCTCTGTCCTCCGTAGTACACGCCTGCGCAAAACAAGATTGCCTTGCGCAGGCATGTACTACGGAGGACAGAGAATGAACTTCAATCCAATATTGCAGCCAGCATGCAGCCAGCGGGTAAGGAAAGGGTGGATCAAACACCAAAAAACCCCGCCTCCATGGCTGAAGATTGTTCCCTCCAAATTCAGGTGACAGTGTCCCTTTAAGGAAATTGAATAAAAATAGATGTACGGTATTTGTGAATTGAATTGTAGATTTCTAAAAAATTAAAATATCTTCTTTAAAGAGGTTTTCTCAAGTTTTTATCTTCAGGAGCTTATTTTCGCCTTTTTCTCTACTTTTTGCTTTGCTGAGGATGGTACAAACCAGAGAATTGACAGCACAGGTCAGCAGCATGGATAAGCCACTGCCCTGAATTGCGTGCAAGTTGCAGGTCAAGTGAAGACTTCACTCCAACACATTCTGACATCTCGTAGACTTCGACAAAGTGCAAATACAAACCCACCCTTACTATCCACATTTACTTAATCTTAAAGTGAGGTAATACTAAAAACACATTAAAGATTGGATATAGCAAAAGCAAAATGTATGTAAAGCAGCAAAAGACACATTGATGCCCCCATATGTAATAGAGCACTGAACAAACCAGTAATAAGATAGCAATAAGAAATTAATAAATCTAACATAAATATATTATATGGAAAAAACATAAGTATAAATGATACCTGATAATGAGATGCTATAAGTAATGATGAGCGAACATGCTCGGATAAGGTGTTATCTGAGCATGCTCGGGTGCTTACCGAATGACCTCTGCGTGCTCGAATAATACAGCTCAGGCAAAAATTAAGAGACAACTGCAAAATGTTCAGTTTGTCTGATTTTTCTCTTTATAGGTATATTATTAAGTAAAATGCAAATTGTACTTTTATTCTATAAACTTCTGACAACATTTCTCTGAATTTCCAAGCAATAATTTTTGTATTTTTTTCTGACAAAGAAATAAGGTCAAAATAAAGAAAACTCAGTGCTTTCAGACCTCAAATAATTCAAAGAAAACAAGTTCATAATCATTTAGAAACAATACTAATGTTTTAACTCCAGAAGAGTTCAGAAATCAATATTTTGTGGAATAACCATAATTTTTAATCACAGCTTTCATGCGTCTTGGCATGCTTTCCACCAGTCTTCACACTGCTTCTGGTGCAAAATGTAAGCAGTTCTTCTTTGTTTGATGGCTTGTGACTATCCATCATCCTCCTGATTACATTCCAGAGGTTTTCAATGGGGTTCAGGTCTGGAGAATGGGCTGCCCATGACAGGGTTTTGATGTGGTGGTTTCTTAATTTTTTGCCAGAGCTGTATGTTCTGCTCCCCATTCCTTCATGTCTTGCAGCTGTTCGACAGTGGTAACATGTGAAGGCATTGCCTAAGAAATAGGCAATCCCTACACGCGTTCAGGGCTGCCACTAGAAATTTCGGGGCCCCATACAGGCAACATTTTCGGAACCCCCTTGAGACTCCGCCCAGGCTCCACCCCAGCCCCGCCTCCAGGCTCCACCCCTCGAACTGTCCACAGTCCCACCGCTCTCTCTTGGAAAACTCCACTTCTCACCTATCACACATTAACATTTCCCATCACCAGATCACACATATAGCCGGCAGCTTTTGTTTAGGCCAAATGATTTTTAAAGCCGCAACCGTAACACAGTAGACACTTTTGGCCGGGCCCTACTCTACTGTAACCTATTAAATATTTGTTAAAATATGCAATACAATTTAGGTATTTTTTTATTTATTTTTCAGTTTTTAAAATGACCAATAATATCACATTCAAAGAACAAGTACCGCTACAACATGTCCAGACCACAAATTACCACCACAGTGATCAAATATTATAAAATACAGGGAACAAATACCACAACACCATGACCAGACAACATATTACCACCAATGACCAAATAATATCACATACAAGGAACAAATACCGCCGCACCATGACCAGACACCATATTACCATCACATAGTGACCAAATAGCACATACAAGGGGCAAATACCGCAACACCATGTCCGGACCTCATATTACCACCACATAGTGACTGAATACTACAATACTTATCAGTAATAAAAAAACACAATACTATCACCATCAGTGCCATTATACACAGGAGATCTGTACTTGTATGCAGTGTCTGTGTACAGGTAATAGTGATCACTGGTGGTATTATACACAGGAGCTCTGTTTATAATGTATACTGAAGGTACTACAGTGAATACTGGTGACATTATACAGAGGACCTCTGTATATAGTATACAGTGTATAGTTTCAGTGTATAGGTAACACACTGACTCACCAGTGACATCTCTAGGTGAAGTCGTTCATCTTTGTTTTTCATCCAGCACAGATCGCCATCACTTATTCCAGCCAGGGCTCATCTCTCCAGGAAATAACGCAGTTATCTCGAGCTCTGCTTGTAGAACACATTAATTAATTTTTCCCAACTTCTGCATTACACCACATGAAGAAAAAAAGGCAACATAGTTTCACTCTGCACAGTAACAGTACCGCTTCCCCATTTAAAACAGTATACTCAAAAAATAAAATAAATACATCAGTGCAGTAATAATATCCCTTAATTAGCCCCTATGGTAATAATATTCGCCATCCTAGCCCCCGTGTGTCTCATTCCTGGTGTCAGCCATATGTTCTCCCATCCTGCCCTCATGAGTATCCATTCTGTCCCATATGATCTCCCCATCTTGCCCCATCTGTCTCCATCGTATCCATCCTGCCCCATGATCCAGTCATGCCCCATATCTCCATTATGCCCCCTATGTCTCCAGCATTCTGCCCCTAATGTGTGCAGCATTCTGCCCCAATGCATCTCCAGGATTCTGCCCCAGTGTGTCCAACATTCTGCCCCAGTGTCTCCAGCATTCTGCCCCCAGTGTGTCCAGCATTCTGCCCCCAGTGTGTCCAGCATTCTGCCCCCAGTGTGTCCAGCATTGAGCCCCCAGTGTCTCCAGCATTCTGCCCCAGTTTCTGCAGCATTCTGCCCCAGTGTCTCCAGCATTCTGCCCCCAGTGTCTCCAGCATTATGCATCCAGTGTGTCCAGCATTGTGCCCTAGTCTGTCCAGCACTCTACACCCAGTGTGTCCAGCATTGTGCCCCCAGTGTGTCCCGCATTGTGCCCCCAGTGTGTCCAGCATTGTGCCTCCACTGTGTCCAGCATTGTGCCTCCAGTGTGTCCAGCATTGTGCCCCCAGTGTGTCCAGCATTGTGCCCCCAGTGTGTCTAGCATTCTTGGGATAATTAATATAAGTGGTGCACCCCTGCACAACACATGGAGATGGGGTGCAAAAACCTGGTCAGTAAATAGAATGCTATAAACACAAAAGAAAAAAGACTCGACCAATAATGGTATGCACACCCATAAAATATGTGAAAATATCAAAAAATGTTTAATTACACCTCAAAGAACATGACAAACATATAAAACCATTGAAAAAGGTCTGAATACAGAACCATAAGTCACCACCCCTAAGCACAAATATCATGAAATAACAACACTGCATAGATAAAGTGCTATATGTATATACAAGATGTGTCCTGTCTAAACATGTAACGGTCCAATATACATGAATATATAAAGGCCAAAACAAATGCATATGTAAACCTGTAGTCGTACACTGACAGATAATCTAGCAATAAAATTACTGCAATTCAATGTTTGGTATAAAACAATGTGAAGTGTTATATCAGCATGCTGTTTAGCCAAGATGATGGTAGTGCCAGGATAGGTATATAAATGCGGGGTACAAGCATGTGCCAGAAAGCCTCAAATATGACATACATGGATATATAAAGGCCAAAACAAATGCATACGTAAACCTGTAGTCGCACACTGACAGATAATCTAGCAAATTACTGCAATTCAGTGTTTGGTATATAACAATATAAAGTGCTATATCAGCATGCTGTTTAGCCAAGATAATGGCAGTACCAAGATAGATATATAAATGCGGGCTACAAGCATGTGCTAGAAAGCCTCGAATAGGCATACACTGGTGCTCCCCTGCAATCAAATAATAACCCAATGGGTGCCAAGATGTAAGAAAAAATGGGGGGAGTAAAGAGAGGAAAAATTGTTCCAAAGGAACAGCATGAACACTGAACAATGGTATACCATGAGCCAGATGCCTAATGGAGACAGGAGACAGGCTGAGGGGTGAGGTTTACATATGCATTTGTTTTGGCCTTTATATATTCATGTATGTCATATTGGACTGTTACATGTTTAGACAGGACACATCTTGTATATACATATAGCACTTTATCTATGCAGTGTTGTTTTTTCATGATATTTGTGCTTAGGGGTGGTGACTTATGGTTCTGTATCCAGACCTTTTTAAATGGTTTTATATGTTTGTCATGTTCTTTGAGGTGTAATTAAACATTTTTTGATATTTTCACATATTTTATGGGTGTGCATACCATTATTGGTCGAGTCTTTTTTCCTTTGTGTTTATACCAGTGTGTCTAGCATTCTTCACGTAGTGTGTCCAGCATTCTGCCCCAGTGTCTCCAGCATTCTGCCCCAGTTTGTCCAGCATTCTGCCCCTAGTGTTTCCAGTATTGTGCCCCCAGTGTGTCCAGCATTTTGCCACCAGTGTCTCCAGCATTCTGCCCCAGTGTCTCCAGCATTGTGCCCCCAGTGTCTCCAGCATTGTGCCCCCAGTGTGTCCAGCATTCTACCCCAGTGTGTTCAGCATTGTGCCCCCAGTGTGTCCAGCATTCTGCCCCCAGTGTCTCCAGCATTGTGCCCCCAGTGTGTCCCGCAGTCTGCCTCCAGTGTGTCCAGCATTGTGCCCCAGTGTGTCCAGCATTCTGTCCCACTGTCTCCAACATTGTTCCCCAGTGTCTCCAGCATTCTGCCCCCCGATCCGTGTCTCCAGCATTCTGCCCCGGGGCCCCCTGGATTGCCACTCTCAATAAAAAAATAAAAAGTTCTTACCTGGCTGCACTCCTGCAGCGAAGCTCCCTCCACTCAGCTGAAGCGCGCACTCGCCGGTGGCTGACAATGATGTCAGATGCCGGCAACGTGTGTGCTGCAGCTGATGTCAGCTGCCAGCCTCCGATTGGCTGGCGGCTGTTTACTATTGACGTGTGGGCACGGGCCCACACATCAATAGCTTTGCTGCCGCAGCGCCGCTAAGGGCCCAGTTTAGCCTGCCGGTAGGGGCTCGGTGAGCAGATGAAACGGGGCCCGATGCAGACCCCCTCTGCCCACCTGACAGTAATGCCCTGATGGAAGCCCTGCATGTGTTGTGGCTGTCAGACAGCAGCAAGACATGCAGTCGAGAGGACTCAAAATATTTTTGGAACACGCTGAACACAGCACCTAAGCATGCTCAGATAACACTGTATCAGAGCACGTTCACTCATGACTAGTTATTAAATTTAGTACAACCAATTACAATATGTTCCCCCCTTTTTCTCTATTTTTTCCAGCATTTTATTACATTTTTTATTTTTCTAATATTTTAGTCTGACAAAAATTGTAAGTTTAATGAAAATGCTAGTATATCCTTTATCTAATAGAATGCTTGTTTTTTAGTGTTTATGTGTTTTATATGCATGGTGTATATTGTGTTTCACCTCCCCATATGGTATCCAGCACAGCAATTTTAGTTTATGCTTTTTGAATTGGGAAAGTACTATATTTTTTTGGATTATAAGACACACTTTGCCCCCCCAAAAAAAATTTGTGAGGAAAATGGTGGTGCGCTTTATAATCTGAAGGTAGAGCTACCATAAAATCGGACTATAAGACACTCCACCATTTTATTTAAAAAAAAGTTTTTCTATTTTCCTCCCCAAAATTTGGAGTGCGTCTTATGTTCTTGTGAGTTTTATAGTCCTCAAAATATGATATTTAAAATTGATCTTACTATTTGCACGCAAAACTTGATAAAGAACATTTTGTTCAACATGTTTTGCTGTTTATAGGGATGGAGGTGTAGATGAATGATAATTTCACAAATAAGATAAAATGTATTTTTCATTGTATCCAGTTGTGCTGGACTTTTAAAATAACATTATTATCAAGGTGTTCACATTCCAGCATTTTACCTTTAGGAATAAAAGTTGCAGACGTGGTGATCTGACTTTTTGCTAACTTATTTCATTCCTAAAATAGGAAGCTGAATGGGGACCTGCTTGTGCATCAGCGTATGGGAACTATTAGATTGCAGCTTGAGACTGAACATTTGTAGACAGCTACGCTATTTTTATGAATAAAGGATATTTTCCTGAAAAAAGCATGAATAACAGGGAATGTTTATGAACCTTAGCTTCACTATCAGCTAACGTGTTGTGATAAAAACGATATGAGGATATCACTCACCATTTAGCACTGTAAATACCCATTTCAATACAGTGAAATCTCTAGTATACCTATCAGATAGTGAATGTCCTCTGTGAATTGAAAGGACACACTAATAAGGATAACTGTGCATAAATATTTTATGGGCTTAAATCTCCTATCCAAAATATTCCCCCATACTACCCCTCTCCCCAATATTCCCCCCCCACACACACTGCAAAATATCACCCCAAAACGTTCCTTTCTATGTCTTCCCACAATACCTCACTGCATAATGTCCCATTGCCTTTTGCTACACTATACCACCTTTCACACTCCATCAATTCCCCATAATGTCCTCCTTTGCCCCATAGTGTGCCCTCAAAGTAATGCAAAACTTTGCTTCCCCCTGCCCCTCTCATCTAGTGAAAGTGAAATGAAATGTGAAAGCGAAGTGAAATGTGTTTCAAGTGAAACATATTTCCACATTTCATTTCAGCTCCTCCACGGAGCTCTTACAAGAGCTCGCTGAATCCTCACCAGCTCTACGGCTCCAGCAGTAGTGTGATGAGGTCACAGCGTGCTGATGAATTTCGGGTCCAGGGCTGATAGGTGCTCTTCTGCCTCAGTCCCATTGCCACTGTGTTCAAATGTATTTGCTTCTGATCCTCCTCAACTTCCAAACACTAAATGATGACCCCAGGGTATTATCTCTTACAGTTCCCCAAATAGAGAAAAAGGACTCCCGCAGGTTCCCAAACACAAAATGATGACCCCACAGGCACACAAAGCAAGAATGATAACCCCACACAGTATTAGGTAGCACAGTCAAATAGCAGAATTAGTTAGCTCAGTGTCCAAACTCAGAATGATAACTCCCAACAGTATGATCCTCCACAGCTCTCAACACAGTATCATTATCACACACAGTTTAAAGGCTCCCACAATTCTCCAACTCAGTATGATAGCCCCCATTGTCCACCACACAGTATGATTCCCTACAGACCCCCAATACACAGTGATGACAGCCACAGTATGATTTATCACAGTTCCCCAAGATGTCATGATGCCCCCCTACAGTTTGATCCCCACAGCCCCCAAACATTTATTATTATCCCAGTATTTCACCGACGATGCAGACTTGGGTGATATCAATACAGAGGTGGGGAGAGTGGCTATACTGTTTACGTTTGCCCACATATGGGTTAGATACATTTTTTATTGTTTTTACTCCATCTGGACTGAACCTCATGTCAACATCTTCCAGCCACAACTTGTCTTACTATGGTAATCACCACAGCCCTGAAAATTACAAGGTCAAGTATGGTATATTGTATTCATAGTTTTACCTCCTGAATAAACAATCCCCCATTTTGAGCCCCAGAATATAAATTAGTGTCACAATATTAATGTACAATTTACCATGCACAATTCAAAATATAAATTGATAAACCAGCACTGTGCCCCCATTAACTATTATTAGCCACTTTTCCACTGCCCAATAAATATAGGGTTTTAACTATGATTTCCCCTGAAATTAATTATTAATCCCTGCACTGTTCCTCTTGTTCCCTGGTTCAATTATTTATAAGTCACTGTCCTGTCTTCCCCCACACCTTGTGTTCTCTTTCTCACCCTCTCTACAAATATCTTTCCTTTTTCTTCTCTCCCATCACCTTCATTCATTACAAATCCTTTTCCGGTGTCCTCTCTCCCAACCACAAGTTATTGTAAGCCCTATATAATATCTTCACCCAAATTCATTATAAAGCCTTATAGAGCATCCTCTTCCATCCCCATTTCAGTATAAGTCCTTGTATACTATCTTCCTCCCCCAATTCATTGTAAGTCCCTGTATACCATCCCTGACCATTCCCAACTTATTTTAAGTCACACTATAGTATCTTCCCCATTCCGAAAAGGATTATGTGTTTGTATAGCACCCTTTCTCCCTTGTGTTCTTCCCCACTGTGTTCAACCCCTTAGTGACAAGCCAACTTTGACCTTAATGTCAGGGGCAAATTTTTGAAACCAGAACAGTTTCACTTTATCTGGTAATAACTCTGGAATGTTTCAACTGATTCCACTGATTCTGAGAATGTTTTTTCATGACATACTGTTTAGTACTTCATAATAGTGGTAACATTTCTTTCATATGGCAAAAATATTGAACATTTAGCAATTTCCAAACTTTTAACTTTTATGCTTTTAAACCAGAAAGTTATGCCACCAAAATAGTTATAACATTTCCCACATGTTAACTTTACATCAGCCCAATTTTTGAACTTTTTTGTTAGCACATTAGACGGGTTAAATTTTACCAGCAATTTCTAATTTTCCCAAGAAAATTGTGAACAATGCCATAGACAGAGATGGCATAATTCTGTTCTAATAATACATACACCTCTTAGCGATACAACAAGACTAATGCAGAAAATAAATCATTCCTTGAATTGACAGTGGTCAAAATAATATTAAGGATGTACTCATCCGACTGGCAACCAATTATGCCATTCTGAGCCTATAGACTTGCTATTGCCTTTACTCTTTCCTATACTACTTACCCTGCAATAGCCACTGACACTTTGAGATTTATCTCTGTCTATGGCATTGTTCACAATTGCACCTTTAATGTATGAGGTATTAGGGTCTGAAAATTATTAACTCTGAAACAACTTGGTATTAACCAAGAAAAAATACTGTTGCAATTCTTGGCTAAGCATTTTTCGCACAATAGCACTTTAGGTAATATTTGGTGTTGGTGGTTGTCTTTCTTTGTTAGTTCCCCTTTAGGTCTTAAGGGAGAGCCGTTGTTGAGTGGGGGCGCCATGTCGAACCTAGGGTGCCAGCCTCCGCGGTAAGGTAGGGTGAGTAAGGGAAAGCTCACCCCCTTAACATATTTATCTCTATACTTTTTAGCATTGTTAAGACTATTATTGATAAGATTACTTACTGTTAAGATTGTTACTGTCTCCTGACCCTACATAGAGGGTAATTTTACCTAAGAATATTAAAGGTTATTTTTTATGGGTATTACTTTTTAATTTTGGTTTATACCTGATTTATACTCCAGCATTAATTAGTTTTGGTACAAATAGTATACAGACGTAAGCATGAGAATAAGAATTTGTCTGAATAATAGTTTGGAATGTGAGTGATCAAGTCCTGGAATTAATTGTGAAATGTCGATTAAAAGTGATTTACTGAATATTCTCTTCAATGCTTGTTCCATAAAAATTTCTGTACTGGGGCCCACTAAGCAGAAAATATAAATTATTTGAAAAAAATCTCTAATAATTGTAAGATGTGTGGTAGGTCTTCTCCAAAACAGGGGGAGATACAAAGGCCTGGTTTGGATGGGCACATGGGGGCACTCCTTCTTCCTGCAAACTGAGCATCTTCTGTGGGGATACTTTTGGGTGGGAGTGGCATGGATAGGGCAAAGAAAATGGCATTCTGCATCTTTCGGACACCCTCATACTTGAAGGCTTCCTCCTTTGCCATTACGTTAAATATGAGATGCTCAACAATTTTTTCCTGGAACTCGAGGAAAGTGAGTGCTTCATGGGTATTACCTGCTCTCACAGGTCAATGCCAATCATTAATTTATTGTAATCTGTGATGCAGATTGGTTTCTGCTTGTCCCTTGTGGCGCCTGTGTCTCTGACTATCACAGTGGGGTGTGAATGCAGTGTGGTCAGCATCTTAACATACTTTCTGTCATTCCACTTCACTGCAAAAAGTTGGTCGCTTGCACGTGAGAATGACGCCGCCTTCTCCAAATGTCTGGACATCAACTGTGATGGAAGCACTACTCGGTTTTTCCGGCCTGTCCCTCAGGCCCCTGTATTAGCAGCTTGGAGGGACATGTATAGGGAGATACTAGTGTAATAATTGTCAGTATACACATTTTACTTTTGAAGAAGAAACGGTGTCATTTGGTCCCAGATAATTTTACCTGTGATGCCAATTGTCTGAGGGCAGTTTGGGGGATAATTTGGTGGTACCAACCTTCATATATTTGGAAAGTGAGTGTGTACCCTGATGTGCTCTCACACATGTTGTTCAGTTTGATATCATATTTGGCTCGATTGGAGGGGATGAATTGGTTGAATGACAGATGTCCATTGAAACTCATCAAGGACTCGTCAACTGCCACATTTTGCTCTAAAGTATATAAATTTATAAATTGATGTTGTAGCAGTGAAAATAGGGTCTCAATTTGTTTAGGCGACTGTAATTGGGGTATTTCTTGGGGGCTTCGGAATTATCACTAAAATGAAGGAATCTCATTAATGCTTCTTAATGGGCTGTGGACATATTTTGTTGCGTAGTGTTTTTTTTTTTTTTTTTACTAATCTCATGTTTAGAGTAAGGCCACCAATTTCAGAGACATTTGTGGGGATCCAGGAATGGGAATGAAAGGCAATGTGTTTTTGGGAAATCTATTGTGGGGTATACAAATTTGTTTGGGGGGGTAATCAATTGTAGGACTTCTGGGGCAACAAAAGTTTGGAAAAATTCAAAGTGTTAAATTTGTGACATCTAATATTATTCCAGTAGTTGCTATAAATGGGGGAATTTGAGGGGAAATGAACTGTTGTGATACCACAGCAATAAGGGAACTGCGGTACTAGTCATACCTTTGAAGCTTCAGCAGTGACAAACAGCTCTGCTTCTATCGGGCTGTGGTATCCAATGGAGAAAGAGTCATAGTCACTCTTTTAAAAATGCTCTACTTCAGAGGCAGATTCTGTTTAACTACCGGAGCTGCCGGAGCAAAGCAGTGTGTACGCCTGCTCCATGGTGAATATTCTGTGGGCCATTAATATATTCTATATGCCTGCCTAACAAAAATTCCTAGACCTAATCTAACATTACTAGACCTAAACCTAACACTACTAGACCTCAACCTAATCTAACACTAACATTTTTTTTTCTTTTTTACTTTTGATAAAACTGTGAGCCTAGCCCTAACAAGCTTAACCCTAACCCAATAAAAAAATTATATTAAAAAATGTAATCTGACAAGGGGGATGCCGCAGAAAGGGGTGGGTGATGAATGAGGTTTAGGAGATATAGAAAAACCAAGCTAGAAATCAAATTTTTGTGACTTTTTCTTCACTGACAGGGAAGCACATTGGGTATAGCTTATCTCTCTTCTCTCCCAGTACAACTGCAAGAAAAGAGGAGAACGGCACAGCCCAATTGCTGCCATATTTCCTGCAATTAGCTGCTTTTAATCACTGTGATAGGGTCTATCAAAGTAATCAAAAGCCATCAGCCAATGAGTAGTATCCCGGTGGTTGCCAGGTGCAGGGAGGCAAAACTTGGCAAGCGCAATGCGCTGGGGATCGCTATACTCTTAACTCACAGCGCCGTTAAAAAGATGCGCTGAGGAATAAGGCCACTTTACTGGCAACATTAACCCCTTCATGACCGGGGGATTTTTCATTTTTCCGTGTTCGTTTTTCGCTCCCCTCCTTCCCAGAGCCATAACTTTTTTATTTTTCCGTCAATTTGGCCATGTGAGGGCTTATTTTTTGCGGGACGAGTTGTAGTTTTGAACGACATCATTGGTTTTAGCATGTCGTGTACTAGAAAACGGGAAAAAAATTCCAAGTGCGGTGAAATTGCAAAAAAAGTGCAATCCCACATTGGTTTTTTGTTTGGCTTTTTTGCTAGGTTCACTAAATGCTAAAAATGACCTGCCATTATGATTCTCCAGGTCATTACGAGTTCATAGACACCAAACATGACTAGGTTATTTTTTATCTAAGTCGTGAAAAAAAATTCCAAACTTTGCTAAAAAAAAAAAAAAAAATTTGCGCCATTTTCCGATACTCGTAGCGTCTCCATTTTTCATCATCTGGGGTTGGTTGAGGGCTTATTTTTTTGCGTGCTGAGATGACATTTTTAATGATAGCATTTCGGTGCAGATACGTTCTTTTGATCGCCCGTTATTGCATTTTAATGCAATGTCGCGGCGACCAAAAAAAACGTAATTCTGGCGTTTCGAATTTTTTTCCCGCTACGCTGTTTAGCGATCAGGTGAATACTTTTTTTTAATTGATAGATCGGGCGATTCTGAGCGTGGCGATACCAAATATGCGTTGATTTGATATTTTTTTTTATTGATTTATTTTGATTGGGGCGAAAGGGGGGTGATTTAAACTTTTATGTTTTTTTTATTTTTTTCACATTTTTTTAAACTTTTTTTTTTAACTTTTGCCATGCTTCAATAGCCTCCATGAGAGGCTAGAAGCAGGCATAGCACGATCGGCTCTGCTACATAGCAGCGATCTGCTGATCGCTGCTATGTAGCAGAATTGCACGTGTGCTGTGAGCGCCGACCACAGGGTGGCGCTCACAGCGACGGGCAATCAGTAACCATAGAGGTCTCAAGGACCTCTATGGTTACCATTCACAAGCATCGCCGACCCCTGATCATGTGACGGGGGTCGGCGATGACGTCATTTCCGGCCGCCCGGCCGGAAGTGGTAGTTAAATGCCGCTGTCTGCGTTTGACAGCGGCATTTAACTAGTTAATAGGTGCGGGCAGATCGCGATTCTGCCCGCGCCTATTACGGGCACATGTCAGCTGTTCAAAACAGCTGACATGTCCCGGCTTTGGTGCGGGCTCACCGCGGAGCCCTGCATCAAAGCAGGGGAGCCGGCATCGGACGGTATAGTACGTCCGATGCCGGTAAGGGGTTAAAAGGCATATCAGCAGTTGCAAAAGGGTTTAAAAAAATCACTAACCTCTCCATATAATCTAATGCTGCATTCATTCCTTCCTCTTCAGGTGGGGAATTGTCTAAAGCAGGGGTCCCCAACTCCAGTCCTCAAGGCCCACCAACAGGTCATGTTTTCAGGATTTCCTTTGCATTGCACAGGTGATGCAATTATTACCTGGGCAAGACTAAGGAAATCCTGAAAACATGACATGTTGGAGGGCCTTGAGGACTGGAGTTGGGGACCCCTGGTCTAAAGGATGCAAGCGGCTGGATAACATAAACACACTGCTTGAGTTATAGAAAAAGCAGCCAGAGAAATGAGGATGGTTTACTGTAGATTTTCCTCTATTTTCAATTTATAAGCAGAGGATCTTCGGTAATGCACACTTTCCAGAGTGCTGGTAATAATGAGGGCAATCTGGCAATGAACCACCCAGAGCCTTGGGCGGCAAGTGGCAGGCAATATTGCCCTCATTATAAGCCTCCACTGCATAGCTGGCATGGGTTCCCTTCACCTTTGGGCCAATGTCCAGCTGTACTGGCTGCATGTTCACCCCTTGGTCATAAATGGCAAAGTAGCCGGAGTACGACATTCAGTACTCCACTGATCAGTTTTTATCAACTTTGACGGTGGACATAAGTTAACATAAGCATTGGCCACTGCCGGGAACTGCAGATCAGCTTCTTCTGTCTTCTGTCTATGTTTTGTATCTGGCATATCAGACAACCCCTTTCAAAAAGTGAGACAATTAGCATTTAGCTTTATTCTATAATGGTGGAAGATTGGATTTTCATGTGACATTTCTGCTGTGCACATTTACATTTTTTTCACTTTTGCACATAAAATATTTGTTAATTGAGAGGGAAGCCTCCAAGATTTACATATGGCTGTATGTAAGCATGATAGACCAATGAATTGAAGATTATTATTATTAATATTATTGTTAACTGATTGAGATCCATGTATTCTGCAATAGACAATTAGTGTACTTTGCAAGAAGAATTCTTTGATTACTGTCCCACAGTAGGTTTTTGTAATAAAGATTGCCTCTTTTCTCAAACTTGAAGTAATTATGTTTGCCGAGTTATCTAAAGCACTGTGAACAGATAGAGTAGAAAAAAAATGTAACATTGAGAAACACTGAGCACCTTATTATATTCCTGTAAATTCATATTCTAAGCTCTTCAGGGCTCTTATTTATTGCTAATTTAAAATATAACACTGGTACGTTGCCTAATATTTTGCAACTTTTCATTTTATCAGCACATTAAAGGTCATTGTACAGTAATTTGACAACAAAATAAGTGTTGCCAGAAATATTCTGTTATTCTGAGAAGGTGTAAAGCAGTAGGTCTCAATGAGATCTTAGATTTCAGATAGTCTACTTTAATGCTTAAAATAACCATTTTTTGTCGTAGGAGACAAAACTCCACTTTCCTGAAATGTTAGTAGCCTGCTCACTTTTCCTAACCCGGAGTTCGGCTGACCTTTAATTAAAAAGAAAATTTGTTGTCCTTCGTTCTGAAGACAGCAAATAATGAACTCATTAAAACGAGGTTAGTGTTTGGCCCTAGAGCAGTAAGTGCTGAAGTCTCATTAGCAGCTTACAATTTGGAGCATGGCACATAAATAAAACTAATATGGCACAGCAAAATGTCTTGGCACATTCAATTTGAGAAGAATCGAATACATATTGTCAGTGATAGCTAAGGCATGAAGTTTTAATGCACTTAATAAAGAAAAGTAAATTACTTTCTATTAGGCATGAAATGCTTGCAGAAAAATAGCCATGGAAAGTATGGAATGCAAATGAAGGGTTCAGCCATAATTAGCCACAACATTGTTACAAAAGATCAATCTGATGAAATAGATTCCCCAATTAAGAGAAATACAGACAAGCCATCTTGACCCACAAACAAGTAAGGACATGGATTAATATGCAACATTTGCACAGTAGATAAAATGACATCTTCAACATGACATGATAAAACCCTTAAGTGACAGAGCAAAGGGTAAATTGATAAAATATTAAAGCTAACTTTTACTGAACCATCACAAGTAATTAGCTTTAAGTGTTTTATTCAGATGAAGAATCTAAATATTAAGCAATGAAATGATTCAGTAACTGCATTCATTAAAGTCTTAGTGAGGTGTTCCATACTTCAACATTTCCTAAGCTTTCCAATTAATAAAATATCTGAAGTATGTTTTGCCTACTTGTCAGACACCCTTAAAAAGCTAAGCTTTATGAACATCCCTAACCATAGGACCCTAAGTGTATCCAATACACATTAACATGTAATCGAATACAGCAAGACTCCCAGTTGTTTCCCCTCCACATGAGCATAAATATGAAATCAACTCCTTTGAGTTGTAATTTTCATATTACAGTATGCATTTATTAAAATTAATGTCAGGTCAAGATTTTCTATCAGAATGAAAATTGAATCAGTCTTTATACTCTTTTTGTAATTCAAGATGAAAACAAATTCTCCCAGTCTGCGATTTTAATCACTACACAAGCAGAAAACAGAACACAAATGGCACTATGTAGCCTAGATTTTAATCTGTTCTTTATGATCCCTTTCCAGAAAATATTTAAGCAATGTCACAATCTGCATCATTTCCAACTAATAATTTTTAAATCTTTACTGTCTAAGGCTGTCTGCACACGTTGCGGATTTGATTGCAGATCCGCAGCGTTTTTTGCCGCACGGAATTGCATCAAATCCGCAGTGTAGTGCACATCCAATGTAAGTCTATGGGAGCTGCAGACTTATTATGCACATGCTGCGGAAAAAGCCGCACCGAAATGCAGCTTTTTTTTCCCTACAGCATGTCACTTTTTTTGTGCAGAACTGCAGCGTTTCTGCACCCAAAGACTTGCATTGAGTTGGGCACATTTGCAGCAAAACCGCAGATGTAAAAAAGATCTGCAGTTTTGCTGCAGATGTGGATCCGAGAAATGCTGAAGTTCGGGAGGAGGGAAGTGTGTGGGCGGAGTGTGGGCAGTGACTGTGTGCGTGTATGTGTGCGCGGGCGGGGTCTGTGGGCTGTTTGGGTGTGTGCGGATGTATGTGCGGCGGTCATCGCAGTGGTATTGCTTTCCTCTCGGGGAGAGTGATGCTATGTTTGGAGGCAAAGAAGGATAACTGCACCCAGGTATCACAAACATGCAACACATTTCACACTCCAGGCCAGCAGGGGGAGCTCTTGCTCCTATTTATTAGGTCACTCCCCACATTGGTAAAAACTGGTCGCCTGTAGGGAATGTTAGTTAGTTGCTGGCTAAGCTCTGCTCGATTAATTGGTCCCTAACAGGGGTGGGATCCTGTCAGAGAGCAAAGGTGAAGGACACAGAGCTGTGCATGCCCTCAGAGCTGCAGCTCCTAGAAAGAGACATAGAAGGCAGAACTGTATTGCAGCGAGCATGCAAAAGAAGTCGTAGCAAAGGAATGGATATCAGAAGGGGACCAGCCCTACACAGGCTGCCTCCTTCTGAGAGTAATGATCTTTATGCCTTGCTCCAGAGACCAGCAGGACAGGTAATTTCACGTTACCTGTCCGCCCTACACCCAGGAGGCACAGTGGCACCCCTTAGAGGCTGGGGCATGATCAAACATACAATATACAACATACACCATGCAACATACAACATACAACATATACCATGCACCAAGCAACATGCATCATACAACATGCAACATGCAACATACAACATACAACATACACCATGCAACATGCAACATACACCATGCAACATACTGTACACCATGCAACATACAACATGCAACATACACCATGCAAAATGCAACATGCAACATGCAACATACACCATACACCATGCAACATACACCATACAACATACACCGTGCAACATACATCTGCAACATACAACATACAACATATAACATGTGACATACAACATACACCATGCGACATACAACATACACCATGCAACATACAGTACATACATACAGTACATACAACATACAGTACATACATACAACATACATATAGACATACAGTACATACAACAAAGAGTACATACTCACCATCACCTTGATCCCCGAAGCCATTGTCACCTGTAAAAAATATTAAAATAATAAACAAACAATATACTCCCTGATCCGCAGATATCCAATTAAAACAAGTGTCCCACGATCATCTCCCATGGAGAGCTGCAGCATCAGCGAATGCGACCGCTCTCCAGGGGCTCCAGGAATATAATGACGGAAAGTATCCTTCCGCAATGTATTCCTCCACCCCTGTGAGAAATAGTCCCTAGTCTTAATTGTGGCACTGCTGTGTGGGAAACTTCCCAAGCAGCATTGCCGTAAAGTGAGACCCTGAACTCAGGTAACCTCTTCAGTGATGCACTGCATGAGCCATTGTCTTCTGTCAGTGTGTCACTGAAGGTCTATAGAGCAGTGACATCACCCGATGACACTGTTCTATAGGGGAGATCGTCGTGGGACACTCGTTATTAATTGGACTATGGTGGAAATTGAGTATACGGTTTATTATTTTTAATTTTTGCAGTTAATCGAGTATGGTAAGTATGGTTAAATTAAGAATATTAAAATACTTTTTTCTGGCTGTGTCTTTATTTTTTTTTAACCCTTTACTACTATAGGATTAATAATGGATAGGAGTCTTATTGACGCCTCTCCATTATTAACCAGGCTTAATGTCACCTTACAGTAGCAAGGTGACATTAACCCCTTATTACCCCATATCCCACCGCTACATGGGAGTGGGAAGAAAGGGGCTAACTGACGGAATTGGCAGATGTGCCATTTCTGGGGCGGCTGGGGGCTGGTATTTGTAGCCGGGGGGGGGGGCAAATATCCATGGGCCCTCTCTAGGCTATGAACATCAGCTCACAGCTGTCTGAGCAGCCTTCCTGGCTATAAAATGTAGGGGGACCCAACATCATTTTTTTGGGGGGCCCCCTATTTTAATGGCCAGTAAAGGCTACGCAGAGAGCAGCGGGTTGATATTCATAGCCTGGGAAGGGGCCATGGGTATTTGCGTTGCCGCAAGGTAAACAGATATGTTACGTTCTAAAAAGACGCATCGCATGTCCATAAATCCAGTGCCATCAGATGCATGTTCACACTCATAGTTGAGATGGGATTTCATAAAATCCCCTCCACTATGCTGTAACATCTGGATGCTGCGGGTTGAACGCTGTAGTTGTATGCAGCATCCAATCCGCACCTAATCCGGATGTAATCCGGCCCGTGGAAACATACCCTACACTATCCATACATCTATCAATAGATATATCTATCCATAGATATGTCTATCCAGATATATGTATAGATAGATATATGAATAGATAGATGTATGCATCTACAGATCTATCTATATGTAGATCTATCTATCCATCTCATTCCTTCTATCTATCTATAGATCTATCTATCTATCTGTCTGTCTGTCTGTCTGTCTATCTATCTGTGTGTGTAATGGAGTGTGGGTTGGACAAATATAAAAGAGGAGGTTAGACAATAATGACATCACAAATCTTTTTGTTTTTGTTCAATAATACATCTTTCTTTAGCTAGAGAGATGTATTATTAGATAGAAGGGAGGTGAGCAGGGAACGACGACGGCCGTTTTGCGCTGCAGACCTGTAGAAGCGCTTTTATCAGCGTGAAATGGCCGTCGTCGTTCCCTGCTCACCTCCCTTCCATCTGCACTCCCTCGGGCCATGAAGCTGTTATTTTTATGTCTTAAATAAAGGACTGGACCACACGAAGCTTGGTGAGTGCTGCCGCATACTTCTTTTCATGTTCATGATAAATTGCAATGTAACCTCCTCGTCTACCTCTTAAGATGACCTACTCAGCTGTGTACCTTTGTGTTCACGCAACTGGGATCCACCACCTAATAATCATCCTCTGTGTTATCAAAGTAATCGCCCTTAGTGTCACCCTCCTCCTCTTCCTGTCCTGACAGCACAGCACAGTCTGCGTGAGCCTTAGATATCTGAGTCTCATCAGGATCACCGACCACGGGGTTCAAGTCTGGTGATGAGGGTCAGGATGCTGCTCTGCTTTGTCACTACTGCATACTGCCCCAGATCCAAGCTAAATGAAATTTTGGACATCAGTGCAGATTTCCTCCTCTTGCCTCGGAGAGGCTTTAAGTACACATCTGATGACCATGGCATAGAATGTGTGAACAGCTCTTCAGACTCATCCATCTGTGGTTCACTACAATCAGTTGAACGGATGGAGAGTTGTGCCATCCACTCAAACACATGCTCTTTCTAGGCTTCATCAAAAAGGCGTACTGCTGTGCGTCTGCCAAAGAAAGGTAGTGGAGTAGCCCGTTCAGTAACAGAATTTGTCAGTTGTCTTTGTACAGACTGTGATGTTGTTGGTTCTCTAGTGCTTTCACATACATTACCACCAATCCTGAATACACCGTGAGCACCTAACCTAATCCCTCTTTCACCAGGACCTTGCTTTTTCCAGTCATGTTGCTCAGATAGTGTGGTAGGAGCACAGTATTAGCAACAAAAATTAGATTTTAAATTCTGCCCCCCAGCTCTGCGAATATATTGATTTCAAGGCCAGTTAATGACAAGGTGACATATAGTGTGCAAAATCACATTATTCACAGAAGAAATAGTTGGTTATATGTTACAATTTGAAAGTGAGACGTCCCTTACTGTATGACGTTAGTAACAGAAGAATTTTTGGGGGGCCTGTGAATGAGGCCTGTATAACATAGACTAGATGCTACAAACAATTTAAAAGTGAGGTGTCCACTGCTGTATGATGTTAAAAACACAAAAAATATTTTTATGCCTGAGGATGAGGACTGTGTAACAGACTAGATGCTACAAACAATTTGAAAGTGAGATGTCCCCTACTGTATGACATTAGTAACAGAAGATTTTTTTTTGCCTGTGGATTAGGCCTGTATAACATTGACTAGATGTTACAAACAATTTGAAATTGCGATGTTCCCTATTGTATGATGTTAATAACAGAAGAAATATTTTTGGCCCTGTGGATGAGGCCTGTGTAACATACATTATATGCTATAAACAATTTGGAAGTGAGATGTTCCCTACTGTATGACATTAGTAACAGAATAATTTTTTTGGCATGTATAACATTGACTGGATACTACAAACAAATTGAAAGTGAGATGTATCCCTATGGTATGACATTAGTAGCACAATAAATATTTTTGGGCCTGTGGATGAGGCCTGTATAACATAGACTAGATAATAAAGACAATTTCAAAGTGAGATCTCTCTTTGTCTGTGGACATCAGTAGTGGCACAAAAAAATCTGCTGGAAGGTCGATTTCACACAGGACACTAGCTAGCTAAAATGTCTGAGTAATGAACAACCGCCTAGCTAAGGCTGGTTTCACATTTGCGTTTTTTGCCACTGTGTTTTAGCGCAAAAAAAAATGCATGCGTTTTTTTTCCTATACTTAACATTAAAAACGCATGCGTTTTTTTGCATGCGTTTTGCCGCGTTTTGCTGACGCATGCGTCATTTCTATGCTTGCGTTTTGTTGCGTAAATGCAACCTATAGTAATTTCTAGCTGCATTTTTTGCCGCAAAAAAATGCATGCGTTTTTTGGCAGCAAAAAAACGCATTGTGTTGTGAATTCTGTGGCAGAGCTCCCTCCTGTGGTCACAAGTGGTACTTCGGCTGATTCTCTCTGTGAGCTTCCGTTGGTGGAGGAAAGTGGTACTGCGGCTTCTGAGTTTCCTTCCTCAGGTGATGTGGTGAAGTCGTTAGGTGCTGCTCTATTTAACTCCACCTAGTGCTTTGATCCTGGCCTCCAGTCAATGTTCTAGTATTGGACCTGTTTCCTCCTGGATCGTTCCTGTGGCCTGCTGCTCTGCATAGCTAAGTTCCGCTTTGCTATTTTGTTTGCTGTTTTTTCTGTCCAGCTTGTATATTTGTTTTTTCCTGCTTCCTGGAAGCTCTGGGACGCAGAGGGTGTACCTCCGTGCCGTTAGTTCGGTACGGAGGGTCTTTTTGCCCCCTTTGCGTGGTTTTTGTATGGTTTTGTGTTGACCGCAAAGTTACCTTTCCTATCCTCGCTCTGTTCAGAAAGTCGGGCCTCACTTTGCTAAATCTATTTCATCTCTACGTTTGTCTTTTCATCTTAACTCACAGTCATTATATGTGGGGGCTGCCTTTTCCTTTGGGGTATTTCTCTGAGGCAAGGTAGGCTTATTTTCTATCTTCAAGCTAGCTAGTTTCTCAGGCTGTGCCGAGTTGCATAGGGAGCGTTAGGCGCAATCCACGGCTGCCTCTAGTGTGGTTGGAGAGGATTAGGGATTGCGGTCAGCAGAGTTCTCACGTCTCAGAGCTCGTTCTATGTTTTTGGGTTATTGTCAGGTCACTGAATGTGCTCTGATCTCTATGTCCATTGTGGTACTGAATTACTTTATCATAACAGCATTGCTGTCTATGTAAACGCATGCATTTTTAAGCACATGCGTTTGCATGCGTTTTTAAACGCATGCGTTTCAATAGAAAAACACAAGAATACACACTGATAAGCCACCCCCCAACCCTAACCCTAACCCTAGGGATCCTAACCCTAACCCTAGGGTTAGGGTTAGGATCCCTAGTAACCCTAGGGATCCTAACCCTAACCCTAACCATAGGGATCCTAAACCTAACCCTAACCCTAACCCTAGTGATACTAACCCTAACCCAAACCCTAAGGGTTAGGATCCTAACCCTAACCCTAAGGGTTAGGGTTAGGATCCCTAGGGTTAGGGTTAGGGTTAGGATCCCTAGGGTTAGGGTTAGGGTTAGGAGCCCTAGGGTTAGGGTTAGGGTTAGGATCCCTATGGTTACTAGGGATCCTAACCCTAACCCTAGCTATTTCTGTTAATAGTGGGTTTTCTAGTTGATTTTGATGATTGGCATCTGTCACACACTTCTCATCATGCGTTTCAAAAACGCAAACGCAGGAAAAAATGCATGTAAATGCGTCAAAACACGGCATTTTTCTACCACATGCAAAAACGTATGCGTGTAAAAAAACGCAGCATTTTAACACGTTTACATGCGTTTTTTGCACCACATGCGTTTGCGTTAAAAACGCTGCGTTTTTTAACGCAAATGTGAAACTAGCCTTAGTACCTAAAATCTAGCTGCTAATAGTGCCAGCATTAGGAGCAGCCTCTCTGTACTGTTACAGTGTCAAAATGAGGCTGAAACATGATGTCCACTCTTTAAATGGAAAGGGACATGTGATTTGAGCAGCTTATGGCACAAGTCATTGTGTCAGAACATTGTGGATGTTTCCTGTGTCCTGATTTGCTAGCCGCAATGTGCACACATAAAGATAGAAGAAAACAAAAAAGTTTACAAGCATGCCGCGCCTCTGAGCTCTGCAAACCCCCTACCCTCATTGAACACATGCTTTATGCTCATCATACACCACCATTATCGTAGCCAAAGTGGAAAAAAACTTGAGTGGCAACGCAAATATTTTTCTGTACTTTTTACCAAATGTTTCCAATTTGTTTTTATTTTATAAAATTTTGCTCGTGTTTCTGATAACGAATCCAAATGTGCCATATTCGTGCCAAATTTATGTTTGGCTATTGTTTTCTGAACAAATTCTCTCATCCCTAGTCTTGAATTCTGTGCTTGATATTGCTGCTGATTGTGTTGCAAGCAATTTGTTAGAATGTGGAGACTCCAAGTTGTATCTCCAGCTTGTGGGTTGCCTGTAGTAGAATGTGTTTCAAAGGCCAATTATACTGTTTCTATTTTGTGGTAATTGATGCCAATTTAGTGATATGTAACAATAATTTTTTGTAATGTGGAGAATCCAAGTTGTGCCACCATATGGTGGGTTGCCTTTAGTGGAAGGTGTGTCAGAGAGACATTGTACTATTTCTAATCAGTGGAAATTAATGCCACTTTAGTGGTGAGAGACAATATTTTTTTAAAATGTTGAGAATCTAAGTTGTGCCTCCATCTGGTGCCTTTATTGGAAGGAGTATCAGAGGGACATTCTAGTATTTCTACTCTGTGGAAAGTGATGCCACTTCAGTGGTGTGTGACAATACTTTTTTGAAATTTGGAGACTCCAAGTTGTGTCTCCATATGGTGGGTTGCCTGTTGTGATCCATGTGTCAGAGACCTATTACAGTGTTTCTACTCTGTGGAAAGTGATGCCTCTTCAGTGGCGTGTGGCAATAATTTTTTGAAAAGTGGAGATTCCAAGTTGTGTCTCCATCTGGTGGGTTGCCTGTAGTGAAAGGTATGTCAGAGGCTTATTATACTGTTTCTATTCTGTTAAAATTGATGCCACTTTAGTGGTGTGTCACAATAATTTTTGGAAATGTGGAGAATCCAAGTTGGTTCTGCATCTGGTGGGTTGCCTGTAGTGTGCGGGGTGTCAGAGGCTGATTATACTGTTTCTTATCTGTGGAAATTGATGTCACTTTAATGGTGTGTGTCAATAATTATTGGAAATGTGGAGACTCCACGTCGGTCAATTGATGCCACATTTCTTTGTGTCTGCCCCTAAATTTATCTGTTTGTGAAGCTTTTGGTCACCCCTTAAATTGTTGCATATATGTTTGGTTTGGCCTCCCAATGAATCTAATGGGGTTCCGGTACATTTGTTGAACTGTTTGGCAAAATTGTTCAGCAAACATTGGGACGATCGGCAAACTGAACCAAACCTTGAAACATTCGCTCATCTCTACACAAGACTTGTTTTCAAAATGCATCAGGCTTGCTTAGATGTTCTTTTGCATATTTCTGACACTGAATTTTATCGTGAGAGCGCAGGAGAAGATTTCTTCTGATGATTTTTCTATGAAGGTCATATTTGTGTAGGTGTTTCTGAACAGAAGAGTGTACCACAACTCCAGAGTATGCTAAATCTTTATGAAAGTCTTTTGCAGTCAAACGGGGATTTTGATTTGCCTCTCTAGCTATCCCACAAGCAGATCTCACTGCAATTTTGTTTGATCTTCCAGATGTTATCTTGACCTTCACTGTTACTGTTAACTTCCATTTCTTAATTAAATTTAAAACTGAGGAAAGGGCAGCTTGAAAACAAGTTGCTATCTTCTTGCTGGGCCTTCACCATTCTAATTTTCCAAGTGCTAGGCATCTACTTAGAAGAACACATGGCTGCTATTTTTTGGCAGAAGTTTCGAGAAGGCTGGGATTTTATAAAGCTGGGAAATTTGCATAATCTGACCTTTCCTACCAATGATAGTAAATAAGCTTTAACCCTAACAGGCTAATTCAGGTCTGAAACTTTAGTCAAAGTTATCTGAGCACACAAATCTCCAAGAGTGTCCAAACTCTTGCATTGGCCCATATTCATTTCTGTAATTTTTAAAATGCAGACTATGAAAACATATATTTTTATTTGTGTCATCTTTAGTGTTGAGCAATACCGTCCGATACTTGAAAGTATCGGTATCGGATAGTATCGGCCGATACCCGAAAAATATCGGATATCGCCGATACCGATATCCGATACCAATACAAGTCAATGGGACACCAAGTATCGGAAGGTATCCTGATGGTTCTCAGGGTCTGAAGGAGAGGAACCTCTCCTTCAGGCCCTGGGATCCATAGGGATGTGTAAAATAAAGAATTAAAATAAAAAATATTGATATATTCACCTCTCCGGCGGCCCCTAGACATCACGCTGGTAACCGGCAGGCTTCTGTGTTTAAAATGAGCGCCTTTAGGACCTGCGAATGACGTCGGGGCTTCTGATTGGTCGCGTGCCGCTCATGTGACCGTCACGCGACCAATCAGAAGCCGCGACGTCATTCGCAGGTACTTAATTCCTAGAATTAGGAGCTTAGTGAATGAGAATGACGTCGCGGCTTCTGATTGGTCGCGTGGCGGTCACATGAGCGGCACGCGACCAATCAGAAACCGCGACGTCATTCTCAGGTCCTAAAGCCGCTCATTTTAAACACAGAAGCCTGCCGGTTACCAGCGTAATGTCCAGGGGCCGCCGGAAAGGTGAATATATCAATATTTTTTATTTTAATTCTTTATTTTACACATCCCTATGGATCCGATACCGATACCCGATACCACAAAAGTATCGGATCTCGGTGTCGGAATTCCAATACCGCAAGTATCGGCCGATACCCGATACTTGTGGTATCGGAATGCTCAACACTAGTCATCTTTAGTTTTCAGGCTTTTACATGTCATTTTATCTTCAACTTGCTTCACTGTTCGCAATGGTAGTCATATTGACCTGGAGATGCCACTGTATCCATGCAGTAATGATTTTGTAATCTCCATCATAAAGAACTAGACTACATATGATAATGAATTCAGTATTGCAATGGATATAATTATGCTACATTAAGACAAAGTCATCACAATAAGCCCAGATATGTGGGCCCACAGTATGTGCAGTAGATCAAGAATAAATATGGGACTGCAATTATTACAATGAGAATTATTTTGTTCAACTAATATGCCAATGTGAACAAAAAGTTGGTTATAAGACAATAGCTAAAAAAAATTATATTGAGGGTTGGTAGTCTGAAAGAGGTGATTGTTTAGAGAATTTTACTGTACTGTACATTGCTATAGTATCTAGATATATTTAAATATTTCACAAAAGTTCATCACAACATGAAAATTATATTTTTATCTTGAAATGTAAAAATTGTTCACAAATGTGCAAGCTTATGTTCTTTCTAAGTTGGCACTCATGATTTCATAAGTCTTGACAGCACTATTTTGGCAGAGTTCCCCTATAGACTGAGTGGAAAAAGGAGAGAAAGAAAAGCATTTTTCATTAACAAGTGACAAGTAAAATGATGCATGTCTTGGAAACTTTGCAATATATTTCATGTATATATATGTATTGTGATGTAGCGATGTCCTTGCTGTGCAGTGAATAGGCAGTGACCCATATAAAGTTCAAACAAAGTCTTGTTTATTACATAGCATACTCACAAACCGGAACAGAAAAGCAAACAAGTCCTTCGGTATGCAGCCGGGAAAAAAATAACAATAGTCCATAGTCCGCTGCCGTGAGCGTATTACACCCCCCGTGTACGCTGGGGTGTATGGCTTTTCAGGCTCTGCCTGGCCCGTGTTTCTCCACACGGAAGGAGCTTTGCACAAGCCTCCTGCAAGGTCTGACTCCCAGATCAGACTGACACACCCAAACTCTCTTGCTGGGGTTTTTTTTTCTATCCTCCAGATTCTATGGCCATGGGCCACTATAAGATCTGGGCTGGAGGAAACGGACCGGCCCCACTACCATCCTGCAGTCCGTTTCAAAATAAAAGCCCATACCAGGTTTTCCTGAATAAATTCTGGGACAAATAACTTGACCCAGTTCACACTTACTTTTATTCTTCCCTGTGTCTCACAGGCAACCTGCTGTGAGCACAGGGCACTCCAGCGGATCTAATATGCTTCTAAGCACATCCTGGGGGACACATAGCGACCCTCGCATATGACACCGGTCACTGCCTCACAGTATATATACTGTATTTTTCGCTTTATAAGACACTCTGGATTATAAGACTCACCCCAAATTTTGAGGAGGAAAATAGGAAAACATTTTTTTAATAAAATGGTGGAGCTTCTTATAATAAATGCATCTTATTGCTTACTTGGTTGGTGGTTGCTTTTAAGTGGGGTCCCAGGATCGCTGCTGGAGGAGGCAGGAGTGGGGTGATGCCGCAGAATGGGATGAGGGATGTTCCGTTGTGAGGCACGCTGCTGTGAGTGTCCAGGTGGCTCTGCTGCACTGTGTCCCGAAGGTGCTACTGCACTGTGTCCCAGTGGCTCTGCTGCACTGAGTTCCCTTTGCCTGTGCAGTGTTGCACTGTGTCCCCTGTGGTGGTATGATGCTATGCTGTGTCCCCAGTGGCGGTGCAGTGCTGCGCTGTGTCCCCGCTGCTGCGGGGGGCTCTACCTATACTTTGTGTAAGGCTAGAGCCCCCGGCAGTTCTTCCATGGTTTCTTGTGCGTTGGACTCCAGAAAAATGGCCACAGCAGCACCACTTGGACACATGCAGCGGTGCTGAGAAGGTATATCCACATTATAAGATGCAGCCCCCTTTACCCCCCAAATTTGGGGGAGAAAAAGAGCGTCTTATGATCCGGAAAATACGGTATATACAGTACAGACCAAAAGTTTGGACACACCTTCTCATTTAAAGATTTTTCTGTATTTTCATTACTATGAAAATTGTACATTCACACTGAAGGCATCAAAACTATCAATAAACACATGTGGAATTATATACTTAACAAAAAAGTGTGAAACAACTGAAAATATGTCTTATATTCTGGGTCGTTCAAAGTAGCCACGTTTTACATTGATGACTGCTTTGCACACTCTTGGCATTCTCTTGATGAGCTTCAAGAGGTAGTCACTGGGAATGGTTTTAACTCCATAGCCATGCCCTGTCAGGATGAATAAGTGGGATTTCTTGCCTTATAAATGGGGTTGAGATCATCAGTTGTGTTGTGCAGAAGTCTGGTGGATACACAGCTGATAGTCCCACTGAATAGACTGTTAGAATTTAGGGTTAAGCGACTTTTACTTTTATAGGATTGGGTCAGGTTTCACGAAACCCGACTTTTTCAAAAGTCGGGTCGAGTGAAATCGGCCGATCCTATAAAAAAGTCGGGGTCGGGGTCGGCCGAAACATGAAACCCAATGCAGTGCATTGGGTTTCTAATGGTTCCCAGGGTCTGAAGGAGAGGAAACTCTCCTTCAGGCCCTTTGATCCATATTTAAGTGTATAATAAAGAATTAAAATAAAAAATATTGCTATACTCACCCTCGGACGCGCCCTGGTACTAACCGACAGCCTTCCTTCCTTAGAATCAGCGCGTGAAGGGCCTTAGAAGACGTAGCGGCTTGTGATTGGTTGCGCGACCGCCCATGTGACCGCTCGCACGACCAATCACAAGCCGCGACGTCACCAAAGGTCCTTCAAGCGCTGATTATTAGGAAGGAAGGCTGCCGACAAGAAGCAGGGCGCGTCCGAGGGTGGGTATATTCCTATTAGGTATATACTCACCCTCGGACGCGCCCTGCTTCTTTCCGGCAGCCTTCCTTCCTAAGAATCAGCGCTTGAAGGACCTTCAGTGACGTCGCGGCTTGTGATTGGTTGCGCGAGCAGTCACATGGGCGGTCACGTGACCAATCACAAGCCGTGACGTCATCTAAGGCCCTTCACGCGCTGATTCTAAGGAAGGAAGGCTGCCGGTTAGTACCAGGGTGCGTCAGAGGGTAAGTATAGCAATATTTTTTATTTTAATTCTTTATTTTACACTTAAATATGGATTCCGATACTGATTTCCGATATTGCAAACATATCGGAATTCCGATACCAGATTCAGAAGATCGCCGACCTCATGGCTGACCCCACACAGGGGTCGGGTTTCATGAAACCCGACTTTGCCAAAAGTCGGCGACTTCTGAAAATGGCCGACCTGTTTCGCTCAACCCTATTAGAATTTGTATTATGGCAAGAAAAAAGCAGCTAAGTAAAGAAAAATGAGTGGCCATCATTACTTTAAGAAATGAAGTTCAGTCAGTCCAAAAAATTGGGCAAACTTTGAAAGTGTCCCCAAGTGCAGTGGCAAAAACCCTCAAGAGCTACAAAGAAACTGGCTCACATGAGGACCGCCCCAGGAAAGGAAGACGAAGAGTCACCTCTGCTTCTGAGGATAAATTTATCCGAGTCACCAGCCTCAGAAATTACAGGTTATCAGCAGCTCAGATTAGAGACCAGGTCAATGCCACACAGAGTTCTAGCAGCAGACACATATCTACAACAACTGTTAAGATGAGACTTTGTGCAGCAGGCCTTCATGGTAAAATAGCTGCTAGGAAACCACTTCTAAGGGCAGGCAACAAGCAGAAGATACTTGTTTGGGCTAAAGAACACAAGGAATGGACATTAGACCAGTGGAAATCTGTGCTTTGGTCTGATGAGTCGAAATTTGAGATCTTTGGTTCCAACAACCGTGTCTTTGTGCGACGCAGAAAAGGTGAACGGATGGACTCTACATGCCTGGTTCCCACTGTGAAGCATGGACGAGGAGGTGTGATGGTGTGGGGGTGCTTTGCTGGTGACACTGCTGGGGATTTATTCAAAATTGAAGGCACACTGAACCAGCATGGCTACCACAGCATCTTGCAGCGGCATGCTATTCCATCCGGTTTGCGTTTAGTTGGACCATCATTTTTTTTTCAACAGGACAATGACCCCAAACACACCTCCAGGTTGTGTAATGGCTATTTGACCAAGAAGGAGAGTGATGGGGTGCTACGCCAGATGACCTGACCTCCACAGTCACCAGACCTGAACCCAATCAAGATGGTTTGGGGTGAGCTGGACCGCAGAGTGAAGGCAAAAAGGCCAACAAGCGCTAAGCATCTCTGGGAACTCCTTCCAGATTGTTGGAATACCATTTCCGGTGACTATCTCTTGAAGCTCATCAAGAGAATGCCAAGAGAGTGCAAAGAAGTCATCAAAGCAAAAGGTGGCTACTTTGAAGAACCTAGAATATAAGACATATTTTCAGTTGTTTCACACTTTTTTGTTAAGTATATAATTCCACACGTGTTAGTTCATAGTTTTGATGCCTTCAATGTGAATTTACAATTTTCATGGTCACGAAAATACAGAAAAATCTTTAAATGAGAAAGTTTGTCCAAACTTTTGGTCTGTACTGTATTTGATTGTAAACTTGTTGCATGTGTGATTTATTATTTTTGAATTCACTCATCAGCTGCTCATTGCTATATTTCTTGTTAGAATTGGCATGTGCCCCAATCCTTATGTCTTTAGATTACTACTATGCATGTCTTAGCGTGTCATAGTTCTGTCATAAGTCAATCAGTCACTAGAGGCGCAAGTGTGGTGGAAAGTACCTGCGCATGCGCACAGACAAAATGTGGTCATGACAACTTCATGTTTGTTGTGGCATACTTAGAATACAGTGCTGTATATATACAGCGCTGTATAAAAACAGCGATCCACAGTGGAGATTTGTAAAGCTGTAGCTTCAATGCTACTAATGTCTTTACTACAATAACTTCAGTGACTCTATCTTTACTAGGTTCTTAGCCACCTTGTTGCATCTATTTACAGGTTGGAATAATTTATTATTTATATTAAGATGGAATAGACTCAGATGTGGCCATAGTGATTAATCACGAATCCTATTGGGGCATCATGGGAATAAAGACAATGGTATAGAACCCTTACTCTGGCATTCTGAACAGACCCCTTCTTGGGGTTACTTTCAGATACCAATGGCATTTACGGGGGGCATAGAACCCCTCTGGGTAGTAATACCTCAACCAATATATCAATATAGGTACACCTGGGTTAATGCACCAAGCCAACCCAATATAACCCCAAAGATAAATGAAATAATGGTCTTTTATTAGTCAATATTGGCTGGCAGGCTATAATAACAATATAGCAATATATTTAAAAAATATATTTTTTTACAGAAAAAAACAAAAGAAAAAAGTTTTTACTTTAAGAAGTTGATGTTTAATTTGTTGTCCTCAATATAGCAATACATCTTCCCGGGTGAGTATATATTGCCATGGTGGCATTTAAAGGAGTGTAATAAATCTGTGAAAATAAAAATAAATTGCATAATTGAAAAAATTATTTAAAAAAATAAAAATTTTGTAGATCATCTGATCTATTCTGCTGAGAGCAAGGTGAACCCAACTGGGACTAAAAGGGACCTAATAGTCATTATATTGCTACAGTTATAATATTATTGAATTAATTTTGAAGTCCACGTTCAGACCTGCCAGTTTTAGGGTGTTTTGTTTAAAAATCCACTCCAGTTTTCCATGTTTAAGGAGACAGACTCAATCACCCCTGTTCTTTGTGGAGGAATCATATTAATTATTTTAAATCTAATTTGTTTTTCAGTTTTATTCATTTCCACAAAGTGTTTTGACACAGGACAATTCATTCATTTTTTCCTTATGGTTGTCATGGTTCCACCCCTCAGTGTGTCTGGGATGCAGTTAATTGACAGCTTGGCCGTCCAATCTGGAATAGGAGTGTGCTGAAGCTGTCAATTCTTTGCTTGACAGCTTGACCATCCAATCTGGTACAGTGGCATGCTGAGCTGTCAATGTGTTGATTGACAGCTCAACTATCCAATCTGAGACTGTGAGGCGTCTGCTGTCTCCATGTGTTCAAGCTACGTGAGATGCAGGATAACTGGTTTAGCAAGAAGGCTGATGAAATTCAGGGCTATGCAGATACCTATGACCAGAAACGCTTCTACAAAGTGCTCAAAGCTGTATATGGACCCCTGTCATGAAGCTCTTCATCTCTGCTTAATGCAAATGGAACTAAGCTGCTGACAGAAAAGAAAGAAATTCTGGAAAGGTGGGCTGAGCACTTTAATAATATTCTTAATCGCTCTGCCAATATCAATGAGGCTATTGCTCGCCTGTCTCAGGTAGAAATCAACAAGGACTTTGATGTTCTTCCAAATGGAGATGAAGTCTGGAAAGCAGTAAAACAACTTTCTTGTGGAAAAGCACCCGGAAATGATGCTATACCTGCTGGGGTATATAAAGCTTGCCGCCCTGCTCTGATGCAAACGGTGACCAATCTATTCCAGTATATGTGATAAAAAGGAACAGGTTCCGCAACAGATGAAATATGCCAGCATAATTCACATATAAATGAGGAAAGGTAATCGCCAATCTTGTGACAACCATCGAGGCATCTCCTTTCTGTCCACTGTAGGAAAGATATTGGCTCGTCTATTGCTCAACCGCCCTTTACATCACCTTAAACAAGGCCAATTACCTGAAATCCAGTGTGGTTTCCGTGCTAAACGTGGAAAAGTAGATATGGTCTTTGCAGCATGTCAACTTCAGGAAAAGTGCCAGGAGCAACACAGTGACCTCTATGTGACTTTTGTTGATTTGACCAAGGCTTTCGACACAGTCAGTAGAGATGGCCTGTGGAAGATCATGACAAAATTCGGCTGCCCAAGCAAATTCATCTCAATCATCTGGCAGTTCCATTATGGCATGATAGTGAAGGTTCTGAACAATGGAGATGAATCTGAGGCTTTCCCAGTAACAAACGGCATACAACAAGGCTGTGTGCTTGCTCCAAACCTGTTCAGTATGCTATTCTTTGCAATGTTCAGTGATGCCTTCAACAACTGTAAAGATGGAATCCAGGTTAGGTACAAGACTGATGGCAAGCTATTCAACCCAAAATGCCTGAAGGTGGTTACGAAAGTGCATGAGACTGTTATCCTTGAATTATTATTCGCTCATGACTGTGCACTTAAAGCTAGCACGGAACAGCAGATGCAGCATGAAATGGACTGTTTTTCTCAAGCCTGTGACAATTTTGGTCTCAAGATTAACATTAGAAGAAGTCATGGTCATCTTTGACTATGAAGGACGAACATCATCATCATAGTATATACCTGTGTGTCATTTCCTCTTGTATATAGTATGTACCTGTATGTCATCTTCTCCTGTATACAGTGTATACCTGTATTTCATCTTCTCCTGTATCCAGTATATACCTGTATGTCATCTTCTCCTGCATTTAGTATATACTTGTGTGTCATCTCCTCCTTTATTAGACCTCATTCACACGTTATTTGGTCAGTATTTTTACCTCTGTATTTGTAAGCTAAAACTTAGAGTAAAACAATCATAGGAATTTAGTAGAAACATCTCACCACATCTGTATTTTCTCCCACTCATTGTTTTCGCTTATAAATACTGAGGTAAAATACTGACCAAATACTGAACGTGTGAATGTGGCCTTATACACAGCCTCCACCTGCAGCACCTCACTCTTCTCTATACACAGCCTCATATTGCAGCAGCTCCTCACTTCTCTCATTTTGCCCCTGACATCTCTCATTTTTCCCCTCACATCTCTATCCATGAGGCTTCTCCCTTTCCATTGACATTATGCCTCACAGAAGCAACTCCATTCTAGACACAACTGAGCTAGATGTGGCCTGTGCATGCTATGCGTAAACTTTTGCTCATAGCAACCAACCACAGCTCAGCTATAATCTTTTACACAGCTCTGGTGAAATGAAAGATGCTTAGTGATTGGTTGCGGAGTGGGCGGGGTTATTTGGAGTGGGCGTGACCGATACATACACCCACACATACACTTAACTTTATATATTAGATTCCGGTGGTGGGGTGAACAAATACTGGGCGCTTCAACATTTGAGGGCAGTTTACATATGTCAGGCAAGGAAAAAAAACCTTCTTTCTATCCCTAGAACAACCTCTTGAAGGAAGCAATATCGAACTGTACCAAACGGTCTTTAGTATTTCTTTTTCTTCTATAGAAGAGTGGAGGGTTCCTGAATTCTTCATCCTTAGGCAGACAGTTGGTTAACATACCCCAATGTTTTTTTTATTATTTCAGCATTTTTTTTACTTTGATTATTATTATTATTATTTATTATTATAGCGCCATTTATTCCATGGTGCTTTACATGTGAGAAGGGGTATACGTAATAAAACAAGTACAATAATCTTGAACAATACAAGTCACAACTGGTATAATAATAATATTGATAATTATGACGTATTGGGAGCTGCACACACCTCTCACCACACTGTCTCAGTTGTGACTACTCTTACAAGTTGCCACGTAGCTCTATATGAGTCGAACTGTAATCAGATAACAAGTCTTATTACAAATATCAGTGCAATTGTGCTTCTCTGGCAGGTAAGTTGTGGAGGAAAAACTTGACGTGCTAGAAAAAAACTGACTACATTTTTGGAATCAGCATGCCAATTTTAGTATAAATCAGCTCAAAAACCTAACTCAACAGAAATTTTTTTTCAAATTGTTCCCCAGTGTAATTAAATTCTGTTACTATTCCGAGCCCTACTCTTTTGTTGGTTCAACAATCCCTTTAGGTATCGTATCTCCCTGAGCTTTTTAACCATGGAGTCCAGAACTTCATCCAGATTTTCCTCTTCACTTATTATCAATTGAACCCTCAAGAACTGGCTAAACAGTATACACTATTCATATTTTGCAGATGTTGAGTACTCTATATGAGTAAGTTATTGTTATCCATATTTTCTTACATATCGAGTTGTATTAAGGGTCTCATTTTCTTCTTAACCAAAACATCCAGAAATTGTGCTCTTGAGGTAACTAAAACCAAAGTATTCATGAAAGGCACATTATTCCTTCTCAGTTCCTGTCCACAGGAAGAAGACATTGTCTATATATCTCCACCACCCCAGTACATATAGGAAGTGGTGGGACACATAGATGAGGTCCTCCTCCAGGGTGCTCATCAATATATTTTTGTACACCGATGCCATGTTTGCTCCATAGCGGTGCCACACCATTGTAAGTAGTACTCATCACCACATAGAAAGTAATTATGTCTCAATATAATGTTTAAAAAATGTATTATGAATTTTCTACCATCTTCTGATATATTATAAGACATGATCTATTGATGTATATAGTGAGATAACATCAAATGAAGCCAATATAACCTCCATGTCTAAACAAATCCCTTGTAACTTATTGAGGAAATTAGTGGTGTCCTGTATAAATGAAGTTGGATTTTTTGTTGGATACCTATCCTATTGAACACCAAGTCTACCCAGGCACTATTGGGTGCCCTGGTGTGGTTTTGAGACATTTATGGAATTTTGGAATTATGTACATTTCTGGGGTGCTTGGATTCTCCACCACTAAATAATTAACGATCTCATGTCCAATGCTTCCTCTAGATAATTGTTACTACATCTCAAAACTTGACATTTTGGATCCCCATGTAGTTTTTGATACACTTCACGATCTCTCAACTGTCTATTAATTTGCAGTATGTACTTCTCCTTGTCCATGATGATGACAGCCCCACCATTGTCGGTGGGTTTGCTTATAATGTCATCACGGACAAGTTCAGACAGTACTTTTGCTTCACCTTCAGTAAAATTAGGATGTTTAAAACCCCACACAACATTCCCTTTCAAGTTTTCTATATCATGTCTGACAGCCATTATAAATGCATCAATCACCGCAGCATTAGTGGGGAGTATAAATTTACTCTTGTTAGTCAACATTAATTGCGACAGACTGAACTTACTGGTTTTAACTTTTAGATCAGAGGTAATATTACAAAATCAAACTTTATGTTTAATTGTTCAAAAAAATTTCTCCAAATCAATTTGCAATTGGAACCTATCTAAATGAGTGCAAGGACTAAATGTTAACCCCTAAGGGTACCGTTACACTATACGATTTACCAACGATCACGACCAGCGATACGACCTGGCCGTGATCGTTGGTAAGTCGTTGTGTGGTCGCTGGAGAGCTGTCACACAGACAGCTCTCCAGCGACCAACGATGCCGAGGTCCCCGGGTAACCAGGGTAAACATCGGGTTACTAAGCGCAGAGCCGCGCTTAGTAACCGGATGTTTACCCTGGTTACCAGCGTAAAAAAAAAAAACACTACATACTTACCTTCCGGTGTCTGTCCCTTGCCGTCTGCTTCCCGCACTGACTGACTGACTGCCAGTCGTAAAGTGAAAGCACAGCGGTGACGTCACCGCTGTGCTCTGCTTTCACTTTACGGCCGGCAGTCAGTCAGTGCGGGAAGCAGACGGCAAGAGACCTGACGGACACCGGAATGTAAGTATGTACTGTTTGTTTTTTTTACATTTACGATGGTAACCAGGGTAAACATTGGGTTACTAAGCACGGCCCTGCGCTTAGTAACCCGATGTTTACCCTGGTTACAAGCGAACGCATCGCTGGATCGGTGTCACACACACCGATCCAGCTACGACAGCGGGAGATCCAGCGACGAAAGAAAGTTCCAAACGATCTGCTACGATGTACGATTCTCAGCAGGGTCCCTGATCGCTGCTGCGTGTCAGACACAGCGATATCGTATGGATATCGCTGGAACGTCACGGATCGTACCGTCGTAGCGACAAAAGTGCCACTGTGAGACGGTACCCTTACTCAATATTAAGATTTGTGAATCAGTCAGTACCTTCTTAGATATGTTAATTACTAGTTATGTTGTTTTTTCTTCTTTGCTGCCTTATCTGCTGCCGGTGGTAGTTTTTGCCTTCCCCCCTTTTTCATCCCTTATTGTATTGTCCATATGTGCAATAAATACAATTATTAGCATCAGATGATATAACCCTTTGTTCCCTTTTTCAATTAGTTATATTACCTCTTTTCTTCCTCATGTATTTTGTATTGTCCTTTTGCCAGTTGTACATTTTTGTAATCCTACATGTCCCTATTCCTTTTCTTTCTTTTTGTTTCCTTTTAGTCCATAGGTAATTTATTCACATTGTTATTTACCATCTCATGAAATATTGTCCAATCTTCAGTATTGAGATGGATCTGTATTTTGCTTTCCAACTCTCCAATCTTTTCCTGTAGTTTCCTAGTTTCCAATTGCAAAAATTCAATATTCAACAAGATGACATCCAAAGCATATTTCTTGGAAATCAAGGAAAATCTTCCTTCCCACCCCCAATGGGAGTGGTTTTTGTTGTCCTTTCTCATTCTCGGGTCCTCTACCAGAGACCTGGGAGTTTGGGATCTTAGCTGTTCCCAGCATTGCACATTTCTGGACGGAGTGCTCAGATGTTGCTCCTGGGATCTGTTGTAGCCATTCTTCCAACTTAGGGGTCACTGCTCCAAGTGCTCCTATCACCACTGGAATCACTGTTGCCTTAACCTTCCACATCTTGTACAGTTCTCCTTTGAGGCCCTGACATTAATCCAGTTTCTCATATTCCTTCTTTCTGATGTTGCTGTCATTTGGCACTGCCACATCTATTATCATTGCTGTCTTCTGATCCTTGTCTACTATCACAATGTCTGGTTGGTTAGCCAACACCTGCTTATCCATCTGGATCTTGAAGTCCCATAGGATTTTAGCCTTTTCATTCTCCACTACTTTTTCTGGGGTCTCTCACTTGAACTTATGTGGACGTAGCCTATATGCTGTGCAGCTGTTCCTGTTTCACAAACCCAGTTACACCTCCATGCATATCCTGAGGAGCCCACACAGCGCACCCTGGCTGCAGCATGGCTCAGCGCATCACAATATATATATATACTAGCTATTGAACCCGTTCTACGCCCGGGTGGCGAGCATTTATAATGGTATATGGTCTCCATCCTGGTATGTGCTGCTCCATCCTGCGTCCCCATCCTGTCATGTGCTGCACCCATCCTGCGTCCCCATCCTGGTATGTGCTGCACCCATCCTGCGTCCCCATCCTGCGTCCCCATCCTGTCATGTGCTGCACCCATCCTGCGTCCCCATCCTGTCATGTGCTGCACCCATCCTGTGCCCCATCCTCATATGTGCTGCACCCATCCTGCGTCCCCATCCTGTCATGTGCTGCACCCATCCTGCGTCCCCATCCTGTCATGTGCTGCACCCATCCTGCGTCCTCATCCTGTCATGTGCTGCACCCATCCTGCGCCCCATCCTGTCATGTGCTGCACCCATCCTGCGTCCCCATCCTGGTATGTGCTGCACCCATCCTGCATCCCCATCCTGCGTCCCCATCCTGTCATGTGCTGCACCCATCCTGCGTCCCCATCCTGGTATGAGCTGCACCCATCCTGCGTCCCCATCCTGTCATGTGCTGCACCCATCCTGCGTCCCCATCCTGGTATGTGCTGCACCCATCCTGCGTCCCCATCCTGCGTCCCCATCCTGTCATGTGCTGCACCCATCCTGCGTCCCCATCCTGTCATGTGCTGCACCCATCCTGCGTCCCCAACCTGTCATGTGCTGCACCCATCCTGCGTCCCCATCCTGGTATGTGCTGCACCCATCCTGCGTCCCCATCCTGCGTCCACATCCTGTCATGTGCTGCACCCATCCTGCGTCCCCATCCTGTCATGTGCTGCACCCATCCTGCGCCCCCATCCTGTCATGTGCTGCACCCATCCTGCGTCCCCATCCTGGTATGTGCTGCACCCATCCTGCGTCCCCATCCTGTCATGTGCTGCACCCATCCTGCGTCCCCATCCTGGTATGTGCTGCACCCATCCTGCGTCCCCATCCTGCGTCCCCATCCTGTCATGTGCTGCACCCATCCTGCGTCCCCATCCTGTCATGTGCTGCACCCATCCTGCGTCCCCATCCTGTCATGTGCTGCACCCATCCTGCGTCCCCATCCTGTCATGTGCTGCACCCATCCTGCGTCCCCATCCTGTCATGTGCTGCACCCATCCTGCGTCCCCATCCTGTCATGTGCTGCACCCATCCTGCGTCCCCATCCTGTCATGTGCTGCACCCATCCTGCGTCCCCATCCGGGTATGTGCTGCACCCATCCTGCATCCCCATCCTGCGTCCCCATCCTGTCATGTGCTGCACCCATCCTGCGTCCCCATCCTGGTATGTGCTGCACCCATCCTGCGTCCCCATCCTGTCATGTGCTGCACCCATCCTGCGTCCCCATCCTGGTATGTGCTGCACCCATCCTGCGTCCCCATCCTGCGTCCCCATCCTGTCATGTGCTGCACCCATCCTGCGTCCCCATCCTGTCATGTGCTGCACCCATCCTGCGTCCCCATCCTGTCACGTGCTGCACCCATCCTGCGCCCCATCCTGTCATGTGCTGCACCCATCCTACGTCCCAATCCTGGTATGTGCTGCACCCATCCTGCGTCCCCATCCTGTCATGTGCTGCACCCATCCTGCGTCCCCAACCTGGTATGTGCTGCACCCATCCTGCGTCCCCATCCTGTCATGTGCTGCACCCATCCTGCGTCCCCATCCTGTCATGTGCTGCACCCATCCTGCGTCCCCATCCTGTCATGTGCTGCACCCATCCTGCATCCCCATCCTGTCATGTGCTGCACCCATCCTGCGTCCCCATCCTGTCATGTGCTGCACCCATCCTGCGTCCCCATCCTGCGTCCCCATCCTGTCATGTGCTGCACCCATCCTGCGCCCCCATCCTGTCATGTGCTGCACCCATCCTGCGTCCCCATCCTGGTATGTGCTGCACCCATCCTGCGTCCCCATCCTGCGTCCCCATCCTGTCATGTGCTGCACCCATCCTGCGTCCCCATTCTGGTATGTGCTGCACCCATCCTGCGTCCCCATCCTGTCATGTGCTGCACCCATCCTGCGTCCCCATCCTGTCATGTGCTGCACCCATCCTGCGTCCCCATCCTGGTATGTGCTGCACCCATCCTGCGTCCCCATCCTGCGTCCCCATCCTGTCATGTGCTGCACCCATCCTGCGTCCCCATCCTGCGTCCCCATCCTGTCATGTGCTGCACCCATCCTGCGTCCCCATCCTGCGTTCCCATCCTGTCATGTGCTGCACCCATCCTGCGTCCCCATCCTGTCATGTGCTGCACCCATCCTGCGTCCCCATCCTGTCATGTGCTGCACCCATCCTGCGTCCCCATCCTGGTATGTGCTGCACCCATCCTGCGTCCCCATCCTGCGTCCCCATCCTGTCATGTGCTGCACCCATCCTGCGTCCCCATCCTGTCATGTGCTGCACCTATCCGGGGGCCTGAGCAGGCGGGGACACCGGCGCGCTGTGGGGGTCAGGTGCCAGTATCGCCGCCAGCTCAGGCCCCCCCAGCACTTACTATAATCACCTGTCCTGCGTTCCACCGCTGGGCGCCGCCATCTTCCCGGTCTCCTGGCTGTGACTGTTCAGTCAGAGGGCGGCGCCGGCGCGCATTAAGCGCATCATCGCGCCCTCTGAACTGAAGGTCACAGGCCGAAGACCGGGAAGATGGCGGCGCTCAGCGGTGGAACGCAGGACAGGTGAATATAGGCGATACTCACCCTCCTGGCGGTCCCTGCTTCTCTGTTGGAGATCGCGGTGTGCGTTCAGTGTGAACGCATACCGCGATCTCCCGGGAGTGTCACTCTGTGAGGCCCAGACTGCGCCGTCTATAAAGGCTTTGGACAGAGTGACGCTCCCAGCGTTATATTATAGATTTATATATACAGTGGGGCAAAAAAGTATTTAGTCAGTCAGCAATAGTGCAAGTTCCACCACTTAATAAGATGAGAGGCGTCTGTAATTTACATCATAGGTAGACCTCAACTATGGGAGACAAACTGAGAAAAAAAAAATCCAGAAAATCACATTGTCTGTTTTTTTTAACAATTTATTTGCATATTATGGTGGAAAATAAGTATTTGGTCAGAAACAAACAATCAAGATTTCTGGCTCTCACAGACCTGTAACTTCTTCTTTAAGAGTCTCCTCTTTCCTCCACTCATTACCTGTAGTAATGGCCTGTTTAAACTTGTTATCAGTATAAAAAGACACCTGTGCACACCCTCAAACAGTCTGACTCCAAACTCTACTATGGTGAAGGCCAAAGAGCTGTTAAAGGACACCAGAAACAAAATTGTAGCACTGCACCAGGCTGGGAAGACTGAATCTGCAATAGCCAACCAGCTTGGAGTGAAGAAATCAACAGTGGGAGCAATAATTAGAAAATGGAAGACATACAAGACTACTGATAATCTCCCTCGATCTGGGGCTCCACGCAAAATCCCACCCCGTGGGGTCAGAATGATCACAAGAACGGTGAGCAAAAATCCCAGAACCACGCAGGGGGACCTAGTGAATGAACTGCAGAGAGCTGGGACCAATGTAACAAGGCCTACCATAAGTAACACACTACGCCACCATGGACTCAGATCCTGCAGTGCCAGACGTGTCCCACTGCTTAAGCCAGTACATGTCCGGGCCCGTCTGAAGTTTGCTAGAGAGCATTTGGATGATCCAGAGGAGTTTTGGGAGAATGTCCTATGGTCTGATGAAACCAAACTGGAACTGTTTGGTAGAAACACAACTTGTCGTGTTTGGAGGAAAAAGAATACTGACTTGCATCCATCAAACACCATACCTACTGTAAAGCATGGTGGTGGAAACATCATGCTTTGGGGCTGTTTCTCTGCAAAGGGGCCAGGACGACTGATCCGGGTACATGAAAGAATGAATGGGGCCATGTATCGTGAGATTTTGAGTGCAAACCTCCTTCCATCAGCAAGGGCATTGAAGATGAAACGTGGCTGGGTCTTTCAACATGACAATGATCCAAAGCACACCGCCAGGGCAACGAAGGAGTGGCTTCGTAAGAAGCATTTCAAGGTCCTGGAGTGGCCTAGCCAGTCTCCAGATCTCAACCCTATAGAAAACCTTTGGAGGGAGTTGAAAGTCCGTGTTGCCAAGCGAAAAGCCAAAAACATCACTGCTCTAGAGGAGATCTGCATGGAGGAATGGGCCAACATACCAACAACAGTGTGTGGCAACCTTGTGAAGACTTACAGAAAACGTTTGACCTCTGTCATTGCCAACAAAGGATATATTACAAAGTATTGAGATGAAATTTTGTTTCTGACCAAATACTTATTTTCCACCATAATATGCAAATAAATTGTTAAAAAAACAGACAATGTGATTTTCTGGATTTTTTTTCCTCAGTTTGTCTCCCATAGTTGAGGTCTACCTATGATGTAAATTACAGATGCCTCTCATCTTTTTAAGTGGTGGAACTTGCACTATTGCTGACTGACTAAATACTTTTTTGCCTCACTGTATAGAGAGCGAGAGCGAGGAAAAGAGTATTTGATACACTGCCAACTTTGCAAGTTTTCCTACCTGCAAAAATTGGACAGGTCTGTAATTTTTATCATGTATACACTTCAACTGAAAGAGAATCTTAAAAAAAATAGAAAATCAAATTGTACGATTTTTACTTAATTAATTTGCATGTTATTGCATGAAATATGTGTTTGATTAAATAGAAAAACTTTGCAATTACAGAAATCAGATGTTTCCTGTAGCTTTTGACCAAGTTTGCACACACTGCAGCAGGGATTTTGGCCCACTCCTCCATATAGATCTTTTCCAGATCTTTCAGCTTTCAGGGCTGGAACTGGACAACATTGAGTTTCAACTAACTCCAAAGGTTTTCTATTGGGTTCATGTCTGGTGACTGGCAAGGCCACTCCCAAACCTTGAAATGCTTCTTATTTAGTCACTACTTAATTGCCATGGCTGTGTGCTCCTGGTCATTATCATGCTGGAAAACCCAGCATGACCCATATTTAATGCTCTTACTGAGGGAAGGAGGTTGTTGGCCAAAATCTCGCAATACATGACCCCATCCATCCTACCTTCAATATGTTGCAATCATCCTAGGCCTTTTACAGAAAAGCACCCTCAAAGTATGATGTTTCACCCACCATAATTCATAATCAAAATGGTTATCTTGAGGTTCTACTCATCCTTCTTCTTTCTTCATACATGGCAAGTGTAGTTATACCAAAAAGTCTCATCTGACCATATGACCATCTCAAAGGCCTCCTCTGGATCATCCAGATTGACATTAGTGAACTTCAAACAGGTTTGGACATGTGCTGGCTTGAGTAAGGGTACCTTGCTTGCACTGCCTGATTTTAATCCAAGACGGCATAGTTTGTTACAAACCGTAATGTTTGAGACTGTGGTCCTAGCTCTCTTCTGGTCATTGACCATGTCCTTCATTGCAGTTTTGGCTGATTCCTGACCTTTCTCACGATCAATATTACCCTACGAGTTGAGAGCTTGCATAGAGCCCCAGACCGAGGAAGATTGACAGACATCTTGCATTTCTTCCATTTCATAATAATTGCGCCAACAGTTGTTGCCTTCTCACCAAGCTGCTTGCCTACTGTCATCATTCCGAAGCTTTGGAAGATGTTAGTCTTAGATCATAAGCAGAAACAGAAAGCATAGGAAATATTATAGAGGAAATCAGGGGTGGATTAAGGGTAGCCAGGGCCCCGGGCTGTTCACACACTGTGGCCCCCCCGGTCATGTGACGGGGTCATGTGACGGGGGTCATGTGACGGGGGTCATGAGACGGGGGTCATGAGACGGGGGTCATGAGACGGGGGTCATGATATACCCGAACCAGATTATTCCAGAAAAATGGCCGGGCCCTACTCTACTGTAACCTATTAAATATTTGTTAAAATCTGCAATACAATTTAGGTATATCTTGACCAATAATATCACATACAAGGAACAAATACCACCGCACCATGACCAGACCACAAATTACAACCACAGTGATCGAATAATATCACATACAAGGAACAAATACCACCGCACCATGTCAAGACCACATATTACCACTTGGTGACCAAATAGCACATACAAGGGACAAATACCACAACACCATTTCCAGACCACATATTACCACCACATAGTGACTGAATGATACAATACTGATCAGTAATGAAAAAAAAAAAAAAACACAATACTATCACCATAAGTGCCAGTATTCACAGGAGATCTGTAATTAGTATGCAGTGTCTGTGTAGAGGTAATACAGAGATCACTGGTGGTATTATAAACAGGAGCTCTGTATATAATGTATAGGTAATACAGTGATCACTGGTGACATTGTACACAGGACCTTTGTATATAGTATACAGTGTATAGTGTCAGTGTATAGGTAACACTGACTCACCAGTGACGTCTCTAGGTGAAGTCCTTCATCTTTCATCCAGCACAGACCGCCATCATTTCTTCCAGCCAGGACTCGTTTCTGCAGGAAATAACACAGTTATCTCGAGCTCCGCTTGCAGAACACATTACTTAACCCCTTCCTGACCTTTGACGCCACGTAGGCGTCATGAAAGTCGGTGCCAATCCGACCCATGACGCCTATGTGGCGTCATGGAAAGATCGCGTCCCTGCAGGCCGGGTGAAAGGGTTAACTCCCAATTCACCCAATCTGCAGGGACAGGGGGAGTGGTAGTTTAGCCCAGGGGGGTGGCTTCACCCCCTCGTGGCTACGATCGCTCTGATTGGCTGTTGAAAGTGAAACTGCCAATCAGAGCGATTTGTAATATTTCACCTATTATAACGGGTGAAATATTACTAGGGGTAGGGTTAGGGGTAGGGTTAGGGTTAGGGGTAGGGTTAGGGCTAGGGTTAGGGCTAGGGTTAGGGCTAGGGTTAGGGCTAGGGTTAGGGGTAGGGTTAGGGGTAGGGTTAGGGATAGGGGTAGGGTTAGGGCTAGGGTTAGGGGTAGGGTTAGGGTTTCGGTATGTGCACACGTATTCTGGTCCTCTGCGGATTTTTCCGCTGCTGATTTGATAAATCCGCAGTGCTAAACCGCTGCGGATTTATGGCGGATTTACCGCGTTTTTTCTGCGCATTTCACTGCGGTTTTACAACTGCGATTTTCTATTTGAGTAGTTGTAAAACCGCTGCGGAATCCGCACAAAGAAGTGACATGCTGCGGAATGTAAACCGCTGCGTTTCCGTGCAGTTTTTCCGCAGCATGTGTACAGCGATTTTTGTTTCCCATAGGTTTACATTGAACTGTAAACTCATGGGAAACTGCTGCGGATCCGCAGCGTTTTCCGCAGCGTGTGCACATACCTTTAGAATTAGGCCATGTGCACACAGTGCGGATTTGGCTGCGGATCCGCAGTGAATTGGCCGCTGCAGATTCGCAGCAGTGTTCCATCAGGTGTACAGTACCATGTAAACATATGGAAACCAAATCCGCTGTGCCCATGGTGCGGAAAATACCACGTGGAAACGCTGCGTTATATTTTCCGCAGCATGTCAATTCTTTGTGCGGATTCCGCAGCGTTTTACACCTGTTCCTCAATAGGAATCCGCAGGTGAAATCCGCACAAAAAACACTGGAAATCCGCGGAAAATCCGCATGTAAAATGCAGTGCCTTTTACCCGCGGATTTTTCAAAAATGATGCTGAAAAATCTCACACGAATCCGCAACGTGGGCACATAACCTTAGGGTTAGGGTTGGAATTAGGGTTGTGGTTAGGGGTGTGTTGTGGTTAGGGTTGTGATTAGGGTTATGGCTACAGTTGGAATTAGGGTTGTGGTTAGGGTTAGGGGTGTGTTGGGGTTAGGGTTGTGGTTAGGGGTGTGTTGGGGTTAGGGTTGTGATTAGGGTTATGGCAACAGTTGGGATTAGGGTTAGGGGTGTGTTGGGGTTAGTGTTGGAGGTAGAATTGAGGGGTTACCACTGTTTAGGCACATCAGGGGTCTCCAAACACAACATGGCGCCACCATTGATTCCAGCCAATCTCGTATTCAAAAAGTCAAATGGTGCTCCCTCAATTCCGAGCCCTGACGTGTGCCCAAACAGTGGTTTACCCCCACATATGGGGTACCAGCATACTCAGGATAAACTGCGCAACAATTACTGGGGTCCAATTTCTCCTGTTACCCTTGTGAAAATAAAAAAATGCTTGCTAAAACATCATTTTTGAGGAAAGAAAAATGATTTATTATTTTCACAGCTCTACGTTGTAAACGTCTGTGAAGCACTTGGGGGTTCAAAGTGCTCACCACATATCTAGATAAGTTCCTTGGGGGGTCTAGTTTCTAAAATGGGGTCACTTGTGGGGGGTTTCTACTGTTTAGGCACACCAGGGGCTCTGCAAACGCAACGTGACGCCCGCAGACCATTCCATCAAAGTCTGCATTTCAAAAGTCACTACTTCCCTTCTGAGCCCCGACGTGTGCCCAAACAGTGGTTTACCCCCACACATGGGGTATCAGCGTACTCAGGAGAAACTGAACAACAATGTTTGGGGTCCAATTTCTCCTGTAACCCTTGGGAAAATAAAAAATTCTGGGCTAAATAATTATTTTTGAGGAAAGAAAACGTATTTATTATTTTCACGGCTCTGCATTATATACTTCTATGAAGCACTTGGGGGTTCAAAGTGCTCACCACACATCTAGATAAGTTTCTTTCGGGGTCTAGTTTCCAAAATGGGGTCACTTGTGGGGGGTTTCTACTGTTTGGCCACATCAGGGGCTCTGCAAACGCAACGTGACGCCCGCAGAGCATTCCATCAAAGTCTGCATTTCAAAACGTCACTACTTCAATTCCGAGCCCCGGCATGTGCCCAAACAGTAGTTTACCCCCACATATGGGGTATCACCGTACTCAGGAGAAACTGGACAACAAATATTGGGGTCAAATTTCTCCTGTTACCCTTGGGAAAATTAAAAAATTCTGGGCTAAATAATTATTTTTGAGGAAAGAAAACGTATTTATTATTTTCACGGCTCTGCATTATAAACTTCTGTGAAGCACTTGGGGGTTCAAAGTGCTCACCACACATCTAGATAAGTTCCTTTCGGGGTCTAGTTTCCAAAATGGGGTCACTTGTGGGGGGTTTCTACTGTTAAGCCACATCAGGGGCTCTGCAAACGCAACGTGACGCCCACAGAGCATTCCATCAAAGTCTGCATTTCAAAACGTCACTACTTCACTTCCGAGGCCCGGCATGTGCCCAAACAGTGGTTTACCCCCACATATGGGGTATCAGCGTACTCAGGAGAAACTGGACAACAACTTTTGGGGTCAAATTTCTCCTGATACCCTTGGGAAAATAAAAAATTGCAGGCTAAAACATTTTTGAGAAAATAATTTTTTTTTTATTTTCATGGCTCTGCGTTATAAACTTCTGTGAAGCACTTGGGGGTTCAAAGTCCTCACCACACATCTAGATTAGTTCCTTTGGTGGACTAGTTTCCAAAATGGGGTCATTTCTGGGGGATCTCCAATGTTTAGGCACACAGGGGCTCTCCAAACGTGACATGGTGTCCGCTAATGATTGGAGCTAATTTTCCATTTAAAAAGCCAAATGGCGTGCCTTCCCTTCCGAGCCCTGCCGTGCGCCCAAACAGTGGTTTACCCCCACATATGGGGTATCAGCGTACTCAGGACAAACTGGACAACAACATTTGTGGTCCAATTTCTCCTATTACCCTTGGCAAAATAGGAAATTCCAGGCTAAAAAATCATTTTTGAGGAAATAAAAATTATTTTTTATTTTCATGGCTCTGCGTTATAAACTTCTGTGAAGCACCTGGGGGTTTAAAGTGCTCAATATGCATCTAGATAAGTTCCTTGGGGGGTCTAGTTTCCAAAATGGGGTTACTTGTGGGGGAGCTCCAATGTTTAGGCACACAGGGGCTCTCCAAACGCGACATGGTGTCCGCTAACAATTGGAGCTAATTTTCCATTCAAAAAGTCAAATGGCGCGCCTTCCCTTCCGAGCCCTGCCGAGTGCCCAAACAGTGGTTTACCCCCACATATGAGGTATCGGCGTACTCGGGAGAAATTGCCTAACAAATTTTATGATCCATTTTATCCTATTGCCCATGTGATAATGAAAAAATTGAGGCGAAAAGAATTTTTTTGTGAAAAAAAAGTACTTTTTCATTTTTACAGATCAATTTGTGAAGCACCTGAGGGTTTAAAGTGCTCACTAGGCATCTAAATAAGTTCCTTGGGGGGTCTAGTTTCCAAAATGGGGTCACTTGTGGGGGAGCGCCAATGTTTAGGCACACAGGAGCTTTCCAAACGCGACATGGTGTCCGCTAACAATTGGAGCTAATTTTCCATTCAAAAAGTCAAATGGCGCGCCTTCCCTTCCGAGCCCTGCCGAGTGCCCAAACAGTGGTTTACCCCCACATATGAGGTATCAGTGTACTCAGGAGAAATTGCCCAACAAATTTTAGGATCCATTTTATCCTGTTGCCCATGTGAAAATGAAAAAATTGAGGCTAAAAGAATTTTTTTGTGAAAAAAAAGTACTTTTTCATTTTTACGGATCAATTTGTGAAGCACCTGGGGGTTCAAAGTGCTCACTATGCATCTAGATAAGTTCCCTGGGGCGTCTAGTTTCCAAAATGGGGTCAATTGTGGGGGAGCTCCAATTTTTAGGCACACGGGGGCTCTCCAAATGTGACATGGTGTCCGCTAAAGAGTGGAGCCAATTTTTGATTCAAAAAGTCAAATGGCGCTCCTTCCCTTCCAAGCCCTGCCGTGCGCCCAAACAGTGGTTTACCCCCACATATGAGGTATCAGCGTACTCAGGATAAATTGGACAACAACGTACGTGGTTCAGTTTCTCCTTTTACCATTGGGAAAATAAAAAAATTGTTGCTAAAAGATAATTTTTGTGACTAAAAAGTTAAATGTTCATTTTTTCCTTCCATGTTGCTTCTGCTGCTGTGAAGCACCTGAAGGGTCAATAAACTTCTGGAATGTGGTTTTGAGTACCTTGAGGGGTGTAGTTTTTAGAATGGTGTCACTTTTGGGTATTTTCAGCCATATACACCCCTCAAACTGACTTCAAATGTGAGGTGGTCCCTAAAAAAATGGTTTTGTAAATTTCGTTGTAAAAATGAGAAATCGCTGGTCAAATTTTAACCCTTATAACTTCCTAGCAAAAAAAAATGTTGTTTCCAAAACTGATGTAAAGTAAACATGTGGGAAATGTTATTTATTAACTATTTTGTGTCACATAACTCTCTGGTTTAACAGAATAAAAATTCAAAATGTGAAAATTGCGAAATTTTCAAAATTTTCGCCAAATTTCCGTTTTTATCACAAATAAACGCATAATTTATTGACCTAAATTTACCACTAACATGAAGCCCAATATGTCACGAAAAAACAGTCTCAGAACCGCTAGGATCCGTTGAAGCGTTCCTGAGTTATTACCTCATAAAGGGACACTGGTCAGAATTGCAAAAAACGGCAAGGTCTTTAAGGTCAAAATAGGCTGGGTCATGAAGGGGTTAATTTTTCACAACTTCTACATTACACCACATGAAGATAAAAAGGCGATATAGTGTCACTCTGCACAGTAACAGGACCGCCCCCCCATTTAGAACTGTATACTCAAAAAATAAAATAAATACATCACTGCAGTAATAATATCCCTTAATTAGCCCCTATGGTAATAATATTCCCCACTCTGGCCCCGTTTATCTCATTCCTGGCTCCAGCCATATGTTCTCCCAGCCTGCACTCATGAGTATCCATTCTACACCATGTGATCTCCCCATCCTGCCCCATCTGTCTCCATCGTATCCATCCTGCCCCATGATCCAATCCTGCCCCATGTCTCCAATCATGCCCGTGTCTCCATTCTGCCCATGCCTCCAGTCCTGCCCCCAGTGTGTCCAGCATATTACCCCCAGTGTGTCCAGCTTATTACCCCCAGTGTCTCCAGCAATCTGCCCCAGTATGTCCAGCATATTGCCCCCAGACAGTGTGTCCAGCATATTACCACCAGTGTGTCCAGCAATCTGGCCCAGTGTCTCCAGCATTGCCCCAGTGTGTCCAGCAATCATCTGCCCCAGTGTCTCCAGCATTGCCCCTGTGTGTCCAGCAATCATCTGCCCCAGTGTCTCCAGCAATCTGCCCCACTGTCTCCAGCAATCTGCCCCACTGTCTCCAGCATTGCCCCCCAGTGTGTCCTCCAGCAATCTGCCCCACTGTCTCCAGCATTGCCCCACTGTCTCCAGCATTGCCCCACTGTCTCCAGCATTGCCCCCAGTGTGTCCTCCAATCTGCCCCAGTGTCTCCAGCATTGCCCCCCAGTGTGTACTCCAATCTGCCCCACTGTCTCCAGCATTGCCCCCAGTGTGTCCTCCAATCTGCCCCAGTGTCTCCAGCATTGCCCTTAGTGTGTCCTCCAATCTGCCCCAGTGTCTCCAGCATTGCCCCAGTGTGTCCTCCAATCTGCCCCAGTGTCTCCAGCATTGCCCTTAGTGTGTCCTCCAATCTGCCCCACTGTCTCCAGCATTGCCCCCAGTGTGTCCTCCAATCTGCCCCACTGTCTCCAGCATTGCCCCCAGTGTGTCCTCCAATTTGCCCCACTGTCTCCAGCATTGCCCCCAGTGTGTCCTCCAATCTGCCCCAGTGTCTCCAGCATTGCCCCCCAGTGTGTCCTCCAATCTGCCCCACTGTCTCCAGCATTGCCCCCAGTGTGTCCTCCAATCTGCCCCAGTGTCTCCAGCATTGCCCTTAGTGTGTCCTCCAATCTGCCCCAGTGTCTCCAGCATTGCCCCCAGTGTGTCCTCCAATCTGCCCCAGTGTCTCCAGCATTGCCCCCCACTGTGTCCTCCAATCTGCCCCACTGTCTCCAGCATTGCCCCCAGTGTGTCCTCCAATCTGCCCCAGTGTCTCCAGCATTGCCCCCCAGTGTGTCCTCCAATCTGCCCCACTGTCTCCAGCATTGCCCCCAGTGTGTCCTCCAATCTGCCCCAGTGTCTCCAGCATTGCCCCCCAGTGTCCTCCAATCTGCCCCACTGTCTCCAGCATTGCCCCCAGTGTGTCCTCCAATCTGCCCCAGTGTCTCCAGCATTGCCCTTAATGTGTCCTCCAATCTACCCCACTGTCTCCAGCATTGCCCCCAGTGTGTCCTCCAGCATTGCCCCCCAGTGTGTCCTCCAGCATTGCCCCCCAGTGTGTCCTCCAGCATTGCCCCCCAGTGTGTCCTCCAGCATTGCCCCCCAGTGTGTCCTCCAGCATTGCCCCCCAGTGTGTCCTCCAGCATTGCCCCCCAGTGTCTCCAGCATTGCCCTTAGTGTGTCCTCCAATCTGCCCCACTGTCTCCAGCATTGCCCCCAGTGTGTCCTCCAATCTTCTCCAGTGTCTCCAGCATTGCCCCCCAGTGTGTCCTCCAGCATTGCCCACCAGTGTGTCCTCCAGCATTGCCCCCAGTGTGCCCTCCAGCATTGCCCCCCAGTGTGTCCTCCAGCATTGCCCCCCAGTGTGTCCTCCAGCATTGCCCCCCAGTGTTTCCACCGATAACTGATAACTGATAAAAAAAAAAAAAAAAAAAAAAACAAGCAGTCTCCTCACCTGTCCGCACTCCAGGCGGTGAGCTCCCTGCAGCAGCGCACACTCGCCGGCGACTGACAATGACGTCAGATGCCGGCGACGTGTGCGCTGCGGCCGACTTCAGCTGCCAGCCTCCAATTGGCTAGCGGCTGTTGTTGTTAACTATTGACAATAGGAAACCGCCGCAGCGCCGGAAGGGGCCCGGTGAGCAGATGAGAAGGGGCCCGATGCGGGCCCCCTCTCTCTGCCCACCGGGTCCGGGGGCACACAAACGCCGCCCGGTGGGCAGTCACAGACCATTAGCGGAGGGTCAATCTGTGCGGTAGCCCAGCGCCCCCCCAGACCACTGGGCCCTGGGCTACCGCCCATGTTGACCTTCTGATAATCCGCCCCTGGAGGAAATTGAGGGCAGAGCAGAACTGTGGAGAGCTTTGTGGGTGGGTGTGATACCTTTATGTTATATTCTATAGTGGAGGGGCAACTAGTGCATTGACTGTCACAGTGTCGAATGTAAGAAAACTTGGCACTCAGAGAAGATGAAATGAAATAAATGATTTAAAATGTAATCCAGCAATAATGGTTCACAAACTTTTCATTCTACATTAGACCATCCACAGTGTGCCTATTGTCCAATTGAAAAGACATCAGATTGTGCTTTAAGCCCTGGATCAGCTAGGAAGTGCTGAACATGGTGTGAACCATTGGGTCAAACTGACAGTGTTACATAATAGTGCTGTGGTCATCTATATACTGTCACAGTGTGGATGCATCTGTGTAATAGCTGTACAGAAATATAAGCCTCGCTGATGCATTTAGGTTCGATTGTAGTGGAATGAATAGAAGTGAAAGTAAGAGTCGGAATCTTAGATATTTTTGAGATGTAAGTGACATGAGCAACCAAGTACTTGGATTTACGGAGTGATTTAAAAATTTTGAGTCAAATATAACCGCAAATCAGTGAGCATGCTAGTACCACACATAGAAAAAGGACAGTATTGAGTTTAGGTACTGTAGGTTAGTAAAGGGAGGAAACAGTAGTCTAGCTTTGGAAAGGTTCAGATCAGGCAACAACAAAAAAAAATCACTGGGGTTTTGTAGTAATGTGGGAGTCATTTCAGGAGAAGATTTGTATAATTCCTTGTTGCCAGCATAGAGATGGTGCTGAATACCAAATCTGCTGATGATTTGTCAAATACAGGAGGAATTGATGATCCATGCTGTAAAATATTGCCTAATGATGTTGTCCTGAGAAGCATGATATTGGATCCAAAGTCATCTCACAATACACATATAAACTCTAATCTCAGAATTGGGCATTTTTTCAAATCTGTTTTTCATTTAAAATAATAGTTTATATTGGGTTTTTTTTCAATTTTTTTGTCATAGATTTTTGACAATGCAAAGCAAAACTTACATTTTTGAACAGTTTTATATATTATCTTTCTTTATTCTTTTATGTATTTTAGGCGCTACTCGACACGCAAAAATTACTCCGCACTCAGGTTGCAAATTTCACCTTCAATCTTGGATTTTCAGGGAAGTTTTTTCACACAGGTGAGTGCCTTTGCAAACTAACAACCAAATGTAAGATTTATACATATAGTTCTTATTATACATACATACACACATATATATATATATATATATATATATATATATACAGTACAGACCAAAGGTTTGGATACACCTTCTCATTTAAAGATTTTTCTGTATTTTCATGACGATGAAAATTGTACATTCACACTGAAGGCATCAAAACTATGAATTAACACATGTGGAAATATATACTTAACAAAAAGTGTGAAACAACTGAAATATGTCTTATATTCTAAGTTCTTCAAAGTAGCCACCTTTTGCTTTGATGACTGCTTTGCAAACTCTTGGTATTCTCTAATGTAATGTTAAAAATAGTAAAAAAACAAAAAAACCTGCTATTCTCACCCTCCGTAGTCCACCGAGCCGCACGCACCTGTTGCCATCTTACGTTCCCCGCATTATGCACTCCTTAACCGCTGCTATTAACCCTGTGTGTCCCCAACTTTTTACTATTGATGCTTTCTATGTGACATCAATAGTAAAAAAAAGTTAGGTTAAAAATAATAAAAAAACAAAAACCTGCTATTCTCACCCTCCTACGTGGGCTGTGTTAGATACCTCTTGGCTGCTATATACTACATAGGCAGTGTTATATACTATGTGGGCTGTGTGATATACTCTGTGGGCTGTGCTATATACTGCATGGGCTGTGCTATATATTACGTGGCCACTGTTGTATACTGCATGGGCAGTGTTATATACTACGTGGCAGCTATATACTGCATGGGCAGTGTTATATACTACGTGGCAGCTATATACTGCATGGGCTGTGCTATATATTACATGGCCAGTGTTATATACTGCGTGGCCTGTGTTATATACTACATTGCCTGTGTTATATACTGCATGGCTGCTATATATTTCGTGGGCTGTGTTATATAGTACGTGGCTGTGTTATATACTGCGTGGCCACTGTTATATATTGCATGGCCTGTATTAACGCATTGGGTATTCTACAATATGTATGTATATAGCAGCCACATAGTATATAGCACAGACCACTGTTATGATCCGGTGACCTTGGAGCTGCATGAGAACTTTCACTGGAGAAAGTGGCCACTGTACTGACCGCAAACCTGAACTTAACACCGCAACTAGAAGTAGCCGTGGAGTGTACCTAACACATCTAGACACCTCGTCACAGCCGGAGGACTAAATACCCCTAAAGATGGAAATCGGAATACTGTCTTGCCTCAGAATAAATCCCCAAAGGATAGACAGCCCCCCACAAATATTGGCGGTGAGTCGGAGAGGAAAAAACATACACAGGCAGAAAAAACAGGATTTAGCACAGGAGGCCACTCTAGCTAGATAGGACAGGATAGGACAGAGTTATGTGCGGTCAGTATTAAAACCCTTCAAAAAATCCACAGCATAATATACAAAAAACTTCCTACATCTAACTAAGATGTAGGAGCGTATATCTGCAACTCCAGTGAAACTAACCAGACTGAGAAAACACAGACGCAGTCTAATCTGGACAAAAGAAAAACAAACGAACAGTACTGAAAATGAGCACACTGCATGTGTGCCACAGGAAAAGAAACAGACACTTATCTTTGCTGAACTGGCAGATAAGCAGGAGAGGCCAGGCAGAGATCCAACACTTCCAGAGAAACATTGACAACTGGCAAGGGCTAAAGGATCCTGCACACCTAAATATCCCAGTCAGAATTGTAATTATCCAATACACCTGGCCAGGACTGCGAGTCAGAGACAACTGCATTCCCACCAACAACCACTGGAGGGAACCCAAGAGCAGAATTCACAACAGACCACATAGTATTTGTCTGCTATATACTACATGGCTCCTATATACTACGTGGCCTGTGCTATATACAATGTGGCTGCTATATACATACATAAATACATATTCTAGAATACCCGATGTGTTAGAATCGGGCCACCATGTAGTATATATATATATTAGGGCTAAAAGTGTTAGCACTAGGGATGAGCGAGCACTAAAATGCTCGAATGCGTGTTACTCGAACCAAACAATTCCTAAAGCTCAGATGCTTGTTTCGAGTGACAAATGTAATGGGTGTCAATGGAAAATCCAAGTTTGTTTCTTGCAGACCCAACAAGCCGGTCTAGGGGGCAGTAAAAATTTTAAAATGAATGGAAAAAGTGCTGAATGGAAGAGAGATCAGCTTAGGGAAGACCCTTGGAAGCGTCTGTGACTCCACGATCGCTGCTGAGAACAATGGAATCACACGTTTTCTCCACTTTAAGGGCTGACAACATTCAAAATCAAGAGAAATTGGATTTTAAATGAAAAAAAAAATGATAAGGAGGGTCATCCATACCCTCTTGAAGGCATCAACTGGTGTGCCTCATAAAAAAATTAAGGAAGTGTAGTTGTGTTTCCACACTCAAAAGGGCACAGCACAGAGTGAAAAGCAAGAAAAAAATTATAAGGAGGGCCATTCATACATGTTTAAAAGCACCAACTGGAGAGCCTCAAAAAAATAAGGAAGTACACTTGTGGTACTTGTAAACTCATAAAGGTTCTGAACACAGTGCAAAGTCAGAAACAAATTCGGGAGGGTCATCCATACACCCTCGAATGCACCAACTAGAGGTCCTCATTAGTGTTGAGCGATGCCTTCTTGATATCGGGAAATATTGGAACGGATGGGATCGGACCGATACCCCAAAAATATCGGATATTGTCGATTCCGATACCGGAAACCAATGTAAGTCAATGGGACACAAATATCGGAATGAAAATGACCCTTTCTTTCCCTGTAGGTTAAAAAATATCTGCGGTTTTGCTGTGAGAAACGCTGCAGATCAGGAGGGGGGAAGAGTGCATGGGCGGAGTGTGGGCAGTGTGTGGGCAGAGACTGCGTGTGTGCAGGGAAGAAGTGCGTGTCTGTGTGCTGCGATCGCGAGGGTCTGTGATGATCACGGGGCTGCTGGGGGTCTGCAGCGGGCTGTCGGGGTTCTGAGCCGGGCTGTGAGGGGGTCTGTGCTGGGCTGTGTGGGGTTTGTGCCTGGCTGTCAAGGGTCTGCGGTTGGCTTTGGGGGGTCTGTGCCGGGCTGTCTGGAGTCTGTGCTGGGCTGATGGGGGTCTGTGCTGGGCTGTGGGGGGCTCTGCAGCGGGCTGTGGGGGTCTGTGCCGGGCTGTCGGGGGTCTGTGCCGGGCTGTCGGGGGTCTGCAGCGGGCTGTGGTGAGTCTGTGCCGAGCTGTGGGGGGTCCTTGGGGGGGTGTGCGCGTGCAGGCATCGTCCGATGGAACTACAAGTCCCATCGGGCTATGCCTGCTACAGTGACAGTGATTGACACATTAGCCAATGATGGGACAGTAGTAGTGCCATCATCTGGCTAATGTGTTGAATGTAAAAAAAAACACGAACATACAACGTTCTGTTCTATACAACATACAACATATAACATATGACAGTACATACAACATACAACATATGACAGAACATACAACATATGACATTACATACAACATACAAAATATGACAGTACATACAACATACACCATATGACCGTACATACAACATATGACAGTGCATACAACATACAACATATAACAGAACATACAACATATGACATAACATACAACATATAACATATGACAGTACATGCAACATACAACATATGACAGAACATACAACATATGACAGTACATACAACATACAACATATGACAGAACATACCACAATTTACAGAGCATACAACATATGACAGTACATACAACATATAACATATGACAGTACATACAGCATGCAACATATGAAAGTACATACAATATACAATATATGACAGAACATACAACATATGACAATACATACCACATACAACATATGACAGAACATATAACATACAAACTATGACAGTACATACAACATACAACATATGACAGTACATACAACATACAAAATATGACAGAACATACAACATACATACTACATACATATAGTCATACAATACATACATAACATACAGTACATATAACATAGATTACATACTCACCATCACTTGTCACTTTGTTCCCCAAAGCCAGTGTCACCTGTAAAAAATATAAAAATATCAAATAAACAATATACTCCCTGATCCGCAGAAATCCACGAGTGTCCCATGACGATCTCCCGTGGAGAGCAGCAGCATCAGGTGATGCAACCGCTCTCTAGGGGCTCCAGGAATACAATGAGGGGAGGAAGGTATCCTTCAGGACTGTATACCTCCACCACTGTAAAAAAATAGTTCCTAGACTCACTTTTGGCATTGCTGTGTGAGAAAGTTCCCACGCAGCAAATGTCATAAAGTGAGACAAGTGAACTACAGTAAACTCTTAGTGATGCACTGCAGGAGCCATTGTCTCCTGTCAGTGTGTCACTGGAGGTCCTATAGAGCAGTGACATCACCAGATGTCACTGTTCTATAGGGGAGATCGTCATGGGACACTCCTTATTTATTGGACTGCATTGGACAGGCAGTATACGGTTTATTATTTTACGTTTTTTGCAGGTGCTGAAGTATGGTAAGTATGGTTAAATTAAGAATAAGAAAATACTGGCTGTGTCTTTATTTTGTTTTTAACTCTTTCACTATTCTAGGATTAAGAATGGATAGGCGTCTTATTGACGCCTCTCCATTATTAACCCAGCTTAATATCACCTTACAATAGCAAGGTGACATTAACCCCTTATTACCCCATATCCCACCGCTACTCGGGAGTGGGAAGAGAGGTGCTAAGTGGGAAGAGAGGGGCTAAGTGCCAGAATTGGTGCATCTTACTGATGCGCCATTTCTGGGGCAGCTGTGGACTGGTATTTGTAGCCGAGGGGCCAATGTCCATGGTATTACCCCCTTCCCAGGGTACAAATATTGGCCCTCGGCTATCGGCTTTCCCCCTCTGGCACAGAAAATTGTGCGGAAGCCCACGCCATTTTTCTTCCCGATTTTTCTTTGTGTTCATTAATCAACATCTGCCTATCTATGGATATATCTATCTATAGATATATCTATAGATACATAGATGTTTCTATCCATATGTCTATCTGGCTAATTTCACACATCAGGTTTTTGCCGTCAGGCACAATCCGGCGAGTTTTGAAAAAAAGATCCATTTTTTTCTGCTGGATCCGTTTTTTCTCATAGAGTTGTATTAGCGTTGGATTGCACCTGATGGCCACGTTTCATCCGTTTTTTGCTGGATCCGTCAAAAAAAGCTTTTTCTACTGAAAGGAAAACACATACAGAGGAGCGGTTTTTCTGTTCGGCGAAAAAACGCACAGCGACGGATCCGGCAAAAAACGTGTGAAACTGAGATGTGAAATGATGAATCTGGCCTCCAAATTCATTTTTTCATGCATGTTTCCATTCAAATCATGCACATTTTCCATTTATTTATTTATTTATTTCCAAAAGCCACACCAAAAACTGCATCACAACTGCACCAAAACTGCATCAAAAACATATCAAAAACTGCACTAAAACTGCATCAAAACTGCATCAAAAACCGCACCAAAAATGCTTCAAAACTGCACCAAAAACCGCATCAAAAACTGCATCAAAAACTACAACAAAACTGCATAAAAACTGCTTCAAAACTGTTTCAAAAACTGCATCAAAACTGCATCAAAAACCACACAAAAAACTGCATAAAAACTGCATCAAAAACTGCATTTAAAAATGGCTTCAAAACTGCTTCAAACAATGCATCATAACTGCTCCAAAAACTGCATCAAAAACTGCACCAAAAACCGCTTCAAAACTGCATCAAAACTGCACCAAAACCTGCATCAAAACAGCACCAAAAACTGCATCAAAACTGCATAGAAAGCACCAAAAATGCATCAAAATTGCACCAAAAACCGCATCAAAAACTGCAGCAAAACTGCATAAAAACTGCTTCAAAAAACTGCTTCAAAAACTGCATCATAACTGTACCAAAAACTGCCTCAAAACTGCATCAAAAACCGCATCAAATACTGTATCAACACAGCACAAAAAACTGCACCAAAAACTGCGTCAAAACGGCATTGAGGCTATGTGCACACGTTGCGGATTAGGCTTAGGAATTTCTGGTGCGGATTCTGCCTCTCCTGGCAGAAAACGCTCGTGTGGATTTGTCGCGGTTTCGCAGCATTTTTTGTGCATTTTTGCTGCGGTTTTCTTGCAGATTTGCTGCGTTTTTTACCCTTGCAGTTTTCTATAATGGAATGGGTACAAAAATGCTGCAGATTCATAAAAAAGAAGTGACATGCTACTTCCTTTAAACCGCATCGTTTCCACAGTGGATTTTCCGCAAAGTGTGCACAGCATTTTTTTCTCATTAATTTACATTGTACTGTAAATTTTAAAAAAATGCTGCGGATCTGCAGAGAATCCCCCAACGTGTGCACATACCCAAAAACTGCTTCAAAACTGTTTCAAAAACTGCATCATAACTGCACCAAAAACTGCATCAAAAATCACACCAAAAAATGCATCAAAACTGTGCCAAAAATCGCATAAAAAACCGCACCAAAAACTGCATTAAAAACAACACCAAAACTGCATAAAAACTGCTTCAAAAACTGCATCATAACTGCACCAAAAATTGCATCAAAACTGCATAAAAAAACGCATCAAAACTGCATCAAAACCGCACCAAACACTGCACCAAAAACTGCATCAAAAACTGCACCAGAAACTGCATCAAAAACTGCACCAAAAACTGCATCAAAACTGCACCAAATTGGCACCAAAAACCACCAAAAACTGCTTCAAAACTGCATCAAAACTGTACCAAAAACTGCATCAATAACTGCTTCAAAAACTGCATCATAACTGCAACAAAAATTGCATCAAAACTCCATCATAAACCACACCAAAAACTGCATAATAACTGCATCAAAAACCGCTTTAAGGCCATGTTCACACTATGCGGTTTTTACCGTGGAACCGCCGCGATTTTGCCGCTGCGGGTTCACAGCAGTTTTCCATGCAGGGTACAGTACAATGTTACTCTATGGAAAACAAAAAACGCTGTGCCCACATTGCAGAAAATCCCAGAAAAAACTGCGCGGAATTGCTGCAGAAAAAAAGGAGCATGTCACTTCTTTGTGCAGAACTGCAGCGGTTCTGCACCCATAGACCTCCATTGTAAGGGTCAAACCCGCAGTAAAACCCGCAGATGCAAAAATATCTGCGAGTTTTCTGCGGTTTTGGGTGTAGAAACCGCTGCAGCCGGAAGTGCGGGGAAGCGGGCGGAAGTGCGTGGGCGGAAGTGCGTGGGTGGAGTGTGGCTGTCACCATGGAGATGTGTATGTATATGTGTGTGTGCGTCTGTCTCTGTGTGTGTGCGTCTGTCTGTGTGTGTGTCTGTGTGTGTGTTGATAGTGCCACCTAATTGTGCTAAGTCGCCGTATGGGACTTCTACTCCCATCCGGTATTAGGATGGGAGAGTTGTCCCTGTGTCCGGCGACTTAGCACAATAGTAAGTAACACAAAACACCTACACATACAATTCACGTAACATATATGACACACAGTACATATAACATAGAGCATATACTCACCAACAGCACATACTGGTACGCGAAGCCCTCGGTCCCCTAGGAAAAAATCCCCCCAAAAAAACCAAATCCATACTCCCTCTCCGCAGAATCCAATACAGAGTGTCCCACGCCGATCGCCTGCTCTCTGGCGATACACTGCCAGGAGCGAAGCTCCTGGCAGTGTATCGCATACTGTTCCGGAGTTCAATGGCGCCGGCTTCTCGGTTTACGGCAGTACAGCTGCGTGTGAACTTTCCCAAGGAAGCACTGCCGTACAGCGAGAGTACCGGGGTCAATGAACGCCGGTAAACTCGCTCGCGCATGCGCAGTAACACACCGACAAGAGCCGGAGCTCCTGTCAGTGTGTTGCTGCAGCCGTAGAGAGCAGACACATCTCCGGATGTGTCTGTTCTCCATGGCAGATCGTCGTGGGACCCTCGTTATGGGATTTCTGCGGACAGGGCCAGGGAGTATGAATTTGGTTTGTTTTTTTCTTTCTTTTGCAGGTCGAGGGTCTTCAGGATGGATTGAGCGTATAATAAAGGCTTTGTCAAAAAGTGTGTGTCATTATTTCATTAAGATATTTTTTCCTAGTGTCTGTGTTTTTTTAACCCTTTAATAGGATTAATAATGGATAGGCGTCTTATTGACGCCTCTCCATTATTAACCGGGCTTAATGCCACCTTACAATAGCAAGGTGCCATTAACCCCTCATTACCATCCATCTGCAGAGAAAACTGTATTAAAAACCACATTAAAAACCGCACTAAAAACCGCATCAAAAAACGCACCAAAACGCACCAAAAACCGCACCTGCGTTTCCTGCCAAGAGCTGCGGTTTTTAGTGCAGAAAAATCCGCAGGGAAATCTGTAATGTGTAAACATGGCCTAAAACTACTTCAAAAATGCATCATAACTGCATCAAAAACTGCACCAAAACTGCATAAAAAACCGCACCAAAAACTGCATCAAAACTGCACCAAAACTGCATCAAAAACCCACAAAACGGCACCAAAAACGGCATTAAAACCTGCATCAAAAACTGGTGCAGTTTTGATGCAGTTTGTGGTGTGATTTTTGATGCGGTTTTTGATGCAGCTTTTGTTGCAGTTTTTATGCAGTTTTTGGTGCAGTTATGATGCAGTTTTTGATGCAGTTTTGGTGCAGTTTTGATGCAATTTTTTGTCCGCTTTTTGTGCAGCTTCAGTGCAGTTTTTGGTGCGGTGTTTGATGCAGTTTTGATGCAGTTTTTGGTACAGTTATGATGCAGTTTATTTTGCAGTTTTGGTGCAGTTTTTGATGCGGTTTTGGTGCAGTTTTGATGCAGATTTTGGTGCAGTTATGATGCAGCTTTTAATGCAGGTTTTGGTGCAGTTTTTGGTGTGGTCTTTGATGCAGTTTTAGTGCAGTTTTGATGCAGTTTTTGGTGCAGTTGTTATGCAGATTTTGGTGCGGTTTTGGTACAGTTTTTGAAGCAGTTATGATGCAGTTTTTGAAGCAGTTTTGAAGCCGTTTTTATGCAGTTTTTGATTCAGGTTTTGATGCAGGTTTTAATGCAACTATTAGTGCATTTTTGATGCGTTTTTGATGCAGTTTTGGTGCAGTCTTTTGTGCCTTTTTAAAGCATTTTTTATGCAGTTTTTGGTGCAGTATTTGATGCATTTTTGATGCAGTTTTGGTGCAGTTTTGATGCATTTTTAATGCAGTTTTGATGCAGTTTTTGTTGCGGTTTTTGCACGGTTTTGATGCAGTTTTTGGAAATAAATAAATAAACGGAAAATGTGCATGATTTGAATGAAAACATGCATGAAAAAATGGATTCAGAGGCCGGATTCATCATTTTACATCTCAGTTTCATACGTTTTTTGCCAGATCTGTCGTTGTGCATTTTTTCGACAGACAGAAAAAACGTTCCTCTGAATGTGTTTTCCGTCTGGCGGAAACAGCTTTTTTGACGGATCCGGCAAAAAACAGATGAAATATGTGGCCATCAGGCGCAATCCAGCACTAATATCTATAGATAGATATGTCCATAGATAGGCCGATGTTGATTAATGAACACAAAGAAAAAAACGGAAAAAAATGGCGTGGGCTTCCGAGCAATTTTCTGCGCTAGAGGGGGAAAGCCGATGGTCGGGGCCAATATTTGTACCCTGGGAAGGGGGTAATACCCATGGCCCCTCCCAGGCTATGAATATCAGCCCGCAGCTGTCTGCGTATCCATTACTGGCTATTAAAAAAGGGGAACCCCCAAAAATGATGTGGGATCGACCTATATTTTATAGCCAGAAAGGCTACGCAGACAGCTGCGGGCTGATTTTAATAGGCTAGAGAGGGGCCATGGATATTGCCCCCCCCGGCTATAAATACCAGTCTGCTGCTGCCCCAGAAATGCGCCAATTCTGGCACTTAGCCCCTCTCCCACTCCCGATTAGCGGTGGGATATGGGGTAATAAGGGGTTAATGTCACCTTCCTATTGTAAGGTGATATTAAGCCTGGTTAATAATGGATAGGCATCAATAAAACACCTATCCATTATTAATCCTAGAGTAGTGAAAGAGTTAAAACCAAAATAAAGTGACAGCCAGAAAAAAATATTTTGTTATTCTTAATTTAACCATACTTACCATACTTCAGCACCTGCAAAAAACGTAAAATAATAAACCGTATGCTCCCTGTCCGACGCAGTCTAATTAATTTCTGTGGATCAGGGAGTATATTGTTTGTTTGCTATTTTAATATTTTTCACAAGTGACATTAGCTTCGCGGATCAAAGTGACAAGTGATGGTGAGTATGTACTCTATGTTATATGTACTGTATGTCTGTATGTATGTATTGTATGTAATGTATGAATGCATTGTATATAGTATGTATCTAGTATTTATGTATGTAGTATGTACAGTATGTAGTATGTTGTATGTAGTATGTATGTAGTATGTATGTTGTATGTATGTAGTATGTATGTAGTATGTTGTATGTATGTTGTATGTATGTAGTATGTATGTTGTATGTATGTAGTATGTATGTAGTATGCATGTTGTATGTATGCAGTATGTATGTAGTATGTTGTATGTTGTATATATCTAGTATGTAGTATGTATATATGTAGTATGCATGCAGTATGTTGTATGTATGTATGTACAGTGGGGCAAAAAAGTATTTAGTCAGTCAGCAATAGTGCAAGTTCCACCACTTAAAAAGATGAGAGGCGTCTGTAATTTACATCATAGGTAGACCTCAACTATGGGAGACAAACTGAGAAAAAAAAATCCAGAAAATCACATTGTCTGTTTTTTTAACATTTTATTTGCATATTATGGTGGAAAATAAGTATTTGGTCAGAAACAAAATTTCATCTCAATACTTTGTAATATATCCTTTGTTGGCAATGACAGAGGTCAAACGTTTTCTGTAAGTCTTCACAAGGTTGCCACACACTGTTGTTGGTATGTTGGCCCATTCCTCCATGCAGATCTCCTCTAGAGCAGTGATGTTTTTGGCTTTTCGCTTGGCAACACGGACTTTCAACTCCCTCCAAAGGTTTTCTATAGGGTTGAGATCTGGAGACTGGCTAGGCCACTCCAGGACCTTGAAATGCTTCTTACGAAGCCACTCCTTCGTTGCCCTGGCGGTGTGCTTTGGATCATTGTCATGTTGAAAGACCCAGCCACGTTTCATCTTCAATGCCCTTGCTGATGGAAGGAGGTTTGCACTCAAAATCTCACGATACATGGCCCCATACATTCTTTCATGTACCCGGATCAGTCGTCCTGGCCCCTTTGCAGAGAAACAGCCCCAAAGCATGATGTTTCCACCACCATGCTTTACAGTAGGTATGGTGTTTGATGGATGCAAGTCAGTATTCTTTTTCCTCCAAACACGACAAGTTGTGTTTCTACCAAACAGTTCCAGTTTGGTTTCATCAGACCATAGGACATTCTCCCAAAACTCCTCTGGATCATCCAAATGCTCTCTAGCAAACTTCAGACGGGCCCGGACATGTACTGGCTTAAGCAGTGGGACACGTCTGGCACTGCAGGATCTAAGTCCATGGTGGCGTAGTGTGTTACTTATGGTAGGCCTTGTTACATTGGTCCCAGCTCTCTGCAGTTCATTCACTAGGTCCCCCCGCGTGGTTCTGGAATTTTTGCTCACTGTTCTTGTGATCATTCTGACCCCACGGGGTGGGATTTTGAGTGGAGCCCCAGATCGAGGGAGATTATCAGTGGTCTTGTATGTCTTCCATTTTCTAATTATTGCTCCCACTGTTGATTTCTTCATTCCAAGCTGGTTGGCTATTGCAGATTCAGTCTTCCCAGCCTGGTGCAGGGCTACAATTTTGTTTCTGGTGTCCTTTGACAGCTCTTTGGTCTTCACCATAGTGGAGTTTGGAGTCAGACTGTTTGAGGGTGTGCACAGGTGTCTTTTTATACTGATAACAAGTTTAAACAGGTGCCATTACTATAGGTAATGAGTGGAGGACAGAGGAGACTCTTAAAGAAGAAGTTACAGGTCTGTGAGAGCCAGAAATCTTGATTGTTTGTTTCTGACCAAATACTTATTTTCCACCATAATATGCAAATAAATTGTTAAAAAAAACAGACAATGTGATTTTCTGGATTTTTTTTTCTCAGTTTGTCTCCCATAGTTGAGGTCTACCTATGATGTAAATTACAGACGCCTCTCATCTTTTTAAGTGGTGGAACTTGCACTATTGCTGACTGACTAAATACTTTTTTGCCCCACTGTATGTATGTATGTAGCATGTATGTATGTAGTATGTATGTTGTATGTATGTAGTATGTTGTATGTACAGTACAGACCAAAAGTTTGCACACACCTTCTAATTTAAAGATTTTTCAGTATTTTGATGACAATGAAAATTGTACACTCGCACTGAAGGTATCAAAACTATGAATTAACACATGTGGAATTATATACTTAACAAAAAAGTGTGAAACAACTGAAATTATGTCTTATATTCTAGGTTCTTCAAAGTAGCCACCTTTTGCTTTGATGACTGCTTTGAACACTCTTCGCGTTCTCTTGATGAGCTTCAAGAGGTAGTCACCGGGAATGGTTTTCATTTCATAGAGTTGTTGCCAAAACAAAGTATTGACACCCCTGCAATTCTGTCTGATAATATTCAGTTTCTTCCTGAAAATGATTGTAATCACAAATTCTTTGGTATTATTATCTTCATTTAGTTTGTCTTAAATGAAAAAACACAAAAGAGAATGAAGCAAAAAGCAAAATATTGATAATTTCACACCAAACTCCAAAAATGGGCCAGACAAAAGTATTGGCACTCTCAGCCTAATACTTGGTTGCACAACCTTTAGTAAAAATAACTGCGACCAACCGCTTCCGGTAACCATCAATGAGTTTCTTACAATGCTCTGCTGGAATTTTAGACCATTCTTCTTTGGAAAACTGCTCCAGGTCCCTGATGTTTGAAGGGTGCCTTCTCCAAACTGCCATTTTTAGATCTCTCCACATGTGTTCTATGGATTTCAGGTCTGGACTCATTGCTGGCCACCTTAGAAGTCTCCAGTGCTTTCTCTCAAACCATTTTCTAGTGCTTTTTGAAGTGTGTTTTGGGTCATTGTCCTGCTGGAAGACCCATGACCTCTGAGGGAGACCCAGCTTTCTCACACTGGGTCCTACATTATGCTGCAAAATTTGTTGGTAGTCTTCAAACTTCATAATGTCATGCACACGGTCAAGCAGTCCAGTGCCAGAGGCAGCAAAGCAAGCCCAAAAATCAGGGAACCTCCACCATGTTTGACTGTAGGGACCGTGTTCTTTTCTTTGAATGCCTCTTTTTTCTTCTGTAAACTATATGTTGATGCCTTTGCCCAAAAAGCTCTACTTTTGTCTCATCTGACCAGAGAACAATCTTCCAAAACGTTTTAGGCTTTTTCGGGTAAGTTTTGGCAAACTCCAGCCTGGCTTTTTTATGTCTCGGGGTAAGAATTGGGGTCTTCCTGGGTCTCCTACCATACAGTCCCTTTTCATTCAGATGCCGACGGATAGTACGGGTTGACACTGTTGTACCCTCGGACTGCAGGGCAACTTGAACTTGTTTGGTTGTTAGTCGAGTTTCTTTATCCAACATCTTGTGTTGAAATTTCTTGTCAATTTTTCTTTTCCATCCACATCTAGGGAGGTTAGGCACAGTGCCATGGGCTTTAATCTTCTTGATGACACTGCGCACGGTAGACACAGGAACATTCAGGTCTTTGGAGATGGACTTGTAACCTTGAGATTGCTCATGCTTCCTCACAATTTGGTTTCTCAAGTCCTCAGTTCTTTGGTCTTCTTTCTTTTCTCCATGCTCAATGTGGTACACACAAGGACACAGGACAGAGGTTGAGTCAACTTTAATCCATGTCAACTGGCTGCAAGTGTAATTTAGTTATTGCCAACACCTGTTAGGTGCCACCGGTACGTTACAGGTGCTGTTAATTACACAAATTAGAGAAGCATCACATGATTTTTCCAACAGTGCCAATAATTTTGTCCACCCTTTTTATGTTTGGTGTGGAATTATATCCAATTTGACTTTAGGACAATTTTTTTTGTGTTTTTTTTATTTAAGACAAACTAAATGAAGATAATAATAACAAAGAATTTATGTTTCCAATCATTTTCAGGAAGAAACTGAGTATTATCTGACAGAATTGCAGGGGTGTCATTACTTTTGGCCACAACTATAGGTGTGCACTGTTAGGTTTAATAAGTGGGATTTCTTGCCTTATAAATGGTGTTGGGACCATCAGTTTTGTTGTGCAGAAGTCTGGTGGATACACAGCTGATAGTCCTACTGAATAGATTGTTAGAATTTGTATTATGGCAAGAAAAAAGCAGCTAAGTAAAGAAAAATGAGTGGCCATCATTACTTTAAGAAATGAAGGTCAGTCAGTCTGAAAAATTGGGGAAGCTTTGAAAGTGTCCCCAAGTGCAGTGGCAAAAACCATCAAGCGCTACAAAGAAACTGTCTCACCGCCCAAGGAAACGAAGACCAAGAGTCACCTCTGCCTCTGAGAATAAGTTTATCCGAGTCACCAGCTTCAGAAATCGCAGGTTAACAGAAGCTCAGATTAGAGAGAAGTGTCAATGCCACACAGAATTCTAGCAGCAGACACATCTCTACAACAACTGTTAAGAGGAAACTTTGTGCAGCAGGCCTTCATGGTAAAATAGCTGCTAGAAAACCACTGCTAAGGACAGACAACAAGCAGAAGAGACTTGTTTGGTCTAAAGAACACAAGGAATGGACATTAGACCAGTAGAAATCTGTGCTTTCGTCTGATGAATAAAAATTTGAGATCTTTGGTTCCAACCACCGTGTCTTTGTGCGATGCGGAAAAGGTGAACGGATCGACTCTACATGCCTGGTTCCCACCGTGAAGCATGAAGGAGGAGGTGTGATGGTGTGGGGGTGCTTTGCTGGTGACACTGTTGGGGATTTATTCAAAATTGAAGGCATACTGAACCAGCATGGCTACCACAGCATCTTGCAGCCGCATGCTATTCCATCCAGTTTGCGTTTAGTTGGAACATCTTTTATTTTTCAACAGCACAATGACCCAAAACACACCTCCAGGCTGTGTAAGGGCTATTTGACCAAGAAGGAGAGTGATGGGGTGCTACACCAGATGACCTGGCCTCAAAAGTCACCAGACCTGAACCCAATCATGATGGTTTGGGGTAAGCTGGACCGCAGAGTGAAGGCAAAAGGGCCAACAAGTGTAAGCATCTCTGGGAACGCCTTCAAGAAAGACCATTCTCGGTGACTACCTCATGAAGCTCATCAAGAGAATGCCAAGATTGTGCAAAGCAGTCATCAAATTAAAAGGTGGCTACTTTGAAGAACCTAGAATATAAGACATAGTTTCAGTTGTTTCACACTATTTTGTTAAGTATATAATTCTTCATGTGTTAATTCATAGTTTTTATGCCTTCAGTGTGAATGTACAATTTTCATAGTCATGAAAATACAGAAAAATCTTTAAATGAGATGGTGTGTCCAAACTTTTGATCTGCTCTGTATGTGGTATGTTGTATGTATGTTGTATGTGTGTAGTATGTTGTATGTATGTTGCATATATGTAGTATGTATGTATGTAGTAAATATGTAGTATGCTGTATGTATGTAGTATATAGTATGTTGTATGTATGTTTGTATGTAGTATGTATGTAGTAGGTTGTATGTAATATGTATGGCTGTGGGTTTTTTTTACATTCAACACATTAGCCGGATGATGGGACTACTACTGTCTCATCATTGGCTAATGTGTCAATCACTGTCATTGTAGCAGGCATAGCCCGATGGGACTTGTAGTCCCATCGGACGATGCCTGCACACACACACAAAGACCCCCGAGAGGCCAGCACAGACCCCCGGCAGCCCGCACAGACCCCTGGCAGGCCTGCACAAACCACTGACAGGCCCGCACAGACCCCCGGCAGCCTGCACATACCCCCGGCAGGCCCGGACACACCCCCGACGGTCCCGCACAGACCCCGCCCGCGCACACAGACACACAGTCTCCACCCAGGCACCGCCCACACTCCATTATAGTGCATCATGACATCATTTCAGCAGCTAATCACAGCCATGCCAATAGTTAACATGGCTAACATGCCTTTCAGGATGTGCCCACACTTCTTAGGATCCTCAGTGGCTGAATAAAATCAAACTGGCTCATTGCATTATGGGAACTTCTGATTCGGTATTCAATATTCTAAAAGTATCGGAACTCAGTATCAGAACTCCAATACAGCGAATATTGGTCGATACCCAATATTTCAATATCGGATTGCTCAACACTAGTCCTCATTCAAATATTGAAGATTAAAAACAGTTTATGTGCTGGTGTCATCTGGTGGTATGGAAAATCTGGGCTAATCCAGGCTTTGTTCATTTTTAACAGAGTGAGCCTGAAAGCATTTTCTGTTGACAAGCGAAAGCACCTGCCTGTTTTGACCCCCATTAAAAATCTGCTCAGACAAGATACTAGTGGCAGGGCAGCACAACACCTTCAAGGAGTAGAGGGACAGCTCATGCCAGTTGTCCAGCTTTGACATTCAATAGTTGAAAGTCACAGATGAATTAGGGAGTAAGCTGGTTTTGTTATAAGCTGATATTGCTTGACCATCTTTAAAAATGTTCCCCTCCTTGTCAAAAATACCCAGTCATAAGGGTCTAGATGCTGGGAGGGTGTCATGAAATTGTCCCCAGCCTTTGACAGTGTACTCTGCCTCTGCTGCACCTGTTCTGTGTCTCACTAACCTTTTCTCCTTGGTTCGGCAAGGCAGTTTGTCCCTTCTGCTAGTGTTGTCTGATGGGAATTTTTTTAACATATTTTCCATATAAGCCTTCTGGTATAGTACCATTTTAGCAGACCTCTCCATCTCAGGAATGAGAGATGCAAAGTTCTCTTTGTAGCATGGATCTAACAGGGTAGACAACCAGTACTCTTTCTTGGCCAAAATGAATATAATGGGAGGGCCAAGGGAAAGGCAATGGTACATAAGATCGGCCATATGTGTCAAAGTCCCTACAGCCAACACTTCTATGTTTCCACCATGATGACAACTCTACATCTCCTCCTCCCTCTTTTCTCATTCCCATCTTCAGCCCATCCACGTAGGATAGATGGGAAAATGTTTGTGTGGGTACTAGCCTCTGTTGTGCCAACAACCAGCTCCTGTTCCTCCTCCTCTGCCTCATACAGCATGGGAAACTCCAGCTTTTATGCTGTGTATGTTCCGCTATATTCGGCAAATCGATGATCAAATCAGCAAATGTTGCAAATTCGACAATTGTGAGCTGAACGGAACATTGCAATATTTGCTCGTATTTAGAAAGATTTATATTTGCACTGAAAGACTGGAGTGTCTAACAGTATAGGGTAATAAATCAAAAAGATGAATCTATAAATCTAGAACCAGAGGCATTGAGGAGTCATAAGGGCCTTGAACAAAGTATACATATTAAGTGTTCAATTACCTTTGCATGATGAAATCACATCTTGAGGATGGTGATCCGCATAAAAGGTCCTTTTGATAGGTAAATTAAACGTAGTTCAATGTTCCAGAAGGTATTGCTTGTTCACCGAAGGAATTCCGGAATAAAGTAGGAACAAAATTATTTCAAAACGATGGGGGCGCCATTCCGGCCGGTGACAGACACCCTTTTAGAATGTGCCAAGCTGCCACATGCAGGCAGTATGGCAATGCATCCGGATTAAAGCCAGCAAGGTGCAGAGCAACCGCAGGACCTTGCATGACGTCACAGTCACAAATTCTACACGTTCCTTCCTCAGGGTTTATTCGCTTGTGTCTAGCTATAACCGGCCTTAAAAAGGTTATTATCGGTCACAAGTTTCGGCTGATGAGAGTACTACTCTCATCTTTGTACGCCTCAACTTGTTGATAGCAAAGATACCAGGAGTATGATGATGAGAATATTCATCAGCCAGCTCTTGTGCAATAATTAAACATTTTTTTTAAAGGGATCCCTTCTATTTTTGCTAACCTGCGCAGTCAAATCTGACAGCTGTGGGCTGCAGCATTCAGCTGTCAGCGTTATCTTGGCTGGTTATCAAAAAAAGATGATTCCACCCTCTCTTTTTTTAAATAATTTAAATAAATAATATAAAAAAGAGGTGTAGGCCCCCATTTTTTACAACTTACTAAGCTAAAGCAGACAGCTGGGGGCTGGTATTCTCAGACTTCTAAAGGGTCAAGGATTTTGGCCCTCCCCAGCTTAAAGGGACACTGTCACCTGAATTTGGAGGGAACAGTCTTCAGCCATGGAGGCGGGGTTTTTGGGTGTTTGATTCACCCTTTCCTTACCCGCTGGCTGCATGCTGGCTGCAATATTGGATTGAAGTTCATTCTCTGTCCTCCGTAGTACACGCCTGCACAAGGCAATCTTGCCTTCCACAGGTGTGTACTATAGAGGACAGAGAATGAACTTCAATCCAATATTGCAGCCAGCATGCAGCCAGCGGGTAAGGAAAGGGTGAATCAAACACCCAAAAACCCCGCCTCCATGGCTAAATATTGTTCCCTCCAAATTCAGGTGACAGTGTCCCTTTAAAGGCAGTGGTATCACCTGCTAGCACCAAATATAGACAAAGGCATTCGGCCCACAGTCGGGTGCTTAAATGACATGTACCTTATCATGCTGGAGGTGATTAGGCTCTTAGTGGTCAGGACCCTTTTTTGTCTCAGAGCTCTCATTAAAAACTCCCATACTGGGGAACACCTAACTCTTTGACGGTGCTCTATGGAACAGTTGCCCACTTCTCATTCTGGTCACCTCACTACCTCTTACTGCCTGTTTTGGTGCTGCTGATCCCTCCCCTCACCGCTGCTGAACTTGTTCTGCATACCAGCTCCCCAGAATAAGTCAATGACTTCATCATCCACCACCTCGTCTTCCACCGCTGCACCCTGGTCCTCCAGACTTGGTGAATTAACAACAACCTCACTTATTGGCCACTGTGTCTCATCATTATCTACCTCCTTAGATGAAATTTGTCATTCGTCACAATCATCTTTTTGTGACCGTGGCTGCTGTAAGTTTTATGCATCACTAAACATCATATCCTCCTGTCCCTCTTGCCACATGCAGGGTGAGAGGACATGGAGTGTCCTAGTATGGGATCATTGGTCTACTTGGATTTTACATGGTGGGAAGAAGGAGGATCAGGGATAGGATTAGGTGATCCAGACTTTTGGATGGTGAGACTTGACCATGTTGAAGAATGATTAGTGCTCGCAAGCATGCTGGAAACATTATCTGCTATCCAACCGACCACATGTTTTGACTAGTGTGGTTTCAGAAGTATTTTGGGCCTCCCTGCAAAATGGGACAGGAAGCTATGTATCATTGATGGGTGTGTTGCATGTGCTCCAGCAACAGGCACAGTCACACCTCTCCCATGTCCTCGCCATCTGGGTGCACCATTATCAGCACTTCCTTCTTCTAATTCCTAGGTCTCTGAAAATTAAGTTTCCATGATTAATTGAAACTAAGTTTTTTAATAATAAACAAATATGGTCACCTGTAGTAGACGAAGCGGGTTTTAAAAATTTGAAAACACCATAATTTCACACAAAGCAGGTTCAACTGTAAGGATAAAAATAGTTAATTTTTGTAACAAAAAAATTGTGCGCTATAGCAGGCTAAGCAGTTTCTAAAAATTTTAAACCACTGTTATTCTATAGAAAGCACGTTAAACTGTATGGATGACAAATTCAATTTTTGGAACAAAAATTTTTTTGAACTGCAGCAGGCCAAGCGGTTTTTAAAAAATGTAAGTCACCGTAATTTTACACAAAGCACGTTAAACTGAAAGGATGACAATAGTCAATTTTTGGAATAATAAATTCTGGTAACTGTAGTAGGCAAAGTGGTTTTTAAAAATGTTGAACAACTGTAATTTTACACAAAGCATGTTAAACGGAACCTGTCAGGTCCCACGTGCCCCTAGAACAACCAGGAATTGTGTCTACATATATAAACACCCTGCCAAACAGTCCCTGTAGTACATTACACAAATAAACAGATCTTTAGAAAAAGTATTTCTAAAGTCCGTTGCTGATACGTAGTTGAGGACTTTAACTAATCGAAAGGGGCTTTAGTCTCCCCAGACTAGTAGGCCTACTTAGCATGTTATCACATGACATGACTTACAAATGCTGGCATCATCGCTGGCTCTATACTTACCTTGCGCATATGCGTGGCTTCTTCCCCTCTTATCATTGGTCATCTCAAGCTGGGTGTACGTATGCCAGCTTCAGAGAGGGGCACTGCACATGATCTGAAGACTCTGGACAAAATTCTTGTTACCTTTCCAAAAATGTAGGAAAACAACTTTGCTTCAAGCATGTAATGCTCATTCAAACTTACCTGTGGCAAGTAGCAGGTGTAGGCAATTTGAAAATCACACATGAAACCAATTTTACTCAATCTTTGCATTGAGTATCTGCAAGTGTCACAGTAAGCGTAGAGAACAGAAAGAGAAGATTAGTGTGAGAACCAAAATTATTGGAAAATGTCACCAATCTCAAGGTTTCAAGTCCATCTCCAGAAATCTTGACATTCTTTTGTCCAATGTGCCGCAACATAATCAAGAAGTTTACAACCCATGTTGCTGATCTCCCCGGCTGTGGATGACAGAGAAAAATTGATGAAAGATTACAATGCAGGACACTTAGGATGGTGAATAAGCAAACCCAATCAAGTTTGAAAGAAATTCAATCTGTCCTGCAGACTTAAGGTGCATCAGTGTCAGCGCGAAGTATCCATCAACATTTGAATGAAATGAAAGGCTATGACAGGAGTCCCAGGAGGACCCCACTGCTGACACAGATAGACCAAGATAGAGCTTTTTGGTAAAGCATGTCATTCTACTGTTTACCAAGAATGGAATTTAAGCCTACAAAGAAAAGAACACAGTACCTACAGTAAAATTCAGTTGAGGTTCCATGAAGTTTGGGGTTGATTTGTTGCCTTGTTTTCTGTATGCAAGGCTTCATGAAACATGAAGATTACCAAAGAATATGGGGTAGCAATGTAGTACCCAGATCATGGGTCTTCCAGCAAGATATAGAGCCCAAACATAGTTACATAGTTACATAGTTATTAAGGTTGAAGGAAGACTATATGTCCATCTAGTTCAACCCATAGCCTAACCTAACATGCCCTAACATGTTGATCCAGAGGAAGGCAAAAAAATCCCATGTGGCAAAGAGTAAGCTCCACATTTGGGAAAAAAATTCCTTCCCGACTCCACATACGGCAATCAGACTGTTGTGAATTCTGTGGCTGAATTCACTCCTGTGGTCAGAAGTGGTACTGCAGCTTCTGAGCTTCCTCCCTCAGGTGTTCCGGTGAGCTCGTTGGCTGCTTTGTTATTTAACTCCACCTGATTCTGTCTTCCTTGCTCCTTGTCAATGTTCCAGTGTTGGATTTGAGCTTCTGGATCTTTCCTGTGGCCTGCTGCTCTGCTTAGATAAGTGCTTCTTTGCTTTTGTTGCTACTTTTTCTGTCCAGCTTGTTAATTCGTTTTGCTGGAAGCTCTGAGACGCAAAGGGTGTACCGCCGTGCCGTTAGTTCGGCACGGTGGGTCTTTTTTGCCCCCTTTGCTTGGTTTTTTGCTTTAGGGTTTTTTGTAGACTGCAAAGTTCTCTTTGCTATCCTCGCTCTATCTAGAATATCGGGCCTCACTTTGCTGAATCTATTTCATCCCTACGTTTGTCTTTTCATCTTGCTAACTGTCATTATATGTGGGGGGCTGCCTTTTCCTTTGGGGTATTTCTCTGAGGCAAGTCAGGCTTGTTTTTCTATCTTCAGGCTAGTCAGCTCCTCAGGCTGTGCCGAGTTGCATAGGTAGTGTCAGGCGCAATCCACAGCTGCCTTTAGTTGTGTTTAGGATAGGTTCAGGTATTGCGGTCTACAGAGATTCCACGTCTCAGAGCTCGTTCTATTGTTTTTTGGGTTATTGTCAGATCACTGTATTGCTGGCACACTGTGTCACTGGATTGCCTACATAACAGTACAAGGAGCCAACCTAATGATTCTCAATAGAGGGAAAAAAAGAAGTTCTGACATCATTTTTTTTTCTCAGCTCTGTGTTCAGTCTTTTTTTTCCCCTAGACATTTGGGTGTTTCAGGACACAGGTGTGGACATGGATATTCAGGGTCTGTGCTCTTCAATGGATAATCTCGTTACAAATGTACAAAGGATTCAAGATACTATTGATCAGAAATCTATGTTAGAACCAAGAATTCCTATTCCTGATTTGTTTTTTGGTGATAGAACTAAGTTTCTTAATTTCAAAAATTATTGTAAGCTATTTCTGGCCTTGAAACCTCATTCTTCTGGTAATCCTATTCAACAGGTTTTGATTATTATTTCTTTTTTGCGCGGCGACCCTCAGGACTGGGCATTTTCTCTTGCACCAGGAGACCCTGCATTGAGTAATGTCAATGCGTTTTTCCTGGCGCTCGGATTACTTTACGATGAGCCTAATTCAGTGGATCAGGCTGAGAAAAATTTGCTGGCTTTGTGCCAGGGCCAGGATGATATAGAAGTATATTGTCAGAAATTTAGGAAGTGGTCAGTACTCACTCTGTGGAATGAATCTGCGCTGGCAGCTTTGTTCAGAAAGGGTCTCTCTGAGGCTCTAAAAGGATGTCATGGTGGGTTTTCCTATGCTTACTGGTTTGAATGAGTCTATGTCTTTGGCCATTCAGATCGGTCGACGCTTGCGCGAGCGTAAATCTGTGCACCATTTGGCGGTATTGTCTAAGATTAAACCTGAGCCTATGCAGTGCGATAGGACTATGACCAGAGTTGAACGGCAAGAACACAGACGTCTGAATGGTCTGTGTTTCTACTGTGGTGATTCCATTCATGCTATTTCTGATTGTCCTAAGCGCACTAAGCGGTTCGATAGGTCTGCCGTCATTGGTACTCAACAATCCAAATTCCTTCTGTCCATTACCTTGATATGCTCTTTGTCATCGTATTCTGTCATGGCGTTTGTGGATTCAGGCGCTGCCCTGAATCTGATGGATTTGGATTATGCTAAACGTTGTGGGTTTTTCTTGGAGCCTTTGCGGTGTCCTATTCCATTGAGAGGAATTGATGCTACACCTTTGGCCAAGAATAAGCCTCAGTACTGGACCCAGCTGACCATGTGCATGGCTCCTGCACATCAGGAAGTTATTCGCTTTCTGGTGCTACATAATCTGCATGATGTGGTCGTGTTGGGGTTGCCATGGCTGCAAACCCATAATCCAGTATTGGATTGGAACTCTATGTCGGTATCCAGCTGGGGTTGTCAGGGGGTACATGGTGATGTTCCATTTTTGTCTATTTCGTCATCCACTCCTTCTGAGGTCCCAGAGTTCTTGTCTGATTATCAGGATGTATTTGAAGAGCCCATGTCCGATGCCCTACCTCCGCATAGGGATTGTGATTGTGCTATCAATTTGATTCCTGGTAGTAAAATCCCAAAAGGTCGATTATTTAATTTATCCGTGCCTGAACACGCCGCTATGCGCAGGTATGTGAAGGAATCCCTGGAGAAGGGACATATTCGCCCATCGTCATCACCACTGGGAGCAGGGTTCTTTTTGTAGCCAAGAAGGATGGTTCGCTGAGACCGTGTATTGATTACCGCCTTCTTAATAAAATCACTGTTAAATTTCAGTATCCCTTGCCATTGTTATCTGACTTGTTTGCTCGGATTAAGGGGGCTAGTTGGTTCACTAAGATAGATCTTCGTGGTGCGTATAATCTGGTGAGAATCAGGCAAGGAGATGAATGGAAAACTGCATTTAATACGCCCGAGGGTCATTTTGAGTATCTAGTGATGCCGTTCGGACTTGCCAATGCTCCATCTGTGTTTCAGTCTTTTATGCATGACATCTTCCGTGAGTATCTGGATAAATTCCTGATTGTTTACTTGGATGACATTTTGATCTTCTCAGATGATTGGGACTCTCATGTGAAGCAGGTCAGAATGGTTTTCCAGGTCCTGCGTGCTAATTCTTTGTTTGTGAAGGGATCAAAGTGTCTCTTCGGTGTGCAGAAAGTTTCATTTTTGGGGTTCATCTTTTCCCCTTCTACTATCGAGATGGATCCGGTTAAGGTCCAAGCCATCCAGGATTGGACTCAGCCGACATCTCTGAAAAGTCTGCAAAAGTTCCTGGGCTTTGCTAATTTTTATCGTCGCTTCATCTGTAATTTTTCTAGCATTGCCAAACCATTGACCGATTTGACCAAGAAGCGTGCTGATTTGGTTAATTGGTCTTCTGCTGCTGTGGAAGCTTTTCAGGAGTTGAAGCGTCGTTTTTGTTCTGCCCCTGTGTTGTGTCAACCAGATGTTTCTCTTCCGTTCCAGGTCGAGGTTGATGCTTCTGAGATTGGAGCAGGGGCGGTTTTGTCACAGAGAGGTTCTGGTTGCTCAGTGTTGAAACCATGTGCTTTCTTTTCCAGGAAGTTTTCGGCTGCTGAGCGTAATTATGATGTGGGCAACCGAGAGTTGCTGGCCATGAAGTGGGCATTCGAGGAATGGCGTCATTGGCTTGAAGGAGCTAAGCATCGCGTGGTGGTATTGACTGATCATAAGAACCTTACTTATCTCGAGTCTGCCAAGCGCTTGAATCCTAGACAGGCCCGTTGGTCGTTATTTTTTGCCCGCTTCGATTTTGTGATTTCGTACTTTCCGGGCTCTAAAAATGTGAAGGCGGATGCTCTGTCTAGGAGTTTTGTGCCCGACTCTCCGGGTTCATCTGAGCCGGCGAGTATCCTCAAGGAAGGAGTCATTGTGTCTGCCATCTCCCCTGATTTGCGGCGAGTGTTGCAAAAATTTCAGGCGAATAAACCTGATCGTTGTCCGGCGGAGAAACTGTTCGTCCCTGATAGGTGGACTAGTAAAGTTATCTCTGAACTTCATTGTTCGGTGTTGGCTGGTCATCCTGGAATCTTTGGTACCAGAGAGTTAGTGGCTAGATCCTTCTGGTGGCCATCTCTGTCACGGGATGTACGTACTTTTGTGCAGTCCTGTGGGATTTGTGCTAGGGCTAAGCCCTGCTGTTCACGTGCCAGTGGGTTGCTTTTGCCCTTGCCGGTCCCAAAGAGGCCTTGGACACATATTTAGATGGATTTCATTTCTGACCTTCCCGTTTCTCAAAAGATGTCAGTCATTTGGGTGGTCTGTGATCGCTTTTCTAAAATGGTCCATCTGGTGCCCTTGGTTAAATTGCCTTCCTCCTCTGATTTGGTGCCTTTGTTCTTCCAGCATGTGGTTCGTTTGCATGGCATTCCTGAGAATATTGTTTCTGACAGAGGTTCCCAGTTTGTTTCAAGGTTTTGGCGAGCCTTTTGTGGTAGGATGGGCATTGACCTATCTTTTTCCTCGGCTTTCCATCCTCAGACTAATGGCCAGACCGAACGAACCAATCAGACCTTGGAAACATATCTGAGATGTTTTGTTTCTGCAGACCAGGATGATTGGGTGTCCTTTTTGCCGTTGGCTGAGTTCGCCCTTAATAATCGGGCCAGCTCGGCTACCTTGGTCTCTCCATTTTTCTGCAATTCTGGGTTCCATCCTCGTTTCTCTTCAGGACAGGTTGAGTCTTCGGACTGTCCTGGTGTGGATTCTGTGGTGGACAGGTTGCAGCAGATCTGGACTCAGGTAGTGGACAATTTGACCTTGTCCCAGGAGAAGGCTCAACTTTTCGCTAATCGCAGACGCCGTGTGGGTCCCCGACTTCGTGTTGGGGATCTGGTTTGGTTATCTTCTCATCATATTCCTATGAAGGTTTCCTCTCCTAAATTTAAACCTCGTTTTATTGGTCCGTATAGGATTTCTGAGATTCTCAATCCTGTGTCTTTTCGTCTGACCCTCCCAGACTCCTTTTCCATACATAATGTATTCCATAGGTAGTTGTTGCGGAGATACGTGGCACCTATGGTTCCATCTGTTGAGCCTCCTGCCCCGGTTTTGGTGGAGGGGGAATTGGAGTATATTGTGGAGAAAATTTTGGACTCTCGTGCTTCTAGACGGAAACTCCAGTATCTGGTTAAATGGAAGGGTTATGCTCAGGAAGATAACTCCTGGGTTTTTGCCTCTGATGTCCATGCTCCAGATCTTGTTTGTGCCTTTCATGTGGCTCATCCTGGTCGGCCTGGGGGCTCTGGTGAGGGTTCGGTGACCCCTCCTCAAGGGGGGGGTACTGTTGTGAATTCTGTGGCTGAATTCACTCCTGTGGTCACAAGTGGTACTGCAGCTTCTGAGCTTCCTCCCTCAGGTGTTCTGGTGAGCTCGTTGGCTGCTTTGTTATTTAACTCCACCTGATTCTGTCTTCCTTGCTCCTTGTCAATGTTCCAGTGTTGGATCTGAGCTTCTGGATCTTTCCTGTGGCCTGCTGCTCTGCTTAGATAAGTGCTTCTTTGCTTTTGTTGCTACTTTTTCTGTCCAGCTTGTTAATTTGTTTTGCTGGAAGCTCTGAGACGCAAAGGGTGTACCGCCGTGCCGTTAGTTCGGCACGGTGGGTCTTTTTTGCCCCCTTTGCGTGGTTTTTTGCTTTAGGGATTTTTGTAGACTGCAAAGTTCTCTTTGCTATCCTCGCTCTATCTAGAATATCGGGCCTCACTTTGCTGAATCTATTTCATCCTTACGTTTGTCTTTTCATCTTGCTAACAGTCATTATATGTGGTGGGCTGCCTTTTCCTTTGGGGTATTTCTCTGAGGCAAGTCAGGCTTGTTTTTCTATCTTCAGGCTAGTCAGCTCCTCAGGCTGTGCCGAGTTGTATAGGTAGTGTCAGGCGCAATCCACAGCTGCCTTTAGTTGTGTTTAGGATAGGTTCAGGTATTGCGGTCTACAGAGATTCCACGTCTCAGAGCTCGTTCTATTGTTTTTTGGGTTATTGTCAGATCACTGTATGTGCTCTGATTGCTGGCAAACTGTGTCACTGGATTGCCTACATAACATCAGACTAATTCCCTGGATCAACGCCCTATCAAGGAATCTAGTGTATATACCCTGTAACATTATACTTTTCCAGAAAGGTATCCAGTCCCCTCTTAAATTTAAGTAATGAATCACTCATTACAACATCATACGGCAGAGAGTTCCATAGTCTCAATGCTCTTACAGTAAAGAATCCGCATCTGTTATTATGCTTAAACCTTTTTTCCTCCAAACGCAGAGGATGCCCCCTTGTCCCTGTTTCAGGTCTATGATTAAAAAGATCATCAGAAAGGTCTTTGTACTGTCCCCTCATATATTTATACATTAAAATAAGATCACCCCTTAGTCTTCGTTTTTCCAAACTAAATAGCCCCAAGTTTAATAACCTATCTTGGTATTGCAGACCCCCCAGTCCTCTAATAACCTTGGTCGCTCTTCTCTGCACCCGCTCCAGTTCAGCTATGTCTTTCTTAAACACCGGAGACCAGAACTGTGCACAGTATTCTAAGTGTGGTCGAACTAGTGACTTGTATAGAGGTAAAATTATATTCTCCTCATGAGCATCTATGCCTCTTTTAATGCATCCCCTTATTTTATTTGCCTTTGTAGCAGCTGCCTGACACTGGCCCCTGAATATGAGTTTGTCATCCACCCATACACCCAGGTCTTTTTCATTGACGGTTTTGCCCAGAGTTTTAGAATTAAGCACATAATTATACATCTTATTACTTCTACCCAAGTGCATGACCTTACATTTATCCCCATTAAAGCTCATTTGCCATTTATCAGCCCAAGCTTCTAGTTTACATAAATCATCCTGTAATATAAAATTGTCCTCCTCTGTATTGATTACCCTGCAGAGTTTAGTGTCATCTGCAAATATTGAAATTCTACTCTGAATGCCCCCTACAAGGTCATTAATAAATATGTTAAAAAGAAGAGGGCCCAATACTGACCCCTGTGGTACCCCACTGCTAACCGCTACCCAGTCCGAGTGTGCTCCATTAATAACCACCCTTTGTTTCCTATCCCTGAGCCAGCTCTCAACCCACTTGCACATATTTTCCCCTATCCCCATTATTCTCATTTTATGTATCAACCTTTTGTGTGGCACCGTATCAAAAGCTTTTGAAAAGTCCATATACACTACATCCACTGGGTTCCCTTGGTCCAATCCGGAACTTACCTCTTCATAGAAACTGATCAAATTAGTCTGACATGAACGGTCCCTAGTAAACCCGTGCTGATACTGGGTCATGAGGTTATTCCTCTTCAGATACTCCAGTATAGCGTCCCTTAGAATGCCCTCCAGGATTTTACCCACAGTAGAGGTTAAGCTTACTGGCCTATAATTTCCGAGTTCAGTTTTTGTTCCCTTTTTGAATATTGGCACCACATTTGCTATACGCCAGTCCTGTGGCACAGACCCTGTTATTATGGAGACTTTAAAGATTAAAAATAATGGTCTATCAATGACTGTACTTAATTCCTGCAGTACTCAAGGGTGTATCCCATCCGGCCCGGAGATTTGTCATTTTTAGTGATTTCTAGACGCCGTCGCACTTCCTGCTCGGTTAAGCAGGTGACATTTAATTGGTAATTTTTATCACTAGACATTTTGTCTGCCATGGGATTTTCTTGTGTAAATACTGATGAAAAAAAGTCATTTAGCATATTGGCTTTTTCCTCATCCTCATCCACCATCTCACCCAGACTATTTTTAAGGGGGCCAACACTATCATTTTTTAGTTTCTTACTATTTATGTAGTTAAAGAATATTTTAGGATTATTTTTACTCTCTCTGGCAATGAGTCTCTCTGTCTCAATCTTTGCTGCCTTGATTTGCTTTTAAACATACTTCAAAAAGCATCCAGATATGGAAGTAAACAAAGCACTGGATAGTTCTGAAGTGTCCATCAATGATTCCGACTCTAAATCCCATTGAACATCTGTGGAGAGATATTAAAATTGCTATTAGGAGACGGCTCCCTTCAAATATGAGAGACCTGGAGCAGTTTGCAAAAGAAAAGTGGTCCAAAATTCCAATTGAGAGGTGAAAGAAACTTATTAATAATTATAGGAAGCAATTGATTGCAGTTATTTATTACCAAGAATGTGCAACCAATTTTCTGGGAGAAATACTTAATTTTGTGGAACAATTTCAAGGGTACCAACACTTTTAATTATGATGTATAAAATATGTATACACTCATAAACACTGGATTTGAGTTTATGTTACGCTGCTATCATTCAGTGGTGTTGAGAAGTCTGGGCCAATCCAGCCCTTGGTCATTTTTATAAGAGTCATCCTGTCAGCATTTTCAGTTGACAGGTGGATGCGCTTATCAGTTATAATTCCATCAGCGGCACTAAAAAACCCAGTCTGACAAAACACTAGCAGCAGGGAAGGCCAGAACCTCCAAGGCGAAGAGAGCCAGTTCATGTCACATGTCTAGCTTGGATACCCAATAATTATAAGGAACAGATGAATCAATGAGGATGTTGAAACGGTCAGCAAGGTACTTCCTCAGCATCTTCCAAAACTTTGCACTTCTTGAGAAAATACTGCACACCTCAGGGCCTGTGCAATGGGAGGATCTGAGAAAACTCTCCCAGAACTTTGCGATTATTCCCCTGTCTCTGCTGGATTGTAGTTGTGTCTCTCCCACCTGTACTCCTTGGTTGTCCAATAAACTGTGACCTCTGCCGCCAGCGTTTTCAGATGGGAATTTTTATAATTCCACAAGGGCCTTCTGGTACTGGCTCTTTTTAGTAGACCTATCCGCCTTGGGAATAAGAGATAGAAAGTTCTCCTTGTAGCATGGGTCTAAAAGTGTCACCAACTAATAATGACTGTTACCCAAAATTTTAAGAACGTGAGGGTCTTAGGAAAGGCAGCGTAACATAAACTCAGCCATTCGTGCCAGACTGCTAACAGGCAAGACTTCCGTCTCCTCTAACAGACAAGACTTCCATGTCCTCACCAAGAGGACGACTGACTATGCTCTCCTTTTCCTCCTCCCTGTCCCCACACTGAACATATGGTGTGACAGCTGTGCAGCTAGTACTGTCTATAGCGCATGAAACTATCTCCAGTTCTTCTTCCTCCTCCCCCTCTTCCTCATTATCACCCAATCCACGTTGGGATGAGATGAGGCTGGACTGTGTGTAATCACTCTGTATGGTTCCTGGCTCCATCTCATCATGCGCGGCCTGCAATGAATCCTCTTTGATTATCAGCATAGAGCATTTTAGAAAACAGAGAAGGGGGATGGTGGCGCTAATTGTGGTGTCTGTAAAGTAAGCTGCGGAGACACCATCACGTGTTTCTCAACGCAAGCAATGAATAGCCAGGCCTTTCCCCGGGAAGGAACAACCACAGGAAGGGCAGCATCCAATAAAGGAAAACATCCAATAAAGGAAAGCCACCTATGCCAAGCATGGTATCCATCCACAGACAGCTGTTTCGGGGTTTTTGTCCCTCATCAGTATGGAGTAGGAAACTGGCTATTGGGAGCAGTACCTAGGAAAAGGTTGTGAAGGTACAGATGAATGACCTCGGGGAGACCAAAATTGTGGTGTCATCACCACTCACCATCTTGGTGGAGTCCTCAAAGTTTTGGAGGATGGTACATATGTCTAACATCCATGTCTTATGTGTGAAATTTGAATTGAATTTCGACGACCTTCTTGATGCTGGTAGGCAACAATTACGCTCTTCTGCTCACAAATCCTTCCCAACATCTGCAGTGTAGAGTTCCAACGCGTGAGGATATCACACACCAGTCGGTGAGCCTGAAGCTGCAAACGCTGCTGATGCAAGGCAAAGGTGGCGAAAGCTGTAGCTGACTTTCTGAAATGGGCACACAGATGCCATACTTTGACAAGCAGATTCGGCAGTTTCGGGTGGGTTTTGATAAACTCCTGCACTATGAAGTTAAGCACGTGGGCCAGGCATGGTATGTGTATGAGCTTGCCTCGCTTCAGAGCCATCACCAACTTCTGGCCACTGTCAGACACGACCATGCTTGGCTGTAGGTTCAGCGGTGTCAGCCACTGATCTGCATGCTCTTTCAGAGCTGTCCACAACTCTTCAGCATTGTGTGGTTTGTCACCTAAGCATATCAGCCTCAGCACAGCCTGTTGCTACGCAGTGCTGCAGTGCTTCAAGCTTGTGACTGATGTGGTCATTTCGGAGATGGAAGCTGAAGAGGAGGAGGATGAGGTGTGGGAACTGTAGACTGTGGGAGCAATCCTGATTGAGTTAGGGCCTGCAATCCTCGGTGTCGGAAGGAAGTGTGCCATCCGCAAGTCAGACTGGGTCCCGCCTTCCACTATTTTAACTCAGTGTGCCATCAGCGAGAAGTAGCATCCCTGCCCACAAGCACTTGTCCACGTGTCTGTGGTTAGGTGGACTTTCCCAGTAACTGCATTGCTGAGGGCAAGGCTAATGTTGTGGGACATGTGCTTGTGGTATGCGGAGTTGGCACACTGGGAGAAATAGTGGCAGCTAAGGACTGAGTGCCAAGGGACGGACACCGTCATCAGGGTGCAGAAGCATCTGTCTCCACAAGCCTATAAGGCAACATTTCGAGAGCAAGGAATCGCAAAATGTGGAAATTTAGTAGTGTGGCCTGTGGGGTATTGGCTGCGTATTTGCCCTTGTGTTACAAAGACTGGTGTATGGACAACTGAACACTGCACTGGGACAAGGACATGGATGTGCCTGCTGATGGTGCTAGTTGAGTGTGTGCAGGGCAGAAGGCATGCACTTTGGACAGGGAATTGGCTTCCATGCACAACAGCAGAAGAAGGAGTAGTGTCACTCGCAGATACTGTTCCTGGACCCTGGGGTTCGGTTCACAAAGCCAGGTGCTTTGTTGCCGTGTGCCTGATCATGCTGGTGGTGGTCATGCTGATAGTTTTGCTGCCCCTGCTGATGTTGGCCTGGCAGGTGGTGCATGGTGCCTTTTTGGGGTTACCGGCAGAGTCTTTAAAAAATATCCAGACTCAGGAAGATCTAACATTTGTGCTGGCAATTTCCGTTGTGTTGGTGTTACGGGGAACAGTTGCCCGCCTTCTGTCTGCGACCACCACACTGTTAATGCCTGTTCAGGTGCTGCACCTTCCTCCCCCTGCATGCTGCTGTCCTTGCTCTTCATGTCCTCCTGCCAGGTTGGGTCAGTTACTATATTATCCACCACCTCGTCATCCACTTCTGCACCCTGGTCCTCCTCTTGACTTCCTGCCAATTGTGTCTCATCATCGTCCATCTCTTGTGACACTTTCCCACCGACGCCTTCATGTGACCATTACTGCTCAAATATTTGGGCATCGCTACATGCGATCTCCTCTTGACCCGCTTCAAGTGGACTGGATTTATAAATGGACACATGAACAGCTCTTCGGAGTGCCCAAGCATGGGATCAGTTGTCTCCAGGCACTTGGCATGGTGGAAGGAAGGAGGATTAAGGTGAGGAATATGCGATCCAGACTCACAGCTACTCAGACTTGACCGGGTGAAAGACAGGGTAGTGGTAGTGGTGGCAAAGTGACTCTAAGCATTATCCGTTATCCAACCAACAACCTTTTGACATTGCTCTGGGTTAAGTAGTGCTATTCTGCAAATTCCTAGTAATTGGGAGAGGAAGGTTGGGCGAGAAGATGTGGGTGTTTGTTGTGGCACAATTTCAACTTGCCCACGACCTCGGACTCGGCCTCTACATGCACCATCACCATCACGTCAAGTTCCCCATCCCTTGCCACACCCCCTGCCCATTTTAAATGGAGAACAATATTTTCCACGTTCACTACAATTGTCTGAATTTGGAGTGAACTTATATGTGATCTGTGTGACGGAAAACCACAGTTTTAAATAGCTGGCCTGTAAGTAATTACTTTTAACACTAAACTGGTGTCAATAACTTCGCTAACACACTGCAACAAAATTTAAATGGAGGCCAGAATTGCAGAATTCTGAGTGCACTTATATGTGATCCTTGTGATGGGCAAACCACAGTTTTAAATAGCTGGCCTGTAGGTAACTAATTTTAACAGCAAACTGGTGTCAATAACTTTACTATCACACTGCAACAAAATTTAAATGAAGGCCAGAAATTGCATAATTTTGAGTGCACTTATATGTAATCTGTGTGACGGACAAACTACAGTTTTAAATAGTTGGCCTGTAGGTAACTATTTTTAACAGCAAACTACTGTCAATAACTTCACTAAAACATGGAAACAAAATTTAAATGGAGGCCAGAAACGGCAGAATTTTGAGTGCACTTATATGTGATCCATGTGATGGACAAATCACAGTTTTAAATAGATGGATTTTTATCGCTGTAATATGGAAATGATCTGGCTGTATTCTACAGTGCCGATAAGCAAATACAGCAGAAAAACGTTGTTCTCTGGATTGCTTTTTAAACAAATAATCAGGATTAAGATCCCCAAAAAATTATTCCTGGCCCCTGATACCTGGGGCTATGTCTAGAAATATCTGTAAAAGCAGCAGCAGCAGACAGAACTGGAATGGTCCGCTTGCTATATGCACTGCAATCTGCCACATACACTGCCTGCCTGCCTAGCACTGATATCTATGCAGCTGGATTAGGCCTCTGAAGGGCTGTTAGTTGAGATGGATATGTGTATAAATATTTTGTGGTATAACTACACTAACTAAGAAATAAGCAAATCTCTCCCTAGCTCCGAAGCATCTCTCCCTACCCTTCCTGATTCCGGAATAAACTGTGACGAGCATGGGAGTTGGCAGTGCCAGGTCTGATATAGACCTGATGATGCTGTGCAGCCAGCCAATCACTGTAATGCCACAATGAACATGGCTGCAGCATTACAGTATGTGGCAGACAAGCCCTGCATGTTCATTGGCTCTCCAAAGAGCACCAAACATTGGGGGAGGGGACCAGAGCTCCCGCCGAACAACCCCAGAAATACTCGGCGAGCTCCGAGCATCTCGAGCAGTGAGATGCTCAGGCTAGTACCGAGTAGTGGCGAGCATGCTCAATCATCACTGTTAGTTTCTCATTGAGTCCCATAAGGGACATGGTACCCAGGTAAACAATCCACCTGGTTTCTGATTGTGCCAGTGTTTGTTTCAAATTACCTCCTCTAATTCCGCCATATATTCTGTCAATTCCTCTAATTTTGAGGCACCAAGGATCAGAAATGTGGTATTGTCTGAAGCGTCTGGGCAAAATCTTCATTAGTGAAGGATCGTCCACCTCTCCCTCTGCAATAATGGCCCTATCAGATCACTGACATCATACGGAAGTACACCTATTTTGCGACAAGATACAATTCTCAGAAACATCTTGGATAATCACATGGTCCGATTTGTGCCAAAAAGAGCAACTACATTAAAAAACCTTTTGTCTCCCAGCTTTTTTGTGGATATAGTATGAGTGCTGTTGGTTTCCACAAATGTGGAGCTAACGTGTGCAAATGTTGCTAGTATGCTACAAAGGATAAAAAATTTGTCTCTTTTACAAGCAAAAAAGAGTTTCCAAAACGCAGTTTTATAAATTTCAATACGGACAATGTTACTTATCTAATTCAGTGCAATATTTGTCAACTTCAATATGTGGGTGGTACCATGAACCCTCTGAAATAACGCATCCATAAACATTTGTCCGATGCGGTTAATTTGCCTCCAGCAGGTTTCTCTGCAGTTTCACGACATTTCGCCAATAAGCTTAATGGGGATCTAAAATCTTTTTCCTTCAAAAAAATAGAGAAAGTGCCTGAGCCCGTTAAGGGGGGGGGGGGGGGGGGAGCAACTTAAATGAAAAAATCCTAGCAAGGGAAAGTATGTGGATTTTTTTACTGTAAACTAGAGTGCCGTGTGGTTTATGTAGCCGCATGGACTTGATAACACAATATTGAATATACATTGAGATGTTATAATAGAAGCTCTATAGTTACAGTAATTTATTTAATATGAAATAATTCCACTATTACCCCCCTTTTCTTCCTGTTTTGTGCTGTGAATATCTGAATATTTAATATGAATCTTTTTTGCATCCTATAGATATATTTGATTTTAAATTGTATTTAATGTGGATTTTAAATATTCGGTTTTTTTTATGTTGTTGAAATCCTTGGGGAAGGATCAATACCGCATGGGGTTACTGTTGGCTATGGGGTTAACTGGGTTAAATCAAATCTATTGGAATTTTCTATACACACCTGTGACACGCAGTAACCCATATGGGCCCTTTTTTTTTTTTCTCCTTCCCTATACTACATTTGCGGTCTTGATTCAGTACTCATTTGGACCTGGAGGAAGACACATGTGGTGTAGAAACAGTCGTCCATAAGGGATTGAATGTATGCAATATTGTAACTGAAGAAATCTGGAACTTTTTAATGGAAAAATAAAAGGTATATTTTACTCTACCATTGGACTAATCGCTGGAGAAACAAAAAGTTTTTTCTTTACATGTGTGGATTTGTCCCAATCAGTTTTCCGTGCGAACTGTAACCACCACAGGTTGGGTGTATTCCTGTTTCTTCAATGCGGTATGCCAAAAACGTATATATATATATATATATATATATATATATATATATATTCTGTTACGGCTAGCGGAATGCACCGAGTAAATATATGAGTTGTTATAGGTGCGTTCGCAGGCCGGGGTCCACCGTGCAGGAGAAAAGCCTGCTGTTAGAGAAATGTCGGCACTATATGGCGGTACAATGTCAGATTAGATGTGAGTTACGTCACATGGTCAGTATCAGCATGAACCCTGTTTCTTCACAGAGTCGTGAAATAATTAGTTGGACTAAAACCCCAACTAGGGTTGTGCTTGCTCTGGAACTATTCTGTGCTAACCGCACACATGAAGGAACCAGATGCTAAGCCAAGTGACTAATTGCCCCCACTGATGCTAGCTGCCTGCATATTTAATTTCCCACGGCTAACGGGCACTCTCCACATGTAGCCTGAGTGGCAGAGTATTACTGGCGACAAGCACAAAACACAAAAGATACTAGTGCATGGCCATGCGGCCATGTGAACCTTTTATAGCTGCAGCAACTTCAGGACCTTCCTAGAGGACCAATGGGAGCTGCTACAGGACCTAAGCGTGTGACCCCCGACCTCGAATGAGAGGTTTTTCCTTGGGCATGCTCAGAAGGAGAAAAGCAGGACTTAGTCCCAGAGATGTCTGCTCGCCGCTGACCAGTACTGGCTACAATGGCTGAGCCTGGAAGAGCAGCAGTAACCAAGCGCAGAGTATCTGCCCTTGCCAGATGCTGGGACCGACGTCTCCACTGAGCAGACTCCACTGTGGCTGGAGAAGAATGGGGGACGGCAATGGAGGTGGTTCAAGATTCCCCCTGTGCAGCGGCGGGAACTCGACACCTAACATATACACTGCTCAAAAAATAAAGGGAACATTTAAACAATAGAATATAACTCCAAGTAAATCAAGCTTCTGTGAAATCATACTGTCCACTTAGGAAGCAATACTGTTTGACAATCAATGTCACATGCTGTTGTGCAGATGGAATAGACAACAGATGGAAATTATTGGCAATTATCAAGACACACTCAATAAAGGAGTGGTTCTGCAGGTGGGGACCAAAGACCACTTCTCAGTACCAATGCTTTCTGGCTGATGTTTTGGTCACATTTGAATGTTGGTTGTGCTTTGACACTCATTGGTAGCATGAGATGGACTCTACAACCAATACCAGTGGCTCAGGTAGTGCAGCTCATCCAGGATGGCATATGAATGTGAGCTGTGGTAAGAAGGTTTGCTGTGTCTATCAGCGTAGTGTCCAGAGGCTGGAGGCGCTACCAGGAGACAGGTCAGTGCACCAGGTGACGTGGAGGGGGCCTTAGGAGGGCAAAAATCCAGCAGCAGGACCGCTACCTCAGCCTTTATGCAAGGAGGAACAGGAGGAGCACTGCCAGAGCCCTGCAAAATGACCTCCAGCAGGCCACAAATGTGCATGTGTCTGCACAAACGGTTAGAAACCAACTCCATGAGGATGGTCTGAGTGCCCGACGGCCACAAATGGGGGTTGTGCTCACAGCCCAACACCATGCAGGATGCTTGGCATTTGCCACAGAACACCAGGATTGGCAAATTCGCCACTGGCGCCGTGTGTTCTTTACAGATGAAAGCAGGTTCACACTGAGCACATGTGACAGACGTGACAGAGTCTGGAGATTCCGTGGAGAGCGATCTGCTGCCTGCATCATCCTTCAGCATGACCAATTTGGCAGTGGGTCAGCAATGGTGTGAGGTGGCATTTCTTTGGAGGGCCGCACAGCACTCCATGTGCTCGCCAGAGGTAGCCTGAATGCCATTAGGTACCGAGATGAAATCTTCAGACCACTTGTGAGACCATATGCTGGTGCAGTTGGCCCTAGGTTCCTCCTAATGCAGGACAATGCCAGACCTCATGTGGCTGGAGTGTGTCAGCAGTTCCTGCAAGATGAAGGCATTGAAGCTATGGACTGGCCCGCCCATTCCCCAGACCTGAATGCAGTTGAACACATCTGGGACATCATGTCTTGCACCATCCACCAACATCACATTGCGCCACAGACTGTCGAGGAGTTGGCGGATGTTTTATTCCAGATCTATTAGGAGATCCCTCAGGAGACCATCCACCACCTCATCGAGAGCATGCCCAGGCATTGAAGGAAGATCATACAGGCACATGAAAGCCACACACACTACTGAGCATCATTTCCTTCTCTTGAGGCACTTCCACTGAAGTTGGATCAGCCTGTAACTTCATTTTCCACTTTGATTTTGAGCATCATTCCAACTCCATACCTCTGTGGGATATTAGTTGTGATTTACATTGATAATGTAAAAAAGATACCTAACTGCCATACTGAAAATGTGGCACATGTGGAAAAAACTAACTTTATTCTTGGGAGCCACCAGTTTTCAGTCATATAGGTGTGCTATTTACCTGCACTTTAACCCTATATCGGCAGGTTAATAGCGTTATCTGATGTGATACGTACTCTGTTATAACCCAAAATGCTTTTGGCATATATCATATGTTAACCACCTCCAGCAACTGTCTTCTATGTTAAAAATGGATATCTTCAAGTAATTATCTTTAGCGGATGCCGCAATATTATATTGAAATTAACTAAAGTTTAAAAGTAATTAAAAAAGGCTTAGTGTAGACAAATCTGGAAATATTTTTTTCACAGTTTACTAGTCTGCGTAAAAAAAATAATATAAAACCAACTTTAAGCAAAATATTGTAAAATCTATATTTAAAATTCATGGAAAAAATATAGCATCTTTATTCGTAAAGACACATAAAGCCATTTAATAAAAGACACCTAGCTAACCACATGGCTTCAGGCACACATTCACTCATTTTTGTCATTCACGATGAGATACTTCAGGATTTAATCAATTTTAAAAGCTATTACTCATCTAGCATAATTTGGACAATATATATGTAATATAAAATGTATAAGTCACAGCTACTGTGTCCTTTCAATAAAGATTGGTGCAATATAAAATCATAGACAGTTACGCCACATTAGTTTCAGCCAGAGTAACTACATCAGTTTACTGTAATCTTCTTAAAGGACATATAACAAGAATTAGGATATTATTTTGCTGTTCACAGAACTGGAGAGGACAACCAAGGATGTAACATTGTTTTATTGTGTACACTAGAGCAGGGAGTGGAAGATTTGACTAAAAAAAGGCAATAACTGTGCCTATTTGTGAATTCATTCTCTAAAATCAGGGGTTGAAAATACAATAAGGCAAAATGGCTCCACAAGCGTTACAGGCAAATATCAGCTTCAACGAAGCTATGATAGGAGATCATTTATCACAGCCATATTTTTCCTTTTAATTCAAGACATTTGAGACTTCTGTAAATTAAAGTTGCTTAACATATAATCCTATTAACATATATGCCTATCCGTACATACAATATGTAGACATCCTTATGTTCTTGTAACGTAGGAATGTACAGTAAATATTTTACACAAGACGTAAGTACAAGATGTAGTAATGTAGTATTTATTTGGATTTATGCTTTTAGACTAGATTCCAGGTTTTATTGTGTTTATTTTTGCAATGTTACATATCTGAATACAGATATAAAGGGTGAAGAAGAAAATGGAGATTAAAAATGAAACATAAGGATGATATTTCTGTGATACAAATCACAAGACAGAGATAATGGCCTATTATGGTAGTTTTATCATGGCCTTTTAATTCACAACACAATTACATTTTGCCATTATTTTTCTGCACAAAGCTTAATTATAGCCTGTGAAATATCATGTTTGAAAGGTACTGAGAAATTATATGCCCAAGATTTATTACTTCATAAAATAATAGCTGTGATAATGAACTCACTTGTTTGTGGACGCAGATACTAAATGGAAGCCACTTATTTTATTTAGAAGGGATGTTTCCCAATTGTGTTATATTTTAAGGTGTTTTGCTTTTGCTGTTTGGGAAACAGTAAAAAGACATGAAATATAAACCAATAATTCTCTGCAGAGCAGCAGACAAAACAATGGTGCTTCACACTATAATAAACAAGACTTGAGTTAAAAGAGTAATAAACATTTCATAAACAGGCCGTATCTGACATTAGACCTCCTAACATTACATAGTTAAGCATACTTTTTTGAGAACAAATAATTTCCACCAATAGTTAAATAAAAAGCCCAAAGAAAAATGTAAGATCCATATTTGAATGCAGATGGCCCCATCTTTCTAGAATCTGCATGTTGCTCTGCACACGGCCATCATTGGCTCATAAAAGGCTCCATAAGAGCTCTAGTAAAGCATTAAAATAATACAAAAATGGATTTCTATTCTCAGGATGGACATACGATTAGTGCAACTTGTGCAGCCACACAGGGGCCCAAAAAGTAAGGGGGCCCATTTCCACCTCTAAAGCAGGTGAAATTGTGCATTATGATGAGCTATTAGTCTACAAAGGATCGATATGGTATTTTTACGCAGGGGCTTGGCCTGTCAGTATCTGCTCTGCCTATATTGGGGGTTGTCAAAATTCTGTTTTATCTGTCAAGCTGACATAGACTGGGTTCATTAATTTTTGTTTTATGTCTAAAATCAAGTGATTTGAATTATGTAACTCTTCTTGTCTATAGGCACACTCCAAATTGTAACTATAGCAAATTCAACTAAGCGTTTTGGTCTCCATTTTAAACTGAAACCGTTATGTTGACGTGAACAGAATAACAGAATGCAAATACCGATACGCGCCCATCCTCCGTCATTCCACCATGATCAGTAATTGTTTCAGTGTCATGACAATGGAGCAATGGAGGTGGATTGAAATACTGATGCATACTAGTTTGTTAACAGTTTTTAAATATCCATTTTAATATCTGTCATCTCTACTCTCATTAAATCTGCAAATGTGCTCAATATTTTCAGGAGCTTTTTTTAACTTGTTTTATTGAAGATTATACAACATAAAAAGGTTACATCATAGAGCAAAGAACAAACCATATTTCTCATTGCTCATGAATGCTGTATGGCAAAGTTAACTTTGCTCTTAACATACCATGGATCTAATATTTTAACCAAAGCATAAGACACCCATGTCAGGCACCACATATCACATACTTTATGATGAGACTAATGTGTAGTCAAATGGGAATCAAACCAAGGCTTCCATACCTTATTACATTTTTCAGAATAGTGTCTATTTTTATATACCACCCTCTTATAGAAAACTGCAGTATTTACCATATTGACCCAGTGTGAATTTCCTAGGAGTCTTCTAGCCATCCATCTCATGATGATAGCCAAGTTGCGAGTCAAAAACAGTGTTTCCCTGAGAAGAGTGAAAGGGTAGCGAGGCCAGGTCTCTTTATCAAGGATTTCTAAAAGCACACCTTAGGGCAAAGTGGTACAGGGGATTGATATTGATCAAGATAGCTATGATTTCTTTTCAACAATCTGCAAAAGGAGCGCAATATCAGATGTATAAAATCTGCCGCCTCTTCCCCATAACTAAAGCTATCTACAGTCTTGGAGCTACCCATTTTATATAACCTGCTAAGTGATAGGTAGCATTGATGGAATATACATTTGGACTATCTTTTTGCTAATTGCCAGAGAAACATATTGAAGAGAGGTCAAGGCCTCGCTTCAAACCTCTTCTGATAGAGAGGGCATTATTTTCCTTTATTTGGCCTCAGCCAATAAAGGCAATGAGGAGAGGCTTCTACTTAGTAACTGGGTGCATAAAAAGTAGAACAACCCCTTGAGTCCCTGGCTCCTTAGAATCCCAATTACAGGTACAAGGCTATGAGAGAATTTACAATGTCTGGGAGCTGGGTATTTTGGGCATGTCTTAGTTGCAGACACTTAAATAAAGCATGTCTTGGGACTTGATTGAGTTGTTGATATTGATCAAAGGAAACAAGAACACCCTTGTTGTATACCTGTGCAGGTGTTTTGATCCCTAAGTAGAACCAAAATGGAGCAGCTAGGTAATGTAGAGATTCAGGAAGAGTGCTGTTTATGCCAAAATGGGGACTCAGCCACTGCGTTGTTTAATTTAAATGGCTTTAATTTGATGGCTCTCCACACTTGAACCACATGTCTGTGAATTGTTAAGAAGGAGCGTGAGTATTGTTCTGGTACCTCCAATACCCCCATAGACTCTGAGGCCTCAAGCAGTGCACAAAATAGTGTTCTGAATAAGACAGATAACAATCTACTATCCAGTGTTGTTGAAAGAGAAGTTAGCCAGCTAAGTGGTATAAGAAGAATTTCAGGATTGTCACACTTGCCTCATCCCTAGGCTTCCAAAGAGTGATCAGTTTCAGTTTGTGCCTGTTTGAGCCCCATATGAAGGATGCTAAATGGGAGTTGATCATGGCAAAGACCTTTTGTCTGGATAAGGAGGCTGATACATGAAAACACATTGGAATTTAGTGAGGACTATCATTTTAGTGGCATTGATTCTCCCAGCTACTAACAGAGGGAAAGCTGCCCATATTCTAATTTTCTCCCGCAGGTATGACAAAAGAGGGGATACATTTTAACCACTGAGTTGTGTGTGATTTCTCCCTATGTGTATACCTAGATACTATTTGTAAGATGCAGAATTCATTCCCTACTTTCCATTCTTTGGTGGCTAAGAGCTAACAAATTTCTGCCAGTTTATTTTTAGTCTGGAGAACCAGCCAAATTCATCAATCAGATCCATTACCAAAGGCAGTGTAAGGGTACCGTCACACTATACGATTTACCTACGATCACGACCAGCGATATGACCTGGCCGTGATCGTAGGTAAATCGTAGTGTGGTCGCTGGGGAGCTGTCACACAGACAGCTCTCCAGCGACCAACGATGCCGAGGTCCCTGGGTAACCAGGGTAAACATCGGGTAACTAAGCGCAGGACCGCGCTTAGTTACCCGATGTTTACCCTGGTTACAAGCATTAAACTAAAAAAAAACAAACAGCACATACTTACATTCTGGTGTCCGTCAGGTCCCTTGCAGTCTGCTTCCCGCACTCAGTGACTGCCGGCCGTAAAGTGAAAGTGAAAGCACAGACGCTGTGCTCTGCTTTCACTTTACGGCCGGCAGTCACAGTGCGGGAAGCAGAGACGGCAAGGGAACTGACGGACACCAGAATGTAAGTATGTGCTGTTTGTTTTTTTTTAGTTTAACACTTGTAACCAGGGTAAACATCGGGTAACTAAGCGCGGTCCTGCGCTTAGTTACCCGATGTTTACCCTGTTACAAGCGAACGCATCGCTGGATCGCATCGCTAGATCGCTAGATCGGTGTCACACACACTGATCTAGCGATGACAGCGGGAGATCCAGCAATGAAAGAAAGTTCCATACGATCTGCTACGACGTACGATTCTCAGCAGGATCCCTGATCGCTGCTGCGTGTCAGACACAGCGATATCGTAACGATATCGCTGGAACGTCACGAATCGTACCGTCCTAGCGATCGAAATGTTATAGTGTGACGGTACCCTAACTCTTGGACTAGCCATAAACAGGATCAAATCATCCACATGTAACCCCAAGCAGTCCTGATGGGAACTCAATTTAATCCCTTGATATCCTGCACCCTTACTAATCCTAACAGCTGCTGGAATCAAGAAGGACATAATACCATTAATCAGGACCTTGGCTTTCGGAGATCTATATCAATCCACCTCCTGATGCCTGGTTCAAAGCCAAATTGTCGAAGAGCCCACTCAAGGTAGGCTCACTCAACCAAATCAAATGGCTTAGCAGCATCCAGAACTGCCAAAACCCAATATTCTTGTCCCTTCCAACCAAACTGTGTAATTACCTACTCTCTCCTTATATTATCTGATGTAGAGCGGCCCAGAAAAATCTGAGTGGTCTGGGTGAATAATTTTGGCAATTACTTTATTTATTCTTATTTATTACTATGTTTATTCGTTAGAATTTTGGTCAAAATTTTATCATCTAAATTTAATAGGCATATTGGTCTATAGGATGCACAATATTCAGAAGGCTTATCTGGATTTAGTATCACCAGGATATTGGCATTGTACAATTTGGGTAGAAAGCTTTGTTTCAGTAAGGAATTCAGTGAGGGCAAGTTGTTCTAAATAACTTACATATACTTCCTTAGGGAGTCCATAATGGCCTGGAGACTTCCCTCACACCATACCTCTCACTACTTCCATTATCTGTTCTTCAATAATAGGAGTCTCTAGGACCACAATAGTTTCCTCTCCTAGGCTTGTGAGATTTATACCATCTATATAATGCTCTAGAGTCTCCTCTGGATAATCCATCCAAGTTGCGTTCAGGTCCTGGTAGAAGTCAGAAAACACAGATGGAATCTCATGAGAATAGTACACCACCACTGTTAGGGTTGGCGGAATGCACAGAGTATATATATATATATATATATATATATATGTATAAATAGGTGTGTTCGCTACCCGTGGTCCACCGTGCAGGAGCGGAACCTGCTGTTGGCAAATGGTGGAGCTATATGGCAGTATAAGCGAACTCTGTTAACTCCACAGAGTTGCTAGAAATAAGATGTTGTGCCCTGTTTGCATCACAGGGGAACACAGCTAACTGCTGAGCTGATGGCAGTCAGTGGTCACGCACCCAGAAAAGCACACAAACACTCCTCACCGGAGGTGCCGGTATTCTAGGGACTTATTTCAGCCAGGTCCCTGAATACATACATGCAAACGCCTCACCGGAGGTGTCGGTATCCTAGGGGCATATTTCAGCCAGGTCCCTGAATACACACATACAGGCGCGACCACAAATGACATGCTCATGACTAGAGTTGAGCGACCTTGACCTTTTTAGAGTCGAGCCGGGTTTCGCGAAACCCGACTATCTCAAAAGTCGGGTCGAGTGAAATCGGCCGATTATGACGTAAAGTCGGGATCGACCGAAACACGAAACCCAATGCAAGTCAATGGGGCAGCATAGTCGGCAGTGAGTGGGGGCCAGGAAAACACCTAGAGTGCCCATTTTAATGTCAAAACCATCCATTCTTCTTAATGAAGCTTGTCAAGCGTAATTTACCTTATAATAATTGGAAGGCATTGCAGTGGAGGACAACTGGAATGAGAGGCTGACACAGAGAGTAGGCCCAAATCAGTAAGTAGTCAAAATGCAGTTCAAAATTGGCAACCGTAGTAAACAGGCGGCACAGCTTTGTTCAGTGGAGGAGAACAGCAAGGAGTGGCAGACACCGATAGTAGGCCCCAACCCAACTAGTAGGCCAAATGCAGTCTAACATTAACAACTACTTAACGAGCGCCTGAAGATAGAAGCTCAGGAAAGGCAACCTGGAGAACACCTTGGAGTGGAACACACCATCTCTCTCCACCCCATACCCATTTTGTAGGCCTAATGCTGTGTAGTTTTCTACAACTACTAAACGAGAGTCGGAAGACCGAAGCAATGGCAAGGCAACCTGGGGAACACCTTGGAGTGTAACACACCATCTCTCTCCACCCGATACCCATTTTGTAGGCCTAATGCAGTGTAGTTTTCTACAACTACTAAACGAGAGTCGGAAGATCGAAGCAATGGCGAGGAAACCTGGAGAACACCTTGGAGTGTAACACACCATCTCTCTCCACCCCATACCCATTTTGTAGGCCTAATGCTGTGTAGTTTTCTACAACTACTAAACGAGAGTCGGAAGACCGAAGCAATGGCAAGGCAACCTGGGGAACACCTTGGAGTGTAACACACCATCTCTCTCCACCCGATACCCATTTTGTAGGCCTAATGCAGTGTAGTTTTCTACAACTACTAAACGAGAGTCGGAAGATCGAAGCAATGGCGAGGAAACCTGGAGAACACCTTGGAGTGTAACACACCATCTCTCTCCACCCCATACCCATTTTGTAGGCCTAATGCAGTGTAGTTTTCTACAACTACTAAACGAGAGTCGGAAGACCGAAGCAATGGCAAGGCAACCTGGGGAACACCTTGGAGTGTAACACACCATCTCTCTCCACCCGATACCCATTTTGTAGGCCTAATGCAGTGTAGTTTTCTACAACTACTAAACGAGAGTCGGAAGACCGAAGCAATGGCAAGGCAACCTGGGGAACACCTTGGAGTGTAACACACCATCTCTCTCCACCCGATACCCATTTTGTAGGCCTAATGCAGTGTAGTTTTCTACAACTACTAAACGAGAGTCGGAAGATCAAAGCAATGGCGAGGAAACCTAGAGAACACCTTGGAGTGTAACACACCATCTCTCTCCACCCCATACCCATTTTGTAGGCCTAATGCTGTGTAGTTTTCTACAACTACTAAACGAGAGTCGGAAGACCGAAGCAATGGCAAGGCAACCTGGGGAACACCTTGGAGTGTAACACACCAAATCTCTCCACCCGATACCCATTTTGTAGGCCTAATGCAGTGTAGTTTTCTACAGCTACTAAACGAGAGTCGGAAAACCGAAGCAATGGCAAGGCAACCTGGGGAACACCTTGGAGTGTAACACACCATCTCTCTCCACCCGATACCCATTTTGTAGGCCTAATGCAGTGTAGTTTTCTACAACTACTAAACGAGAGTCGGAAGATCGAAGCAATGGCGAGGAAACCTGGAGAACACCTTGGAGTGTAACACACCTTCTCTCTCCACCCCATACCCATTTTGTAGGCCTAATGCAGTGTAGTTTTCTACAACTACTAAACGAGAGTCGGAAGACCGAAGCAATGGCAAGGCAACCTGGGGAACACCTTGGAGTGTAACACACCATCTCTCTCCACCCGATACCCATTTTGTAGGCCTAATGCAGTGTAGTTTTCTACAACTACTAAACGAGAGTCGGAAGATCGAAGCAATGGCGAGGAAACCTGGAGAACACCTTGGAGTGTAACACACCATCTCTCTCCACCCCATACTCATTTTGTAGGCCTAATGCTGTGTAGTTTTCTACAACTACTAAACGAGAGTCGGAAGACCGAAGCAATGGTAAGGCAACCTGGAGAACACCTTGGAGTGTAACACACCATCTCTCTCCACCCCATACCCATTTTGTAGGCCTAATGCTGTGTAGTTTTCTACAACTACTAAACGAGAGTCGGAAGACCGAAGCAATGGCAAGGCAACCTGGGGAACACCTTGGAGTGTAACACACCATCTCTCTCCACCCGATACCCATTTTGTAGGCCTAATGCAGTGTAGCTTTCTACAACTACTAAACGAGAGTCGGAAGACCGAAGCAATGGCAAGGCAACCTGGGGAACACCTTGGAGTGTAACACACCATCTCTCTCCACCCGATACCCATTTTGTAGGCCTAATGCAGTGTAGTTTTCTACAACTACTAAACGAGAGTCGGAAGATCGAAGCAATGGCGAGGAAACCTGGAGAACACCTTGGAGTGTAACACACCATCTCTCTCCACCCCATACCCATTTTGTAGGCCTAATGCTGTGTAGTTTTCTACAACTACTAAACGAGAGTCGGAAGACCGAAGCAATGGCAAGGCAACCTGGGGAACACCTTGAAGTGTAACACACCATCTCTCTCCACCCGATACCCATTTTGTAGGCCTAATGCAGTGTAGTTTTCTACAACTACTAAACGAGAGTCGGAAGACCGAAGCAATGGCAAGGCAACCTGGGGAACACCTTGGAGTGTAACACACCATCTCTCTCCACCCGATACCCATTGTGTAGGCCTAATGCAGTGTAGTTTTCTACAACTACTAAACGAGAGTCGGAAGATCGAAGCAATGGCGAGGAAACCTGGAGAACACCTTGGAGTGTAACACACCATCTCTCTCCACCCCATACCCATTTTGTAGGCCTAATGCTGTGTAGTTTTCTACAACTACTAAACGAGAGTCGGAAGACCGAAGCAATGGCAAGGCAACCTGGGGAACACCTTAGAGTGTAACACACCATCTCTCTCCACCCGATACCCATTTTGTAGGCCTAATGCAGTGTAGTTTTCTACAACTACTAAACGAGAGTCGGAAGACCGAAGCAATGGCAAGGCAACCTGGGGAACACCTTGGAGTGTAACACACCATCTCTCTCCACCCGATACCCATTTTGTAGGCCTAATGCAGTGTAGTTTTCTACAACTACTAAATGAGAGTCGGAAGATCGAAGCAATGGCGAGGAAACCTGGAGAACACCTTGGAGTGTAACACACCATCTCTCTCCACCCCATACCCATTTTGTAGGCCTAATGCTGTGTAGTTTTCTACAACTACTAAACGAGAGTCGGAAGACCGAAGCAATGGCAAGGCAACCTGGGGAACACCATGGAGTGTAACACACCATCTCTCTCCACCCGATACCCATTTTGTAGGCCTAATGCAGTGTAGTTTTCTACAACTACTAAACGAGAGTCGGAAGACCGAAGCAATGGCAAGGCAACCTGGGGAACACCTTGGAGTGTAACACACCATCTCTCTCCCACCCCATACCCATTTTGTAGGCCTAATGCTGTGTAGTTTTCTACAACTACTAAACGAGAGTCGGAAGATCGAAGCAATGGCGAGGAAACCTGGAGAACACCTTGGAGTGTAACACACCATCTCTCTCCACCCGATACCCATTTTGTAGGCCTAATGCAGTGTAGTTTTCTACAACTACTAAACGAGAGTCGGAAGACCGAAGCAATGGCAAGGCAACCTGGGGAACACCTTGGAGTGTAACACACCATCTCTCTCCACCCGATACCCATTTTGTAGGCCTAATGCAGTGTAGTTTTCTACAACTACTAAACGAGAGTCGGAAGATCGAAGCAATGGCGAGGAAACCTGGAGAACACCTTGGAGTGTAACACACCATCTCTCTCCACCCCATACCCATTTTGTAGGCCTAATGCTGTGTAGTTTTCTACAACTACTAAACGAGAGTCGGAAGAAAGAAGCAATGGCAAGGCAACCTGGGGAACACCTTGGAGTGTAACACACCATCTCTCTCCACCCGATACCCATTTTGTAGGCCTAATGCAGTGTAGTTTTCTACAACTACTAAACGAGAGTCGGAAGATCGAAGCAATGGCGATGAAACCTGGAGAACACCTTGGAGTGTAACACACCATCTCTCTCCACCCCATACCCATTTTGTAGGCCTAATGCTGTGTAGTTTTCTACAACTACTAAACGAGAGTCGGAAGACCAAAGCAATGGCAAGGCAACCTGGGGAACACCTTGGAGTGTAACACACCATCTCTCTCCACCCGATACCCATTTTGTATTCCTAATGCAGTGTAGTTTTCTACAACTACTAAACGAGAGTCGGAAGACCGAAGCAATGGCAAGGCAACATGGGAAACACCTTGGAGTGTAACACACCATCTCTCTCCACCCGATACCCATTTTGTAGGCCTAATGCAGTGTAGTTTTCTACAACTACTAAACGAGAGTCGGAAGACCGAAGCAATGGCAAGGCAACCTGGGGAACACCTTGGAGTGTAACACACCATCTCTCTCCACCCGATACCCATTTTGTAGGCCTAATGCAGTGTAGTTTTCTACAACTACTAAACGAGAGTCGGAAGACCGAGGCAATGGCAAGGCAACCTGGGGAACACCTTGGAGTGTAACACACCATCTCTCTCCACCCGATACCCATTTTGTAGGCCTAATGCAGTGTAGTTTTCTACAACTACTAAACGAGAGTCGGAAGATCGAAGCAATTGCGAGGAAACCTGGAGAACACCTTGGAGTGTAACACACCATCTCTCTCCACCCCATACCCATTTTGTAGGCCTAATGCTGTGTAGTTTTCTACAACTACTAAACGAGAGTCGGAAGACCGAAGCAATGGCAAGGCAACCTGGGGAACACCTTGGAGTGTAACACACCATCTCTCTCCACCCGATACCCATTTTGTAGGCCTAATGCAGTGTAGTTTTCTACAACTACTAAACGAGAGTCGGAAGACCGAAGCAATGGCAAGGCAACCTGGGGAACACCTTGGAGTGTAACACACCATCTCTCTCCACCCGATACCCATTTTGTAGGCCTAATGCAGTGTAGTTTTCTACAACTACTAAACGAGAGTCGGAAGATCGAAGCAATGGCGAGGAAACCTGGAGAACACCTTGGAGTGTAACACACCATCTCTCTCCACCCCATACCCATTTTGTAGGCCTAATGCTGTGTAGTTTTCTACAACTACTAAACGAGAGTCGGAAGACCGAAGCAATGGCAAGGCAACCTGGGGAACACCTTGGAGTGTAACACACCATCTCTCTCCACCCGATACCCATTTTGTAGGCCTAATGCAGTGTAGTTTTCTACAACTACTAAACGAGAGTCGGAAGATCGAAGCAATGGCGAGGAAACCTGGAGAACACCTTGGAGTGTAACACACCATCTCTCTCCACCCCATACCCATTTTGTAGGCATAATGCTGTGTAGTTTTCTACAACTACTAAACGAGAGTCGGAAGACCGAAGCAATGGCAAGGCAACCTGGGGAACACCTTGGAGTGTAACACACCATCTCTCTCCACCCGATACCCATTTTGTAGGCCTAATGCAGTGTAGTTTTCTACAACTACTAAACGAGAGTCGGAAGACCGAAGCAATGGCAAGGCAACCTGGGGAACACCTTGGAGTGTAACACACCATCTCTCTCCACCCGATACCCATTTTGTAGGCCTAATGCAGTGTAGTTTTCTACAACTACTAAACGAGAGTCGGAAGATCGAAGCAATGGCGAGGAAACCTGGAGAACACCTTGGAGTGTAACACACCATCTCTCTCCACCCCATACCCATTTTGTAGGCCTAATGCTGTGTAGTTTTCTACAACTACTAAACGAGAGTCGGAAGACCGAAGCAATGGCAAGGCAACCTGGGGAACACCTTGGAGTGTAACACACCATCTCTCTCCACCCGATACCCATTTTGTAGGCCTAATGCAGTGTAGTTTTCTACAGCTACTAAACGAGAGTCGGAAGACCGAAGCAATGGCAAGGCAACCTGGGGAACACCTTGGAGTGTAACACACCATCTCTCTCCACCCGATACCGATTTTGTAGGCCTAATGCAGTGTAGTTTTCTACAACTACTAAACGAGAGTCGGAAGATCGAAGCAATGGCGAGGAAACCTGGAGAACACCTTGGAGTGTAACACACCTTCTCTCTCCACCCCATACCCATTTTGTAGGCCTAATGCAGTGTAGTTTTCTACAACTACTAAACGAGAGTCGGAAGACCGAAGCAATGGCAAGGCAACCTGGGGAACACCTTGGAGTGTAACACACCATCTCTCTCCACCCGATACCCATTTTGTAGGCCTAATGCAGTGTAGTTTTCTACAACTACTAAACGAGAGTCGGAAGATCGAAGCAATGGCGAGGAAACCTGGAGAACACCTTGGAGTGTAACACACCATCTCTCTCCACCCCATACTCATTTTGTAGGCCTAATGCTGTGTAGTTTTCTACAACTACTAAACGAGAGTCGGAAGACCGAAGCAATGGTAAGGCAACCTGGAGAACACTTTGGAGTGTAACACACCATCTCTCTCCACCCCATACCCATTTTGTAGGCCTAATGCTGTGTAGTTTTCTACAACTACTAAACGAGAGTCGGAAGACCGAAGCAATGGCAAGGCAACCTGGGGAACACCTTGGAGTGTAACACACCATCTCTCTCCACCCGATACCCATTTTGTAGGCCTAATGCAGTGTAGTTTTCTTCAACTACTAAACGAGAGTCGGAAGACCGAAGCAATGGCAAGGCAACCTGGGGAACACCTTGGAGTGTAACACACCATCTCTCTCCACCCGATACCCATTTTGTAGGCCTAATGCAGTGTAGTTTTCTACAACTACTAAACGAGAGTCGGAAGATCGAAGCAATGGCGAGGAAACCTGGAGAACACCTTGGAGTGTAACACACCATCTCTCTCCACCCCATACCCATTTTGTAGGCCTAATGATGTGTAGTTTTCTACAACTACTAAACGAGAGTCGGAAGACCGAAGCAATGGCAAGGCAACCTGGGGAACACCTTGGAGTGTAACACACCATCTCTCTCCACCCGATACCCATTTTGTAGGCCTAATGCAGTGTAGTTTTCTACAACTACTAAACGAGAGTCGGAAGACCGAAGCAATGGCAAGGCAACCTGGGGAACACCTTGGAGTGTAACACACCATCTCTCTCCACCCGATACCCATTTTGTAGGCCTAATGCAGTGTAGTTTTCTACAACTACTAAACGAGAGTCGGAAGATCGAAGCAATGGCGAGGAAACCTGGAGAACACCTTGGAGTGTAACACACCATCTCTCTCCACCCCATACCCATTTTGTAGGCCTAATGCTGTGTAGTTTTCTACAACTACTAAACGAGAGTCGGAAGACCGAAGCAATGGCAAGGCAACCTGGGGAACACCTTGGAGTGTAACACACCATCTCTCTCCACCCGATACCCATTTTGTAGGCCTAATGCAGTGTAGTTTTCTACAACTACTAAACGAGAGTCGGAAGACCGAAGCAATGGCAAGGCAACCTGGGGAACACCTTGGAGTGTAACACACCATCTCTCTCCACCCGATACCCATTTTGTAGGCCTAATGCAGTGTAGTTTTCTACAACTACTAAACGAGAGTCGGAAGATCGAAGCAATGGCGAGGAAACCTGGAGAACACCTTGGAGTGTAACACACCATCTCTCTCCACCCCATACCCATTTTGTAGGCCTAATGCTGTGTAGTTTTCTACAACTACTAAACGAGAGTCGGAAGACCGAAGCAATGGCAAGGCAACCTGGGGAGCACCTTGGAGTGTAACACACCATCTCTCTCCACCCGATACCCATTTTGTAGGCCTAATGCAGTTTAGTTTTCTACAACTACTAAACGAGAGTCGGAAGACCGAAGCAATGGCAAGGCAACCTGGGGAACACCTTGGAGTGTAACACACCATCTCTCTCCACCCGATACCCATTTTGTAGGCCTAATGCAGTGTAGTTTTCTACAACTACTAAACGAGAGTCGGAAGACCGAAGCAATGGCAAGGCAACCTGGGGAACACCTTGGAGTGTAACACACCATCTCTCTCCACCCGATACCCATTTTGTAGGCCTAATGCAGTGTAGTTTTCTACAACTACTAAACGAGAGTCGGAAGATCGAAGCAATGGCGAGGAAACCTGGAGAACACCTTGGAGTGTAACACACCATCTCTCTCCACCCCATACCCATTTTGTAGGCCTAATGCTGTGTAGTTTTCTACAACTACTAAACGAGAGTCGGAAGACCGAAGCAATGGCAAGGCAACCTGGGGAACACCTTGAAGTGTAACACACCATCTCTCTCCACCCGATACCCATTTTGTAGGCCTAATGCAGTGTAGTTTTCTACAACTACTAAACGAGAGTCGGAAGACCGAAGCAATGGCAAGGCAACCTGGGGAACACCTTGGAGTGTAACACACCATCTCTCTCCACCCGATACCCATTGTGTAGGCCTAATGCAGTGTAGTTTTCTACAACTACTAAACGAGAGTCGGAAGATCGAAGCAATGGCGAGGAAACCTGGAGAACACCTTGGAGTGTAACACACCATCTCTCTCCACCCCATACCCATTTTGTAGGCCTAATGCTGTGTAGTTTTCTACAACTACTAAACGAGAGTCGGAAGACCGAAGCAATGGCAAGGCAACCTGGGGAACACCTTGGAGTGTAACACACCATCTCTCTCCACCCGATACCCATTTTGTAGGCCTAATGCAGTGTAGTTTTCTACAACTACTAAACGAGAGTCGGAAGACCGAAGCAATGGCAAGGCAACCTGGGGAACACCTTGGAGTGTAACACACCATCTCTCTCCACCCGATACCCATTTTGTAGGCCTAATGCAGTGTAGTTTTCTACAACTACTAAATGAGAGTCGGAAGATCGAAGCAATGGCGAGGAAACCTGGAGAACACCTTGGAGTGTAACACACCATCTCTCTCCACCCCATACCCATTTTGTAGGCCTAATGCTGTGTAGTTTTCTACAACTACTAAACGAGAGTCGGAAGACCGAAGCAATGGCAAGGCAACCTGGGGAACACCATGGAGTGTAACACACCATCTCTCTCCACCCGATACCCATTTTGTAGGCCTAATGCAGTGTAGTTTTCTACAACTACTAAACGAGAGTCGGAAGACCGAAGCAATGGCAAGGCAACCTGGGGAACACCTTGGAGTGTAACACACCATCTCTCTCCCACCCCATACCCATTTTGTAGGCCTAATGCTGTGTAGTTTTCTACAACTACTAAACGAGAGTCGGAAGATCGAAGCAATGGCGAGGAAACCTGGAGAACACCTTGGAGTGTAACACACCATCTCTCTCCACCCGATACCCATTTTGTAGGCCTAATGCAGTGTAGTTTTCTACAACTACTAAACGAGAGTCGGAAGACCGAAGCAATGGCAAGGCAACCTGGGGAACACCTTGGAGTGTAACACACCATCTCTCTCCACCCGATACCCATTTTGTAGGCCTAATGCAGTGTAGTTTTCTACAACTACTAAACGAGAGTCGGAAGATCGAAGCAATGGCGAGGAAACCTGGAGAACACCTTGGAGTGTAACACACCATCTCTCTCCACCCCATACCCATTTTGTAGGCCTAATGCTGTGTAGTTTTCTACAACTACTAAACGAGAGTCGGAAGAAAGAAGCAATGGCAAGGCAACCTGGGGAACACCTTGGAGTGTAACACACCATCTCTCTCCACCCGATACCCATTTTGTAGGCCTAATGCAGTGTAGTTTTCTACAACTACTAAACGAGAGTCGGAAGATCGAAGCAATGGCGATGAAACCTGGAGAACACCTTGGAGTGTAACACACCATCTCTCTCCACCCCATACCCATTTTGTAGGCCTAATGCTGTGTAGTTTTCTACAACTACTAAACGAGAGTCGGAAGACCAAAGCAATGGCAAGGCAACCTGGGGAACACCTTGGAGTGTAACACACCATCTCTCTCCACCCGATACCCATTTTGTATTCCTAATGCAGTGTAGTTTTCTACAACTACTAAACGAGAGTCGGAAGACCGAAGCAATGGCAAGGCAACATGGGAAACACCTTGGAGTGTAACACACCATCTCTCTCCACCCGATACCCATTTTGTAGGCCTAATGCAGTGTAGTTTTCTACAACTACTAAACGAGAGTCGGAAGACCGAAGCAATGGCAAGGCAACCTGGGGAACACCTTGGAGTGTAACACACCATCTCTCTCCACCCGATACCCATTTTGTAGGCCTAATGCAGTGTAGTTTTCTACAACTACTAAACGAGAGTCGGAAGACCGAGGCAATGGCAAGGCAACCTGGGGAACACCTTGGAGTGTAACACACCATCTCTCTCCACCCGATACCCATTTTGTAGGCCTAATGCAGTGTAGTTTTCTACAACTACTAAACGAGAGTCGGAAGATCGAAGCAATTGCGAGGAAACCTGGAGAACACCTTGGAGTGTAACACACCATCTCTCTCCACCCCATACCCATTTTGTAGGCCTAATGCTGTGTAGTTTTCTACAACTACTAAACGAGAGTCGGAAGACCGAAGCAATGGCAAGGCAACCTGGGGAACACCTTGGAGTGTAACACACCATCTCTCTCCACCCGATACCCATTTTGTAGGCCTAATGCAGTTTAGTTTTCTACAACTACTAAACGAGAGTCGGAAGACCGAAGCAATGGCAAGGCAACCTGGGGAACACCTTGGAGTGTAACACACCATCTCTCTCCACCCGATACCCATTTTGTAGGCCTAATGCAGTGTAGTTTTCTACAACTACTAAACGAGAGTCGGAAGATCGAAGCAATGGCGAGGAAACCTGGAGAACACCTTGGAGTGTAACACACCATCTCTCTCCACCCCATACCCATTTTGTAGGCCTAATGCTGTGTAGTTTTCTACAACTACTAAACGAGAGTCGGAAGACCGAAGCAATGGCAAGGCAACCTGGGGAACACCTTGGAGTGTAACACACCATCTCTCTCCACCCGATACCCATTTTGTAGGCCTAATGCAGTGTAGTTTTCTACAACTACTAAACGAGAGTCGGAAGATCGAAGCAATGGCGAGGAAACCTGGAGAACACCTTGGAGTGTAACACACCATCTCTCTCCACCCCATACCCATTTTGTAGGCATAATGCTGTGTAGTTTTCTACAACTACTAAACGAGAGTCGGAAGACCGAAGCAATGGCAAGGCAACCTGGGGAACACCTTGGAGTGTAACACACCATCTCTCTCCACCCGATACCCATTTTGTAGGCCTAATGCAGTGTAGTTTTCTACAACTACTAAACGAGAGTCGGAAGACCGAAGCAATGGCAAGGCAACCTGGGGAACACCTTGGAGTGTAACACACCATCTCTCTCCACCCGATACCCATTTTGTAGGCCTAATGCAGTGTAGTTTTCTACAACTACTAAACGAGAGTCGGAAGATCGAAGCAATGGCGAGGAAACCTGGAGAACACCTTGGAGTGTAACACACCATCTCTCTCCACCCCATACCCATTTTGTAGGCCTAATGCTGTGTAGTTTTCTACAACTACTAAACGAGAGTCGGAAGACCGAAGCAATGGCAAGGCAACCTGGGGAACACCTTGGAGTGTAACACACCATCTCTCTCCACCCGATACCCATTTTGTAGGCCTAATGCAGTGTAGTTTTCTACAGCTACTAAACGAGAGTCGGAAGACCGAAGCAATGGCAAGGCAACCTGGGGAACACCTTGGAGTGTAACACACCATCTCTCTCCACCCGATACCGATTTTGTAGGCCTAATGCAGTGTAGTTTTCTACAACTACTAAACGAGAGTCGGAAGATCGAAGCAATGGCGAGGAAACCTGGAGAACACCTTGGAGTGTAACACACCTTCTCTCTCCACCCCATACCCATTTTGTAGGCCTAATGCAGTGTAGTTTTCTACAACTACTAAACGAGAGTCGGAAGACCGAAGCAATGGCAAGGCAACCTGGGGAACACCTTGGAGTGTAACACACCATCTCTCTCCACCCGATACCCATTTTGTAGGCCTAATGCAGTGTAGTTTTCTACAACTACTAAACGAGAGTCGGAAGATCGAAGCAATGGCGAGGAAACCTGGAGAACACCTTGGAGTGTAACACACCATCTCTCTCCACCCCATACTCATTTTGTAGGCCTAATGCTGTGTAGTTTTCTACAACTACTAAACGAGAGTCGGAAGACCGAAGCAATGGTAAGGCAACCTGGAGAACACCTTGGAGTGTAACACACCATCTCTCTCCACCCCATACCCATTTTGTAGGCCTAATGCTGTGTAGTTTTCTACAACTACTAAACGAGAGTCGGAAGACCGAAGCAATGGCAAGGCAACCTGGGGAACACCTTGGAGTGTAACACACCATCTCTCTCCACCCGATACCCATTTTGTAGGCCTAATGCAGTGTAGTTTTCTACAACTACTAAACGAGAGTCGGAAGACCGAAGCAATGGCAAGGCAACCTGGGGAACACCTTGGAGTGTAACACACCATCTCTCTCCACCCGATACCCATTTTGTAGGCCTAATGCAGTGTAGTTTTCTACAACTACTAAACGAGAGTCGGAAGATCGAAGCAATGGCGAGGAAACCTGGAGAACACCTTGGAGTGTAACACACCATCTCTCTCCACCCCATACCCATTTTGTAGGCCTAATGATGTGTAGTTTTCTACAACTACTAAACGAGAGTCGGAAGACCGAAGCAATGGCAAGGCAACCTGGGGAACACCTTGGAGTGTAACACACCATCTCTCTCCACCCGATACCCATTTTGTAGGCCTAATGCAGTGTAGTTTTCTACAACTACTAAACGAGAGTCGGAAGACCGAAGCAATGGCAAGGCAACCTGGGGAACACCTTGGAGTGTAACACACCATCTCTCTCCACCCGATACCCATTTTGTAGGCCTAATGCAGTGTAGTTTTCTACAACTACTAAACGAGAGTCGGAAGATCGAAGCAATGGCGAGGAAACCTGGAGAACACCTTGGAGTGTAACACACCATCTCTCTCCACCCCATACCCATTTTGTAGGCCTAATGCTGTGTAGTTTTCTACAACTACTAAACGAGAGTCGGAAGACCGAAGCAATGGCAAGGCAACCTGGGGAACACCTTGGAGTGTAACACACCATCTCTCTCCACCCGATACCCATTTTGTAGGCCTAATGCAGTGTAGTTTTCTACAACTACTAAACGAGAGTCGGAAGACCGAAGCAATGGCAAGGCAACCTGGGGAACACCTTGGAGTGTAACACACCATCTCTCTCCACCCGATACCCATTTTGTAGGCCTAATGCAGTGTAGTTTTCTACAACTACTAAACGAGAGTCGGAAGATCGAAGCAATGGCGAGGAAACCTGGAGAACACCTTGGAGTGTAACACACCATCTCTCTCCACCCCATACCCATTTTGTAGGCCTAATGCTGTGTAGTTTTCTACAACTACTAAACGAGAGTCGGAAGACCGAAGCAATGGCAAGGCAACCTGGGGAACACCTTGGAGTGTAACACACCATCTCTCTCCACCCGATACCCATTTTGTAGGCCTAATGCAGTTTAGTTTTCTACAACTACTAAACGAGAGTCGGAAGACCGAAGCAATGGCAAGGCAACCTGGGGAACACCTTGGAGTGTAACACACCATCTCTCTCCACCCGATACCCATTTTGTAGGCCTAATGCAGTGTAGTTTTCTACAACTACTAAACGAGAGTCGGAAGACCGAAGCAATGGCAAGGCAACCTGGGGAACACCTTGGAGTGTAACACACCATCTCTCTCCACCCGATACCCATTTTGTAGGCCTAATGCAGTGTAGTTTTCTACAACTACTAAACGAGAGTCGGAAGATCGAAGCAATGGCGAGGAAACCTTGAGAACACCTTGGAGTGTAACACACCATCTCTCTCCACCCCATACCCATTTTGTAGGCCTAATGCTGTGTAGTTTTCTACAACTACTAAACGAGAGTCGGAAGACCGAAGCAATGGCAAGGCAACCTGGGGAACACCTTGGAGTGTAACACACCATCTCTCTCCACCCGATACCCATTTTGTAGGCCTAATGCAGTGTAGTTTTCTACAACTACTAAACGAGAGTCGGAAGACCGAAGCAATGGCAAGGCAACCTGGGGAACACCTTGGAGTGTAACACACCATCTCTCTCCACCCGATACCCATTTTGTAGGCCTAATGCAGTGTAGTTTTCTACAACTACTAAACGAGAGTCGGAAGACCTAAGCAATGGCAAGGCAACCTGGGGAACACCTTGGAGTGTAACACACCATCTCTCTCCACCCGATACCCATTTTGTAGGCCTAATGCAGTGTAGTTTTCTACAACTACTAAACGAGAGTCGGAAGATCGAAGCAATGGCGAGGAAACCTGGAGAACACCTTGGAGTGTAACACACCATCTCTCTCCATCCCATACCCATTTTGTAGGCCTAATGCAGCCTACTTTCCGACAACTACTAAACGAGAGCATGAAGATCGAAGCTCAGGAAAGGCAACCTGGGGAACACCTTGGAGTGTAACACACCCTCTCTCTACACCACGGAAGGGCTGATTCTTAGGAAGGAAGGCTGTCGGAAAGAAGCAGGGCGCGTCGGAGGGTGATTATATTCTTATTAGGTATATACTCACCCTCGGACGCGCCCTGCTTCTTTATTTGTAATGAATGTTTATTTGCAATGTGGTTTTGACTTACTCTATCTTTTTGGTAAATAATGATTTTATTATTTTCATTGTTTTGCATCTTCTTGGCAATAATATAAAGAAGACGCGACAGGACAACACTCGGTGGATGCCATATCTGTGTTTTAAATTGAAAAAAACTTTCAGTTAACTACTTGCAGGAGAAAGTTATTGTAGCTGGTGGCCATTTTTAGTACTGTACCAGATGTTTGTTGTATGTGTTTGTTTTTAATGTTAAAATGTCTGCATTTGATATCTCTCCAGTATTTTCTTTTTTATAAGCAAAATACTTATTTTTACATTTTCTGATGTTGGTTCAAGGGGTACACGGGCAGCAGTAGACAGGTCAGTGGAGGCCTAGTGGAAGGAGGGACCGCAGACAGGCTTCGAAGCCCTAACATAATAAATTGGGCTGGCTGTAGGCAATTTAAAATTGGTTCCAGGGGAACCCGGGCAGCAGTAGACAGGTCAGTGGAGGCCTAGTGGAAGGAGGGACCGCAGACAGGCTTCGAAGCCCTAACATAATAAATTGGGCTGGCTGTAGGCAATTTAAAATTGGTTCCAAGGGAACCCGGGCAGCAGTAGACAGGTCAGTGGAGGCCTAGTGGAAAGAGGGACCGCAGACAGGCTTCGAAGCCCTAACATAATAAATTGGGCTGGCTGTAGGCAATTTAAAATTGGTTCCAGGGGAACACGGGCAGCAGTAGACAGGTCAGTGGAGGCCTAGTGGAAGGAGGGACCGCAGACAGGCTTCGAAGCCCTAACATAATAAATTGGGCTGGCTGTAGGCAATTTAAAATTGGTTCCAGGGGAACACGGGCAGCAGTAGACAGGTCAGTGGAGGCCTAGTGGAAGGAGGGACCGCAGACAGGCTTCGAAGCCCTAACATAATAAATTGGGCTGGCTGTACGCAATTTAAAATTGGTTCCAGAGGAACCCGGGCAGCAGTAGACAGGTCAGTGGAGGCCTAGTGGAAGGAGGGACCGCAGACAGGCTTCGAAGCCCTAACATAATAAATTGGGCTGGCTGTAGGCAATTTAAAATTGGTTCCAGGGGAACCCGGGCAGCAGTAGACAGGTCAGTGGAGGCCTAGTGGAAGGAGGGACCGCAGACAGGCTTCGAAGCCCTAACATAATAAATTGGCCTGGCTGTAGGCAATTTACAATTGGTTCCAGGGGAACACGGGCGGCAGTAGACAGGTCAGTGGAGGCCTAGTGGAAGGAGGGACCGCAGACAGGCTTCGAAGCCCTAACATAATAAATTGGGCTGGCTGTAGGCAATTTAAAATTGGTTCCAGGGGAACCCGGGCAGCAGTAGACAGGTCAGTGGAGGCCTAGTGGAAGGAGGGACCGCAGACAGGCTTCAAAGCCCTAACATTATAAATTGGGCTGGCTGTAGGCAATTTAAAATTGGTTCCAGGGGAACACGAGCAGCAGTAGACAGGTCAGTGGAGGCCTAGTGGAAGGAGGGACCGCAGACAGGCTTCGAAGCCCTAACATAATAAATTGGCCTGGCTGTAGGCAATTTACAATTGGTTCCAGGGGAACACGGGCGGCAGTAGACAGGTCAATGGAGGCCTAGTGGAAGGAGGGACTGCAGACAGGCTTCGAAGCCCTAACATAATAAATTGGGCTGGCTGTAGGCAATTTAAAATTGGTTCCAGGGGAACCCGGGCAGCAGTAGACAGGTCAGTGGAGGCCTAGTGGAAGGAGGGACCGCAGACAGGCTTCGAAGCCCTAACATAATAAATTGGGCTGGCTGTAGGCAATTTAAAATTGGTTCCAGGGGAACACGGGCAGCAGTGGCCTGGTCAGTGTAGTAGTAGTGGAAAAACGGGCCGCAGACAGGCTTCGAAGGCCTAACATAACAAAAATTGGGATGTAGGCAATTTACAATTGGTTCCAGGGGAACAAGGGCAGCAGTAGACAGGTCAGTGGAGGCCTAGTGGAAGGAGGGACCGCAGACAGGCTTCGAAGCCCTAACATAATAAATTGGCCTGGCTGTAGGCAATTTACAATTGGTTCCAGGGGAACACGGGCGGCAGTAGACAGGTCAATGGAGGCCTAGTGGAAGGAGGGACCGCAGACAGGCTTCGAAGCCCTAACATAATAAATTGGGCTGGCTGTAGGCAATTTAAAATTGGTTCCAGGGGAACCCGGGCAGCAGTAGACAGGTCAGTGGAGGCCTAGTGGAAGGAGGGACCGCAGACAGGCTTCGAAGACCTAACATAATAAATTGGGCTGGCTGTAGGCAATTTAAAATTGGTTCCAGGGGAACCCGGGCAGCAGTAGACAGGTCAGTGGAGGCCTAGTGGAAGGAGGGACCGCAGACAGGCTTCGAAGCCCTAACATAATAAATTGGGCTGGCTGTAGGCAATTTAAAATTGGTTCCAGGGGAACACGGGCAGCAGTGGCCTGGTCAGTGTAGTAGTAGTGGAAAAACGGGCCGCAAACAGGCTTCGAAGGCCTAACATAACAAAAATTGGGATGTAGGCAATTTACAATTGGTTCCAGGGGAACACGGGCAGCAGTAGACAGGTCAGTGGAGGCCTAGTGGAAGGAGGGACCGCAGACAGGCTTCGAAGCCCTAACATAATAAATTGGGCTGGCTGTAGGAAATTTACAATTGGTTCCAGGGGAACACGGGCGGCAGTAGACAGGTCAGTGGAGGCCTAGTGGAAGGAGTGACCGCAGACAGGCTTCGAAGGCCTAACATAAGAAAAATGTCAATACAATGGTATTGACAGTGCCAGGCATTGAAGGATGTCAGCGCATAGACTAAACATTGGTGGAGCTGTGAGAGAAAATTTTGCAAGTGGTAGAGCACTGTTTGACCTGGGGGGGGACTGTCTTGTGGCCGGCGGTACAGGCCCAGGGCCCCTCATATTACAACGGTGTGTCTGACGTTGGGTGCGCACCACCACCGCCAGACACTTGATTGTACTATGAGGGACCTAGTGGCAGTGCCGTCGACCAAAAGCGGGCACACCCACCTCTTCAGACAAACAGTACTCTCACGGGTGCTGGCTCCAAGTGGCGATACCACGGCCCCGTGTGGGGACTTTGGCCATTTAGGGAGGTGTTAACATGTCGGATGCTGGACAATCAGGTGCTGCAAATTACGAGATTGGAAAAGTCGTTCAGAATAGTCCACAGGCAAGACCTTTACATAGGAAAGCTAGGTGTCAGCCGGGCAAGGTGGGGCAAAAGATTTCGAAATCCAGTTGTGGTTCATTTTAATGAAGGTTAGATCATCTACATTTTGGGTAGCCAGACGAGTCCTTTTTTCTGTTAGTATTGAACCTGCAGCACTGAATACTCTTTCTGATAGGACACTAGCTGCCGGGCAAGCAAGCTCCTGCAATGCATATTCTGCCAATTCTGGCCAGGTGTCTAATTTTGATGCCCAGTAATCAAATGGGAATGACGGTTGAGGGAGAACGTCGATAAGGGATGAAAAATAGTTAGTAACCATACTGGACAAATGTTGTCTCCTGTCACTTTGAATTGATGCTGCAGTACCTTTCCTGTCTGCGGTCATAGCAAAATCACTCCACAACCTGGTCAGAAAACCCCTCTGGCCAACGACACTTCTGATTTCTGCCCCTCTAACACCTCTGGTCTGCTGGCCCCTGCAGCTCGTGTTAGAACGATCACGGGCGCTGTGTGCAGGGAATGCCAGAAGCAAACGGTCAACAAGAGTTGATTGTTTGGTTGCTAATATTAGTTCCAAGTTCTCATGTGGCATTATATTTTGCAATTTGCCTTTATAGCGAGGATCAAGGAGGCAGGCCAACCAGTAATCGTCATCGTTCATCATTTTTGTTATGCGTGTGTCCCTTTTGAGGATACGTAAGGCATAATCCGCCATGTGGGCCAAAGTTCCAGTTCTCAAATCTGTGGTTGTGCTTGGTTGAGGGGCAGTTTCAGGCAAATCCACGTCACTTGTGTCCCTCCAAAAACCAGAACCCGGCCTTGCCGTGCCAACAATTTCCACTGGCCCCGGAAAAGCTTCCTCATTAAAAATATAATCATCCCCATCATCCTCCTCGTCCTCCTCCTCCTCTTCGCCCGCTACCTCGTCCTGTACACTGCCCTGGCCAGACAATGGCTGACTGTCATCAAGGCTTTCCTCTTCCTCAGCTGCAGACGCCTGATCCTTTATGTGCGTCAAACTTTGCATCAGCAGACGCATTAGGGGGATGCTCATGCTTATTATGGCGTTGTCTGCACTAACCAGCCGTGTGCATTCCTCAAAACACTGAAGGACTTGACACATGTCTTGAATCTTCGACCACTGCACACCTGACAACTCCATGTCTGCCATCCTACTGCCTGCCCGTGTTTGTGTATCCTCCCACAAAAACATAACAGCCCGCCTCTGTTCACACAGTCTCTGAAGCATGTGCAGTGTTGAGTTCCACCTTGTTGCAACGTCTATGATTAGGCGATGCTGGGGAAGGTTCAAAGAACGCTGATAGGTCTGCATACGGCTGGAGTGTACGGGCGAACGGCGGATATGTGAGCAAAGTCCACGCACTTTGAGGAGCAGGTCGGATAACCCCGGATAACTTTTCAGGAAGCACTGCACCACCAGGTTTAAGGTGTGAGCCAGGCAAGGAATGTGTTTCAGTTGGGAAATGGAGATGGCAGCCATGAAATTCCTTCCGTTATCACTCACTACCTTGCCTGCCTCAAGATCTACAGTGCCCAGCCATGACTGCGTTTCTTTCTGCAAGAACTCGGACAGAACTTCAGCGGTGTGTCTGTTGTCGCCCAAACACTTCATAGCCAATACAGCCTGCTGACGTTTGCCAGTAGCTGCCCCATAATGGGAGACCTGGTGTGCAACAGTGGCAGCTGCGGATGGAGTGGTTGTGCGACTGCGGTCTGTGGACGAGGTCTCGCTTCTGCAGGAGGACGAGGAGGAGGAGGAGGGGGTGCGAATGGCTACAGCCAACTGTTTCCTAGACTGTGGGCTAGGCAGAACTGTCCCAAACTTGCTGTCCCCTGTGGACCCTGCATCCACCACATTTACCCAGTGTGCCGTGATGGACACGTAACGTCCCTGGCCATGCCTACTGGTCCATGCATCTGTTGTCAGGTGCACCTTTGTGCTCACAGATTGCCTGAGTGCATGGACGATGCGCTCTTTAACATGCTGGTGGAGGGCTGGGATGGCTTTTCTGGAAAAAAAGTGTCGACTGGGTAGCTCGTAGCGTGGTACAGCGTAGTCCATCAGGGCTTTGAAAGCTTCGCTTTCAACTAACCGGTAGGGCATCTTCTCTAACGAGATTAGTCTAGCTATGTGGGCGTTCAAACCCTGTGTACGCGGATGCGAGGCTAAGTACTTCCTTTTTCTAACCATAGTCTCATGTAGGGTGAGCTGGACTGGAGAGCTGGAGATCGTGGAACTAGCGGGGGTGCCGGTGGACATGGCAGACTGAGAGACGGTGGGAGATGGTATTGTTGCCGCCGGTGCCCTAGATGCAGTGTTTCCTACTACGAAACTGGTGATTCCCTGACCCTGACTTCTTTGGCCTGGCAAAGAAACCTGCACAGATACTGCAGGTGGTGCAGAAAATGGTGGCCCTACACTGCCGGAAGGGATGTTGCGTTGATGACTAGCTTCATTGGCCGAGGGTGCTACAACCTTAAGGGACGTTTGGTAGTTAGTCCAAGCTTGCAAATGCATGGTGGTTAAATGTCTATGCATGCAACTTGTATTGAGACTTTTCAGATTCTGCCCTCTGCTTAAGGTAGTTGAACATTTTTGACAGATGACTTTGCGCTGATCAATTGGATGTTGTTTAAAAAAATGCCAGACTGCACTCTTTCTAGCATCGGATACCTTTTCAGGCATTGCAGACTGAGCTTTAACCGGATGGCCACGCTGTCCTCCAACAGGTTTTGACTTTGCCACGCGTTTTGGGCAAGATACGGGCCCGGCAGATGGAACCTGTTGCGATGTTGATGCCTGCTGCGGCCCCTCCTCCTCCGCTTCAGAACTGCTGCCGCCTGCACCCTGTTCCCCCAATGGCTGCCAATCGGGGTCAAGAACTGGGTCATCTATTACCTCTTCTTGTAGCTCGTGTGCAACTTCGTCTGTGTCACCTTGTCGGTCGGTGGTATAGCGTTCGTGATGGGGCAACATAGTCTCATCAGGGTCTGATTCTTGATCAGCACCCTGCGAGGGCAATGTTGTGGTCTGGGTCAAAGGACCAGCATAGTAGTCTGGCTGTGGCTGTGCATCAGTGCACTCCATGTCAGATTCAACTTGTAATGGGCATGGACTGTTAACTGCTTCACTTTCTAAGCCAGGGACGGTATGTGTAAAGAGCTCCATGGAGTAACCCGTTGTGTCGCCTGCTGCATTCTTCTCTGTTGTTGTTTTTGCTGAAGAGGACAAGGAAGCGACTTGTCCCTGACCGTGAACATCCACTAACGAAGCGCTGCTTTTACTTTTACCAGTTTCACGAGAGGAGGCAAAAGAGCTAGAGGCTGAGTCAGCAAGATAAGCCAAAACTTGCTCTTGCTGCTCCGGCTTTAAAAGCGGTTTTCCTACTCCCAGAAAAGGGAGCGTTCGAGGCCTTGTGTAGCCAGACGACGAACCTGGCTCCACAGCTCCAGACTTAGGTGCAATATTTTTTTTCCCACGACCACCTGATGCTCCACCACTACCACTACCCTCATTACCAGCTGACAATGAACGCCCCCGGCCACGACCTCTTCCACCAGACTTCCTCATTGTTTTAAAAACGTTACCAAACTAACGGTATTTGTTGCAGTCACACAACTTACACGGTGAGCTATAACTTCAGTATGATTTAGCTACCCCTTTACAGGTGGGTGAGACCACAACGAAAATCAGGCACAATGTTACACACTCTGTTGTTGGTGGCAACAAATGAGAGAGATGCCACACACGCAGGACTGTCACTGAAGCGCAAATGTAAATATTAATCTCCCACTGATTTGTGGGTTTTTTTTTAAAAAGGAGACTTTAGAAAAAAAAAAAAAAAAATGATTTTTTAAGGAAGAATATATAAACCAAATAAAATGAAATGATTTTTTCAGGGAGAATTTAGAAAACAAATAAAACATAAAATAGCCTTTCTAGGGCCCAGTGAGTGAGAGAGGACGCACACAGGAGTCAGGAGTGGCACACAAGCCCAGAGGCCAATATTTGTCTCCCACTGATTGATTTAGTGATTTTTTCAGGTAGATTTTGGAACCCAAATCAAGCAAAAAAATTAATAGGCTTTCTATGGCCCACAATTGGAGAGAGAGAGAGATGGCACACCCAGGAGTCAAGACTGGCACACAAGCAGAAAGGGCAATATTAATCTCCCACTGATTTGATTTTTTTTTTTTTTCAGGGAGACTTTAGAAAAAAAATACAAAAAAATGAATTTTTCAGGAAGAATTTAGAAACAAAATAAAATAAAATGATTGTTTCAGGGAGAATTTAGAAAACAAATAAAAAAAAAATAGGCTTTTTAGGGCCCACTGAGTGAGAGAGGACGCACACAGGAGTCAGGAGTGGCACACAAGCCCAGAGGCCAATATTTATCTCCCACTGATTGATTTAGTGATTTTTTCAGGTAGATTTTGGAACCCAAATCAAGCAAAAAAATTAATAGGCTTTCTATGGCCCACATTTGGAGAGAGAGAGATGGCACACCCAGGAGTCAAGACTGGCACACAAGCAGAAAGGGCAATATTAATCTCCCACTGATTTGATTTTTTTTTTTTTTTCAGGGAGACTTTAGAAAAAAAATACAAAAAAATGAATTTTTCAGGAAGAATTTAGAAACAAAATAAAATAAAATGATGGTTTCAGGGAGAATTTAGAAAACAAATTAAAAAAAAATAGGCTTTTTAGGGCCCACTGAGTGAGAGAGGACGCACACAGGAGTCAGGAGTGGCACACAAGCCCAGAGGCCAATATTTATCTCCCACTGATTGATTTAGTGATTTTTTCAGGTAGATTTTGGAACCCAAATCAAGCAAAAAAATTAATAGGCTATCTACGGCCCACAATTGGAGAGAGAGAGATGGCACACCCAGGAGTCAAGACTGGCACACAAGCAGAAAGGGCAATATTAATCTCCCACTGATTTGATTTTTTTTTTTTTTTCAGGGAGACTTTAGAAAAAAAAAATACAAAAAAAATGATTTTTTTTCAGGAATAATTTAGAAACCAAATAAAATAAAATGATTTTTTCAGGGAGAATTTAGAAAACAAATAAAACAAAAAATAGGCTTTCTAGGGCCCACTGAGTGAGAGAGGACGCACACAGGAGTCAGGAGTGGCACACAAGCCCAGAGGCCAATATTTATCTCCCACTGATTGATTAAGTGATTTTTTCAGGTAGATTTTGGAACCCAAATCAAGCAAAAAAATTAATAGGCTTTCTATGGCCCACAATTGGAGAGAGAGAGATGGCACACCCAGGAGTCAAGACTGGCACACAAGCAGAAAGGGCAATATTAATCTCCCACTGATTTGTTTTTTTTTTTTTTTCAGGGAGACTTTAGAAAAAAAAAATACAAAAAAAAAGATTTTTTTCAGGAATAATTTAGAAACCAAATAAAATAAAATGATTTTTTCAGGGAGAATTTAGAAAACAAATAAAACAAAAAATAGGCTTTCTAGGGCCCACTGAGTGAGAGAGGACGCACACAGGAGTCAGGAGTGGCACACAAGCCCAGAGGCCAATATTTATCTCCCACTGATTGATTTAGTGATTTTTTTCAGGTAGATTTTGGAACCCAAATCAAGCAAAAAAATTAATAGGCTTTCTATGGCCCACAATTGGAGAGAGAGAGATGGCACACCCAGGAGTCAAGACTGGCACACAAGCAGAAAGGGCAATATTAATCTCCCACTGATTTGTTGTTTTTTTTTTTTTCAGGGAGACTTTAGAAAAAAAAAATACAAAAAAAATGATTTTTTTCAGGAATAATTTAGAAACCAAATAAAATAAAATGATTTTTTTCAGGGAGAATTTAGAAAACAAATAAAACAAAAAATAGGCTTTCTAGGGCCCACTGAGTGAGAGAGGACGCACACAGGAGTTAGGAGTGGCACACAAGCCCAGAGGCCAATATTTATCTCCCACTGATTGATTTAGTGATTTTTTCAGGTAGATTTTGGAACCCAAATCAAGCAAAAAAATTAATAGGCTTTCTATGGCCCACAATTGGAGAGAGAGAGATGGCACACCCAGGAGTCAAGACTGGCACACAAGCAGAAAGGGCAATATTAATCTCCCACTGATTTTTTTTTTTTTTTTTTCAGGGAGACTTTAGAAAAAAAAAATACAAAAAAAATGATTTTTTTCAGGAATAATTTAGAAACCAAATAAAATAAAATGATTTTTTTCAGGGAGAATTTAGAAAACAAATAAAACAAAAAATAGGCTTTCTAGGGCCCACTGAGTGAGAGAGGACGCACACAGGAGTCAGGAGTGGCACACAAGCCCAGAGGCCAATATTTATCTCCCACTGATTGATTTATTGATTTTTTCAGGTAGAATTTTGAACCCAAATCAACCAAAAAAATAAATAGGCTTTCTATGGCCCACTATTTGTGAGAGAGATGGCACGCTCAGGACTGGCACACAAGCCCAGAGGCCAATATTAATCTCCCACTTTTTTTTTTTTTTTCCAGGGAAAATTTATAAACCCAATAAAAAAAATAATAAATAGGCTTTCTATGGCCCACTATCTGAGAGAGAGAGATGGCACGCTTAGGACTGGCACACAAGCCCAAAGGCCAATATTAATCTCCCACTGATTGATTTATTGATTTTTTCAGGTAGATTTTGGAACCCAAATCAAGCAAAAAAATAAATAGGCTTTCTATGGCCCACTGAGTGAGAGATGGCACACACAGGAGTGAGGAGTGGCACACAAGCCCTGAGGCCAATATTTTTCTCCCACTGATTGATGTAGTGATTTTTTCAGGTAGATTTTATTACCCAAATCAAGCAAAAAAATAAATAGGCTTTCTATGGCCCACTGAGTGAGAGATGACACAGACAGGGATGGCACTCTAGCAGAAATGTCAATCTTAATCTCCCACAAAAAAAAAAAATAAAAAGGAACTGTCCTTCAATTACTATCTCCCTGCAGTAATCTCAGCCCGGTATGGCAGGCAGCAATAAGGAGTGGACTGATGCACAAATTAAATAAAAAGTGTGGACAAACAAACAAGATAGCTGTGCAGAAAGGAAGGAACAAGAGGATTTGTGCTTTGAAAAAAGCAGTTGGTTTGCACAGCGGCGTACACACAGCAATGCAGCTATCAGGGAGCCTTCTAGGGCAGCCCAATGAGCTACAGCGCTGAGGGGAAAAAAAAAAGAAAAATGTAGCTTCCACTGTCCCTGCACACCGAAGGTGGTGTTGGGCAGTGGAAATCGCTACAGCACAAGCGGTTTGGTGGTTAATGGACCCTGCCTAACGCTATCCCTGCTTCTGACGAAGCGGCAGCAACCTCTTTCTAGGCTCAGATCAGCAGCAGTAACATGGCGGTCGGCGGGAACGCCCCTTTATAGCCCCTGTGACGCCGCGGACAGCAAGCCAATCACTGCAATGCCCTTCTCTAAGATGGTGGGGACCAGGACCTATGTCATCACACTGCCCACACTCTGCGTTTACCTTCATTGGCTGAGAAATGGCGCTTTTCGCGTCATTGAAACGCGACTTTGGCGCGAAAGTCGCGTACCGCATGGCCGACCCCGCACAGGGGTCGGATCGGGTTTCATGAAACCCGACTTTGTCAAAAGTCGGCGACTTTTGAAAATGTTCGACCCGTTTCGCTCAACCCTACTCATGACATGAGGTGATACTAGCGCATGGCCGTGCGGCCATGCAAACCTTCTATAGCTGCAGTAGCTTCAGGACCTTCCTAGGGAACCAATGGAAGTTGCTACAGTACCTGAGCAACTTCAGGACCTTCCTAGAGGACCAATGATAGCTGCTGCAGTACCTGAGCATGTGACCCCTGACCTCCAATGAGAGGTCTTACCATGGGCATGCTCAATGTGTGCAAAGCAGGACTTAGTCCCAGAAAAGCCTGCTCGCCGCTGACCAGTGCAGGCTACAACAGCAGAGCCTGGAAAGGCAGTAGTAACCCTTTGCATAGTATCAGACTGAGTGAGACGCTGGGACTGACGTCTCCGCTGAGCAGGCTCTACTGCGGCTGATCTAGAATGGGAGACTGCAGCAGACATGGCTCGAGATACCCCCTGTGCAGCAGCGGGAACTCGACTCCTAACAACTAGGATCACTTACCTCTTGGCCCAGAGGAGAGGCAGTATTATGGTTAACTAACGATGCTAGCAGACACCCTCTCTTATTGCCAAGCACAAAATAAGTATCTGTTAAAAATAGATGTCTATCCGCTTTGTATTTTATAAGTTGTCTTCAGGTTTCTTGGTGGTGTGTGAACATGATCATACAGACTTGTTCACTGTGCAAGTAGCCCATGTGTTCCTGTTTCCATAATTGTTCTCTTGTGTCTACAAGACTGGGGAGTTCCACCACTCCTCTTGGGCTATCTGCACAAAAGCTGTTCTACCCTGTATGCACACATGGATTTTTCCTCTCTGAACCCTGTTCACACAGGTTATATACAGATGATCAGGTTTTTAAATACATCAGATAGGGATTGCATACATTAGTTAGGACTGCTCTGATAAGGGTATACCGTGAAGATTGGTAGAGCAGCTTAGTATACATTTTTTGCAAAAAACGTATCAACCAAATACACTGTTTTTTACATCTTTTACTAGCACTTGCGGATTACTGCAACATTTTTTCAAACTGAGTGTTTTTGGTTTCACTATTCTCTTTTGTGTCTTCAGGTTTCTTGGTGGTGTGTGTTAGGAGTCGAGTTTCCTCTGCTGCACAGGGGGAATCTCGATCCGTCTCCGCTGCGGTCTCCCATTCCCCTCCAGCCGCAGTGGAGTCTGCTCAGCAGGGACGTCGATCCCAGCGTCTCGCTCAGTCTGACTCTGTGAGAAGAGTTATTGCTGCTTCTCCAGCTTCTGCCTTTGAAGCCTATTCTGGTCAGCAGCGAGCGGACTTCTCTGGGACTAAGTCCTTATCTGCACACACTGAGCATGCCCAGGGCAAGATCTCCCGTTGGAGATCGAGGGTCATGTGCTCAGGCTCTGCGGCACATTCCATTGGTCCTCTTGGCAGGTCCTAGAAGGGCAAAAGTTCTGTAGCCATTTCCTGTGCTGCAGCTATATAAACTGCGCATGACCGCACGGCCATGCGCTAGTATTGTCTTACAATTGATATGTGTGTATGTGTGAGTGCAAGTCGTTCTTGGTTACCCCTTCCCTATTGAATGTCTGTTCGCGGAAGGTGTACGGTTGCTATCTAGCGCCCGACTTAGCCTACTACACTAAACACACATCACAGCGTCCTGTAGCTGTGCCTGCCAGTACGGCGCCGTGCGCCTGCCTTGCGCTTTCCATACCCAAGTCTGGGTGGTTAGTGGCGTCCGTTAGTGCGGCATCGCTCGCGCACTTGTGCGCTTATATTTCTGAAGGTTCTCTACACACCCAGTTGCGGTGTTGTGCCAGCAAGGGCCTAATCGGGCTTCAATCCCTTCTGGGGTTAAGTCCGCTGGCCACTTGCTCGCTCTCTAGTGCGGTATTGCGGTCCTGTGAATTAACAGGATCGCTTTCCTCACGCTGGGTGAGGTTTAACCCACGCGTGTTTACTTTAGTGTACCGCTATAGAGTCTGCAAATTGCTAGCAGCAGGTTCTCACCTGCACGGTGGACCCCGGACTGCGAACGCATCTTCGTCACCTGTCTTGGTGCGTTCCGCCAGTCCTAACATAATACTAGCGCCAGGGTCTGGCTAGTAAATGGCAGACGGTCAGCGTCTACAGCAGTACATCCAGCAGCTGGAGGGTAGGTTGGCGGCTCTCGAGCGCACAACCTCAGCTGTGGACGTTACTGCTGTCGCTGTTCAGGCTGCAAGTGCAGCTGCAGCCAGTTTGTCCGCTGCCACCCCTGCTCCGACCTTATCCCGTCTCCCGCTTCCAGACAAGTTTGCTGGTGACAGTAAGCCATGTCGGGGATTCGTGAGCCAGTGCTCCATACATCTCGAGCTGCTGGCTGCACGTTTTCCTACGGAACGGGCGAAAGTGGGATTCATTATATCTCTCTTGTCGGGCAGGGCGTTGGAGTGGGCAACGCCGCTTTGGGAACGTGGTGATCGTGTGGTGCAGAGTGCTCCTATCTTCCTGGACGCTCTGAGGCAGGTCTTTCTGGGACCTCGTGTCACCCACGATACCGCGCTCCAATTGTTGGCAATTACTCAGGCTTCGTCCATGGTCAGCCAGTTTGCCATCCTATTCCGGACTCTAGCTTCTGAGCTGGAATGGCCGGATAAAGTCCTTATTCCGGTGTTCTGGAAAGGACTGGCAGATCATGTGAAGGACGCCTTGGCCACCAGGGAGATTCCCGCCACACTGGAGGAGCTTATTACTATAGCTACCCGCATCGATCTCCGTTTTAACGAGCGGAGGTTGGAGCGGACCCAGTGTAGGCAGAGGTTTCGGCTGGCTCCCATCTTTGCCAAACCTCTAGAATCTCCTGTTATGGCGTCCGACTCCCATGAGGCCATGGAGGTTTCTCGAGCGGGATCTAGGTCTCAGACCGCTCGAGTACCTGTGCTATGTTAAAATTGCCAGCAACCGGGACATTTCGCTAATAAATGTCCACGGCGGTCGGGAAAACGATCGCGTCTAGTGTCCATTGGAGGAGGTTCACTGGACACCGCGGCATTTTCCTCAAAATTGTCCTTTAAAGGGACAATCCTGTTAGGCACATCCACTCTTACAGTAGAGCTTTGTGTGGATTCAGGAGCAGAGGGAAATTTTATGTCTTCTGCTTTTGCTCAGCGCCACGCAATACCTCTGGCTATGCTAGCCAAACCAGTAACCGTGAGAGTGGTGAATGGGTCGACACTTCCATTACAGATCACACATCAGACTGTCCCTTTCACGTTAGCCATGTCCCCATCCCACCAGGAGACTATTTCCCTTCTTGTCCTTCCCGAGGGAATGGATGAGATTCTGCTGGGAATGCCCTGGCTTCGTTTCCACTCCCCACATATTGAGTGGACCTCTGGGAGGATATTGGGTTGGAGTGAATCCTGTAAGGGCAGATGTGTGAAAGAGTGCGTTCAGGTTTCCACCACTGAGATACCCGCAGATCTCTCTACTCTCCCCAAACACTATTGGTCTTATGCAGACGTCTTTTCCAAAAAAGCCGCGGAGACCCTTCCGCCTCACCGTCCCTATGACTGTCCTATAGATCTCTTGCCTGGAGCAGAACCTCCTCGGGGACGTGTCTATCCCCTCTCTCTCCCGGAAACGGAGGCTATGTCCCAATACATCCAGGAGAATTTGGCAAGAGGATTTATTAGGAAGTCAGTGTCACCAGCTGGGGCAGGGTTCTTCTTCGTACAGAAGAAGAATGGAGAGTTGCGTCCTTGCATAGACTACAGGGGTCTTAACGCCATCACCGTTAAAAATAAGTACCCGCTGCCCCTGATTTCTGAGCTTTTTGATAGGCTACGGGGAGCTAAGGTATTTACCAAATTAGACCTGCGGGGAGCTTATAACCTGATTCGCATTCGTGAGGGGGACGAATGGAAGACGGCGTTTAACACCAGAGATGGGCATTATGAGTATCTGGTGATGCCCTTCGGGCTCTGTAATGCCCCAGCCGTTTTCCAAGACTTTGTCAACGACATCTTCCGGGATATGCTTTCCACCTCGGTCGTAGTCTATCTGGATGATATTCTCATCTTCTCTCCAGATATTGACTCCCACCGGAGAGATGTTGGCAGAGTCTTCGACCTCTTACGGGCAAACTCTCTTTACGCAAAGTTGGAGAAGTGTGTGTTTGAGCAGGAGTCTTTACCTTTCTTGGGCTATATCATCTCTGCCCAAGGATTGGCTATGGATCCTGCCAAACTACAGGCTGTGATGGACTGGCAAGAACCCCATTCACTTAAAGCGGTGCAGCGCTTTATGGGGTTCATTAATTATTACCGCCAGTTCATCCCCCATTTCTCAACTTTGGTAGCTCCCTTGGTAGCCCTCACCAAGAAGGGAGCAAATCCCAAAGTGTGGTCTGAAGAGGTCTCCAGGGCCTTTTCTTCTACTAAGTCTCATTTTGCTAGCGCTCCCATCCTACATCGTCCCGATGTCGATAAGCCGTTTATAATGGAGGTGGATGCCTCTTCCGTTGGTGCTGGAGCAGTCCTCTTCCAGAAGGATGCTCAAGGTCGGAAGCATCCGTGCTTTTTCTTCTCCAAGACCTTCACACCAGCGGAGAGGAATTATTCCATCGGGGAAAGGGAGTTGCTAGCGATGAAATTGGCTTTCTCTGAGTGGAGACATCTCTTGGAGGGGGCTCGTTTTCCCTTTCAAGTATTTACAGACCATAAAAATTTGCTATATTTGCAAACAGCCCAGAGGCTAAATTCTCGCCAGGCCAGATGGTCCTTATTTTTCTCCCGATTCCACTTCACCCTCCATTATGTCGCTGGGGAGAAGAACATTCGAGCTGATGCTCTTTCTCGCTCTGTTGTGTCATCTGAGGAGGAGGAAGGAGAGCCTCGGCTTATTGTTCCTTCTGAGAGCTTGAGAACCGTGGCTCCGGTGTCGCTTGAGTCTGTGCCTCCAGGCAAGACTTTTGTGCCCATAAATTTGCGACCGGAGGTTCTCTCTTGGGCTCATTCCTCCAGGGTGGGTGGACACTTTGGGACTAAAAGGACATCTGAGCTGCTGGCGAGGACGTACTGGTGGCCGCATATGCTGCGAGATGTCAGGGATTACGTTCTGGCGTGTGTCTCATGCGCCAAAAATAAGTCTCCTCGACAACGGCCGTCTGGGTTACTCTATCCCTTGCCGGTGGCAGACAGGCCCTGGGAGATGGTCGGGATGGACTTTGTAGTGGGTTTGCCCAAGTCTCGCGGCTGTACCGTCATTTGGGTAATTACCGATCATTTCTCGAAAATGGTGCACTTGGTGCCGCTCCCACGGTTACCTTCTGCACGGGCCTTGGCAGCGTTGTTCATAAGACACATCTTCCGCCTACACGGCATGCCAGACAAAATTGTCAGTGACCGGGGTCCCCAGTTTGCGTCTCGGTTCTGGAGAGAGCTTTGTCGTCTTCTCAGCATTGAGTTAAATCTCTCTTCCGCATATCATCCCGAGACGAATGGGTTGGTAGAGAGGGCCAATCAGACTCTGGTCACATATCTGCGACATTTTGTCTCTGCCAGGCAGGATGACTGGGCATCTTTATTACCATGGGCAGAGTTCGCCCTTAATAACGCTGTAGCCGATTCCACCGGTCAGACTCCTTTCCTCCTTAATTACGGCCAGCATCCGCGGGTTCCTGTGCCTATGCCCGTGTCCTCTGCTGACTCCAGGGTGGCAGACTGGGCAGTGGAGGCACGGGACATTTGGGACCGCACTCAGGATGCCATTCGGGCCTCGAAGGAGAGAATGAGGTCCTCCGCCGATGCACATCGGCGCCCTGCCCCGGCCTTTGCTCCTGGCGACTTGGTGTGGCTCTCCGCCCGTAACATCAGGCTGCGAGTTGAGTCCACTAAGTTTGCTCCTCGCTACTTGGGCCCATTCAAGGTCCTCGAGCAGGTTAATCCCGTGGTCTACCGCCTGGCTCTTCCTCCACGCTTGGGTATCACCGACACCTTTCATGTGTCCCTCTTGAAACCCGTATACATGTCCCGGTTTTCCGAGTCATCTGCCGGGACATCGGGTTCGTCTACGGACGATTACGAGGTGAACGCTATTTTGGGGTGCAAGGTGGTACGCGGCAAAAAGTTTTATTTGGTGGATTGGAAGGGTTATGGTCCAGAGGACAGGTCTTGGGAGCCTGCTGAAAACATTCGGGCCCCACAGCTCATTGCTGCCTTCGAGCGTAGCGAGGCCCAAGGAGGGGGGGGCCCTAGGAGGGGGGGTAATGTTAGGAGTCGAGTTTCCTCTGCTGCACAGGGGGAATCTCGATCCGTCTCCGCTGCGGTCTCCCATTCCCCTCCAGCCGCAGTGGAGTCTGCTCAGCAGGGACGTCGATCCCAGCGTCTCGCTCAGTCTGACTCTGTGAGAAGAGTTATTGCTGCTTCTCCAGCTTCTGCCTTTGAAGCCTATTCTGGTCAGCAGCGAGCGGACTTCTCTGGGACTAAGTCCTTATCTGCACACACTGAGCATGCCCAGGGCAAGATCTCCCGTTGGAGATCGAGGGTCATGTGCTCAGGCTCTGCGGCACATTCCATTGGTCCTCTTGGCAGGTCCTAGAAGGGCAAAAGTTCTGTAGCCATTTCCTGTGCTGCAGCTATATAAACTGCGCATGACCGCACGGCCATGCGCTAGTATTGTCTTACAATTGATATGTGTGTATGTGTGAGTGCAAGTCGTTCTTGGTTACCCCTTCCCTATTGAATGTCTGTTCGCGGAAGGTGTACGGTTGCTATCTAGCGCCCGACTTAGCCTACTACACTAAACACACATCACAGCGTCCTGTAGCTGTGCCTGCCAGTACGGCGCCGTGCGCCTGCCTTGCGCTTTCCATACCCAAGTCTGGGTGGTTAGTGGCGTCCGTTAGTGCGGCATCGCTCGCGCACTTGTGCGCTTATATTTCTGAAGGTTCTCTACACACCCAGTTGCGGTGTTGTGCCAGCAAGGGCCTAATCGGGCTTCAATCCCTTCTGGGGTTAAGTCCGCTGGCCACTTGCTCGCTCTCTAGTGCGGTATTGCGGTCCTGTGAATTAACAGGATCGCTTTCCTCACGCTGGGTGAGGTTTAACCCACGCGTGTTTACTTTAGTGTACCGCTATAGAGTCTGCAAATTGCTAGCAGCAGGTTCTCACCTGCACGGTGGACCCCGGACTGCGAACGCATCTTCGTCACCTGTCTTGGTGCGTTCCGCCAGTCCTAACAGTGTGTGAACATGATCATACAGACTTGTTCACTGTGCAAGTAGCCCATGTGTTCCTGTTTCCTGTTTCCTGTTCCTGTTTCCTGTTCCTGTTTCCTGTTTCCTGTATTTTATAAGTTGTAGGTATTGTCTATCAATTTGAAAAGAAACATCTGGTGGCCTACATCGTGAGGCTAACTACTCCTCCTCTCGAGAGGAGGAATTTTTAATGTAGGAGATGGTAGATCACAAACATCTCCTCAAATAGACCTTGCAGGTTTCTTAGAACAATTGAAGTTGGTCAAATATTCTGATACAGGAAAGAAATATATATTGGTACCGTGTTAGTCAGTAGATATAAAAATATTTAGAAATATTTAGAATATTCTAAATATTTGTCAAATATTCTATCATTTTCCCAAATTAGGGACAACCAGAAGTGATGTGTTCTATATTTACTATACATCTACACCTTTCAGGGGGAGAGGTCAGCTCCAGTAATATTAGGAAATGATCTAAAATGCCACTAGGTGGATATTCCAGATGTGACACTAACTGAAATATCTCCACATTTTCAAAAACATAGTCAATTCTGGACAACTTGTTACTAGGTAGAGTATGACAAGAAAACACTCTATATTCACCGTTTCCAATCATTGCAACTCAACCACAAAAGCAAGCAAACACAAAGGCCCTTGAGCACCATCTTGCAAAATGTTTACTAACAGCGTATATTTTTGAAGGTCTATTAAAATCCCCTAAACAGAATTTTGAAGCAGATGGATATGTGGCTGCGAAAATAGCGTACTCTTCAAGACTTCCAGTTCATTATGAAACAGGCTCAACTGGAACCGTAGAATAAAGTAGTTGAACTTAAACTCACCAGTCATAGCCATCAGGTAAAAAACATTAGAGGAGCCCATTTGATTGCATTAAAGCTATCACACCACGGACTGCATATAATGATGGAAAAGATTAGAAGTAAAGCCTGTCCTTCCTAGTCAGAGTAAATGGGTTGGGGAGGACTCAAATTTAAGCAATCCATCAGAATTAATTAAAAAAATCAAGGAAAAACAGAAATTGTAGTTATATTTCCAAGATTCTAGCGCTTCACCTTCCATCTCTTGGTCAGCCAGTTATCAGCATCTGTAGGAGTGGTAAGTAAATTGGGCCCGGTCTCCATCAACCACTCATAACCGAGCTGAGCATGCCAAAGAATATGGTATCTGGAGATCTCACATGCAATGTTTGATGGTGAAGAATGTGGCTTTTTGCTTCTGTAATTCAGCGGGAAGTCTGGGAAGATGGACACTATGGAATTGTCAAACCAGATTTCTCCTTTACATGTAGCCATGCTAAATGCTGTGTCTCGGGTCTGGAAATTTAGGAGTTTGGCCAAGAGTGCTCAGGGTAAGCCCCTGGAGAGAGGGGTTAACAGGCACCCTGTGAGCACGTTCCACAGCAAAGGACAATGACAAAGGTGTATTAGGGAATTATTTCTTGAGCCAGTTTTCAATAATTTTTTCAGGTAGCTGTCCATGTGCTTTTTAAGAAAGTCTGAAGATTGTTTCAGCAGAGCTAATTCTCCAAGTCATCTTCCTTTTTATGCCAAATTTCTTACCTTCCAGTAAGGTCTCATATAGCATTAGGCATCCCTGCTGTGAGGTAACCTAGAGCCAATACCAAATCTTCTATATCAGACATCCTTAATCTTTCTTCTGCGAATCATGTCTGAGTAGGTGCACATCAGTTTTGACTTCTTCCAGTTTCCCACTCAGGTAGACAGAGCTAGATCCAATAACAGATAGCAGTTTATCGAATACCTACTTCACAGTCAGCTTGACCTCCTCCATCTGAGGTGTTTGATCTTGTTTCCTTAAGTCTTATGGGTCTGGAAGAGCTCAGTTACATGCTCCTTCTTATGGAGAATAATGAACAAATAATTTCAGTCTGTCAGTAGTACAATTTCTGGTTGGACTAATCATGTCAGATTATAAATGCCTCTCCATTACTTAGCCATGGGCTTGATGTTGCCGGACAATACAAAGGGACATTAACCCTACAAATATGAAACCCACTTGCCACCACCACAGGGCAAGTGGGAGAGATGGGTAAAGCACCAAAATTGCTACATCTAATAGATGCACCATTTCTAGGCAGCTGTGGGTTGATATTTTAAGGCTGGGGGGGCAAAATCCATAGCCCCTTACCAGCCTGAGAATACCAGCCACCAGCCATCTGCTGTAGCTTGGCTGGTTGTAAAAAATGCAAGTGGACCCCAGGCTGTTTTCTTATTATTTATTTAAATTGTTACAATTTTAAAAAATACCGCTCGTGGACTACTTTATTCTTGATAACCAGCCTGGGTCTGGAAGAGCTCAGTTACATGCTCCTTCTTATGGAGAATAATGAACAAATAATTTCAGTCTGTCAGTAGTACAATTTCTGGTTGGACTAATCATGTCAGATTATAAATGCCTCTCCATTACTTAGCCATGGGCTTGATGTTGCCGGACAATACAAAGGGACATTAACCCTACAAATATGAAACCCACTTGCCACCACCACAGGGCAAGTGGGAGAGATGGGTAAAGCACCAAAATTGCTACATCTAATAGATGCACCATTTCTAGGCAGCTGTGGGTTGATATTTTAAGGCTGGGGGGGCAAAATCCATAGCCCCTTACCAGCCTGAGAATACCAGCCACCAGCCATCTGCTGTAGCTTGGCTGGTTGTAAAAAATGCAAGTGGACCCCAGGCTGTTTTCTTATTATTTATTTAAATTGTTACAATTTTAAAAAATACCGCTCGTGGACTACTTTATTCTTGATAACCAGCCTTGCTGAAGCTGACAGTTGAGGGTTGTAGCCCACAGCTGTCAGTTTTGCATGGCTGGTTATCAAAAATACAGGGGAACCCCTTGTCACTTTTTTGGGGATGCCCATTTTAATAACCAGGAAAGGCTAAGTATACAGCTGCGAGCTGACCTTAATAATCTGGGAGCCATTATGAATATTGTCTCCCAGAATATTAACATCGGCCACCAGCCGTCGGCTTTCCCTCAGCTTTTTATGATTTTTTAAAATTTATTAACAAGTAGAGTACAATACACACCAAAGGTGACCTTAATTAACAGCCTTCAGGTGTTTCAGCAGCTTGAAACTTCGGTACCCTTAAAATGTCTCTCAAAGTTTCAAAGGAGGTTATCTGGCCTCACAGCTGCTGGGAAACCCAGTGACTGTGAACTCTGGTAACCTGAGAGTTTGCCTGAGTTCAAGCCACTGGGTCTCACGGTAGTTCCAGTGACATACAATTGAATGGCAGAGTGTCGAGTGCCAGACTCATGGCTGTTCATCAGTTCAGCACTGGCAATTCCAAAGCAAGAGCTGCTATGAACCCAGGTGACCTTACTGTTCTTGTTGGCAATTAAAAAAGTAATTGATAAAAAATATGTGGGGGTCCCCCAGAATTTTCTTAACCAGCAAAGAAAAAGTTGTATTAGTCAATATACAGTCTCTGAGTCCTTGGTGTCGATTTCTTAGGGACTTTTACTTTTTTATCTGGGTTGTGTTGTGCACGGATGAGGCAGGACTGTATAGGTTTTGCAGCTGCATAACTGATATTCTGTGTCTGTTTGGGCAGCCATTTGCTGGAGGGATTTTAGGACATCTGGGCTCACTGTAACCGAAATTTGCTGACTCCCTGGCACCATGTTCTGTTCCCTAGTCCACCTTGCTGCTACTTTAGCAGCCTCGTCTGCCTTTCTGTTTCACTCTATCTCCAGGGAGCCACCTTCTATGTATGCTTTCACCTTAACTATTCCAGCCTGGTCTAATAACATCAACGCCTCCATTAGCAGAGTTTCACCAGCTCTGCATTTTTAATGGGGACCTGCTGATGTAGGAAAAGCTCTGCTTCTCCATACAGGGTCATAGTCATGTGATATTACCCATCCATAATTCGAAACTGTGTAATTGTTAGCAACTTTACCTGCAGCAGCTCTACATGCCTCAGTGAGAGCCTTCAACTCTGCCACCTATGCTGACATGCAAAGAGGGAGTGGTTCAGCTCGGATTGACTCATGTGAGAATACTGCTGCATCCTCTGCATACATCTGTAGTGAAGTACAAAGAGAAAAAGCCAAACATGTGATCAACAAGGAGAGTTGGTTCCATTGATATATAGATAAAATACCTTTATTTAGCAAGAGTAGTAGGAGATAGCACCACATACAAGATGTGCCCACACAATTTGATAAAAAGAAAACATAATTATACAAAGTAAAAATATTTTAGAAAAGCCAAGCCACTAGGTAATATGTAAGCAATATATAACAGCCTGAATGTACATCACAGACAATACAATTGTGCATCAGTATGTGCAGCAAGTGCATCCCTAGCCTGAAAAGGAAGTGCTGTGTCCTACAATAGCAGGTTAAAAAGCCAGGACTGAAACAACCAAGGAACTAATTAGCAAAAGGTGTACATTTACTGTATATTATATATATATATATATATATATACATATATATATTATACTGTATAAATAAATATATTATACTGTATGTATATTCCTTGCAGCGCTGGGGTCCTGGGTTCTAATCCCACCCGGACAACATCTGCAAAGAGTTTGTATGTTCTCTCCGTGTTTGCGTGAGTTTCCTCCGCGTACTCCGGTTTCCTCCCACATTCCTATGAAGAGGTAAGCTATAGACTGGACCACGGTGAGTCATTGGACGTGGTATATCTCGATTTTTCCAAAGCGTTTGATACCGTGCCGCACAAGAGGTTGGTACACAAAATGAGAATGCTTGGTCTGGGGGAAAATGTGTGTAAATGGGTTAGTAACTGGCTTAGTGATAGAAAGCAGAGGGTGGTTATAAATGGTATAGTCTCTAACTGGGTCGAAGTGACCAGTGGGGTACCGCAGGGGTCAGTATTGGGACCTGTTCTCTTCAACATATTCATTAATGATCTGGTAGAAGGTTTACACAGTAAAATATCGATATTTGCAGATGATACAAAACTATGTAAAGCAGTTAATACAAGAGAAGATAGTATTCTGCTACAGATGGATCTGGATAAGTTGGAAACTTGGGCTGAAAGGTGGCAGATGAGGTTTAACAATGATAAATGTAAGGTTATACACATGGGAAGAGGGAATCAATATCACCATTACACACTGAACGGGAAACCACTGGGTAAATCTGACAGGGAGAAGGACTTGGGGATCCTAGTTAATGATAAACTTACCTGGAGCAGCCAGTGCCAGGCAGCAGCTGCCAAGGCAAACAGGATCATGGGGTGCATTAAAAGAGGTCTGGATACACATGATGAGAGCATTATACTGCCTCTGTACAAATCCCTAGTTAGACCGCACATGGAGTACTGTGTCCAGTTTTGGGCACCGGTGCTCAGGAAGGATATAATGGAACTAGAGAGAGTACAAAGGAGGGCAACAAAATTAATAAAGGGGATGGGAGAACTACAATACCCAGATAGATTAGCGAAATTAGGATTATTTAGTCTAGAAAAAAGACGACTGAGGGGCGATCTAATAACCATGTATAAGTATATAAGGGGACAATACAAATATCTCGCTGAGGATCTGTTTATACCAAGGAAGGTGACGGGCACAAGGGGGCATTCTTTGCGTCTGGAGGAGAGAAGGTTTTTCCACCAACATAGAAGAGGATTCTTTACTGTTAGGGCAGTGAGAATCTGGAATTGCTTGCCTGAGGAGGTGGTGATGGCGAACTCAGTCGAGGGGTTCAAGAGAGGCCTGGATGTCTTCCTGGAGCAGAACAATATTGTATCATACAATTATTAGGTTCTGTAGAAGGACGTAGATCTGGGTATTTATTATGATGGAATATAGGCTGAACTGGATGGACAAATGTCTTTTTTCGGCCTTACTAACTATGTTACTATGTTACTATGTTACTATTCCAAAGACATACTGATAGGGAATTTAGATTGTGAGCCCCAACAGGGACAGCAATGATAATGTGTGCAAAACTGTAAAGCACTGCGGAATATGTTAGCGCTATATAAAAATAAAGATTATTATTATCATTATTATGTTTATTACATACTATATCAAAGACAAAAAATGCATTTTAAATACAATTTCACAAAATTACATGTTCAGCAGTGAATGCAAGATAGAACCAAGCGGCCCTGCGCTTAGTAACCCGATGTTTACCCTGGTTACCGGCATCGTTGGTCGCTGGAGAGCTGTCTGTGTGACAGCTCTCCAGCGACCAAACAGCGACGCTGCAGCGATCCGGAACGTTGTTGGTATCGCTGCAGCGTCGTTTAGTGTGACGGTACCTTAAGCACTAGAATTGGAGCATCTAATGGTTGCGTAATTTCTGGGGAGGAAAAGAAATAATGGTATTATTCTGGAAGGGGACCCATGTCCATAGCCCCTTCCCAGCTTATTAAGATCAGCCCGCAGACAGCTGTTTAGCCTTATCTGGTTATTAAAAACAGGGAAGCCCCAATCAATTTTTTATAGGGTCCCCCTTTTTAACACCCAGTACAGGCCACGCAGTGAGTGAGCTGTTATTCATGGGCTGCAAACCTTTGTGGATATTGGCCCCTTCCCAGAATAACAGAACTAGCTCATAGCTGTAGGAGACCACAAGTTGTTTTTTTCATTTACTTATTAACAGGTACAGTAAAATACACAACCAAGGTAACCTTAGTTCCCAGCTTCCAGGTGTTCCAGCAGCTGGAAACTCCAGTACAGTTGAAGTCTCTATTAAGGATGCATATTCAACTGAAATAAAACCCACACCTCAGCAGCCCCAGGCCGTGACTGTCAAGGGGTTTACAGTGCCTGCTAGCCACATGTGCAGAAAGGACAGAGAGGGAATGAAGGACAGATGAGAAGAAACTTTTTTTTTTTTAAAGAGTATGTGAAGAATGGCACAATAGGGGACCAGAATGGGACATTACTATAAAAAGGACACCAGAATGGGGCATTACTGTAAGAAAGGGACTAGGATAGGACACTACTATAAGAAGAGGACTGGGATGGGTCACAAAACTGCAATAAGGGGACGAGGTTGGGGCATTAGTACAAGAAGGTGACCAGGATGGGGCATTACTATAAAAAAGGACCAGGATAGGACATTACTATAAGAAGGGGACCGGGATGGTCACATTACTTCAAGAAGGGGACCAGGTTGGGGCATTAGTACAAGAAGGGGACCAGGTTGGGGCATTAGTACAAGAAGGGGACCAGTATGGGGACATTACAAGAAGATGAGGAGCAAGATGGTTATATTACTACAAGAAAGGGACCAGGATGGGAACATTACTACAAAATGAAAACCAAGACGGGGATATTTCTATTGTTATTTATGCAATTTTTAAAAAAAATGGGTAAGAAGAAAATGTTGTGTGTCTCTGCACTTTCCATTCGTTTCACTGTTGTGGACTTAAGGAAAATGGCCACTTGAGCTGAGATCTCAATCAACACATGCGTTTTCCTGAAGTGCAGTGAAAAAGATGAAAAGTGCAGCTACTCTCAACATTTTGTGAAAGCCTGGGGCTCACCACAGCCCCGCACTGCTGAGCTTAGCGTCCTACCAGCCGGCAGCATCACACCACTCCTGCAGCCAACTTGCTGCAGTAGCAACTGTGCCTCCTGGGACCCTGTTCCACCGCAGCTGACCCTTCAGATTACTAGAGGCACCCCCATTTTCCCCCAAAATTTTGGAGAAAAAGAGTGGACCTTATAATCCGAAAATTGCAGTATTTCCAACGTGTTTATTCTATTTGGTACTATCACTTCATTGATTTTTCTTTAGTTTGATTCTTATTACGCTTTGATTTATACATGTTCTCAATATTTTATCTGTAGGATTATCTAATGCTTCATTTTCTGTCCATTGGTCTTTATGTTGATCTTTTTTAATTTGATTTTCATTTAATTCTCAATTACCACCGATAACTCTTTCTACAGCAGTTATTGAAGAGGACCTTTCAAAACTTTTGAACATATAAACTGTACATTCCTGTACATAGTAGCAGGGATGTAGATAAAACAAAAATACTATTCATCTGGTGTTTCTTTTTTTTCAGCTTTGTGGGCATCATAATAAGTTGAAATATAGAGCTGAAATAAATGAAATGTCCAACTGAATCATAAAAAGTGTAACACAATAGATACCAGTAATTTTAGTCCACTGTATTTCTGCAATAGAGTGGGAGAAAATAAAAACAGAAAAAAAAAATACTTGATCTAAATTACTCTTGCTATGTTCAGAAGTGTAAAGTTTATAAGGTCAAAAGTTGTGAAGGTTTCTTATTAAAGGGACATATAATGCTCAGCACTGAGCATTAAGTAAACTGCAACCCCTTAAGTGATCAAAATGCAGCAGGTGTCAGATTTATCAAAACAAAGGATGTGGACACCACATAAATGACAACATTAGTAGGCTGCAGTATAACAAAAAAGCATTTTGGCCAATGATCATCTGTAATGTACACTGCTGTATTGACCATGAGTTTTTTCAATGATTATGGCCTTTTAACCCTCTCGATTCTGCTGTCAAACAAGATAATGGCAACTAGATGGCAAACAGTGGAACAGAGGGCTTCCTCTTTAATCCTATCAAGAGTCTGTGAACACAATAGAGGAAGCTTATAATTGTTTGGGAAATCTGGGGCCAAATTATGGCCTTAAGGTACCGTCACACTCAGCGATGCTGCAGCGATATAGACAATGAGCCGACCTAAACTAGATCGCTGGAGCGTCGCTGTTTAGGTCGCTGTAGAGACGTCAAACACAGCAACACCAGAACGATGCAGGAGCGATCCAGTGACGTAACGGCGACTCACTTATTGTTCTTGCTGGTGGTTAGCTCCATGTAAAACGTTGCTTGCATCGTTGCTTTTGATGTCAAACATGACGATACACGCTGATCTGACGACGAAATAAAGTTCTGGCCTTCTAGCTACGACTAGCGATGTCACAGCGGGTGTTATGACCTGGTGGTTAGGAGCACCCGGAATGACCTGATAGTTAAAACTCTCACAGGACAAGCTCTGGGATGTGGGAGCTCTGCTGACCGCAATCCCTAATCCTATCACACACACTAGAAATAGCCGTAGAGCGCTCCTGACGCTCCCTAGGCGCCTCGTCACAGCCTAAGAGCTAGCTAGCCCTAGAGATAGAAAATAAAGCCTACCTTGCCTCAGAGAAATTCCCCAAAGGAAAAGGCAGCCCCCCACATATATTGACTGTGAGTAAAGATGAAAGTCACAAACGCAGAAATGAAACAGGTTTCAGCAAAGGGAGGCCAGACTTACTAAATAGACAGAGGATAGGAAAGGTAGCTTTGCGATCAGCACAAAAAACTACAAAAGATCACGCAGAGTGTGCAAAAAAGACCTCCGCACCGACCAACGGTGCGGAGATGCCACTCTGCATCCCAGAGCTTCCAGCTAGCAAGACAAAATCATGATATCCAGCTGGACAAGAAAACAATGAACGAATTAGATATTATCAGGAACTTAGCTTCTGCTGGAGTAGACAGGTCACCAGAAAGATCCAAGAGCGAACTGAACCAATGCAGAAACATTGACAGCTGGCATGGAGTAACGATCTAAGTGGAGTTAAATAGAGAAGCCAACCAAAGGATAAACCATGTCACCTGTGTAAGGAACCTCAGAAGCAGCAGCTCCACTGACAGCCACCAGAGGGAGCCCACGGACAGAACTCACCGAAGTACCATTCACGACCACAGGAGGGAGCTTGACAACAGAATTCACAACAGTACCCCCCCTTGAGGAGGGGTCACCGAACCCTCACCAGAGCCCCCAGGCCGATCAGGATGAGCCAAATGAAAGGCACGAACTAAATCGGCAGCATGAACATCAGAGGCAAAAACCCAGGAATTATCTTCCTGACCATAACCCTTCCACTTGACCAGGTACTGGAGTTTCCGTCTTGAAACACGAGAATCCAAAATCTTCTCCACCACATACTCCAACTCCCCCTCGACCAACACCGGGGCAGGAGGATCAAAGGAGGGAACCATAGGCGCCACGTATCTTCGCAACAACGACCTATGGAACACATTATGGATGGCAAAAGAAGCTGGAAGGTCCAAACGAAATGACACAGGATTAAGAACTTCAGAAATCTTATATGACCCAATGAAACGAGGCTTAAACTTAGGAGAGGAAACCTTCATAGGAACATGACGAGATGACAACCAAACCAAATCCCCAACCTGAAGTCGGGGACCAACACAGCGCCAGCGGTTAGCGAAATGTTGAGCCTTCTCCTGGGAAAATGTCAAATTGTCTACCACATGAGTCCAAATCTGCTGCAACCTGTCCACCACAGTTTCCACACCAGGACAGTCCGAAGGCTCAACCTGCCCTGAAGAGAAACGAGGATGGAAACCAGAATTGCAGAAAAAAGGAGAAACCAAAGTAGCCGAGCTGGCCTGATTATTAAGGGCGAACTCAGCCAAAGGCAAGAAGGACACCCAATCATTCTGATCAGCAGAAACAAAGCATCTCAGATATGTTTCCAAAGTCTGATTAGTTCGTTCGGTTTGGCCATTAGTCTGAGGATGGAAAGCCGAAGAAAAAGACAAATCAATGCCCATCTTAGCACAAAAGGACCGCCAAAATCTTGAAACAAACTGGGAACCTCTGTCCCAGACGATGTTCTCCGGAATGCCATGCAAACGAACCACATGCTGGAAAAACAATGGCACCAAATCAGAGGAGGAAGGCAATTTAGACAAGGATACCAAATGGACCATCTTAGAGAAGCGATCACAAACCACCCAAATGACCGACATCCTTTGAGAAACAGGGAGATCAGAAATAAAATCCATGGAAATATGCGTCCAGGGCCTCTTCGGGACCGGCAAGGGCAAAAGCAACCCACTGGCACGAGAACAGCAGGGCTTAGCCCGAGCACAAGTCCCACAGGACTGCAGAAAAGAACGCACATCCCGTGACAAAGAAGGCCACCAAAAGGATCTAGCCACCAAATCTCTGGTACCAAAGATTCCAGGATGACCAGCCAACACCGAACAATGAACCTCAGAGATAACTCTACTAGTCCATCTATCAGGGACAAACAGTTTCTCCGTAGGACAACGGTCAGGTCTATCAGCCTGAAACTTCTGCAGCACGCGCCGCAAATCAGGGGAGATGGCAGACAAAATTACCCCCTCTTTAAGAATACCCGCCGGCTCCGGAACACCCGGAGAGTCAGGCACAAAACTCCTTGACAGGGCATCAGCCTTCACATTCTTAGATCCCGGAAGGTATGAAACCACAAAATCAAAACGGGAGAAAAAGAGCGACTATCGAGCCTGTCTAGGATTCAACCGTTTAGCAGACTCGAGATAAGTCAAATTCTTGTGATCCGTCAAGACCACCACGCGATGTTTAGCTCCTTCAAGCCAATGTCGCCACTGCTCGAATGCCCACTTCATGGCCAACAACTCTTGATTGCCAACATCATAATTGCGCTCAGCAGGCGAGAATTTTCTAGAAAAGAAGGCACATGGTTTCATCACCGAGCCATCAGAACTTCTTTGCGACAAAACAGCCCCTGCATCAATCTCAGAAGCATCAACCTCGACCTGAAACGGGAGCGAAACATCTGGCTGGCACAGCACAGGGGCAGAAGAAAAACGACGCTTCAACTCCTGAAAAGCCTCTACAGCCGCAGAGGACCAATTGACCACATCAGCACCTTTCTTGGTCAAATCAGTCAACGGTTTAGCAATACTAGAAAAATTAGCGATGAAGCGACGGTAAAAATTAGCAAAGCCCAGGAACTTCCTTAGGCTCTTCACAGATGTCGGCTGAGTCCAGTCATAAATAGCCTGAACTTTAACAGGGTCCATCTCGATAGTAGAAGGGGAAAAAATGAAACCCAAAAATGAAACCTTCTGAACTCCAAAGAGACACTTTGACCCCTTCACAAACAAGGAATTTGCACGAAGGACCTGGAACACAATTCTGACCTGCTTCACATGAGACTCCCAATCATCCGAAAAGACCAAAATGTCATCCAAATATACAATCATGAATCTATCCAGGTACTCTCGGAAGATGTCATGCATAAAGGACTGAAACACAGATGGAGCATTAGAAAGCCCGAATGGCATAACCAGGTATTCAATATGACCCTCGGGCGTATTAAATGCTGTTTTCCATTCATCGCCCTGTTTAATTCGCACAAGATTATACGCACCTCGAAGATCTATCTTGGTGAACCAACTACTGGTATGACCTGGTGGTTAGGAGCACCCGGAATGACCTGATAGTTAAAACTCTCACAGAACAAGCTCTGGGATGTGGGAGCTCTGCTGACCGCAATCCCTAATCCTATCACACACACTAGAAATAGCCGTGGAGCGCTCCTGATGCTCCCTAGGCGCCTCGTCACAGCCTAAGAGCTAGCTAGCCCTAGAGATAGAAAATAAAGCCTACCTTGCCTCAGAGAAATTCCCCAAAGGAAAAGGCAGCCCCCCACATATATTGACTGTGAGTAAAGATGAAAGTCACAAACGCAGAAATGAAACAGGTTTCAGCAAAGGGAGGCCAGAATTACTAAATAGACAGAGGATAGGAAAGGTAGCTTTGCGATCAGCACAAAAAACTACAAAAGACCACGCAGAGTGTGCAAAAAAGACCTCCGCACCGACTAACGGTTCGGAGATGCCACTCTGCATCCCAGAGCTTCCAGCTAGCAAGACAAAATCATGATATCCAGCTGGACAAGAAAACAATGAACGAATTAGATATTATCAGGAACTTAGCTTCTGCTGGAGTAGACAGGTCACCAGAAAGATCCAAGAGCGAACTGAACCAATGCAGAAACATTGACAGCTGGCATGGAGTAATGATCTAAGTGGAGTTAAATAGAGAAGCCAACCAAAGGATAAACCATGTCACCTGTGTAAGGAACCTCAGAAGCAGCAGCTCCACTGACAGCCACCAGAGGGAGCCCACGGACAGAACTCACCGAAGTACCATTCACGACCACAGGAGTTAGCTTGACAACAGAATTCACAACAGCGGGATCCAGATCGCTGCTGCGTGTCAAACACAACGAGATCGCTATCCAGGACGCTGCAACGTCACGGATCGTTGTCGTTCTCGTTGCAAAGTTGCTGCGTGTGACGGTACCTTTAGGTACAGAGGCTTATAAGCAGGGTCTCACAGGCTGTGTCAGTGCACAAATGACTGGCTTCATACACTGTAGTGCCAAACTATTGCAGTGCATGAGATCAGCAAAGTGAAAAATATTTTCAGGTTCCACAGCGAGACTAAAAATGTAAAAATGTTAAAAATAAATTTCAATAAGATTTGCAAAAAATGTGAAAAATAAAAACAAAAAAAAATAATAAACAACAGTTTTGCAACAAAAAGTGCAGGCTTTGTATTAAATCACAAATAAACAAAAAAATACACTTACTTGTACAGAATGACCTAAACAATACAGTAAAACTGTCACGTTAACTCATACACTGGGGAAGACAGTTAAAAATAAATAACTGTTTTGACATACTCACATGCAAGAAATGGAATACAAAGGGATGAAAAAGTTGTATATAAATTCATTAATCCCTTAACGACCGCTTATACGCCTTTTAATGGCGGCAGTTAAGGGTACTTATGCCTCAGCGCCGCTTTTTTACGGCTCTGGAAATAAGGGTGTAGCACCCCCAGAGTTGGAACTTTTCCTGGGTCTTGGCTACCAGGGGTAGCTGAGGTCCCAGAGAATATGATTTGGTTTGGTTTTTACCGGCCCCAGTGTTGTGATCGCCATTATTAATGATGTAACGGTAACTGCAAAAAATCAGATTTTCCATTTAATCTCTCTCTCCTCTGATGTGATAGCACATCAATGGAGAGAGAAATAGGGTCCCCAATCCCCCAGGTACCTCTGGTGTCCCTGCAATCCCTTGTGAGGTCTCTCGGGCCGCTGACGTCTTCCTATGGGAGAAAATGGCGGGCGATTGCACAGTGTGCCCGCCGAGATCTGCCTGCCGGCACCCAGCAACAATAGGAAATTTTTCTTATTGGTTCATTTTGATAACTGTGATAAAAATAAAAAAAAACAGTAGATCAAATCCTTCTTTATCTCCTCCTCAGTTTGGTAAAAATAATACAATTATTTTTTTTATTTATTTCCATTTTTCCATTAGGGTTACAGTTGAGATAAATTGAGTTGGGCTAAAGTGAGCTATGCGAAAGTTAGGGTTAGGGTTGGGATAAAGTTAGGGTTAGGGTTGGGCTAATATTACGGTTGAGCTAGGGTTAGGGTTGGGGCTATGGTTAGGGTTGGGCTAAAGCTAGAGTTGGGGCTTAAGTTAGGGTTGGGCATAACGTTAGGGTTGGGTTAAAGTTAGGGCTGGGCTAAGGTTACGGTTGTGGCTATGGTTGTGATTATGGAAAGGGCTGCAATTAGAGTTAAGGGTGTGTTGGGGTTAGGGTTGTGGTTAGGATTATGGCTAGTGTTGGAATTAGGTTTAGGTGTGTGTTAGGGTTAGGGTTGTAGGGGGGTTCCACTGTTTAGGTACATCAGGCAGTCTACAAACGCAAAATAGCATCATCATTGATTTCAGCCAATTTTACGTTCAAAAAGTCAAATAGTGCTTCCTCCCTTCTGAGCCCTGCCATACACCCAAACAGAGGCTTTTCCCAGATATGGGGTATCGGCGTACTCAGGAGTAATTGCACAACAAATTGTGTGGTCCATATTCTTCTGATACCCTTGTAAAAATAACAAAAATTGGTTCCAAACTAAATTTTTTGTGAAAAAAAGTAAAATGTTCATATTTTCCTTCCACATTACTTAAGTTCTCGTGAATTACCTGAAGGGTTAATAAACTTATTGAATGTGGTTTTGCAGACCTTGAGGGGTACAGTTTTTAGAATGTTGTCACTTTCAGGTATTTTGTTATATTGATCCCCCAAACTCACTGCAAATGTAAGGTGATCCCTAAAAAAATGGTTTTGTAAATCTTGTTGGAAAAATTAGAAATTGCTAGTCAAATTTTAACCCTTATAACGTCTTAACAAAAAAATTATGTTTCTAAAATTGTGCTGATGTAAAGTAGACATGTGGGAAATGTTATTTATAAAGTGGTCAGAATTGTAAAAAATGGCTTGGTCATTAAGTACCAAATTGTCTCTGTCACTAAAGGGTTAAACCTCTGAAAATGTCAATTATTTCTGTAAAATTCAACCTTCATACTTCTCTAGGCAAAAAAAAAAATTCTAAAATTTTCAAAATACATACATAGTTACATAGTTACAAGTATTTCTCACTAAACTAGAATATCATCAAAAAATTAATGTATTTCAGTTCTTCAATACAAAAAGTCAAACTCATATATTATATTTAGTCATTACAAACAGAGTGATCTAATTCAAGTGTTTATTTCTGTTTATATTGATAATTATGGCTTAGTTATAGCCAATGAAAACCCAAAAGTCATTATCTCAGTAAATTAGAATAGTTAACAAAAACACCTGCAAAGGCTTCCTAAGTGTTTAAAAAGGTTTATATGGGCTCCAAGATAATGAGGAAGACTGCTGACTTGAGAGATGTCCAGACGGCAATCATTGACACACTTAACAAAGAGGGTAAGCCACAAAAGGGCATTGCTAAAAAAGCTGGCTGTTCACAGAGTGCTGTATGCAAGCATATTAATTGAGTGGAAGGAAAAAGTGTGGTAGATAAAGGTGCACAAGCAACCGGGATAACTGCAGCCTTGAAATGATTGTTAAGAAAACGCCATTCAAAAATTAGGGGGAGTATCACAAGAAGTGGACTGCTTGTTGCTTCAAGAGCCATCACACACAGACATATCCAGGACTTGGGCTACAAGTGTTTCTTTCCTTGTGACAAGGCACTCGTGACCAACAGACAACACCAGAAGCATCTTACCTGGGCAAAGGAGAAAATGAACTGGACTGTTGCTCAGTGGTCCAAGATGTTGTTTTCAGATTAAAGTAAATTTTGCATTTCATTTGGAAATCAAGGACCCAGAGTCTGGAAGAAGGGTGGAGAGGCACACAATCCAAGCTGTTGAGGGCTAGTGTAAAGATTCCACAATCAGTGATGGTTTGGGGAGCCGTGTCATCTGCTGGTGTAGGTCCACTGTGTTTTATCAAGATCAAAGTCAGCACAGTCATCTACCAGGAAATTTTAGAACACTTTATGCTTCCTTCTGCTGATAAGCTTTTAGGAGATGGAAATTTCATTCTCTAGCAGGGTGTGGCACCTGCCCACACTGCCAAAAGTACCAGTATGGGTTTTAACCCTTTCATGACATGCGCCGTACTAGTGCTGCGCATGTCGTATCTGCCCCTTTGATGTGGGCTCCGACGCTGAGCCCCCATCTTTTCCGGCACATGTCAGCATGTCACGATCCACCCACAGCTATTAACCCATTAAATGCCGTTGTTAAATGCTGATAGTGGCATTTAACATGGTTTGGAATGACAACCAGAGGTCTCCTGCAAACCTCTATGGTTGTCAATGTCGGATTGCTATGAGTGACGTCCGGTGGTCGGCATTCATAGCAAGTGATGTATTTTGTTACATACGGGCGATCTGGTCATTGCCTGTATGTAGCAGAGCCAATCGGGTTATGGCACCTTCTAGTCTCCCATGGAGACTATTGAAGCATGGGAAAAGTAAAAAAAAAATTTTTTTTAAAACATTTAAAAAAAATTTATATAAAAGTTTAAATCACCCCCTTTTCACCCTATTCAAAATAGAACAATAAATAGAATCAAACTTACAAATCTTTGATATTGTCGCATTCAGAATTGCCCAATCTATCAATATAAAAAAGAATTAACCTGTTCGTTAAACGTGTAATGAGAAAAAAATTCAAAATGCCAGAATTACACTACCTTGCAAATTTTAGGGTCCCTTAGAAATTTCCTTATTTTTTAAAGAAAAGCACAGTTTTTTTCCAATAAAGCTAACATTAAATGATTCAGAAGTATCCTCTATACTCTATACATTGATAATGTGGTAAATGACTATTCAAGCTGCAAATGTCTGGTTTGTAATGCAATATTTTCATAGGGGTATAGAGGCCAATTTCCAACAACCATCATTCCGGTGTTCTTATGGTACTTTGTGATTTTTAACTGTGTTAAAAGTCTAATGGATGGTTAGAATGCCCTTGAAAACACTTGTGCAAGTATGTTAGCACAGCTGAAAACAGTTTGGCTGATTAGAAAAGCTATAAACCTGACCTTCCTTTGAGCTAGTTGAGAATCTGGACCATTACATTTGTTGGTTACATTAAACTCTCAAATGGTTAGAAAAAAGAACTTTTAAGTGAAACTTGACAGTCTATTCTTGTTCTTAGAAATGAAGGCTATTCCATGCGAGAAATTGCCAAGAAGCTGAAGATTTCCTACAATGGTGTGTACTACTCCCTTCAGAGGAGAACACAAACAGGCTGTAACCAGAGTAGAAAGAGAAGTGGGAGGCCCCGCTGCACAACTGAGCAACAAGACAAGTACATTAGAGTCTGTAGTTTGAGAAATCAACACCTCACAGGTTCTCAACTGGCAGCTTCATTAAATAGTACACACAAAACCCCAGTGTCAATATCTACAGTGAAGAGGCGACTCCGGGATGCTGGCCTGCAGTTAGAGTGGCAAAGAAAAAACCATATCTGAGACTGGTTAATAAGGTAATGATTAATATGAGAAAACACAGGCATTGGACAGAAGAAGATTGGAAAAAAGTGTTATGGACAGGCAAATCCAAGTTTGAGGTGTTTGGATCACATAGAAGAACATTTGTGAGATGCAGAACAGCTTAAAAGATGCTGGAAGTGTGCCTGACGCCATCTGTCAAGCATGGTGGAGGTAATGGGATGGTCTGGGGTTCCTTCGGTGCTGGTAAAGTGAGAGATTTGTACAAGGTAAAAGGGATTTTGAATAAGGAAGGCTATCACTCCATTTTGAAACGCCATGCCATACCCTGTGGACAGCGCTTGATTGGAGCCAATTTCATCCTGCAGCAGGACAATGACCCAAAGCACACCTAGAAATTATGCAAAAACTTTTTTAGGGAAGAAGCAGGCAACTGATATTCTATCTGTAATGGAGTGGCCAATACAGTCACCAGATCTCAACCCCATTGAGCTGTTGTGGGAGCAGCTTGACCGTATGGTACTAAAAAAGTGCTCATCAAGCCAAACCAACTTGTGTCAGGGGCTTCTGGAAGCATGTGGTGAAATTTCTCCAGATTACCTCAGCATTTTAACTGCTAGGATGCCAAAGGTCTGCATCTGCAATGCTGTGATTGCTGCAACGGGAGCATTCTTTGACAAAAGCAATGTTTGAAGGAGAAAATTATTATATAAAAATATTTTTTTAGAACATTGTCAATGTCTGGAATAGATTTTAAATTCATTTCCCAACTCATTTGATTATTAAAATTATGATTATCATGGAAAACAGAAAATTGTCTGGGTGACCCTAAAATTTGGAATGGTAGTGTGCTTTTTAAAATTAAAATGCAATAACGGGTGATCAAACGATCTTATCTACACTAACATGGTATCATTAAAAACATCATGTCGCAAAAAAATAAGCCTTCACCCAAGCTGAGATCACAAAAAGTAGAGACGCTAAGGTTATCGAAAAATGGCGTTTTTTTTTAAACAAACTTAGGATTTTTTTCACCAAGTCAAATAAAAAAGAACCTAGACATATTTGGTCTATGAACTTGCAATGACCTGGAGAAAAGGATAATAATGGCAGATCAATTTTAGCATTTGGTGAACATGTTAAAAAAAAAATCCAAAAAACGTTGTGGATTTGCACTTTTTTTTGCACTTGGAATTTTTTTTCTCATTTTTAAGTACATGATATGGTAAATCCAATGTCGTTCAAATGAACAACTTGTCCCGCAAAAAAACAAGCCCTAACATGGCCATATTGAAAGAAAAATGAAAAAGTTATGGCTCTGGGAAGAAGAGGAGTGAAAAACAGAAACACAAAAAGGAAATAGTGCTCTGTCACAAAGGGGTTAAAAACAACAGTATCACTGTCCTTAATTGGCTAGCAAACTCGCCTCATCCCATAGAGAATATATGGGGTATTGTCAAGAAGATGAAGAGAGACATGAGACCCAACCAGCTGAAGCTTGGTGTCAAAGCAACCTGGACTTCCATAACACCTCAGCAGTGCAACAGGCTGATCGCCTCCATGCCACGATGCATTGATGCAGGAATTGATGCAAAAGGTGCCACAACCAAATATTTATTACATTTACTTCACACACATTTCAGTAGACCAACATTTTGGATTTTAAAATAATTTTTCAAGCTGGTATTATAAAGTATTCTAACTGAGATAATCAGTTTTGGGTTTTCATTGGCTATAAGCCATAATCATCAACTTTAACAGAAATAAACAATTGAAATAGATCACTCTGTTTGTAATGACTCTATATAATATATGAGCTTCACTTTTTGTATCGAAGAACTGAAATAAATTAACTTTATGATATTCTAATTTATTGAGAAGCACTTTGTATATTGGTTATAAAAAGGAAAAGGGGGGGGGGGCATCTAGTTCAACCTTTAATCCACCAGTTATATATTCTGTTTACTAAATTATTTAAAACTCACATTTGTTGTGAGAAAGGTATCTAGCAATTTTTAAACATGGCAATGCAAAAACTAATTATATTTTGTAAAATATTATTTTAGTTTGCAAAAGTAACAAATAGAGATGAGTAGATCTTTTGAAACACGAATTGACAAGTTTTGCCAATTGTTCTTCAAAATTTTTATTTCAAATCTCAATTTTGCAAAGCCTCTAAATCCTTGAAAAGTAAGTGCAAAACACTCTGATGTCTGACTGTATTGATCCCTGTTGAGCTCTCTAATGCAAATACAGCATTATAAATGCCTAGATGACCCCTAAAATCAGGTTAGGGCAAGTAAAAAACTCCTAATGGAACCAGTCACTATAATGAGGAAGATGAAGACACTTTAGACGCTGCATCGCCTGTCTTCCAGTGAAGTCTGACTTGTTAATTGTCTATTTACAGCATAAAAGAGTGTTCTATCTCAGTTGTGAGCATTCCAAAGTGACTTAATCTGCCACATTATAGTGAATGATTCCATGGAGGCCTTCATTTGAATCTCATTTTTTGGAGGTTCCAGATGGAAAGTAATGATGGATGAGCACTAAAATGCTCGGGTGCTCGTTGCTCGGGTCGAGCATATTGTAATTCTCGGGTGCTCGACCCGAGCAATGAACCCAATGTATGTCTATGGGAAACTCAAGCAATTTTACCACGGCCCCCCTGGGGGTCTTTAGAGGGACTAGAAAATGCAGAAATTGATGGGAACAGTTCTCAAATGACAAGGGAACAGCATGGGGAAGACCCCTGGAAGCATTTCTGACTCCCAGGTCTCTGCTTTGAACAATGCTGTCATAGTCTTACGCCATGTTTAGAGGCTCACAATAAAACATACAAAAATGAAACCAAAATGGATTTTCCTAGGAAATATTGGAACAATCTTTACGGGGTAATGACTTGAATATAAGGCAAAATAAATAGCCAATAACCGATAACCTTGGGCTATTTGATGCGTTTTTGAACTTTAGCATTGCTTTCAACCAAAACAAATGCATTCACTGGGAAATGTAAATTTAATATTTTACAACCTTATCTGGCCATGTGGTGTGTGACACATCATCTGACACATCCTTCAATTATGAAGGAGGGACTTTGAAAGTCACAAAGCCTATTTTTATAGGGCCATAAGGCAGCCTTTACTATTCTTAAGGGGCCAGCATTTTGCCCTCGCTATTTTTAGAGAGTCATCAGCTGGCTATGCTTTGTTGTTCCCATTATAATGCATTGGGTTTCCTATACTGTTATTGCATATGCAGTGACTGGCAGGCCTGCCAAAAATTTGGACACACCCAAATACCCTTTGATGAGATGTGCAACATTCCCATTATTAGGAAGTTGACACTCCCATACTCTTATATATGCAGTGAATGCAACACCTGCCCCAAATGATGACTCACCACAATAACCATTTGAACATACGTACAGGATGGCACCCTAAAAGTAATGTTTTCATTATTAGGAAGTTGGTACTCTTATACTGTTTGCCCATGAAGTGAATGCAACACCTGCCCCATATTTGGATGCACCCCAATAACCCTTTGAACAGACATACAGGATGGCCCCCTGAAAGCAATGTTTCCAACTTTAGGAAAACGGTACCCCCATACTGTTTGCCCAAGTAAATGCAAGGCCTATCCTGCCCCAAATTTTGGTGCACCCCAATAACCCTTTGAACAGACTACAGGTTGGCCCCCTGAAAGCAATGTTCCCATAATTAGAAAGCTGGTACTCCCACACTATTTGCCTATGCAGTGAATGTGACACCTGGCCCAAATGTGGACACGCCCCAATAACCCTTTGAACAGATATACAGGAGGGCCTCCTGAAAACAATGTTCCCATTATTATGAAGTTGGTACTCCCATACTGTTTGTCCATGCAGTGAATGCAACACCTGACCCAAATGTGGACACACCACAATAACCCTTTGAACAGATGCACAGGAGGGACTCCTGAAAGCAATGTTCCCATTATTAGGAAGTTGGTAAGTTGGTACTCCCATACTGTTTGCCTATACACTAAATTGCAGTGTTGAGGCTGAAGATCCGGCATTGGTGAATTGCAGTGTTGAGGTTGAAGGCCTGGCAGTGGCGAATTGCTGTGTTGAGGCTGAAGAATCTACAATGGAGAATTTCAGTTTTGACGCTAAAGACATTTGCACATTACAGTGTTAAGGCAGAAGTCCCGGCATCGGCGAATTGCAGTTTTGAGGCTGAAGACACGGCAGTGGTAAATTTTAGTGTTGAGGCTGAAGAATCGGCAGTGGCAAATTGCAGTGTTGAGGCTGAATAGTCTAAAATGGAGAATTGCTTTGTTGAGGCTGAACACTTGGCATTGGTGAATTGCAGTTTTGAGGCTGACGATCTGGCAGTGGTAAATTGCAGTGTTGAGGCTGGAGAACTGGCAGTGGTGAACTACAGTGTTGAGGCTGAAGAGTCTAAAATGGAGAACTGCAATGCTGAGGCTGAAGACCTGGCATTGGGAATTGCAGTTTTGAGGCTGAAGACTTGGCTTTGGCGAAATGCAGTTTTGAGGCTGAAGAACCTGCATTTGAGAATTGCGGTGTTGATTCTGAAGAAACTGCAGTGGATAATTGCAGTGTTGAAGATGAATAATCTACAATGGAGAATTGCAGCTTTGATGATGAAGACTTTGCATTGGTGAATTACAATTTTGAGTCTGAAGATCCGGCAGTGGTAAATTGCAGTGTTGAGGCTGAAGAGTCTGCAATGGAGAATTGCAATGTTGAGGCTGAAGACCCAGCATTAAGAATTGCAGATTTGAGGATGAAGGCTTGGCATTGGCGAATTGAAGTTTTGAGTCAGAAGAACCTGCATTTGAGAATTGCAGTGTTGAGCCTGAAGAACCTGCAATGGCGAATTGCAGTTTTGAGGCTGAAGACCTGGCATTGGTGAATTGCAGTTTTGAGGCTGAAGAACCTGCAGTGGAGAATTGCAGTGTTGAGGCTGAGGAAAATGAAATGGAGAATTGCAGTTTTGATGCTAAAGACCTGGCATTGGCAAACTGCAGTTTTGAGGCTGAAAACCCGGCAGTGGCGAATTGCAGTGTTGAGATTGAAGAATCAATGGAGAATTGCAATGTAGAGGCTAAAGACGCGGCATTGGTGAATTGCAGTTTTGAGGCTGAAGAACTGGAATTGGCAAATTGCCAATGTGAGAATAAAGAACCTGAATTTGAGAATTGCAGCATTGAGCCTGAAGAACCTGCAGTGGAGAATAGCAGTGTGGAAGTTAAAGAATCTACAATAGAGAATTGCAGTTTTGAGGCTGAAGACTCATCATTAGCGAATTGCAGTTTTGAGGCTTAAGATTCATCATTGGTGAATTGCAGTTTTGAGGCTGAAGACCTGCATTTGAGAATTGCAGTGTTGAGCCTGAAGAACCTGCAGTGGATAATTGCAGAGTTGCGGCTGAAGAATCTACAATGGAGAATTGCAGTGTTCAGGCTGATGACTTGGCATTGGTGATTTACAATTTTGAGGCTGAAGACCCAGCAGTGTTAAATTGCAGTGCTGAGGCTGAAGACCCGGCTCTGGTGAATTGCAGTTTTGAGGCTGATGACCCGGCAATGGCAAATTGCAGTTTTGAGGCTGAAGGCCCGGCATAGGTGAATTGCAGTTTTGAGGCTGAAGATCCTGCATTAGAGAATTGCAATGTTGAGCCTGAAGAACCTGCAGTGAAAAATTGCAATATTGAGGCTGAAGAAAATACAATGGAGAATTTTGAGGTTGAAGACTCTGCATTGGCTAATTGCAGGTTTGAGGCTGAAGACCTGGCATTAGCAAATTTCAGTTTTAAGGCTGAAGAATCTGCATTTGAGAATTGCAGTTTTGAGGCTGAAGACTTGGCATTGGCGAATTGCAGTTTTGAGGATGAAAACCCGGCAGTGGCACATTGAAGTGTTGAGGTTGAAGAATCTACAAAGGAGAATTGCAATCTTGAGGCTAAAGACACAACATTGGGGAATTGCAGTTTTGAGTCTGAAGACCTGGAATTGGCAAATTGCAGTTTTGAGAAAGAAGAACCTGCAATTGAGAATTGCAGTGTTGAGCCTGAAGAACCTGCAGTGGAGAATTGCAGTGTGGAGGCTAAAGAACCTGCAGTGGATAATTGCAGTGCTGAGGCTGAAGAATCTACAATGGAGAATTGCAGTGTTCAGGCTGATGACTTGGCATTGGCGATTTACAATTTTGAGGCTGAAGACCCAGCAGTGGTAAATTGCAGTGCTGAGGCTGAAGACTCGGCTCTGGTGAATTGCAGTTTTGAGGCTGAAGACCCGGCAATGGCAAATTGCAGTTTTGAGGCTGAAGATCCTGCATTAGAGAATTGCAATGTTGAGCCTGAAGAACCTGCAGTGAAAAATTGCAGTATTGAGGGTGAAGAAAATACAATAGAGAATTTTGAGGTTGAAGACTCAGCATTGGCTAATTGCAGGTTTGAGGCTGAAGACCTGGCATTAACAAATTGCAGTTTTAAGGCTGAAGAATCTGCATTTGAGAATTGCAGTTTTGAGGCTGAAGACTTGGCATTGGCGAATTGCAGTTTTGAGGATGAAAACCCGGCAGTGGCACATTGAAGTGTTGAGGTTGAAGAATCTACAAAAGAGAATTGCAATCTTGAGGCTAAAGACACAACATTGGTGAATTGCAGTTTTGAGTCTGAAGACCCGGAATTGGCAAATTGCAGTTTTGAGAAAGAAGAACCTGCAATTGAGAATTACAGTGTTGAGCCTGAAGAACCTGCAGTGGAGAATTGCAGTGTGGAGGCTGAAGAATCTACAATGAAGAATAGCAGTGTGGAAGTTGAAGAATCTACAATGGAGAATTGCAGTTTTGAGGCTGAAGACCTGGCATTGGCAAATTGCAGTTTTGAGCCTGAAAACCCGGCATAGACTAATTGCAGTGTTGAGGCTGAAGACCTGGCACTGGTGAATTGCAGTTTTGAGGCTGAAGACCCGGCATTGGCAAATTGCAGTTTTGAGGCTGAAGACCAGGCATTGGCGAATTGCAGTTTTGAGGCTGATGAACCTGCATTAGAGAATTGCAGTGTTGAGCCTGAAGAACCTGCAGTGAAGAATTGCAGTATTGAGGCTGAAGAATATACAATGGAGAATTGCAATTTTGAGGCTGAAGACTTGGCATTGGCTAATTGCAGTTTTGAGGCTGAAGACCTGGCATTGGCAAATTGCAGTTTTGAGGATGAAAACCCGGCAGTGGCGCATTGCAGTGTTGAGGTTGAAGAATCTGAGAATTGCAATGTTGAAGCTAAAGACACAACATTGGTGAATTGCAGTTTTGAGGCTAAATACCCAGAATTGGCAAATTGCAGTTTTGAGAATGAAGAACCTGTAATTGAGAATTGCAGTGTTGAGCCTGAAGAACCTGCAGTGGAGAATACCAGTGTGAAAGCTGAAGAAACTACAATGGAGAATTGCAGTTTTGAGGCTGAAGAACCGGCATAGGCGAATTGCAGTGTTGAGGCTAAAGACCTAGCACTGGCGAATTGCAATTTTGAGGATGAAGGCCCGGCATTGGCGAATTGCAGTTTTGAGGCTGAATAACCTGTATTTGAGAATTGCAGTGTTGAGCCTGAAGAACTTGCAGTGGAGAATTGCAGTGTGGAGGCTGAAGAATCTATAATGGAGAATTTCATTGTGGAGGCTGAAAAATCTACAATGGATAATTGCAGTTTTGAGGTTGAACACCAGTCATTGGAAAATTGCACTTTTGAGGCTGAAGACCCGGCATTGGCGAATTTCAATTTTGAGGCTGAAGACTCAGCAGTTGGGAATTGCAGTGTTGAGGCTGAAGAATCTACAATGGAGAACTGCAATGTTGAGACTGAAGACCTGGCATTGGCAAATTGCAGCTTTGAGGCTGAAGAATCTGCATTTGAGAATTGCAGTGTTTAGCCTGAGGAACCTGTAGTGGAGAATTGCATTGTTGAAGCTGAGGAATCTACAATGGAGAATTGTAGTTTTGAGGCTGAAGACCCAGCATTGGCGAATTTCAGTGTTAAGCCTGAAGAACCTGGAGTGGAGAACTGCATTGTTGAGGCTGAAGACTCTACAATGGAGAATTGCAATGTTGAGGCTTTCCAGACAGTGTTTGAAAGGGTCGCCGAGAGGGAGAAACTCCCGCCAGAGCAGTGGGCAGAGGTACTGGCATCATATTTGACAGGGGAACCCCAGAAAGCAAACTATGATTTAGCTTTGCAGGATTCTAAACAGTATAGCAAGCTAAAAATGGAAATTCTTGGGGGGTAACAATCACTATCAGGGCACAGCGGGTTCACCATTGGGCGTATCACTGGGACAAACCACTACGCTCCCAAATGTTTGACCTGTTGCACCTGGTCCAAAAGTGGATACAGCCTGAGTCCTCTATGCCTGCGCAGATCGTTGAACGGGTGGTGATGGACCATTTTGTGCACTCCATGCAGAGGCCTTACGCACTTGTGCTGCCCAGGGTGATCCCCAGAATGACTATGAACTGGTCGGATGAGAGATACCAATGGATGGAAGGTTCCGTGAGAAAGTAGCCCACTCCATACTGTGTCCCCCAACAGGGCGCTGATGTCCAAAAAGGGGGTGGGGCACTCATACTGTTTGCTTACGTAGTGAATGCAAGAGCTGCCACAAATTTGGACACACCCCAATACCCCTTGGAAGAGACATGGAGGAGGGCCTCATAAAACAATTTTTTCCATTATTGGGAATAATAATAATCTTTATTTTTATATAGCGCTAACATATTCTGCAGCGCTTTACAGTTTGCACACATTATCATCACTGTCCCCGATGGGGCTCACAATCTAAATATCCTATCAGTATGTTTTTGGAATGTGGGAGGAAACCGGAGTACCCGGAGGAAACCCACGCAAACACGGAGAGAACATACAAACTCTTTGCAGATGTTGTCCTGGGTGGGATTAGAACCCATGACTCCAGCGCTGCAAGGCTGCTGTGCTAACCACTGAGCCACCGTGCTGCCCGAAATAGGTTTCCCATACTGTTTGCCTATGCAAACAAGGGCTGCCAAAAAATTTGAACTACACCAATGCCCCTTTGGAGAGATGTAGAAGGGACCTCAGGAAAAAAGTTTCCTATTATGAAGAAGTGGGTCTCTTATAGTGTTTGCCTATGCAGTGAATGCAAGGGCTGCAAAAAAATTGGAGCCACTCCAATGCCCCTCATAGACATAGAGGAGGGCCTATGTAGAGGAGGGCCTCATGAAAAAATGTTCCCATTAAAAAGCAGCAGGTCTCCTATACTTGTAATGCCCATGCCTTAAGTGTATGGGCTGTCAAACATTTCCCCCATGGGGTATACATCAACATACTGTATAATTTTTTTGCTACGGGCATCATACACAACATGTCAAAAAATTATGTGGGTGTTGCATCACGGACCACGGTCAACCTTTTGATCTAGTGATGGTGGATGAAGAGACGTGGAGGAGGGAATAAAAAAAATCTGGTCCCATTCCAAAGGAGCAGAACTCCTATACTTGTAATGCCATGCAGTAAGTGTATGGGCTGACAAATATTTCCCCCTCGGGGGTATACATCAACATATTGCATAAACTATTTTGTCATGGGCAACATAAACACCCTTTAAAACAATTATGTGGGTGTTGCATCACGGACTATGGTCATCCTGGTGATCTAGTGATGGTGGATGAAGAGAGGTGGAGGTGAGCCTCATAAAAATATGTTCCCATTCCAAAGGAGCCGGTTTTCTATACTTGTTATCCCCATGCAATAAGTATATGTGCTGACAAACATTTTCCCTTTGGGGCATACATCAACATACTGTCTAAAAAATTTTGTTACATGCATCATAATGACCCTTTCAAAATATTATGTGGGTGTTGCATCATGGACAACGGTCACCCTGGTCATCTAGTGATGGTGGATAATGATGATGAGGAGAAGAAGGAGGATAACGGCAAATAGCCAAAATCAGGAGGCACATACCCAGGTGTGGGAGTGAAGAGGTGCATGGGAATAGGCTTCCCAAAAAAAGAGATTGGATTTGAGTTTATGTTATGGTGCTTTCATTTGGTGGTGTTGAGAAGTCTGACTCAATCCAGCCCTTGTTCATTTTTATAAGAGTCAGCCGGTCAGCATATTCAGTTGACAGGCGGATGCGCTTATCAGTTATAATTCCACCAGCGGCACTAAAAACGCTAGTGGCAGGACTTGAAAGGACCTCCATGCCATGTATCCATCTTTGAGATCCAATAATTATAAGGCACAGAGGAATCATGGAAGACGTTGGTACGGTCAGCAAGGTACTCCCTCAGCATCTCCTAAAACTTTACACTTCTTGTGACAGTACCCCATGCCTCAGTGCTTGAGCGATGTGAGGGTTTTAGAAAGGTCTCCCAGAACTTTGACAGTGTTCCCCTGCCTCTGCTGGATTGAAATTGTGTCTCTCTTGCCTGTACTCCTTGGTTGTCCATTGATCTGTGACCTTGACTTTCTGGTACTGCCCTATTTTATTATACCTGATTGCCTCGAGAAACAGCAGTAGAAAGTTCTCCTTGTTCAGTGGGTCTAGAATTATCACCAACCAGTAATGACTGTCACCCAATATTTTGAGAATGGGAGGGTCACGGTCAAGGCAGCACAACATAAACTAAGTCATGTGTGCCAGACTGCTAACAAGCAAGACTTCCCTGACCTCACCAAGATGATGACTGACCATGCTATACTCCTCCTCCTCCTCCTCTTAATCCCTGTCCTCAGGCCATCCACGCTGAACAGACAGTATGACAGATGTAAGAAGGAACATAAACCAGCTCACCCGTGATTCAGCAACCAAACCTCGGGAGCACGGACCCGCTGTGTCCAGGCGTGCAAGATCCAAAAAAAAGAAAGAAATGTCCAGCTTCACCGAGTCCGTAAAAAAGCGATTTCTTTATTAACAAACTTTAAACATGGAGGATACAGACTTCAGCACAACCATATGGGTAAGAATCTCAACGCGTTTCTGGAGACTAGGCTCCCTTAATCATGACAAGTATGACAGATGTGCAGGTACTACTAGCTTTAGTGCATGAAACTAGCTCCTGATCTTAATCTTTCTCCCCCTCATCATCATTGTTACCCAATCCACGTTGGGATGACATGAGGCTGGGCTGTGTGTAATCACCCTCTATGGTTCCTTGCTTCATATAATCATGCTCCGCTTGCAATGCATCCTCTTTGATTGTGAGCAGAGCGTGTTTCAGAAGACAGAGAATCGGGATGGTGATGATAATTATGGCGTCATCGCTGCTCACCATCTTGGATGAGTTCTCAAAGTTTAAGATTATGGTACATATGTCTGACATCCATGTCTACTCCTGAGGTCTTATGTGTGGAGTCTGAACTGAATACTGACGTCCTTGTTGATGCTGATAGTCAACATCTGCCCTCTTCTGCTCACAAATCCTTCCCAACATCTGCAGTGTAGAGTTCCAGTGTGTGGGGACATCACACATCAATCGGTGAGCCGGAAGCTGCAAATGCTGCTGAAACAGGGTAAAGGTTGAGGAAGCTGTAGCTGACTTTCTTAAATGGGCACACAGGCAACGTACTTTGACAAGCAGATCCGGCATCTCCTGGTAGGTTTTGAGAAACCACTGAACCATGAGGCTAAGCACATGGGCCTTGCTCTAGGTTTAGCAGTGCCAACCTCAGATCTGCCTGCTCTTTCAGAGCTGTCCACACCTCTTCAGTATTGTGCGGTTTGTCACCTATGCATATTAGCTTCAGCACAGCCTATTACCACTTGGATAAGGTAGTGCTGCAGTGCTTCCAGCTTATGACTGACATGGTCATTTTGGAGATGGAGGCTGAAGAGGAGTAGGAGGATGAGGTACAGGAGCAGTAGAATGTGGGGGCAACCCTGATTGACCTAGAGCTCGCAATCCTTGGCATCGGGAGGATGTGTTCCATCCTAAGGTCCAAATAGGTCCCGACTACCACTATGTTAACCCAGTGTGCCGTCTGCAAGATGTACCATCCCTGCCCACAAGCAATTGTCCACGTGTCTGTTGCTAGGTGGACTTTCACAGTAACTGCATTGTTGAGGGCATGGCTAAAGTTGTGGGACACGTGCTTGTGTAATGAGGGGATGGCACACATGGAGAAATAGTGGTGGCTGGGTACCGAGTACCGAGGGATGGCCGCAGCCAAGCCATCAGTTTGCAGAAAGCTTCCATCTCCACATGCCTAAAAGGAAACATTTTGAGTGCAAGCAGTTTAGAAATCTTTGAATTTAGTAGCATGCCCTATGGCACAATGGATGCGTATTTGCACTTGTGGTCCAAGGACTGGGGTGTGGACAACTGAATGCTGTGCTGGGACAAGGATGTGGATATACTTGCTGAGGGTGCTAGTTGAGTGTGTGCAATTACAAGTGCAGGGCATGAGGCATCTTTGCATGCACCATGGACAGGGGATTCGCTAGCACGCACAACAGCAGAAGAAGCTGTGGTGTCACCTGCAGACACTGCTTCTTGACCCTGGGGTTCACCCCACAAAGTTGGGTGCTTTGCTGCCATGTGTCTGATCATGCTGGTGGTGGTCAGGCTGGTAGTTTTGCTACCCATGCTGATGCTTGCCTGGCAGGTGGTGCAAATGTCCTTTTTGAGGTTATTGGCAGAGTCTTTAAAACATAACTAGACTCAGGAAGACCTAACAGTTGTATTGTCAACTTGCGTCGTGTTGGTGTTACGGGGAACAGTTGCCCACCTTCTGTCTATGACCAACACACTTCTTCCTCCTGCCTATTGGGGTACTACACCTTCCTCCCCCTGTGTGCTGCTGTCCTCGCTCTGCATGTCCTACTGCCAGGCTGGGTCAGTTACTATATCAGCCACCACCTCATCTTCCACTTCCACACCCTGGTCCTTCTCCTGACATTCAGGCAATTGTGCCTCATCATCGTCCACCTCTTGTGACACGTTCCCACAAACACCTTCCTGTGACTGTGGCTGCTGAAATATTTGGGCATCAGTACATGCCATCTCCTTTTGCCCCGCTTCAAGTGGACCGGGCAAAAGGATCCAATCTATAAATGAAAAAGTGAACAGCTCTTTGGAGTGTCCAAGTATGTGATCAGTTGTCTCCAGGCACTCGGCATGGTGGGAGCAAGTAGGATCAGGGTGAATAAAATGCAGTCCAGACTCACTACTACTCAGACTTGACCGTGTGGAAGACAGAGTGGTGGTGGTGACAAGCTGACTGGAAGCATTATCCTCTATCCAACCAAAAACCTTTTGACACTGTTCTGAATTCAATAGTGGTGTGTTGCTTTCCTTCTTCGGCCTCTGTATGCACCATCACCATCACGTCCAGTTCCCCATCACTTGCCACGCGCCTTACCCATTTTAACCCCTTCATGACCCAGCCTATTTTGACCTTAAAGACCTTGCCGTTTTTTGCAATTCTGACCAGTGTCCCTTTATGAGGTAATAACTCAGGAACGCTTCAACGGATCCTAGCGGTTCTGAGAATGTTTTTTGCGACATATTGGGCTTCATGTTAGTGGTAAATTTAGGTCAATAAATTCTGCGTTTATTTGTGATAAAAATTGAAATTTGGCAAAAATTTTGAAAATTTCGCAATTTTCACATTTTGAATTTTTATTCTGTTAAACCAGAGAGATATGTGACACAAAATAGTTAATAAATAACATTTCCCACATGTATACTTTACATCAGCACAATTTTGGAACAAAATTTTTTTTTGCTAGGAAGTTATAAGGGTTAAAATTTGACCAGTGATTTCTCATTTTTACAACGAAATTTACAAAACCATTTTTTTAGGGACCACCTCACATTTGAAGTGAGTTTGAGGGGTCTATATGGCTGAAAATACCCAAACGTGACACCATTCTAAAAAATGCACCCCTCAAGGTACTCAAAACCACATTCAAGAAGTTTATTAACCCATCAGGTACTTCACAGCAGCAGAAGCAACATGGAAGGAAAAAATGAACATTTAACTTTTTAGTCACAAAAATTATATTTTTGCAACAATATTTTTATTTTCCCAATGGTAAAAGGAGAAACTGAACCACGAACTTTGTTGTTCAATTTGTCCTGAGTACGCTGATACTTTATATGTGGGGGTAAACCACTGTTTGGGCGCACGGAAGGGCTTGGAAAGGAAGGAGTGCCATTTGACTTTTTGAATGAAAAATTGGCTTCACTCTTTAGCGGACACCATGTCACGTTTGGAGAGCCCCCGTGTGCCTAAAAATTGGAGCTACCCCACAAGTGACCCCATTTTGGAAAATAGACGCCCTAAGGAACTTATCTAGATGCATAGTGAGCACTTTGAACCCCCAGGTGCTTCACAAATTGATCCATAAAAATGAAAAAGTACTTTTTTTTCACAAAAAAATTCTTTTAGCCTCAATTTTTTCATTTTCACATGGGCAACAGGATAAAATGGATCCTAAAATTTGTTGGGCAATTTCTCCTGAGTACAACGATACCTCACATGTGGGGGTAAACCACTGTTTGGGCACATGGTAAGGTTCGGAAGGGAAGGAGCGCCATTTGACTTTTTGAATGAAAAATTATCTCCATCGTTAGCGGACACCATGTCGCGTTTGGAGAGCCCCTGTGTGCCTAAACATTAGAGCTCCCCCACAAGTGACCCCATTTTGGAAACTAGACCCCCCAAGGAACTTATCTAGATGCCTAATGAGCACTTTAAACCCTCAGGTGCTTCACAAATTGATCTGTAAAAATGAAAAAGTACTTTTTTTTCACAAAAAAAATTTTCGCCTCAATTTTTTCATTTTTACATGGGCAATAGGATAAATTGGATCCTCAAATGTGTTGGGCAATTTCTCCCGAGTATGCCGATACCTCATATGTGGGGGTAAACCACTGTTTGGGCACACGGCAGGGCTCAGAAGTGAAGGCGCGCCATTTGACTTTTTGAATGGAAAATTAGCTCCAATTGTTAGCGGACACCATGTCGCATTTGGAGAGCCCCTGTGTGCCTAAACATTGGAGCTCCCCCACAAGTGACCCCATTATTGAAACTAGACCCCCCAAGGAACTTATCTAGATGCATATTGAGCACTTTAAACCCCCAGGTGCTTCACAGAAGTTTATAACGCAAAGCCATGAAAATTAAAAATAATTTTTCTTTCCTCAAAAATTATTTTTAGCCTGGAATTTCCTATTTTGCCAAGGGTAATAGGAGAAATTGGACCCCAAGTGTTGTTGTCCAGTTTGTCCTGAGTATGCTGATACCCCATATGTGGGGGTAAACCACTGTTTGGGCGCACGGCAGGGCTCGGAAGGGAAGGCACGCCATTTGGCTTTTTAAATGGAAAATTAGCTCCAATCATTAGCGGACACCATGTCACGTTTGGAGAGCCCCTGTGTGCCTAAACATTGGAGATCCCCCACAAATGACCCCATTTTGGAAACTAGACCCCCAAAGGAACTAATCTAGATGTGAGGTGAGGACTGTGAACCCCCAAGTGCTTCACAGAAGTTTATAACGCAGAGCCATGAAAATAAAAAAATAAAAATTTATTTTCTCAAAAATGATCTTTTAGCCTGCAATTTTTTATTTTTCCAAAGGTAACAGGAGAAATTTGACCCCAAAAGTTGTTGTCCAGTTTCTCCTGAGTACGCTGATACCCCATATGTGGGGGTAAACCACTGTTTGGGCACATGCCGGGGCTCAGAAGTGAAGTAGTGATGTTTTGAAATGCAGACTTTGATAGAATGCTCTGCGGGCGTCACGTTGCGTTTGCAGAGCCCCTGATGTGGCTAAACAGTAGAAACCCCCCACAAGTGACCCCATTTTGGAAACTAGACCCCGAAAGGAACTTATCTAGATGTGTGGTGAGCACTTTGAACCCCCAAGTGCTTCACAGAAGTTTATAATGCAGAGCCGTGAAAATAATAAATACGTTTTCTTTCCTCAAAAATAATTATTTAGCCCAGAATTTTTTATTTTCCCAAGCGTTACAGGAGAAATTGGACCCCAAAAGTTGTTGTCCAGTTTCTCCTGAGTACGATAATACCCCATGTGTGGGGGTAAACTACTGTTTGGGCACACGTCGGGGCTCAGAAGGGAAGTAGTGACTTTTGAAATGCAGACTTTGATGGAATGGTCTGAGGGCGTCACGTTGCGTTTGCAGAGCCCATGGGGTGCATCAACAGTAGAAACCCCCCACAATTGACCCCATTTTAGAAACTAGACCCCCCAAGGAACTTATCTAGATATGTGGTGAGCACTTTGAACCCCCAAGTGCTTCACAGACGTTTACAACGCAGAGCCGTGAAAATAAAAAATCATTTTTCTTTCCTCAAAAATGATGTTTTAGCAAGCAATTTTTATTTTCACAAGGGTATCAGGAGAAATTGGACCCCAGCAATTGTTGCACAGTTTGTCCTGAGTATACAGATACCCCATGAGTGGGGGTAAACCACTGTTTGGGCGCACGTCGGGGCTCGGAAGTAAGGGAGCACCATTTGACTTTTTGAATACAAGATTGGCTTGAATCAATGGTGGCGCCATGTTGCATTTGGAGACCCCTGATGTGCCTAAACAGTGGAAACCCCTCAATTCTACCTCCAACACTAACCCCCCCACACCCCTAACCCTAATCCCAACTGTAGCCATAACCCTAATCACAACCCTAACCACAACCCTAATTCCAACCCTAACCCTAAGGCTATGTGCCCACGTTGCGGATTCGTGTGAGATTTTTCAGCATCATTTTTGAAAAATCCGCGGGTAAAAGGCACTGCGTTTTACCTGCGGATTTACCGCAGATTTCCAGCGTTTTTTGTGCGGATTTCACCTGTGGATTCCTATTGAGGAACAGGTGTAAAACGCTGCAGAATCCGCACAAAGAATTGACATGCTGCGGAAAATACAACGCAGCGTTTCCGCGCGGTATTTTCCGCACCATGGGCACAGCGGATTTAGTTTTCCATAGGTTTACATGGTACTGTAAACCTGATGGAACACTGCTGCGAATCCGCAGCGGCCAATCCGCTGCGGATCCGCAGCCAAATCCGCACCGTGTGCACATAGCCTAATTCTAAAGGTATGTGCACGCGCTGCGGAAAACGCTGCGGATCCGCCGTAGTTTCCCATGAGTTTACAGTTCAATGTAAACCTATGGGAAACAAAAATCGCCGTACACATGCTGCAGAAAAACTGCACGGAAACGCAGTTTACATTCTGCAGCATGTCACTTGTTTCTGCGGATTCCTCAGCGGTTTTACAGCTGCTCCAATAGAAAACCGCAGTGAAATGCGCAGAAAAACCGCGGTAAATCAGCGATAAATCCGCAAAGGTTTAGCACTGTGGATTTATCAAATCAGCAGCGGAAAAATCCGCAGAGGAACAGAATACGTGTGCACATACCGAAACCCTACCCCTACCCCTAACCCTACCCCTAACCCTACCCCTAGCCCTAACCCTAGCCCTAACCCTAGCCCTAACCCTAACCCTAACCCAATTCTAACCTTAGTGGAAAAAAAAAATTTCTTTATTTTTTTATTGTCCCTACTTATGGGGGTGACAAAGGGGGGGGGGTGATAGATGATATCTCAGTGATCAAAATGCACTTTGGAACGAATCTGCCAGTCGGCAGATTCGGCCGGCCCACTGCGCATGCGCCCGCCATTTTGGAAGATGGCGGCGCCCAGGGAGAAGATGGACGGACACCAGCAGGATCGGTAAGTATGATGGGGTGGGGGGGAGCACGGGGGGGATCGGAGCATGGGGGGGATCGGAGCGCGGGGGGGTGGAATGGAGCACGGGGGGGTGGAACGGAGCACGGGGGTGGTGGATCGGAGCACAGGGGGGTGGATGATGCACGGGGCGGTGGATCGGAGTGCAGGGGGGTTGGATCGGAGCACGGGGGGGTGATTGGAGCACGGGGGGAGCGGACAAGAGCACGGGGGGAGCGGAGCACAGGACGGAGCGGTGCATAGCATCGGTGGGGTGGGGGCACATTAGTGTTTCCAGCCATGGCCGATGATATTGCAGCATCGGCCATGGCTGGATTGTAATATTTCACCAGTTATAATAGGTGAAATATTACAAATCGCTCTGATTGGCAGTTTCACTTTCAACAGCCAATCAGAGCGATCGTAGCCACGGGGGGGTGAAGCCACCCCCCCTGGGCTAAACTACCACTCCCCCTGTCCCTGCAGATCGAGTGAAATGGGAGTTAACCCTTTCACCCGATCTGCAGGGACGCGATCTTTCCATGACGCCACATAGGCGTCACAGGTCGGATTGGCACCGACTTTCATGACGCCTACGTGGCGTCAAAGGTCGGGAAGGGGTTAATTGGAGGACAATATTTTGGACTGTCACTACAAATGGCTGAGTTTAAAATATCTGGTCTGTAGGTAACTATTTTTTTTTCAGGAAACTGATGTCAATAACTTGTATAAGACACTCCAACAAAATTTTACAGTACCTCAGAAATGCCAGAATTTCCAGCGCTCTCAGATTTGTTCCCTGTGACTGCCAAACCCCTGTTTAAAATAATTGCCCTGTAGGTAACTATTTTTTCAGAAAACTGGTGTCAATCACTTTTAAAAGACACTCCAACAAAATTTTACAGTAGCCCTGATGTGGCAGAATTTTCTGCACACTCAAATGTGATCGCTGTGACAGCCAAACCCCTGTTTAAAATAAATGCCCTGTAAGTAATTTTTTTTTCAGCAAACTGGTGTCAATAACTTGTATGAGACACTCCGGCAAAATTTTATGGTAGCCCAGAAATAGCAATTTTCTGTGCACTCAGATATTATTGCTGTGATGGCCAAACCCTTTTTTAAAATAAATGCCTGGACACTGGAAATTTTTGGCGCTTGTCGAGCATCTCGAGCATTGAGATGCTCGGGCTAGCTCCTACCACTTGCGAGCATGCTCGCTCATCACTAATGCAAACCCCTGATGTAAGTTTAGAGCACAATAAACATGTAAACAGCCTTAAAACCAATCAACAAATGTTATACTTAACCCAAAATGGCAACGCTAAAAATGTCAACTCATCCTGCAAAAAACAAGACCTCACTCAGGTTTGTCATTGTTAGTTGAAAAATATTGGGTTTACTGATAGTCAAAAGACTCTGGAATAGTAAAATTACCCCCCTCCTCCTAAATAAAATCCAGTGAATTCTGTGCTGTCATGTACACCTAGTCCCCTCTTTCTGATCCCCACAATATGCATATACTGCAGTTTGCATACACTTGTATGCCATTGTTGTAACAGATTTAGTGGATGAGCTAATTAACCCCTTCCCGACCCATGACGCCACGTAGGCGTCATGAAAGTCGGTGCCAATCCGACCCATGACGCCTATGTGGCGTCATGGAAAGATCGCGTCCCTGCAGATCGGGTGAAAGGGTTAACTCCCATTTCACCCGATCTGCAGGGACAGGGGGAGTGGTAGTTTAGCCCAGGGGGGGTGGCTTCACCCCCCCGTGGCTACGATCGCTCTGATTGGCTGTTGAAAGTGAAACTGCCAATCAGAGCGATTTGTAATATTTCACCTATTATAACTGGTGAAATATTACAATCCAGCCATGGCCGATGCTGCAATATCATCAGCCATGGCTGGAAACACTAATGTGCCCCCACCCCACCCCACCGATCGCCCCCCCCAGCCCTCCGATCTGTCCGGTACACTGCTTCGGCTCCCCTCCGTCCTGTGCTCCGCTCCCCCCGTGCTCTTGTCCGCTCCCCCCGTGGTCCAATCACCCCCCCTGCACTCCGATCCACCCCCCCGTGCTCCGTTCCACCCCCCGTGCTCCGTTCCACCCCCCGTGCTCCGTTCCACCCCCCTGTGCTCCGTTCCACCCCTCCCGCGCTGCAATCCACCCCCCCATGCTCCGATCCCCTCCGCCGTGCTCCCCCCCACCCCATCATACTTACCGATCCTGCCGGGGTCCGTCCGTCTTCTCCCTGGGCGCCGCCATCTTTCAAAATGGCGGGCGCATGCGCAGTGCGCCCGCCGAATCTGCCGGCCGGCAGATTCGTTCCAAAGTACATTTTGATCACTGAGATAGATTATATCTCAGTGATCAAAATAAAAAAAATAATAAATGACCCCCCCCTTTGTCACCCCCATAGGTAGGGACAATAAAAAAATAAATAATTTTTTTTCCCACCAATGTTAGAATAGGGTTAGGGGTAGGGTTAGGGTTAGGGTTAGGGGTAGGGTTATGATTAGGGGTAGGGTTAGGGCTAGGGTTAGGGCTAGGGTTAGGGCTAGGGTTAGAGCTAGGGTTAGGGCTAGGAATGTGCACACGTATTCTGGTCCTCTGCGGATTTTTCCACTGCGGATTTGATAAATCCGCAGTGCTAAACCGCTGCGGATTTATGGCGGATTTACCGCGTTTTTTCTGCGCATTTCACTGCGGTTTTACAACTGAGATTTTTTATTGGAGCAGTTGTAAAACCGCTGCGGAATCCGCACAAAGAAGTGTGTACAGCGATTTTTGTTTCCCATAGGTTTGCATTGAACTGTAAACTCATGGGAAACTGCTGGCTGCGGATCCGCAGCGGATTGGCCGCTGCAGATTCGCAGCAGTGTTCCATCAGGTTTACAGTACCATGTAAACCTATGGAAAACCAAATCCGCTGTGCCCATGGTGCGGAAAATACCGCGCGGAAACGCTGCGTTGTATTTTCTGCAGCATGTCAATTCTTTGTGCGGATTCCGCAGCATTTTACACCTGTTCCTCAATAGGAATCCGCAGGTGAAATCCGCACAAAAAACACTGGAAATCCGCGGAAAATCCGCAGGTAAAACGCAGTGCCTTTTATCCGCGGATTTTTCAAAAATGATGCTGAAAAATCTCACACAAATCCGCAACGTGGGCACATAGCCTTAGGGTTAGGGTTGAAATTAGGGTTGGGGTTAGGGCTGTGATTAGGGTTATGGCTACAGTTGGGATTAGGGTTAGGGGTGTGGGGGGGTTAGTGTTGGCGTTCGAATTGAGGGGTTTCCACTGTTTAGGCACATCAGGGGTCTCCAAACGCAACATGGCGCCACCATTGATTCCAGCCAATCTTGTATTTAAAAAGTCAAATGGTGCTCCCTCACTTCCGAGCCCCGACGTGTGCCCAAACAGTGGTTTACCCCCACATATGGGGTAGCAGCATACTCAGGATAAACTGCGCAACAATTACTGGGGTCCAATTTCTCCTGTTACCCTTGTGAAAATAAAAAATGCTTGCTAAAACATCATTTTTGAGGAAAGAAAAATGATTTTTTATTTTCACGGCTCTGCGTTGTAAACGTCTGTGAAGCACTTGGGGGTTCAAAGTGCTCACCACATATCTAGATAAGTTCCTTGGGGGGTCTAGTTTCTAAAATGGGGTCACTTGTGGGGGGTTTCTACTGTTTAGGCACACCAGGGGCTCTGCAAACGCAACGTGACGCCCGCAGACCATTCCATCAAAGTCTGCATTTCAAAAGTCACTACTTCCCTTCTAAGCCCCGACGTGTGCCCAAACAGTGGTTTACCTCCACACATGGGGTATCAGCGTACTCAGGAGAAACTGGACAACAACTTTTGGGGTCCAATTTCTCCTGTAACCCTTGGGAAAATAAAAAATTCTGGGCTAAATAATTATTTTTGAGGAAAGAAAACGTATTTATTATTTTCTTGGCTCTGCATTATAAACTTCTAAGAAGCACTTGGGGGTTCAAAGTGCTCACCACACATCTAGATAAGTTCCTTTCGGGGTCTAGTTTCCAAAATGGGGTCACTTGTGGGGGGTTTCTACTGTTAACCCACATCAGGGGCTCTGCAAACGCAACGTGACGCCCGCAGACCATTCCATCAAAGTCTGCATTTCAAAACATCACTACTTCAATTCCGAGCCCCGGCATGTGCCCAAACAGTAGTTTACCCCCACATATGGGGTATCACCGTACTCAAGAGAAACTGGACAACAAATATTGGGGTCAAATTTCTCCTGTTACCCTTGGGAAAATTAAAAAATTCTGGGCTAAATAATTATTTTTGAGGAAAGAAAACGTATTTATTATTTTCACGGCTCTGCGTTATAAACTTCTGTGAAGCACTTGGGGGTTAAAAGTGCTTACCACACATCTAGATAAGTTCCTTTCAGGGTCTAGTTTCCAAAATGGGGTCACTTGTGGGGGGTTTCTACTGTTAAGCCACATAAGGGGCTCTGCAAACAGAGCATTCCATCAAAGTCTGCATTTCAAAATGTCACTACTTCACCTCCGAGCCCCGGCATGTGCCCAAACAGTAGTTTACCCCCACATATGGGGTATCAGCGTACTCAGGAGAAACTGGACAACAACTTTTGGGGTCAAATTTCTCCAGTTACCCTTGGGAAAATAAAAAATTGCAGGCTAAAAGATCATTTTTGAGAAAATAAATTTTTTATTTTATTTTCATAGCTCTGCGTTATAAACTTCTGTGACGCACTTGGGGGTTTAAAGTCCTCACCACACATCTAGATTAGTTCCTTTGGGGGTCTAGTTTCCAAAATGGGGTCATTTCTGGGGGATCTCCAATGTTTAGGCACACAGGGGCTCTCCAAACGTGACATGGTGTCCGCTAATGATTGGAGCTAATTTTCCATTTAAAAAGCCAAATGGCGTGCCTTCCCTTCCGAGCCCTGCCGTGCGCCCAAACAGTGGTTTACCCCCACATATGGGGTATCAGCGTACTCAGGATAAACTGGACAACAACATTTGGGGTCCAATTTCTACTATTACCCTTGGCAAAATAGGAAATTCCAGGCTAAAAAATCATTTTTGAGGAAAGAAAAATTATTTTTTATTTTCATGGCTCTGCGTTATAAACTTCTGTGAAGCACCTGGGGGTTTAAAGTGCTCAATATGCATCTAGATAAGTTCCTTGGGGGGTCTAGTTTCCAAAATGAGGTCACTTGTGGGGGAGCTCCAATGTTTAGGCACACAGGGGCTCTCCAAACGCGACATGGTGTCCGCTAACAATTGGAGCTAATTTTCCATTCAAAAAGTCAAATGGCGCACCATCCCTTCCGAGCCCTGCCGAGTGCCCAAACAGTGGTTTACCCCCACATATGAGGTATTGGCGTACTCGGGAGAAATTGCCCAACAAACTTTATGATCCATTTTATCCTATTGCTCATGTGAAAATGAAAAAAATGAGGCGAAAAATTTTTTTTTGTGAAAAAAAGTACTTTTTCATTTTTACAGTTCAATTTGTGAAGCACCTGAGGGTTTAAAGTGCTCAATAGGCATCTAGATAAGTTCCTTGGGGGGTCTAGTTTCCAAAATGAGGTCACTTGTGGGGGAGCTCCAATGTTTACGCACACAGGGGCTCTCCAAACGCGACATGGTGTCCGCTAACAATTGGAGCTAATTTTCCATTCAAAAAGTCAAATGGCGCACCTTCCCTTCCGAGCCCTGCCGAGTGCCCAAACAGTGGTTTACCCCCACATATGAGGTATTGGCGTACTCGGGAGAAATTGCCCAACAAACTTTATGATCCATTTTATCCTATTGCTCATGTGAAAATGAAAAAAATGAGGCGCAAAAATTTTTTTTGTGAAAAAAAGTACTTTTTCATTTTTACAGTTCAATTTGTGAAGCACCTGAGGATTTAAAGTGCTCAATAGGCATCTAGATAAGTTCCTTGGGGGGTCTAGTTTTCAAAATGGGGTCACTTGTGGGGGAGCGCCAATGTTTAGGCACACAGGGGCTCTCCAAACGCGACATGGTGTCCGCTAACGATGGAGATAATTTTTCATTCAAAAAGTCAAATGGCGCTCCTTCCCTTCCGAGCCTTACCATGTGCCCAAACAGTGGTTTACCCCCACATGTGAGGTATTGGTGTACTCAGGAGAAATTGCCCAACAAATTTTAGGATCCATTTTATCCTGTTGCCCATGTGAAAATGAAAAAATTGAGGCTAAAAGAATTTTTTTGTGAAAAAAAAGTACTTTTTCATTTTTACGGATCAATTTGTGAAGCACCTGGGGGATTAAAGTGCTCACTGTGCATCTAGATAAGTTCCTTGGGGCGTCTAGTTTCCAAAATGGGGTCACTTGTGTGGGAGCTCCAATTTTTAGGCACACGGGGGCTCTCCAAACGTGACATGGTGTCCGCTAAAGAGTGGAGACAATTTTTCATTCAAAAAGTCAATTGGCGCTCCTTCCCTTCCAAGCCCTGCCGTGCGCCCAAACAGTGGTTTACCCCCACATATGAGGTATCAGCGTACTCAGGACAAATTGTTCAACAACGTACATGGTTCAGTTTCTCCTTTTACCATTGGGAAAATAAAAAAATTGTTGCTAAAAGATAATTTTTGTGACTAAAAAGTTAAATGTTCATTTTTTCCTTCCATGTTGCTTCTGCTGCTGTGAAGCACCTGAAGGGTTAATAAACTTCTTGAATGTGGTTTTGAGTATCTTGAGGGGTGCGTTTTTTAGAATGGTGTCACTTTTGGGTATTTTCAGCCATATAGACCCCTCAAACTGACTTCAAATGTGAGGTGGTCCCTAAAAAAAATGGTTTTGTAAATTTTGTTGTAAAAATGAGAAATCGCTGGTCAAATTTTAACCCTTATAACTTCCTTACAAAAAAAAATTTTGTTTCCAAAATTGTGCTGATGTAAAGTATACATGTGGGAAATGTTATTTATTAACTATTTTGTGTCACATAACTCTCTGGTTTAACAGAATAAAAATTCAAAATGTGAAAATTGCGAAATTTTCAAAATTTTTGCCAAATTTCCGCTTTTATCACAAATAAACGCATAATTTATTGACCTAAATTTACGACTAACATGAAGCGCAATATGTCACGAAAAAACAATCTCAGAACTGCTAGGATTCGTTGAAGCGTTCCTGAGTTATTACCTCATAAAGGGACACTGGTCAGAATTGCAAAAAACGGCAAGGTCTTTAAGGTCAAAATAGGCTGGGTCATGAAGGGGTTAACAATTTATGGGGCGTGTGTCTCCATATGCACAATCTGAATACACTGAATTACTCAATAAGCTGATGTATTTGCAGATCTTGCTCTGCAATATTCACTGTGTGTTTTTTTTTCTGAATACACCTGTATCCTGAGTACACCTGTCACTGCAGCTACAGATAAATTTATCAAAGCATCTAGTTTACAACATGGGGTTACTTTTGGAGTTTCTTTAGTAGCATAAAGACTCCACAAATGATGACTACAAATTATTTCAGTGAATAGACTTTCTATATGTCAAATAGTGCGTATTCTGAGCTCTGAATTGTAGACAATTACTAATTTTCAATGATGTATGAAGCATTACTGCATTTGGGAGAAATTGTGTGACAAATTATCAGGTCCATTTTTCCTACTACCCTTTGTGAAAATGAAAAATTGGCAGCTAATATAACATTTAAGTAGTATAAATTTATTTTTTTTATTTATTTTCACTGCTCAATTTTATCAAATTATGTAATAATAGGACTCAAAAGGCAGAGAATAAAAGCACAATAGGATGTTATCCAGTTAAAATTTTAAAATATATAAAGGTTATGCTAATCTGGTTCAGTTGTGATCACACAACAATTTTAGAGCTTATGATCCCAGCTGCTGCAGGTCCATGGATCCCCAGACATAAATGTAAGGAAGGGAAAATTGTGGACATTTAGCGCTGCTGGTGGCATAGTTTTTTTTGTCCTGAAGAAGAAGCATGTTAACTTTGAAATGCATTGACAAATGTAAAAAATGTGTACCTGGATTTGATAAAACACGCACCAGTAGCGTGGAATATCCACAATTTTCCCTTAATTAAAATTCTTAAATTTAGCAATATACACTGCTCAAAAAAATAAAGGGAACACTGAAATACCACATCCTAGATATCACTGAATGAAACATTTCAGTTGCAAATCTTTATTCATTACATAGTGGAATCTGTTGAGAACAATAAAACATAAAAATGATCAATGTAAATCAAAATAAATATCGCATGGAGGTCTGGATTTGGAATGACCCTCAAAATCAAAGTGGAAAATCAAATTACAGGCTGATCCAACTTCAGTGGAAATGCCTCAAGACAAGGAAATGATGTTCAGTTGTGTGTATGTTGCCTCCATGTGCCTGTATGAGCTCAGTACAATGCCCGGGCATGCTCCTGATGAGGCGGCGGATGGTCTCCTGATGGATATCCTCCCAGATCTGGACTAAAGCATCCCACAACTCCTGGACAGTCTGTGGTGCAAGGTGACATTGGTGGATGGTGCGAGACATGATGTACCAAATGTGTTCAATCGGATTCAGGTCTGGGGAATGGGCGGGCCAGTCCATAGCTTCAATGCCTTCATCTTGCAGGAACTGCTGACGCACTCCAGCCACATGAGGTCTGGCATTATCCTGCATTAGAAGGAACCCAGGGCCAACCGCACCAGCATATGGTCTCACAAGGGGTCTGAGGATCTCATTTCGGTACCAAATGGCAGTCAGACTACCTCTGACTAGCACATGGATGGCTGTGCGGCTCTCCAAAGAAATGCCACCCCACACCATTACTGACCCACTGCCGAATCGATCATGCTGAAAAATGTTGCAGGCAGCAGACTGCTCTCCACGGTGTCTCCAGACTCTGTCACGTCTGTCACATGTGCTCAGTGTGAACCTGCTTTCATCTATGAAGAGCACAGGGCGTAAAACAGTGTTGCTTCCTAAGTGGACAGTTTGACTTCACAGAAGTTTGATTTACTTGGAGTTATATTCTGTTGTTTAAGTGTTCCCTTTTTTTTTTGAGTAGTGTAGTTTTCATTTATTTTTATTTTTTTTTGCTGATCTGGCACCTCAGTGACTGCAAATGGCACCCACAATTGATTTTATCAAATAGAAATTAAGAGAAATTGCATGATAAAGTTGAAGTTCATTTTCTCCTTCAATCCATTGTGACAATGACAAATTTGTTTCTATAACAACATTTTATTATAAAATATATAATTTTTTGTTTTCATATCCCAATGTTATAAAGTTTTATTTAGCACCTGTTGGTACTAAATACTCAAAACATTTCTATATGAATTCCTTGAATGGTCTATTTTCCAATATCGAGTTACTTGTGGGCGATTCTGTCACCCATGGGGTTATGCAAAAACAACATGATGTTTTTATTACAGCCAGAATTGAACTCAAAAAATTAAATAACACTTCTTAACTTCCAAGTAAATTTCTCCAATTACTATTTGTGAAAATGCCAATTTTGAGGCGAAATCAATATTTGTGTGGAAAAATGTTATGTTTTTTATGTTTTCATTCCATTGTGCATTAATTCCAGTAAATCATCTCAAGGGTAAGCAAATTTCAAATTTTGTGAAAGCAGTTTTGAAGATTTTGAGGGTTACCGTAATTAAAATGTAATCACTTTTTAGGTATGATCCAATATATCAGCCCTCCACGTCATTTAAAAATAAAATGAGTCCATAAAATATGAGATTCATAATTTTCCTTGAAAAATGAAAACTTTTGGCTACATTTTTACTATTCCTATAAGATAAAAGGATGCTTACCAAATTAAACTAATATAAAATAAATAAGTACATTAGAATTGTTGTTTATTAATTTACTAGATGGTGGCCCGATTCCAACGCATCAGGTATTCTAGAATATGCATGTCCACGTAGAATATTGCACAGCCCACGTAGTATATTGCCCAGCCACATAGTATATTGCCCAGCCACGTTGTATATTGCCCAGCCACGTTGTATATTGCACAGTCACGTAGTATATTGCCCAACCATGTAGTATATTGCCCAGCCACGTAGTATATTGCCCAGCCACGTAGTATATTGCCCAGCCACGTAGTATATTGCCCAATCACGTAGTATATTGCCCAGTGACGTAGCATATTACCCAGCGACGTAGCATATTGCCCAGCAACGTAGTATATTGGCCAGTCACGTAGTATATTGCCCAGTCACGTAGTATATTGCCCAACCACGTAGTATATTGCCCAGTGACAATGTATATTGCCCAGCCACTTAGTATATTTCCCAGTTACATAGTATATTGCCTAGTGACGTAGTATATTGCGCAGTCACGTAGTATATTGCCCAGTTACGTAGCATATTGCCTAGTGACGTAGTATATTGCGCAGCCACGTAGTATATTGCCCAGTGACGTGGTATATTGCCCAGTGACGTAGTATACAGCACAGAGCCAACGTAGTATATTGCCCAGTTACGTAGTATGTTGCCAAGTGACGTAGTATACAGCACAGAGCCACTTAGTATATTGCACAGTGACGTAGTATACAGCACAGAGCCACGTAGTATATTGCCCAGTGACGTAGTATATTGCCCAGCAACGTAGTATATTGGCCAGTCACATAGTTTTTTGCACAGTCTTGTAGTATATTGCCCAGTCATGTAGTATATTGCCCAACCACGTAGTATATTGCCCAGTGACGTACTATATTGCCCAGCCACATAGTATATTTCCCAGTTACGTAGTATATTGCCTAGTGACGTAGTATATTACCTAGTGACGTAGTATATTGCGCAGCCACGTATTATATTGCCCAGTGACGTAGTATATTGCCCAGTGATGTAGTATACAGCACAGAGCCACATAGTATATTGCTCAGTTACATAATATATTGCCCAGTGATGTAGTATACAGCACAGAACCAGGTAGTATATTGCACAATGACGTAGTATACAGCACAGAGCCACGTAATATATTGCCCAGTGACGTAGTATATTGCCCAGTCATGTAGTATATTACCAAACCACATAGTATATTGCCCAGTGACGTACTATATTGCCCAGCCACGTAGTATATTTCCCAGTTACGTAGTATATTGCCTAGTGACGTAGTATATTGCGCGGCCACGTAGTATATTGCCCAGCCACGTAGTATATTTCCCAGTTTCGTAGTATATTGCCTAGTGATGTAGTATATTGCCCAGTGACATAGTATACAGCACAGAGCTACATAGTATATTGCCCAGTTACATAGTATATTGCCCAGTGACGTAGTATACAGCACAGAGCCACGTAGCATATTGCACAGCGAAGTAGTATACAGCACAGAGCCACGTAGTATATTGGCCAGTCACGTAGTATATTGACCAGCTACGTAGTATATTGCCCAGCCAGGTTTGTCACAGGTTAAAAAATAAAAAATAAACATATACTCACCTTTCCGAGGGTCCCTTGTAGTCCACGGCAGCTTCCAGTCCCAGGGTTGGTATGAGCGCAGGACCTGTGATGATGTCGCGGTCACATGACCGTGACATCATGGCAGGTCTTTCTAGCGCAGGCGTGCAGGGCCTCTGATGACAGTGCGGTCACATGACCGTGACGTCATGGCAGGTCCTTCTCGCGCAGGCGCGCAGAGCCTGTGATGATGTCGCGGTCACATGACTGTGATGTCATGGCAGGTCCTTCTCCCATACCATCTTTGCCACCAGAACCTGCAACAGAAGATGGCGGCCAGCGTGAGTGACTACGGAGGGTGAGTATAGCAGGTTTTTTTAATTATTATTTTTAACATTAGATTTTTTACTATTGATGCCGCATAGGCAGTGTCAATAGTAAAAGTTGGGGACACACATGATTAATAGTGGCGGTAACGGAGTGCGTTACCCACGGCATAACGAGGTCCGTTACCACCGGCATTAACCCTGTGTTAGCGGTGACCGGAGGGGAGTATGCGGGCGACAGGCACTGACTGCGGGGAGTAAGAAGCGGCCATTTTCTTCCGGACTGTGCATGTTGCTGATTGGTCGCGGCAGCCATGACAGGCAGCTGGCGAGACCAATCAGCGAATGAATAACCATGACAGACCGAAGAACAGACGGAAGTGACCCTTAGACAATTATATAGTAGATTTTTGGGATACGACTAATTGGTTTAAAGGTGTAAACATTCCAAGTTTAAAAATTGCTATTTTTTCTAAATTGTCATAACATTTCAGATATATTCATCAAAACTCAAAAAAAGCATTGACATAAATTTACCACTACGGTAAAACACAATGTGTCACAAACAAAAGCATTTTCCAATTCACTAGGATACGTTGAAGCATTTCAGTGTTCTTACCCCATGAAGTGACAAATTAGATAAATATACAGCTGGGTCATTAACCCCTTAAGGACCAAGCCACTTTGTATGTTAATAACCAGACGCTAATTTTGAAATCTGACCACTGTCAATTTATGTGGTTATAACTCTGGAACGCTTCAATGTATCCCATTGATTCTGAGATTTTTTTTCATTACATATTGTACTTTATGACAGGGGTAACATTTCTTCAAAATTTCTTGTGTTTATTTTTGAAAGAAAAAATATAAATTTGGCAATAATGTTAAAAATGTCACAATTTTCAAAGTTTTAATTTTATGCCCCTAAATCAGAGCACTATGTCACACAAAATAGTTCATAAACAACATTTCCCACATGTCTACTTTACATCAGCACAATTTTTTAAACAATTTTTTTGTTAGGAAGTTATAAGGGTTAAAATTTGACCAGCATTTTCTAATTTTTCCAACAAAAATTTACAAAACCATTTTTTGAGAGACCACCTCACATTTGAAGTCACTTTTTGGGGCCTATATGACAAAAAAATTCCCAAAAGTGACACCATTCTAAAAACTGCACCCCTCAAGGTGTTCAAAACCACATTCAAAAGGTTTATTAATCCTTCAGGTGCGTCACAAGAATGGAAGCAATGTGGAAGGAAAAAATGAACATTTATCTTTTTTTCACAAAAATTTTACTTTGAGCACAACCTAAACCACAATATTTGCTGTGCAATTTCTCCTGAGTACGCCGATATCTCATGTGTGGATGAAGACCACTCTTTAGGAGTTGCTTCAGGGCTCGGTAGGGAAGGAGCACCATTTGAGGTTTTGACTACTATTGATACCGGTATTAGGAGGGTATAACTGCCAGGGTCAGTATTAGCACTGATCCCAGCAGTTTATGTAAGTAATTCAGTCTCATTTATGCTGTTGATCTCATGGGTGCACTGTGTACATTCACGAAATCAGCTCGATGAGAATGTAAATTGCAGGACTTGAATTGGCTCCCTGCTACAATGTAAATTTTTGTCACTGGTCATTAACTAGTTAAAGATGTATATAAAAGTTATTATTATATGAAGCTAGTAAACAATTTAGATTTTTAACTTTGTTATTGCCACTAGCTAAAACCTTGCATAATGACTGTGACTTCTTCTACCCAAGAACAGCACTCGATCTATCAGCTGTTAGATTTTTTGTTGGTTTACACCGAGCATATTTATTTTCCATTTTTAGGAGCACAACTAAAGTATGATTAAAAGCCAAACACCAGTCAGCACTGATGTCTATTTTAACATCTGGATAAAACTTTCTAAAAAAAAAACCCAATTTTTAAAAACTTCAGTGCCTGTGCTTTTTCATCACTGCAAATATAGCTGATGTTCCCTCCTCAATATACTGTCTCCCTATATGTCGCTAGAATTTCCTAATATATACCTGCTATGGATACAATCAACAAATTTATTGTATATGGGTAAATGCACACAAAGTCTTCCATACATCAGCGAAAAAAGCATAGGAACACAACAGTATTGCTTGTCATTAAGGGTATGTGCACACGTTGCGGAAAGGTGTGCGGGTTTTTCCGCACTAATTTTGGTAAATCCACAGGAAATCTGCACTGGGGATTTACTGTGGAATTACCACGGATTTACAACAGTTTTTCCGCGGTTTTTGTGTGGATTCCACCTGCGGTTTTACACCTGCTGATTCTTATTGAGGAGCATTTGTAAACTGCTGCAGACGCCGCACAAAGATTTGCCATGCTGCGGAATAAACTTTGTTGCGTTTCCGCGTGTTTTTTTCCACAGCATGTGCACTCCAGATTTTGTTTTCCATAGGTTTACATGGTACTGTAAACTCATGGAAAACTGCTGCAAACCTGGAGCGGCCAATCCACTGCGGATCCGCAGCAAAATCCGCAGCGTGTGCACATACCCTCAGCCTTCTTTTTCTGTTGTATTTTTTGTTTTTTTTACATTGTTTTCCCAAAAGGGAGGGGTAATTTGGGTAAGGCTTTCAAAGCCTTAAACTATTAAAAGCCTTAAAACTAATGAAAAATGTACAGCAAGTTGTTATAACATTGCAGTGTCTATTTTGCTTAAAGGCATTTAGTAAACACTTTAATAGTCAGATTTCAGGCGCAAACCAGCTGAAAAAGATGCCATGATCCCATACTCCTATCAAAGAGTGGAAACTCCTCACTTGTCAAATTTTAATGTTAGATTTAAAAGAAAAAAGGTATATCTATGTGTATCAGTCTCAATGGAGGCGAGAAGGACATTTGTTTGACCTCTATAGTGAGACTAGACATCTGTGCACGCATTTGGCAAATGACACTGAAAACATACAGTTGCATGTAAAAGTTTGGGCACTCCCGGTCAAAATGACTTTTAGATATATATTTGTACTAGCTGAAGAGCCCGGCGTTGCCTGGGCATAGTAAATATCTGTGGTTAGTTATAGCACCTCACTTCTCTTATTTTCCCATCACGCCTCTCATTTTCCCAATCACATCTTTCATTTTCCCCCTCATATCTCTCATTTTCTCCCTTACACCTCTCATTTTCTCCCTCACTCCTCTCATTCCCCCCTAACACTTGTCATTTCGACCTCACATCTGTCATTTTCCGATCACTCCACTATTTTCCCTCACTCCTCTTTCGACCCCACATCTGTCATTTTCCGATCACTCCACTATTTTCCCTCACTCCTCTCATTTTGCACTCACACCTTTTCATTTTCACCTCAGTATATACATGTTTGTCATCTCCCTTATATATAGTATACACCTGTATGTCATCTCCTGTATATAGTATATACCTGTATGTCATCTCCCCTGTATATATAATATACCTGCTGTGTGTCATCTCCCCTGTATATAGTATATACCTGTATGTCATCTCCTCCTATATATAGTATATACCTGTATGTCATCTCCTTCTATATATAGTATATACCTGTATGTCATCTTCTATATATAGCATATACCTGTATGTCATCTCCTCCTGTATATAGTATATACCTGTAGGTCATCTGCTCCTGTATATAGTATATACCTGTGTGTCATCTCCTCCTGTTTATAGTATGTACCTGTATGTGATCTCCTCTATATAGTATATACCTGTGTGTCATCTCTCCTGTATATAGTATATATCTGTGTGTCATCTCCCCTGTAAATAGTATATACCTGTGTGTCATCTCCTCCTGTATTAGACCTCGTTCACACATTATTTGCTCAGTATTTTTACCTCAGTATTTGTAAGCTAAATTGGCAGCCTGATAAATCCCCAGCCAACAGGAAGCCCTCCCCCTGGCAGTATATATTAGCTCACACATACACATAATAGACAGGTCATGTGACTGACAGCTGCCGTATTTCCTATATGGTACATTTGTTGCTCTTGTAGTTTGTCTGCTTAATAATCTAATTTTTATTTTTGAAGGATAATACCAGACTTGTGTGTGTTTTAGGGCGAGTTTCGTTTGTCAAGTTGTGTGTGTTGAGTTGCGTGTGGCGACATGCATGTAGCGACTTTTGTGAGATGAGTTTTGTGTGGCAACATGCATGTAGCAACTTTTTGTGTGTCGAGTTGCATGTGACAGGTTAGTGTAGCAAGTTGTGTGCAGCAAGTTTTGTGCATGGCGAGTTTTGCGCATGGCGAGTATTATGTGTGGTGCCTTTTGAGTATGTGCAAGTTGTGTGTGAGGCAACGTTTGCATGTGCTGCAACTTTTGTACATGTGGCAATTTTTCCGTGTGTGCAAGTTTTGCGTGTGGCGAGTTTTCCATGAGGTGAGTTTTGCACTTGTGGCGAGTTTTGCGTGAGCCTAGTTATTGCATGTGGCGAGTTTTGCGCGCGGCGAGTTTTGAGCGGCGACTTTTGTGTTTCGACTTTTATGTGGCGAGGTTGGTGTATGTGTGGTGAAATGTGTGCTGAGGGTGGTATATGTGTTCAAGCACGTGGTAGTGTGTGGCGCCTTTTGTGTGTGTGTTCATATCCCCGTGTGTGGTGAGTATCCCATGTCGGGGCCCCACCTTAGCAACTGTACGTTATATACTCTTTGGCGCCATCGCTCTCACTCTTTAAGTCCCCCTTGTTCACATCTGGCAGCTGTCAATTTGCCTCCAACACTTTTCCTTTCACTTTTTCCCCATTATGTAGATAGGGGCAAAATTGTTTGGTGAATTGGAAAGCGCGGGGTTAAAATTTCACCTCACAACATAGCCTATGATGCTCTCAGGGACCAGACGTGTGACTGTGCAAAATTTTGTGGCTGTGGCTGCGACGCCTCCAACACTTTTCCTTTCACTTTTTTCCCCATTATGTAGATAGGGGCAAAATTATTTGGTGAATTGGAAAGCGTGGGGTTAAAATTTCATCTCACAACATAGCCTATGATGCTCTCGGGGTCCAGACGTGTAACTGTGCAAAATTTTGTGGCTGTAGCTGCGACGCCTCCAACACTTTTCCTTTCACTTTTTCCCCATTATGTAGATAGGGGCAAAATTGTTTGGTAAATTGGAAAGCGCGGGGTTAAAATTTCACCTCACAACATAGCCTATGACGCTCTCAGGGTCCAGACGTGTGACTGTTCAAAATTTTGTGGCTGTAGCTACGACGCCTCCAACACTTTTCCTTTCACTTTTTTCCCCATTATGTAGATAGGGGCAAAATTGTTTGGTGAATTGGAATGCGCGGGGTTAAAATTTCACCTCACAACATAGCCTATGACGCTCTCGGGGTCCAGACATGTGACTGTGCAAAATTTTGTGGCTGTAGCTGCGACGGTGCAGATGCCAATCCCGGACATACATACATACATACATACATACACACACACACACACATTCAGCTTTATATAGTAGATTTATTTGTTTTTCACTTTTCACTTTAAAAATTACAAAAAGGAAAATGGGCCACTGCATGGTTAGTTTCTAGTAGCACCACCTTTGGAAAGTATCACAGCTTGCAAATTCTTTTGGCAGCCAGAGAAGTGTCTTTCAATTCTTGTTTGACTGATTTTCATCCATTCTTCCTTGGAAAATTCCTCCAGTTCTGTAAGATTCCTGGGTCATCTTGCATGTACTGCTATTTTGAGGTCTAGCCACAGATTTTCAGTGATGTTCAGATAAGAGGACTGTTGGGTCTATTGTAAAACCTTCAGCTTGAGCCTTTTGAGGTAATCTATTGTGCATTTTGATGTGTGTTTAGGATCATTATCCATTTGTAGAAGAAATCCTCTTTTCAACTTCAGCTTTTTTACAGATGTGTTATGTTTACATCAAGAATTTGTTGAAATTTAATTGAATCCATTCTTTCCTCTACCAGTGAAATGTTCCCCGTACAATTGGCTGAAACACTACCCAAAAGCACGATTGAACTACCCCCATGCTTAATGGTTGGTGACAGTGAGATGTTCTTTTCCTGAAATTCTGTGCCCATTTTACTCCACACATACCTTTGATCATTGTAGCTAAAGAGTTCTATTTTAACCATAATGGTACACAAGACTTGTTTCCATAACTCATCAGGCTTGTTTTGATGTTTTTTTGCATACTTCTGACATCAAATTTTGCTGTGAGGATGCAGGAGAGGTTTTCTGCTGATGACTCTTCCATGAAGGCCATATTTGTACAGGTGTCTCTTAACAATAGAACAATGTACCTCAACTCCAGAGTCTGCAAAATATTTCTGAAGATCTTTTGCAGTCAAACCAGGTTCTGATTTGCCTTTCTAGCAGTCCTACGAGCAGCTGTCACTGATATTGTGCTTGGTCTTTAAGACTTTATCTTGATCTCCACTTTTCCTGTTAATTACCATTTCCTAATTACATTTTGAATTCATGAAAGGACAACTTGAAAACGCGTTGCTATCTTCTTATAGCCTTCTCCTGCTTTGTGGGCCTCCACCATTTTTATGTTCAGAGCTAAAGGCAGCTGTTTAGAAGAACACGTCTGCTGTTTTTTGGCTAGGTTTTTATACAGCTGGGAAATTAAGCATCACCTGGCCTTTCCAAACAATAATAGTCAACAAGCTATAACTAGTGTTGAGCATTCCGATACCGCAAGTATCGGGTATCGGCCGATACTTGCGGTATCGGAATTCCGATACCGAGATCCGATACTTTTGTGGTATCGGTATCGGATCCATAGGGATGTGTAAAATAAAGAATTAAAATAAAAAATATTGATATATTCACCTCTCCGGAGGCCCCTGGACATCACGCTGGTAACCGGCAGGCTTCTTTGTTTAAAATGAGCGCGTTTAGGACCTGCGAATGATGTCGCGGCTTCTGATTGGTTGCGTGCCGCCCATGTGACCGCCACGCGACCAATCAGAAGCCGTGACGTCATTCACAGGTCCTAAATTCCTAGAATTAGGAGTTTAGTGAATTAGAATGACGTCGCGGCTTCTGATTGGTCGCGTGCCGCCCATGTGACCGCCACGCGACCAATCAGAAGCCGTGACGTCATTCACAGGTCCTAAATTCCTAGAATTAGGAGTTTAGTGAATTAGAATGACGTCGCGGCTTCTGATTGGTCGTGTGCCACTCATGTGACCGCCACGCGACCAATCAGAAGCCACGACGTCATTCTCATTCACTAAACTCCTAATTCTAGTAATTTAGGACCTGCGAATGACGTCACGGCTTCTGATTGGTCGCGTGGCGGTCACATGGGCGGCACGCGACCAATCAGAAGCCGCGACGTCATTTCTCAGGTCCTAAACGCGCGCATTTTAAACAAAGAAGCCTGCCGGTTACCAGCGTGATGTCCAGGGGCCGCCGGAGAGGTGAATATATCAATATTTTTTATTTTAATTCTTTATTTTACACATTAATATGGATCCGAGGGCCTGAAGGAGAGTTTCCTCTCCTTCAGACCCTGGGAACCATCAGGATACCTTCCGATACTTGGTGTCCCATTGACTTGTATTGGTATCAGATATCGGTATCGGCGATATCCGATATTTTTCAGGTATCGGCCGATACTATCCGATACCGATACTTTCAAGTATCGGACGGTATCGCTCAACACTACCTATAACCCTAACAGACTAATACAGGTCAGAAACATTGGTCAAAGTTATCTGAGCACACAAATCTCCAAGGGTTCCCCAACGCTTGTATCAGCACATTTTCCATTTTGTAATTGTTAAAATGAAAAAAAAGGCCATATATTTTTATTTTTTTGCCCAAAAAACAAAGCAATTGTGTCATCTTTAACTTTAGGCCTTTTAGAGATCATTTCTTCTTCAACTTGCTTGTCGAAACGTTTACATGCCACTGTAGCATGAAAGCAGCCTAAGGCTAATGTGAATCATTCATCATTGTATGAATCTGACTTGAATCTGAGATGATATGGTTTAACAATGGAGTTTTTTGAACAATTTTCTATTCTACAATTAGGATATTTTCATAAAATATAACAGTAGCTGCATCGCTTTTAACTTTTAAGCTATAAAATGTAATTTGCTCGTGTGCACAGTTGGAAATAACTATCTTTTTCAACTTTTACATTATTAGGTACCATTAAGGAGGATGAAGGAGACGACCTTTTGTTGTCATCAGTGGATGAGTTTTGGTGGTTCCCTCATATGTGGAGTCATATGCAGCCTCATCTTTTCCATAATGAGTCCTCATTGGTGGAGCAAATGATTCTAAATAAGGACTTTGCACAGGTGAGATAAACCTTGTTAAAGTACTTCCAAAGGTGTTATAAAATTTGCATTTTGGCTTTAACAGTTAATGACATAGTATTATACTTGAAACCTCATGAATTATTAAAGATTGAGGTTTCAAGATGATTGATTGATTAAATTAGTTAAACGATTTATTCTTTGTTATGCACACATAGTAGTAAACATGTTGATAAAGGTTCTAATTATGAAAAATCTGCACAAATTCCACCAAGTTCCTGTACAGACTATAGTACCCAGTAAGGCAGCCTTTAGTAGATTCAGCATGACTTGGTTAAACCGTGAAGGTAAAGACTACAGAAGACAACTCAAACCTGGCTCCTTAAAATGTCATCACGTACCATCATGTATCACGGAACTCCTAAGGAACCAAGAGGGAGTGCAGTGCAAGAAAGAAACCCCAGCAGTACACTTATCTGACTAGATAAGAAGGACTAGAACTCCAAGCAGAATCCACTAAAGAATATCACCAGCAGAGAAAACCAGAGAGGGGTAGGTTTAAATAGTTGCACTTGGAGTTGTTAGAAAAGGCTAGATGACAAATGAAAACACCTGCTATCTGAAAGGAATGGACAAAGGTAAAAGGTAATGAGCATGTAGACACCGACAAAACCTGCTGTGGCTCAGAGGATAGAGGAGCACAGGACCGCCAGATGAAATCCTGAAGCATTAATTGAGGTTTGAAAGCACTGTTTTACTTTACTTTGACCATTTTTATTTTTCAGGAAAAAAATACAAAATGTTTTTCTTGGAAATTCGGAGACATGTTGCCAGTAGTTTATAGAATAAAAGAACAATTTACATTTTACTCAAAAATATACCTATAAAGAGAAAAATCAGACAAACTGAAAATTTTGCAGTGGTCTCTTAATTTTTGCCAGAGCTGTATTTATCAAACCATTCTACATGGATTTACTGTATGTAAACCATGTCTCCTATCCTGTCGGCTCCTGCATTGATTTACAGAAGCCGACAAATGAATTACCGGCTAATCTTCTATCTCTATGCAATATAATGATATATGTGTGTATATATATATATATATATATATATATATATATACAGTACAGACCAAATGTTTGGACACACCTTCTCATTTAAAGATTTTTCTGTATTTTCATACTTAACAAAAAAGTGTGAAACAACTGAAATTATGTCTTATATTCTAGAATCTTCAAAGTAGCCATCTTTTGCTTTGATAACTGCTTTGCACACTCTTGGCATTCTCTTGATGAGCTTCAAGAGGTAGTCACCGGGAATGATCTTCCAACAATCTTGAAGGAGTTTGCAGAGATGCTTAGCACTTGTTGGTCCTTTTGCCTTCACTCTGCGGTCAGGGTTCAGGTCTGGTGACTGTGGAGGCCAGGTCATCTGGCGTAGCACCCCATCACTCTCCTTCTTGGTCAAATAGCCCTAACACAGCCTGGAGTTGTGTTTGGGGTCATTGTCCTGTTGAAAAATAAATGATGGTCCAACTAAACGCAAACCGGATGGAATAACATGCCGCTGCAAGATGCTGTGGTAGCCATGCTGGTTCAGTATGCCTTCAATTTTGAATAAATCCCCAACAGTGTCACCAGCAAAGCATCCCCACACCATCATACCTCCTCCTCCATGCTTCACGGTGGGAACCAGGCATGTAGAGTCCATTCGTTCACCTTTTCTGCATCGCACAAACACACGGTGGTTGGAACAAAAGATCTCAAATTTGGACTCATCAGACCAAAACACAGATTTCCACTGGTCTAATGTCCATTCCTTGTGTTCTTTAGCCCAAACAAGTTTCTTCTGCTTGTTGCCTGTCCTTAGCAGTGGTTTCCTACCAGCAATTTCACCATGAAGTCCTGCTGCACAAAGTCTCCTCTTAACAGTTGTTGTAGAGATGTGTCTGCTACTAGAACTCTGTGTGGCATTGACCTGGTCTCTAATCTGAGCTGCTGTTAACCTGCTATTTCTGAGGCTGGTGACTCAGATAAACTTATCCTCAGATGCAGAAGTGACTCTTGGTCTTCCTTTCCTGGGGCTGTCCTCATGTGAGCCAGTTTCTTTGTAGCTCTTGATGGTTTTTGCCACTGCACTTGGGGACATTTTCAAAGTTAGCCCAATTTTTCAGACTGACTGATCTTCATTTCTTAAAGTAATGATGGCCACTCATTTTTCTTTACTTAGCTGCTTTTTTCTTGCCATAGAATTTGTATTTACAGTCTATTCAGAATGACTATCAGCTGTGTATCCACCAGACTTCTGCATAACACAACTGATTGTCTCAACCCCATTAATAAGGCAAGAAATCCCACTTATTAAACCTGACAGGGCACACCTGTGAAGTGAAAACCATTCCCGGTGACTACCTCTTGAATCTCATCAAGAGAATGCCAAGAGTGGGCAAAGCAGTCATCAAAGCAAAAGGTGGCTACTTTGAATAACCTAGAATATAAGACATAATTTCAGTTGTTTCACACTTTTTTGTTAAGTATATAATTCCACATGTGTTAATTCATAGTTTTGATGCCTTCAGTGTGAATGTATAATTTTCATAGTTATGAAAATACCGAAAAATCTTTAAATGAGAAGCTGTGTCCAAACTTTTGGTCTGTACTGTATATACTGTATATACATATAACTTGTTGTTTCTCCAGTGACCAGTCCAATGGTAGAGTAAAATATACCTTTTTTTATTCATTATAAAGTTTCTTCTTTCTTCAGTAACAATATTGCATACATTCAATCCCTTATGGATGACAGGTTTCAACACCACATGTGTCTTCCTCCAGGTGCAGGAGTGGACCTGGAGGCATGTGGTGTTGAAACATGTCGTACATAAGGGATTGAATGTATGCAATATTGTCACTGAAGAAATCTGGAACTTTTTAATGGATAAAAAAAAGGTTTATCTTACTCTACCATTGGACATATCGCTGGAGAAGCAAAAAAGTTTTTTCTTTACATGTGTGGATTTGTCCCAATCCGTTTTCCATGTGAACTGTAACCACAGGTTGGATGCATTCCTGTTTCTTCAAAGCGGTAAGCTGGCTTTACAAAAAAAAAAAAAATATATATATATATATATATATAATTTGGCTAAAAAGCTGGGAGGGAGATCCAAGTTGAAGATGAAATGATCTCTAAAAGGCAAGTAGTAAAATACTCGCCGAGTACCGAATACTTGCGAATATATTTGGTCATCCCTAATCTAGGAGTCCAGAATAATTTGAAACTCTGCTTTTGTTCTTAAAAAATGAAGTAATTTTTTGAAAAAAATTATGCATACATTATATTCAAGAATATACTTCCATTATGTAAATTACTTTTTAACTTAGTCCAAAAGGAACAAAACTTTTCTACAAAATAGCTTATTATGCGAAAATAAGACATGATATCATTTATACCATTACTTGCACTTAATAATAGAAAAGATAAAACTTCAATGGTTTGAAACAAAAAGTCAGCTAAATGTGCCTGGTGAAATCAAGTTACAATATGTAAAGATTAGTTATTCCACTCATCAGGGTATAGTTGTTATATCTCCAGCATTTCATTATATTGGAATCTTTTTGTGGTTGACATTCACTATTAAATTACAAATACATTCTGATTACTTCGAGATAGATATCCACATTGTAGTTGTTCATTTTTCCTAAGCGTAGATGTCTATTACATTTGCTATTTTCATAACATTAGAGCAATTTAAGATTTCTAACACTTGCTGCTTTTCCTTTGTTGATAAGAAAGGTGCTATTGTGCTGAATGGATACCACATATTGGTGCTTTTTTGTGCCCCTTTTTAATTGATGAATAGAATATGCCCTGCATAAAATGCATATTATTTAAATTTAGATCAATGTAAATTCTGCATAATCCACTGAATCATTATATCTATTTAAGAGCGCACAAAGGAATCCTATTGAGCATTCGGTGCATTCATTACCTTTTAAATAACCATGTTTGAAGTATTGGGCAGGGCTCAAAAGTAATTACAGTGCTTTGCAATTTAATATCTAAAGCTGATTAGAATCCAGAACAATCCCACTTGGTTGTTCTGCATTTCAAATATGTAGTCTAAATTTGAAGGTTATAAATCTTTGAAATTACATCATGAAGCACATTGCTTAAGCCAAGAGTGCTATAAAAATGCCTAATCAATTAGGAATTAAATTGTATTCAGCTTTCAGAAAAGCATTAGTCCCAGTGATTTCTAATTACTTTATAGTGGCAGTAAGGTATTTCCTATTAGTAAACCACAATGATTCTTTCTACAGCATTTAGGCACCTGTTCACATGTAGTATTCTCATGCCATATTTTTTCTCACAGTGGATTCATACTTTTTTATATATACATTATCATATCTCTTTAGGAAGAAGAGACAACTAACCACATGTATTTGCTTCCACTGTATGCAATTTAATGTCTAGTTTTAAGCATTATAAAAGGAAATTTAGTAAGACTATTGTTTCATACTCTCTTTTTGAATGTACTGTAAAATGCACTGTTGTTATGGATTTTACCTGTTATCCAATTTAACAGATAGAATCCATGCCTTAATAAATCTGAAACACATCTGGCCATGCTCCAAAAAGTCAAATCTAGACAAGCTCGTAGCTACTACAATTTACACAAGTATTGAAAATTATAGTGTAAAACGTAGTAAATTTTTCATGATCTGAGAAACCCTATCCCCTTCTACGAAACCAACACCTTTCTTAAAAAAAAATGATGTGTTAAAAAATCAAACAATATGAGTTGTAATATGAGGCATGACCCAAAATGTGCTGCCTTTTCAATGACACAGTTCTGATACATAATCGTTTGTAAGTGTACTCCCATTCTGACCTTATTGTACATATATGTGATGATGGTGACTCCTTTAATGGCATGTAAGTCTCAGGCACTTATATATATATATATATATATACATATATATATATACTAGATTGTGGCCCGATTCTAACGCATCGGGTATTCTAGAATATGCATGTCCCCGTAGTATATGGACAATGATGATTCCAGAATTCGCGGCAGACTGTGCCCGTCGCTGATTGGTCGAGGCAACCTCTATAACATTATCGTCACCATGGCAACCATTATGACATCTATGTCGATACTGTGCCCGTCGCTGATTGGTCGAGGCGAATTCGTGGCAGACTGTGCCCGTCGCTGATTGGTCAAGGCAACCTTTATGACATCATCGTCGCCATGCTGTGCCCGTCGCTGATTGGTCGAGGCCTGGTGGCCTCGACCAATCAGAGACGCGGGATTTCCAGGACAGACAGACAGAAAAACCCTTAGACAATTATATATATAGATATATATTAGTGCCTGAGACTTACATGTCAATAAAGGAGTCACCATCATCATCACCAGACATTCCTGTATGATGAAATTGCATGGACTGTACATTTGAAGTTCTCCACATATATTGTTTGTTATATCTATCTATCTGTATATCTTATAATTGGAGACTAGCTACAGAATGGATATAAAAAACATCACTGGGCTGCTATTTTAAGCTATTTTATTCTTTTAATTCCTGTGAGACATGACCATTTAAGCATATGTGTGTCTTACTATGCATTGTTAAGGATTCTGCTTTTAACACAAGCATAAGTATTTAATATTGAGTTATAACACTGATTTAGTCATGAAGCCAAAAACATTAATTGAATTTAAAAGAGCAAGACCCCTGTTTGATGAAGAACCAGTACAAATTCAAACAATCTCATGCATATTCTAAATAGTATTACAGTAGCATACCTTTAACCCCTTAATGACCGCCAATACGTCTTTTAACTGACCTGAGATATAAGAGAATAGCCTCCCCATACAGATGACAATGCAGCATCTGTTGGTTGTACACTATAGCTGACAACTTGCTGTATCAGCCACGATCAGTATCTGCGCCTTCTAAATCTGTTTAACCCCTTAGATGCTGCTGTCAATAGTGACTACATCATTATAAATGGTTAACAGAGTGTGGGGGCTTCTTCTTTATCCCAATTGGTGCCCTCAGATCATGATTTTGTTGTCCTGATGTTTGCGATGGCAATTCAGGACCAAATAGCGGCCTTAGAGTCTGCCGGCTATAGTAATCTGTTTAGAAGTTAGCAACATTTAGGTGGTAAAAATACACATTTTCATTTCTGCCATGCCATTTTGCATTAATTCCTGTAAAGCACCTGAAGGGTTAATAAACTACCTGACAGCAGTTTTCAATATGTTTAGGGGTGCTGTTTTTAAAATGGTATCACGTTTGGGGGTTTCCCAATATATGGGACCCCTAAAGTCACTTTAAACATGGATAAGTCCCTAAAAAAATAAATGTGGTAAATTTCTTTGAAAAAATGAAAAATTGCTGCTACATTTTTAAACCTCCTAAAATGCTAACAAAATAAAATAACATTTTCCAAATGGTGCTGATGTATAGCAGACATGTGGGAAATGTTATTTATTAATGGTTTGCTGTTGTATGACTATCTGGATTAAAGGGATAATCATTCAAATTTAGAAAATTGCTAATTTTTTAACATTTTTCTCAAATTTTTTATATTTTTTATAAATAAACACAAAAAATGTTGAACTAAATTTACCATTATCATAAAGTATAATGTGTCACGAAAAAACAATCTCAAAATCACTGGGATTTGTTGAAGCGTTGCAGAGTTATTACCACATAAAGTGACACTGGTCAGATTTCAAAAATTTGGCTCGGTCACTAAGGGGTTAAACTATTACCTCCTATACTATATACCCTGCTCCAAAAATGAGGGGGACATTTATATCAAGCATTGGATCTCAATGAGCAAAAGTTAAAGCTACAAATATTTACTGACATGAATTGTTGAATTGTTGAACTCATTGACAAGAAAATAGCGTATCAATAGTCAATGGAACCCAAAATTCCTTATGTAATGTAGTAAATAAATCAGCACCCCTATCCTACAAAGCCAAAACAGATACATGGTTACACACTAACAGCTGCTCATGATTAATTACCGTCCTAACGCCCTGTACCAACATAGCGGAAGTCTGTAATGAAAATCAGTAATAAAAACTTTTAAAGAAAATAGAATTATTTGTGCACTGCTTTATTCTGAAAGCTATAACTTTTATTTTTTTGTGCTGATGTGGAATTATGACAGCTTGCTTTTGTGGGAGAAGATGAAGTTTTCAGCTATACCATTTTTATTTACATTCATGTTTTTGATTGTGTTTTATTCCACTTTTTTTTCCAGCTGATGAAAAGCATAGTTTGCCACATTTTTTTTATGGAGTTCACTGAAGAGATAAAGTAGTGTGATACCTTTATAGCTCGGATCACGCAATGTGTGTACTATATATATATATTTTTTTTTAAGTATTTTTTTATGTTATATTCTATTATGATGATTATTATCATTATTATTATTATTATTATTATGTAAATTTCTTTAAAATATTGTTTCATATTTTTTTTTACTTTTTTTAAACTTTCTTGCTAAGTCCTTCTATTGGACTTTCACTTTTTTTTACTTTGATGGTTTGCATAATGCAGTGCAATGCACCAGGTTTGCAATGCATTATACCTATTCAGAAGTTTCTTAGACCATGATCTAACAAGCTTTCCGTAGCTTGGTAGTTTGGGGGTCATCATGATGACTTTGTGTCACCATGGCAACAATTGGTCCCCTTTGGAGGCGCCAATCTGAAGGTGGAGGGAGCTATCCCCCTCTGCTGGCCTCCTGAATGTGGCGATCGCTCTCAATCACAGCATTTATAGTGTTAAACAGCCTGGCTATGGCACCATGAAAATGAAGATGAATGACAAAATTGATTTATTTATTTTGGTTGAAGATAGCTGATATTTTTTGCATCATTCACCACACAGTAGGCCTTCAGTAACACTTCCATATTGGAATTATTAATGATTAGTGGATTTTATGACAATGGGAAGTTTTATACACAGGCTTACAAGGCTGGGATATTGACATGGTTACATTTAGTTACATTTTTCAATATTTAAGCTTTCATTATTAACAAAGAGTTTAAAATCAATACAGACAAAATTGAATTTCTTGTTTGCATTAATGCTGGTGGAAGGCATAATGTCCTTTGCAAGTTTAATAAAGTAAAGAGTTTAAATACAATTGTCCAATAGCATGTAAATCAATTTTAGATGGAACACAATTAGTGATGAGCAAGTATACTTGTTACTTGAGATTTCCCAAATATGCTCGGATGGTCTCCGAGTATTTTGGTGTTCTCGGAGATTTAGTTTATGTCAACACAGCTGCATGATTTCTGACTGCTAGATAGCCTGAATACATGTGGAGACTCCCTAACAAACAGGTAATCCCTGCATGTGTGCAGGTTGTCTAGCAGCCGCAAATCATGCAGCTGCGTCAACATAAACTAAATCTCCGAGCATGCCAAAACACTCGGACACCACCCGAGCATCCTCTGGAAATCTCGAGTAACGAGTATACTTGTCCATCACTAAACACAATCAGAAAGACTTGTTTTTAAAGCTGCATTCACAATTTGTGGCTGTGGTATGTATTGTTCTGCTGTTATTCTCCGAAAATACAAAAAACAGGAGATGGAAGAACTAGAAGCAGACATATCTACAGGTAACTTTGACATAGTGGGAATAACCGAGACATGGTTAGATGAAAGCTATGACTGGGCAGTTAACTTACAGGGTTACAGTCTGTTTAGAAAGGATCATAAAAATCGGAGAGGAGGAGGGGTTTGTCTCTATGTAAAGTCTTGTCTAAAGTCCACTTTAAGGGAGGATATTAGCGAAGGAAATGAGGATGTCGAGTCCATATGGGTCGAAATTCATGGAGGGAAAAATGGTAACAAAATTCTCATTGGGGTCTGTTACAAACCCCCAAATATAACAGAAACCATGGAAAGTCTACTTCTAAAGCAGATAGATGAAGCTGCAACCCATAATGAGGTCCTGGTTATGGGGGACTTTAACTACCCGGATATTAACTGGGAAACAGAAACCTGTGAAACCCATAAAGGCAACAGGTTTCTGCTAATAACCAAGAAAAATTATCTTTCAAAATTGGTGCAGAATCCAACCAGAGGAGCAGCACTTTTAGACCTAATACTATCTAATAGACCTGACAGAATAACAAATCTGCAGGTGGTCGGGCATCTAGGAAATAGCGACCACAATATTGTACAGTTTCACCTATCTTTCACTAGGGGGACTTGTCAGGGAGTCACAAAAACATTGAACTTTAGGAAGGCAAAGTTTGAACAGCTTAGAGATGCCCTTAATCTGGTAGACTGGGACAATATCCTCAGAAATAAGAATACAGATAATAAATGGGAAATGTTTAAGAACATCCTAAATAGGCAGTGTAAGCAGTTTATACCTTGTGGGAATAAAAGGACTAGAAATAGGAAAAACCCAATGTGGCTAAACAAAGAAGTAAGACAGGCAATTAACAGAAAAAAGAAAGCATTTGCACTACTAAAGCAGGATGGCACCATTGAAGCTCTAAAAAACTATAGGGAGAAAAATACTTTATCTAAAAAACTAATTAAAGCTGCCAAAAAGGAAACAGAGAAGCACATTGCTAAGGAGCGTAAAACTAATCCCAAACTGTTCTTCAACTATATCAATAGTAAAAGAATAAAAACTGAAAATGTAGGCCCCTTAAAAAATAGTGAGGAAAGAATGGTTGTAGATGACGAGGAAAAAGCTAACATATTAAACACCTTCTTCTCCACGGTATTCACGGTGGAAAATGAAATGCTAGGTGAAATCCCAAGAAACAATGAAAACCCTATATTAAGGGTCACCAATCTAACCCAAGAAGAGGTGCGAAACCGGCTAAATAAGATTAAAATAGATAAATCTCCGGGTCCGGATGGCACACACCCACAAGTACGAAGAGAACTAAGTAATGTAATAGATAAACCATTATTTCTTATTTTTAGGGACTCTATAGCGACAGGGTCTGTTCCGCAGGACTGGCGCATAGCAAATGTGGTGCCAATATTCAAAAAGGGCTCTAAAAGTGAACCTGGAAATTATAGGCCAGTAAGTCTAACCTCTATTGTTGGTAAAATATTTGAAGGGTTTCTGAGGGATGTTATTCTGGATTATCTCAATGAGAATAACTGTTTAACTCCATATCAGCATGGGTTTATGAGAAATCGCTCCTGTCAAACCAATCTAATCAGTTTTTATGAAGAGGTAAGCTATAGGCTGGACCACGGTGAGTCATTGGACGTGGTATATCTCGATTTTTCCAAAGCGTTTGATACCGTGCCGCACAAGAGGTCGGTACACAAAATGAGAATGCTTGGTCTGGGGGAAAATGTGTGTAAATGGGTTAGTAACTGGCTAAGTGATAGAAAGCAGAGGGTGGTTATAAATGGTATAGTCTCTAACTGGGTCGCTGTGACCAGTGGGGTACCGCAGGGGTCAGTATTGGGACCTGTTCTCTTCAACATATTCATTAATGATCTGGTAGAAGGTTTACACAGTAAAATATCGATATTTGCAGATGATACAAAACTATGTAAAGCAGTTAATACAAGAGAAGATAGTATTCTGCTACAGATGGATCTGGATAAGTTGGAAACTTGGGCTGAAAGGTGGCAGATGAGGTTTAACAATGATAAATGTAAGGTTATACACATGGGAAGAAGGAATCAATATCACCATTACACACTGAATGGGAAACCACTGGGTAAATCTGACAGGGAGAAGGACTTGGGGATCCTAGTTAATGATAAACTTACCTGGAGCAGCCAGTGCCAGGCAGCAGCTGCCAAGGCAAACAGGATCATGGGGTGCATTAAAAGAGGTCTGGATACACATGATGAGAGCATTATACTGCCTCTGTACAAATCCCTAGTTAGACCGCACATGGAGTACTGTGTCCAGTTTTGGGCACCGGTGCTCAGGAAGGATATAATGGAACTAGAGAGAGTACAAAGGAGGGCAACAAAATTAATAAAGGGGATGGGAGAACTACAATACCCAGATAGATTAGCGAAATTAGGATTATTTAGTCTAGAAAAAAGATGACTGAGGGGCGATCTAATAACCATGTATACGTATATAAGGGGACAATACAAATATCTCGCTGAGGATCTGTTTATACCAAGGAAGGTGACGGGCACAAGGGGGCATTCTTTGCGTCTGGAGGAGAGAAGGTTTTTCCACCAACATAGAAGAGGATTCTTTACTGTTAGGGCAGTGAGAATCTGGAATTGCTTGCCTGAGGAGGTGGTGATGGCAAACTCAGTCGAGGGGTTCAAGAGAGGCCTGGATGTCTTCCTGGAGCAGAACAATATTGTATCATACAATTATTAGGTTCTGTAGAATGACGTAGATCTGGGGATTTATTATGATGGAATATAGGCTGAACTGGATGGACAAATGTCTTTTTTCGGCCTTACTAACTATGTTACTATGTTACTATGTTACATTGCATTTCTATGGCAATTGCAGCAAAAATATAAGCAGATTGCATTCTGTGAATGTAGACTTACAAGTACACTTAATGATAACTACAGAAAATACCAACCTGCCGCTAATTACAAGCAGTGTCAGATGGGTTAGCGAAAGACCCACCAGTAACCAACTCCAGGGCTCCAGTTTCCAGCTACATACCAATGTCACATTATCCTCAATCGCAAATTTAATTAACCATGAACTGGGTATGGTTAAATTAATAAGATGATGCTTTTGTCTGTCATAGTGATTCAAATAAATCATGACTAGTGTTGAGCATTCCGATACCGCAAGTATCGGGTATCGGCCGATACTTGTGGTATCGGAATTCCGATACCGAGATCCGATACTTTTGTGGTATCGGGTATCGGTATCGGATCAATAGGGATGTGTAAAATAAAGAATTAAAATAAAAAATATTGATATGCTCACCTCTCCGGCGGCCCCTGGACATCACGCTGGTAACCGGCCGGCTTCTTTGTTTAAAATGAGCGCCTTCAGGACCTGCGAATGACATCACGGCTTCTGATTGGTCGCGTGCCGCCCATGTGACCGGCACGCGACCAATCAGAAGCCGCGACGTCATTCTCATTCACAAAACTCCTAATTCTAGGAATTAAGGACCTGCGAATGACGTCGCGGCTTCTGATTGGTCGCGTGCCGGTCACATGGGCGGCACGCGACCAATCAGCAGCTGTGACGTCATTCGCAGGTCCTGAAGGCGCTCATTTTAAACAAAGAAGCCAGCCGGTTACCAGCGTGAAGTCCAGGGGCTGACAGAGAGGTGAGCATATCAATATTTTTTATTTTAATTCTTTATTTTACACATCCCTATGGATCCCAGGGCCGGAAGGAGAGTTTCCTCTCCTTCAGACCCTGGGAACCATGAGAATACCTTCCGATACTTGATGTCCCATTGACTTGTATTGGTATCGGATATAGGTATCGGCGATATCCGATATTTTTCGGGTATCGGCCGATACTATCCGATACCGATACTTTCAAGTATCGGACGGTATCGCTCAACACTGATCATGACAAGTATTGCTCATATACTGTAATAGAGTGGTGGTTCATCTTGCGAAGAGGAATCTTCTGTTCTCCCATGCGTTAGGAGTCGAGTTTCCTCTGCTGCACAGGGGGAATCTCGATCCATGTCTGCTGCGGTCTCCCATTCGGTATCGGCCGCAGTGGGCTCTGCTCAGCGGAGACGTCGCTCCCAGCGTCTCGCTGGGGCTGATTCGGTGCATAGGGTCACTACTACCTTTTCTGGCTTTCCTATGGTACCCTGCACTGATCTGCAGCGAGCGAGCCTCTCTGGGACTAAGTCCTTGTTTATTCACACTGAGCATGCCCAGGACAGGGCCTCCCATTGGAGGTCGAGGGCCACATGTTCGGTCACATGCTCAGGTGCTGCAGTACATTCCATTGGTCCTTCTGGAAGGTCCTGAAAGGGCAAAACATGCTCAGGTACTGCAGCACTTTCCATTGGTCCTTCTGGAAGGTCCTGAAAGGGCAAAAACTTCAGTAGCAGCTTCCTGTGCTGCAACTATATAAACTGCGCATGACCGCATGGCCGTGCGCTAGTATTGTCTTATGTTATGTGCTTTGCGCCAGTGTGGTCACATGTATGTGTGTTCAGGGACCCGGCTGAAATAAGCCCCTAGAATGCTGGCTCCTCCGGTGAGGAGATTGAGTCTGAGTGTATTCAGGGACCCGGCTGAAATAAGTCCCTAGAATGCTGGCTCCTCCGGCGAGGAGTTTTGTGTGTTTGTGTGACCACTGACTGCTCTCTGTTTGGGCAGTTAGCCTGTGCCTCTGTGGAGTCTAACAGGGCACAGTGCTTTCCTTTCACGGCTACTCAGTGAATTAACTGAGTTAGTCTATACCGCCATATAGCTCCGCCGTTTGCTAGCAGCAGGTACTCCTGCACGGTGGACCCCGGGCTGCGAACGCACCAATATCAATAAACATCTCTATTTACTCGGTGCGTTCCGCTAGCCCTAACAGAATACTAGCACCAGGGTCTGGCTAGTAAATGGCGGACATTCAGCAATCTTTGCGGTATATCCAGCAGCTGGAGGGTAGGTTGGCGGCTCTCAAGAGCTCAACCTCAGCTGTGGATGTTACCGCAGTTGCTGTACAGGCTGCTAGCGTGGCTGCAGCAACCTTGTCCACTGCCACCCCTGTTCCGACGTTATCTCACCTCCCGCTGCCAGAAAAATTTTCTGGAAATAGCAAAACTTGTAGGAGATTCGTGAGTCAGTGCTCTATTCACCTCGAGCTCCTGATTGCACGTTTTCCTACAGAGCGGGCAGGGTGGGATTTATTGTGTCTCTTTTGTCGGACAGGGCGTTGGAGTGGGCTACGCCGCTGTGGGAGAGTGGTGATCATGTGGTGCAGAGTGCTCCGTTGTTCCTGAGCACTCTGAAAAAGGTCTTTTTAGGACCTCAAGTCACCCATGACACCGCGCTCCAACTACTGGCATTAACTCAGGGTGAGTCCTTGGTCAGCCATTTTTCCGTCCGCTTCCGTACTTTAGCTTCCGAGCTGGAGTGGTCGGATAAAGCCCTTATCCCCATATTTTGGAGGGGCCTGGCTGACCACATTAAGGACGCTCTGGCCACTAGGGAGATTCCTGCCACACTGGAGGAGTTAATAACTGTCTCTACTCGTATTGACCTCCGTTTTAACGAGCGGAGGTTGGAGCGAGCCCAGTGTAGGCAGAGGTTTCGGCTGGCTCCCACCTTCGCCAAACCTTTGGAATCTCCAGTCCAGGCATCCGAGTCACATGAGGCCTTAGAGGTGACACAAGCGGGATCCCAGTCTCAGTCTGCCCGTGCACATAAGGTCCGTCATGTTTGCCAGCAGTCAGGACACCTTGCCTCCAAGGGTCCTCAGCGGTCGGGGAAACGTCAGCGTCTAGTGGCAGTTGGAGGAGGTACACTAGACACGGCGACGTTTGCCTCAAAGTTGTCCTTCAAGGGGACAATTACCATAGGCCCATCCACTCTTATGGTCGAGCTATGCGTGAATTCTGGGGCAGAGGGTAACTTTATGTCTTCCGCTTTTGCCCAGCGTCACGCAATACTCTTGGTGATGCTCGCCAAGCCAGTAACCGTTCGAGTGGTAAATGGGTCAACACTACCTTCACAGATTACCCACCAAACCATTCCTTTCACGCTATCTGTGTCTCCATCACATCAGGAGATAATCTCCCTATTAGTCATTCCTGAGGGAATTGATGAGGTCCTGTTGGGGATACCATGGCTTCGCTACCATTCTCCTCATATTGAGTGGTCCTCTGGGAGAATTTTGGGATGGAGTAAATCCTGCGAGCGTAGATGTCTGAGGGAGTGCGTTCAGGTTGCTACTACACAGGTACCCGCAGATCTTTCCTCTCTCCCCAAGCACTATTGGCCCTATGCAGACGTGTTCTCCAAAAGAGCTGCGGAGACCCTTCCGCCTCACCGCCCCTATGACTGTCCTATTGACCTCTTGCCTGGTGCTGAGCCTCCCCGGGGTCGAGTCTATCCGTTATCTCTCCCGGAGACGGAGGCAATATCCCAGTACATCCAAGAGAATCTGGCAAGAGGATTCATTAGGAAGTCAGTGTCACCGGCAGGGGCAGGGTTCTTCTTCGTACAGAAGAAGACTGGAGACTTACGTCCATGCATAGACTACAGGGGTCTTAACGCCATCACCGTTAAGAACAAGTACCCACTACCCCTGATATCTGAGCTGTTTGATAGGCTACGTGGAGCGAGGGTATTTACAAAGTTAGATCTGCGGGGTGCTTACAACCTGATTTGCATCCGTGAGGGGGATGAATGGAAGACGGCTTTTAACACCAGGGATGGGCACTATGAATATCTGGTGATGCCCTTCGGGCTCTGTAATGCCCCAGCCGTTTTCCAAGACTTTGTGAACGACATCTTCTGGGATATGCTCACCACCTCGGTCGTAGTCTATCTGGATGATATTCTCATCTTCTCTCCAGATATTGACTCCCATCGGAGAGATGTTCGCAAAGTCTTCGACCTCTTACGGGCAAACTCCCTCTATGCCAAGTTGGAGAAGTGTGTGTTTGAGCAGGAGTCCTTGCCTTTCCTTGGTTATATCATCTCTGCCAAGGGTTTGGCTATGGATCCTGCCAAGCTACAGGCTGTAATGGACTGGCAGGAACCCCATTCTCTTAAAGCGGTGCAGCGCTTTATGGGGTTCATTAATTACTATCGCCAGTTCATTCCACATTTCTCAACTTTGGTAGCTCCCTTGGTTGCCCTCACCAAGAAGGGAGCAAATCCCAAGTTGTGGTCAGAGGAGGTCTCCAAATCCTTTCTCTCGATCAAGTCACACTTCGCTAGCGCTCCCATCCTACATCGCCCCGATGTTGATAAGCCATTTATCTTGTAGGTGGATGCCTCATCCGTTGGTGCTGGAGCAGTCCTTTTCCAAAAGGATGCTCAAGGTCGGAAGCATCCTTGCTTCTTCTTCTCCAAGACCTTCACACCAGCGGAGAGGAATTATTCCATCGGGGACAGGGAGTTGCTGGCCATGAAGTTGGCTTTTTCGGAGTGGAGACATCTCTTGGAGGGAGCTCGCTTTCCCTTCCAAGTCTTCACTGACCACAAGAACTTGGTGTATCTGCAAACGGCCCAGCGGCTGAATTCTCGCCAGGCTAGATGGTCCCTGTTCTTCTTCCGGTTCCATTTTACTCTCCATTTCCTCTCCGGGGAGAAGAACGTTCGTGCTGACGCTCTCTCCCGCTCCGTGGTGTCATCGGAGGAGGAGGAGGAGGAGCCTCGGCTTATTGTCCCTTCTGAGAGCCTGAGAACTGTAGCTCCAGTTTCGCTAGAGTCTGTGCCCCCGGGCAAGACTTTCGTACCAGCTAACTTGCGACCGGAGGTTCTCTCTTGGGCTCACTCCTCCAGAGTGGGTGGGCATTTTGGGACCAAGAGGACATCTGAGCTTCTGGCGAGAACATACTGGTGGCCGCATATGGTCCGAGATGTCAAGGACTATATTCAGGCGTGCGTTTCTTGCGCCCAGAATCGGTCTCCTCGGCAACGGCCTGCTGGGTTGCTTTACCCTCTACCGGTGGCAGACAGGCCCTGGGAGATGGTCGGGATGGACTTTGTGGTGGGTCTACCCAAGTCGCGTGGCTGCTCCATTATTTGGGTTGTCACCGACCATTTCTCCAAGATGGTGCATTTGGTGCCGCTTCCTCGGTTACCCTCAGCACGGGCCTTGGCGGTGTTGTTCATTAAACACGTTTTCCGATTGCATGGTATGCCTGATAAGATTGTCAGCGATCGGGGTCCCCAGTTCGCATCTCGGTTTTGGAGAGAGCTCTGCCGTTTACTCAGCATAGAGTTAAACCTCTCCTCTGCATACCATCCCGAGACGAATGGGTTGGTGGAGAGAACCAACCAGACTCTGGTGACATATTTGCGACATTTCATCTCTGCTAGGCAGGATGACTGGGCATCTTTGCTACCTTGGGCGGAATTTGCCCTGAACAACGCAGTAGCCGATTCCACTGGTCAAACTCCTTTTCTCCTTAATTACGGCCAGCATCCGCGTGTCCCTGTGCCCATGCCCGTGTCATCCACCAATTCTAGGGTGGCAGACTGGGCGGTGGAGGCACGTGACATCTGGGACCGCACACAGGATGGCATCCGGGCCTCCAAGGAGAGAATGAGGGTTTCGGCTGATACACACCGACGCCCCGCTCCGGTCTTTGCTCCTGGCGACTTAGTGTGGCTCTCCGCCCGTAACATCAGGCTGCGAGTTGAGTCCACTAAGTTTGCTCCTCGCTACATTGGCCCGTTTAAGGTTCTGGAACAGGTTAACCCTGTGGTTTACCATTTGGCTATTCCTCCACGCCTTGGTATCACCGATACTTTCCACGTTTCCCTCTTAAAGCCCGTTCATTTGTCCCGGTTTTCCAAGTCATCTGCTGGGACATCGGGTTCATCCACGGATGAGTTTGAGGTGAATGCTATTGTGGGGTGCAAGGTGGTACGTGGCAAGAAATTTTATCTGGTGGACTGGAAGGGTCACGGCCCAGAGGATAGAACCTGGGAGCCTGTGGAGCACATTCGGGCTCTGCTGCTTATCGCAGCTTTTGAGCGTAGTGAGGCTCAAGGAGGGGGGGGGCCTAGGAGGGGGGGTAATGTTAGGAGTCGAGTTTCCTCTGCTGCACAGGGGGAATCTCGATCCATGTCTGCTGCGGTCTCCCATTCGGTATCGGCCGCAGTGGGCTCTGCTCAGCGGAGATGTCGCTCCCAGCGTCTCGCTGGGGCTGATTCGGTGCATAGGGTCACTACTGCCTTTTCTGGCTTTCCTATGGTACCCTGCACTGATCTGCGGCGAGCGAGCCTCTCTGGGACTAAGTCCTTGTTTACTCACACTGAGCATGCCCAGGGCAGGGCCTCCCATTGGAGGTCGAGGGCCACATGTTCGGTCACATGCTCAGGTGCTGCAGTACATTCCATTGGTCCTTCTGGAAGGTCCTGAAAGGGCAAAAACTTCAGTAGCAGCTTCCTGTGCTGCAACTATATAAACTGCGCATGACCGCACGGCCATGCGCTAGTATTGTCTTATGTTATGTGCTTTGCGCCAGTGTGGTCACATGTATGTGTGTTCAGGGACCCGGCTGAAATAAGCCCCTAGAATGCTGGCTCCTCCGGCGAGGAGATTGAGTCTGAGTGTATTCAGGGACCCGGCTGAAATAAGCCCCTAGAATGCTGGCTCCTCCGGCGAGGAGTTTTGTGTGTTTGTGTGACCACTGACTGCTCTCTGTTTGGGCAGTTAGCCTGTGCCTCTGTGGAGTCTAACAGGGCACAGGGCCTTCCTTTCACGGCTACTCAGTGAATTAACTGAGTTAGTCTATACCGCCATATAGCTCCGCCGTTTGCTAGCAGCAGGTACTCCTGCACGGTGGACCCCGGGCTGCGAACGCACCAATATCAATAAACATCTCTATTTACTCAATGCGTTCCGCTAGTCCTAACACCGTGGGTCAGTCCAAGCCTGATTACAAGTAGTTTTCTAGATTGAAAATATCAACTGGTTTCTCAGCTATGTCTTTAAGAGTTGTTTAGGCTCATACTTAATAAGATAAAATAGAAAAGTTCTTGTCATTTAGGACTATATTTTTCATTTTGCCCATTAGATGTGACTTCTCTTCAACACTGAACATATTAGGGAAATATTATGAAAGAGGAAAAAGCACAGGAAAAATGCCATTCTCCCGTGAAGCCTATGTGATGGAATGAAGCCACGGACTTGCCTGGCCAATGTTATGGAGCGCCCCCCAGTAGGGCAGTGGGGTTCTCGGTACCGGGCCCTTCGGTTCTCAAGGGGGATGTCACGGTGGCTAACCCGGTCCGTGGCCCTAGGGACGTCTGTTGTAAATGGGGGGAATGTTCTTTAAAGGGATAATGTTTGTGACGCCACCTGTGGTATTTGTTCAGGGTGACCGATGCTGCTTAGGGGTCCACTGGGGTGATGTTATGGCAGCTAGATGGTATACCTTCCCACAGGTGAAGTATATCCCCAGGGCTTCCCGAAGTGTAGATGGTGGATGGTGTGAGGCGCAGTGAAGAACAAGGACACAAGGGTGCAGACTCTTTACCTTTTTATTGACGGTTCAGCATCCACAGTCCAAAGCACCAGATCACTGGCAGGCAGAGTCCGGCCGGTCTGAAGGCAAATCCAGAGTCCCCTTATCCAGGTGGAAATCAGCAGCCTTTCTCTAGTGCCTGGGTGTTGTAGTACCTCCCTGTTGTGCATCTCGGTAAGGTCCTCACAACTGTTCTGGATGTTATGTCTTTCTCTCTCTGTCCCCCTGATGAATAGGATAGGACAAACCCGTATGACTGATGGCCTGAGGCTTTTTACAAGAACACTATCACGTCCCAGCCCCCACAGTTGCCACCGTGCCTCCTGGGTATAAGGTCAGGCAACTAATAGGGAACTAGCTCTCCTGCCGCTCTCTGGAGACAGGCTTGGATACGATGACTCCCTCGGTGTTCCGGCTACCGGCTTCTGCGCCTCAGAAAGGATGCAGCCTTTTACAGGGCAGAACTCCTTCTGGTTTCCTCTCCTTTTGCTATGACTTTGTTTCTCACTCTCAGCAACGCAATTCCCTTCAATATCTCTTTCTTAGTATGCTGCCGCATTGGTAAGCAGGTGCAGCTCCGTGTCCTTCTGTCTAGGCCTCTGACAGGATCCTACCCCTGTCAGGGACCCACTACCTGAGTAGAGTTCAGATAGCAGCTTAGGCTAGTTTCACACTGGCGTTTCCCTGATGTGCGGAGGGCTGCGGACTTCCTCCGTGAAGCCCCGCCCTCAGCCGCACCTCCGCTTGTAGCTCCGCCTACATCTGCATGCAGCCCGCATGCAGCCTGCGTACCTATATTTAACATTAGGTATGCAGGTCGTGTGGCTGTATGCGGATGGTGCCTCATGCGTCGTTTTGACGATGCGGCGACCAGCGGAGACGCAGCCACGTAGTATTTTTTTTCCGCATCGTTAAAACGACGCATGCGGCACCATCTGCATACAGTCGCATGACCTGCGTACCTAATGTTAAATATAGGTACGCAGGCCGCGTGCGGGCCCCATGCAGATGTAGGCGGAGCTACAAGCGGAGGTGCAGCTGAGGGCGGGGCTTCACTGAGGAAGTCCGCAGCCCTACGCACATCAGGGAGACACTAGTGTGAAACTAGCCTTACTGAGTGTAGCCCAGCCAGCGTCCGCCAGACTGGTGCTGCCTGGGTGAAACCCAGCTCGCTTCTGTCTAATTAACTGTCCAACCCACCAGTTTTACCTAATTGTGAGGAGAGCCCTAATAAATAGGAGCATAGCTCCCCCTGGTGGACTGGAGTGTGAAGTATGTTGTGTGGTTTGTTTTACCTGGTAAAGTGATCTCCTTTATTGCCATCAGATGTAACATCACTCCCCCTGGTGGAAGAATGACATTACTGCAACGACCAGGACCCTGGGGCGCTGCACTCCCCCCCATAAAATCCAGTACTCCCGGACTGGGAAATGGAAACAACAATACATTAGCAAAAGACATGCAAATTTTTGAAATGCTATAAAACAAGTTAATATAACTGTGCTTCCCTTTATGGGAGGTGAGAACGCTTGAACGTTGCAAACAATAACATATTTACATTATGCGCGCGACTTCAAGTCAAGTAGGAAACAATTATTAACTAGCTATGCAACACAATTACCCATAACGGTATACTATTTACTAAGTGCAAGTACTCTCTAAGAGTATACTATAAAACCTCAAAGTGCAAATCAACATTTTCTTTATTCTTCTACACATGCAGGACTATCTATCAACCCCCACGGGCTCACTGTATTTTTCTTCAATTTATTCAAAGTACATCATTTCAAACTATCTAACTTTAATTCTACCATATTAGCTACATACTATCAACTATGTAAACATTATTTTATTTAACTGAACAGTATCACTTCTAGGCAAAGTGCAATTAAATGAACATTCCCTTTAAGGGTAACTCAAGTCTTTTCTGAAGTAGTGCAAAGCATTAATCACATCATCAGTATTCAAGTCAATTTAAAGGTGACGTGAAGCGATGGACCCGTGACGAACCTCCAGCGTTGGTCTTGGGTGGGCTACAAGACGTGTAATCCGGACCCAGAATTCTGCCACACCAACGGGTTTTTCTTCAGGTCTGAAAAGCAAACCAGTTTTTACAGCAAGATTTAACAGCAGTTTCTGTTAAGAGGCAGTCTCTGTAAAAGCCTCCTTTTGTAAATCCAGTAGGAAGCACCTTTAAGAAGGTGCAAACTGCGTACAGTGGACAGTTTGTGATCATGCAACAGTCCATGATTCTGCAGTTCTTTAGGGCAAAAGAAAAAGGCAACTTTGTAAACAAAGGATCCCCTTAAACAGGGGATCACTTTAAAAGTTTACCCTAAACGGGTTCAACGGCAGACAAAAGAAATGCTTTTAGAACTATTTACATTCTTTGTTTCGAGGCTTATTTGGATGGCTTCCAGGGTTTTACCTGGCACACAACCCTTCTTGGCCTTGGAAGGGCAGAATCCAGGGCCACAATGGAAGTCTGAGTAGCTTGGTCATGAGCGGCGGCCACAACAGGGGCCACGGCTGCTGTTTCAGTGCCGAGTTCATTTTCCGGGGTCCTGGTTGTTGCCAGAAGAGCTGCACATCTCTGGACATCTCGAGCCCACCAACCGTTTCTCTTTTGGTACAGGATGTATATCACGGCATCCCCGGGGTACAAGTCTGGGCCCGCATAGTCTTCTCCGAAGCAGGGTTCCGCTTCATCCCATGTGACGTAGACCCTCACTGGCAACCCGATTTCTTGGATGAAGCCCTTTCCCTTCTGGGGGTGGAAGATCACAACACCCCATTTCAGTGGAAAGTCATCCTGCAAATCACCCCCGGGCCTCATGTTCTGCTTCCTCCCTCCACTCAGCTATTAGGTGTCGCCGGTACTCTCCCCAGGGAACGACCCTAAGGTCATGCTCCTGTGACTCATGGCCTGGTGGCAGGGCCATCAGGGTTCCAGCAGTCGTAGCAGGTGAAGGAGCAGGCACGGGGGACAGGCGGATCCCCGGGATGCGACCATGTTTGGTACCTGCATGTGGGCGGGCTCCACCGCTGTCGGTCCACTCCGCGGATGAGAGCGACGTAGCTAGCAGTGGTGCGGGCCGTATCCCATCTGGAGCGATCCTCCCGCAGAAGGCCAACCTCCATGACTCTGCTGCTGCCACCCAGTTGCCCAGGGGCTGGCCGTCAGGCCCCTCTGCAAACGACTCTGAGAAGGTCATATTCCACAGCGGTCGTAGGTCTAAGTACTCCTCTGGCAACAGGGGTCTGTGCTGGGTCGGAGCATCCCGTGGACACCATGAGGTCACCATGTCCATTTCCTCCTTGCCCTTTTCCCACTCTCTCCTCCTGGGGCGGTTTCTGTTTCTTTGTCTCTGCCCACCATTGAGGATCAGGAGGCAGATCTCGGCTGCTGACAGACACGTCCTCAAGGTACAGAGATATTTGGACTGGACGGCCATTATTTTTTGCGCTTCTCAGTTCGTTCACACCCACAACGCCACGCCCTTCTTCTTCTCTTGTACTCCTCGTGGTGCTGTAATGGCAGAGGTTTTGGCGGGAATTTTCGGCGGCAAATGGCAATATAGTCTTTCAGCAAATCACAGTTCAAGTACAATTCTGGCACAGTTCTTAGGCACATATGACACGATTTTCAGGCTTAAGCAGATTCTGTTCGTAACGCCAAAGTTGGAGCGCCCCCAGAAGGGCAGTGGGGTAATCAGTACCGGCCCTTCGGTTCCCAAGGGGGATATCACGGTGGCTGACCTGGTCCGTGGCCCTAGTGGCATCTGTTATAAATGGGGGAAAGGTCTTTAAAGGGATAATGTTCATGATGCCACCTGTGGTATTCGTTCAGGATGACCGATGCTGCTTAGGGGTCCGCTGGGGTGATGTTATGGCAGCTAGATGGTATACCTTCCCACAGGTGAAGTATATCCAAAGGGCTTCCCGAAGTGTAGATGGTGGATGGTGTGAGGTGCAGTGAAGACGGAGGACACAAGGGTGCAGTCTCTTTACCTTTTTGCTGAAGGTTCAGCATCCACAGTCCAAAGCACCAGATCACAAGGCAAGCAGAGTCCGGCTGGTCTGAAGGCAAATCCAGAGTCCCCTTAACCAGGTGGAAATCAGTAGCCTTTCTCTACTGCCTGGGTGTTGTAGTACCTCCCTGCTGTACGTCTTGGTAACGTCCTCACAACTGTTCTGGATGGTATGTCTTTCTCTCTCTGACCCCCTGATGGATAGGATAGGACAAACCCTTATGACTGATGGCCTGAGGCTTTTTACAGGGACACTATCACGCCATGGCCCCCACAGTTGCCACCATGCCTATTGGGTATAAGGTCAGGCAACTAATATGGAACTAGCTGTACTGCCGGTCTCTGGAGCCAGGCTTGGAGACGATGACGCCCTCGGTGTTCCAGCTACCGGATTCTGCGCCTCAGAAAGGAGGCAGCCTTTTACAAGGCAGAACTCCTTCTGGTTTCCTCTCCTTTTGCTATGACTTCGTTTCTCACTCTCAGCAATGCAATTCCCTTCAATATCTCTTTCTTAGGATGCTGCCGCATTGGTAAGCAGGTGCAGCTCCGTGTCCTTCTGTCTAGGCCTCTGACAGGATCCCACCACTGTCAGGGACCCACTAGCTGAGTGGCGCTCAGATAGCAGCTTACTGAGTGTAGCCCAGCCAGCGTCCGCCAGACTGGTGCTGCCAGGGTGAAACCATCTCGCGTCTGCCTAACTAACTGTCCAACCCACCAGTTTTACCTAATTGTGAGGAGAGCCCTAGTAAATAGGAGCATAGCTCCCCCTGGCGGACTAGAGTGTGAAGTGTGTTGTTTGGTTTGTGATACCTGGTAAAATGATCTCCTTTATTGCCATCAGACGTAACATCACTCCCCCTGGTGGAAGAATGACATTACTGCAACGACCAGAACCCTGGGGCGCTGCACTTACACAATCAAAGTTCTAGAAATGACTGTCAACACCTTGCTTCTGGCACTAGACTAGGGACGTCTGTTGTAAACGGGGGGAATGTTCTTTAAAGGGATAATGTTTGTGACGCCACCTGTGGTATTCATTCAGGGTGACCGATGCTGCTTAGGGGTCCGCTGGGGTGATGTTATGGCAGCTAGATGGTATACCTTCCCACAGGTGAAGTATATCCCCAGGGCTTCCCGAAGTGTAGATGGTGGATGGTGTGAGGCGCAGTGAAGAACAAGGACACAAGGGTGCAGACTCTTTACCTTTTTATTGACGGTTCAGCATCCACAGTCCAAAGCACCATATCACTGGCAGGCAGAGTCCGGCCGGTCTGAAGTCAAATCCAGAGTCCCCTTATCCAGGTGGAAATCAGTAGCCTTTCTCTAGTGCCTGGGTGTTGTAGTACCTCCCTGTTGTGCATCTCGGTAAGGTCCTCACAACTGTTCTGGATGTTATGTCTTTCTCTCTCTGTCCCCCTGATGAATAGGATAGGACAAACCCGTATGACTGATGGCCTGAGGCTCTTTACAGGAACACTATCACGCCCCAGCCCCCACAGTTGCCACTGTGCCTCCTGGGTATAAGGTCAGGCAACTAATAGGGAACTAGCTCTCCTGCCGGTCTCTGGAGACAGGCTTGGAGACGATGACTCCCTCGGTGTTCCGGCTACCGGCTTCTGCGCCTCAGAAAGGATGCAGCCTTTTACAGGGCAGAACTCCTTCTGGTTTCCTCTCCTTTTGCTATGACTTTGTTTCTCACTCTTAGCAACGCATTCCCTTCAATATCTCTTTCTTAGGATGCTGCCGCATTGGTAAGCAGGTGCAGCTCCGTGTCCTTCTGTCTAGGCCTCTGACAGGATCCTACCCCTGTCAGGGACCCACTACCTGAGTAGAGTTCAGATAGCAGCTTAGGCTAGTTTCACACTGGCGTTTCCCTGATGTGCGGAGGGCTGCGGACTTCCTCCGTGAAGCCCCGCCCTCAGCCGCACCTCCGCTTGTAGCTCCGCCTACATCTGCATGCAGCCCGCATGCAGCCTGCGTACCTATATTTAACATTAGGTATGCAGGTCGTGTGGCTGTATGCGGATGGTGCCTCATGCGTCGTTTTGACGATGCGGCGACCAGCGGAGACGCAGCCACGTAGTATTTTTTTTCCGCATCATTAAAACGACGCATGCGGCACCATCTGCATACAGTCGCATGACCTGCGTACCTAATGTTAAATATAGGTACGCAGGCCGCATGCGGGCCCCATGCAGATGTAGGCGGAGCTACAAGCAGAGGTGCGGCTGAGGGCGGGGCTTCACGGAGGAAGTCCGCAGCCCTACGCACATCAGGGAGACGCTAGTGTGAAACTAGCCTTACTGAGTGTAGCCCAGCCAGCGTCCGCCAGACTGGTGCTGCCTGGGTGAAACCCAGCTCGCTTCTGTCTAATTAACTGTCCAACCCACCAGTTTTACCTAATTGTGAGGAGAGCCCTAATAAATAGGAGCATAGCTCCCCCTGGTGGACTGGAGTGTGAAGTATGTTGTGTGGTTTGTTTTACCTGGTAAAGTGATCTCCTTTATTGCCATCAGATGTAACATCACTCCCCCTGGTGGAAGAATGACATTACTGCAACGACCAGGACCCTGGGGCGCTGCACTCCCCCCCATAAAATCCAGTACTCCCGGACTGGGAAATGGAAACAACAATACATTAGCAAAAGACATGCAAATTTTTGAAATGCTATAAAACAAGTTAATATAACTGTGCTTCCCTTTATGGGAGGTGAGAACGCTTGAACGTTGCAAACAATAACATATTTACATTATGCGCGCGACTTCAAGTCAAGTAGGAAACAATTATTAACTAGCTATGCAACACAATTACCCATAACGGTATACTATTTACTAAGTGCAAGTACTCTCTAAGAGTATACTATAAAACCTCAAAGTGCAAATCAACATTTTCTTTATTCTTCTACACATGCAGGACTATCTATCAACCCCCACGGGCTCACTGCATTTTTCTTCAATTTATTCAAAGTACATCATTTCAAACTATCTAACTTTAATTCTACCATATTAGCTACATACTATCAACTATGTAAACATTATTTTATTTAACTGAACAGTATCACTTCTAGGCAAAGTGCAATTAAATGAACATTCCCTTTAAGGGTAACTCAAGTCTTTTCTGAAGTAGTGCAAAGCATTAATCACATCATCAGTATTCAAGTCAATTTAAAGGTGACGTGAAGCGATGGACCCGTGACGAACCTCCAGCGTTGGTCTTGGGTGGGCTACAAGACGTGTAATCCTGACCCAGAATTCTGCCACACCAACGGGTTTTTCTTCAGGTCTGAAAAGCAAACCAGTTTTTACAGCAAGATTTAACAGCAGTTTCTGTTAAGAGGCAGTCTCTGTAAAAGCCTCCTTTTGTAAATCCAGTAGGAAGCACCTTTAAGAAGGTGCAAACTGCGTACAGTGGACAGTTTGTGATCATGCAACAGTCCATGATTCTGCAGTTCTTTAGGGCAAAAGAAAAAGGCAACTTTGTAAACAAAGGATCCCCTTAAACAGGGGATCGCTTTAAAAGTTTACCCTAAACGGGTTCAACGGCAGACAAAAGAAATGCTTTTAGAACTATTTACATTCTTTGTTTCGAGGCTTATTTGGATGGCTTCCAGGGTTTTACCTGGCACACAACCCTTCTTGGCCTTGGAATGGCAGAATCCAGGGCCACAATGGAAGTCTGAGTAGCTTGGTCGTGAGCGGCGGCCACAACAGGGGCCACGGCTGCTGTTTCAGTGCCGAGTTCATTTTCCGGGGTCCTGGTTGTTGCCAGAAGAGCTGCACATCTCTGGACATCTCGAGCCCACCAACCGTTTCTCTTTTGGTACAGGATGTATATCACGGCATCCCCGGGGTACAAGTCTGGGCCCGCATAGTCTTCTCCGAAGCAGGGTTCCGCTTCATCCCATGTGACGTAGACCCTCACTGGCAACCCGATTTCTTGGATGAAGCCCTTTCCCTTCTGGGGGTGGAAGATCACAACACCCCATTTCAGTGGAAAGTCATCCTGCAAATCACCCCCGGGCCTCATGTTCTGCTTCCTCCCTCCACTCAGCTATTAGGTGTCGCCGGTACTCTCCCCAGGGAACGACCCTAAGGTCATGCTCCTGTGACTCATGGCCTGGTGGCAGGGCCATCAGGGTTCCAGCAGTCGTAGCAGGTGAAGGAGCAGGCACGGGGGACAGGCGGATCCCCGGGATGCGACCATGTTTGGTACCTGCATGTGGGCGGGCTCCACCGCTGTCGGTCCACTCCGCGGATGAGAGCGACGTAGCTAGCAGCGGTGCGGGCCGTATCCCATCTGGAGCGATCCTCCCGCAGAAGGCCAACCTCCATGACTCTGCTGCTGCCACCCAGTTGCCCAGGGGCTGGCCGTCAGGCCCCTCTGCAAACAACTCTGAGAAGGTCATATTCCACAGCGGTCGTAGGTCTAAGTACTCCTCTGGCAACGGGGGTCTGTGCTGGGTCGGAGCATCCCGTGGGCACCTTGAGGTCACCATGTCCATTTCCTCCTTGCCCTTTTCCCACTCTCTCCTCCTGGGGCGGTTTCTGTTTCTTTGTCTCTGCCCACCATTGAGGATCAGGAGGCAGATCTCGGCTGCTGACAGACACGTCCTCAAGGTACAGAGATATTTGGACTGGACGGCCATTATTTTTCGTGCTTCTCAGTTCGTTCACATCCACAACGCCACGCCCTTCTTCTTCTCTTGTACTCCTCGTGGTGCTGTAATGGCAGAGGTCTTGGCGGGAATTTTCGGCGGCAAATGGCAATATAGTCTTTCAGCAAATCACAGTTCAAGTACAATTCTGGCACAGTTCTTAGGCACATATGACACGATTTTCAGGCTTAAGCAGATTCTGTTCGTAACGCCAAAGTTGGAGCGCCCCCAGAAGGGCAGTGGGGTAATCAGTACCGGCCCTTCGGTTCCCAAGGGGGATATCACGGTGGCTGACCTGGTCCGTGGCCCTAGTGGCATCTGTTATAAATGGGGGAAAGGTCTTTAAAGGGATAATGTTCATGATGCCACCTGTGGTATTCGTTCAGGATGACCGATGCTGCTTAGGGGTCCGCTGGGGTGATGTTATGGCAGCTAGATGGTATACCTTCCCACAGGTGAAGTATATCCCCAGGGCTTCCCGAAGTGTAGATGGTGGATGGTGTGAGGTGCAGTGAAGAACAAGGACACAAGGGTGCAGACTCTTTACCTTTTTATTGACGGTTCAGCATCCACAGTCCAAAGCACCAGATCACAAGGCAAGCAGAGTCCGGCTGGTCTGAAGGCAAATCCAGAGTCCCCTTAACCAGGTGGAAATCAGTAGCCTTTCTCTACTGCCTGGGTGTTGTAGTACCTCCCTGCTGTACGTCTCGGTAACGTCCTCACAACTGTTCTGGATGGTATGTCTTTCTCTCTCTGACGCCCTGATGGATAGGATAGGACAAACCCTTATGACTGATGGCCTGAGGCTTTTTACAGGGACACTATCACGCCCCGGCCCCCACAGTTGCCACCATGCCTATTGGGTATAAGGTCAGGCAACTAATATGGAACTAGCTGTACTGCCGGTCTCTGGAGCCAGGCTTGGAGACGATGACGCCCTCGGTGTTCCGGCTACCGGATTCTGCGCCTCAGAAAGGAGGCAGCCTTTTACAAGGCAGAACTCTGTTAGAGGTCGAGTTCCCGCTTCTGCACAGGGGGAATCTCGAGACATCTCCACTGCGGTCTCCCATTCTGTTCCAGCCGCAGTGGAGTCTCCTCAGCAAAGACGTCGGTCCCAGCGTCTTGCTCAATCTCACTCTGTTCTAAGAGTTACTGCTGCTTCTCCAGCTTCTGCCATTAAAGCCAGTACTGGTCAGCAGCAAGCGGACTTCTCTGGGACTAAGTCCTTGTCTGCACATACTGAGCATGCCCAGGGCAAGATCTCCCGTTGGAGATGAAGGGTCAGGTGCTCAGGCTCTGCGGCACATCCCATTGGTCCTCTTGGCAGGTCTTGGAAGGGCAAAAGTTCTGTAGCCACTTCCTGTGCTGCAACTATATAAACTGCGCATCACCGCACGGCCATGCGCTAGTATTGTCTCATAATTATATATGTGTGTGTGTAGATGGATGTATGTCGATGGATGAAAGCTCCTAAATATCCCTCCCTAGAGTTGTTGTCTGCTCGCGGATGTTGGTAGCTATCTAGCGCCCGACTAACCATCTGCACGATACACACATTACAGCGTCCTCTTGCTGTGTTCGCCTGTACGGCACCGTGCGATTGCCTAGCGCTTTCCATACACAAGCCTGTGTGGTTGGTGGCGTCCGTCAGTGCGGCATTGCTCGCACTCATGTGCATTTATATATTTCTTATTAGTTTCCTTACACACCCAGTTGCGGTGTAGTGCCAGCAAGGGTCTAATCGGACTTCAATCCCAGTTGGGGTTAAGTATGCTGACTGCTTGCTCGCGCTTTAGGTGCGGTACCGCGGTCCTGTGACGCAACAGGATTGCTTCCTTCACGCTGGGTGAGGTTGAACCCACGTGTGTTTACTTTAGTGTACCGCCATGTAGTCTGCAATTTACTAGCAGCGGGTTTTCACCTGCACGGTGGACCTCGGACTGCGAACGCATCTATATCATCTTTCTGGGTGCGTTCTGCCAGTCCTAACATAATACTAGCGCCAAGGTCTGGCTAGTAAATGGCGGACGATCAGCGTTTACAGCGGTACATCCAGCAGCTGGAGGGAAGGTTGGCGGCTCTAGAGCGTTCAACTTCAGCTGTGGATGTTACTGCTGTCGCTGTTCAGGCTGCAAGTGTGGCTGCAGCTACCTTGTCCACTGCTGCCCCTGTACCGACGCTATCTCGCCTCCCGCTACCAGAGAAATTTTCTGGTGACAGTAAGTCCTGTAGGGGTTTCGTGAGTCAGTGCTCAATACATCTCGAGCTTCTGGCCTCTCGTTTCCCTACAGAGCGGGCTAAGGTGGGCTTTATCATTTCCTTATTGTCGGACAGGGCGTTGCAGTGGGCTACGCCGCTGTGGGAGCGTGACGATCTTGTGGTGCAGAGTGCTCCGTTATTCCTGAGCACTCTGAAACAGGTCTTTTTAGGACCTCGTGTCACCCATGATACGGCGCTCCAACTGTTGGCATTGACTCAGGGCTCGTCCTTGGTCAGCCTTTTTGCCGTCCACTTCCGCTCTCTAGCATCTGAGCTGGAGTGGTTGGATAAAGCCCTTATCCCTATATTTTGGAGGGGGCTGGCTGACCACGTTAAGGATGCCCTGGCCACTAGGGAGATTCCCGCCACACTGGAGGAATTAATAACTATATCTACTCGTATTGACCTCCGTTTTCACGAGCGGAGGTTAGAGCGAGCCCAGTGTAGGCAGAGGTTTCGGCTGGCTCCCACCTTCGCCAAACCTTTAGAATTTCCAGTCCAGGCTCCTGAGCCCCATGAACCTAAGGTGGTGTCACGAGCGGGATCTAAGTCCCGGACCGCCCGTGCACTCCAGGTTTGCCATGTATGCCAACAGTCAGGACTAGGGTTGAGCGAAACGGGTCGAACATTTTCAAAAGTCGCCGACTTTTAGCGAAGTCGAGTTTCATGAAACCCGATCCGACCCCTGTGCGTGGTCGGCCATGCGGTACGCGACTTTCGCGCCAAAGTCGCGTTTCAATGACGTGAAAAGCGCCATTTCTCAGCCAATGAAGGTAAACGCAGAGTGTGGGCAGCGTGATGACATAGGTCCTGGTCCCCACCATCTTAGAGAAGGGCATTGCAGTGATTGGCTTGCTGTCTGCGGCGTCACAGGGGCTATAAAGGGGAGTTCCCGCCGACCGCCATGTTACTGCTGCTGATCTGAGCTTAGGGAGAGGTTGCTGCCGCTTCGTCAGAAGCAGGGATAGCGTTAGGCAGGGTCCATTAACCACAAAACCGCTTGTGCTGTAGCGATTTCCACTGCCCAACACCACCTTCGGTGTGCAGGGACAGTGGAAGCTCCTTTTTTTTTTTTTTTCCTCAGCGCTGTAGCTCATTGGGCTGCCCTAGAAGGCTCCCTGATAGCTGCATTGCTGTGTGTACGCCGCTGTGCAAACCAACTGCTTTTTTCAAAGCACAAATCCTCTTGTTCCTTCCTTTCTGCACAGCTATCTTGTTTGTTTGTCCACACTTTTTATTTAATTTGTGCATCAGTCCACTCCTTATTGCTGCCTGCCATACCTGGCTGAGATTACTGCAGGGAGATAGTAATTGAAGGACAGTTCCTTTTTTTTTTTTTTTTTTTTTTTTTGTGGGAGATTGAGATTGACATTTCTGCTAGAGTGCCATCTCTGTCTGTGTCATCTCTCACTCAGTGGGCCATAGAAAGCCTATCTATTTTTTTGCTTGATTTGGGTTCCAAAATCTACCAGAAAAAATCACAACATCAATCAGTGGGAGAAAAATATTGGCCTCAGGGCTTGTGTGCCACTCCTTACTCCTGTGTGTGCCATCTCTCACTCAGTGGGCCATAGAAAGCCTATTAATTTTTTTGCTTGATTTGGGTTCTAAATTCTACCTGAAAAAATCAATAAATCAATCAGTGGGAGATTAATATTGGCCTTTGGGCTTGTGTGCCAGTCCTAAGCGTGCCATCTCTCTCTCTCTCAGATAGTGGGCCATAGAAAGCCTATTTTTTTATTATTTTATTGGGTTTATAAATTTTCCCTGGAAAAAAAAAAAAGTGGGAGATTAATATTGGCCTCTGGGCTTGTGTGCCAGTCCTGAGCGTGCCATCTCTCTCACAAATAGTGGGCCATAGAAAGCCTATTTATTTTTTTGGTTGATTTGGGTTCATAATTCTACCTGAAAAAATCAATCAATCAATCAGTGGGAGATTAATATTGGCCTTTGGGCTTGTGTGCCAGTCCTAAGTGTGCCATCTCTCTCTCTCAGATAGTGGGCCATAGAAAGCCTATTTATTATTATTTTTTTTATTGGGTTTATAAATTTTCCCTGGAAAAAAAAAATTGGGAGATTAATATTGGCCTCTGGGCTTGTGTGCCAGTCCTGAGCGTGCCATCTCTCTCACAAATAGTGGGCCATAGAAAGCCTATTTATTTTTTTGGTTGATTTGGGTTCATAATTCTACCTGAAAAAATCAATCAATCAATCAGTGGGAGAAAAATATTGGCCTCAGGGCTTGTGTGCCACTCCTTACTCCTGTGTGTGCCATCTCTCACTCAGTGGGCCATAGAAAGCCTATTAATTTTTTTGCTTGATTTGGGTTCTAAATTCTACCTGAAAAAATCATTAAATCAATCAGTGGGAGATTAATATTGGCCTTTGGGCTTGTGTGCCAGTCCTAAGCGTGCCATCTCTCTCTCTCTCAGATAGTGGGCCATAGAAAGCCTATTTTTTTATTATTTTATTGGGTTTATAAATTTTCCCTGGAAAAAAAAAAAATGGGAGATTAATATTGGCCTCTGGGCTTGTGTGCCAGTCCTGAGCGTGCCATCTCTCTCACAAATAGTGGGCCATAGAAAGCCTATTAATTTTTTTGCTTGATTTGGGTTCCAAAATCTACCAAAAAAAATCACTAAATCAATCAGTGGGAGATTAATATTGGCCTCTGGGCTTGTGTGCCACTCCTGACTCCTGTGAGCGTCATCTGTCACTCAGTGGGCCCTAGAAAGCCTATTTTTTGTTTTATTTGTTTTCTAAATTCTCCCTGAAAAAATCATTTTATTTTCTTTGGTTTCTAAATTATTCCTGAAAAAAATCATTTTTTTTGTATTTTTTTTTCTCTAAAGTCTCCCTGAAAAAAAAAAAATAATAATCTGTGGGAGATTCATATTGCCCCTTCTGCTTGTGTGCCAGTCTTGACTCCTGGGTGTGCCATCTCTCTCTCTCTCCCCAATTGTGGGCCATAGAAAGCCTATTAATTTTTTTGCTTGATTTGGGTTCCAAAATCTACCAAAAATAATCACTAAATCAATCAGTGGGAGATTAATATTGGCCTCTGGGCTTGTCTGCCACTCCTGACTCCTGTGTGCGTCATCTGTCACTCAGTGGGCCCTAGAAAGCCTATTTTTTGTTTTATTTGTTTTCTAAATTCTCCCTGAAAAAATCATTTTATTTTCTTTGGTTTCTAAATTATTCCTGAAAAAAATCATTTTTTTTGTATTTTTTTTTCTCTAAAGTCTCCCTGAAAAAAAAAAAAAAAAATCTGTGGGAGATTCATATTGCCCCTTCTGCTTGTGTGCCAGTCTTGACTCCTGGGTGTGCCATCTCTCTCTCTCTCCCCAATTGTGGGCCATAGAAAGCCTATTAATTTTTTTGCTTGATTTGGGTTCCAAAATCTACCAAAAAAAATCACTAAATCAATCGGTGGGAGATTAATATTGGCCTCTGGGCTTGTGTGCCACTCCTGACTCCTGTGTGCGTCCTCTCTCACTCAGTGGGCCCTACAAAGCCTTTTTTTTTTTTTTTTCCTAAATTCTCCCTGAAACAATCATTTCATTTTATTTGTTTTATAAATTCTTCTGTAAAAAATAATTTTTTTTAAATTTTTTTTTTTCTGAAGTCTCCCTTTTAAAAAAAACAAACACAAATCAGTGGGAGATAAATATTTACATTTGCGCTTCAGTGACAGTCCTGCGTGTGTGCCATCTCATTTGTTGCCAACAACAACAGAGTGTGTAACATTGTGGCTGATTTTCGTTGTGGTCTCACCCACCTGTAAAGGGGTAGCTAAATCATACTGAAGTTATAGCTCACCGTGTAAGTTGTGTGACAGCAACAAATACCGTTCGTTTGGTAACGTTTTTAAAACAATGAGGAAGTCTGGTGGAAGAGGTCGTGGCCGGGGGCGTTCATTGTCAGCTGGTAATGAGGGTAGTGGTAGTGGTGGAGCATCAGGTGGTCGTGGGAAAAAAAATATTGCACCTAAGTCTGGAGCTGTGGAGCCAGGTTCGTCGTCTGGCTACACAAGGCCTCGAACCCTCCCTTTTCTGGGAGTAGGAAAACCGCTTTTAAAGCCGGAGCATCAAGAGCAAGTTTTGGCTTATCTTGCTGACTCAGCCTCTAGCTCTTTTGCCTCCTCTCGTGAAACTGGTAAAAGTAAAAGCAGCGCGTCATTAGTGGATGTTCACGGTCAGGGACAAGTCGCTTCCTTGTCCTCTTCAGCAAAAACAACAACAGAGAAGAATGCAGCAGGCGACACAACGGGTTACTCCATGGAGCTCTTTACACATACCGTCCCTGGCTTAGAAAGTGAAGCAGTTAACAGTCCATGCCCATTACAAGTTGAATCTGACATGGAGTGCACTGATGCACAGCCACAGCCAGACTACTATGCTGGTCCTTTGACTCAGACCACAACATTGCCCTCGCAGGGTGCTGATCAAGAATCAGACCCTGATGAGACTATGTTGCCCCATCACGAACGCTATACCACCGACCGACACGGTGACACAGACGAAGTTGCACACGAGCTACAAGAAGAGGTAATAGATGACCCAGTTCTTGACCCCGATTGGCAGCCATTGGGGGAACAGGGTGCAGGCGGCAGCAGTTCTGAAGCGGAGGAGGAGGGGCCGCAGCAGGCATCAACATCGCAACAGGTTCCATCTGCCGGGCCCGTATCTTGGCCAAAACGCGTGGCAAAGTCAAAACCTGTTGGAGGACAGCGTGGCCATCCGGTTAAAGCTCAGTCTGCAATGCCTGAAAAGGTATCCGATGCTAGAAAGAGTGCAGTCTGGCATTTTTTTAAACAACATCCAATTGATCAGCACAAAGTAATCTGTCAAAAATGTTCAACTACCTTAAGCAGAGGGCAGAATCTGAAAAGTCTCAATACAAGTTGCATGCATAGACATTTAACCACCATGCATTTGCAAGCTTGGACTAACTACCAAACGTCCCTTAAGGTTGTAGCACCCTCGGCCAATGAAGCTACTCATCAACGCAACATCCCTTCCGGCAGTGTAGGGCCACCATTTTCTGCACCACCTGCAGTATCTGTGCAGGTTTCTTTGCCAGGCCAAAGCAGTCAGGGTCAGGGAATCTCCAGTTTCGTAGTAGGAAACACTGCATCTAGGGCACCGGCGGCAACAATACCATCTCCCACCGTCTCTCAGTCTGCCATGTCCACCGGCACCCCCGCTAGTTCCACGATCTCCAGCTCTCCAGTCCAGCTCACCCTACATGAGACTATGGTTAGAAAAAGGAAGTACTTAGCCTCGCATCCGCGTACACAGGGTTTGAACGCCCACATAGCTAGACTAATCTCGTTAGAGATGATGCCCTACCGGTTAGTTGAAAGCGAAGCTTTCAAAGACCTGATGGACTACGCTGTACCACGCTACGAGCTACCCAGTCGACACTTTTTTTCCAGAAAAGCCATCCCAGCCCTCCACCAGCATGTTAAAGAGCGCATCGTCCATGCACTCAGGCAATCTGTGAGCACAAAGGTGCACCTGACAACAGATGCATGGACCAGTAGGCATGGCCAGGGACGTTACGTGTCCATCACGGCACACTGGGTAAATGTGGTGGATTCAGGGTCCACAGGGGACAGCAAGTTTGGGACAGTTCTGCCTAGCCCACGGTCTAGGAAACAGTTGGCTGTAGCCGTTCGCACCCCCTCCTCCTCCTCCTCCTCGTCCTCCCGCAGAAGCGAGAGCTCGTCCACAGACCGCAGTCGCACAACCACTCCATCCGCAGCTGCCACTGTTGCACACCAGGTCTCCCATTATGGGGCAGCTACTGGCAAACGTCAGCAGGCTGTATTGGCTATGAAGTGTTTGGGCGACAACAGACACACCTCGGAAGTTCTGTCCGAGTTCTTGCAGCAAGAAACGCAGTCGTGGCTGGGCACTGTAGATCTTGAGGCAGGCAAGGTAGTGAGTGATAACGGAAGGAATTTCATGGCTGCCATCTCCCTTTCCCAACTGAAACACATTCCTTGCCTGGCTCACACCTTAAACCTGGTGGTGCAGTGCTTCCTGAAAAGTTATCCGGGGTTATCCGACCTGCTCCTCAAAGTGCGTGGACTTTGCGCACATATCCGCCGTTCGCCTGTACACTCCAGCCGTATGCAGACCTATCAGCGTTCTTTGAACCTTCCCCAGCATCGCCTAATCATAGACGTTGTTACAAGGTGGAACTCAACACTGCACATGCTTCAGAGACTGTGCGAACAGAGGCGGGCTGTTATGTTTTTGTGGGAGGATACACATACACGGGCAGGCAGTAGGATGGCAGACATGGAGTTGTCAGGTGTGCAGTGGTCGAAGATTCAAGACATGTGTCAAGTCCTTCAGTGTTTTGAGGAATGCACACGGCTGGTTAGTGCAGACAACGCCATAATAAGCATGAGCATCCCCCTAATGTGTCTGCTGATGCAAAGTTTGACGCACATAAAGGATCAGGCGTCTGCACCAGAGGAAGAGGAAAGCCTTGATGACAGTCAGCCATTGTCTGGTCAGGGCAGTGTACAGGACGAGGTAGCGGGCGAAGAGGAGGTGGAGGATGAGGAGGATGATGGGGATGAGTATATTTTTAATGAGGAAGCTTTCCCGGGGTCATTGGAAATTGGTGGCGTGGCAAGGGCGGGTTCTGGTTTTTTGAGGGACACAAGTGACGTAGATTTGCCTGCAACTGCCCCTCAACCAAGCGCAACCGCAGATTTGACAACTGGAACTTTGGCCCACATGGCGGATTATGCCTTGCGTATCCTCAAAAGGGACACACGCATTACAAAAATGATGAACGATGACGATTACTGGTTGGCCTGCCTCCTTGATCCTCGCTATAAAGGCAAATTGCAAAATATAATGCCACATGAGAACTTGGAACTAATATTAGCAACAAAACAATCAACTCTTGTTGACCGTTTGCTTCTGGCATTCCCTGCACACAGCGCCCGTGATCGTTCTCACACGAGCTCCAAGGACCAGCAGACCAGAGGTGTTAGAGGGGCAGAAATCAGAAGTGGCGTTGGCCAGAGGGGTTTTCTGACCAGGTTGTGGAGTGATTTTGCTATGACCGCAGACAGGACAGGTACTGCAGCATCAATTCAAAGTGACAGGAGACAACATTTGTCCAGTATGGTTACAAACTATTTTTCATCCCTTATCGACGTTCTCCCTCAACCGTCATTCCCATTTGATTACTGGGCATCCAAATTAGACACCTGGCCAGAATTGGCAGAATATGCATTGCAGGAGCTTGCTTGCCCGGCAGCTAGTGTCCTATCAGAAAGAGTATTCAGTGCTGCAGGTTCAATACTAACTGAAAAAAGGACTCGTCTGGCTACCCAAAATGTAGATGATCTAACCTTCATTAAAATGAACCACAACTGGATTTCGAAATCTTTTGCCCCACCTTGCCCGGCTGACACCTAACTTTCCTATGAAAAGGTCTTGCCTGTGGACTCTTCTGAATGACTTTTCCAATCTCGTAATTTTCTGCACCTGATTGTCCAGCATACGACATGTTTACTCCTAACAAAATGGCCAAACTCCCCACACGGGGCCGTGGTATCGCCACTTTGCGCCAGCACCCGTGAGAGTGCTGTTTGTCTGAAGAGGTGGGTGTGCACGCTTTTGGTCGACGGCACTGCCACTGGGTCCCTCATAGTACAATAAAGTGTCTCTGGCGGTGGTGGTGCGCACCCAACGTCAGACACACCATTGTAATATGAGGGGCCCTGGGCCTGTACCGCCGGCCACAAGACAGTTCCCCGCCCAGCTCAAACAGTGCTCTACCACTAGCAAAATTATCTCTCACAGCTTCACCAATGTTTAGTCTATGCGCTGACATCCTTCAATGCCTGGCACTGACAATACCATTGTTTTGACATTTTTGTTATGTTAGGCCTTCGAAGCCTGTCTGCGGTCCGTTCTTTCTACAACTACTACACTGACCAGGCCACTGCTGGCCGTGTTCCCCTGGAACCAATTTAAACTTGCCTACAGCCAGCCCAATTTTGTTATGTTAGGCCTTCTTAGCCTGTCTGCCGTCACTCCTTCCACTAGACTTCCACTGACCAGACCACTGTTGCCCGTGTACCCCTGGAACCAATTTTAAATTGCCAACAGCCAAATGTTATTATGTTATGCCTTTGATGCCTGTCTGCTGTCACTCCTTCCGCTAGACTTCCACTGACCAGACCACTGTTGCCCGTGTACCCCTGGAACCAATTTTAAATTGCCAACAGCCCAAAGTTATGATGTTAGGCCTTTGATGCCTGTCTGCCGTCACTCCTTCCACTAGGCCTCCACTGACCTGTCTACTGCTGCCCGTGTTCCCATGGAACCAATTGTAAATTGCCTACAGCCAGCCCATTTTATTACGTTAGGCCTTCGAAGCCTGTCTGCGGTCCCTCCTTCCACTAGGCCTCCACTTACCTGTCTACTGCTGCCCGTGTTCCCCTGGAACCAATTTTAAATTGCCTACAGGCAGCCCAATTTATTATGTTAGGCCTTCGAAGCCTGTCTGCGGTCCCTCCTTCCACTAGGCCTCCACTTACCTGTCTACTGCTGCCCGTGTTCCCCTGGAACCAATTTTAAATTGCCTACAGCCAGCCCATTTTATTATGTTAGGCCTTCGAAGCCTGTCTGCGGTCCCTCCTTCCACTAGGCCTCAACTGACCTGTCTACTGCTGCCCGTGTTCCCCTGGAACCAATTTTAAATTGCCTACAGCCAGCCCATTTTATTATGTTAGGCCTTCGAAGCCTGTCTGCGGTCCCTCCTTCCACTAGGCCTCCACTTACCTGTCTACTGCTGCCCGTGTTCCCCTGGAACCAATTTTAAATTGCCTACAGGCAGCCCAATTTATTATGTTAGGGCTTCGAAGCCTGTCTGCGGTCCCTCCTTCCACTAGGCCTCCACTGACCTGTCTACTGCTGCCCGTGTTCCCCTGGAACCAATTTTAAACTGCCTACAGGCAGCCCAATTTATTATGTTAGGGCTTCGAAGCCTGTCTGCGGTCCCTCCTTCCACTAGGCCTCCACTGACCTGTCTACTACTGCCCGTGTACCCCTTGAACCAACATCATAAAATAAAAAAAAAAGTATTTTGCTTATAAAAAAGAAAATACTGGTGAGATATCAAATGCAGACATTTTAACATTAAAAACAAACACACAACTAAAATCTGGTACAGTACTAAAAATGGCCACCAGCTACAATTACTTTATCCTGCAAGTATTTAACTGAAAGGTTTTTTAAATTGAAAACACAGATATGGCATCCACCGAGTGTTGTCCTGTCGCGTCTTCTTTATATTATTGCCGAGAAGATGCAAAACAATGAAAATAATAAAATCATTAATTACCAAAATAATAGAGAAAGTCAACACCACATTGCAAATAAACATTCATTCCAAATAAAGAAGCAGGGCGCGTCCGAGGGTGAGTATATACCTAATAAGAATATAATCACCCTCGGACGCGCAATGCTTATTTCCAACAGCCTTCCTTCCTAAGAATCAGCCCTTCCGTGGTGTAGAGAGACGTTGTGTTACACTCCAAGGTGTTCCCCAGGTTGCCTTTCCTGAGCTTCGATCTTCCGGCTCTCGTTTAGTAGTTGTTGGAAACTACGCTGCATTAGGCCTTCAAATTGGGTATGGGGTGTAGAGAGATGGTGTGTTCCACTCCAAGGTGTTCCCAGGTTGCCTTTCCTGAGCTTCGATCTTCCGGCTCTCGTTTAGTAGTTCTTGGAAACTACACTGCATTAGGCCTTCAAATTGGGTATGGCGTGTAGAGAGAGGGTGTGTTACACTCCAAGGTGTTCCCCAGGTTGCCTTTCCTGAGCTTCGATCTTCATGCTCTCGTTTAGTAGTTGTCGGAAACTACGCTGCATTAGGCCTACAAATTGGGTATGGGGTGTAGAGAGAGGGTTTGTTACACTCCAAGGTGTTCCCCAGGTTGCCTTTCCTGAGCTTCGATCTTCCGGCTCTCGTTTAGTAGTTGTTGGAAACTACGCTGCATTAGGCCTTCAAATTGGGTATGGGGTGTAGAGAGAGGGTGTGTTACACTCCAAGGTGTTCCCCAGGTTGCCTTTCCTGAGCTTCGATCTTCCGGCTCTCGTTTAGTAGTTCTTGGAAACTACACTGCATTAGGCCTTCAAATTGGGTATGGGGTGTAGAGAGAGGGTGTGTTACACTCCAAGGTGTTCCCCAGGTTGCCTTTCCTGAGCTTCGATCTTCCGGCTCTCGTTTAGTAGTTCTTGGAAACTACACTGCATTAGGCCTACAAATTGGGTATGGGGTGGAGAGAGATGGTGTGTTACACTCCAAGGTGTTCCCCAGGTTTCCTTGCCATTGCTTCGGTCTTCCGACTCTCGTTTAGTAGTTGTAGAAAAGTACACTGCATTAGGCCTACAAAATGGGTATGGGGTGGAGAGAGATGGTGTGTTACACTCCAAGGTGTTCCCCAGGTTGCCTTTCCTGAGCTTCTATCTTCAGGCTCTCATTAAATTGTGGTTAAATGGAACAACTGCATTTGGCGTACTAGTTGGTTTGGGGCCTACTATCGGTGTCTGCCACTCCTTGCTGTTCTCCTGGTTTCCTGTCCTGAAATTCCATTTTCAGGCTCTCGTTAAGTAGTTGTTAATGTTAGACTGCATTTGGCCTACTAGTTGGGTTGGGGCCTACTATCGGTGTCTGCCACTCCTTGCTGTTCTCCTACACTGAACAAAGCTGTGCCGCCTGTTTACTACTGTTGCCAATTTTGAACTGCATTTCGACTACTTACTGATTTGGCCCTACTCTCTGTGTCAGCCTCTCATTCCAGTTGTCCTCCACTGCAATGCCCCCTGGTTATTCCTGTGTTACCAATTTTGAACTGCATTTAGCCCACTTTATTCTTTGGGCCTATATCTGTGTTTCCACTTCATCGTGCCCATTGCCCAGCCAGTGATAGATGAGTCTGCTGGTACATTGACCCATAACGCAACATTCCCCGTGCATGCTACACAACAACATTGTGACCCTGCTGAAAGTCAGGTTGCTCTTCCCGCATACCATACCACCTTACACGGGGACAAAGAGGAAGGTGCAGATGAAAGTGCAGGTTCCTTCATCAGGTGGGGGGAGGAATACTAGTTGGCGACGTCACTGGCACAGGGCCTCTCATAGTACGCAAAAGTGTTGCTGCCGGTGGGAGGCGCCCCCGCCGTGCAAACACACCGCTGTACTTTGAGGGGCCCTGTGCCAGTGCCAATGCCAACAAGTGGGCCCCCCCTGCTTGCTCAGGATCACAGCACTTGCAAAGTTGAAATACTTACCTCTCCCTGCTCCACTGCCGTGACGTGGTCCAGATTTCCTGGGCCCACTAATTACTTGAACCAGCCCTACCCCACACAACTTTAGCCAAATGACCCCCAATTTCAAATGCCTTCCAATTATTATAAGGTAAATTACGCTTGACAAGCTTCATTAAGAAGAATGGATGGTTTTGACATTAAAATGGGCACTCTAGGTGTTTTCCTGGCCCCCACTCACTGCCGACTATGCTGCCCCATTGACTTGCATTGGGTTTCGTGTTTCGGTCGATCCCGACTTTTCGCCATAATCGGCCGATTTCACTCGACCCGACTTTTGAGATAGTCGGGTTTCGCGAAACCCGGCTCGACTCTAAAAAGGTCAAGGTCGCTCAACTCTAGTCAGGACATCTTGCCACCAGATGTCATCAGCGGTCGAGGAAACGTCAGCGTCTAGTGGTAGTAGGTGGAGGTGCACTAGACACTGCGACGTTTGCCTCCAAATTGTCTTTCAAGTGGACAATTACTTTTGGCTCATCCTCCCACTCGGTAGAGCTCTGCGTGGATTCTGGGGCGGAGGGCAATTTTATGTCTTCTGCCTTCGCCCAACGTCACGCAATACCCCTGGTTATGCTATCTCAACCAGTAACGGTACGAGTGGTGAATGGGTCGACACTCCCCGCACAGATAACACATCAGACCATCCCTTTTACTCTGTCCATGTCACCATCCCATCAGGAGATTATATCTCTGCTCATCATTCCTGAGGGGATTGATGAGATCCTGTTGGGGATACCTTGGTTACGGTACCACTCTCCTCACATCGAGTGGTCCTCTGGCAGAATTCTGGGATGGGGTGAATCATGTGGGGGTAGGTGTCACCGAGAGTGCGTTCAGGTTGCTACTACAGAGGTACCCGCAGATCTATCCTCTCTCCCCAAGCAATATTGGTCTTATGCAGACGTGTTCTCCAAAAAGGCGGCGGAGACCCTTCCGCCCCATCGCCCCTATGACTGTCCTATCGATCTCTTGCCTGGTGCGGAGCCTCCCCGGGGTCGAGTTTATCCATTATCTCTCCCGGAGACGGAGGCCATGTCTCAGTACATTCAAGAGAATCTGGCAAGAGGGTTCATCAGGAAGTCAGTGTCACCTGCTGGGGCAGGGTTCTTCTTCGTGCAGAAGAAGAATGGGGAACTACGTCCATGCATAGACTACAGGGGTCTTAACGCTATCACGGTTAAGAACAAGTATCCTTTGCCCCTGATATCCGAGCTCTTCGATAGGCTTCGGGGAGCTAGAGTGTTTACTAAATTAGATCTGCGGGGTGCTTATAACCTGATTCGCATCCGTGAGGGGGACGAATGGAAAATGGCGTTTAACACCAGAGATGGGCACTATGAGTATCTGGTGATGACCTTCGGGCTCTGTAATGCTCCAGCCGTTTTCCAAGACTTTGTCAACGACATCTTCCGGGATATGCTTTCCACCTCAGTTGTAGTCTATCTGGATGATATTCTCATCTTTTCTCCAGATATGGACTCCCACCGGAGAGATGTTGGCAGAGTCTTCGACCTCCTACGGGCAAACTCTCTTTATGCTAAGTTGGAGAAGTGTATGTTTGAGCAGGAGTCTTTACCGTTCCTGGGCTATATCATCTCCGCCCAGGGATTGGCTATGGATCCTGCCAAACTACAAGCTGTGATGGACTGGCAAGAGCCCCATTCTCTTAAAGTGGTGCAGCGCTTTATGGGGTTCATTAACTATTACCGCCAGTTCATTCCCCACTTCTCAACTCTGGTAGCTCCCTTGGTAGCCCTCACCAAGAAGGAAGCAAATCCCAAATTGTGGTCGGAAGAGGTCTCCAAGGCCTTCACTTCTATTAAGTCCCACTTTGCTAGCGCTCCCATCTTACGTCGCCCCGATGTTGATAAGCCATTCCTAATGGAGGTGGATGCCTCATCCGTTGGTGCTGGAGCAGTCCTCTATCAAAAGGATGCTCAAGGTCGGAAGCATCCATGCTTCTTTTTCTCAAAGACCTTTACGTCAGCGGAGAGAAATTACTCCATCGAGGATAGGGAGTTGCTAGCGATGAAGTTGGCCTTTTCGGAGTGGAGACATCTTCTGGAGGGTGCACGGTTTCCTTTCCAGGTCTTCACGGACCACAAAAATTTGGTGTATTTACACACAGCCCAGCGGCTGAATTCTCGTCAGGCCAGATGGTCCTTATTTTTCTCCCGGTTCCATTTTACTCTGCATTATCTCGCTGGGGAGAAGAATATTTGTGCCGACGCTCTCTCTCGCTCCCTTATGTCGACTGAGGAGGAGGAAGAAGAGCCTCGGCTTATTGTCCCTGCTGAGAGCCTGAGAACCGTAGCGCCGGTTTCACTGGAGTCTGTGCCTCCGGGCAAGACTTTTGTGCCCATTAATTTGCGACCGGAGGTTCTCTCTTGGGCTCATTCGTCCAGGGTGGGTGGACACTTTGGGACAAAAAGGACATCTGAGCTACTGGCGAGGACGTACTGGTGGCCGCATATGGTCCGGGATGTCAGGGATTATGTTCTGGCGTGTGTCTCCTGCGCCAAAAATAAATCTCTGCGTCAAAGGCCAGCTGGGTTGCTCTATCCCTTGCCAGTGGCAGATAGGCCCTGGGAGATGGTCGGGATGGACTTTGTCGTGGGTTTACCCAAATCTCGCGGCTGTACCATTATTTGGGTCATCACCGATCATTTCTCAAAAATGGTGCATTTGGTGCCGCTACCACGGTTACCTTCTGCACGGGCCTTGGCAGCGTTGTTCATTAAACATATCTTCCGCCTACATGGTATGCCTGACAAAATTGTCAGTGACCGAGGTCCCCAGTTTGCGTCTCGGTTCTGGAGAGAGCTTTGTCGTCTACTCAGTATTGAGTTGAATCTCTCTTCCGCTTATCATCCCGAGACGAATGGGTTGGTAGAGAGGGCCAACCAGACCTTGGTCACATACCTGCGACATTTCGTTTCAGCCAGGCAGGATGACTGGGCATCCTTGCTATCATGGGCAGAGTTTGCGCTGAACAACGCCGTAGCCGACTCCACTGGACAAACTCCATTCCTCCTCAACTATGGTCAGCATCCACGGGTACCTGTGCCTATGCCCGTGTCTTCCGCAGACTCCAGGGTGGCAGACTGGGCTGTGGAGGCACGGGATATTTGGGACCGCACTCAGGATGCCATTCGTGCCTCTAAGGAGAGAATGAGGTCCTTCGCCGATGCTCATCGGCGCCCCGCTCCGACCTTTGCTCCTGGCGACTTGGTGTGGCTCTCCGCCCGTAACATCAGGCTGCGAGTTGAGTCCACTAAATTTGCTCCTCGCTACTTGGGTCCCTTCAAGGTCCTCGAACAGGTTAATCCTGTGGTCTACCATCTGGCCCTTCCTCCACGCCTTGGTATCACCGACACCTTTCATGTGTCCCTCCTTAAGCCCGTATACATGTCCCGGTTTTCTGAGTCATCTGCCGAGACATCGGGTTCGTCTACGGACGATTTCGAGGTGAACGCTATCTTGGGGTGCAAGGTGGTACGTGGCAAAAAATATTTTTTGGTGGACTGGAAGGGTTACGGCCCTGAGAATAGGTCCTGGGAGCCTGCTGAGCACATTCGGGCTCCGCAGCTTATTGCTGCCTTCGAACGTAGCGAGGCCCAAGGAGGGGGGGGTAATGTTAGAGGTCGAGTTCCCGCTTCTGCACAGGGGGAATCTCGAGACATCTCCACTGCGGTCTCCCATTCTGTTCCAGCCGCAGTGGAGTCTGCTCAGCAAAGACGTCGGTCCCAGCGTCTTGCTCAATCTCACTCTGTTCTAAGAGTTACTGCTGCTTCTCCAGCTTCTGCCATTAAAGCCAGTACTGGTCAGCAGCAAGCGGACTTCTCTGGGACTAAGTCCTTGTCTGCACATACTGAGCATGCCCAGGGCAAGATCTCCCGTTGGAGATCGAGGGTCAGGTGCTCAGGCTCTGCGGCACATCCCATTGGTCCTCTTGGCAGGTCTTGGAAGGGCAAAAGTTCTGTAGCCACTTCCTGTGCTGCAACTATATAAACTGCGCATGACCGCACGGCCATGCGCTAGTATTGTCTCATAATTATATATGTGTGTGTGTAGATGGATGTATGTCGATGGATGAAAGCTCCTAAATATCCCTCCCTAGAGTTGTTGTCTGCTCGCGGATGTTGGTAGCTTTCTAGCGCCCGACTAACCATCTGCACGATACACACATTACAGCGTCCTCTTGCTGTGTTCGCCTGTACGGCGCCGTGCGCTTGCCTAGCGCTTTCCATACACAAGCCTGTGTGGTTGGTGGCGTCCGTCAGTGCGGCATTGCTTGCACTCCTGTGCATTTATATATTTCTTATTAGTTTCCTTACACACCCAGTTGCGGTGTAGTGCCAGCAAGGGTCTAATCGGACTTCAATCCCAGTTGGGGTTAAGTACGCTGACTGCTTGCTCGCGCTTTAGGTGCGGTACCGCGGTCCTGTGACGCAACAGGATTGCTTCCTTCACGCTGGGTGAGGTTGAACCCACGTGTGTTTACTTTAGTGTACCACCATATAGTCTGCAATTTACTAGCAGCGGGTTTTCACCTGCACGGTGGACCTCGGACTGCGAACGCATCTATATCATCTTTCTGGGTGCGTTCCGCCAGTCCTAACAAACTCCTTCTGGTTTCCTCTCCTTTTGCTATGACTTCGTTTCTCACTCTCAGCAATGCAATTCCCTTCAATATCTCTTTCTTAGGATGCTGCCGCATTGGTAAGCAGGTGCAGCTCCGTGTCCTTCTGTCTAGGCCTCTGACAGGATCCCACCCCTGTCAGGGACCCACTAGCTGAGTGGAGCTCAGATAGCAGCTTACTGAGTGTAGCCCAGCCAGCGTCCGCCAGACTGGTGCTGCCTGGGTGAAACCAGCTCGCGTCTGCCTAACTAACTGTCCAACCCACCAGTTTTACCTAATTGTGAGGAGAGCCCTAATAAATAGGAGCATAGCTCCCCCTGGCGGACTAGAGTGTGAAGTGTGTTGTTTGGTTTGTGATACCTGGTAAAATGGTCTCCTTTATTGCCATCAGACGTAACATCACTCCCCCTGGTGGAAGAATGACATTACTGCAACGACCAGGACCCTGGGGCGCTGCACTTACACAATCAAAGTTCTAGAAATGACTGTCAACACCTTGCTTCTGGCACTAGACTGACAATTCAGATCCTGCTGACATCATACATGATTTTTTCAACATACCACAATCCAGAAAAGCATCATGGTATCATGCTTAAGAAATTTTTAGCATGTGATGACCAGGACCTGTACCTGACCACACTGTAAGCACTGGCTATCTGAGCACCCTACAACACAAGAGAAAAATGCTTACCTTCATGCTGACCTGCTCTTTCCAAGTCAGACACTGGTGGGAAACACTTTCTACGCTGCTTTCAAGGGGTTGCTCACTGTTGACCCTGTTATCAATTACAAAATAGTTGTTTCTGGAAGACTACCAGTTATTAAACTTTTTGAGCCATTTTCCTCCATAACCTCCATTGTATACATACTCTGCTTGAAACCAAATTCTGATTGTATACACATAATGCTCTGCTGTCAACTAGAGATGCTGCTGTCTACTGCATCTTGGACATTTGTAATCTAAATGCAATGCATTTAATTATCTCTACCATACTCTGGGCAATTTTCAACACCTCTTAATTTTTATACTTCCAGAGATCTAGAATTTCTCCTGATTTCCAATTATAGTGGGGGAAAAGTACCTAGTCAGCCACCAATTGTACAAGTTCTCCAACTTAAAAAGATGAGATATGCCTGTAATTGACATCATAGGTAGACCACAACTATGAGAGCCACAATGAGAAAACAAATCCAGAAAATCACCTTGTCTGATTTGTTAAGATTTATTTTGCAAATTATGGTGGAAAATAAGTATTTGGTCATCTAACAACATGCAAGATTTCTGGCTCTCACAGACCTGTAACTTCTTCTTTAAGAGGCTCCTCTGTCCTTCACTCACCTGTAGTAATGGCACCTGTTTGAACTTGTTATCAGTATAAAAGACACCTGTCCACAACTTCAAATAGTCACATTCCAAACTCCACTATGGTGAAGACCAAAGAGCTGTCAAAGGACACCAGTAACAAAATTGTAGTCCTGCACCAGGCTTGGAAGAATGAATCTGCAATAGGCAAGCAGCTTGATGTGATGAAATCAACTTTGGGAGCAATAATAAGAAAATGGAAAACATATAAGACCACTGATAATCTCCCTCTATCTGGGGCTCCATGAAAGATCTCACCCCGTGAGGTCAAAATTATCCAAGAACAGTGAGCCAAAATCCCAGAACCACATGGAGGGACCTAGTGAATAACCTGCATAGAGCTGGGACCACTGTAACAACAGGTGGCGCTATAGAGTTCAAATCCTCTTTTTCTCTGAAGAGGCAATTTGCATAGAAATTTACACTGAAACCTCAGTGCAAGTACTTAATGCAGAGCACATGATAAATGTGAGCTGAGCCTTACTGCGATCTTTCGGAGGCAAAATAAAAAAAATCAATGGCAGGTGAAAAATTGGTTTAACTTAATGTTTATGCCGTTTCTTGTATGGTATAAGTAATTAGATGACTTTATTCTTTGGGTCTTTGCGATTTCAATACCAGAACGTTCTAGCTTCCCTATTGGCCACCCAATGTTTTGTGATCTTATGTGCAATAAGCAACCTCTACACACAGAAAAGACATGAAAATGGACCTGCATACATTAATACTGTCTACTCTTATTCCTAGACGTGTCAGTGCATTCAGGGCTGAATATTTAGATCAAGCAGTACGCAAATCGAGTACTGTCAATCAACAGGGAAGGGGAGGGAAGGAGGAGGGTAATTAAAGCGCCTTTATTTACATGTGTAATAAAACTGTAAATGAATCTAAATTAATCAAATACACAGTACCAGCATGATTTTTATAGAGGAAGAGTCCCCTATATGAACCACTAAAATTTTTAAAGTTTTGTGGATGTCAGACTCTTAGAAGCGCTCATTTGGGTAACTCTCATGATAAAATATGTCTTGTCACAAACGCAGAAAATACATATGTGACTGTAGTCTTTCAGTATATGATTGTAGAAAATAGATTAAGTACACTAACAGCCCAACAGGTATATTAACTAGGCCACAGAATGTTTACGTTCAAAAAATTCAAAGTTTATTAACAATAAATGGCATAAAACTGTATTTTTAACATAATAATACAACAGGAATGCCTCCAATCCAATGAACCGGTACTAGATGCATTGCAGGTATTTAGCCAGTGATAGTACTAAGGATATACACCGAGAACATTTCCATTTGTCATATGACTTATATCCTACAGCTAAAAATGTATATTTATGCTCAAATGGGCTGCTGAAAAAAATCCCCCACTGTGCTAGGATATAAGTCATATGACAAATGGAAATGTTCTCGGTGTATATCCTTAGTACTATCACTGGCTAAATACCTGCAATGCATCTAGTACCGGTTCATTGGATTGGAGGCATTCCTGTTGTATTATTATGTTAAAAATACAGTTTTATGCCATTTATTGTTAATAAACTTTGAATTTTTTGAACGTAAACATTCTGTGGCCTAGTTAATATACCTGTTGGGCTGTTAGTGTACTTATATAGTGAATGTGTTCTCAACCCTCTCTTTTTGGACTAATATGTACAAATAGAATATAGATTAGTAGAGATGTCAGAAAATCTGAAAATTATCTAACTGGAGATGAAACTGAGTGTAAGTTTTGCAATAATTGTTGTAGGAAAGCAAACATTTTACACTGAAATAGAGTTCAGTGCCATATGCCAACCTTCATTTTATGTGATCTTTCTTCTTTCATAACCTCTTCAGACAGAATCAATACTTTTATCTTTAGGACATAAAACCTGCGGCCCCTATAATTTCACATTTTTGTATTGCAGCATTATGCTATGCACAGTTAGACAAAAGTCACTAACGATAGCGTAATAAAATCTGGATAAAAAGAGGATCATGTCGCAGTTTTACAACCTCAATTTTCTAAGGTATTAAATTCACTCAACTGTTATTTTCAAACAATATTTAAATTTACAAAACAGCCTGGAAAATGACAGGTTTACATTGAAGGTCAGTATATCCTCTCTTATCCTCTTGTATCCTGCATGTTAGAGATAAAAGGCTATATTTTTTATGATCCAATCTGTTTATGCTTTTTTTTTTTATGTTTTTGTACGTTGTATGACCATTTTTTAGGGGAAAAAAGATTACTCTGTAATCTTAGGCTTCCGTTCTCTTCAAGTTAATTGTTTAATGTCCATAAATATTTACTTTTAAAGCTCAACAAATACTAAAACTAACATTACAGAAATTCAAGGTTGAAACATGTCTAAGTCTTAGAATAAAGTATTCTGAAAAGCTAATTAGAGTAGTATGTTATTGGGCTGTGTCCATCCAAACAGTTGCAGATAGTTTTTGTTTCAAAATTAGAAATAAATATTTTTCTCACATAGACGCACATCATGCTCAGCGGCTTCTACCACTTAAGAGTAGAACAGCTGCAATCCTGATTTGAAGGGAACCTGTCATGTAAAGTAACTATTAAACTGCAGACATGGGGTTAATCTTCAGGTTAATAGTATTCTAAGACTGTGCAATGCAGAACTGAGAGCCCTGCTAACAGGAGTAAATTAACTTTATTGCCCCAGCAGAGTTCGGCTTCCAGACAAAGGGGTGGTGTCGGCATGGTTTCCGTCACTGCTCTGTTCATAGTGAGTAGCGGCTGTAACAATGACCCCAGGACTGACTGTCAGCAGCTTAGTATAGTGGTTTTTTTTACCCTGAACAAAAAAGGTCTCTTTTTATTTTTTATATTTTAATTGTCGAACACCCCACAACTATATTGACCTGTTTCCGCTTGCTCATTTCAGGTCATAAATCGACCTTAATCAACTTTGCAACCTAGTATTTTCAGTTTTTTTTTTATACCTTTTCCTGATGTTGGACTTACTGCTCCCTGTTTCTGATGCTAGCTCTTGAATTAGTCCTGCATCCCATGGAGCCACACTGTTTTAACTGGCCTATGGTGCACCGATAAGTTGCCATGATAGCTTGGATATTCTGAGGACCCCATGCCTGTCAAGACAGTTAACCTATGATAGGCAGCATGTGGTTGACATTCATAGGAGTCTGTGATTTTGTAATTGTTGTATTGCTGCATATGGTACAAGAGATTAGACAATCTCAGGTTCAAGTCTACTAAGGCAGTCAGTCCATACAAGAGAAAAGTGAACTGCACTAGAGATGATATGAGTCCATAATACAAGTGAAATGGCCTTTTATTTAACTGAATATTATCAGCTATGCAAACGGTTTGTGGTGCTCAGCACAGAATAAACATGGACTCTATTATCAAGTTCTATCATCTCTAGTGCAGTTCACTTTTCTCTTGTATGGACTGACTAACTTGTTTTTAAACTAGCACAGAGGTTGTCCACTTGTTTCAAATTATGGAAACAGATGAGGTTATGGATCCTACTGAATCAACAGCTGAGCAGAGAGATTGTTGGAAGGGCAGGAGGATGCGGGTGAGTTTTGCACAGACTCTAACAGTAAAGATGAGCTTTTAATTATGAGCACTAAGGCTTTAGAAGCTAAAATACAATTTTGGGCAGAAAAAGAAATTAGACTTTTTTGGACCATTAAATCTCTCAAATCCTGTCTTGAGTGTGAACGTGTACCAAGGGGAGTGTGAACGTGTACCAAGGGGACTATGAGTTTACAAAGAAACCTCACAATTGCATGATGATGCCCTGTTTCAAAAACAATGGAACGAGATCCACTTGCAATGCTCTCAGTCTTTTAAATTTAGTTACCTCTAGAAATTAGGAATATGCAATGTTAACAGAGCAACTGAATAAAGCAAAGACTGAGCTTCGTTCTCGCTTAACCGATAATCAAAACTCAATTTTTTGAAAAAAAAATTAAAAATAAATTAGTTTTGATTCAAATAGAAATTAAACAAAAGAAAAAAGACAAATTTTTATGAGATAAGCAAGATTATGAAATAGGACAGATATTCTAATGGCATAAAAAGTACCAATCATAAACGTAACCGCAGCATTAAGTTCCCAAAGAAAAAACACCTAAATATGGAAGGAAGGACCACTGATTCAGACTGTAGTGCACAAAATGAACACATGGAGGATAATAGTAATTCCCTGCAACCAAGAAAACAAATTTCTTCCCCTTTAGAAAACCCACAAGGAGAGGAGGCAAAAACCACAAACGAAGGAAAGAAGAGGAAACAAGTATCCTAGAGGAGCTAACTACATCTTATCAAGAAAATCAAACAGTGAATTTAACTCAAAAAGAACACATTTCGGTATTAACCAAGGGTCTAAATTTTTGTTTATCAGAACCTTTTGATCTGGTGGACTTTAAAATAGATCTTTATAAATGTGTCAGGAAATTTTATTTACGAAAAATTTAGGACAATGACAAAAATGTGAATACTAAAATGAAACAAGAAGGAGAAATTCCTACAACCACGAGCACACTGGGTTTCATGATGAACACACCTGAGGAAATCGCTATACAACAAGATGCACTAAAGGTACCGTCACACTAGACGATATCGCTGGCGATCCGTGACGTTGCAGCGTCCTGGCTAGCGATATCGTCCAGTGTGACAAGCAGCAGCGATCAGGCCCCTGCTGTGATATCGCTGGTCGGAGAAGAAAGTCCAGAACTTTGTTTCGTCGCTGGATCTCCCGCTGACATCGCTGAATCGGTGTGTGTGATGCCGATTGTTGTGAATTCTGTGGTCAAGCTCCCTCCTGTGGTCATGAGTGGTACTTCGGCTGGTTCTGTCCATGAGCTTCCTCTGGTGGATGTGAGTGGGGCTGCGGCTTCTGAGTTTCCTTCCTCAGGTGACGAGGTTAAGTCGTTAGGTGCTGCTCTATTTAACTCCACCTAGTTCTTTGTTCCTTGCCTTCAGTCAATGTTCCAGTATTGGTCTTGCTCTCTCCTGGATCGTTCTTGTGGCCTGTCTTCCCTGCATAAGCTAAGTTCTGCTTGTGTTTCTTGGTTTGCTATTTTTTCTGTCCAGCTTGCTATTTTGGTTTGTCTTGCTTGCTGGAAGCTCTGGGACGCAGAGGGAGCACCTCCGTACCGTTAGTCGGTGCGGAGGGTCTTTTTGCGCCCTCTGCGTGGTTGTTTGTAGGTTTTTGTGCTGACCGCAAAGCTATCTTTCCTATCCTCGGTCTATTCAGTAAGTCGGGCCTCACTTTGCTAAAATCTATTTCATCTCTGTGTTTGTATTTTCATCTTTACTCACAGTCATTATATGTGGGGGGCTGCCTTTTCCTTTGAGGAATTTCTCTGAGGCAAGGTACGCCCGAGGGCCATTTTGAGTACCTGGTTATGCCATTCGGGCTTTCCAATGCTCCATCAGTATTTCAGTCCTTTATGCATGACATCTTCCGAGAGTACCTGGATAAATTCCTGATTGTATACTTGGATGATATTTTGGTCTTCTCGGATGATTGGGAGTCTCACGTGAAGCAGGTTAGAATGGTGTTCCAGGTCCTGCGTGCGAATTCTTTGTTTGTGAAGGGGTCAAAGTGTCTCTTTGGTGTTCAGAAGGTTTCATTTTTGGGTTTCATTTTTTTCCCCTTCTACTATCGAGATGGACCCTGTTAAAGTTCAGGCCATTTATGATTGGACTCAGCCGACATCTCTGAAGTGTCTGCAAAAGTTCCTGGGCTTTGCTAATTTTTATCGTCGCTTCATCAATAATTTTTCTAGTATTGCTAAACCGTTGACTGATTTAACCAAGAAGGGTGCTGATGTGGTCAATTGGTCTTCTGCTGCTGTGGAAGCTTTTCAGGAGTTGAAGCGTCGTTTTTCTTCTGCCCCTGTGTTGTGCCAGCCAGATGTTTCGCTCCCGTTCCAAGTCGAGGTTGATGCTTCTGAGATTGGAGCAGGGGCTGTTTTGTCGCAAAGAAGTTCTGATGGCTCGGTGATGAAATCATGTGCCTTCTTTTCCAGGAAGTTTTCGCCTGCTGAGCATAATTATGATGTTGGCAATCGAGAGTTGCTGGCCATGAAGTGGGCATTCGAGCAGTGGCGTCATTGGCTTGAAGGAGCTAAGCATCGCGTGGTGGTCTTGACTGATCACAAGAACTTGACTTATCTCGAGTCTGCCAAACGGTTGAATCCTAGACAGGCTCGTTGGTCGCTGTTTTTCTCCCGTTTTGACTTTGTGGTTTTGTACCTTCCGGGCTCTAAGAATGTGAAGGTGGATGCCCTGTCTAGGAGTTTTGTGCCCGACTCTCCGGGTTTGCCTGAGCCGGCGGGTATTCTCAAAGAGGGGGTAATTTTGTCTGCCATCTTCCCTGATTTGCGGCGGGTGCTGCAAAAATTTCAGGCTAATAGACCTGACCGTTGCCCAGCGGAGAAACTGTTTGTCCCTGATAAATGGACGAGTAGAGTTATCTCTGAGGTTCATTGTTCGGTGTTGGCTGGTCATCCTGGAATCTTTGGTACCAGAGATTTGGTGGCTAGATCCTTTTGGTGGCCGTCTCTGTCGCGGGATGTGCGTTCGTTTGTGCAGTCCTGTGGGATTTGTGCTCGGGCTAAGCCCTGCTGTTCTCGTGCCAGTGGGTTGCTTTTGCCCTTGCCGGTCCCGAAGAGGCCCTGGACACATATCTCTATGGATTTTATTTCAGATCTCCCTGTCTCTCAAAAGATGTCGGTCATTTGGGTGGTTTGTGATCGCTTCTCTAAGATGGTCCATTTGGTACCCTTGTCTAAATTGCCTTCCTCCTCTGATTTGGTGCCATTGTTTTTCCAGCATGTGGTTCGTTTACATGGCATTCCGGAGAACATCGTTTCTGACAGAGGTTCCCAGTTTGTTTCGAGGTTTTGGCGAGCCTTTTGTGCTAGGATGGGCATTGATTTGTCTTTTTCCTCGGCTTTCCATCCTCAGACAAATGGCCAAACTGAACAACCAATCAGACCTTGGAAACATATCTGAGATGTTTTGTTTCTGCTGATCAGGATGATTGGGTGTCCTTTTTGCCTTTGGCTGAGTTCGCCCTTAATAATCGGGCCAGCTCGGCTACTTTGGTTTCGCCGTTTTTCTGCAATTCTGGTTTCCGTCCTCGTTTCTCTTCAGGGCAGGTTGAGTCTTCGGAATGTCCTGGTGTGGATACTGTGGTGGATAGGTTGCAGCAGATTTGGACTCATGTAGTGGACAATTTGACATTGTCCCAGGAGAAGGCTCAACGTTTCGCTAACCGCAGGCGCTGTGTGGGTCCCCGACTTCGTGTTGGGGATTTGGTTTGGTTGTCGTCTCGTTATATTCCTATAAAAGTTTGCTCTCCTAACTTTAAGCCTCGTTTCATTGGTCCGTATAGGATTTCTGAGGTTCTTAATCCTGTGTCTTTTCGTTTGACCCTTCCAGCTTCTTTTTCCATCCATAATGTATTCCATAGGTCATTGTTGCGGAGATACGTGGCACCTGTGGTTCCATCCGTTGATCCTCCTGCCCCGGTTTTGGTTGAGGGGGAGTTGGAGTATATAGTGGAGAAGATTTTGGATTCTCGTATTTCGAGACGGAAACTCCAGTACCTGGTTAAGTGGAAGGGTTATGGTCAGGAAGATAATTCCTGGGTCTTTGCCTCTGATGTTCATGCTGCCGATCTGGTTCGTGCCTTTCATTTGGCTCATCCTGGTCGGCCTGGGGGCTCTGGTGAGGGTTCGGTGACCCCTCCTCAAGGGGGGGGTACTGTTGTGAATTCTGTGGTCAAGCTCCCTCCTGTGGTCATGAGTGGTACTTCGGCTGGTTCTGTCCATGAGCTTCCTCTGGTGGATGTGAGTGGGGCTGCGGCTTCTGAGTTTCCTTCCTCAGGTGACGAAGTTAAGTTGTTAGGTGCTGCTCTCTTTAACTCCACCTAGTTCTTTGTTCCTTGCCTCCAGTCAATGTTCCAGTATTGGTCTTGCTCTCTCCTGGATCGTTCTTGTGGCCTGTCTTCCCTGCATAAGCTAAGTTCTGCTTGTGTTTCTTGGTTTGCTATTTTTTCTGTCCAGCTTGCTATTTTGGTTTGTCTTGCTTGCTGGAAGCTCTGGGACGCAGAGGGAGCACCTCCGTACCGTTAGTCGGTGCGGAGGGTCTTTTTGCGCCCTCTGCGTGGTTGTTTGTAGGTTTTTGTGCTGACCGCAAAGCTATCTTTCCTATCCTCGGTCTATTCAGTAAGTCGGGCCTCACTTTGCTAAAATCTATTTCATCTCTGTGTTTGTATTTTCATCTTTACTCACAGTCATTATATGTGGGGGGCTGCCTTTTCCTTTGGGGAATTTCTCTGAGGCAAGGTAGGCTTATTTTTCTATCTTCAGGGCTAGCTACTTTCTTAGGCTGTGACGAGGCGCCTAGGTCTGGTCAGGAGCGCTCCACGGCTACTTCTATTGTGGTGTGATAGGATTAGGGATTGCGGTCAGCAGGGTTCCCACGTCTCAGAGCTCGTCCTATGTTATTAGTAACTATCAGGTCACTTTGTGTGCTCTTAACCACCAGGTCCATTGTGTTTCTAAACCACCAGTTCATAACAGCCGATTCAGCGATGTCTTCGCTGGTAACCAGGGTAAACATCGGGTTACTAAGCGCAGGGCCGCGCTTAGTAACCCGATGTTTACCCTGGTTACCATTGTTAAAGTAAAAAAAACAACCACTACATACTTACCTACCGCTGTCTGTCCTCGGCGCTGTGCTTCTCTGCTCTGGCTGTGAGCACAGCGGCCGGAAAGCAGAGCGGTGACGTCACCACTCTGCTTTCCGGCTGCCCGGCGCTCACAGCCAGAGCAGAGAAGCACAGCGCCGGGGACAGACAGCGGTAGGTAAGTATGTAGTGGTTGTTTTTTTTACTTTAACGATGGTAACCAGGGTAAACATCGGGTTACTAAGCGCGGCCCTGCGCTTAGTAACCTGATGTTTACCCTGGTTACCGGGGACCTCGGGATCGTTGGTCGCTAGAGAGCTGTCTGTGTGACAGCTCTCCAGCGACCAAACAGCGACGCTGCAGCGATCCGGATCGTTGTCGGTATCGCTGCAGCGTCGCTTAGTGTGACGGTACCTTAACAGTGTTGGAGATAACAGAGCAATCGTTTATGGAAAATACTGCTGTGTGCACTGAATTTGAACCTTTTACAGGAGTGATTAAATCTAGTTTCATGCCCACTAAGTCACGAGGGAATGTCATAGACATATTTCAGGATTTGATCATCAAGGACATAGAGGCACTTTGTTATAAGTCACCGCAGAAGAATCTGAATAACACGGAACAGAGAGCATTGAATGAAATGAAAGCATGGGAAAATGTGATCTTCAAAAGAGCGGATGAAGGGGGTAATCTGGTATTGTTGGACAAAAAATACCATATTGATGAAGCTTTGTCGCAATTAAATGATCATGTAACATATTGCCTTTTGGCAAGCGACCCAACACACAAATATAAAAATAAATTAAGAACAATTCTGAGAACATATGTTGAAAAAGGAATTATTTAAAAGAAAAGGCAGAAAAATTTATACCAGATTACCCTCAATAACCGCATTGGTACAGCATTCCAAAAATCCATAAGTCCATGACGGAGCCACCAGCACACGCTATAATATCAGGGATTCATTTATTAACCGAACCTTTATCCAAATATCTAGACTGGCTTTTAAAATCTTTATTGGAACAAATTCCATCTCACATAAGAGATTCTGGAGCTTTTTTTTTTTAAATCTTGAAAACTTTGACTGGCAACCAGGTTTTTCATTAGTTTGAATTGACGCAGAAAGTTTGTATACACGCATTCCACAAAAAATAGGTATTGATACCATTAGAAAAATTTGAGAAAATACTAAAAAAAAGATCAGACTTTATCACATTTATTACAGATTCATTTTAATTTCTGTTGACTCATAATGCGTTCCAATTCCTTGATAAATGGTATGTACAAAAGGTCGGGACCACCATGGCCACAGGGGTTGCATGCGTTTTTGCAAACTTATTTCTTGCTCCTTTTGAAGAGAAATACATTACTAATACCTCTGACCCTTACTTGAAATACGTCCACATGTTCTTGCGTTATGTAGATGACATCTTCATCATATGGGATAGAACAAAAAAGGAATTTTCTGATTTTGTTTATTATCTAAATACAGAAAATAAGGGGAATATGCATTTTACGTCATGCTTTTAAGGTGACTCTTTTGAATTTTTGGATGTAAAAATAAATATCTCAGAAGGAAAGATAATAACCAAAGAATATAGAAAGCCTTCTGCAACAAACATGGAACATGGAACTTCTGCATTTGTTGGTTTAGAAGTAGTAGAATACCCCCCCCCACAAGGTGGTGATCATAATATATTGTTATGCCAGCATGAGGCATGCTGTATTCTAAAAACAAAGGCCCAAGGTTCATTAGGATTAAATGATAAAATTGATCTTTCTGTATTTTTGTAAAACTAAATAAGTATTTTTCTTTGCATGTCTGTAATGTTGTATGACTAGTGAATAATTGCTATGATTGATTTTAATTCACATTGTGCACCTGTGCAATGTCTGTGCATGCCTTGAAAAAGGAAATGATTGATCTCACTCACTTGGACCCGTTGAAGGGGTAACACGCTAAACGTCCATCGTCCTTTCCAGCACTCCCCACATTCCTCCATAAGCCCGAACCCTGCACTCAAATGCCTGCACCATTAGTAAAATAAAGGATTTTTGAGAAGCACTGCAAACGTGGTGAGTGCCGCATTTTTTTTCTCTTTTGTGAAGCATTCAAGTCTACTAAGGGCCTACAGTATACAGAAAAATGTAATGTTTTTAAAAGTATGAAAACAGAAAAAACTTTGATTCCCACACCTTTTCCTCCATAATTTATAAATAAACAACATGTTAGGTGTCGAGTTCCCACTGCTGCACAGATGGAATCTCGAACCATGTCCACTGAGGTCTCCCATTCTCCTCCAGCTGCAGTGGAACCAGCTCAGCAAAGACATCAATACCAGCATCTGGCTCAAGCTGATACTATGTGCTTGGGTAATGCTGCCTTTCCAGGCTCTGCCTTTGTAGCCAGCACTGATCAGCAGCAAGCAGGAATTTCAGGGACTAAGTTCTGCTTTTCCCACACTGAGCATGCCCATGGGACGACCTCCAATTGGAGGTCGGGGGTCAAATGCTCAGGCCCTATTGGACCATCAGGAAGGTCCCGGAGCGCTACAACCATAAAAGGTTTGCATGGCCACTCGGCCGTTCGCTAGTGTAAAACTTGTTAACTTGTGTGTGTGGATGAATGCCTGCCAATGGATGAAAGCTCCGAATCATTCCCATCCCTAGTGTTGTTGCCTGCTTGCGAATTTTAGAGCTACCTTGCGCCCGACAGTGCTATTGTTCACATTAGCACAAGATACTAATCTAGTTTGCAGTGACCACCAGTGTGGCGCCGTGCGAAGATAGTGCGCTTTCCAGGCCCTGGTTAGGGTGGTTATTGGCATCCACCAGAGCGGCTTTGCACACACTCTGGTGTGGTAAATGTTTAGTCCTGTAAAAATAATAAAAAATAGCTATGGCTTTTGGAAAAAGGAAGGAAAAGTGCCTAGCCAAAAGGGAAAATCATCTGGCTGGGAAGGGGTTAAATTACGTTTAAGTTTGGTTAAAGTGGGAGAATCGTCAAAATTAATAATAAATACATTAAAGAAAATATAAAATACTAGATGGTGGCCCGATTCTAACGCATCGGTTATTCTAGAATATGCATGTTCACGTAGTATATTGCACAGCCCATGTAGTATATTGCCCAGTCACGTAGTATATTGCCCAGCTACGTAGTATATTGCCCAGTCACGTAGCATATTGCCCAGCTACGTAGTATATTGCCCAGTCACGTAGTATATTGCCCAGCTACGTAGTATATTGCCCAGTCACGTAGCATATTGCCCAGCTACGTAGTACATTGCCCAGTCACGTAGTATATTGCCCAGTCACGTAGTATATTGCCCAGTCAGGTAGTATATTGCCCAGCCACGTAGTATATTCCCCAGCGACATAGTATATTGCACAGCGACGTAGTATACAGCACAGAGCCACGTAGTATATTGCACAGCCCACGTAGTATATTGCCCAGCGATGTAGTATATTGCACAGCGACATAGTATACAGCACAGACACGTAGTATATTGCCCAGTCACGTAGTATATTGCCCAGTCACGTAGTATATTGCCCAGTCATGTAGTATATTGCCCAGTGACGTTGTATACAGCACAGAGCCACGTAGTACACAGCACAGAGCCACGTAGTATACAGCACAGGGCCACATAGTATACAGCACAGAGCCACGTAGTATATTGCCCAGCCACGTAGTATATTGCCCTGTCACATAGTATATTGCCCAGCTACGTAGAATACAGCACAGCCACGTAGTATACAGCACAGAGCCATGTAGTATACAGCACAGAGCCACGTAGTATACAGCACAGAGGGACATAGTATACAGCACAGAGCCACGTAGGATTCAGCACAGAGACACGTAGTATACAGCACAGAGCCATGTAGCATACAGCACAGAGCCACGTAGTATATTGCCCAGTCACGTAGTATATTGTCCAGTCACGTAGTAAATAACACTGCCAACACAGTATATAACAGTGGCCACGTAATATCTAACACAGCCCATGGAGTATATCACACAGCCCACATAGTATATAACACTGCCTATGTAGTATACAGCACAGAGCCACGTGGTATGTAACACAGCTCTCGTAGTATACAGCAGTGTGGGCACCATATCCCTGTTAAAAAAAATAATTAAAATAAAAAAAGTTATATACTCACCTCTTGGGGTCCAGCGGAGCTCCAGCGATAAGCGCGCGGATGCCGCCATCCTCCGTTCCCAGGATGCATTGCAAAATTACCCAGATGACTTAGCAGTCTTGTGAGGCCGCTAAGTCTTTTGGGTAATTTCGCAATGCATCGCAGCATAGGCAGCATCAATAGTAAAAAGTTGGGGACACACAGGGTTAATAGCGGTGGTAACGGAGTGTGTTACCCGCAGCATAACGCAGTCCGTTACCACTGACCTTAACCCTGTGTTACCGGTGACCGGAGGGGAGTATGCGGGTGCCGGGCAGTGACTGTGGGGAGTAAGGAGCGGCCACTTTCTTCCAGACTGTGCCCGTCACTGATTGGTCGTGGCTGTTTTGTGGCAACCAATCAGCGACCTGGATTTCCATGATAGACAGAGGCCACAACCAATGAATATCCGTGACAGACAGACAGAAGGACAGAAAGACGGAAGTGACCCTTAGACAATTAAATAGTAGATGTAGAACAAATAAAAGAAATAAAAAGAATTAAAGGGTTAAGGCTTTCCGACTGTTTGACTAGTTGCATTCAACCATAGTACAGTAGGTAATACAACAATACTTCTGGTTGTGGCCACACACTTCTCATGTGTGTAAGTATGTAGCAATCTCTTTGCTAAGGTTAAGCATTAGTGATGAGCAAACATTAAAATGCTTGGATGCTTGTTACTCGAATGGAACACTTTGAACTAATTGGGTGCTCAACTTGAGTAATGAGTGTAATGGAAGTCAATGGCAAACTTGAGCATTTTTCTGGTACACCCCCCCCAGGAGGTCTGGGAGCAGTAAAATTGTTGAAATGGATGGAACAACTGCTCAAATGAAATGGGAACATCATGGGAATGATGCCTGGCTGCATTTCCGACTCTTAGGTCACGGCTGGGAACACTGTTGTCAGAGTATTTCAACATTTTTTCTGATTGACAATAAGACATACAAAAAATAAGATAAAATGGATTTTACAGGAAAAAGGTTAGGAAACAATCTTTACACTATAATAACTTTATATAATGCAAATTAAAAAAAATGTGTGCTTCACCCCTGAGGCTGTGTTCACACAGAGATTTGTGCACTCTCATTGCTTTAAATTATGAAAAACACTGCAAAAATGTGAAAATAATTTACTCACTCTTGCTTTAAAAAATGCAGCAGTTTTCCATTTCCGTAAGGAATAAAAAGGAATAAGGAATCGTGTGCATGATATTTCTGAAATATTCTTCCTTTTGTGAGGAATGGGACTTCTAGACTGGTGAAGACTATGTACTAAGTACAAGGTCTATGAAAAATTGAAAGGAGGGTGTAGAGATACAGGATTAGTGGGTCCTCTTGTCCGCTGGCCCAGCTGTCTTTAGAAAGCCTGCATGGACCAGAGCTCATACCACTGAATGCCTGCTCTCTCCACATGTGTAACATAGTAACATAGTAACATAGTAACATAGTTAGTAAGGCCGAAAAAAGACATTTGTCCATCCAGTTCAGCCTATATTCCATCATAATAAATCCCCAGATTTAAGTCCTTCTACAGAACCTAATAATGGTATGATACAATATTGTTCTGCTCCACGAAGACATCCAGACCTCTCTTGAACCCGTCGACTGAGTTCGCCATCACCACCTCCTCAGGCAAGCAATTCCAGATTCTCACTGCCCTAACAGTAAAGAATCCTCTTCTATGTTGGTGGAAAAACCTTCTCTCCTCCAGATGCAAAGAATGCCCCCTTGTGCCCGTCACCTTCCTTGGTATAAACAAATCCTCAGCGAGATATTTGTATTGTCCCCTTATATACATATACATGGTTATTAGATCACCCCTCAGTCATCTTTTTTCTAGACTAAATAATCCTAATTTCGCTAATCTATCTAGGTATTGTAGTTCTCCCATCCCCTTTATTAATTTTGTTGCCCTCCTTTGTACTCTCTCTAGTTCCATTATATCCTTCCTGAGCACCGGTGCCCAAAACTGGACACAGTACTCCATGTGCGGTCTAACTAGGGATTTGTACAGAGGCAGTATAATGCTCTCATCATGTGTATCCAGACCTCTTTTAATGCAGCCCATGATCCTGTTTGCCTTGGCAACTGCTGCCTGGCACTGGCTGCTCCAGGTAAGTTTATCATTAACTAGGATCCCCAAGTCCTTCTCCCTGTCAGATTTACCCAGTGGTTTCCCATTCAGTGTGTAATGGTGATATTGATTCCTTCTTCCTATGTGTATAACCTTACATTTATCATTGTTAAACCTCATCTGCCACCTTTCAGCCCAAGTTTCCAACCTATCCAGATCCATCTGTAGCAGAATACTATCTTCTCTTGTATTAACTGCTTTACATAGTTTTGTATCATCTGCAAATATCGATATTTTACTGTGTAAACCTTCTACCAGATCATTAATGAATATGTTGAAGAGAACAGGTGTTAGGGCTAGCGGAACGCACCAAATATTAAGACAGATAGAGTATGGTGCGTTCGCAGCCCGGGGTCCACCGTGCAGAGATGGAACCTGCTGCCAAGTAACGACGGACTATATGGCGGTACTCATAAGTATACACACGTGGGTTAAACTTCACCCAACGTGAAGGAAGCGATCCTGTTGTGTCACAGGACCGCGGTACCGCACATAGAGCGCGAGCAAGTAGTCAGCGAACTCAACCCCAACTAGGATTGAAGTCCGATTAGACCCTTGCTGGCATAACACCGCAACTGGGTGTGTAAGGAAACTAAATAACGATTTTAAGGCACAAGAGTGCATGCGGTGCCGCACTGACGAACGCCACTAACCACCCAGGCTTGGGTAAGGAAAGCACAGAGGAAGTGCACGGTGCCGTACTGGCGGTCACAGCAACTGGACGCTGTAATGTGTGATTCGTGCTGTAGGCTAAGTCGGGCGCTAGATAGCAACCATACACCTTCCGCGAACAGACATTCAATAGGGTAGGGGTATCCAAGGACGACTTGCACTCACAACATACACACATTAACAATTGTACACTAGCGCATGGCGTGCGGTCATGCGCAGTTTATATAGTTGCAGCACAGGAAGTGGCCACAGAAACTTTGCCCTTCCAAGACCTGCCAAGAGGACCAATGGAATGTGCTGCAGAGCCTGAGCACATGACCCTCGATCTCCAACGGGAGATCTTGCCCTGGGCATGCTCAGTGTGTGCAGACAAGGACTTAGTCCCAGAGAAGTCCGCTCGCTGCTGACCAGCACTGGGTTTAATGGCAGAAGCTGAAGAAGCAGCAGTAACTCTCTGTACAGAGTGAGACTGAGCAAGACGCTGGGACCGACGTCCCTGCTGAGCAGACTCCACTGCGGCTGGATAAGAATGGGAGACCGCAGCGGGGATGGCTCGAGATTCCCCCTGTGCAGAAGCGGGAACTCGAGACCTAACATAACCCCCCCTCCTAGGGCCCCCCCTCCTTGGGCCTCGCTACGCTCGAAGGCAGCAATGAGCTGTGGGGCCCGAATGTTTTCAGCAGGCTCCCATGACCTGTCCTCTGGGCCATAACCCTTCCAATCCATCAGATAGAACTTTTTGCCGCGTACCACCTTGCACCCCAAAATAGCGTTCACCTCGTAATCGTCCGTAGACGAACCCGATGTCCCGGCAGATGACTCGGAAAACCGGGACATGTATACGGGTTTCAAGAGGGACACATGAAAGGTGTCGGTGATACCCAAGCGTGGAGGAAGAGCCAAACGGTAGACCACAGGATTAACCTGTTCGAGAACCTTGAAGGGACCCAAGTAGCGAGGAGCAAACTTAGTGGACTCAACTCGCAGCCTGATGTTACGGGCGGAGAGCCACACAAAGTCGCCAGGAGCAAAGGTCGGAGCGGGGCGCCGATGAACATCGGCGGAGGACCTCATTCTCTCCTTCGAGGCCCGAATGGCATCCTGCGTGCGGTCCCAAATGTCCCGTGCCTCCACAGCCCAGTCTGCCACCCTGGAGTCAGCAGAAGACACAGGCATGGGCATAGGAACACGCGGATGCTGGCCGTAATTTAGGAGGAATGGAGTCTGACCGGTGGAGTTGGCTACGGCATTGTTAAGTGCAAACTCTGCCCACGGTAGCAAGGATGCCCAGTCATCCTGCCTGACAGAAACAAAATGTCGTAAATATGTGACCAAGGTCTGGTTGGCCCTCTCTACCAACCCATTCGTCTCGGGATGATATGCCAAAGAGAGATTCAACTCAATACTGAGTAGACGACAAAGCTCTCTCCAGAATCGAGACGCAAACTGGGGACCCCAGTCACTAATAATTTTGTCTGGCATACCGTGTAGGCGAAAGATATGCTTGACGAACAAGACAGCCAACACCCGTGCAGAAGGTAGCCGTGGAAGAGGCACCAAGTGCACCATTTTGGAAAAATGGTCGGTGATCACCCAGATAATGGTGCAGTTACGAGACTTGGGTAAGCCCACCACAAAGTCCATCCCGACCATCTCCCAGGGCCTGTCCGCCACCGGCAGAGGAAAAAGCAAACCAGCTGGCCGTTGCCGAGGAGTCTTGTTCTTGGCGCAAGAGACACACGCCCGAACATACTCTGCGACATCACGAGCCATATGCGGCCACCATTACGTCCTCGCCAGTAACTCAGATGTCCTTTTGGTACCAAAATGTCCACCCACCCTGGACGAGTGTGCCCAAGAGAGAACCTCCGGTCACAAATTGGATGGAACAAAAGTCTTGCCCGGGGGCACAGACTCTAGCGAAACCGGGGCCACAGTTCTCAAGCTCTCGGTGGGGACAATAAGCCGAGGCTCCTCCTCCTCCTCCGCAGATGACACAACGGAGCGAGAGAGCGTCGGCCCGAATGTTCTTCTCCCCAGAAAGAAAATGGAGGGTGAAATGAAACCGGGAGAAGAATAAGGACCATCTGGCCTGGCGAGAATTCAACCGCTGGGCTGTCTGCAGGTACACCAAATTTTTATGGTCTGTGAAGACTTGGAAGGGAAAATGTGCACCCTCCAAGAGATGTCTCCACTCCGAGAAAGCCAACTTCATGGCTAGCAACTCCCTGTCCCCGATGGAATAATTCCTCTCTGCTGGTGAGAAGGTCTTGGAGAAAAAGAAGCAAGGATGCTTCCGACCTTGAGCATCCTTTTGGAAGAGGACTGCTCCAGCACCAACAGAAGAGGCATCCACCTCCATGATAAATGGCTTATCAACATCGGGGCGATGTAGGATGGGAGCGCTAGCGAAATGTGACTTTATAGAGTTAAAGGCCTTGGAGACCTCCTCAGACCACAATTTGAGATTCGCCCCCTTCTTGGTGAGGGCAACCAAGGGAGCTACCAAAGTTGAGAAGTGCGGAATGAACTGGCGATAATAATTAATGAACCCCATAAAGCGCTGCACCGCTTTAAGAGAATGGGGTTCTTGATAGTCCATCACAGCCTGTAGTTTGGCAGGATCAATAGCCAATCCCTGGGCAGAGATGATGTAGCCTAGGAAAGGTAAGGACTCCTGCTCAAACATACACTTCTCCAACTTGGCATAGAGGGAATTTGCCCGTAGGAGGTCGAAGACTTTGCAAACATCTCTCCGGTGGGAGTCAATATCTGGAGAGTAGATGAGAATATCATCCAGATAGACTACGACCGAGGTGGAAAGCATATCCCGGAAGATATCGTTCACAAAGTCTTGGAAAACGGCTGGGGCATTACAGAGCCCGAAGGGCATCACCAGATATTCATAGTGCCCATCCCTGGTGTTAAAAGCCGTCTTCCATTCGTCCCCCTCACGGATGCGAATCAGGTTGTAAGCACCCCGCAGATCTAGTTTAGTAAATACCCTTGCTCCCCGAAGCCTATCGAAGAGCTCAGCTATCAAGGGCAAAGGATACTTGTTCTTAACGGTGATGGCGTTAAGACCCCTGTAGTCTATGCATGGACGCAATTCTCCATTCTTCTTCTGCACGAAGAAGAACCCTGCCCCAGCAGGTGACACTGACTTCCTAATGAATCCTCTTGCCAGATTTTCCTGGATGTACTGTGACATTGCCTCCGTCTCTGGGAGAGATAGCGGATAGACTCGACCCCGGGGAGGCTCAGCACCAGGCAAGAGATCAATAGGACAGTCATAGGGGCGATGGGGCGGAAGGATCTCCGCCGCCTTTTTGGAGAACACGTCTGCATAAGACCAATATTGCTTGGGGAGAGAGGAAAGATCTGCGGGTACCTCTGTAGTAGCAACCTGAACGCACTCCCTCTGACACCTACCCCCACAAGATTCGCCCCATCCAAGGATTCTGCCAGAGGACCACTCGATATGAGGAGAGTGGTACCGTAGCCAAGGTATTCCCAACAGGACCTCATCAATTCCCTCAGGAATGACGAGCAGAGATATACTCTCCTGATGAGATGGCGACATGGACAGAGTAAAAGGGATGGTCTGGTGTGTTATCTGTGAGGGCAGTGCCGACCCATTCACCACTCGTACCGTTACTGGTTGAGCTAGCATAACCAGGGGTATTGCGTGACGTTGGGTGAAGGCAGAAGACATAAAATTGCCCTCCGCCCCAGAATCCACGCAGAGCTCTACCGAGTGGGAGAATGAGCCTATAGTAATTGTCCCCTTAAAGGACAATTTAGAGGCAAACGTCACCGTGTTTAGTGTACCACCACCTACTACCACTAAACGCTGACGTTTCCTCGATCGCTGAGAACATCTGGTGGCTAGATGTCCTGACTGCTGGCAAACATGACAGACCTTGAGTGCACAAGCGGTCCGGGACTTAGATCCCGCTTGTGACACTTCCCTGGCCTCATGTGACTCAGGAACCAGGACTGGAGATTCCAGAGGTTTGGCGAAGGTAGGAGCCAGCCGAAACCTCTGCCTACACTGGGCTCGCTCTAACCTCCGCTAGTTAAAACGGAGGTCAATTCGAGTGGAGACAGTTATTAACTCCTCCAGTGTGGCAGGAATCTCCCTAGTGGCCAGAGCGTCCTTAACGTGGTCAGCCAGGCCTCTCCAAAATATGGGGATAAGAGCTTTATCCGACCAATCCAGCTCAGAAGCTAAAGTGCGGAATTGGACGGCGAATTGACTGACCAAGGACTCACCCTGAGTTAATGCCAGCAGTTGGAGCGCCGTATCATGGGTGACTTGAGGTCCTAAAAAGACCTGTTTCAGAGTGCTCAGAAACAGCGGAGCACTCTGCACCACATGATCGCCACGCTCCCACAGCGGCGTAGCCCATTCCAACGCCCTGTCCGACAAAAGAGACACTATAAATCCCACCTTAGCCCGCTCTGTGGGAAAACGTGCAGCCAGGAGCTCGAGGTGAATAGAGCACTGACTCACAAATCCCCTACAAAACTTGCTATCACCAGAACATTTTTCTGGCAGCGGGAGGCGAGAAAATGTCGGAGCAGGGGTGGCAATGGACAGGGTTGCTGCAGCCACGCTAGCAGCCTGTACAGCAACCGCGGTAACATCCACAGCTGAGGTTGCGCTCTCAAGAGCCGCCAACCTACCCTCCAGCTGCTGGATATACCGCAAGGATTGCTGTTTGTCCGTCATTACTAGCCAGACCCTGGCGCTGGTGTAATGTTAGGGCTAGCGGAACGCACCAAATATTAAGACAGATATAGTATGGTGCGTTCGCAGCCCGGGGTCCACCGTGCAGAGATGGAACCTGCTGCCAAGTAACGACGGACTATATGGCGGTACTCATAAGTATACACACGTGGGTTAAACTTCACCCAACGTGAAGGAAGCGATCCTGTTGCGTCACAGGACCGCGGTACCGCACATAGAGCGCGAGCAAGTAGTCAGCGAACTCAACCCCAACTAGGATTGAAGTCCGATTAGACCCTTGCTGGCATAACACCGCAACTGGGTGTGTAAGGAAACTAAATAACGATTTTAAGGCACAAGAGTGCATGCGGTGCCGCACTGACGAACACCACTAACCACCCAGGCTTGGGTAAGGAAAGCACAGAGGAAGTGCACGGTGCCGTACTGGCGGTCACAGCAACTGGACGCTGTAATGTGTGATTCGTGCTGTAGGCTAAGTCGGGCGCTCGATAGCAACCATATACCGTCCGCGAACAGACATTCAATAGGGTAGGGGTATCCAAGGACGACTTGCACTCACAACATACACACATTAACAATTGTACACTAGCGCATGGCCGTGCGGTCATGCGCAGTTTATATAGTTGCAGCACAGGAAGTGGCCACAGAAACTTTGCCCTTCCAAGACCTGCCAAGAGGACCAATGGAATGTGCTGCAGAGCCTGAGCACATGACCCTTGATCTCCAACGGGAGATCTTGCCCTTGGCATGCTCAGTGTGTGCAGACAAGGACTTAGTCCCAGAGAAGTCCGCTCGCTGCTGACCAGCACTGGGTTTAATGGCAGAAGCTGAAGAAGCAGCAGTAACTCTCTGTACAGAGTGAGACTGAGCAAGACGCTGGGACCGACGTCCCTGCTGAGCAGACTCCACTGTGGCTGGATAAGAATGGGAGACCGCAGCGGAGATGGCTCGAGAGTCCCCCTGTGCAGAAGCGGGAACTCGAGACCTAACAACAGGTCCCAATACTGACCCCTGCAGTACCCCACTGGTCACAGCACCCAGTTAGAGACTATACCATTTATCACCACCCTCTGCTTTCTATCACTAAGCCAGTTACTAACCCATTTACACACATTTTCCCCCAGACCAAGCATTCTCATTTTGTGTACCAACCTCTTGTGTGGAACGGTATCAAACGCTTTGGAAAAATCGAGATATACCACGTCCAATGACTCACCGTTGTCCAGCCTATAGCTTACCTCTTCATAAAAACTGATTAGATTGGTTTGACAGGAGCGATTTCTCATAAACCCATGCTGATATGGAGTTAAACAGTTATTCTCATTGAGATAATCCAGAATAACATCCCTCAGAAACCCTTCAAATATTTTACCAACAATAGAGGTTAGACTTACTGGCCTATAATTTCCAGGTTCACTTTTAGAGCCCTTTTTGAATATTGGCACCACATTTGCTATGCGCCAGTCCTGCGGAACAGACCCTGTCGCTATAGAGTCCCTAAAAATAAGAAATAATGGTTTATCTATTACATTACTTAGTTCTCTTAGTACTCGTGGGTGTATGCCATCCGGACCCGGAGATTTATCTATTTTGATCTTATTTAGCCGGTTTCGCACCTCTTCTTGGGTTAGATTGGTGACCCTTAATAAAGGGTTTTCATTGTTTCTTGGGATTTCACCTAGCATTTCATTTTCCACCATGAATACCGTGGAGAAGAAGGTGTTTAATATGTTAGCTTTTTCCTCGTCATCTACAACCATTCTTTCCTCACTATTTTTTAAGGGGCCTACATTTTCAGTTTTTATTCTTTTACTATTGATATAGTTGAAGAACAGTTTGGGATTAGTTTTACTCTCCTTAGCAATGTGCTTTTCTGTTTCCTTTTTGTCAGCTTTAATTAGTTTTTTAGATAAAGTATTTTTCTCCCTATAGTTTTTTAGAGCTTCAATGGTGCCATCCTGCTTTAGTAGTGCAAATGCTTTCTTTTTACTGTTAATTGCCTGTTTTACTTCTTTGTTTAGCCACATTGGGTTTTTCCTATTTCTAGTCCTTTTATTCCCACAAGGTATAAATCGCTTACAGTGCCTATTTAGGATGTTCTTAAACATTTTCCATTTAATATCTGTATTCTTATTTCTGAGGATATTGTCCCAGTCTACCAGATTAAGGGCATCTCTAAGCTGGTCAAACTTTGCCTTCCTAAAGTTCAGTGTTTTTGTGACTCCTTGACAAGTCCCCCTAGTGAAAGACAGGTGAAACTGTACAATATTGTGGTCGCTATTTCCTAGATGCCCGACCACCTGCAGATTTGTTATTCTGTCAGGTCTATTAGATAGTATTAGGTCTAAAAGTGCTGCTCCTCTGGTTGGATTCTGCACCAATTGTGAAAGATAATTTTTCTTGGTTATTAGCAGAAACCTGTTGCCTTTATGGGCTTCACAGGTTTCTGTTTCCCAGTTAATATCCGGGTAGTTAAAGTCCCCCATAACCAGGACCTCATTATGGGTTGCAGCTTCATCTATCTGCTTTAGAAGTAGACTTTCCATGATTTCTGTTATATTTGGGGGTTTGTAACAGACCCCAATGAGAATTTTGTTACCATTTTTCCCTCCATGAATTTCGACCCATATGGACTCGACATCCTCATTCCCTTCGCTAATATCCTCCCTTAAAGTGGACTTTAGACAAGACTTTACATAGAGACAAACCCCTCCTCCTCTCCGATTTTTACAATCCTTTCTAAACAGACTGTAACCCTGTAAGTTAACTGCCCAGTCATAGCTTTCATCTAACCATGTCTCGGTTATTCCCACTATGTCAAAGTTACCTGTAGATATTTCTGCTTCTAGTTCTTCCATATTGTTTGTCAGGCGTCTGGCGTTTGCGAGCATGCAGTTTAGAGGATTTTGTATTGTTCCAATCTCCTTGCTGTGGATTGTTTTAGAAATGTTCTTACCTCCCTTCTGAGTATGTTTTCCTGGGTCTTCTTTGTTCGAGTCTAATGTTTTTCTTCCCGTCCCCTCTTCTTCTAGTTTAACGCCCTCCTGATGAGTGTAGCAAGTCTTCTGGCGAATGTGTGTTTCCCAGGTTTGTTGAGGTGTAGTCCATCTCTGGCGAGGAGTCCATCGTACAAGTAATTCACACCGTGGTCCAGGAATCCGAATCCTTGTTGTCTGCACCATCGTCTTAGCCAGTTGTTCGCATCAAGGATCCTGTTCCATCTCATGGTGCCATGCCCGTCTACTGGAAGGATAGAAGAAAAAACTACCTGTGCATCCAGTTCCTTTACTTTTTTCCCCAACTCTTCAAAGTCCTTCCAGATTGTCGGTAGGTCCTTCCTTGCCGTGTCATTGGTGCCAACATGTATCAGAAGAAATGGGTGGACGTCCTTGGAGCTGAAGAGCTTTGGTATCCTATCGGTCACATCCTTGATCATCGCACCTGGAAGGCAGCATACTTCTCTTGCGGTTATGTCCGGTCTGCAGATGACTGCTTCTGTGCCTCTCAGTAGTGAGTCTCCCACCACCACCACTCTTCGTTGCTTCTTGGCTGTACTTTTTGCTGTCACTTGTTGCTGTGTGCCCTTTTCTTTTTTGCTTGCTGGTATTGCTTCATCCTTAGGTGTGCCATCTTCATCCTCTACAAAGATTTGATATCGGTTCTTCAGTTGTGTGGTTGGTGATTTCTCCATGGTCTTCTTGCTTCTTTTGGTCACATGCTTCCACTCATCTGCTTTTGGAGGTTCTCTGACACTTTTTTCACCTTCTGTGACCAGTAGAGATGCTTCTGTTCTGTCTAGGAAGTCTTCATTTTCTTTGATGAGTTTCAAAGTTGCTATTCTTTCTTCCAGACCCCGCACCTTTTCTTCTAAAAGGGCCACTAGTCTACACTTCTGACAGGTGAAATTGGATTCTTCTTCTGGTCGATCTGTGAACATGTAGCACATGCTGCAGCTCACCATGTAGGTTGTCACATCTGCCATGTTGCTCCTAGATCCTTCTGACTTGCTGTGTGTTTTCCTTCTCGTGTAATCTACTCAGCCAAGCTTTCTTGCAATAATGTCCTAAAGGCGCGTGGTTTGGTGATGCTTTCCAAGCAGCTGGTCCTGGCTGTACCCAACTATCTTCTTGCTTAGGGAGACTCTTCGCTTTTCCCAGAAGGCACCTGGAATATGCAAATTATCCTCCTCAAGCTTGAATCCCTGGTTTGGTGATGCTTTCCAAGCAGCTGGTCCCGGCTGTACCCAACTATCTTCTTGCTTAGGGAGACTCTTCGCTTTTCCCAGAAGGCACCTGGAATATGCAAATTATCCTCCTCAAGCTTGAATCCCTGGTTTGGTGATGCTTTCCAAGCAGCTGGTCCCGGCTGTACCCAACTATCTTCTTGCTTAGGGAGACTCTTCGCTTTTCCCAGAAGGCACCTGGAATATGCAAATTATCCTCCTCAAGCTTGAATCCCTGGGTAGAACTCTACTCAAACAAAGGATAAGGGTAAAACAGTGTGACAACAATTTGTTGAACCACCAACACACAATAGCATAGAGAACAATCCCAGCAAATACCCAAGATGGTGCAAATTACAGAGTCTCAACCTATTGCTGACTCGCCTGGATACTTACAGTGCCAAATACCCCCACAGGTGGCTCAACACTTTTGGCAGGCCCCGAAAGTGAGGATGTAATGACGAGCTCAGGATGCTGACAGTTCATTAAGGTATGAGGCCAATGTTAGGTGTCGAGTTCCTGCCACTGCACAGGGGAATCTCAAACCATGTCCTCTGTGGTCTCCCTTTCTTCCCCAGCCACAGAGGAGCCTTCTCAGCAGAGACATCGGTCCCAGCATCTTGCTCAAGCTGATGCTGTGCATCTGGTTGCTGCTGTCATCCCAGGTTCAGCTATTGTAACCAGCATTAATCAGCGGTGAGCAGACATTCCAGGGACTAAATCCTGCTTTTTGTCTACTAAGCATGCTCTCATTGGAGGTCGGAGGTCAGGTGCTCAGGTCCTGTAGTGGCTCTGATTGGACCACTGGAAAGGTCCCAGAAGGCTGCAACTATAAAAGGTTTGCATGGCCGATAGCATAAGCTAAAATCGTGTATGGGTGGATGTGTGTTAAATATCTGGTGTAAGCTCCTAAATCAACCCCCTCCCTAGTGTTGTTGCATGTGGTTGAGTGTTTGAGCTAAGTAGCACCAGATTGTGCTGTCAAGCACAAAACATAAACTTACAGCATCAAATAAGCAGTGTCCGCCAGTGATGCGCCTTTCACAATCAGTGGGCTTTCCAAGCCCTAGTTAGCATTTTTAGTGACATCCTAACAGCCAGGTGACTTGATTTTAACAACCTGGGTTCTCTAAATGTCTTTGAGGGTTCAGTGATAATCAATGAGGCAGCTCTGTATGTCTTAAGTTGGAGCCATGATGCCATGGCTTCTTTCTCTCTAAACACTGGCAGATCCTCCTTTTTATATGTCACAACTTCTCATCCAATCATTCCACCACAAGCTTGTTGGAAGTTAGAAGGAGGCCATCCCTCACTGCTGGAGAGTTTAGGCAAAATGCATAGATTGACCTTTATATTGCAGAATGGGTCATCAACAAATTAACAAACATTCAAACATTGTGCCTTTGTCGGCAATACTGGGACAAATACGATAGCTAATCAGCAGCCAGTCAACAAATGGCAGCCATTGAACATTAATTCAATTACAATAAGGGTCAACAGTCATTCTCACATGAACTCTAACTCGTGTCCCTTGGCCTACTGAAATAATATGTCTGGATATTTCAGATTAAATGCGTTGTCACCACAGAGGGATTGTAATTAACCCTGGATTATACGTAGAGGATAGCCTCAAACATTGTTTCCCCATTTGGAAGGAGTGAGACTCCTAGACTGTTAAAGGGTGTGCACTATGTGCAAGGGTTTCCAAAAATCAGAAGTAACCACTCCAACCCAAAATGGAAAACATGTGGAGTAGGGCTTCAGAAAACATTAACATTGAGAAGGAGTTGGACTTCTGTTGCCAACCAAAAAGAGTCCCAGATTTGAGGCCACTATTCGCTTACAGCTAGCACAACAAGTACCTTAAAGCTTTCCACTCCGATTTTACTCCAGTTAACGTGGGCAACATTTCAACTTGTGCCGACTCAGGGCATCAGGTAGTCTCAAGGCTTCAAACAGATAGAAGCAAGGATTTCAAAACATATTTCTTATCTCCTTGGAGACCTTTGCAAATGAAAATTTGTGAACCATGTGGGGGAAACTTCTCCAACCCATCCTAGAGAAAGAACACCACAAGCCCTATGCCCATTTATTCACAAAGAGGTGCATTTGGGATTTTTGCCCATTGTATGAATGCATCTTTAATTTTTTATTTCACACAGTTGAGTTGAGACAAATCTGAGGCTTGCAGACCGCAGTCGTTGCTTCCTCCCTGCTTAACCTCCTTATCCCCCGTGGTTTGCACGATAATGACCAGAATAATTTTAATTTTGACTACTGTAACTATATGAAGTAATAAATATAGAATGCTTCAATTGATCCTGGTGATTCTGAAAATGTTTTTTCCTGACATATTGTACTTCATGATAGTGGTAAAATTTATTTGAAATGACTAGCGCTTAGTTGTGAAAAAAATGGAAATTTGGTGAAAAATTTGCAAATTTCCAGCTTTGAATTTTGATACCCTTAAATCACAGCGATATGTCACACAAAATACTTAATAAGTAACATTTCTCACATGTCTACGTTACATCAGCACAGTTTTGGAAATATTTTTTTTGTTAGGAAGTTGTAAGGGTTAAAAGTTGAAAATTGATTTTTCATTTTTACAACAAAATTTACAAACCATTTTTTAAGGACCACATCATATTTGAAGTCATTTAGAGGAGTCTATATGATAGAAGATACACAAAAATGACACCATTCTAAAAACTGCACCTATCAAGGTGCTCAAAACCACATTCAATAAGTTTATTAACCCTTCAAGTGCTTCCAGGAACTTTATAAATATGGAATGAAACAATCAACATTTAACTTTTTTATCACAAATTTATTTCAGATCCAATTTTTTTCATTTTGACAAGGATAACAGGAAAAAAATGGATCCCAAAATTTGTTGAGCAATTTCTCCTGAGCATGCCTTTACCCCATATGAGGGAGAAAACCATTGTTTGGGAGCGTGGAAGAGCATGGAAGGGAAGGGGCTCAATTTGACTTTTTGAATGCAGACTTTGCTGGAACAATTGGCAGAGTCATGTCTAAATTTGGAGAGCCTCTGATGTACCTACAACAGAGAAAATCCCACAGCATTTTGGAAACTAAACCAATCAGGAACTTATCTAGATGTGTGGTGAGCACATTAAAACCTCAGGTGCTTCACAGAAGTTTATAACGTTGAGCCATAAAAATAAAAAAAATTAAATGTTTACAACAAATATGTTTTAGCACAAAATATTACATCACCGCTCTTGGCACTTAGTGTCAGGTGTCAGCTGTCAGAATCAGCTGACACCCGGCAATGATCGACCGTGCCATCCCTTGTCAAATAGGCTCAGGGCACATGGACGGACTATTATGTCTGATGTCGGAAAGGGGTTAAGCTGATTCCATGAGATTTTAGTGCCATCTGGGGCATTACAACTAATATTCGTCAGATCCGTCTGTCAACTGAAAATACTATTCTCAAAATGAACAGGGCCTGGATTGGCCAAGACTTCTCAATACCACCAGATGACAGCAGCAGAACATAAAGGAAACTGAAACACTTGCTGCTCACATTTGATGAGGAAGCTTTGCATGTGGAACAGGTGAAGAGGGAGGAAGAAAATACACATTGTAAACATTTAGGTGATAATGGAAATTAGATGAGCATTAGTCCTCTTCTTCATTGACATCCGGTCCGTCCATTATGTTATAGTCTCTGAGCAGGCTGAGGAACAGCCTGCTGCAGTCCAAGATGGACATCTTTTCCCAGTTTATGACCAGGCATGTTCTAGCTCTCTACAAAGCATCCTTAAGGCTGGTTTCATACTTGCATTCAGGAGAGCTGCAGATGGCTGCTGTTAAAATATGCTTATTTCACAAATTTATTTAATTAGCACTTTACCAGGTGCGTTACTCTTAAAGAAAAAATGTCATGATATTTTCATAAAAAATGTAGTAGTTTATTGAATTGTCCACAGAAAAACCACATTGCAGCAAAACATAAAAATAGATGAAATAGTTATGAACAGATTGTCCATTTGTAAATATCAGCGCTTGTTACTCATCTTTCCCAAAGTTCTGAATGGTAAAAGCCGTTTGTCTGTGTGAAGTCTGAAGTCATCATGGCTACCAGCTGATCCTTCCTTGTGTGACTTGTCTGATGTCCATGGAGAATAATGCTGAAGGCAGGAGGTGACAGCTCCCACGTGACAAGCCCCCGTGATGACAACCCCTCCACCTCCTAAGAGATGTTATTTATATGTCCCACAGATCACGTGTTCCCTTTATATGGTGTTGACTTATACTCTGAGCAATATATATATACAGAAATAGCTTCTGTAATGTTAGCAGGAAGCAATGTGCTCAGTACAGAATTGAGAATAAGAATAATTCAATTAATAATTAATATTTAACAATTCCCCTTTTGAGGGTGACAGACAATAAATGGAACCCTCAAAGTAAACATATTGATAAGATCTTCTTTCTTCTTTTCTTCTTCTTTGGCATAATAATTTAATGTTCATAATAATATAAAATAATGATGATAATATTGTTATACGTACTCAATAATATAATGATATGTGAATTCATGTTATGGTAAGCCGTGACTAATATTCATATAAAATATATGTTATACTTCCCTATATATATTTGAAGCATCTCAGGTCAGATCATCATCTGATGTCATCTGGTCTTCATCTTGATGTCTTCTTCTTGATTCTTTTAAAACAATCCTTATTACAATTCTTTTGAAATAGATGATAGCATGTAGATATTGTAGAGACTGTGTGTCATGTGTCAATCAAAGTCCATAAATTCAAATGTTGATAAGAAAACAAAGTTCATAGATGAAATGTAGCTTTAATATCTGTGCAGTGTCACCTGTAAAGACCTGGACTTACATTGGCTTGCCTTGGAAATCATCTGGAATCTCCATATTATCCGCACTGGTCTTGGAACAGGTGTAACATCTTTGGTCAGCACAGCAATGGTTAAATTGACTCTTCCTTGCTAAACATAGCACCATAACCAGTCCGTAGTGCACAGGACACATGTCTGGGTTGTAGCGTCCTGACAATTACCTGATTGTTCACCAGCTTTCATAGAAGTCTTATAGGTGATAGGAAACCACTAGAACATGATAAAAACATATTAACACAGTTTATCCTAGCATCATAGGATCATCGTCCTCTCCAATTGTGATTGTCAGTTTAGATACTGTACTCATAGTTGTCAGTGAGGGATGCTGTAGTTGTGAGTGGTGACATGAATTGTATTTGACACAGTCTATTATTATTCAGAAATTATAGCATTGTTACCTTGTGGAACTTCTGGATAACGGCTTTTTCTTCTTGCAACTTTTAAGAATGAATTGAATTTAGAAATATGAAAAGTCTTTATTAACGTAACTTCAGTATCTTGATTGAAGTCTTCATTCCCTATTCTTTACCAAATCTGATAATTTACCTTACTTATAATATCACAGCGTACCATAGCAATTAATAATATCCATATAATTATTATCACAATATTAATATGGAATTTATATTTGGAAAAATAAAATAATAATTAATGATAATACATTATTAACCATATTCTTCATGTGATAGGACATTTTTATGTCATAGGTGTAATTTCTTTTTGAACCCATAGATGTCAGTGTGTCTTTTACTGAAACTTTATTAATAATTTATATTTATTAGACCAAAAATATGTAAAAATGTATAGCCATGAACCAAAATAAGAATATATATATATAAATAAATGAATGAATGAGTGAAAGAATTGAAACATTTCTCTTATAATGAAACGTTATGATCATTATATTTAATGAAGCAATATTTTGTATTAAACATTACTTTATTAAATATTAATTTGTTTTCTTCTTGAGATAAAAAATAAAAATGAAAAATTAAGAATAAAAATGAAGTAAGAAAAAATTAAAAATTAAAAATAAAAATGATAATAAAAATAAAAATAAGACCTTTATATGTTGATGATAAATGCAGAGATTATGTTTCAATAACATATTCCCTTAATATTTTCATCATTTAAATGTTGTCATAACCTTGGATTACCAAAATATTGAAATTATGCAGCTTTGCATATAATACCCTTCATTAGAGAAAAAATTACTTTTATTGTACTTAATGTTAATATACCCAATAGTACCTTATTAATATTTCTTCTTTATTAAAATGTGTGAAGAGGTATTGATGAAATGTGATGATGTAATCTGGATCAAAAACACATTTCCCCATTAATATCAAAAAATATTTTAAGAAAAAATTAATTTGTAAAAAGCAAAATTAAAAATAATTAATTTTATAACTGTCATATCAGCTTGTACCATATATTTGTTTATGCCCATCTATGTAACCATTAAAAAAAAAACACGGAATATCATAAAATTATCATTTGGAAAAATGTTGTTCTAAATGTAGATTTTCTTGATTAAACCATATTGATGTGTGATTACACTTATTCACTATTAACTAAATCAAGAAATAATAATTACTAAAGAAATATAGAAATATATGTTGAGTAGATAATATTTAAATATATCTTAATATTCTAATAATTTAACTGAATCACAATATTTCCCATAAACACAAGTTTTTTCTTTTTTCCAACATACCATGAATCATGAAGCCTCTTTCATACTGTGCATACATTCCACATTATTTACTCCTACGTTAACTTCACTCTTAGCAGCTGCTCATACACTCATCTGTCATCTGTCACTCAGACTGTGACACACATAGACATTGAAATTACATACATCACATACAAAGAATAAGAGTATATGAGTATATGTATATTAACCCAAAATATTGTATCCTAATTATTAATGCGCATTGTAAACTATTAAATTTAATATTTCTTTGAATATTCCCCAAATACTAACACTATGTTCTAACCTATAGATAGGACTCATAAGAACTTGAGCATTTGTTATACAGCTATGTTTGGTACAGGACCTGCAACTGAATCCATTTGACTTGCAAAGGTTGAGGAGCTTCAAAAGTTTCTTCTTTCTAAGGTTACAAGTTTAAACTAAAACAAGGGTATATGGTATCCTTATTTTTAACTCACAGTTGTCACATGTCATGCACCATGCAGTGAAAAAAAAAACAAGTTTTAGATTATGTTACAGGAAAAAATTACAGTAAACAAATGTTTGATTGTTAGTTACAGTATGTATTATTTCTTTTAAGTGTTATATATAAAATCATGCAGTTATTATAACTTTCTGTGTAAATAAAGACATAAATCCATGTAAGAGGTTTTTTGTTCAATTCCTGCTTTGAAATGAAAATGCTAAGGAAAAATAAAAGATAAAGGTTAATTTCATATTTATTTAAAACCAAAATAATTTAAATATCTTATACATATGTATATATTTAATATGTATTTATTGTAATTCTAAATATTATTACTGGATTAAATGTTAATTGATTTTCACTATACATATAAAAATACAGTTACTATAATATCTATTTATACAAATAATACATTGTATAACTCATTTACACATCATATAATACAATTGCATTTTTAGCAAATTCCTAAACCAAAATGTATCTCTCTGTCAATAATTTGTTGAAAACCTCTATTCAAAATTGCCATCTTTAGACTTATGAGCTGTGATAATTGAGTGTTCAGCTCACTTCTTATGCTCAACTGTTTCTGTCTGTCAATTTCCGCCATCTTTACAGACAAATCTGGCCCGTCAGCTTTTAACCCTTTTAGAGCAGCTTCAGTGGAAGACTCTTGAATCATTTTTTATAGGGCTTATAACAAATATGTAATTTTCTTCGTACTTCATAGATGTGATTTTCTATCAGTTTTGGAGATTTTGATTTTGGCTTCTGATAAGATTTAATGATGTTATTAGTTTTCAAAAACTTAGTATAATTAGTTTTTCTTTCAAAATTCTCATGTTTTCAAGAAAAATCAAGGGATTGCACACATTCAAATAAAGAATCTTTTTGTGATGCAATAACACGAGATGCAGGATTTAGGAATCCAAATTTGTTTACAAAACAATTTATCATTGATTGTTTATTCAAATTTGTAATGACAGTTTTGTACAACCTTTCAAATATGGACATGAATGAATGAATGAATCTTTCAGGCCAATCTTCAAGTTTAGAAGAATATCAATATCTGGATAATTTTCTTTTAATCCACAGAATATCAAAATTTTTAATCTTTCTACGTCAGTCATTTCTTCATGGAACTCATCATTCTGCATTTTTAATGAGAACCTTCTGGAAAAAGTTACTGGAAGCCACATTTTAAACAACTGATTTTTCTTCTCATTAGTCAAATCAAACTTAATAGCAAAACTCTCAAATATCTCTGAATTTCTGCACACATGGATTTTGTCATCATATGCAGGAATGATTTGGATAATTTTAACAAGGTTTTTCTTGATTTAGTTTGAAGGAGTTGTTGGGACTCCGAGTCGTCTTCTATTTTTAGTGGCCCATGTACATTTGTTTCTTGTACATCATCTTTGTCAGTTGTCATGTCTCCTACTTTTCCTCCATCTTGTTTTTCATCATGAGACACAAGGTCACCTTTAGTGGCCATTACACACACGTGTGTCACATCTTGTTGACTTTCCACATTACAGTCAATCTTGGGAACATCATTAGTATCATCTGATACTATTTTTACACGGTCATTTTTGGATTTTTCTGACACAAACTTGTGAAATACGTTAACCATATGTAATATATTTTTCAGTTGCTCTCTTTCTTTTTTTGTAAATGAACTTAGAATCTATCTTTAGATTTGCTATCTTGCATTCTGCAAATAAGCTAAGCCAGAAAATTTCTAAGCTAGATTTTTACAAACTTACAAATTCCATCTGACTTGATTTAGCATATGAATTAATGAAATCCATTTTAATTACCTTGAAATATCTCAGCTTGTAGTTCCTTTGTTAAACAACGCTGGGCTCTGGTCATCAGCACGTCTGTTTTCAGCACTTCTAATGCTAGTGCTTGTCAAACCATCTGGCACCTGTTAAATTTCCTTACTCATAGGTTCTCTGAGATCTTTGTGACTTGAAGTTTTGTAGTGGAATTCCTGAAAGCTTGCACAATATCTAGCTTTCATAAAAAATGTAGTGGTTTATTGAATTGTCCACAGAAAAACCACATTGCAGCAAAACATAAAAATAGATGAAATAGTTATGAACAGATTGTCCATTTGTAAATATCAGTGCTTGTTACTCATCTTTCCCAAAGTTCTGAATGGTAAAAGCCATCTGTCTGTGTGAAGTCTGAAGTCATCATGGCTACCAGCTGTTCCTTCCTTGTGTGACTTGTCTGATGTCCATGGAGAATAATGCTGAAGGCAGGAGGTGACAGCTCCCACATGACAAGCTCCCGTGATGACAACCCCTCCACCTCCTAAGAGACGTTATTTATATGTCCCACAGATCACGTGTTCCCTTTATATGGTGTTGACTTATACTTTGAGCTATATATATACAGAAATAGCTTCTGTAATGTCAGCGAGAAGCAATGTGCTCAGTACAGAATTGAGAATAAGAATAATTCAATTAATTAATATTTAACAGCTGCGTAGTTCCTCTTTTATTCCTCCCTGAAGCTCCACGTACGCTCTGCCTACTTCTGCATGCGTTCTGCGTTTCTCTGCATATCTATCTTTATCATTGGGTATGCAGGGACATGCATTGTATGTGGATGCATCTGTATGCGGCGATTTGACGTGTGCAGCAACCGCACGGAAACACAAAACTTTGCACTTCCGTGTGATCGCCACACATGTCAAATCATCGCATGTGGACGCATCCGTATACAACGCATGTCCCTGTGTACCCAATGTTAAAGATAGAAACCATAAAAATTGGAACAGCACAATGCTCACCGGTGGGTGCCTGGCCTCCTGGGCAAGATGGTCCACTCATCTGCCCATATGTATACAAAAAGACCGAATGAAGGCAGCACTCCAACTCCTCTTGAAGGTGAAAAAAATGTGACTTTATTGAACCCACATCTCTGTGCGACGTTTCGGCTCACACTGAGCCTTTTTCAAGCAGTGAGTGTCATTAACAGGGGTGTTTTTATAGGCATAATCTACATACATTTACATATTACATTGATCATTAAGTATGAACATATATTTACATACACTGAACAACAATTGTGTAAAAATTTTCATTTGTGCAATCCATATCTTATAAAGTGCATTGTGCTAAAGTGTTAATAAATTCCAGCATCTCCACTGTTATTTTAATTACTTTCCACATATTGCTTTTTAATAATAAACATCTCTCTCCTAACGCATGTTATATTTATTTACATTCCTTACCCCGCCACAGACAGGTCAAACCACATGGAGGACGCTGTATCTGCCATTATCGGCGTTCTCTGCGCTCTACTGCGCATGTCCTGACCTCATTTCTCTCTGTCATACGTTGCCAGCTAATCACAGTCCCTCTCCGGTCAGTTCCTCCTAGCGCCTGCGCACTAGCCACCAGTCAGTGCCGGGGGCCATCTTGGATGTGGCACAAGAGCGTCTTCACGCCCTTTGCTCCCAAAAACTACTAAGGTTCAATATCTATACTGCGGTACATCTATATTTAAGTAGCATCATTTATAGATTATGAATCTCTAATTATATTGATGGTGAATATTCTCTGGTTATACGGCATTCATTTACACTTTGACATAATGGGTAACGCCCTCTGTCAATGTCCCTCCCATTTGACACACAGCCCTTCAAGGCCATATTGTCATCCTAGGGGGGTCCATATAAGTGATTATTATTGCCAACCATCCTATTCCCATAATGAACTTCCGTGCACCACAGACTTATATTATGCATGCTTTATTTATATCACTGAGACAGTGCGACCAGCTGACAGCCATGACAGGATACTTATAAATAATAAGCAAAAATTCTCTTTCTAAATTAGACAATAAACAAAATTATATAAAGAAAATAAATAAGTAATCTGTTTTTTCATCCTCCATGTGATTTTGTCCATTAGTTGGCGGACCAAGGACTACTTGTAAGCTGCTGGATGTGAAGATATCACTAAAACGATATAAAACCATATTAAAATTGGAGTTACATAACAAAATTATTTCATTAGTACATCGTACTCCAACACCAGGGGTCCCCATACATCCAATTATTAGGGGTATCTTTATAGGGCTAATACATATTCGGGTGAATCTTAAACTCCACATTAAGCCCCTTCGGCTTTAAAGTGTCAAGTACATAAATCCATTTTAATTCTTGTTTTTTTAAAAGGTTTATTCTATCCCCCCCTCTCCTTTGTATGGGAACCTTATCTATAATTCTGAATTTGAGATCTTTCTCGGTATGTCCCAGTTCTGTGAAGTGTTTCGAGACCGGGAGGTCTAGCCGCTTCTTCCTAATTGAGTGTCTATGGTTATTGATGCGTACTTTCAGCTCACAGGTTGTTTCCCCTATATACCATAGTTTACACGGACACTCCAACAGATAAATCACATGATCTGAGTTACATGTAAGGAATTGTTTAATAGCATATTCTTTGTTCGTACCTGGATGTTTAAATGTAGATCCCTTTAACATGTACTTACAATTTACACATGACAAACATGGAAAACAACCCCTCTGGCTCCCCCCAGTTAAGGTGGTCTGACTTCTGGTTTTCAAGGGGCCAATGTCCGATTTTACTACATAGTCCTTTATGTTTCTACTCCTACGGTACGAAAACAGTGGGAGCTCTTTAAATTCTTTTATTTCTGGTAAACAATTACCTAACATACCCCAGTGTTTTCTAATTATCCCCGCTATGTTTCCACTTTCCTCCGTATATGTCGTCACACATGGTATTCTAGTCAATGATTTTTTCCTATGTTGACTATCTTTTCCCAGTAGTTTCTTCCGATCTTTTTTTGAGACTACTTCTTTAGCGATGCTTATTACTCCTTGTGGGTACCCCCTATTCAAAATTTTTTTTGCTAAAGTATCCATCACACTGTCTATTTCCCCATCCTCTTTCACAATCCTACGCACCCTTAGTAATTGGCTTAGTGGTATTGACCTCACCATATTTCGAGGGTGCTGACTATCATAGGCAAGAAGATTGTTTCTGTCAGTTTCTTTAACAAATAAAGTGGTTGTTAATTCTCCATTATTTAATTTGACAGACACATCTAAAAATTGTATATTTGTCCTAGAAGAGATCAATGTGAACTTAATGGTCTCATCTATTCTATTCAAATATTGATGAAAATCTACCAATTCTTCCTCTGTACCCTTCCATAGGAGGCAGACATCGTCTATGTATCTCCACCACACCAGCACATGCCGGAAGTGGTGGGTCACATAGACGAGGTCCTCCTCCAAATCACTCATGACCAAATTTGCGTATGCGGGGGCCATATTGGCCCCCATTGCCGTACCACGTTTTTGTGAGTAAAATGTGTCACCAAACAGGAAGTAGCTCCGCCTTAAAATTATCTCCAATAATTTTATCAAAAATGCCTTTCCTATCACTGTTATCCCTAGGGAGTTTAATTTCGCCTCAACCGCTTTAATTCCAGAACTATGTTCGATTGAGGTATAGAGTGAGATGACATCAAATGATGCCAAAATCACCTCACTCTCTAATTTTACAGCCTCCAACTTATTCAAGAAATCAGTGGTATCTTGAATATATGATTTTGACTTTTTTGCTATAGGGTTGAGAATTTTGTCCAAAAAAGTGCCTATCCTACTAAAGACAGAATCCACCCCTGACACTATTGGTCGCCCAATAGTGTCAGGGGTGGATTCTGTCTTTAGTAGGATAGGCAGTTTTTTGGACAAAATTCTCAACCCTATAGCAAAAAAGTCAAAATCATATATTCAAGATACCACTGATTTCTTGAATAAGTTGGAGGCTGTAAAATTAGAGAGTGAGGTGATTTTGGCATCATTTGATGTCATCTCACTCTATACCTCAATCGAACATAGTTCTGGATTTAAAGTGGTTGAGGCGAAATTAAACTCCCTAGGGATAACAGTGATAGGAAAGGCATTTTTGATAAAATTATTGGAGATAATTTTAAGGCGGAGCTACTTCCTGTTTGGTGACACATTTTACTCACAAAAACGTGGTACGGCAATGGGGGCCAATATGGCCCCCGCATACGCAAATTTGGTCATGAGTGATTTGGAGGAGGACCTCGTCTATGTGACCCACCACTTCCGGCATGTGCTGGTGTGGTGGAGATACATAGACGATGTCTTCCTCCTATGGAAGGGTACAGAGGAAGAATTGGTAGGTTTTCATCAATATTTGAATAGAATAGATGAGACCATTAAGTTCACATTGATCTCTTCTAGGACAAATATACAATTTTTAGATGTGTCTGTCAAATTAAATAATGGAGAATTAACAACCACTTTATTTGTTAAAGAAACTGACAGAAACAATCTTCTTGCCTATGATAGTCAGCACCCTCGAAATATGGTGAGGTCAATACCACTAAGCCAATTACTAAGGGTGCGTAGGATTGTGAAAGAGGATGGGGAAATAGACAGTGTGATGGATACTTTAGCAAAAAAATTTTTGAATACGGGGTACCCACAAGGAGTAATAAGCATCGCTAAAGAAGTAGTCTCAAAAAAAGATCAGAAGAAACTACTGGGAAAAGATAGTCAACATAGGAAAAAATCATTGACTAGAATACCATGTGTGACGACATATACGGAGGAAAGTGGAAACATAGCGGGGATAATTAGAAAACACTGGGGTATGTTAGGTAATTGTTTACCAGAAATAAAAGAATTTAAAGAGCCCCCACTGTTTTCGTACCGTAGGAGTAGAAACATTAAGGACTATGTAGTAAAATCGGACATTGGCCCCTTGAAAACCAGAAGTCAGACCACCTTAACTGTGGGGAGCCAGAGGGGTTGTTTTCCATGTTTGTCATGTGTAAATTGTAAGTACATGTTAAAGGGATCTACATTTAAACATCCAGGTACGAACAAAGAATATGCTATTAAACAATTCCTTACATGTAACTCAGATCATGTGATTTATCTGTTGGAGTGTCCGTGTAAACTATGGTATATAGGGGAAACAACCTGTGAGCTGAAAGTACGCATCAATAACCATAGACACTCAATTAGGAAGAAGCGGCTAGACCTCCCGGTCTCGAAACACTTCACAGAACTGGGACATACCGAGAAAGATCTCAAATTCAGAATTATAGATAAGGTTCCCATACAAAGGAGAGTGGGGGATAGAATAAACCTTTTAAAAAAACAAGAATTAAAATGGATTTATGTACTTGACACTTTAAAGCCGAAGGGGCTTAATGTGGAGTTTAAGATTCACCCGAATATGTATTAGCCCTATAAAGATACCCCTAATAATTGGATGTATGGGGACCCCTGGTGTTGGAGTACGATGTACTGATGAAATAATTTTGTTATGTAACTCCAATTTTAATATGGTTTTATATCGTTTTAGTGATATCTTCACATCCAGCAGCTTACAAGTAGTCCTTGGTCCGCCAACTAATGGACAAAATCACATGGAGGATGAAAAAACAGATTACTTATTTATTTTCTTTATATAATTTTGTTTATTGTCTAATTTAGAAAGAGAATTTTTGCTTATTATTTATAAGTATCCTGTCATGGCTGTCAGCTGGTCGCACTGTCTCAGTGATATAAATAAAGCATGCATAATATGAGTCTGTGGTGCACGGAAGTTCATTATGGGAATAGGATGGTTGGCAATAATAATCACTTATATGGACCCCCCTAGGATGACAATATGGCCTTGAAGGGCTGTGTGTCAAATGGGAGGGACATTGACAGAGGGCGTTACCCATTATGTCAAAGTGTAAATGAATGCCGTATAACCAGAGAATATTCACCATCAATATAATTAGAGATTCATAATCTATAAATGATGCTACTTAAATATAGATGTACCGCAGTATAGATATTGAACCTTAGTAGTTTTTGGGAGCAAGGGGCGTGAAGACGCTCTTGTGCCACATCCAAGATGGCGCCCCGGCACTGACTGGTGGCTAGTGCGCAGGTGCTAGGAGGAACTGACCGGAGAGGGACTGTGATTAGCTGGCAACGTATGACAGAGAGAAATGAGGTCAGGACATGCGCAGTAGAGCGCAGAGAACGCCGATAATGGCAGATACAGCGTCCTCCATGTGGTTTGACCTGTCTGTGGCGGGGTAAGGAATGTAAATAAATATAACATGCGTTAGGAGAGAGATGTTTATTATTAAAAAGCAATATGTGGAAAGTAATTAAAATAACAGTGGAGATGCTGGAATTTATTAACACTTTAGCACAATGCACTTTATAAGATATGGATTGCACAAATGAAAATTTTTACACAATTGTTGTTCAGTGTATGTAAATATATGTTCATACTTAATGATCAATGTAATATGTAAATGTATGTAGATTATGCCTATAAAAACACCCCTGTTAATGACACTCACTGCTTGAAAAAGGCTCAGTGTGAGCCGAAACGTCGCACAGAGATGTGGGTTCAATAAAGTCACATTTTTTTCACCTTCAAGAGGAGTTGGAGTGCTGCCTTCATTCGGTCTTTTTGCAATGTTAAAGATAGGTACGCAGGGAAACGCAGGACGCATGCAGAAGTAGGTGGAGTTTCAGGGAGGAAGAAAGGAGGAAGTACAGAGCCATCCACAGCCTCCTAAATGCAAGTATGAAACCATCCTAAGGCTATCTGCACGCAATGCATTTCTGATGCTTTTTTTACATGCGTAAATCATCCAAAAACGCAATGGAATATTTATGCAAGGTAAGGCAATGACAATCCTGAAGTGCTGTGCACATGATCAGTAAATTTCTATCCGTATTTGCAGCATTTTATTTTCTGCAGCATGTTAATTCTTTTTGCATTTCTGCAGCATTTTTGACTTATTGACTTAAATTGAGTCAGTCAAATCTGCAGCAAAAATGGAGGTATAAAAAGATTTGTGTGCTTGCGGCGTTTTTGCTGCAGATTTGCTGCAAAAAATGCTGCAAATTGTCCATGGAAATTATGTGAGAAGGAGGAAGAGTGTGTGGGTGGAGAATATGTGTGTTTGTCTGTGTGTGTGGGTGAAGAATACGTGCGTGTGTATCTGTGTGTGGGAGCAGAATATGTGTGTGTCTCTGTGTGTGGGTGGAGAATATGTGTGTGTCTGTGTGTGTATCTGTGTGTGTCTGTGTGTCTGTGTGTGTCTGTGTCTGCGTACCCATGCAACGTGTGTACCCAGGAGTCGTCTGATGGGACTACTACTCCCATCCGGCTACGTATTTTATCATATATGACAGAGACAGCATGAGCCGATGACGAGAGAATAGTCTCATCATCCGGTGCCTGTGTTCAATTGTAAAAAAATCAAAACATTTACATAATTACATACATTTTCACATACACAATACATACTCACTGAAAGCCTAATCCCCGAAACAAGTGTCTCCTGCAAAAAATAAAAAATAATAAACAAACATATACTCACCTTTCCGCTGTAATCCAATTAATAATGAGTGTCCCACGTCAATCTCCCCCGGCGACACACTGTCAAGAGGTAATCGCTCCCACAGTGTATCACTGAGCCATCGTGAGAGTTCACTTGAGTTCATCAACTGATCAGCTCTGGGGCTCTCACTTACGGTACCTTTGCATGGGAAAGTTCTCACACAGCGGTAGTACTCTCATGGCAGCTCAGTGATACATGGAAGGAGCAATTACAGTGGGGCAAAAAAGTATTTAGTCAGTCAGCAATAGTGCAAGTTCCACCACTTAAAAAGATGAGAGGCGTCTGTAATTTACATCATAGGTAGACCTCAACTATGGGAGACAAACTGAGAAAAAAAAATCCAGAAAATCACATTGTCTGTTTTTTTAACAATTTATTTGCATATTATGGTGAAAAATAAGTATTTGGTCAGAAACAAACAATCAAGATTTCTGGCTCTCACAGACCTGTAACTTCTTCTTTAAGAGTCTCCTCTTTCCTCCACTCATTACCTGTAGTAATGGCACCTGTTTAAACTTGTTATCAGTATAAAAAGACACCTGTGCACACCCTCAAACAGTCTGACTCCAAACTCCACTATGGTGAAGACCAAAGAGCTGTCAAAGGACACCAGAAACAAAATTGTAGCCCTGCACCAGGCTGGGAAGACTGAATCTGCAATAGCCAACCAGCTTGGAGTGAAGAAATCAACAGTGGGAGCAATAATTAGAAAATGGAAGACATACAAGACCACTGATAAGCTCCCTCGATCTGGGGCTCCACGCAAAATCCCACCCCGTGGGGTCAGAATGATCACAAGAACGGTGAGCAAAAATCCCAGAACCGGGGGGACTTAGTGAATGAACTGCAGAGAGCTGGGACCAATGTAACAAGGCCTACCATAAGTAACACACTACGCCACCATGGACTCAGATCCTGCAGTGCCAGATGTGTCCCACTGCTTAAGCCAGTACATGTCTGGGCCCATCTGAAGTTTGCTAGAGAGCATTTGGATGATCCAGAGGAGTTTTGGGAGAATGTCCTATGGTCTGATGAAACCAAACTGGAACTGTTTAGTAGAAACTCAACTTGTCGTGTTTGGAGGAAAAAGAATACTGAGTTGCATCCATCAAACACCATACCTACTGTAAAGCATGGTGGTGGAAACATCATGCTTTGGGGCTGTTTCTCTGCAAAGGGGCCAGGATGACTGATCCGGGTACATGAAAGAATGAATGGGGCCATGTATCGTGAGATTTTGAGTGCAAACCTCCTTCCATCAGCAAGGGCATTGAAGATGAAACGTGGCTGGGTCTTTCAACATGACAATGATCCAAAGCACACCGCCAGGGCAACGAAGGAGTGGCTTCGTAAGAAGCATTTCCTGGAGTGGCCTAGCCAGTCTCTAGATCTCAACCCTATAGAAAACCTTTGGAGGGAGTTGAAAGTCCGTGTTGCCAAGCGAAAAGCCAAAAACATCACTGCTCTAGAGGAGATCTGCATGGAGGAATGGGCCAACATACCAACAACAGTGTGTGGCAACCTTGTGAAGACTTACAGAAAATGTTTGACCTCTGTCATTGCCAACAAAGGATATATTACAAAGTATTGAGATGAAATTTTGTTTCTGACCAAATACTTATTTTCCACCATAATATGCAAATAAAATGTTAAAAAAACAGACAATGTGATTTTCTGGATTTTTTTTTCTCAGTTTGTCTCCCATAGTTGAGGTCTACCTATGATGTAAATTACAGATGCCTCTCATCTTTTTAAGTGGTGGAACTTGCACTATTGTTGACTGACTAAATACTTTTTTGCCCCACTGTACCTCCTGTTAGTGTATCGCCGGAGGCCGGGAAGAGCAGTCACATCTCCCGATGTGCCTGTTCTACACGTGAGATTGCCGTGGGACACTTGATATTAATTGGACTACGTCAGACAGGATAGTATTATATGTTGGTTTAATATTTTTTTATTGTTTACAGGAGACGAGAACGTCGGGGATTAGGCATTCAGTAAGTATGGTAAATTTAGATTCAATAAAGGAGTCTGTGTGATTATTTCAAATAAAGGACTTTAATCTGGATGTTTGTGTTTTTATACAATATCACTATGGGGTTAGTAATGGATAGGTGTCTTATAGATGCCTCTCCTTTACTAACCTATGGGTTTGATGTCACCCGACAGTGCAAAGGTGACATTAACTCCACAAATATGAACCCCACTTGTCACCACTACAGGGCAAGTGAGAAGATTGAGGCTAAGCGCCAAAATTGGTGCATCTATAAAATGCGTGATTTCTAGTGTGGCTGAGAGCTGATGTTTTTATACTGGGAGTGCCAATATCCATACCCCTTCCCAAGCTATTATTATCAGCCCTCAGCTGTCTTCCTAGCTTGTGCTGGTTAGATTTTATAGAAGGACCCCATGTCAATTTTTTTTATGGGGTTCCCCTGTAAACTAACCAATAAAGGCTAAAATAAGAGCTGTGAGCTGATATTAATAGTCTGGAAACCTTTATGGCTATTGGTTCCTTCCCAGAATATTAACATCAGCTCTCAGCCGCCGGCTTTCCCTCTGCTGGTTATGAAATTATATGGGAACCCAAGCAATTTTTTTTTAATTTATTGAAAAATAAACAGATATTGCATTTCACGCAGATTTCTGACAGTTGCTGCTTTGTTACAGCTTGTGTAGGTTAATTATGTTAATGCTCATACAAAGGCTGGTGACTATGTGTGTGTCTTTATTTAATATTAATGAGGGTATCTGGCTGAAGAGCTTGAACAAGGAAGTGACATCACAATTCTTTTTTTTAATAATTAATCTTTATTTAGCTCTATAGTTCTGTTGATTTACAAAAACGCATGAAAAAATGCATCAAAAATGCATTAAAAATGTGCATATTTTCAGCTGCATTTTTCTGCCAAGAGATGCAGAAGCCTTGCAGAAATTTCTGCAAGCAAATAAGCAATGTGAGCACATAGCCTAGGACAGTTGATAAGGTGCCAGGCCTCATTAATAACCTGTATAGTAATTTCCCAAAGAATACTCCATAAAGCACCGAAGTGTGCTTTAGAATGCTCCTGGGAACAGAGACTCTGAGGTCATTTTCCAGGGCATCCAACAGGGCTTGTGTGAATGGGCACTGCTAGAACAGATGCAAGAGTGTTTCCTCAGAAAAAAGGAATCTTGGTCAATACCTACTGTTACATAGTTCACGAGCATGCATGAAAGTTCTCAGGGATAGACCCCTCCATCCATGCCAGGAAACAGCTGTTTTTTTAAAACTCAGTCTCGACTGTTGCCAGACGGAGCCCTGGAATAGACTCAAGGCATTGGCACAGATAAGCTTATGGATAGTCTTTGGTTTCTTTCCACAAGTCAGGCTTCTGTCTCTCCAGTTCATGTTCCCTGGCTAATTAGAACACCTACTGATAGTATCAAGTGGATATCCTAGTTGTAAGAATATGAACTATCCCATTTGTCCTGTCTGTTCATTGTGAATGGGCTGAAGAGGAGGAGGAAAGGTTGGAGGAGGAGATGGAGTGTCTTTGTCCTGGTGGGAACAGGGAAGTTTTGCCTGCTGGAAGTCTGTTGGAAGTCTGGCACACATGGCTGACTTTGTCTCCTGTGACATGTTATAAGCATTTTGGCATACAATGATTGCTTGTTGTTGACCCTTCTCAACCCACACTACAATGAGACCTTTCCAAGTCTCCTTCCTGTTAAAGAGAGGGCTAGTAAATTGGTACAATACCAGAAAGCCCTGGTTGAAGCAGTTTGTAAAGAAAAATTCCTATCTGACAATGCTGGCAGGTAGTGAAGAGGGAGACCCACACCAGATCCAACAAAGACACGGGAATACTATCAAAGGTCTTGGACATTTTCATTAGACCCTCCTAACAGCCAGGGCCTGATGCCTGGGGTAGTCAAACAAGGAGGGAAACGATTTTGAAGGTGGTAAAGGATAACCTGGCCGACCATACTAGTGCATTCCGTGATTCCTCTATGCCATAAAGGTATTGAGTATCCAAGTTGGACACATGGCATGAACTGTCCCTCTACGCTTTGGAGGTGATGGACTGCTCTGTATTTTGTCAAAATGAGATTTTAGTGATGCCTTGGGCATAATAACTGATAGATGCATTCTTATGTCAACTGAAAATACTGATAGGCTGACTTTTATCAAAATATTTTATCATTTTTTTCTTTTTCTTGTCCTTCTCCTCCAATTCAAAAGTATCCCTTCTTTAGCACCTATACATACACTAAATGCAGCTAATAGCATTATTATTTGGGAATGGAATAGCTGTAAACTTTATATGGACTGTTGGTTTTGGGTTGCAGTAGCAAGGAATGTAAGTCAATAATCCATGATAAGATGCCTCTTATACACTATCCCTACTCTAGTGGTGATCGGGCCAGTGGTTTTATATGGATACAAGGTTTATCCATGCTGTATCTGTATTGGGCAATTGCTCCTGAAGTGGGGAAGTAATTTTAGCTCCCCCTCATGATTTTTCCTGGCCGGTTGCGGTAAGGGGATAGGAGTATGCAGTGTGCTTCGGCACTTTTAGACGGTCCCTAATATATACAGTCTGTACCGCCATTGTAAATCTATTAGAGCTATGTGGCCATCCCAATTGTGGGGTAGCATATGCCATACGCATAATATCACAAGTTGTATGTGTTCTGCCGACTTTTGAGCTGATCTCTGTTTTATTTCACTAATCTTGATTGTGAGGCATTTTTTAATGTGTTTGTGGTTTTTGTGTTAATAAAGTTATTGGTTTTAAATTTAACGCTTCTTGATTAGGTGAAGTCTAATAACTTCACTATCAGTATGTGTTTACTATCCCTACTCTGCCAGCTAACCCCTACATGAATTGAAGATAAAAGCGGTATTACTAGAGAATAGAATGTATTTAAATTCGCCCTGAAAGGACTATTGGTTGTACATGGCAGCACCAAGGACGGTTACATAATGAACCCTGCCTAAATGCCTCTAATAAAATTTTGCCAGCTTTCCTTATTCAAATTGCAGCTATTTTTTGAAGCATTATATCCCAACGAAATTTAACAAAAGTTACGTAATAATTTATGGATGACTAATTGAATACAGAAGAGTAGGGTTGAGCGAAACGGGTCGTTCATTTTCAAAAGTCGCCGACTTTTGGCAAAGTCGGGTTTCATGAAACCCGATCCGACCCCTGTGCGGGGTCGGCCATGCGGTACGCGACTTTCGCACCAAAGTCGCGTTTCAATGACGCGAAAAGTGCCATTTCTCAGCCAATGAAGGTAAACGCAGAGTGTGGGCAGCGTGATGACATAGGTCCTGGTCCCCACCATCTTAGAGAAGGGCATTGCAGTGATTGGCTTGCTGTCTGCGGCGTCACAGGGGCTATAAAGGGGCATTCCCGCCGACTGCCATGTTACTGCTGCTGATCTGAGCTTAGGGAGAGGTTGCTGCCGCTTCATCAGAAGCAGGGATAGCGTTAGGCAGGGTCCATTAACCACCAAACCGCTTGTGCTGTAGCGATTTGCACTGTCCAACACCACCTTTGGTGTACAGGGACAGTGGAAGCTACATTTTTTTTTTTTTCCCCTCAGCGCTGTAGCTCATTGGGCTGCCCTAGAAGGCTCCCTGATAGCTGCATTGCTGTGTGTACGCCGCTGTGCAAACCAACTGCTTTTTTCAAAGCACAAATCCTCTTGTTCCTTCCTTTCTGCACAGCTATCTTGTTTGTTTGTCCACACTTTTTATTTAATTTGTGCATCAGTCCACTCCTTATTGCTGCCTGCCATACCTGGCTGAGATTACTGCAGGGAGATAGTAATTGAAGGACAGTTCCTTTTTTATTTTATTTTTTTGTGTGGGAGATTAATATTGGCATTTCTGCTAGAGTGCCATCCCTGTCTGTGCCATCTCTCACTCAGTGGGCCATAGAAAGCCTATTTATTTTTTTGCTTGATTTGGGTTCTAAAATCTACCTGAAAAAATCACTACATCAATCAGTGGGAGAAAAATATTGGCCTCAGGGCTTGTGTGCCACTCCTGACTCCTGTGTGTGCCATCTCTCAGTCAGTGGGCCATAGAAAGCCTATTTATTTTTTTGCTTGATTTGGGTTCCAAAATCTACCTGAAAAAATCACTACATCAATCAGTGGGAGAAAAATATTGGCCTCAGGGCTTGTGTGCCACTCCTGACTCCTGTGTGCATCATCACTCACTCAGTGGGCCATAGAAAGCCTATTTTTTTTTTGCTTTATTTGGGTTCTAAATTCTACCTGAAAAAATCAATAAATCAATCAGTGGGAGATTAATATTGGCCTTTGGGCTTGTGTGCCAGTCCTAAGCGTGCCATCTCTCTCACAAATAGTGGGCCATAGAAAGCCTATTTATTTTTTTTTTATTGGGTTTATAAATTTTCCCTGAAAAAAAAAAAAAAAGCGGGAGATTAATATTGGCCTCTGGGCTTGTGTGCCAGTCCTGAGCGTGCCATCTCTCTCACAAATAGTGGGCCATAGAAAGCCTATTTATTTATTTTTTTTGGTTTTATAAATTCTCCCTGAAAAAAAAAAGGGAGATTAATATTGGTTTTTGGGCTTGTGTGCCAGTCCTAAGCGTGCCATCTCTCTCTCTCAGATAGTGGGCCATAGAAAGCCTATTTATAATTTTTTTTATTGGGTTTATAAATTTTCCCTGAAAAAAAAAAAAAAGTGGGAGATTAATATTGGCCTCTGGGCTTGTGTGCCACTCCTGACTCCTGTGTGTGCCATCTCTCAGTCAGTGGGCCATAGAAAGCCTATTTTTTGTTTTATTTGTTTTCTAAATTCTCCCTGAAAAAATCATTTTATTTTATTTGGTTTCTAAATTCTTCCTGAAAAAATCATTTTTTTTTATTATTTTTTTTTTCTAAAGTCTCCCTGAAAAAAAAAAAATCAAATCAGTGGGAGATTAATATTGCCCTTTCTGCTTGTGTGCCAGTCTTGACTCCTGGGTGTGCCATCTCTCTCTCTCTCTCCAATTGTGGGCCATAGAAAGCCTATTATTTTTTTTGCTTGATTTGGGTTCCAAAATCTACCTGAAAAAATCACTACATCAATCAGTGGGAGATAAATATTGGCCTCTGGGCTTGTGTGCCACTCCTGACTCCTGTGTGCGTCATCTCTCACTCAGTGGGCCATAGAAAGCCTACTTTTTGTTTTATTTGTTTTCTAAATTCTCCCTGAAGAAATCATTTTATTTTATTTGGTTTCTAAATTCTTCCTGAAAAAATCATTTTATTCTATTTTTTTTTTTCTAAAGTCTCCCTGAAAAAAAAAAAAAAAATCAGTGGGAGATTAATATTGCCCTTTCTGCTTGTGTGCCAGTCTTGACTCCTGGGTGTGCCATCTCTCTCTCTCTCTCCAATTGTGGGCCATAGAAAGCCTATTATTTTTTTAGCTTGATTTGGGTTCCAAAATCTACCTAAAAAAATCACTACATCAATCATTGGGAGAACAATATTAGCCTCTGGGCTTGTGTGCCACTCCTGACTCCTGTGTGCGTCATCTCTCACTCAGTGGGCCATAGAAAGCCTATTTTTTGTTTTATTTGTTTTCTAAATTCTCCCTGAAAAAATCATTTTATTTTATTTGGTTTCTAAATTCTTCCTGAAAAAATCATTTTATTCTATTATTTTTTTTTCTAAAGTCTCCCTGAAAAAAAAAAAAATCAGTGGGAGATTAATATTGCCCTTTCTGCTTGTGTGCCAGTCTTGACTCCTGGGTGTGCCATCTCTCTCTCTCTCTCCAATTGTGGGCCATAGAAAGCCTATTATTTTTTTTGCTTGATTTGGGTTCCAAAATCTACCTGAAAAAATCACTACATCAATCATTGGGAGAAAAATATTGGCCTCTGGGCTTGTTTGCCACTCCTGACTCCTGTGTGTGGCATCTCTCACTCATTGGGGCATAGAAAGCCTTTTTTTTGTTTTTTTGGTTTCTAAATTGTCATTGGAAAAATCATTTTATGTTATTTGGTTTCTAAATTCTTCCTGAAAAAATCATTTTATTTTATTTTGTTTCTAAAGTCTCCCTGAAAAAAAAAAAAAAAAAAACAGTGGGAGATTAATATTAACATTTGTGCTTCAGTGACAGTCCTGCATGTGGGCATCTCTCTCATTTGTTGCCACCAAAAACAGAGTGTGTAACATTGTGCCTGATTTTCGTTGTGGTCTCACCCACCTGTAAAGGGGTAGCTAAATCATAGTGAAGTTATAGCTCACCGTGTAAGTTGTGTGACAGCAACAAATACCGTTAGTTTGGTTACGTTTTTAAAACAGTGAGGCAGTCTGGTGGAAGAGGTCGTGGCCGGGGGCGTTCATTGTCAGCTGGTAATGAGGGTAGTGGTAGTGGTGGAGCATCAGGTGGTCTTGGGAAAAAAAATATTGCACCTAAGTCTGGAGCTGTGGAGCCAGGTTCGTCGTCTGGCTACACAAGGCCTCGAACGCTCCCTTTTCTGGGAGTAGGAAAACCGCTTTTAAAGCCGGCGCAGCAAGAGCAAGTTTTGGCTTATCTTGCTGACTCAGCCTCTAGCTCTTTTGCCTCCTCTCGTGAAACTGGTAAATGTCAAAGCAGCGCGTCGTTAGTGGATGTTCACGGTCAGGGACAAGTCGCTTCCTTGTCCTCTTCAGCAAAAACAACAACAGAGAAGAATGCAGCAGGCGACACAACGGGTTACTCCATGTAGCTCTTTACACATAACGTCCCTGGCTTAGAAAGTGAAGCAGTTAACAGTCCATGCCCATTACAAGTTGAATCTGACATGGAGTGCACTGATGCACAGCCACAGCCAGACTACTATGCTGGTCCTTTGACTCAGACCACAACATTGCCCTCGCAGGGTAATGATCAAGAATCAGACCCTGATGAGACTATGTTGCCCCATCACGAACGCTATACCACTGACCGACACGGTGACACAGACGAAGTTGCACATGAGCTACAAGAAGAGGTAATAGATGACCCAGTTCTTGACCCCGATTGGCAGCCATTGGGGGAACAGGGTGCAGGCGGCAGCAGTTCTGAAGCGGAGGAGGAGGGGCCGCAGCAGGCATCAACATCGCAACAGGTTCCATCTGCCGGGCCCGTATCTTGCCCAAAACGCGTGGCAAAGCCAAAACCTGTTGGAGGACAGCGTGGCCATCCGGTTAAAGCTCAGTCTGCAATGCCTGAAAAGGTATCCGATGCTAGAAAGAGTGCAGTCTGGCATTTTTTTAAACAACATCCAATTGATCAGCGCAAAGTCATCTATCAAAAATGTTCAACTACCTTAAGCAGAGGGCAGAATCTGAAAAGTCTCAATACAAGTTGCATGCATAGACATTTAACCACCATGCATTTGCAAGCTTGGACTAACTACCAAACGTCCCTTAAGGTTGTAGCACCCTCGGCCAATGAAGCTAGTCATCAACGCAACATCCCTTCCGGCAGTGTAGGGCCACCATTTTCCGCACCACCTGCAGTATCTGTGCAGGTTTCTTTGCCAGGCCAAAGCAGTCAGGGTCAGGGAATCACCAGTTTCGTAGTAGGAAACACTGCATCTAGGGCACCGGCAGCAACAATACCATCTCCCACCGTCTCTCAGTCTGCCATGTCCACCGGCACCCCCGCTAGTTCCACGATCTCCAGCTCTCCAGTCCAGCTCACCCTACATGAGACTATGGTTAGAAAAAGGAAGTACTTAGCCTCGCATCCGCGTACACAGGGTTTGAACGCCCACATAGCTAGACTAATCTCGTTAGAGATGATGCCCTACCGGTTAGTTGAAAGCGAAGCTTTCAAAGTCCTGATGGACTACGCTGTACCACGCTACGAGCTACCCAGTCGACACTTTTTTTCCAGAGAAGCCATCCCAGCCCTCCACCAGCATGTTAAAGAGCGCATCGTCCATGCACTCAGGCAATCTGTGAGCACAAAGGTGCACCTGACAACAGATGCATGGACCAGTAGGCATGGCCAGGGACGTTACGTGTCCATCACGGCACACTGGGTGAATGTTGTGGATGCAGGGTCCACAGGGGACAGCAAGTTTGGGACAGTTCTGCCTAGCCCACGGTCTAGGAAACAGTTGGCTGTAGCCGTTCGCACCCCCTCCTCCTCCTCCTCGTCCTCCTGCAGAAGCGAGAGCTCGTCCACAGACCGCAGTCGCACAACCACTCCATCCGCAGCTGCCACTGTTGCACACCAGGTCTCCCATTATGGGGCAGCTACTGGCAAACGTCAGCAGGCTGTATTGGCTATGAAGTGTTTGGGCGACAACAGACACACCGCGGAAGTTCTGTCCGAGTTCTTGCAGAAAGAAACGCAGTCGTGGCTGGGCACTGTAGATCTTGAGGCAGGCAAGGTAGTGAGTGATAACGGAAGGAATTTCATGGCTGCCATCTCCCTTTCCCAACTGAAACACATTCCTTGCCTGGCTCACACCTTAAACCTGGTGGTGCAGTGCTTCCTGAAAAGTTATCCGGGGTTATCCGACCTGCTCCTCAAAGTGCGTGGACTTTGCTCACATATCCGCCGTTCGCCTGTACACTCCAGCTGTATGCAGACCTATCAGCGTTCTTTGAACCTTCCCCAGCATCGCCTAATCATAGACGTTGCAACAAGGTGGAACTCAACACTGCACATGCTTCAGAGACTGTGCGAACAGAGGCGGGCTGTTATGTTTTTGTGGGAGGATACACATACACGGGCAGGCAGTAGGATGGCAGACATGGAGTTGTCAGGTGTGCAGTGGTCGAAGATTCAAGACATGTGTCAAGTCCTTCAGTGTTTTGAGGAATGCACACGGCTGGTTAGTGCAGACAACACCATAATAAGCATGAGCATCCCCCTAATGCATCTGCTGATGCAAAGTTTGACGCACTTAAAGGATCAGGCGTCTGCAGCTGAGGAAGAGCAAAGCCTTGATGACAGTCAGCCATTGTCTGGCCAGGGCAGTGTACAGGACGAGGTAGCGGGCGAAGAGGAGGAGGAGGACGAGGAGGATGATGGGGATGATTATATTTTTAATGAGGAAGCTTTTCCGGGGCCACTGGAAATTGTTGGCGCGGCAAGGCCGGGTTCTGGTTTTTGGAGGGACACAAGTGACGTGGATTTGCCTGAAACTGCCCCTCAACCAAGCACAACCGCAGATTTGAGAACTGGAACTTTGGCCCACATGGCGGATTATGCCTTACGTATCCTCAAAAGGGACACACGCATTACTAAAATGATGAACGATGATGATTACTGTTTGGCCTGCCTCCTTGATCCTCGCTATAAAGGCAAATTGCAAAATGTAATGCCACATGACAACTTGGAAATAATATTAGCAACCAAACAATCAACTCTTGTTGACCGTTTGCTTCTGGCATTCCCTGCACACTGCGCCCGTGATCGTTCTCACACGAGCTGCAGGGGCCAGCAGACCAGTGGTGCAGAAATCAGAAGTGGCGTTGGCCAGAGGGGTTTTCTGACCAGGTTGTGGAGTGATTTTGCTATGACCGCAGACAGGACAGGTACTGCAGCATCAATTCAAAGTGACAGGAGACAACATTTGTCCAGTATGGTTACAAACTATTTTTCATCCCTTATCGACGTTCTCCCTCAACCGTCATTCCCATTTGATTACTGGGCATCCAAATTAGACACCTGGCCAGAATTGGCAGAATATGCATTGCAGGAGCTTGCTTGCCCGGCAGCTAGTGTCCTATCAGAAAGAGTATTCAGTGCTGCAGGTTCAATACTAACAGAAAAAAGGACTCGTCTGGCTACCCAAAATGTATATGATCTAACCTTCATTAAAATGAACCACAACTGGATTTCGAAATCTTTTGCCCCACCTTGCCCGGCTGACACCTAGCTTTCCTATGAAAAGGTCTTGCCTGTGGACTATTCTGAATGACTTTTCCAATCTCGTAATTTTCTGCACCTGATTGTCCAGCATACGACATGTTTACACCTCACTAAATGGCCAAACTCCCCACACGGGGCCGTGGTATCGCCACTTTGCGCCAGCACCCGTGAGAGTGCTGTTTGTCTGAAGAGGTGGGTGTGCCTGCTTTTGGTCGACGGCACTGCCACTTGGTCCCTCATAGTACAATAAAGTGTCTCTGGCGGTGGTGGTGCGCACCCAACGTCAGACACACCGTTGTAATATGAGGGGCCCTGGGCCTGTACCGCCGGCCACAAGACAGTTCCCCCCCCCAGCTCAAACAGTGCTCTACCACTTGCAAAATTATCTCTCACAGCTCCACCAATGTTTAGACTATGCGCTGACATCCTTCAATGCCTGGCACTGACAATACCATTGTATTGACATTTTTGTTATGTTAGGCCTTCGAAGCCTGTCTGCGGTCCCTCCTTCCACTAGGCCTCCACTGACCATTGTACTGCTGCCCGTGTACCCCTGGAACCAATTTTAAATTGCCAACAGCCCTATTTTTTTATGTTAGGCCTTCAAAGCCTGTCTGCGGTCCCTCCTTCCACTAGGCCTCCACTGACCATTGTACTGCTGCCCGTGTACCCCTGGAACCAATTATAAATTGCCAACAGACCTATTTTTTTATGTTAGGCCTTCGAAGCCTGTCTGCGGTCCCTCCTTCCACTAGGCCTCCACTGACCATTGTACTGCTTGTTATGAAAGGCAATTCAGTACTACAATGGACATAGCGGTCAGAGCACATACAGTGATCTGACAATAACCCAAAATCATAGAACGAGCTCTGAGACGTGGGAACTCTGCAGACCGCAATCCCTAATCCTCTCCAAACAACACTAGAGGCAGCCGTGGATTGCGCCTCACTCTGCCTATGCAACTCGGCACAGCCTGAGAAACTAACTAGCCTGAGGATAGAAAATAAGCCTACCTTGCCTCAGAGAAATACCCCAAAGGAAAAGGCAGCCCCCCACATATAATGACTGTGAGTTAAGATGAAAAGACAAACGTAGAGATGAAATAGATTCAGCAAAGTGAGGCCCGACTTTCTTAACAGATCGAGGATAGAAAAGGTAACTTTGCGGTCTACACAAAACCCTAAAGAAAACCACGCAAAGGGGGCAAAAAGACCCTCCGTACCGAACTAACGGCACGGAGGTACACCCTTTGCGTCCCAGAGCTTCCAGCAACAAATTAGACAAGCTGGACAGAAAAAATAGCAAACTAATAGCAAAAAAGAACTTAGCTATGCAGAGCAGCAGGCCACAGGAATGATCCAGGGAAAAGCAAGTCCAACACTGGAACATTGACAGGAAGCCAGGATCAAAGCATTAGGTGGAGTTATGTAGAGAAACACCTAACGACCTCACCAGATCACCTGAGGGAGGAAACTCAGAAGCCGCAGTACCACTTCCCTCCACCAACAGAAGCTCACAGAGAGAATCAGCCACAGGAGGGAGCTCTGCCACAGAATTCCCAACAGTACCCCCCCTTGAGGAGGGGTCACCGAACCCTCACCAAAGCCCCCAGGCCGACCAGGATGAGCCACATGAAAGGCATGAACAAGATCGGAAGCATGGACATCAGAGGCAAAAACCCAGGAATTATCTTCCTGAGCATAACCCTTCCATTTAACCAGATACTGGAGTTTCCGTCTAGAAACACGAGAATCCAAAATCTTCTCCACAATATACTCCAATTCCCCCTCCACCAAAACCGGGGCAGGAGGATCAACAGATGGAACCATAGGTGCCACGTATCTCCGCAACAATGACCTATGGAATACGTTATGTATGGAAAAATAATCTGGAAGGGTCAGACGAAAAGACACAGGATTAAGAACCTCAGAAATCCTATGCGGACCAATGAAACGAGGTTTAAACTTAGGAGAGGAAACCTTCACAGGAATATGACGAGAAGATAACCAAACCAGATCCCCAACACGAAGTCGGGGACCCACACGGCGTCTGCGATTAGCGAAACGTTGAGCCTTCTCCTGGGACAAGGTCAAATTGTCCACTACATGAGTCCAAATCTGCTGCAACCTGTCCACCACAGTATCCACACCAGGACAGTCTGAAGACTCAACCTGTCCTGAAGGGAAACGAGGATGGAACCCAGAATTGCAGAAAAATGGCGAAACCAAGGTAGCCGAGCTGGCCCGATTATTAAGGGCGAACTCAGCCAAAGGCAAAAAGGACACCCAGTCATCCTGATCGGCAGAAACAAAGCATCTCAGATATGTTTCCAAGGTCTGATTGGTTCGTTCGGTCTGGCCATTAGTCTGAGGATGGAAAGCCGAGGAAAAAGACAAGTCAATGCCCATCCTACCACAAAAGGCTCGCCAAAACCTTGAAACATACTGGGAACCTCTGTCAGAAACGATATTCTCTGAAATGCCATGTAAACTAACCACATGCTGGAAGAACAATGGCACCAAATCAGAGGAGGAAGGCAATTTAGACAAGGGTACCAGATGGACCATCTTAGAAAAGCGATCACAGACCACCCAAATGACTGACATCTTTTGAGAAATGGGAAGATCAGAAATAAAATCCATAGAGATATGTGTCCAAGGCCTCTTCGGGACCGGCAAGGGCAAAAGCAACCCACTGGCACGAGAACAGCAGGGCTTAGCCCGAGCACAAATCCAACAGGACTGCACAAAAACACGCACATCCCGCGACAGAGACGGCCACCAAAAGGATCTAGCCACCAACTCTCTGGTACCAAAGATTCCAGGATGACCAGCCAACACCGAACAATGAACCTCAGAGATAACTTTACTGGTCCACCTATCAGGGACAAACAGTCTCTCCGCTGGACAACGATCAGGTTTATTAGCCTGAAATTTTTGCAGCACCCGCCGCAAATCAGGGGAGATGGCAGACACAATTACTCCTTCCTTGAGGATACCCGCCGGCTCAGACAAACCCGGAGAGTCGGGCACAAAACTCCTAGACAGAGCATCCGCCTTCACATTTTTAGAGCCCGGAAGGTACGAAATCACAAAGTCAAAACGGGCAAAAAACAGCGACCAACGAGCCTGTCTAGGATTCAACCGCTTAGCAGACTCAAGATAAGTCAAGCTCTTATGATCAGTCAATACCCCCACGCGATTCTTAGCTCCTTCAAGCCAATGACGCCACTCCTCGAATGCCCACTTCATCTCCAGCAACTCTCGGTTGCCCACATCATAATTTCGCTCAGCAGGTGAAAATTTCCTGGAAAAAAAAGCGCATGGTTTCATCACTGAGCAATCAGAACCTCTCTGCGACAAAACAGCCCCTGCTCCAATCTCAGAAGCATCAACCTCGACCTGGAACGGAAGAGAAACATCTGGTTGACACAACACAGGGGCAGAAGAAAAACGACGCTTCAAGTCTTGAAAAGCTTCCACAGCAGCAGAAGACCAATTGACCACATCAGCACCCTTCTTGGTCAAATCGGTCAATGGTTTGGCAATACTAGAAAAATTGCAGATGAAGCGACGATAAAAATTAGCAAAGCCCAGGAACTTTTGCAGACTTTTCAGAGATGTCGGCTGAGTCCAATCATGGATGGCTTGGACCTTAACAGGATCCATCTCGATAGTAGAAGGGGAAAAGATGAACCCCAGAAATGAAACCTTCTGCACACCAAAGAGACACTTTGATCCCTTCACAAACAAAGAATTAGCACGCAGGACCTGAAAAACTGTTCTGACCTGCTTCACGTGAGACTCCCAATCATCCGAGAAGATCAAAATGTCATCCAAGTACACAATCAGGAATTTATCCAGGTACTCTCGGAAGATGTCATGCATAAAGGACTGAAACACTGATGGAGCATTGGCAAGTCCGAATGGCATCACTAGATACTCAAAATGACCCTCGGGCGTATTAAATGCAGTTTTCCATTCATCTCCTCGCCTG